>NW_027287316.1:63372340-64714840 GCF_022747635.1 Hetaerina americana | reverse complement strand
TTTATTTTTTTTAAATAAATGTATCCAAAAGTTATCAATGGTTGGCTCAGCGGAAATTACACATTGGGCAACGAACAAATTTTTCAACCCGCCCATGACGACATTCTTTGCAGCAAGAGTGAAATTTTAAGTTAACTCAAACATGCTTATTTTGTAGCAGAAAGATTCGAAAGCAATTTGAATTTTGTATTAAATTTCATTTCGTCTTCACCAACTGTGAGATCTTCATCATCTCTGTGGCAGTGTTTCGCCATTGAAAATTTCTTTTTTTTTTAGTTCAAGAGAGTTTTTAGTTAAGATCGATTTTAAAGGTTGACGCTCTTTAAAAGAGCCCTTCACTTCTCGATGAACTCGTCTATGTATTATTAAACAAAACGAATGATCTGTGCGAATTATACTCGAAATTGAATTTTGAAAACATATAGTGATTCTTTATTTTACTACTATCGACGTTTTAATTAATTAATATTTAACGTATTTAACAATACTTAATCTTGACCCATTAGCAATTTGAATGATTAACGCAAATAAAATTACATTGTTCGCACTTTGGTTTATCCTTTTTGTTTGGAAATCCAGAATGAAAAGGATCCTCATTGATTTCCGTTCCGTCCTCTTAATCATATTTACTTTCATAACGACAGAGATAATTTTCATTATTCCTGTAAATATTTTTTGTTGTAGGCAGTATATCCATTTTCGTAGATCGATGACCGTGAGCTATTTTACGCCTTCAACAGAAGCGGATATTCTAAAATGTTTGTATCAGTTTCGGCAGACTCCTCTAATGAGCACCTTGTGTTTTCGTTTTAGAAAACCGAAATGTTTTACTCCCCGAGCAGGCTAATGCCCTATTTGTTTCTATCTCCACTATTTTGCTCACGATAGTTCCTTCCTTGGTTTTCCCACCTCACCCCTACTGTGCAAGTGAGTACTACCTTGAAACACCTTTCACAATACCAGTTAACACAATTACACAATGACCCCGGGTCTCCATCCGTGGATCTCCAGCATGTCACCCACAAAGCCACTAAAAGGCCTTTTGCTCTGGTCTTTGGTAACCAGCCGCTTGGGTTAACTCGCGAGTTCATCATGATATTTAAGGCAAAATTAGGTGTTATTTTATTTTTCACTGGCTTGAATGACCGTTATGAATTTTTCTCACCCGTCGTTAAAAAGGTTCCGGGGGAGGGAAAAGGGAATTCAAGTGGAAATCATTTCGTAGAGCGGCATGAAAGGACAGCATGCAAGTCAGCAGCCCCCTCGGATCTTCACGCACCGGGATGACCCAGACACCCCCCCCAATCACCTACCTACCCTCCGCGGTGGCATTTAAGCTTCAAGCAATCGCTCAGTTCCTTTTGTCGCACGCTCCGTCCCTCATCCCGGGCTTCACAATCTTCCCTCTTTTTCTTCGTCTCTACCCCGAGCCTTCTTCTTTATCCCCCATCTCGCTCTCACTCCCCCCTATCTTTTCCGTAAATCCGTCCTTCTTCCCGCAACATCGCCCTTCCACGCCTATTCCCCTCCCTACTGTTCCCCTCCCTCCCTCCCCCCCCACCCACCCGGTGGTTGACGGGATCGCTAGGTGGAGCCAGCGCTCTCTCTCTCCCTCCCCCGCCCGCCATCCCTCCGCCAGTCCCCATCCCAAGGTCGGCCTCACCTGCTCCCTCCTCGCCCCTCTGCTCTCCCCTTGCTCCTCTCCGTCCCCTCTCTCTCCAGGCAAGAAGAGCGGACGGACCCCTTCCTACCTCCCCATATCCTCCTCGTCCTCCCTGTTCCCCTCCCCGCAATCTCCCTGGCCGAGTTCTCGTCCTCTCCTCGCGCCAGAGCCCGAGTGATGTAGGGAAGGGAGAGAGGAGGGATTTGAGCAAGGGAGGGTCGAGTGGTGGAAGAAACCTCGCCGGTCTCTCCTCCGCCCTCCTCGACATGCACCACTCCTGTTCACTCTACTGCCTCGTCTCACTCCTCACCCCCGTTTTCAACCCCGCCGGACTCTCATCTAGGAGTGCCGAGGTCTCAAACGTCTCCCCCCCCCTCCCGCTTTCTCACCCAGCTCCATCCCCGTATGGTTTAGCCCAGTTCAACCCTCTTGGTGGGTGTTTTTGAAGAGTTAATTTTTGTCATGGGCCGAGGAGTCGCAGTTTCGGATCATTCGTCCCGGTTTCCCTGGGTCCCAGCCCGGGGAATTCAGTCCCAGGGACGGGGGTAGTCCGTCCGCTAGAAGTGGTAAAGGTTCCCACATGATTTGTCATAACCGTCTTTATTTCTTGAGTCCAAGAAGGTTTACTGAGTCACATGTATTATGCATGGGTTTTAGTGGTATTTAAATGCCTGCATACGTATATAGGGAAATATTCCGAAAATACATGCATACACATGGTGTTTAAGATATCATTTTCTATCTAACTATAAACTAAATCAACTATATATTTAGTTTGGTGGAGTGCATAAAAAGGGCGGCGTTGTCAAAGGAGTCTGAGAGCGAGAAAGGGAAAAAATTATAAATATCTGTAAATTCTGTTAAAATAGTTACGCGTCAATGAAGTAACAATGTACAAAATCTTAGCGACCAATTTGTGCAAAGGTCAAGTGTGAAATATCACGGTTTTGCAACTACAAGCATGGGTAATTTAAGAACAGTTTTCTGTAGTGTGGCGTCTCAGGTTGTCTTTTCTAAGACGAAGCGAAGAACTAAAACAATGTTCAGTCTGTGTCCATTCAATAGGTACCTTAAATAGTGGACCACCAATTAATAATAATTCAACTACTAATTCTGAAGAGGCATGTTGCCAACACCAGGGGTTCATAGCTGCACTATATACTATGCTTTTTTGTCTTATATAATTACTGTACCTATATGCAGTACGATTAGAGTGAATAAATAACTCTTATTTACCCTGCAAATTATTTTTTCTTCTAAATTAATTTCTGGCTTGATTCTATTGCATTTATTTCGAGCCCAACTTAATATCCATTTTTTTAAAGATTAAAATTCAAAGTGAGAAGTAGTGTTAAACATGCCCTTGTTCAAAATATATCTCATTAACGATGGATGCCCTTGTTCAATATATATCTCATTAACGATGGATACCCTTAATGCACTTCATGATCTTTTAATTTAAAATCGCAGGCTGGTGAATTTTCGTCACCATTGAGCCGAGTTAGTGTATCGCATTAATTTTATGATTATCTGCAGCGAGAATTCACTCTGTTTCTTCTCTTAAAGTTCCATTTGTAAGCCAAAGTAATAGTATATCAATTTTGTGCGTACAATGGTCTACTTTCTTGTTCAGTTTGTTATGTCCAATACTTTCAAAATATAAACATAATAATTGTTGCTGATTAAATTCCTAAGCAAATGTTACGGAATCGGGTGCTATGCATTGCAATTATTCTGCATTGACAACAACCGCACTCAGGTGCTCATTTAAAATAATTTCATCACTACTAATAACGATTATTTTCAATGATTTACCAGTGCGTAAGCTCTTATTCGGAAATGTAAAAAATCTGTCATTTTAAGTATAAAATATTATTAAATCAAAAGCAGCGTGTTTCTTTAAAGTTATTTCAAAATAATTTTTGAAAGTTATGATTTTGTGATAATTATATCCATAAAACGTGTTGGGGAGGTTATATGGTATGGGACGGTTCACGCGGTTCCAAAATGGCTATTGTTACAACAAGAGCTGCGAACGCTAATGCCGTACGAGACTTGAGCATAATTTCTCGTGGAAATGGGGGATTTGCAGAAAGTGACATAATTCAATGCCTTAACTGAATCGGCAGAATGGACAATAGTCACGATATAAGAGAGATCCACTGCCGAATGGATAGATTCAAGAATTTATTTTTTCCGCACACCATTCGTGACAGCAACAAAATGGGGAAAAACTGAGGCAGAAATGGATAGGCTAAGGCAAAAATAGTAATATGCATATTACTCACTTCATGGCTGGCGTCTTAACTCCCTTTTCGCGCGCCCGGTGTCGTGTAAATAAATTTATTGAGCTAATGTGTACGTGCATTGTCCGCCCTGCATAAATAGAACGCTAGTTACCTTGTATTTAGTGACTGCGTTGAATGTGAGATCGCCCTTTTAAATGTGTTTATGTCTTCTGATGGTAGTCATTGGAGTAGCTTATAACGGTATAATATTCGTCCTGTGTTTAACGGTTGCTCCATGAATGTTGTCTGGTCGTCCCCCTTCCACGTACACTTTCGATGGATTGCAGGGTTGAGGTCTCGTTTAATCTACCGACAATCGATTACTTTTATGGCTTATCGCACTAGTTAAAATGATAAATAAGTATTTTGCAAATGGGAAAGCTGGATTTTTTTCCCACCTTAGGTTATTGCATCTTATCTAAGTAAATTATGACTTGGTTTTTTTAAGACTCTTTATGTTCTTAAAATTATAGCAGAAGCTTTGTAACTGTCGCGTTTGTAACGAAAATGATTTTTTTTATTGCGGATACTAAATATTTTCATTGCTTTAGAATCAATTTTCCTTTTTATTTTTTGATTCAAGCAATTATTTTATTGTAATTTGCTAATCAGTGTTGAGTATTGAAATCAGTACGTTATTTATCACAAAAAATCGAAAGTATATATTCTACTCTTTCTCCTTAGAGCATTAAAATTTCAACAGGTTTCGTTGCGAATGAAATATTAAAGGAATTGGCTATCCTTTTAACTTTTTAAAGAACCCAACGGGAGAGAATGCTTTGTGAGAAAAGAAATAGGAGCCTCTATACTCTGATACGTCACTTTTATACACGCATGTTCTGGAAAACATTTCTTGGCTCATCCCTTGGTTGTGTCATCGATGAAGACAGCTTCCAAGACATCGTTCTTTCTTTTACTGTACACGAGCAATCGGTGAGGAATTGGAAGCTGACTTATAAGTTTTCACAACTAGAGTCCACGTATGCACGGATTTATTATCCAAAAAGAAAGTAAATAATAGTGGGAAATACCGGGAAATCAGGAATTTACTGAGAATTGAAAAGCCGCCGGGAAAAACGGTCAAAATCGGGAAATCCACACAGTCACCAGTAGCGGACCGGAAATTCTGCAGTCGCCTTGGAGTAAAAAAAGACTAAGCTACGTATAACTGAATACATTAGCGACCTCCAAAAAACGAAAGTAGGATATAGGCTATGTATAATTAGTCTAAATATCTTAGTTGCAATAATAGATAAACGATTAGTATAGCGTTCAATGTGATACAATAGTAGGGCTACCAAAATAGTCCCGGAGCAGTATTGGAGGACGGCCCGTCTCAAACACGTCAGGGTAGAATTAGGGTTTTTTCGGGGACCGGAATGTGTCGGGTATTTCAAACCTCCGTGAGACCGCTTGCCGGGAAACTCCGGACCAGTTCCGCCCCTGACAACAGCTGAGGGCCGACAGTCCGTCAGCACTACGCGATCACGTGGCTAGAGCGTGAGGGAAGAAAGAGTCCCCCTCTTCCCACTCCCCGAGCAGACCCACCCGCTTCAAGCGACATGGGCAATGCCAGTCACTGGGTCACGGGGCACGTACGGCACTCTCGATTTGTTCACGTAGCAGTCGCGAGTTTTCAGGACCCAAAATTCTACTGATGTCAATTTTAACTTGGAGATAGTGCTGTTATATGTCCAACTTTCATTGATTACGTCTTCATTCACCGTGCGCATTTATTTAGCTGCTGAAACGTGTGTAGCAAATTTAAGAATCGCCAAATCGCGTAAGTATTATATGGGAAAAAAACGAGGAATAGTGGGAATGGTGGCGGAGGAGAGTGGGTTTTTGGGAGAAATCAAAAGGAGGAGGAAAAAAGTGGATGAAGAGCATTTTAATTGGCGATTGGAATTCGTGAAACTTTGAAATGCGAGGCATGCTCATAAAGCAGGGGCCGTTAGGTCACAGGAAAATATACTCATATGAAACACATTTTATTGGCACTTTTAGTTAGCTACAAACCTACTTCACTTCTCTCCATAATCGCCGTTCACTTCTAAGCATTTTTCGTACCGCTGCACCAGCTTCTTTAACCCCTGTGCATAGAAGGTCGCCGCCTGAGAGTTGAACCAATTGACAACGCCGTTCTTGAGTTTCTCTTCGCTATCGAAACGTTGTCCACAGAGCCACTGTTTCAAGTGCAAGAAGAGGAAGTATTGGCTAGGTGCAAGGTCAGGACTGTACGGTTGGTGGTCAAAGTCAAAAAACTCTCGTCCACTGGACATTCTTTGCTCTTTGTGGTGGTCGGTGAGCATTTTCAGTACCCACCTTGCACACAATTTGTGATATCCGAGGTTTTCCGTGGCGATATTGTAGAAAGAAGTGCGTCCAAGTTGAGGAAATTGTTCAGCTGGACCATTAATCGTCAATCGACGATCACATCGCAGTTTTTGTTCCACTTGCGAAACAATTTCGTCGGTCAGAATACTGGGCCTGCCACTTCGCTCTTCGTCATGGACATTTGTTCGTCCATTTTTAAAATCTAGGCACCATTGTCCAACCTTTCCTTCACTCATAATTGTCGGTCCATAAACTAGGCATAACTCCCGATGAATTTCAGCAGCCGACAATCCTTTTGCATACAAAAATCGTATGACAGAACGCACTTCACACCTGGCAGAATGAACGATTGTCGCGGACATTGTTGTTTGCATGCACGGACAAGCAAACGACTTCTGAAACAAAACAAATGCTGCTATAGCTTCTCAATGAATCAGTAGATGGCGATTCAGGAGTAAAACTGAGTTCCGAAGCGCCAATATTTAAATATAAGCAAAGGGCCCTTACTTCATGAATATGCCTTGTAATGTGGTAAAAACTTGAGTAAATGGAGCAACTTCTTTGGCCGTGTTTTGGACCAAAATGGTCAGGAAAGTCGGGACATAAGAAGAAGAATTGCGTGAGGCAAAGAAGTTGTCACAAAATGGACGAAATTAATGTCAAGGACGATGAATGAGGATATCAAGAAAACACTTTTCAAAACTTTGACGAAGATCATGGTTTCATTATACGGCACGGAAAAATGATCTTTGAAGCAAAGTGATAGGCGTAGATAGACGACTTTTTTGATGTGGGTGTGGATAAGTATGGAAAATGTTAAATGGGCGGAAAAGGTTACAGACGAAGCACGAGGCATTGCAGGAGAGGAGAGAGGGGATTTCTGGGAGAAATCCAAAGGAATCAGAGGTGGATACAGCGCATTTTGGTTGGGGATGGATGTTGAATACTGTGACAGAAGGGAAAATGTTAACAAAGCGAGGTAGGGATAGGAAAAGGATATACATGTTAGATAAAATGAATGGAGGTAAAAGTTTGCGGATAAGAAGGGTTTGGTCGAGTGTGGTGTCTCTGGTTGTGTCTTGCTTGGCAAGGCTAGGTAATGGAGGAGTGGTAAGTTTGTTTCCAACCAAAACCTACCTTACTTTAAACATTAAAATACCAAATATTAATAATTGTGATGGTAATACAAACTCGATTAGTTGCCTAAGGACAAAACATGGATGGCGACAAGGAAAAAACACGCAGAGATGCCGAAAAAATGAGGAAGGAGATATTTGTCTCTCAAAGGTGAAGCCTATGTAGAAGATGTTTTTCCAAAAAGTCTGAAAATATCCTTGTTTTGAAACGGACGGGTTTACTGGAATGTCTATTCTGGCGTTTTGAATTTTGCAAATTAAATGGCCTTGGCGATGCTGGGACTGTCCCACGGAGAGTGGAGCTGGAATTGGCATTCATGAGGTAAATTGTTAGCCGTGAAAAACATAAGACAGGTGTCTTTAGTAAATAGTTTATTAATGCTTGCTAAGTTCCATGAAGATTCTTATGAAGACGCTTACGTAGTTTTTCGACGCTTGCAACGAAAGGACAACGATTGATTCCAATTTTTCGATAAAATACCACGAAACGTTAACATTGAACAAGATGGCAACCTATTAGTTTTGGAAAGATACCTATGGTTGAGAGCGTTCCGAAATACGAGGATACACTAAAGGCTAAGATGATCCCATCGTTAAAAATGTCAGAAATCCACGTGAGAAGTGGACCAATAGCTAATAGGTGGCCTAGTTTGGCATTTCATCACAAAGGAGTGTGCAAAGTGAAAGTCAAAATTACTCACCTCCGGCGCCAAGTGGTATTTCGAGACAGTTTACATTCAAAGAATATATCCATTCAGACGAAAACGGTCCACAAGTTTCTGAGTCTGGTAGGAGTGGCAGAATGAGCCACGGACTAGACGGAAGTGAGATCATATCGACATCAATCAATCGAATCATATTGCCTGGCGTCGATACCATATTCAGTGACTGGGCTTGAGATTAAATTATGATTCCGGTGACGGGATTACATCCGTTAAAAGTTGTTTTATTGACAGAGGGTGGACAAGCTATCATCAAAACCGTACGCTGAACTAAACTTTTACAGAGAAACAAGACTGAATTCACTTGGGGGAATGCTTATTAATAGCAGAATATTGAGAACATGGAATTACCCTACGATGTTGCAATTAAAGCCATTGAAATCGAAAAGATGGTTCAATTAATTGACATCCAATGAATATTTGCATTTGGGATGGAATTAATATCCTTTAAGTGGTTACTTCAATAATTTACATTTAAAATCTACGTAAGTGTTGCAGAATGCAACTCCAAAACACTAGCATCAGGTATGCTGCTCGACGTTCAGTATCTAATCGAGCCTTATGATCTTTAATTCAACCATTTTAAGTGTGATTTCGTGAAGCAGCATAAGTTATTGGATTCGATTATTCAACAGTAGTCTACGTATTATGATCCTATATATCCAGGGTTGGAGGAAGTTCAGCCAATCCTGAGATTTTCAGGAATAAACTTGGGACGGTTCGAAACAGTAATACTACCTCACCTTCACTAGCTGTCCAACGATTTATGTTCATCAACATCTACTTAATACCCCGCACGCCACCGCAAGGGCGTGTGGCGGGGGGTGTTAGGGCACTACCCGTAATTTAAAAAAAACCGCATGCAAAAGTCACAAATTTATACAATCCACAAACGAAAAATGGTATACATTCATGCAAAACCCCTTACAGCCCACACCTACTACCCAACCCACAACTACCAGCCAACATACACGTGAACCTACAAATATACTTGATGTCTTTGAAATGTTTAATTTTGTTCCGACTTTTAAATTAAATGTTTTTAATATTTATGAGGTGAAATTGGTTTCTTAATATTATGATTCCTGATTTTTCGGGGAAAGAAAGAGTATTTGCATCTATATCCACTGGAATCTATCTCCCTTATTTTATCTTTGTGGTCTGATCTACCTAAGTAGTGTGGGGCCATTATAATTCCTTCAGTGCCATAGTTAAACTCGTTTGTTCTGAACCTTTCTAAAAGTCTAAGTCTCGCTTGTTATGTTCGACAATCCTGGAAGGAATATTGCCTGGAAACAGATCTTTTGTCAATGATATATAAGAATATGGTCGTTGCTATAGAAAAGGAAAATGACTTTGTAGGAGACATTTTTAGTAACCTTAAATAAATATTTGGTGTTGCATTTTGACGTGGTCGTCGCGAAAAAGGCTAGTGGAGGAAAACTCCTGTATTTTCTTGTTGTCAACCTGTAGATTTTCTTCGAAGAGAAATCAAATTGGCATGACAATTATGGCTACCCAGTGCGATGATTTTCAATACACCTTATTAAAATAACTAAGGTACTACACATTTGGTAGCCTAGAGTGGCCGAATACTACGAATTATTGCTGGATTTGTTACATTTTTAGATGTTGTTAGCATTAAAGCCAAAATATAATAAGAGTGTTAGGGGAAAATGGGGAAATTTTTGACTTGTGTCAAATTCTTCCTCCAGAATTTGATTAGAATGATAGAAAAGTGTTTGGGCACCGGTGCTATACTTGGGCTATTAAGTAGATCAAAGCGGCATTCATCTAACGTCCATCAAGCTAAGTACTAGTAATGAATGAAAGGAGTTCAAGAACCGAATGTGGGAAAATGACGGCATTTCTTAGGGTAGTTAATGCTTTGAACTTATTCAGGTAACACTGAAGATAAGGTCTGGTTCGCGGTTTGCTTAGGTTCAAGAAAAAATGGATAATATAATAGCAGAGAACGCTCTGCATTTGAAATCATAGCAGCACAGTTGTCATCAATGAAGATAATGTTTTTGCGCAACGCATAGCGCAGACGCGACCCCACTTACTACACCTATTCGAGACGCGTCAGAAAAGAGGTTCTATTGATGCAAAGAATGAGGGACGGTCAAGGGAAACCTCTTTCGTGTGCATGGAGAACAGTGCGCGGCTCCGTATGACATTATTCTTTGACTGATCGCGAAGTCACAGCTTTGTTATTCGGATTTAACCTAGGGATATTTAATGTTGATTGAGAATTCACTCTGAAGACAGGTATTTAATCACTGGAAATAATTTCAAATACGAAGCGGAAGATATCCAAATTGCCAACATTCAACTGTGATCACGGGTGTAGATTAATTTTTATTCTAAAATTCATTGAAACCTTGTGGAAGGGAAATTGTGTTCAGATGCATTGTCATTGTTACCGGACTTTGTTTTTCCAAAGGGATAATTGGAATTGGAGAGGTGGGACTTGTTGGAGTGGTCCATCGTGACAGCTTAGCATTGTCAACAAGATAAATTCAGGACACTCCACGAAAATACTTCAAGACGAGTGTTCGATTGTGCGTAAAAAGTGAGTGACCAGTAACACTACACGACCGGGCCAATGGGGAAAATTTTGGGCTATATGATTACTGGTTAAAGATTGAGCTCAACAGTAAGCGAGTGTTCATTCCATCAAAATTACCCTTTAAAGTTCTATCATCATTCATAGAGAAAATCGCAGTATTACGGAGATTAATTCATTGCTGAGATTATAAGCCTGGTGACCTACCGTGAAAGACGGTGTGGAGCATTACGTATTTACAGAATGCTTTGACTTCCATGAATGCAGAGAAAGTCCGCGGAAAATGCCATAATACCCTTGGACTTTGCCGGAGAAACTAAACACAAGGATCCATATGGATTTGGTGGGGCTTATCGTAGAATCAATGCAAACGATAATGGTGGACTTCCACTCGAATTGAATGGAGGTGTTTGAATCGTGTACTACAATAATCACCATCCAATATGGAGACGCGAAGAATTAAATTTCCGCAATGAGGCACTTGAACTCGTGATTTTCTGCAACGATTCACAATTTGTATCAGAGTATTATGCCCTCTTTATGCATAAAAGCTGGAGAGAGTGATCTATAAATTCATGTATTTAAGCAGTATTTTAGAGGAAAATTGACGTAGTCGCGAGGGCATTGGGATATGAATTACTTAAATGAGAGAGGCATTTACAATGAGAGAATTTACAAACTAAGTAAACATTTTAAGAAAAGTTTAGAAAATGTGTTAATATGGAGCGTGGTGCTTGATGGATGTGAGAATCGGTGTTTAAGGCAAGAGCTTAGATTAGACAATTGCGGGATGTGGTTGTGGCGGATATTGAGGAAAAGAAGTTGAACAGGGAGGGTGACAAACGCCCAAGTTTTAAATAGGATGAGTGAAGAAAGACAGTCACTGGAAATATCCGAAAAACGCGTAGGAATTGGACGGAGAAAATATTAAATGGTAGTGGTATGTCGAAGGTCGTGATATATAGGATTAAATTAGATAAACAGGGTAGAAGAAAGCAGAAAGTAAGCTTTCTCGACAGCATTAAGACGGGCAGAATTTAAGAAGAAAGGAATAATAAGTGAAATAAAGGAATAATGAAAGAGGAAGTTAGTCATGATAATTATGAGCCGTTCGGGACCGTTCAAAACCTACGTTTTCATTGGTATCATTTCTTGGATGAATAAATGTTATCTCTCTGTGAGGAAAACTTAGATCGCACTTTTTATTCCACTCTACACAGAAAATAATTTTGGCAAAATCTGTGCCTATACTTTTAAATAAGGCAACTTCTAAGTATGAGGGCAAAGGTTTTCCGGGATTTCTTCCACTTTTACTCATCTTGTCGGACGACATTTTCGAAGACATTCCAGTCAGCTTCTTCAAGTCACTCCTGAAGAGCATCTTAAGATCCATCTCCGGAAAATTCCAGCTAAAGAAGGTTGTATAAATAATTTAGGCCTCCACTAGAGGGCGTCTACGAGGACGGCATATATTTATTTTTTTTTCATCTGCCAGAATAAGATGTCTAGACTGACCTTAAGAGCACAGCCTGAATTCTTACTTGCACATCAACTAAAAATTAATGCTTAAACTCGAATAGTAGCGATCTGGCGACATGAGAGCGGCCATGTTAATATTGAAAACGAGTTGGTGCATGGCTGAAGATGCATATGGCAAAAGGATGGCGACCCAGGTTGATACAAGAGAGGAAAGGTTACTTCGACATGGCTATAAAACCGAAAGAAGAGTCTTGAGAAAATGCCGACCATCTGCGATCCAGGCGAAAACCATTCTTTTCCTTTGATGGACCAGCACCGGAAGAGCACGGAGTGACTATTCGAAAGTGAGCGGGTCTTATCGCATCAGCGATCGAAAAGTACCCAGGACGTGGATAACTTGCGGAACTTCCTGGTGAACAAGTAAATGGCGATCGTAGCTAGCCTAGAAGGCGTTAAAGGCAATTATTTTTGGTGGAGAAATATGCGGGAGTGGAATATAATGACGAAAGAATAAAAGTATCTCTAAGAGTTTCGGCTATCTTGATTTATCACATGTTTTATCAGTAGTAACAGAAATTAAGACCATAGGCCGTTGAAATTAAGGTCTTAAAAAGTTTTCAGGAAATAAGTGGCTGATTTATTAGGTCAGAGGCTTGATTTCATAGGTGAACTCATTTTTTACCATCACTGAAAGAGTTATTACCACATAATTAAAAAAATGATGGGAGAATAGCATTCCATGTGAATTTTATTGAACATTTATTGCTAAATTACTTAAGTGTGTTCTTAAGACTTGATAAAATATTTCAATGCTCTCACAATGAAAAGTTGAAACAATCTTAAAACTTACACCTATTTACGTCATTGTAATACCTTTTCTTTTCTCTCTCATAACTGCATTCGGGTATTTTACTTTGGATCATATCTTCGTATCTGACAACGGTGGTCTGCCATCATGTTGGTGTAACATTTTCCTTGGAACCTATCTTCCGATGAAATTATTCTTCTTGTTCCTTTGACCCCCCCAAAGATTTTCAGTAAAGTAGTCCTCGTTAGCGTTCAGAAAATGTTAAAAAAACATATATGTATACATATTATTATCATCAGGGCATTCTACCCTATAGAATTGTGTCCATCGTGTCTGTGTCCATTCACAGGTTGTGAATGGACACAGACAATACAGTAATACAACGATTAATATATTTGCCTTCCCTAAAAAAACAACCAGGCATATTACTCTACAACAAACCCTTCTTCATTGCCGTTTACTTCCTCCCTTTGTTCCATCCAACACCCTATCCTATTTCTACCCCTTCCTCGTTTGCCTAACGTTCTTCCCTCTATCATAGCCTTCAACGTCCCACCTCCGATCCTAACACTCTGTATCCATGTGTCATACATCCTTTGACCTTCTCCTAACAATCCTCTCTCCTTTCCCACCATGACTAGCACTACCACTTTTGTTTTCCTTTCTGTCCATTACGACTTTTCCATCCTCCCCCACACCCGCCATTCAAAAACCTCCAATCTACGCTTATCATTTTACTTCAACGATCATGTTTCCGCGTCGCACAAAACCGCGCTCCGTATCAAGGTTTTAACGAGCCGTTTATTAACATCCTTGCTGAACTTCTCTGCCAACGAATCCCTCCATATTGTGATAGCTGCTGTGCTTACCGCAGTTTTTCTTCTAGTGTCCCTACTACTTTGCTCATCATGCCACGAAACACTTCCGATATGAGTAAACTGCTCTGCCTGCTCTAGCTTATTAACCCCTCCTACTTAAATATTCGACTCAGTTTTTCCCTTTCTCGAACACCTCATAACCCACCGTTAATTTTGTGTACATCAATTTTCACCCCATACTAATCGCCCTGACTTGTGTGTGTGTGTGTGTGTATATATATATATATATATATATATATATATATATATATATATGTATATATATATATATATACATACATATATACATACATTATATATATCTATTATATATATATTATTATTAGGTAATCTACCGGTTAAGGTAGGTTTTTGGATGGACATAATTCCTAATTAAACAATTTGTGGCCCCTCGCAGACCACAACATCCTACTCTACATCAGGTCCCTCTTCAGCTCTGAGTACTTTCTTCCTCCCTTCATCCCGTCCAACATCCCTATCCTGTTCCTTCCCTTTCCTTTTTTGCCTAACATTCTCCCCTCAATCACGGTCTTCAACATCCCGCTGCCGGTCAATACCCCCTTCATCCACTTTTCCTGCCTCCGTAGGATTTCTCCCAACAAACCCCTCTCTTCGCCCACCACACCCTTTCCCATGCCTCTTGATCATTTCCTCTGCATACAGGTTGAACAGCAACGGTGATAATGAGCAACCCTGCCTTACACCTCTTCCTAACACTGCCCATCCGGACTCCCCGTTCCCCACTCGCACCTGTGCAGTCTGAGACATGTACAGGTTGCGGATTAGCCTCCTTTCCCTCCAATCTATTCCTATTTTCTGCAATATACTCATTGGTTTTTCCCAATTCACTCTATCAAACGCTTTTTCGAAATCTACGAAACAGGCAAATACGTCCTGCTTGTATTCTATATTCCTCTCGATTGATAATCTCATTACTGCAATGGCATCACGCGTACCTCTCCCCTTCCTAAACCCAAGCTGATCATCCCCTAAGTAATCATCCAATTCTCTATCCTTTTGCTTATGATCCCGAGACAACTTTAGCTGCGTGGGATATCAAACTTATTGTCCTGTAGTCCTCACAAGATGTAGCCTTTACCTTTTTCGGAATGGGAACTAAAACTGATCTCACCAAGTCTTCCGGCCAGATTCCTTCCTCATAAATACTACGGATCAGCCCATATAGCCTCTCCCTCTCCTCCTTCCTAAGCATTTTAAAAGTTCCGCGGGAATGTTATCCACCCCCACGGCCTTATTTAGTTTCATCTCCCTTAATTCCCTTTCTATCTCATTGTCTAGTATAGTATGCCTAGACCGAAGCTACGAGGGTCATCCGGAAAGTAGTACCCGTTCGTGAAATAAAGACACAAAAGTAAATATTAACAAACATAAAAAATTTTATTTGAAAGAGGATACTTTAAACTACTTCTCAACATAATCTCCAAGCAAATTAAGGCATTTGTCATAACGTGTGACAAGTTTCTGTATTCCTGCTGCATAGTCCTTCGCCGCCAGCTCATTGAGATACGCGAGGGACCCATCTTGCACAAATTTTTGCATAATGCAGATGGTGTTTAACAATTTCATGAACAATTGTTCGAGAAACATTGGGAAAATGCTCACAGATGTCATCAATTGTGACGCGCCGATCGTTCCTCACGAATTCGTCAACTGAGCTCACCAGTTGGTCTGTAATGACAGACGGTCTCTCCGAACGCTCATCGTCGTGTGTGTTCCCCCTCCCCATGTTGAAGTTGCGACACCACCGCCGAACAGACGACTCGTCCATTACATTGTCTCCATACACCTCCTTTAATTGGCGATGAATATCACATGGGCGAACGTTTCTTGCATTGAGGAATTTAATCACTGCCCTCACTTCACAACTGGCGGCGTTCTCAATTTTTTTAAACATTGTAAACAATCACAGAAACAACACAGGCAATGCTAGCGTCACGCAACTTGGCTCAGAGAAGGCAGACAAGCCACTGAAGCTATCTGACCTCGTCCAGCGGCTACTCGCGTCGTCAGCACTTCATGCGGCACGAACGGGTACTACTTTCCGGATGACCCTCGTATCTTCCTCTACGTCATATTCTTTTTGATGTACACAAACTTGAGAATAAACTTGTGTGTGTGTGTATATATATATATTTATAGATATTATATATATATACATATATATATATGTATGTATATAAGATATACATATTGTGTATATATATATATAATATATATTTTTATACACACACACAAGTTTAATCTCAAGTTTGTGTACATCGTAGGAAAGGCTGAGCATTTAGCTATATTTCTGCATAGTCGCCTTGACGATCAATCTCTGCTTGCATCCTTGTATGTAGCTTTATATATATATATATATATATATATATATATATATATATATATATATATATATATATATATAAAGCTACTAAAAATTGAGAATTTACCCGAATGTTGGGTTGATTACATTTTTGTTGGGTAGTTGTCGGTAGAGTACACCCAATACTAAGCCAAATAGCGTGTGAAATTCACCACCCATAATAGGAAGTTAAGCACCCTATGATGCCGCCGGCCGTCGAAACATTGATGGTCGTTTATTACACTGTAAATGTGGAAATGCAGTTTTTTTATCCTCTTCCACCAGATGTGGACATTGCACCAATGAATCCATTTCAATTCCCTGAAACGGTGCCCTAGAGAACAACCCAGCTCTTTGAACTTCGTTCAGCATATTTTCCAACGCATTATATGTGGTTAGAGCATCCTTGTTCAATTCATACATATGCAGGAAACTCTATGTGATACCTTGCTTTATGTTAACTTGTTTTTGTCGCCAGCTTCTACAAAACCCTTGTCGAGGGTTGTCTGAAAAGTACACATAGCATATTTATCCTAATCTTTCATATTTCTCTTTGATTTTTCACATACACTTCTCAACGGATATGACCAAACATCTGGTAAACTAAGACACTCAAATGCTGCCATTTTGCTCGCCTTATTTCTCACAAGAACACAAATTCATGAAAATATGTGAAAATATGTATGCGAAACGAAATAAAACGGAAAATTTTATTATAAGATTTAGCCACTCCATTGTTTACTGATGTCCATACTAAAGTGAGTAGATACACATAAGCGTTTTGGGTCGTAAGGGTCGGCAAGACTGATGAGTAAGGTGTCGGTTTTGCCTCCAATGCATCTCCGACTGCTGGGACTCCTTTCTTGCCTCAGGATTATCACTTGTGATGCGTACGAAGCAATAACCGATGGAATGCTTACGCTTTATTTCTTATACGGCGGTGGGTCTTCTCTATGACTTGAGTGAAAGATGGGCTCTTGGGTTGTTTGTGTGTCCACATGCAGCCACTTTCCTCTTTAGCCCTTATCTTATTTTGCGACCTCCAACTGAAAACGTGCAGCTTGCAGAAATATATAATGAAGTATCCGGCAGCAGTTCCTAAGGAAAGGAGGCACCACGTTCATTGATATAAACGTAATACCCCGCAAGTCAACGCAATGGAAAATTCTATCAGAAATAGAAAACCAGTGTAGAAAAAGAGGGTAAAAAGTTTGTAAAGGGATGCTGTTTTTCATAATAGCATACATTTCAATGTGTTTTAGCTGTGGTCGATATACCTATAGGTAATCCGCGGTGGCTCTTGGGTGATATTTTCTTCGGATACGGGGAATTTCACTTCATCATGAGCTACGTGAATCCACGTAAATGATAATGTAAATTGGAAAAATTACATATCACATTGTGTGGTAATGTTACGTGATGGGGTTATTTTACAATGTTTTTTGAAATCAGTACCCAATGGCTAGTTAGAATCATTTATAAGGTTTTAGAAAACTTTTCATCTCAAGCCTGCAATGAATTGAAAATTCGTACATAGTGAAATCCTTAATACTGCATTTATGGATACATTTACCAGTAGAAATAATTTTTGCCTGAAGAACAGCTTAAAAAATATATTATTGAAGGGTTAACATCCTAAAGTAATGGGGCGCACTCCTCAAAATTTAAAATAATTTCATCCTTAAGATGTGCTGAAATAAACCCTCAGCGTAAAATACTTTAAAATAGGCATACTAGATGTCCACCCAAGTTTGTGTTACTTTGAGCGATGAAAATCCTACATCCGTGTTTAGCCTTAAGTGCTCTTGAACGTGTCAGCATGCAATTAATTATGCTTCTGTTTTATTTCTGTTCGCGTACATTTTCTATTTCTGTGAAAATCCAGGCCTTTCATACAATAGTAGGCATAAAAACGAAAGTTCTGACAAGCCATCTGGTTCGTAATGTTCGCCGTTGATTCAGGCAGCTATTTAATGTGTATTCATTAAAAATGAGCGTGAAGTGATGAAATTGTGAGTGCGATGGTTTTCCTTTAATAATTGTGCCATAGACTTTAAATAGATTATGGGAAAAAGGTTATAATATCTTATTCCTATATTCTACTCTTTCAGGCTTCACTACGTGGAAGTATTTAATATCCATAAAGACTTTGTACTTTTCCACAGATTTAATTAAATAAATCTGTGGAAAAGTACAGTCTTTTACGTATGGATATATTATTCCGTTCATGTTTTATCTCACATCGCTCTGGATTACTAAAATGTACTTGCAAGCGCGGATTCAGATTGATTTCATCACCATTTGAGAAAGGTAATCATCGAAAACCCATCGTCTCTCCCGTCGAATTTGCTTGTACTGGGCTTGGATACGCAGCGAATATTATATATAAGAGAGGTTTTAAGCGACTCATGCATATTTACGAGTTTATTTCACGTATTTCGAGTAAAACCTGCATATTATAAATGTTATAATATTAAAAAGGAAATGAAATTCAATGAATAAGACCGATTTTTAAAGGATAGTCTGGCCGACTGAATTACAATGTAGTCCAATATCATCACTCCACTGATTTGAAGTGGGGCAGTTCGTCGATAAATCCACCACCCATAGCTAATAATTGTTCATTTTTTTGTGATTCAACTTTATCGAATTTTAAGTTCGTAACGCTACATTCCGGAATGGAATAATGCTATCACATTCCTCATCTAACATTTTATTAGTCCTTTTTCGAAAGATGGCATGCGTCAGGACGCCGGGAATGGGAAAAACAAACGCAAGCTGGAAAGAGACTGATTCTGTCGTTCCATTGAAATTAAGTTTATTTTCTTTTTTTAAACCCTTTTCAAGGGTGTTGTTTTTGTTGTTTTTGGAAGTTTTTTGATGCCAAAATTTCATGTTCTTCGTTTGTTATTTTATGCACCTCCCAAAAATAAACAATGTTATAGCTAAGCTTAAAAAATCGTGGGTTCGGATCGAATTCGTGTCCACTCAGCGTACGTTCATGCATACTATATATGTATCGATTCGCGAGCCATCAGTTATCTCAAATTCCTGTTCACTCAGTTTTCTCTCATATTGTTATCTTATGCGATGCACCTTATAATTCGTATTTGGGGTGATGTACACTTCGGTTTATCGGAATGTATAAGTAATTTAGAACTGTTTTGTTGTATAGAAATTCTCGTGTTTGGTGGTTGAAATAAGAAATTAAAGAATGTAATGATAATCTTGGAGGTTTAAAAGTGTCTTTCGTTCCAATTATTCTGCGGGGGTGCTGTGAACAGTTGTATTAATAATTGTAAGCGTAAAACTATTTTAGTTTTCAAGGGTGGTTATATCATTTAAGTCACTCTTAGACTAACTACTAAAGGGTTAATTTTTCGTGCCAACTATTCTCTCCGGTACATCTCTAAAATTTTGACTTAAAGTATTGGCTAAATTAATTTACTGAATGATAATAATTATTCGTTATCGTCCTAAACATCGCTAATATGTTATTGGTTAGTACTACACAAGGGCTAATATATGTGCGTATTACCATATTCATTCGCAACAGAGAGTAGTATATTCATTTTAAAGGTCTATGAAGTATAACAAATTTGCATGTTGCAATATCGTGATATCACTCTGCTTCCAGACTTAAGAAAAACACGATAAACGTATGTGAAAATTGTAATTGGAAAGGTGGAGACCTGGTAAGTTAGGAATACCTGTTCTGAAAGTATTTAGTTTGACCAGTGAAGAAGTCGGTACCTGACTACTGAAGAAAAATCCGGTTCGACACCGTTTGACTATTCCATGATTTTTTTGCGTCCGAATGTGTCATGGCATCAGTCCGCGTCAGTGAATCTTGTTTCCTAGATAATAATGGCCTTCATGGCATTTGAAGTATTTTGATATATTGTTGACATTGGTTTCCGCAAAAATATGCCCTGGTTCGACTTTTTTTTTAAATAACTCATTACAGAAATATTACGTGGAAAATATCCGTATCCCCTCGTTACACAGTTGAACGCCGATCATAATTTTTTCAACTTGTGAAACGGTACAAGTCTTTTTCCTCTTTCGAGTATGGTAAACAATGTGCATTGAATTTTCCTTGTGCCAATTTTTTTCTTTCCAATGTGCCTTTTTCATTTTTCTGTCTCATCTTTCCCAGAAGCGTCTCCTTCCTATGAGAATGGAGCGTAAACAAGCCAGCGAAGTGCATACCTGCAAACGGAATGGAAATAATTAATTAATTGTAAGTGAAACTTTGGCAGATCAATTATCCGATCAATTGTCCTTAATCACAAAGTATAATGTAGCTCTAGGGAAGGGGGAGGGTATTCATCTGGCACGTGGAAGGGCCCCCTTCCACATCGCCACCCCCCCCCCTTCCGCTCCTCGTCTCACACACAACGCTCCCCCCCACTCGGTCGAGCGTCGATTCGCACTCCGGATTATTTCGGGACAAGGCGACGGAAGCGCGAGGAAGGAAGTAGGTGCCTCCCGAGCGTGTCTCACACCCTTCGCAGCCCTCCATCGCTTCCTCTGCTCCGTATGATAATTCTCTGATGAAACTTACTCTCCATTTCCTCGTAGTCTGAATGGAATGTTTAAAATTAAACCGTTAACCTCCTCCTCATTTTCGTCTTGATTGCATGAGACTTGTTATCTGATGACTTTGGCCAATTTTTTACAGGTCAGGTAATATTTTTGGCATGAATCAATAACAGTGATGATGAAGCAGGTATTTGTCAGTCATTCATCACTTAGTGCCACCTCATAATTCGCAATTTTTTAAAAAAATTATTGTCGTGGTGTATAGCGTATGGAATGTGGTAGCATATTGGGTAGAGTTTTCGATTACAAGAGGATACCGGGATTAAATCCTATGATATAAGTTTGGTCAACTTCGCCTAAAACTTTAAGTTATGGAATATTACTATATGGCTATTAAAACTTAATAAGAGGACGAATGCCATCATCAGAGGGAAAGGGACTGGTCTCGACCCTAAGGATTGGAAAAAAAATTCCATTTGCCGTAAGAGAACCATCTAGAAAAGGACGACATATAAAACCTATTATTTCTGCAATGAAAATAACTATGGATTTATTTACAGCTGTATCCAAGGAAAGGTTACTTTTGAGCTTCGGTCTCTTATAGAAATAACATGGGAATCGATAGATAAACATTCTTTTCTGTTGAATTTGGAGAAAGAGTTCTACAGCGTAGACAGAAACGGAATACTTGTCATTTCGTAGGATCTAAGTGTGTCCTATAATGGCAGTGCCATTGTAAACACAAGTGTCGTACTCTCTAAGCTACCATAAGTTGCAATTACTTGCAGATTCCACATGAAAAGTATTTAAAAATAAATAAATGTCTCTAAGATATCGTTTGTTAAATTTAAAAATTTTTTTATTGGAAAGCTTTGGAATTATACTCTATTTTATAATTTATTATGGAATTATATTATATAGCTATTACGACATTTGTTTTTAAGAATTTCATTAAGGGACTTGTAGTTGTGGAAAACGGGCCATAGGGACGAAGCAAAGCTAAATAGTGGAGTAGAACAGCTAGGTACATTCGCATTCATTCTTATCTTATCTTCATTGTTACGATTATCTTCTTATTGCTTTCAAAGGTATCTTCAGCGTTTAAAAGAGTGGACAACTAATGCAATTAATTATTGGTGAACGCATTTTTACCTGTAGGTTTCCACAGAAAAAGAAATCGGTATGTTTTTCGCTGCTTATATCATAGCGTTAGTGTTAGGTACCTAATTGAGGGTATTTCTTAAATTTGAGAAGGCGTTGGAGAAGTGGAATCTGAAGGTGAGCAAGCAGGATACGCGTAATTATATGCGGTAGAATCTAAGAGGTAAAACATTTACTGATCAGCGAAATGATAAGAGGTGAAAGAGTTTTCTTATTCGAGAAGAATGGCCCCCATCGATTGGAAAAGCAAGGAGGATATCGTTAATAGTGTAGTCCACATGAGGCAGAAATTCTTTAAGAAGAAAAATCTACTCGCCAAATAATCATTCAAAGAAATTTTACAAAACACTTCATTAAGATGTACTTATGGAATAAGTTTGCATCTCGATTAATGCGGGAAATTGACACTGGTCTCTGCGGAGTAAGGCAGTTCAGAGTCATTAAAAATGTATTGTTGCTGGAGCGTGGAGAAGATCAAATTGAGGGAATTGAATAATTGATTGAAAAAATTTTAAGATGAGCAGTAGAAGAGCTATGAGTAGGTAAAACGATAAATAGAGAGAGAAGACTGATCGATCACATTTGAAGGTACTGTAGGCAATTTTAGAAGGTCAATTGAACTGAAAGAACCACGGATAGATGCTCCAGAAGAGATACAAGAGCTGCCACATGAAATCGAAGGGTAAAATGGTAGACATGGAATATGGGAATGGTGAGTGGGAAGCAGCAGCGTCAAGGCAGTTAAAGGATGGAAATGTATTGAATGAATCAATTTTAAATGTGCGCAAAGTTGTAAAATACTTGGTTTTTTAATTGTATCTGTAATTTTATAACATGGCTTGAGGTCATTTTTAAGATTGTCATTTTTGGAAAGAAGTTCGAAAATAATGGGGACTTGAAAATAATTTAAATTTTTTTCATCGAATAGGGTGGTTACATTCGCATTCATTCTTCTCAATGCCTAAATGAGAATAGCGTTTTAATAAAATTTTAATTCGTATATTTTTCGCCAAAAAATTGAGGGTATTGTTACTTTTTAATAAGTTTTGACTCGAAGTAATTAATACTATAATTCGAAGGATTATCCCCAAATATGGAATAGGGTGATAACATTAAGCTGCTCCCTCATTGTGGAGCACTTTCAATTACGTTACGATTCGACACTTCAACGCGTATCCTGATTTTTATTGAATCATGGACTAATCTAAAACGTAAATTAAATTGCACTCATTAAAACAAAGAAAGCCAATTTTATATTAATTACTTTCCAAACAGAGTATCAGAGTTAACAGTTTCCGAACATAGTTCATAATTATTTCCGTTCTATTTTAATAAATATCCCGTAAATCAATCATTCATAGAAACAAACATTTAGGGTATTTTATGAAGCTATGAAAACTTGTCTTGGTGATTCATTATCGCTGTTCAAAGGTTTCCCTAACTGCTGCTGTTAATATCAATCCACGGAACGAGGATTTATGCGTGTACTTACATTCTGTTATATATATATATATATATATATATATATATATATATATATATATATATATATATATATATATATATATATATAATATCAAAAAGCACACGAAGATAGAAAGATTACTGAAAATTTTACAATAGTTATGAGAATACAATATGATATTAGGCGAGAAGAGTCCTCGACTGTGTAGAAAAATTTTCTCATGGACTACAATTTCAAGTATTATAATTGGTATTCTACCCGTTAGGGTAGGTTTTGGATGGACACAGCCTAAAAAATTGTACATTTACCTGATTTCCCAACTAAAAGCGGAACCTGAAATTGGAAAGATAATCGATCGAAGTCCCTCTTTAATTTCGCGTACTTCTTTCCGCCCTTCATTCCAATCCAACATCCCCATCCAATTCCTTCCCCTTCCTCTTTTTCCCGATGTTCCACTCTATCACAGTCTTCAACATTCCATCGCCAATCAAAACGCCCTGAATTTATCCTTCCGGCCTCCTTTGGATTTCTCCCTCTCCTTCTCCACCCTACCTCATTCAATCCACTTAACCTTTTCCATCCTTCTGCACACCCACATTTCAAAAGTCTCCAATCCATGCCTATCATCCTACTTTAATGGCCATGTTTCCGCGTCGTACAAGACTACGTTCCGTATAAAGTTTTTGACAAACCTTTTCTTAGCATTCTAACTCAAAGTCTCTGTCATCAATTCCCTCCTCCTTGTGCAATTTCCTTTTAATAATGCAATTCCTCGCCTTACACCCCTTCTGCTTGGGTCATTTTGGTCTAAAACTCCTCTGAGATATAGTATGTACACTGTCCCACCTGCTCTAGTTTTTGCCCTCGTATTTTGCTTACAAGTATACAGGCTGTATACTTGGAACAGCATGCTGTCTGCCCTCATTCTGTATTTTCTCTAAAAATTTGCAATTTGCAGTTTTTTCTATTATATTTCATTTACACTTTGCAGATTTTCATTAGCCTCTTGTGTAACTATTAATGAACGGCATTGCGAAATTTTTAAGAAATGGCAGCAAAATCAAGGAGGTGCGGCGGGGCAATGTGCCCGCGCTGGACGTATTATGGTGAATTAATAAGATTTTCAGTATTTTTGCTTCGGTTGCCAGTGATTTTTAAGATGCTAGATTAGTTAAAATCTATTCTCACGGTAAAATAAACTTCATTAAATCCAATACGAGTCAACTTCATATTGATCCAAAGCTGAAATACGAAGCATCGAACTTGGTCTTTAGTTTCAATATGCATAAGGACGATCTCTCCGTTTTCACACAAACTGTCTTTTTTCTTCGTTCAATTTTCACGAAGATACCAAGATAATAAACAGGTAATGGTTTTTCTTTATGTTTAATTTCACCACTGTGGTCAATTTCACCCATGGTTGAATTTCTATTCCCTACAATCATTTTCATTTCCTTTAGGTTTTTTGCCCAAATGTCCACTATAATTTGAGTCACATTCTGTAATGTTGGACTCGTCCACTTTCGATTTGCCTTTCTTCTAAATTTAACCATTACTAACTTGTTGATTTTGTGGATGTGTACCTGCATTGTACTAAACAAAAAAATTCGGTGATAAATCTCCACCATGGTAGACATCCCTTTCTTCAACTTTTTTTATTGTTGTAATATCTATTGTTTTAGAAATTTTTCTGGACGAATGTCGTCGTTCGACTTTGATATACCGAATTATTAAAACAGTATGAACTCTTACTTATCATAAGCGGAAAATAGCAGTTACAAGGTATACAGATGGAAATTCAAGTCATCCGCAGGTGTTCCCGTGTATTTCCATTCACGTCCCTCCTTGCCGTTTCTCCATACGGCAACGTAGTTGCCCCACCCTGTTCCCCCCCCATTTACGACCCTCTGGGTGGAACATGGACGAGTGTCCCAGGAGTGAAAGTCTTGTTTCTCTTCTTGCGTCTCTTCCCTCCTCGCACTCTCTCTCTCTCTTCTTGAAAAGAGGAGAGTTAGGCGAGCGAAGAGAGCGAAGCGAGCGTGACACGTGTTCAATTCGTAAGGCCGGAGCCTCTCCCTCTCTCTGTCAAAATTAACCGTAAGTGCTGCAAAACCATGGCTCATTTTTTTCCTCGTCGGGAAATTGTAACAACTCTTCGCATTTGCGTCGTGGTGACGAAAAAATATCTACACCCCCCCCCCCCCATCCCCGCCCTCCCGATGTTTTGAGTGACACTTTTAGTATTCATATTAATTCTCGCTCGAAACTTAATCCTGAAAGTCAAGTGGTCTTTTTCCCACGATTGAGTTATTCGTTTGATTTTAGTTAAAGAATGAGTTTTCAAAAGCAATGAAATTTATTTGTCGAAAATTCTTTTGCGATTCGCAGAAATGTCGAGTTGATTATTTTTTTCGGAAAGGGAAACGGCGACGCTCGCCTGTTGCGAAATGATTCGAAGCTATTGTGTATTGATAAAACGGTTGATTTTCAGCGAATATCAGAGAGGATGAATTTAAAGGCCATATAAAAATTACAAATTTAAAAGTTGATGCGTATTTACGAGTTTTTTGATTTCTCCATGCAAAATGTTTATCTATTAAGTTTCCCATGAGGTAGGCAATTGGTGCCTTGCGACTGTCAGCACAAACCTTTATCGTTTTAGAGAGAAGAGGCGTGGGATCAAGACTGCATATTTTTGGACTATGTAATTCATCCTTATGAAATTTTCAAAATTCTGGAAGCATTGCTGGAGCTACATGTACTTGGAAATATTGAAATATGGCGGCGTGTCCAAGGCCAACCGATTATTCTATGATCAAAGATCTCAGAAAATTACATATTTTACTCAATATTGGTTCAATTAAGCTCTTTAGAGCGTTTTCATTTAGAAACTGGCAATTAATAACACTTGCATGATATAATGAAAACAAAAATATATTTAGCATTTAAAAATTATGTATTGTGAAATGTTATTTTCGTTTTGCCGAATTGAAATTGAATAGTTCAATTTATTTATCCCCATCTCCAGCTAAACAGAAAATAACTACGTATGTGTGTGTGTGTATATATATATATATTATATATATATATATATATATATATATATATATATATATATATATATATATAGCACTTTTTGAAAGTCTAACGGACGTGAATAGTAATGTATAACACTTAGCACTAGTGGTCACAGACAAAAACACAGAAACACAAAAAAGAGACTCACTATTTTTCGAGTATTCGGTGGTCATGACCACCTTTATCAAGGAAGAGAGGGATAGAACTGCAAATGGAACTGAAATGAACTAGAAATGGTTCTATCCCTCTCTTCCTTGATAAAGGTGGTCGCGACCACCGAATATTCGAAAAATAGTGAGTCTCTTTTTTGTGTGTTTCTGTGTGTTTTTGTCTGTGTCCACGAGTGCTAAGTGTTATACATTACATATATATATATATTTTAAGTGCATATATGTAGAAGGCGGCATCACCTTGGATATGCAAAAATACATATGTTAGTGTCCTATACGTATATTTGTCTCTATGGTTTAAGAGTTTTTGTGTGCATATACGTGTTTAAAAATCCATTTATGGAGTAGTCCATCGTTTTAGTTAGGTCTTACATCAGACTGAATGCGCCTACACTTCTTGGCATCGCCTAAAAAGGCAAAACATGACACTCCACAATACATTAAATATACTCTTCTTCATTTTCCTCTCCATTTAGAATCCTTGTTCGACACAAAAAATAAGTGTATAGTTGAGCTTCTATTTTTGTCCTGCTTTCATTAACTCCGTGAGTAATATTTTAATAATTCCTCATTGATTCCACGTTTAATTAACTCAGATATATATATATATATATATATATATATATATATATATATATATATATATATATATATGCGTGTATGCTCATGTAGAGAGTCACAAAATGAGATGCACAAAGATTTTCGTAAAATATCTTTCGTGAAATCAAGGTGCAGATCATTTTGATTTGCGGTGGGATGTTGAAGTGGAGGACGTTGCACAAAGGAGAATGGGGTAGAAATAGAAAAGACATGTTGGACAGAATGAAAGGTGGATGGAAGTATGCGCAATATAAGAAAAAGGGTTTATTGCAGTGTTTGAGGTGTCACGTTGTGTTTTGTTTGGAGGGCCAAGGAAATGTATTTTTCTACCGTTGTATGGGCTGTGCCCATCCGAAACGTGCCTTACTCGGTAGAATGCCAAATAATAGAAATGTTCGGAAGTATCCAGCTGCGATGATGCAAATTTTTATAATGGTGAAATATTACCTGCACATTCACCCGTATACAAGGTCTCTATTTTTCGTCTGTGCACATAATGGGACTAGTTTCGAATTTCATTGAGGTTCCCGAATACGTATTCTCCTCTTCCTTTGTCACAATGTAAAATCTAGAGGTCAACGAACGACGTCTCTCTGCCGTCTTTTTCTCCCTGTTCTTTGCCACCTTCGATCATTTGTGTAAATCTTGCCCCACTCTATTTGAAAAAGTTTAAGTTGAATACTTCCTGCTCGAAGTTCGAAGCCAGTTTATTTGAGTCATATTCAGCATGTCAATGCAATAATTTCAGAGTGTAAAAATCATTCGCCTTGACTGGGATGATTTTTACACTCTGAAATTGTTGCATTGAAATGCTCATTACCGGATGACTCTGTTAAAAGTTACTGTTGCGGCTTCTCCCACAGTTTCTTTGGAAATATTCAGTATGGTTTTTTTTCTAAGAAATAAAAAATATCAACACTAACAAAGAATTACAGTGGTTTCATGTTAGTTAATCATCACCTTCAATACGCATCGAGTTTTTAGGACTTGGCAGAAGGGTTCAATCTCTTTAATTGCGCTTGATGCAGAGGAAACTAATCTCTTCTGTAAAAAAAACCATTAGTAATGGGCTGAGTGTTTAAACTGTCGTTATGGATTCCGGACTGGAAGGCATTGTATGGGTGAAAATTTCATTTAAGGTTTCAATGATTAAATGAATACAACTCGTATGAGTTTAATACTTGCATAGAGCGAAGAATTTCAGCTCGAAATTACATTGATAGACGAGAGGGCAAACAGAAGCTGAATGAACACGCACACGCGTGCATACGTTCGCATGTGAGGAAAATATCAGATAGGTAACGAAGTTGGCAAGGTGATTATCAACATTTGGTATCGCATAGGATTCGTACACAAGATCAACGGCCGAAAGTGATGTCTTTCAATCAAGTTATGTCAAAAAAAACTCGGTAATTTAACCTGTATTTAGGTTACTTACCCTAGCTCCTAACACTTCGTATTCATCATTCGTTGCTGGAAAAAGTAACTCTGTTTAAGCTGGGACATTTGTCGTTTTTTCAGTGTGGTGGTGCATTGGGCGGGAAGCATGTAGGTTTCGTGCATCTTGGCGTTTCTTTAAAAAAAATAAAGTTCAGAACGCAGGACAGTCCCCTCAGTCAACGTTTTTCGAGGAAGCCGTCAGACGTATGTTGATCCTCCGAGCGCACGCGAGCACACACGTGTGTGATCCGCAAAGGATCTTGTCCCGTCCAATTCATTAGTTTACAATCCTCCCGAAAAGCTAGCAGCCCCCCATCTATTCCCCTCCATCCCTTCCGAATCATTTCCCCAAGCCTCCGCCCGAAGACCGGTGCAGAGTGGGCGTTGAATTTCAGGCCCCACGAACGCGTTCGCTCCTTTTCTACTCCCACCCCCCTCCCTCCTCTCTCCCTGTCCCTTCGTAGCTTTCCCGCCTCGCAGGTGGCAGCAACTTCCCTCCCCTCGTAAACCCTCCGCCTTCTCCCGGTCCTCCCCTCCCTCTTACTCCTCATTTTCGTCTCCCCTTCTCCCCCTTTGCCGACCTTCCCCTGCCCCTACCTTCCCTCCCCTCGCCCTTCCCTGGCTCACGCAATGGATGAGATTTTGAGTGGGAGCTCCCTCTTGCGACCAGTTTCCACTCTCAATCTGCATCCGTGCTACACCCCTGTCCATCCACAATGGGAAACGGAAAAAGGAATTCGAGCTAAGGGAAGTCGAAGTGAGCGTGAAACTTCGAGAATAAAGAATGGAATAGATAAGAATGGTATTGGAATGAGTTTTAAGTCAAATCACAACAAATTTAATGAAGCACATTTTCAGGTTGAATATTTACACTTAGGGGAGTAAATGGTCGAAAGTTCTGATGTACTTAACAAGGGTAACTTCCGAAAGGTTCTCTGTAGCCGCACGCCCAAGACAAGTGGAGACTCAGGTGGTGAACTGGGAAGTTTTATATTGCCTGATAGCACATGTTTACGAGAGAGCAATGACGATTCTATGTTTTCTTCTTCCGCCTTTATTGTCTTTCTCGATGTTTGTGCTCAATAAAATAATCTGCTTTACTTCAGTATCGCAAACAAGAGTATCATGCTGAATGTAACAGTTTAATAAGTGCAGCAGAGGTGTCCCACGAGTACTTTCACTGGTGAGACGTAGCCAAATAAAAAAAATCTATTTTTTAGTCAGATCCTCTTAATGGTTTACTGCTGCCTTCATTAATTCATATGGATACTTTTCGGGCCCTCCTCTACGCACGTTTAGTGTTTCTGGTGGTTTGCTGCTGCTACCCATTTAAAATGTAACGAAGAGGTGTATGAGTTGCAAGGGTGAAAATTCTGCAAGCCAATATTTAGAATTTAGTAAGACTTCTCCGATAAGGCATTTTGGTGAGCTACATCTGTTTGGACGGGACTAAGTGTGATGAATGTAATTGGCCGTTCGGCAGATAAGGAAGACGCCTGTGTTCTATTGCAGACCTGGTCAAGTTGGTCATTTATCCACAATCTTGAATTTAAAATGGGAATTATATTTATGCATTACCTTTTCGTTTTGTAAATATTGTGCAACAAATGCATAGTTTTTGTCTTGAAGGTTGGTAATAGTATTTAATATAAAGAATAAAAGTCAATAATAATACCAATTAAGTCTCACTCGTCCTACATGTTAGCATACGTCGAGTCTGCATGAATTTGAAAGTTGATGTTCTTCTTCCCTCATCTCGTTTCAGCTGTATATATAAAAGTTAAAGAAATACTATACACAAGTATTGTGAAAGAATGAATTCATTTAGCATCGAGAAAGGTATCATGAACATCAAATTATACCTCTCCGATTTATATATCATTAAAAAAGCATTTTTCGTTTCGACTTTGCGGCCGTACGTATATCTCCGTGGAAAACCGACCCTGTGAATCTTTCAACCTGCATCTCTGATCAGGGGCGTGCCTAGAATTTTTCCTTCCAGGTCTTTAGCAATCGCTGAATCATAGTAAACACATGGATGTTAAAAGTGCCAGCACTCCGAATAAATTACCTGCCAACGTTTGAATATGAGTAGTTTGAGGGAGATTCTACCAGAAATACCTCGTCATGTGAAGAAATAATGCGTGCAGTTCTATTTCCGTCTAAACCTTGAAAACATGGATTTCAGGAACTTATATTTTCGAAGAAGTACATCTCCCCTCTTTCTATTGAGATAGCAAAAGGAAATAACCTCCACCTTTGTTAAACATTTTGCTGTGAAATATTATTCATCTTTTCCAACTAGTAATCTATTAATTAGTTAGTCTATGGTTATGCATATCGATTTTAGGAGTTTAGTGGAAAGGTTAGGTGATGTAGCAAGGCATGGTTGAAAGTAGGCTGCTGAGAGAGGATGAAACCAGATTTTTCGTTTCGGACATCTTCGATCTGAACTCTATCAAAACGTAGGGTTCTCCACAAATTAATCTAGTCGTAAGTCACTCGATTTCTTTCGTTTGCCATGAATTGACAGCAAAGTCTGCCCTCACTAAATTAAGATTGAATTTCAACTCTTCTACGTTTAATATCTAAAAAAAATGCCATTGAGAAAATGTTGGTTCAAAATAATTTTGGAAGTCACCCTTGCCAGAAATCTTCTCACTTGAAATCACTTTTAAAACCTGACATTTCCATCTCCATAAATCCTTATTCTTACGATTAATAATGAAATCCCTCATTCTCAAAGTAGTTATAATGATATTCAGCCATTATTTGCACTATACAATTTGCCATCAGATAATTATAATTTTACTGGCAAGTAGTCCAGAAATGTCTGAAGATCAGATAGAGTATCAACATTAATACAGATCCGTGTAAGTCTCTTCCCTCTTGATGGCGAATATGGGAATTAAAATGCCTTGGAAAATCTAAAGGGGCTACCTCTCGTGAAGTGCCAATGCAAAATAGATCATTAATTATATTTTTGAACACCTGTGTTACGTCTGGTTTAAAACTTACCAGGAGTTTCCACAGGCATTTGAATAGTACTGCGCCTTTGGAACATTATCTCCGAATGCTTGTGGTATTCTATGTTCATGGTGGGAATAAAAATAAGCTCTGAACAGCCAGGCGAGTTAATTAATTCTTCGATGTATGGATCCTGAATACCCACCCGAGGTATCAGGAAAGCAGCTCTATCATTCCGACTAATAAATATAATTATTGCATTTCCGTATGAACTAGTGACGTTATATCACCTTATTACTTCATTTCCAAGGTTTGGACCGGTTTATACTTGAAAATGACATTGTCACTTGGTTGAGTTATAATCTGTGATTTTGTAAGTTTTCCCTGAAGTTATAATTTTGTGTAATGCATTCAAAATCCATCAGTAAACCTTTGGATGCGTTATTAAATTATACATTAAGTAATCATAATTTAGTTAGTATGACAATGAAAATTCAAGTTCCCGTGGATCTAACTTAAAATATTGTTTTCAGTGTTGTGCCTAACCGAACCTATTTTGGTCGATACCAGCGGTAGGTCTTTCTAGTAGGAGTTTCTTTCAGGGTAAAGTTAGGAATTCAGTTAGTTTATCTTAGTCATGAATGGCTTTTACAAGGCATCTCCCGGAAACATGTATTTTGTCACGTAGGAGCATAAATACAAAGCCCTTCTTAAAAATCATTCGCCTTGAGCGGAATCCCGGTCAAGGTGAATGATTTTTACACTCTGAAATTATTACATTGAAATGCATATTAGCGGATGACTCAATAAAAGGTACCGTTGCGACATCTCCCGCAATTTCTTCGAATTTTACGAAATTCTTATTAAAATGTATGGATATATCCTTAGTGTTGAAAAATGCCAGTTGTAAGAGGATTTCACTTAAAGGTCACGGTTTTATGTTCTACTCCACGGTTCCATAGAAATTGATTGATAGATTCTATCCATTTATCTGTATCTAAGTAGCTTATAGATGTCAACTTTCTGAAGTCGGCCATCGCTTTTCATCATTATTCATGTGAAATATTTGTTTAGTACTAATGTTTTCGTATTTGATTTGCTCTTATCATCTACCCAGAGATCGTTCGAAAACCTAAATTTATTTCGCATGGTTGAAAGCCCGTAAAGTTTTTAAAGAAGCTTTGACAACTTGCTTGAAGATCATCTTATTAAACTAGGTATATTTTTCCTTATATACTATTAAACAGACTGATACTGTAGGTGAATAATATTAATAGAGTAAAACGCTGCCAAAACTAATTAAAATTGAATATTTCGAAGCCAATGCATTGCTCTAACAATGTTGCAGTGTGAATTAGTACTATACTACTATGAACCCAATATGAAATTCATAGAGCCTGTTTCAACCGTGAAGTTAGCAAAGGCATATTCTATTTTTTTAAAGTACTTTGGGGTGGTTTTAATTGTTGATGATTATTCAATTTTATTGCTTGCAAAATGTTGCATAAAAATTACAATACTATTAGGAATGAATAGTAATTTCCCTGTAATTTGTTATGCAAAAAATATAGTAATTTGCTCATTAACCTTAATGCATCAGAAATGTTAAGTTCGGTAAATAGACATTATTTTCCTCTCATTCAAATTGTGAAATTTCAATTTGTTCCGCATCGTTGGTAGAACATTCGCTTACTGACCGGAAGCCCCTGGTTCTAACTCGCGTGAAGCCCCTGTATGCCGTCACATTCACGCAAGCTGTGTGGTTATTCTGGTTCCAGGCCGTCCTGTTATATTGCAAATTGTTGATAAGGACCTGCTCCTCCCCCCCTTCCGCGTTGTGTGAATTTCAAACACTCTGCCGTTGGGCTAAGTGCCGGTTGATTTCAACCCTCACCTGTCCGACCAACCTGAGATTTGATTACTGAGGTTTCAATTCTTTCCAATCCATGTTCTATTTCCGCACGTTTCAGCTACTTGGCATTGAGCATTACAAATATGTGATGAAATTGATTCTGGTGGTGTAGAGGTCTATCCACGAATCGGAATTGTGAAAAAGTTGTTGTCCTCGGTCTTTTAAGTGACTTATAAACGTTGGGAAGGTTTTTTTTTATTGTGAATGCTGACATGGACACGACATGGTGCGAAGGTTCAATTCGTTCCGCCTCGAATCCATCGCGCGTCCCATTTTTCTCCTGCGTCCGTCTCAACCCCAAAATGGGATCTCCGCATCCTCCTCTCGCGCGCTGTGAAGGGTAACCGAATTGTTGCTGCTATTCCTTCGCAAGCGGCAGAAAACGCGTCCGGGCGGGCGAGTGGGGGGAGGTGGAGGGAGGTGTGGAAGGGATGAGTGTGGGCGGAGATGGATGGTCGATGGATGCGGGAGTGGAAGAAGAAAGTAGGCGGAGAGGGGAGGGAAGTATGGGGAGGGCGGTAGGTGAGCGGGGAGGAGGGGAACGAGGGTGGGAGACGGAGGAGTGGAGAACGGCGTCGATTGCCGCGTGGGTGTCCCGCAGAGTCCCATCCCAGGACCTCTTCCGTTTGTTCTCGTTTCTTCCTCACCTCGCTGTCCGTGCTCCCATTCCCTCTCTCCCTCTCCTTCCTTACATTTTGTCCATTCTTACGACCCCCATCCGCCCCCAAATCCAGAAACTCCTTCACCCAAATCATGCGAATCTATGCTTTGTTCCTCGGAAAGGACCGTCGACGGCGTTTGCAAAATTTGCGAAGTCTCTTCGATCAGGGTCTGTGAACTTCATGCATGAGTCAGCCGTCTCCTCGTATTCTCTTATTCACATTGTTGTGGCCTTGTTAATTGAAGCGCCACCAGTGAGCCTTCTTTTATCTTTTTGTGTGGATTTATCCGCCCTTGATACGATTGTTGTCGAAGAGTATGAGTTTGGCGTTCATTTTACCACGGTATGACATATGGAAAAGTCTTGTATTAAAGAAATATGCACAGTCAACATTTTGAAACCAAAAGAGTGCGTAATAAAAATAATGTGACCCAATACTCGAGCCTAAACGAAGAGTGTTATGTATTTAGAATTTAGCTCAGAGCCTGCTTTGCTCATTAAATGACAGAAATCTAAGGTAAATGCGTGAGTTTCTTAAGAGATTGCAATGCAAAATACCTTGCTATAGCGAGTTAAAGGCTAGTAAAGTCTTATAAGTTATTCCAAATTATCATAATGCCAATATATATATACACACACACACACACACACACACACATATACATATATATATATATATATATATATATATATATATATATATATATATATATATATAACAACAGAATGACTACTTTTGGTAAAGCCCTTTTATTGTTAACAGGCCGTGATGATTACAAAATTATTAATTCTTTACGACTTATTATTGCTATAGAAGCTTCAGGACAAGGACTACCGACCAGGGTACTAAATATTATCTGGTAAAATATTCATCTGGTTACTTAGCATTTAATGTGAAATTAAAGAAATCGATGACAGATGCTAGACAGATAGGATAATAGCATTAAACAGCCATTTTTCAAAAGAAGTATTCAGTAATACTTGAATATACAATTTTTTCCTAATTCTAAGGTCTCCCTGATTGCTGTATGAAAAATTAACAAGGTTGTAAAAAGAATTCATTCAGGGATTTAGTTGGGTAAAAAGTGAATTTGAACTAAAAGTGGTACGTACTTGTATTTTCCGTCACCATTTCTCTATATCCAACAATTGTATCAAAAGATAAATACAATGTCTGTCCCAAAAGTAGAATGGCTTATTTTTCCCGGATAGAAGGACGGGCGGCGGTTTCTCTTGCTGGGTTTCAGGGAGAGAAGTCTCCGAAAAAGCGGGAGGCCGGTGGCAGTTGGCTCCGTCTTTGACGAGAGCCAATCGTTCTTTTTCGAAATCCCTATAACGTGACCTCGTTAGGCTCCGTCATGAACCTGTCGTTGAAACAGCCCTACGCCATCAAATTTAGCGTTGAACTGGGCAAAACCTGGAAAAAGACTCAAGGCAGCGTATGGTGATAACGCTATGGGTAGATCAGGTGTTTTTGAGTGGCACAAGTTAAGTTGTTTCGGGAGGGTAGAGAAGATGTCGAAGACGCCGAATGTTCTGGACGCCCTTGGACCTTCAGTAGTGACGTGAATCTTGTAAGAGTGAAGACTTTGTTGGATAGGTATCGCAGATTAAGTGTTCGGATTGTTTTTAATGAACTTGGAATCCCTAAAAGTGAAATCCATCGACTTGTGAGAGAAAACGTGGGTATGAGAAAGGTGTGTGCGAAGTTGGTGCCGCGAGTGCGCTCGGACGAACATAAGAAAACTCGCACGCGGATCTACCAAGAGCTTCTCGGCCATGCCTCAGCCATCCTACAGCCCTGACATCGCCCCACCAGACTTCCCCTCATCACCCGTTTCAAATGCGCACTGAAAGGGCGACACCATGGCTTGGTGGAAGCATTACAACAGGCTGTAACAAGGGAGCTTAGCAGCATTCCGGGTGCCGCCTTCCAGAGGATGTACCTACGTAGCAGTGGTGTGTGGACCCACAAGGGAAGGGAAGGCACTTGGAAGACTTTTGAGTGAATGTATCACTTCTGGCCATGCATTTTTTTCAATGGAATTAGTCCTACTACTTTGGGACTGACCTTGTATTCGTACAATTTTCGACAGACTGTTAAAAAAATGTGATTATATTTAATGTGTCCTTGGTATAAGTTATTTGAAGGCTAGAGAACGTCATCTTCCTCTTGTCAAACCTCCATTTTGAAAATCCAGGCAAAAATTTATTCACGGCATTGAAAATACTTGATGTAAGAGACAGATGCGTTGTAAATTCAAAAATGGCTCTTTGATGTGTGCACATCTCGGTTGTAATACATTCATTGCGAAAACGAAGATTTTACGCTAGAATTTGATTTGAATTTAAGGTACATGGTTTTCAGCTGAAATTCAATCAGTTGTTCGTATTCAAACTTATATTTACCGATTGGATCACGAATATTATTATAGAGAAAGATATGCCCCAAATATAATTAACAAAAATAAATTTGGGAACAATTTTTTCTTCCCCAAAACTTAAAGGTATCGCTTCCGAATCCAGTCCTTAAAAATCAATTTTTCACCTGCCCTCCCTCTCCATTGATGCATGCTCTTTACCCACGCCATCCTCTTGCAGGGAGATATGGAGAGTAATGCTAACTTTAATTGTTAACTTGCTCCTCCCGGTGACCTTTGAATCATGCTGCATTTCATCATTTGGCATATTTTTTATCATTGCTCAGTTAGGCATCTCAAATCGCTTTATCTTACGGTGGTTTTGAACATTATATTTGGCATGTGACTAATGACGTGGCTCCTTAACGTTTTTTCCTCCCATGAAGATATGTCACGCTCGATTATATTTGCAGACGAACATGTTCAGTGCAAGGGGGCTCTCACAGGAAGGAGGGAATTGATGACAGGGACGTTTGAGTAAGGATATTAAGAAACGACTCATTAAAACTTTGATATGGGGCGTGGTTTCGTACGGTGCGGAAACATGGACGTTGAAGCGAAATGATGAGGGTAGAAAGGCGGCTTTTGAAATGCGAAAGTGGAGAAAAATGGGAAAAGTGTATAATTCTTTAATTTTTTTAAATACTTAACGTAAAGTCTCCAGGTTGTCCTACTGCTGTCAGAATTTCTTCTTGCTATGTAGTTTCCCTTACAACCATTTCCTCTTCTGCTTTACCTGTAACTCGTTTCATTTCTTCCCATTTAATCTTTATGACCCACCTTCGCCACCAAAGGTTTCGAAAACTTAGATTCTTTTTGTTTCTGCTTTTATTTCTCAATGTCTACAATCCTCCAGGGTGCCATATCAACACGACGATATCCATCCTCAACTTCCTTATTTGCAACCATATCGTCTTTGAGAGCTACAGTTCCCTTGTCATCATGAATACATTTTTGTCTTGAGCTATTCTGCATTTGAGGCCCATCAAACTTTTCCCATCGAATAGTGTTCTGTTTCCGAGGTAAGCAAAAAATTTCACTGGCTATAATTTCTCTCCTCGTGCTCAATCATCTGCCTCTGGCATACGTATGCCATACGAATCCCGTTTCTTAAGGCTTGCCCCCTTTGATTGTCATGCTATATCCTTGAAGTACTTGATTCGATGTATTCAAAGATGCAAGCAGGTATTCTTTGTTCACTGCTATAACTGCATTGCTCTTAAATAAACGAATTTAATTCATTTATGGTTTGCTACTTTATCTTATTCATTAGGTTTTGTTCTATTGCCTCTTCACAGCACATGTTGAATAGTGCCGGTCGAAGGTTCATTCATTTATTTTAGTTTCTATTTTCCGTCTTGCATGATTTATGCAGCCACCAGTTCCCCGGACATTAAATATATTATATATATGTGCATTAAAAAAATATATATATTTATTTATTTATTAAAATTAATTAAATATTAAGTTTCCGACCTCAAAAATTTCAGAAAAAAATGTCTTGTATCTTGTTAGGTCGGAAACTTTTCAGACTACCCCATATATATGTACATATATACATCTTCGAAATGAAACGCTCTTCGGTGACGCACAAATATATAAATACACATATGTAGATTTTTGAAACTTAGAAACACAAACATATGTGAGTGTTCTTTCTTTGTGTTTCTCTGTTTTAAAACTCTAAATCTGTGTTTATGTATAAAAATATATAAAATTATTATTATTAGGTAATCTACCGGTTAAGGTAGGTTTTTGGATGGACACATCCACTAAATAAATATTTTGTGCCTCCTAACAAAACACAAAATCCATTATACTACTCTAAAACAGGTCCCTCTTCATCTCTGAGTACTTTCTTCCTTCCTTCATCCCGTCTAACATCCCTATCCTGTTCCTTCCCTTTCCTCGTTTACCTAACATTCTCCCCTCTATTACAGTCTTCAACAGACCACTGCCGGTCATTACCCTCTTCATCCACTTTTCCTGCCTCCATAGGATTGCTCCCAACAAACCCCTCTCTTCGCCCACCATACCAAGTACTTCCTCATTTGTTTTCTTCTCTGTCCATTTCACCTTCTCCATTCTTCTCCATACGCACATTTCAAAAGCCTCCAGTCCACGTCTATCCTCCCGCTTCAATGACCACGTTTCCGCGCCGTACATAGCTACGCTCCATATCGACGTTTTATGAGTCTTTTCTTAATATCCTTACTCAACGTCCCTGTCATCAACTCCTTCCTCGTAAAAGCCTCTTTGCCTAGCGCAATTCTTCTTCTTACGTCCCTACTACTTTGACCGTGTCGGTCCAAAACACTTCCGAGATACGTTAACTATTCTACCTGCTCTAGATTGTGCCCTCCTATTTTAATGTTTAGCTTAGCCTTTTTCTTCTTAGAAAATCGCTTAACCTTTGTTTTATTAATATTGATTTTCATCCCATACCTGTCGCACTGAATTTCCAATTCACTCAACAATGCTTGCAACCCCTTGGCTGACTGACAAACTAAAGCTTGGTCATTAGCGAACCTAACTGATTGTACAAATTCTCCACCCACTTTCATTCCTACCTCCAGTTCTTCCCATGCCTCTTTAATCATTTCTTCTTTATACAGGTTAAACAGCAACGGTGATAATGGGCAACACTGCCTTACACCTCTTCCTAACACTGCCCATCCGGACTACCCGTTCCCCACTCGCACCTGAGCAGTCTGAGACATGTACAGATTGCGGATTAGCCTCCTTTCCCTCCAATATATTCCTATTTTCTGCAATATACTCATTAGTTTTTCCCAATTCACTCTGTCAAACGCTTTTTCGAAATCTACGAAACAGGCAAATACCTCCTGGTTGTGTTCTATATTCCTCTCGATTAATAATCTCATTACTGCAATGGCATCACGCGTACCTCTCCACTTCCTAAACCCAAGCTGATCATCCCCTAAGTAATTACGAGCATTAAGTACATACTAAGCATTATATTTGCCCTACTCTCTATCCTTTTGCTTATGATCCTGAGACAACTTTAGCTGCGTGGGATATCAAACTTATCGTCCTGTAGCCCTCACATGATGTAGCCTTTACCTTTTTCGGAATAGGAAATTAAAACTGATCTCACCAGGTCTTCCGGTCAGATTCTTTCCTCATAGATACTACGAATCAGCCCATATAGCCTCTTCCTACCTCAATTTTCTATACATTTCAGTAGTTCCGCCGGAATGTTATCCACCCCCACGGCCTTATTTAGTTTCATCTCCCTTAATGCCCTTTCTATCTCATGGTCGAATATGCCTGGACCTAAATTTAGCACGGAGCGTGGTTTAGTATAGGGAACAAGCATGATCTTCAAACCAAGATAATTCGCGTATGCGGATTTTGAAATGTGGGCGAGAAGAATGGAAAGCGTAAAGCTGAAGGCAAGAAAAACCAACTCAGAAGTACTAGTGGCAGTAGGGTAGGATAGAAAAGTACTGACAGAAATCCATAGGAGGCTAGAAAGCACAGCAATTTAATTGGTGATGAGATTGTGAAGATGCAATGGAGAGAATAACGTTACGCTGGCGACGTAGAGGGAAGGAGTGCATGGGTGTGGGATGAAGGGATTTTTGCACCCCACTGTGGGTATGGTTTTGAATGTATGTGTCGATTTTGAATTTGGTATTGTTCCTTTCTACGGGTGGTTACCTAACACCCCCCACCACATGCCCTTGCGGGGTATTATGTAGATGTATATGTAGTTATGTTCCACACCCGTCCGTATTTCCTTTACCAACGTATCAACAGTCATGGAGGTCAAATAGCCGATCTGAAACATTGCCTTCCCACAGACGGAGCTTTAAACTTGGCGGATTGACGCCACTCACCCGGAAGCAAAGTCGCAATTATTTTTAAAGGGTTAGAGAAAGGGTTTTTGGGAGCAGCGGAAGTCCCCTTGCATGCGGTCAGCCCCTTCCTTTCTTTCGAGCGCCTCCCTTCTCTGTTCAGTACTTCGGGAGGTCCTGAAATTTGGAATGCGTGAGGCCGAAGGAGACGGACGCCCCCTTGGAAAGAGTCCGCCTCCCATGCAGCCAACCGAGAAAAGCCAGCCTTCGCCTCCGTCTGTGACTCTCGCCCTCCCAAAACCTCCCCTTCACTCGCCCCCCCCCCTGCTCGTCTCCCTTCGCGACGGTCACGAGTGAGCCTTACCCCAAGCCGGGGGTTCTAAAGTCGTCCGTCTCTCAGCGGCCTTATCACCACGCGCTTTAAAGAGATTGACGAAGCGAAACGACTGCGTCTTGTAGAGACATTAACATCCCTCGCATATGCTATACTAAACTTGAAAGTCTTTTATTTTCAAACGCCGCTAGCTATATACGAGGTTTTTTGTGTGGCAATGGTAATAGTATGCTCCCGTTTGAGGGCTTGCCATTATAACTTCATTTCTGTTCCATTCTAATTGCTCTAACGACCCGCTTTCGTTTTTATTTCCAGGGAATTTTTTTCTTAGTCAATGTTTGTGCTTTTGAATGCCAATCCAGTATCAATATTCAAAATCACCTGCGTTAAATTGCAATCAAAGATTTTATTTTTAGATATACATTTAAATTACGAGCCGTATAGTATTACTTTGATTGTCAAGTAACAACCCAAAACATCCTCCGCGATTCCTTTACAGGGCTGAGAACATCCCAAATGAATATTTTATCGTTTTATAGTTTGTTTTCTTGGAAAAATGTTTGATTTATGGATGCGTTGCATGAGCCGTCAACATATTAATCATAGTCGTTGATACAAGGCGAAGGACTTAAAGTTTCGCTATTCTAGATTGCAGAACTTTCAGAAGTAATTTATAACGAGGCCATCTAGTTTCTTCGATAAACAAACAGATTTAGTGTACCATTTTTTACGTCCGGATCTCCCATAAAAATGAGGAAAAATCTCCCATAATCCATTCCTAGATATCTGAGTGTTGAACAATGAAAGAAGCATATCCTTTAACTTCAAGTACTAGAATATGATAGTTTCCTTCTGCCATTGTTTTATATGTTTATGCTCAGTAAATGCGTATCTTCATGGTTTTTCGTATGAATAAAATCGCATAAAATAATATTTGTGCTTTTGCGCTCCTGCCTTGATAAGAACTATTCATTACTCTTCTTTGCTATTTCCTTTAACAAGCTGTTAAAAACACTATCCTCCAATTATAAAAATGTTCTTCCTTTCATGTAATTACGTAGGTTTGAGAGTGAGAATAAATAAGGCTTACCTCGGCGGTCGTGCATCAGTTGGTTCTAAAAGAGGGAGAATAATAAAACACTCAGAAATGGGGGGCAATAAAAATGTAATGAGCTTGCTGGGAATGTTTCAGGTGGGCAGGATTTATAAGCAATATAGAAGTTGTTCCCATTTGTATTGCCTATTATCATTGATTTCATTGTATTTTTTCGATCAGAGTTCTTAGTTCTAAATTGAGCATAATCTAGGCATGAACCACGGACTAAGGACAATATATTAGGATTGTCTCTTCTAGAAAAAGTAACAATTGCTAAAAACTACAGTATTATTGTAGCTAAGTATAGATTAGTCTTAAAAAAATAGCATGCTATGTTTTAATACTAGGAATAGCCAACTACTGTATACAGCGAAGATGTCAAGATAAGCATACAGGTACGCATTACGGGTGCGAACAGATTTATTTGAATGTAAGAAATAATTCATTGAGAAGAATATTATATTACTACCTATACCGTGTTAACTAACCCCGAAGGATGGTTTAATAAGTATGATAGAGGCCAATTTATATTAAGCCCGATATGGAAATGTGAAATTCACGTAAATGTAGATGGGTGGCCATTTCCTTCCCCTTTGCCGCCTTTGGTTTCCCGGGGAGATCTGGACGCCAAAAATTCACACACCTTGAATGAAGCTAACGGGTGTCCAGATGAGTCACTCGGAATTGAATACGGGTCCTCCAATCAGTAGCTCAGCACTCTATGTACTGGACTACCACGCCTCCTTCTGCATGCGTTCTGAATTTATTCATGCATGTGAATGTATGAATAGTATATATATATACTTGCATATGTGTATATATATATATATATATATATATATATATATTTATATTCATATATATGGTATATACGATATACACCCACGGTTTTATATATTATGTATTACTCCAAAAATATAAGTACGATATTCTAAGAGATAAAAACTAGTCATTACATGTGTCTACCATTTTCTTTTAAAATAAATATGTATAAAATAATGTTACTCAAGTCAATCCTTGCCAAGTACAATAAAAATATTGAGGGCAATCATCAAACTTCTCACAGTTATGGCAGATGTAAATGGAGAGGAAATTGAGAAGCGATTGCTTAAAGGTCGCGGAATTCCCTTTAGAGTAATATGGATTAGTATTTGGTTTAAATGCGACTGAGAGTCGAATAAGTATTTTGCTGATTCCCGACCTATCTTTTGAAACTGATGTTTGATTAACTATATAAACTCATCTTTCCCAAATCTCCTATGTCATTTCGATTTATAACCACGCATATAATCATTGAGTTCATTATATCTTGTATGGTAACTTGGGATAAGATGTTTTAATTTTGAGTGGGAGCATTTAGGTTTACCATCGACCTTTGGGTATTTTAAATTTGGGATTATTAAAGATTCTTTTGCGAAATGACTCTCTTTGTCTCCATCTACCTCAATCCTCACTCTTCCCCCTCCCACTTTTCCTCAAGTGGGTATCAATGGGTATCAAATATGATGTATCACATGTTGAATCTTGTCTTGTACCTGAAGATGGTTCGATGAACTGGAACGCGTTGTGCTTTACGATAAATCTGTGGAAAAGTGCAAATTTGTTTCTCATGATGACGAACTTCCACTACATCTCGCCTGAATCTGTTGAATATAATATTAAAGATGTTTGTTGAAGGCGAATGTATAATTATGCTTTCATATCAAGTATTCGTAGTTTGATCCTCACATTGCGTGCCTTAAACGTATTGGAAAATACTTTGAAAAACCACATATTTAAAGGATGCATATGCAAGATATCGAATTCATTTACAAAACCATTTTCGTTCATTTATCGAAAAAATATATTTCCAAATTTTTAAGTAATCTGTACAAGCAGTAATGGAACAAAGCAAGCTAAATCGACTGAGCACGTAAAAGTTAAGGAAGTGCCTAGCTGATAACGTGATATAAACAACATGCATAATATTTAACTCCACAAACGTAGAAAGTGGTTCGCATTATTTCGAGGCCATGTGAAAACCTGATTTTTACCTGCAGAATATGCTTATGCGACTCATCCATTTCAAGGCAAATTTGCTAAAGGGAATATAGGAGTGGGGTGAGGCGCAATTTAAGTTTTGGCTCCCAATCACTTTATAAACACTCACTGTCATGAATCACATGTGACTCGACCGTTGACGAAAGAAAACTCTATCATCATTTGTTAGTAAGACTGACCAGACAGTTTTCACGGTCAGATATGGCGAGCATCAATGGTCTTTTGCTAATTCTCGAGTTCTCATTCCTCTTATCTTCTCACCTTTCCAGGAACTTCCGAATATTCACAGCATTCTTCTTGCCGCAGTGCCTACTCAACGGATGTGACGTCGATGCGTCCTGACTCCACACCTGCGTAAGTGCCATTTTCCTCTGTTCTGTGAACATTTTTACCGTCGAAATTTGTCGCGTAATGGTTGAATAAGATGAATGGTTGATTGAAATATTCGCCTATTGGTTGAATATTCATTAAATTTTATCATCAGCAAAAGGACTTAAAAATATTATTAGAACAGTGAAAGTGTTGAAATTTTTTGATCTTGCGGGAAAGTGTCGATGTTCATTAGATGTTGGCGTTGATATATTTCACGCAGATGTTGACAATTTATTTGGTTTTATTTGGAATTTATGTTTCGGAACTTGTGAAGGTGAAGGCGCGTTACTGAGAAAATGTTTTTTTCTTTTTTTTAAGTACGAATTCCCTCCTACATATACCGTGTTAGAGTGTGTGTGTGGCAGGGGGTGATTACACACCAGGTTACCCTTGACCCAAAACATCTTTCCCCTTTAACCCGGTCGGAAGACGTTATTGAAGATTCTGACGAATTCATCATGAACAGTTAGTTATTTTTTAACTACCAAAGCCTGAGAAATCAAAAAGAACGTTAACGTATAGTATAATTAACATTTGTAAATACATATGTATATCAAAAGCCACAGAATCAACACTAGTTACTTCTTGCAAATGAAAGCTATCGCAAAAAAAAATATTTTCGTGGAAAAATGAAAAGGCTAAGAAAGAAAGTAAAGGAACAGGTTTCCAAATCCATCATTTTGCATTTTCATACCACAAGCTTAAATACGAATTCAGGGGCATTGCAATTACTCAAAGTGTTCAGAGGTTAAGTGGCATTACATTGGCAAAAGCGAATACCTCGTTAGGCGAGGCTAGGAGATACAGCAGTGTTTAGTCAGTGTGCCAACCCAAAACCTACCTTAAACGGCGGAATATCAAAATAAATAAAGAGTAGTATTTCGATTTCAACTTGAAATCGTTAATATATGGATCGGAAAGCCATTTTCAAGGACCGCTAGTGGTTCCGATCTCTCCAACGCTCAATGTCATCACAATCATTGATTTATTTTTTCTTCTGCGATGAGATGAGCGAACGGGGAAACCTGGATGCCCTGATCATATGTCTAGGAAAGGTAGGATGCATATTTGTGCAAACACGCAAGTTATTGTGTTCCTATTCATTTTTTTATCTCACTCTTTCCGTCCATATTTCGTTTCCATTTATGCCTCGACATTTAGAAAGGCCGTCGAAAAATATTCAAAATTAATTTTTCTAAAGATTCACCATCATCATATGTGTCCCTCTTTTTCTGCACCATCGAGAACCGTAAAAAAACATAAAGGGCTGGAAAAACATAAAGAGTTTTCGTGAGGTTGGAAGTATTGCATGATGTTGAAATTCTTTAGATGTAATTCCCTCGCTTTAAACTGATTCTCCAGCCAAGAAAATCAGAAATTTCACATCATTTTACACAAAAAAATGTATGTATTCACAAACATATAACATTCTTCGAAGGGGTTATGAAACTTGGGTGCTTTTTATCGAATTGTTAGGCTTTGTTGAGCTATTATCTTGGTAACTTTCAACATGTGGACCGTGGTTTAGGCATTAATTGTGTATACCCCACTGGTCTTGCTAAATATTCATACAGCCGACTTAATACGTAGGGTAGTATTTAACGCTGTTTTTAAGTTTCCATTCAAGTCCTATTTGATATGTCAAGCAAATTCCATAATTAAATATTCTTTCATACCCTGTTTCCTGGGACAGGCAAATTAGAGATCGCTTAAGGCATCTTAATTAGAATCTAATAGTCGCTGATCATATAGTGTAGTGTAAAGATAAGAGGTGACGACAAAATACAATGTTCACAGATCGAAGTGCCTTTTTCCCTAATACTTGATTAGCATCCAGTACAGGGTTGAAACCGCTATGCTGAACGAAAATATGCATACTTTCAGTATGACAAACGATCACACTTTTATAAATGGTTTTTATTTTTGATTTTCTTTGATTTTTATGACTAGTCAAAAATTCCTTGACCATCATTTATGTATTTTAAACGGTAGTCATATTAATTTAACGATAGAACACTGTCGCCCTAACCGAGGTTCAAGCACTTATTATTTATTGTGACTTGAAGGGAAATTCAATGTTTATATTTAATTCATGTAATATTTTTCTTTATTAACGCGTCTGCTATTAGTTAAAACAAAGGGTTAATATAGTGGGAGGTTAGCTAGCAATCAAGCATTTCCCACTTTCGTAACCGAGATTTACGTTCTCGAAGTGACGTTGGATGATACAATGAAGTTTTAGTTCCAATTGAGAATATTTTTCGTCTTCATTCCCGTTTCGCTAAATCCGTAGCAGGCGTTCGGTTCTATGCCCTTATATGTTAAACTGTCATTCATTCAGTGTTGAAAGATTAATTCAATGCTTCGCAAGCGGACATTGACCTTCTCGACAAATTTCGTAATCTCTCATTCTCATTCAATAAAAAGCACAAAAAAAGTTTTCATAAATGGTGTCACCAGCAAAGCAGCGAGTGAAAAATGTAGATCCAGAGAAAACTTTGCTCATTTGGTCCATTCCTGATGGAGCCAAGCCTATTTTAATCTTTCAAAAATATGCAGAATGATTTTGCTTTTTTCATCCAATTTTAATCATTCTACCAAAACGTTAATTAGTTTTTGTTTCGTGATATAAATGTTGTCCTTTAATAATTTGCAGATTTATTTTTACATCTTAACAATATCGGGTGTAATCCAAACTAGAAGGTATGTTAAATTAATGTCGGAAAACTGGAAATAAGGTATGATGAACTCGCGAACACTTCGTTGCACCGGCAATGGTCGAAATCGAATTTTCTGCGAAAAGTAAAGCGGTGCCAGCTTAATGATGGCGCTCGCTTTCACGTTTGCACAATTAATATTCTCAGAGCTTAAAAAATACATAAATGTTAAGGGGCCTCTCAAATTTGAGAGGCTAAGGACTCTGTGGGAGTCAAAAGATAATAAGTGGGAATGGTTGTCGCTACAGCAGGGCAAGGAGTGGGGGATGGTGGAGGGAGTGGTAAGCGGGGTGGTTGATGTTTTTTGGCGTGAGGGGGTGGGGTTTGGGGTTTAAGTGAGGTCTTGTCAGCATCTTGAGAGCATCGCTTCGTTCCAAAAAGGGCGAGCTCTGGGCAAGATGAGGGAGAGATCGTCAAATTATCTCTTTCGTTCACGAGGCCTCGCCAAGCAAACCGTTACCGCCTATTTGAATGGCTCTCGGTGGTGTTCTTTCTTTTATGATTGATTTATAGTCCGCGCTGCCAGAGCCGTCTTCTTAACACTCCTTTCCTAAGGCATGAATTACGTCGGTGTGGTGGAAGTGAGAACAAAGACGTGAGAATGAAGTGTGAAGGGCCTCGACTCGACGACTTAAAAGACATATTCTGAGTACACCGTGCATTGTCCGAAGTAGATTTGATTGTTTTAAAACTCGGGAGTGATTAATTTTATTTTTTTCCAGTATTTAATTTTCGTTTTGAATGCTGTTTTAACTCGGCTCTACAACCCCATATATGCCTCTGTCGATGGTTATTCAAATGTGTGAATTACTACCCGCGCGCGTTAAATTGAAAACAGAGTTAGTTACCCGGCAAAAATGTATGCGATGATTCATCATGTTCTGCTTTATAGTGTGGTTCCCTCATTGAGTTGAACGCGGAAATAGCATTTAAAGTAAGTCGTATAAATAAGTGAAACGTTTGCAGCACTCAAGTGTTTACTTATATCTGTGATTTTTCTTCCATGAGTAATGGAGTATTTGTTTATTCTCTCATTCACTTTTATTTTATAATTCTGATTTCGGGCTCTAATTGGTGTGACTTCACCGCAAGGTTATAAAATAAATAAATTTCGATGTTTATGCATAGTAAAATCGCTTTATAGTTGGTATTGTCGAACTAATGCTAATTTATTCTTTTGTACATGAGTTAAGGAGGCTCAGGAACCGAAGCATACGTACTTGGACAGAAAAACAGCTCATAACCGCTCAATTCTCCGAAATCGAAAAAAGTTTGGAAACGGGTTCAGAATAATCCACAATTACCATGCATTTATTGAAGCCTTGATACCTTGAATTAATGGCCCGCAATTTTGAGAGCTGGGTTCGTCATGATTTTCCTTTTGGATCCGATAACCTGAACCATAGATTTTCCTCGTTGACTACATGGTGATAACCACTTGAGCATACGCTCTTTTGTGTTCCCATAGGATGTAGTCACCTATGTACTCTCAGAGATAAAATGAAATATGGGAAAGTTAAATTAGAATGAATGCAGGCTTTTAAGAACCATGCGCTTATTCATAAGGTTTAATCCGAACCAAAACCATACGAGATACTTCACGATTTAATTTCCATTGATGCCTGTAATGATGCAAACGATGAAAACTAAAATTTTTCCTCTTTGGAATAATTTCTTCGCGTTTTATTTGGCATCAAGAGTGAGTTGAAGCAGCATATTGCCATAAAAGCCGTATGTCATGTGAACACTGTTTTTATTGTGCCATGATTTTTTTTTACTAGTTGCACGAAGGTCTGTGGAGGCTGAAACAAATCTTCCCGCCTAGCATAAATCTGAACGCTTACATTGAAATATGACAGTGTGCAACCTGTATTCAAGGCAGAAATATCATGTCGAGTGATGGAAAGTTGGATATCAAAACCTCAAACGCTAGCCATTAAACCCATCTCTGTTTTCGGATGGGGCTTTATTGACCCATCGTTTTCTCGTTTTGGCGTAAAAGATTTCACATTTCGCTCGTTTAGTGCACGTGCACGCAGAAATTCCTTGGATGTTCGAAGAGTACTTTAGCGACGGCGAAATTTCAGCCTATCGTTTCTTGTCCTCAAGCACATTAAAAGTTTGAAATGATCGCTTTCGTCTTGTCATCTCTCATATCCAGTCTCTGCTTGCTCTCATAGGCCGAATTACTTCGATTCAATGATAAAACTAAAAACATTTTTATTTCAAGTGCTTGAAGGAATTTGGGATTGATATCCACGGAAACATTACTTGAAAAGAGAGCTTCCCTTAAAAACACACAGAAACGAAGAAGACACTTTCTGAGCAGTCATAACTGTTCAAAGATTTTTGACGACGATCTTTTATGGCGATATATAATGAAAGAGGAAGAATAGGCATTATGAATTATCTCATTTTTACAACTCTGGTTTCTTTGCCAATCGTCTATTTCGCCGTTGTCACATTTTCAGTTTTAGTAAGTTTTGTCACAATGAGAGGTTGTGAATCATAAATTATTAGGAATATTTTGAAAGTTTTGAAATGTTCATAAGAAAAGGATAGGAGCAAAGAAGTTTTCTGTACTTCGTAATGCTGTCTCACACACGCTGACACGATCTAAAAATTTAATGCCCCTGATATTTAAGCAATCTGCATAGGGTAGCCAAAGATAATTTTCCTTTTGAACGTTTGAGCCAATTTTTTAACGCATGGAGAAAGTATGTAGATTTTCAATTCCAATAAAGAGAAAGTTATCTTTAAGTAGTTTTTGCTGTGCGAAATTCAACTTTCGCTAGTCCCAATCCTATCAGAGAGCTAATATTTTCGATAATATTTCTATACTTCTGCCTAAAAACGGTATGATGATGTTTTTGTACTCGTTTTAATATTCCGGAGTATATTAAATCATTGCAGGCGTCGCAGAGTTGCCTGTAGTTGGATAAATAAGTTATTATTTTGAAATAATATTTTTTTATTGGGAATCATAAATAATTCTCCTTGAGATTGAAATTTACCTATGTATTATCATATAGGCTACGCAGTCGCAAATATTCAGAAGCATTGATAAAGAATTATTTCGAACCTCTTATTTTGCATTAAATTCTCTAAATTTTAATAATTAATCCTAGCTGACTCAAAGTGTGTGAAGTTACTATCGTTACTATGGGTTGATCAAAAAGATCCAGTTCTTGTTCATGCCAAAATGCGTATTTCTGCGTTCCATTTATTTGAATTACTTCGTTAAATTTGTGGAAGAATTTGCTCAGATATTAGGCTAACCCTTATGCATCGAAGGTACTTAGTATACCTTTGTCTAAACATGTTTTGCCAGTGAAAGGAGAGTGACTTTGGGCATGGTCGACAAGTTTGCGAACATTATAAACTCATTAGAAAAGAATTGTGATTTTCTCATTTAACTGTCTGATTCGTCATCCACATTATTTTTTTAGTATTTTTACTACTACGCAAGTCACGACTAGGGTGTGTGGAAGGGGGTGAATACACACACAAGGCTAATTTTGACCCGACTATTTTTCCCCCTAGCACGGTCGGACGTCTTTCTGATTCCTTTTCGTTCGCGGGAAAAATAACATATTATATCTATCTTTTCTACATTAATCTCTCTAATTTTATTGTTTTGACATTAGTGGGGTCATTTATCGAAGAGACTCGTAAATCTGTATCAGTAAGAGAATACTCTTCGATAATACAAAGGAATACTTGCATTTACCTTTCTAGGTAATAACATTTAGGGAATTCAGTTTTACCAGGTAAAGAGTGAGTTTCTTTCCTCGTTAACTCCATAAAGAAGATTTAGCGGCTTTTCTCTTGAAAGTCATTTGAGACTTGATTTCCTCCGAAAAGTTGGAGTGAACACCTCTTGGTATGACCTGATAACCGAAATACTAACCTGTGAGTTTTTACTTATACTGGCATGAGAATAACTTCAACAAATGTCACCATGGGCTCATAGTTCGTCTACGTCGCGTCATTATTTAACTTCCTTCATTGAATGTAAGAATTTCTCAGAATATTTTTACATCACATATCTCCCTTCTGTCCATGTGAGAAACATGATTGGAAAATTAGGAATTATGGTCTTGCTGGTGTCAAGATAGCGTCCTAAAAATAAGCGCTCAATGCTACCTTCACCGGCGCCAAGGCCAAGTCCCATAGAGTTGGCGGTCGATTGAAGGGCTGCGTGTAATGGCATGGTAAGCCAATTTACCATCGCAAGCATCGCAGCCGCCCTTTCATTGTTACCCATCGGTTTATAACACTCTTCAGAAGGCATCTTAGAATTTTGGCAACTAATCGTCATATTCCAAGACGACTGAAATAAATATTTTTTTTAAATCGTGTTCACTACAAATTTTTTAGTGCTGAGTGCACTAAAATTCACGAATGTCAAACCTAGAATGCTCAAGGCGATTTGGAAGCGTTCTGTTGTTTTCTTTTGACTGACTTTTTTTCTACTAAGGAAATAATTTTGTGGCATTTGTTGTCACTTCTTCTTTGCAATGGGAAAACATCATTACTACTCTTGCCTACACATTTTCGAGCTTGTCAAATGCTTCACAATTGAGCTTTACGTGTATATTCAATCCCTATTTACAATTTTTAATAGAATGAAATCTCTGTCTCGCTCTAAGTTCTTCTGAGAACGAGTTTTAAGTATTATTTTTAATTATTGCCAATTAAAATATTTCCATACCATGTCACCATTTTCAGCTGACACAAGTCCCTAAAATCGTGATTGATTTTACATAGAATCATAATCAAAGCGATCATGAAGAAATCAATCATTCACACAATCATTTAAAAAAATCCAAACTAAACCGCTACATGGGTATACTAGGAAAACACAAAGTAATACTAGACATGGCCCAGCCCAAAGTAATGACACAGGTGGCCCAGCATCACACCTTGTCCAAAATCACTCTCCGTCAAATATAACCAACGATCACAGGCCAACTTCACACTCCTTTCTCAGCACATCTTATTTACCGTTTATATGAATGTACCTACTATACCTTATGTGGTTACACCTTTAAAATTGTGTCGGCATATGGAGATAATAACCACTTTGTAATTTCAATTGAAATGCCTTAGAAGCGGGTGTCGGCGCTGATAGCCCACGTGCCTGAAAGGGTTTGTGGCATTTCGGTTGTGCCCGTTACTTTGAAACGGTCGTATGATCTTCTTTCGAGATGCGACTTTTTTTCTGAGCACATTAAAATTATTCTTCATCATATTTTTTCCTGCTCTCAGGTATATTTTTCATTAAGATACTGTCGTAATGATAGTCATGCATTGGTGTTTACGGAACGGATACCATCGTTTTCCGTTGATATTGAAAATTTGTATATTATTCGAATCATAGTATAATCTATTACCCTACGAGAAGGAATGAATTGCGACGGTAGCCTTTCACTTTTATCGTCAATCTTTAAAAAAAATACTTTTTTCTCTCTCCCGAACGACGAAATAATTTGTTCTATGGGTGCTTACTTGTGACGCATTCGTGCCTGATCGAAGTGAATCACATTATACCAGTCCTGATTTCACGTGTCGTAAGTGTTGGAAGTGCATCCCAGCCTTTTACTCTTTTCGTTTAACGCTTGCCCTCTTAAATGTCCACGTGGCTCTCTGAGTGTCTCAAGGATAACTGCTTCGTGCCGCTTCATTTATTTCTCGGCCGAAGTTGGGGTAGTCCCCCTTCATTAATAATCCAGTCCACGTAATTCTCCGACGTTCACTTGCGAAAATATTAGAATTTCAGCTGTCTGAGATGCAAAAAGCGGTTTGCAAAAATATTTTAGTTTTTTATTTCTTTATTCCAATGTTTCGTTGTCACATTCGGTTAGAGTGAAGGGGACCTTAATGATTAGTTATTTTCATTTCATTATTGGCGTTCCCTTTCAGGAATACTATCAGAAGTTAACAATTGGGACTTGTAAGCCTTTAAGCCAAAACTTAACCGGTTATTAAACTTGAGGATATGCCTAATTAATAACATTCATGATATATCTTATTTCGTATTGAGTCGAAGCTTTTTGTTTCATGTTGTTGAGGATTCATGAGCTCTTTCAAAGTTTCAAAATTTTATGAATAAATACACCCTTAAATGAGTGTATTTATTAGGATAGAAGGAAGTTTTCTGGAATGAAAGGGTTTTTTAGAATCACAATGCACAATAAGTTACTTGTGAAATGTTTAATTATTTGTGACATTTTTTGAAATATAATTTGACCTGATTGCTGGTCGAATTAAATTCACATTATTATATCTAAAGTAGTAATAGTTTTTAGGGGAGGCGACCGACAACTGAGGTTATTTGCGCCATAGGGGATGGACAGGAAAGGATGAAGGGTGGAGAGAAACCCGGCGTCGGCATTAGGCTAGTCTTTACGAAAGTCGCCAAGGGGTCCGCAGTTTAACGTCCCATCTGACGGACGGCGTACTCACTCAAAGTGCCCTCCACAAAGCACCTCAAGTGGGGATCCAGATACCTCTGAAAAATATTCAACACCGTCGGGATTTGAACCCGCGCCCTGAGGGTGGGAAGCCAGTACGTTAGCCCGCGCACCATCTAGATTCCCTACTATATCTAAATATTTACTAATGATGTATCACAATTTATCCTCCTCTGATCGAATTGGCATCGCTAACTCCACTCTGAAAGTTAATGCCCTCGAATTGTTGAAATTATTATGAATGTCATAATATGAACGTATCGTCGTTTGAATATTTATTTTTGGCTCTGATTGTATAAAAAAGTAATACATAAATAAAATACTGAAATGTACGTTTTTCACTTATCAGTGGAGTTTGAATTATTATAACATTACTCACATTTAGTTTGCGTAGGGGACATTTAAACTAACAAAAGAGACGACATGGATACGTAATTGTTCCCGCCCAGCGAACCATTTGTACCTTGTATTGTGACGAGTATCGATATTCTGAAATGGTATATTCCAAAATAATTTTAAATGGCATATATTTAACTTCATCTAAATATTTTGTAATGAATATTAAGGAAATATGGTCGGGTATTATTCTCATAATTCAAAGATTGGTTCCCGAGTAGCGTACTTAGCTTTCAAGGAAATCCCTCGCACCTCATATAATTAAGGATAACATTATGGGTCTAAGTTTGGCATATGGAGAATAACAGTCCAATAGATACCAGAATAAAAATGAAATATTAACCGAAGTGGTTTTCTCACACATGCCCATAAGTCGCGAAAACATGCGTATATCGCTATTCTTGCCTGTATGCCATTCCCTCACATGTGTGTTACTTACATTTCCTGACACACCTTTTCCGAACGATATACTTCATTGGTAAGTGCTCTATAGTTCAAGTGTAGGATGTTTTGGCTAACAATAAACACTTCGAAAAAAACCATTCAACCATTGTTCAATAATTTTTTTCATGAAATACTGCTCTATCTAAGTTCTGACGCACTGATTGCACTGACAGTTATTTGTACATTGTTCCTATCCTTTCTTTCTTCATGTTGAATCTGAATAGCTATTACCTTTTTTCCACTTCGCAAAAACGCAACTTCCCTTGTTTCCAACTTTCGATGAATCACAACCTCTTAGCAGTCAAACGTTCCACTATTTTTGGAAAGCTCATGTAGGCTCTGAAACTAACCGCGGATTTTCCCTTGCCCCAAGATTCCACCCCCTGTTTGCTACCCAAGATTCCTATTCTGAATTTTATATATAAATATAACTAAATAAATATATATATAACATTTTGACGGCACAATAGAACACAAAATAAAATAGATAACGGAGTAAAAGGACACTCACATTTTAGATTGTTTGAGCTTTCAACCTTCTCTGAGGCCTTTTTCAGGTTAGACTGGACAGGTCACACACACACATACACACTCATCAATATATATATATATACATATATATATATATATATATATATATATATATATATATATATATATATATATATGTATATATCTAAATAAATAAATGAAGCAGGAGGATAGACGTAGACTGGAGGCTTTTGAAATGTGGGTGTGGAGAAGAATGGAGAAGGTAAAATGGACAGAGAAGAAAACAAATGAGGAAGTACTTGATATGGTGGGCGAAGAGAGGGGTTTGTTGGGAGCAATCCTATGGAGGCAGGAAAAGTGGATGAAGGGGGTGTTGACCGGCAGTGGGATGTTGAAGACTGTAATAGAGGGGAGAATGTTAGGCAAACGAGGAAAGGGAAGGAACAGGATAGGGATATCGGACGGGATGAAGGGAGGAAGAAAGTACTCAGAGATGAAGAGGGACCTTTATAAATATAGAGTGGGATGAGGGATTTTGTGTTTTGTTGGGAGTAATAAAATGTTTGTTAGGTAGTTGTGTCCATCCAAAAACCTACCTTAGCCGGTAGATTACCTTAAAAAAAAATAAAATATGTATCTAAATATATATATCTATATCTAATATATATATATATATATATATATATATATATATATATATATATATATATATCTTTATATATATATAAATATTTTTTTATCTTATCTGTTTTTATAGTGCGTGTATATATGTAATTTTCGTTGTAAGAGTTATCTTTGACCAAACTTGACCGTTGCCACCAGGAAAATCGCCTAATTGCAACGTAATTGTAAAATAAATAAATAATAATAAATATATATATAAATAAATATATATATATAAATAAATATATAAATAAATAAATATATATATATAAATAAATATATAAATAAATATATATATAAATAAATATATATATAAATAAATATATATATAAATAAATAAATATATATATATATATATATAAATTTATATACATACAAGCGTTTAATGTAACCCCCCCTCGTCCAGTATACTTTCAGACTGTTCGATATCCATCCTCCTAAAAATCGTAGGATTTACGTAAATGTCTCTTCCCAATAATCCTAGTAAAATCGTTGATGGACGCCACGATGGCTGAGTTTATGCCGTCCCGAAATCTCATGAAGTCTAAATGTCACCGAAAAACGAAGAGTGATTCCAACTCTCAACGTCCCACTTACCCGAGATCTTGAATCTCCCCTGGATAATATGTACCTTCATGTTTCCGAAACATTGCTTTGTACTCCATTCCAGTGTTTTTAGAGATCGTCTCTTTTCTTCCCTACTTTGGGTGATAGATTTATCTCCCCCTCTCCTCTCAAACTATCGCTCTCTGGATGTTTTTTCAAGCGGTGACGTGTACGATTGTGAATGGTGAAATGATGCACATCCAATTTTTTTGCAACGGCAATAGATGACGCACTGTATTCGAACCGTTCATAAATGAGGTGTATCTTATTCTGCGGAGCAACAACTTTGTCTTCGTTTCACATCACGGAGGAGTCCCATTCAGTGACCCCCCCATACCATATCATATTCAAGCAAAATATTTTTCGCATCCCAGATCATGGTCGAAAAGAATTATTTTTTTGTTCCCCTTATCGATCATTGAGGCGAGTTATTTTTCCCCCCTCGTAGTCAGCCGCCATGCGGTTTGCGTACCCACCGAACGGTATATTCCCTCGGTATCGAACCCTATACTTTGGGAGGGGGAGGGACAAACAAAATTCAGTGTCGTCGTCCGGGAGACATCGACGGTGACAACTGGGTTTGTTGCCGTCGGGTGAGATGCGTTGTGGCCGCCTCGTCTTTGCTTCCCCCTCGCACACCCGCAACCCGCATGGACGTTGGAGGAAAGTTGTGTCGGGCTTTTTTTTTCCATCTGATCTTTTTTTCCTCTCTCTCTCTTGGGAGTTTTATTCCCCGTAAGGACCGCCGCCTCGGGCGGTGCACCTGTGAAGCCAACTGTTCCATAGAATCGAGGGTAGAGAGGCGGCGGTATGCGCGATTGTTCGCCGCTGCCACGGGATTAATCTCCTCTTCACACGAGGTGAGAAGAAAACTTTACTCTTATCTAGAAGTAGTCCTTCGTGGTTGCCGTGGCGTCCCCAAGGGGAGTGCTATTATGCGTGGGAGGCAGAGGATAGGCAAGGCGAGGCAAATGTTTTCTATTCCTGAAACCGACCGCGTTCTCAGAGTAGCTGATAATTTCTCTTCGTAATTCACCGACACCGAGAAATAGATTTAACAGAACTTAACTCTGCGTTCGAAGTAGCGTATCTGCTTTTCAATCTTAATAAAATTAATTGAATGCTTGTGTGGTTTTAAAGATAATTCCAGGCGAAAGTAGAAGCCGACCCTGCTGTTTCAGTTGATAAACTGATATACAAGCGATACGTATTCCACCTCGGGGGAATGGTCTTTATATGGTCTTTTAATAGATTTTCCCGAGGTGAGTTTACGGCGCGATTTGGTCGTTATCTTTTGGTAACCTTAAAAACCCTTATTCCTGTTAGCAATCATATGGCGTTAGAGTTACCGAAAGAGAGCTACATAATAGGATAATTCGGTAATTGGCTTTTTTGCCAGCCGATCCGAAGGTTTTTGGGTTCAAATTTTTCTTAGGGATTGGATGTTTGTTAATTTATTTATTCATTAGCAGTTACAAATCAGATCAACTATCAGCTTTGGTGGCTTTGCAATATTATTCCACGCGCAAAAATCTCTACAGAAATTAATATTGGCAGAATCTGGTATTTATCAGTATGAATTAAAACATTCCGAGTAACATATTTTATGATATTGTTTATCTATCGTTTAAAGTAGATATTGGTTGAATACAGGCAGATCATCGCTAAATTTCTTATCTTTGTTTAACAAGACACGCCTAAAAGGGCTTATGCTTCCCAGAAATGAAAAATGTTAAGGATTACATACTGTGTATTCTAGAGGTTGCAATTGCCAGCTGCATATTATTTTACAATTTAAGAGTTTGCAGCAACACCCAACCTTTTCATGCTAACCGTTATGCGTACAAATTCCCTTCAAAATTCATACCGTATTTGTTTCTACGTAACATTTTTCGGTTCAAGAGGCCTTCATTCATTTTGAACCCATGGGCTGTACCCATGAAACTCCAAAGAGGAGAAAATATGTTAATTCTCATCACGGATTTTAAGGCTCAGTTTTTTTCTCTTGGTTATTTTTTTTCGGTCGTTTTGACGATGAAATCTGTACCGCATTACGCACTGTATTATTTAAATTCTGTGAATGAAGCTTTTCACAATCGAAGGTTGAATTTTAAAGAGAATTTCATGACATCCTCCCGAGATTTGAGCAACTGAGGTTAAGGTTTTTATGGCGATTGTTTTATTATTCCGCACACGATTTTCTGGCATTTGGGTTATAAAACCTTATCCTTCCAATGCCTTCCCACAGTAGCGTTGCTGCGTGCTTCCTCCGGTATTCTAGATCCCTATGACCACGTGTTTATTCCTTTTTATATTCGGGGACATAATTATCCAGGGGCTCTTCAGAAAAGTCTAGATAAAAAAGCCACTTGCGAAGGTATTTTTCATCGAACGTACCCTCTTATTCGAGATGCATGTCACTCAAAATCATATATTTTTCATGTTTAATGTGATTTACATGGGTAGCATCGTCTAAACTTAATGATTGTAAAAATATGAGTCTAAGAGTTAATGGCGATGTTCGTCACGTTAATAGTTCCTGTTAGCCAGGAATCGATGGTTATGGTGGCAATACGATTATTCACTTATCATAAAAAAACCCCCGCCTGAAAGATTACTTACTACCTTGATCAAAAAGTTCCCGGAATAACCACCGTGTGGCGCTCCCATCGTTCCGATTTGAGTTCTGTTTTTTTTGTTAAATTGGTACATCTGTTGTTGATATTCTCTTTAAATCTTAGTGTCATAACTTGACATTTGCAAAAGTTACGGTCGGTTTTCGGTATGTCCATCAGTGCTTCCTGCGATTTTTCCATTACTTCCTCTCGGCTGCTAAAACGCGTTCCCCGTAATGGTTTTTTAACTCGATTGAACAGAAAGAAGTCACAGGGAGCCAAATCAGGTGAATTCGGTGGCTGTTGGATGGTATTTGTTGCATTTTTCGTCAAAAAATTACGAATAATGATAGCACTGTGCGACGGTGCGTTATCATGGTGCAAAATCCACGAGTTTTCTGCCCACATTTCTGGTCTCTTTCGGCGAATTGCTTCACGCAAACGTCTCATAACGCCCAAATAATACTCTTTGTTTACTGTCTGGCCTTCTGGCAAAAATTCATGATGCACTACACCGTTGTAATCCATGAAAACCGTCAGCATTGCCTTCTTTTTTGACTGAAAACGACGTGGTTTTTTTGGTCTCGGCTCATTTGGTGAACGCCATTCACTTGCCTGATGTCTGGATTGCGTGTCGTACTCATAAACCCACGTCTCGTCTCCAGTAATGATCCTTTTGATGAATGTGGGATCGGATTCAGCCTCGCAAATCATGTCTTTTGCGACGTCAACACGGTCTCTTTTTTGCATGAAATTGAGGTCTTTTGGCACCAACTTTGCTGCTAATCAAATCATTAACCACAATGTCTTGGGCGGATCCATAGGCAATGTTCAAGTCCTCCGCTATTTCTCTGATGGTTAATTTGCGGTTATTGACCAACATTTCTTTTACTTTCACCGACTTTCGATGTCGATGGTCTGCCACTGCGTTCATCATCTTCGATTGACTCACGACCACTTCTGAACCGCTCGTGCCACTGGTAAACGACCGTTTTTTTTAGAGAATCGTTGCCGAAACACTTTTCCAACATTTCCAACGTCCGTGCGCCACTAAATCCGTTTTTTACGCAAAATTTAATACAAGTTCGTTGTTGCAAATTTAAATCCATTTCTGCAATTGTAAAAAATCGCCAACACACACAGAGATAGATGTACTCTTGGCTACGTAACTTTTGCAAATGTCAAGTTATGACACTAAGATTTAAAGGGAATATCAACAACAGATGTACCAATTTAACAAAAAAAAACAGAACTCAAATCGGAACGATGGGAGCGCCACACGGTGGTTATTCCGGGAACTTTTTGATCAAGGTAGTATTTCACGCTGTCCGATCAGGCTGAGAAGAGAACAGCCGTCAAATAAAATGTTTGTTTGTCCTACTTTATTTCCTTCTTCAGTTCTTCATACCATCTACCTGCCTTCATTCCGTCCAAGACGCTTATTTTCTTCCTTCCTATTCCCCACTGAAATAAGCATTATGAATTCAACAAAATAAAGATAAAAACAAATTACAGACCTGCTGCTACGTCAAATATGAAAGATTGTATTATTTTGATTCACTTATCCAGTTGAAGCCGTGCATTGTGCAAGAAAATTATGTTTCGGAGCACTTGTTGCAGCTTTTATCCGCTCGTAACCTATTATTATATGGTATTATGATGATATCCCCCGTTTGGGATTGAATGCGACTGATAAACCGTTTTTAAAACACCCATAGGTAGTTAAAATAATGAATTCTGCTGCCCCAGACTTCACTATAGTAGCTCATGTTATCCGTATTTGGCTACTTCCATATTATATTTATTTTCCTATGGCAAGATGATAAGAATAAAAGCATGATGAGCGAAATATTTCCGTTCAGATGTCAACAGGAGTAGTTGCGAAAAATCCTATTCACTAAAAACAAAGCAGATAATATGCATCTCTGCAATGAAAATGAGCTAGTACGTGGGTAGGAACTGGTGGGTATGGTTTAATCAAATATCTCCGTATCAGTTCCCGCTTCGCTCTGTTATTTTCATGTACGCAGAGAAATATTGGATTAAATGAGAGCATACAATAATTGATAAAAGTTCCTCGTAATAAAAAATAAAGAGAAACAATTGGTGATAAGTGTATAAAATAAACACCCAACGAAATCGCAAGGACACCAGCTATCAAAGAACACAAGGGGACCGGAAATGAAATAAAGGTTAGAAAAATACCCTTAAGTTTATCCGAGATTGAATTATTTGTTGTAGTAAATCAGAAAATTTATAATAGTAAACCAGCTAAACTTTGATAAGGAAGGAAGTAATGGAGAGACGCGTAGCTTGGCATACGAAATTTTCAGCTGCAGAACGAAGGGTCTCAGGTTTAAAATCCTGCGTTACCTCTAGACACTCCCAAATGACCCAACCTGTGAGATATTGTGTACCGCAGAACGCTCTGGGAGACCGCAGACTACCCAGAGAAAGGACCTGCATCTCGCCCCCACCCCATCTAGCATGTGTGAAGTTCACAAGCCGTAACAGAACGAGATTAACTCCACCCTCATCTATTAAACCAAACTTAGTTTTCATTATTTAAGCAATATATAGCAGAATTTCATTAGATTAATATATTTCATGTTTCCAGTAATTGGGAGTACTTAAATTTGCGATGAAATAATGTTAATCTTCTGCTATTTGTTGTATTTGAGTGTAAAACCCTGAAATGCAGTGCAAACTAGCTTAATGGCGTTTTGGATTAGTAAACATTTTACTTGGTGTATAACAATTTTTTGGTGGAAGTTCACTGGTAATCTTTTCTCCTCTTTTGCTATCCAATTAAGATGGGAAGAAAAATATTTCTTTTACCCAGCTTAATTTGTCACAGCATCATTATTTTGATGTCCATATTAAATTCTTGTGATTGTTGTTTAGAGTATTTGATAAAATTAGTTGCTAAGTTGCTCGATGTTTCTTCGGCGTTTACTTGGTTGAAGAAAATTTCATTTCATCATAGTATTATGTCTATTAGCTATGCGGAGTTTGACCCCACGTCTCTCGCGGAAACTGTGCGGTGCATTATAATCCGGACTAATTTGTTTGGGACAGTGGTAAAGCTATAAATTAATATATTATTTGCAAGCATGCCGATATCGATGTTTAAACTTAATTCAGATGATCGTGGCAGTACAAAAGACGCCAAAGGAGCCACCGTGACCAACGGATGAAGTGTCAGGCCACGGTGGTCATTAAACCCAAATGATACCGCCTCTTGGGCAAACCTTGGAAATACACACCACCTGCAGGATTCGAATCAAGAGCCTCGTGGTGGAGGCTCACTGTTAACCATCACAACAACGGATCCTTTTCTTTCCTAGATTAATCGTATCATTACCACCAGATTAACGCCATTTTTGCTAATTAACTTCTTCAGGGACTATCGTAAATGTATCCTTTTAATTTGACCGTTTAATTTTCTCGACGATTTCTCGCTGTCTCGATGATCGAGGTTATCCGCTCGATGATATTCATAATTTTCTCGAAGTTTTCATCTTTCTCCTGTTTTTCTTTTATTTAATGCATCTATAGTATGTATTGTATCCGAATGATTCATGCCGGGTAGGGGCATTCCATTATTTGGATTGCTATTAAGCCGCAGACTTGAATATAAAGAAGAGATCAGTAAGTTGATCTTTGCTTAGCATAAGTCGTTTACACGCCCTTTCTTGACTTTATTATGGGCGCGCAGTGCGTTGCATCTTTTATCGAGGGAGAATGTGCTAGATGTTAAGTGAAAGGGATGGAGGTGATTTCAAGTATTGATTATGTGATATGGCCGTTTTTTGAAGGTTGCGTCGTAAATTTTATTGATTATCCATTTTGAACTTAAAAATATAAAGTTTTGGTACAAACTTTCGGAAGGAACTCCGGTTGAGAAATTCTTACTTGTGGGTGACATTTCATCGCTCGTAACTTTATTCTGTAGCACTTTTTAATTCTTTCAGATGTCTGGGAATGTTAAGATTGGCGTAATAAATGACTTTAATAGAGTCACTTTTATATTTGAGATAATATTTTCTCCTCATAATGCATGTTCTTGGTTATAAGTTATGGACGCAGTTTAATTGTACTAGCAGTTTAAAGCTATTATTTTAAAGCCCATGTTATCCTGCTCGACAGGTGCTCCTTTAATCTTGATAAAGATCTTGTTATTCTTGAGATTATTCAGTATTGTTGGCAATGCAATACCTTCATGCGCCTACTTGGCTGCTTTCTGAGACTTATCATTATGTTCAATCTATGCATATGTGCAGATGAAGATAGAGGTGCAAAAACTTTGATATATTGATACATTTATTGCTTAAATATTGTTTGTTAAACTGGTATCAGTTTCAATAAAGAGTATCCATGTTTACATTGGGTGCGTTTTTGGCGTTACTTATTTTTACTAGGTTATGATCCAATTAAAAACTCTGCATGGAGTAGCAATAATTATATCTTCTTGAATGGTTATTTAAATTCATCAGATGATGTTTTGGTAAGTTACTTTCATCGGATAAAACGCTCTTTGAACTTTTTATTTACTCGCTACTGTATTTTGAGTTTCAAATTAGGCAAAGTGCAGGTCTGTCTTATCAATACGGAAGAATAAAATGGAAGAAATAAAATACTAACGTGGTGTGCTGTCCTTAGTTTTTTCACATTTTACGATTATTGTTCTGTTCAGTCGAGATATTATCAAGACCGCAGATAAGACCTCCTTCTTCCCTTTAGAACCGTCTCTTTCTTCTCGCCTTCTCTCAGTACATAGGTTCTTCTTACTTTCGAAACTATAGTTAGCGTTACTTATTAACCTAAAATATGGTTTCCCTTCGCAAACTCTTCATTATTTGTATTCTGTAATAGGATAACATAAGTATAGTATCGTGTATGCCCCCATCGTATCTATAGGTTTGAAGTAGGAGTTATTTTTAATTTTTTTTCAATTTCTTTTAAAAGTCATAAATTCCAAGTATCAAATTCCAAGTATCTTTTTCAGACATTTCTGCATAAATTTTGCCCTATGCGACAATCTTTATTTGTAAAAAGAGTGAAAATAATCGTTTGTGACAGCATTCGTATTGTTGAACCTGAATTTTTTAAGTTTTAGCTCCTGTGGGAAATTGAATCGAAAGAATGGCGATTCATGCCTGTGGTTAGTAAAGCAAAATTAAATCTGCCATGATTTAAAACTTATTATTTCCGGAAATATGATTTTATTGAACGTTATAATCAACGAAAAAACTTGAAAAGTAATAATGTAATTTCTGTAAATTTTCAAAACCAAACTCTCTGAGTTTAGAAGGCGCGTAACATTTTCTTCTAGATAATTTCATAACGATTACGGCGTAGTAACCTAGTGCGTTGAAAGTCCGAATACTGGATCCAGAAGGTCCAGGGTTCCAGTCTCGTGGGATTCCATTGTGTAACCAAGTATAAAATCCAAGCGGCTTCCTTTTCTCGGCACCAGAACTTGATGGGAAACCGCAGGTGCTACAGTGGACAGAAACAGCCCTCTACCCCGAGTGTGTAATTACGTCACACGACGCAAGGCTTATATTAGTTCCAGATGAGGTATACACTCACCTATCAAAACCAACTCCACAAACAACTAAACAGCCAATGACTGCGGTTGTACAGTAATTATATGGGAACTTGATACCCTTTTAATAAATCCTACTCGAAATGGGTAGTAATCTTTTTATATTATTTTAATCGATCTTCGCTAATTAAATACAAAATAAGCATTACCTTTAATAATATGGCTAATGTGTACGAAGTAAAATCGAATTAGTGAACATACCAACCACCTTAAGAGGTAACAAAAGATGTGACTTAATTTCCGAAGTATGAAAAAAGAAAATCTTGAGATTTTTGTTGAACAATTTTAAATATGTCTTCCAAGCGCACAGTGATTTTAATATTATTGTTTGGCGAAAATTAATGCATGAAAACGACATTACCTTGGACCACTTCACGGCAGTAAATTAATTTCCGATTGCGATAGTTGCATTTCTCTTTTTGGTCCTTTCCCTGGATAGCGGGAGATTGTTTGAAATCGCGACCCCGATATTGTGACTCCTAGACGTCAACCTCGTTCCTTAACTGGGGCAGCCATTTCGTCACTTGCCAATTCACTTGTGCGTCGCAGTTGCAACGTGAGGATACTGAGCTGGTGCGGACTCCACCGTTCCATAATGCATGGTAATTTCGGCGCCGATTGAAGGATAATATTTTGAGATGTTCTAAGAAAAAAAATCCGGATTAACCTTAAGCATGTGTACTAATTATTCGAACGGTCGAAGAATGTATAATATTTGGTAAAATGTATATATATATATATATATATATATATATATATATATATATATATATATATATATATATATACACACACACACACACACACGAGGGTCATCCGGAAAGTAGTACCCGTTCGTGAAATAAAGACACAAAAGTAAATATTAACAAACATAAAAAATTTTATTTGAAAGAGGATACTTTAAACTACTTCTCAACATAATCTCCAAGCAAATTAAGGCATTTGTCATAACGTGTGACAAGTTTCTGTATTCCTGCTGCATAGTTCTTCGCCGCCAGCTCATTGAGATACGCGAGGGACCCATCTTGCACAAATTTTTGCATAATGCAGATGGTGTTTAACAATTTCATGAACAATTGTTCGAGAAACATTGGGAAAATGCTCACAGATGTCATCAATTGTGACGCGCCGATCGTTCCTCACGAATTCGTCAACTGAGCTCACCAGTTGGTCTGTAATGACAGACGGTCTCCCCGAACGCTCATCGTCGGGTGTGTTCCCCCTCCCCATGTTGAAGTTGCGACACCACCGCCGAACAGACGACTCGTCCATTACATTGTCTCCATACACCTCCTTTAATTGGCGATGAATATCACATGGGCGAACGTTTCTTGCATTGAGGAATTTAATCACTGCCCTCACTTCACAACTGGCGGCGTTCTCAATTTTTTTAAACATTGTAAACAATCACAGAAACAACACAGGCAATGCTAGCGTCACGCAACTTGGCTCAGAGAAGGCAGACAAGCCACTGAAGCTATCTGACCTCGTCCAGCGGCTACTCGCGTCGTCAGCACTTCATGCGGCACGACCGGGTACTACTTTCCGGATGACCCTCGTGTGTGTGTGTGTGTATATATATATATATATATATATATATATATATATATATATATATATATATATATATATATATATATATATATATATATATATATATATATATATATATATATATATATATATATATATATATATATATATATATATATAATGTATATGTATATATATATATATATATATATATATATATATATATATATATATATATATATATATATATGTATATGTATATATATATATATATATATATATATATATATATATATATATATATATACATACAGGGTTCGTCCGGAAAATAAGTGTACTGATTTTTTCCCGCCGCTCCAGGCACGCCCAGCACCGCTCTGACGGGCTGCGATTGGAGGGGGGTATGTTGGCAAGCGACGCTGAAAAAGGCAGTCGGCTCTGAGCTGTGGTGTAGTGAGGAGCTCTGTTAACGCGAACCTCCACGCTCGACCCACGTCACGGAACGCGATGCCGAAGCAGCGTTATTCCATCAAATGTGCGGTAAAGCTTGGGAAATCGTCTACCGAAACTGTCGGTATGATTAACCAGGCTTACGGGCAGTCAGCCATGTCCAGAAACATGATATTTCGGTGGCACAAGATGTTCGTGGAGGGCAGAGAAGAGGTCGACGACGAACCACGGCCTGGACGCCCATCAACGACACTCACCGACGAAAATGTGCGAAAAGTTCGCGATGTACTGAACTCTGATCGTCGTCTTAGTGTTCGGATGATAGCAGAGCAGTGTAATGTGCCAAAAACAATAGTGCACGAGATTAAAAACATCTGGCGAGCGATCAAAAACATCTGGCGGCTGCAGCACGACAATGCGCCGTCTCACACCGCGCTTGTCGTGTCGGACTTCTTGGCCAAGCACGGCGTGGCAACGCTGCCGCACCCGCCCTACAGCCCGGACTTGGTACCACCGGACTTCTTTCTGTTCCCGAAGATAAAGAGGAGTTTGAAAGGAACGCGATACGGGACTTTGGACGCCGTCAAAGAGGCCTTTACGACGTGTCTTCGAGAGGTTCCCGATGATGCCTTCGCGGGAGCGTTCCAGGAATGGGAACGCCGCTGGAACAAGTGTATCGACTCACAAGGGTCCTATTTTGAGGAATATTAGCTTAAGATATGTAAAAGTGTAATAAATTTTTTTTTCTGAGCTCAGTACACTTATTTTCCGGACGAACCCTGTATATATTTTTTTAATACTACACGCAGTGTCTTTCCCACTCACGAAACCTCTGTCTAATAGTCAGCCTCTTTCTCCAAACATAGTTTTTACTTATTAATATATTGTGATTGTTGTAACATGAAATTAGGGTAATTAGTAGATTATTAAAGCACTAATGATTATTTCCTATCGAGTGTTTCTTCTTCAACTTGTGAAAATGTTACTTGTACAAATGACTAATGTCTACGTTATTTCAATCAAAATTGCATTACGTTTGGCGACAAGAGTAGCTCTTTATGATGATTAATTTAAATTTCAATTATTTATTTTGAGAAATGATAATATTCAGAGAAATTTATCAAGCAAAAATTTCGAAATTCGGCTGTGAATTTGTAAAATTCCATTTCGGGCAGTTAATGGAACAAGGAAAAAGAACATAGTATCGTATTTTCCCATCAGTAACGCCCACCTTATGTATAACTCGCAACCAGAATTTTGTAGTTATCATGAATTTGTATAGATACCGCGTGCCCAGGGATTCATAGTGATCTTGAAGGTGTATTGAAGCCGCGAATCTGTATAAACATGTGCATTTGAATAACATGGAATGCAATTAGAAAGGCATGCTTCCAGACTAATTTATTTTTGCGAGACTATGCGTACATAGGTATGTAAATGTTTGAATTTTTGCAATTTTCATTACATGACGTGCATTGTCATTTTTTCCATCATCTGAACATTTTTGTATTGATAACGCGCGCGTTATCGATGGGAAAATACGGTACTTTGTCGGCGAAGATTTACAAAACTGCATTCGCATGTATTTTCCTTTTCGATTTTTAATTATTTACAAGATGATTTGAATGATTTTTTGTACTTATTCAAACAAATAATTGAAGAACGCAAACAATCGTTAGTTTTTTTTAGCATGTAGATTATTAACAGTAAAACCAGAGGCTCATTTTAAGGTTTCTTTGTTTGGATCTTATCAAAATATAGCTTTCATTTTATCGATTCATAGGAAGCTGGAGGGGAAGGGATAGTGATACATATAAAGGGCTAACGAAAGATTAGTGAGTAAGATTTACAAGCAGGAAAAAGTTTCCTTGTCCGGAACCTGAGCCACAGACCTTCGACTTGCCGTCGCTCTACCCATTAAACTAACAAGGAAAATGTAATTAACCCTGAATTCCGAGTGTTGTACCCAACCAAATGCCTTTATCCTTTGGCCTAGAGTGGCGCTCGGGAGCTATATCACTTACTGCAAGAGGAATGGAGGAACACACCGGAGGAAAGGATAACAGAGAAAGCAGTGATGCAGCGTTAGTGGGAGTAGGTACAGCGCGTTTAAAGGCACGCGTAGCCAGAAGAAAGGAGTGAGCCAGATTGGCCAAATTCACGCTCAACACGAAAATCCGGTGAACGACGAAAACATATTCATACGGTAAAGATACGTGGAGAATGGATAAAACCACAGTAGTGAAGAAGTAAACATAAGGTTTGTGGAGAAGGTGGAAGGGTGCAGGCTGTGGTTCGCGTCCAGGGTCAGGAAACATTTTTTTCCATCCGTCTTCCCCATAATTAAACCCGAATCAATCTGCTTTCTATATGTATATTTATATGTATATAGAAAGTATACCTATATATATACATATATATATATAGAACATGTATATATGTATGTATTAATATATATATATATATACTTTCTATATACATATAAATATACATATAGAAAGCAGATTGATTCGGGTTTAATTATGGGGAAGACGGATGGAAAAAAATGTTTCCTGACCCTGGACGCGAACCACAGCCTGCACCCTTCCACCTTCTCCACAAACCTTATGTTTACTTATATATATATATATATATATATATATATATATATATATATATATATACTATATATGTGTGTGTGTACAAAAAATATTCTCCTTTTTTCAACGAAGTCGGCATGACACTTGTAGAAGAATACGTGTGCGGTTCCTTTTCATTTGTGCCTATTTTTTAATAGTGTATTTAATATTTGACTTGGAATGTACTACTTTGGTTGCGTTGTTATTTTCAGCCCTCGGAACCTTTTTCCTTTGAACTCGGAAGCAGCCCAGAACATGTTATCATTCAATCAATCAAACAATTAATAATAATTAAACTACTAAGACATTATTGATCACATTTACCACTTGATCTAAACTAGTAATTTCAATCGTATAAAGATAGTTGGGTATTTTCTGGCTTGGAAGTTCTTAAGGTTGTGCTGTATCGTGGCGAACATAATTTTGTTCATTTTTATGATTAATTCAGTTCCTCTTGAACTCGTTACTCTCTGAAAGAGGTCGTTATTCACAATTGCTTTAATTCATTTTTTATTCAATTTACTTCCTAGGATTAGAAAGAGATGATTAGGAACTTTTTTTTTTCCTTTTCTATACTTGGCTTCAGAAAAAAATGTTCTAAAAAAATCACGAGTGATTTCCTTTTAAACATATTAGTGGTTTTTGATGGATACTCGTGATGAAATAAACATTTGAGTTTATCGTTTTACTTCTAAGATAAGGGTATTTTATGTGTCTGTATTCTGCTCACCTTTAACTCTTCGAAACTAGCCCTTCTCTCTTTTATTTCGTGTACACTGATCTTGCAAAACACTGGATGATTTGGTAGATGTTTCTGATATATCATGTTGCTCTTCCTCGGAAAAGACTTCGGTTTTCACAATATATAAACATGTAATTGTTTTCACATGGTGCTTAACTAACAATCTCTTCGAGGAACGTGAGATTAGCGGATTGTTGAGTGGCTCCGAATTGACTGCTGCCAGAGGCTTGCAATTAATTTGTTGGCATTGTAAACATTCGTCTAAAGTTCAACCTGAAGATTTCTGCGAATCGCCCTTTTGTTAAGGCTAAATCATCAGGGCGGAATGGTTTAATTTGCCTCGACCGAATATACTTAAATGGAATATACAGGGTTCGTCCGGAAAATAAGGGTACTGAGCTCAGAAAAAAAAATTTATTACACTTTTACATATCTTAAGCTAATATTCCTCAAAATAGGACCCTTGTGAGTCGATACACTTGTTCCAGCGGCGTTCCCATTCCTGGAACGCTCCCGCGAAGGCATCATCGGGAACCTCTCGAAGACTCGTCGTCGACCTCTTCTCTGCCCTCCACGAACATCTTGTGCCACCGAAAGATCATGTTTCTGGACATGGCTGACTCCCCGTAAGCCTGGTTAATCATACCGACAGTTTCGGTAGACAATTTCCCAAGCTTTACCGCACATTTGATGGAATAACGCTGCTTCGGCATCGCGTTCCGTGACGTGGGTCGAGCGTGGAGGTTCGCGTTAACAGAGCTCCTCACTACACCACAGCTCAGAGCCGACTGCCTTTTTCAGCGTCGCTTGCCAACATACCCCCCTCCAATCGCAGCCCGTCAGAGCGGTGCTGGGCGCGCCTGGAGCGGCGCGCCCAGCCCAGGAGTCAGTACACTTATTTTCCGGACGAACCCTGTAATCATAGGGAAGTCAAAGTACTGCTCATCATTGACAATTGCCAATAGGGCGAGAATATCCATCCGTATGATATGACGAGTTCAAAATCCCAGGCAAGTGCCAAAAACATGCAACTTCATTCATGCTCCATGTACATTGATTTCAGTTATTTTAAACTTCAGACACTATATTCATGAGGAGGTAAAACTAAGAATACTTACAGTTTAGTACTAATAGTATTACTGTGCCTGTACTGTACTAGTTAGTATTCATTGCAAATGGTTGGCCGTCAAACCCTTTTGGCTGATAAGCCTCCACCTTGGCTATACTTTTCCGAACGAGAGATGTGCTTGAAGTCATCCTCTTTAAAGACATTACTTTGCGAACAAGGAGAGGCGGTGATTTGCATTTTAATTCAATAGGTAATTTGATTTTCTCGACGTATCTCTGTTCAATTCAGTTTCTAGAAACGTTGCAAAATGTCTCCACCATCTGCTGTGATGCATCCCAATTGTTCTCTCCCTTGAGATTCTGTGCAATATAAATTCATTTCTTTAAATTCCTTTCGGTATGAAACCGACCAACCCCTAATTACGAGGCTTCACTAACAGAATCGGAGAAATAGAAGGCCTAATTTTTCTTTGCATGGAATGCTATAATACGATATGTAATGCAGAATACAGAAAGCTGCTGTAATTAAAGTGTAGTAGCATATGAGAGGAAAATCAAAGCGTAAAGGAATTCACTTCATATTTTTCGCATCAAACACATATAAGCCTCATTAATATCTTATTATTTAAATGTTCTCCCAATTTTTTCGGCATATAGGATTGACTTGAATGAATCATTAATACATTTTTAAATCGCTTATTTAAATAAGCATTAAATCCTTTTTAATGAATTTCTTCTCGGACCTAATTCATTTCTCGAGTATTTCCTTTTTCTAATTTTCATTGCAGTTGATTGGGCTCTGCATTAATAGAACATTGAAGTAGTCAAATCGAGATGGTGATGCTTATGAATACATTGGTAGGTATTTCCAGTTCAAGTTAGATCTCTTGATAAGAGTCCATTCAGTGGATATTAGATTTCTTTCCATAATCTCTCCGTCGATTCCTTTAACCTTCTCTCATTTTTCCCTTTGACCAACCTTCTGATATGTTTTCTGTACATCAACTCAATGCTGTTGGATTCCCGTTACTGGAACTAAGCGATTCCGATACGGATATACGGTTTAGAATTGGAGCTTTTTTCACGATTGGCAATCGGATAATTCATTTCCCCCTTCTGTAATTATGACATGTCATTTAAAAATTTAAAAAAACGTGAATTTTGCTCCAGCCTAGATCTCTCTTTCCCGGCGATTAAATCATCCGATATTACTTTATCCGTTTTCGCCGATATTTCATTTCTTTTTATTTCAATTAATTAAACGGGTTTTAATGACATAAAATTTTGCTGAAATCGATATTCATATGAATTTATTAATTCATATAGGTGTGAAATATATATTCCAGATATAAAAAATGCAACAGAACTAAATCACTTATACTATTCCATTGATAAAAAATACTATGAAACAATATTTTTTTCATTTTCCTTCTACTTCGGGGTGAAATTTGCACTTGGGGCAGTTGCGTTACTAAACATGTTTAATTTATTTTATTAAGTATAGACGGGCTTATAAGTTATAATTTCTTCTATTTTTTCTCCCATAACGTCCGTCATTGATCGTTAGAAGTCAGGCGTGGAGTTACGAGGATGGTCTGAAAAGTTTCCGACCTAATAAAGATACAAGACATTTTTTCTGAAATTTTCTGAGTCGGAAACTTTTCAGACCACCCATGTATTTACTTCACTCAAAGAGTACCCATATGAGTGACATGTGCCCAATTGAATGATTCATTTCGAAAAAATTTCCACTGCATTTTTTTTTTGGTAAAAATAAGAACCAGACTGTAAAGATAAGATGCCAACTTCCATTGAGGTAAATGCCTTAAATGATTAAGATTTTTGGTAAAGAGACTTTAAGAAGTATTTATGACGCATCGGAATTATACCTTTAAAGTGGAATTTCTTATTAAATAGGATAGGAGATTATATTGATCTGAATAATAGTTATATCCGAGCATAAGTTTTTGTGTGATTTTATGTGATTGGAGAAATTTTCCAAAAATTACCTATTTCAGGGTTTCTTAATTTTGCTATAAAGTGTGAGCTTGCTAGTTATTGGCAACATAAATTATTTACAAAATGTCATTCGGCAAAAATTTCCCTCTATTCAAATTGAAAAACATGAGACTCGCTCAATAATTCGAGAACTCGTAGATCTCTTTCACTATGAGTGACGATTGGACAATGGAGGCAAGAGATCGCACTTTCTTCTAGACAATTACTTATTTTCGCTTATTTACCCAATTCAATCGTGCTGACGTAATTCTGTCTCATGCACGATAAGCTGCCAAGGAAAAAGTAGCAAAATTTTACTTCGTCGAAATATCTTTTCTGGCGTGCTTAAAAAATTACAGGTGTATTTTCTATTGATAAAGAAAACGGTATAAGTATGAAAAGAAGGATCAACGATACAAATCTATGAACAGCATGAATTTTCTGACCGAAGAGGGAGTCTCCACGGTAATCCTCGAGCAGGCTCCGGAAGTGGATTCCGGATACGCCTGCCAGCGCGGTAATGTCCATTGTGCTCAGGAGGCCATTCGGGCCTCGGGGACGAAAAGTGCAAGCTCGAAACGGGTGGTGGAGGTCGGAAGAACGGTTTCCCTTCGGGGGAGAGAGAGAGAGCTAGCCGACTTTCAAAATGTGAGGTGGGGCGCTGGCTAGGTGAGCAATAAATACCTCGCAGGTGTAGAAGAAGGAAAGGGCGGAGGGGCAAAGGAGGAGGCTTCAGTGGCAGCCGTGTAGTAAGCAAGGTGGAGAAAGGGAGGGAGAGCGGGAGCAGGTTTTAAAGGCACTCGGAAATCCCAAGCTGGGTCTCTCGATGAAGCCGGTCATGCGATGGATTACCTTCGACAGATCCCACGGTGAATCTTTCGATGGCTCCCCATGATAACTTTTTAAGTCGTCGGGACGTCGTCTTTTGAGGACGACCCGTGGAAGATGAAAGGTACCGACTTGCCTTGCCGCCCCATAAGGAAGATTTCGGATCAAGTACGTATGAAATGTAGAGGTATCCCATTTTCCATCCACGGCGGTCTCGATGGAGACAGTTGTTTTTTGGAACTCCCCCCACCAATTCCCTCTCGCAAGTATCCGAACTGTCGATCGGACAAGTACTTCATCTGCATCTACATCTACTTAATACCCCGCAAGCTGCCGCAAGGGCGTGTGGCGGGGGGTGTTTGGACACCACACGTGATTTAGAAAAGAAAAAATACCGTATGCAAAAACCACAAATTCATGCATCCACAAAAAAACATGGCATACATTCATTCAAGAACACTTGCACCCCACACTCATGCAAACACTCAAACTACCAACTAACATACACATGCACCTGAAAGTATATCTAACATCTTTGCAATGTTACTTGAGAGGGTAACGGATGTGCGATGATGTATCCATGGAATGGAGTGTGGGAATGACGATGTATCGATAAAATGTCGGTATACTCACCAGATCGCAAAGAAGCAGGATTAGTGTACTCGCAAGCCATTGTACTTACGTTTCTTGGGTGGATATATTTTCCTGGAATGGTTTCTACTTCTTTGAGCCGATCCCTTTGGTAGGATGCTTTTTTTCTTAAGTCACTACTTTGCAATGAGTGATTGTTTGACCCCGAATATCGACAGGTTGTCCATAGATTTAAGGTCTTTGGAACTGAAACCCTCATTCTGGACTTTGCACTTATGAGATCATAGCAACTAAATCTAAATTTTTAGACATCTTTCACGAAAATTTGGATGCATGTACATACTATTGATAGTAATGTCGTAACCGTCATTGTGACGCCTAGAGAAGCCCTTGTACTATAATCTATTCTTCTAAAGATTATTTGTAGTTATTGGTATAAATCAACGAAATTATCTATATTGCTGAATATATCCGATGTTGCCGTTTATTGATCGATATTCGCAATAGTCATAGCCGTTTCGATGTATCGCCGTCCTCTCCCTTATGCCGACGGTCGATGTTGAAAATGAAAATAGCACAGCTCTTAATGGATCTTCATACTACTTCACGTATTTCGCGCGAATTGAAGGCAATGGACCATAATGACGACATCTTCGTTCTTCAGATTTCATTCTGCGGAATCTGAAATAATGTGATTCTTGACTGTGACATGAATCATCGAAGCTGAGTCACCAAATTCGCCATCGTAAACTGTCTCACTGGAAAGAGAGTGACGATGTGTGTAGCGATGAGGATAATGGCTATCAAAATCCGTGATCGCGTCCGTTTCCTAAATATATTCGCTAAAAGCCTTATTCCCCGAAGCCGGAGCTCCGAACAGAGAGCCGCGTGGAGTATCACGATGCACTGCGCATGTGCAGATTGATTTTTGGCAACTCTTTTATCATAAAATCCACTTAAGCACAAGCGCATCGTGGGGTGCACTGGAGAAATAATTCAAAAACGTCCATCTTTCGAAATCGTCTGAAGACATGTCAATCGTAACATCATTTTTGTTTATTTAGTCGGTACAACGGGATGGACACAAAACTTAGCACCCCTTCATTTCTTAGACCCGCCTAATAAGACGCAACCTTCCACCCAAACTACAATAAACCCTTCAGTTATGAATGCATTCTACGTCCCTTCATTCCATCCAGCTTGCCTATCTGTCCTTTTCCCACCTTGACCTTACTTGCCTATCCTTCTCTCCTCTAGCACAGTCTTCTGCAATCCATTGCTAATCAAAAGGCTCTTCATCCGTCTTTCCTACCCCCTTTGAATTTGTTCCAACGAAGATTTCTCCTTCCCCACCGTGCCTAGTACTTCTTCGTCTGTTTTTCTTTCCGTACATTTTAACCTTTTCTTTCTCCTCCATATCCACATCGCAAAAACCTTCAATCTACACTTACCACCGAGCTTCTATGACTATGTTTCCGCGCCGTACCAAACCATGCTGTATATCAAACTGTTCCCTAACATTTTCTTTTCGTAACATCCTTACCCAAGCGTCCCTGGTTCCAACTCCATCCTCCTTGGTAAAGCCTCTCTGACGCAATCCTTCTTTTATATACAATGCACATTTGATAATTTTGCCATTCAAAGTGCCTTTTCCAGTTTTTTGTCCTCCCTTCCCCTTTGTGTTTCCTAAAATTTTCCATCCATCTCCGCTAATTCAGCATCCTTCCTTTTTCAAGCTTCTTTCGCAGTCCTAAAAATCCCGCTATGCATGCTGATCTCTTATTTCATCCCATATCTCATATTTAATGTCTCCTTCGTGCCCTGTTTCCTTCTCCCTCAGATTACCCCATCAGCATTCGTTTTAGGAACAATATAATGCGTCTTCTTGTGCCTTCGTCTGTCCAACTCATTTCCTCTATCCTTCTCCATGCCCGCATCACAGGGCTTCCGTCTTCGCTCATCCTCTTTGCTTTAAGGCCAACGTCCCACGTTATAACCAAGTTACAACGCTGCGCTCCTTATCCAATCGTTTGCCAATCTTTTCTATTTTTTTCATTTTGAGAACCTGTCGTAAATTCCTTCCTTTTTAATCTTTTTTTCGACGCAGTTACTCGAATTCACTTTTTGTTTTTTTCCATTTGTTGTTGAACGTTGTGATCGCCCAGTGGATGAAGCCTGGGCTGATAATTAAGTGTACTGACCGTTGGTTCTGGGTTCGAATCCCGGGTGATGATCATGGACGAAACCATCTAAAAACCCATGCGATGCATTTTTAAGGTTACCTTGCCGAATGGTGACTGAATGAAAGGAACTGGAGCCTGTACTCGGTTTGAATGTCACACGCCGTAGTTCAAGGTGATTTTGTCAACCTACTCCAAACATCAAAATCAATCTTCTTGTTGACTGATATGGATAGTGATGCCCATTTTGTTCCAAGTACAATAGCCATATATGTGATATTTTCTGCGTGTTCAAAATCATGTTCTTCTCTGATTTCTACCACCGCCTTTTCACTCATTGAGAATAAGTAGGTATCATTTTTTCGTTTTCTTGTAATATTTCTGCGCTACATATGCCTGCACATCTGCACAATACCTCTCACAGCGTCTCAAGTAGTAGTTTTTAGGGGAGGCGACTGACAACTGAGGTCATTTGCGCCATAGAGGATAGACAGGAAAGGATAAAGGGTGGAGAGAAACCCGGCGTCGGCATTAGCCTCCTCTTTACGAAAGGCGCCAAGGGGTCCGCAGCTTAACGTCCCATCCGGCGGACGGCGTACTCACTCTCAAAGTGCCCTCCACAAAGCGCCTTAAGTAGGGATCGAGATACCTCTGAAAAAAATTCAACACCGCCGGGATTTGAACCCGGGCCTTCTGGGTGGGAAGCCAGTACTCCCTTATACGGGTGGTGACCTAACACCTCCCGCCACACGCCATTGCGGAGGCTTGCGGGGTATTATGTAGATGTAGATGAATATTAGTGATGATTCTAGTGCGGCCAAATTGGTGACTCATTTTGAGGAAGTGACATATAAAACACAGAAAGTTGTTGATTCGTCTGTGGGATTGATGAAAGAGATAATGACGATTAGACGTGGAAAAGTGAGTATGGAGAAAGATTTGTTTTGAGGGGATTGGATGAAAATTTCCGAAATAAGTTTGTGGGAGGAAAGAGTGGCCGCGTTAATCTCTCAGCATTTGAGGAACCATTCCACTCTCCTATGTCATCTTCCTGGCTTTCATCGTCATTCATTTCCCGGAAACAGACCCGAGTTATTCCCAGAGTATCATCCCTCTTCCTTGGCTTCTGCTTCGTTTGTCGGCACTCCCTGAGCGGTTTTGAAGCATCCAGCTGCCGGCCATTTTCTAATCAACCACTTCCTCCCTTTCCACCTACGTCTTAAGGACTCCCCTCCCCTCATCTTTTAACCCCTTCCCTTTCGACGATGCCTTTCTGACCCGAGGGCTGCAGGTTAAGTTCTTGCACCAATCGAAATCGCAAAATTCTCTCCTATCGGAACAATGGAGTTGCTTACGCAAAACCCTTCGACAAGGTCGCACGTCATCGGTGGAAAGACCGTTCGGTGAGGTTGCTTGCTGGTACGTTATGACACGCCGAGCTGATGCGTCATCCAGGCTTTAACCGACCGCGGGGAGGTGAAAAAGGGCTGTTCCTCCAGTTGTCAGTGGTTTAAACGACCACCCTTTCTCCCTTTAAAAGTTGCGCAGGACGATGCTTAAGGTATGACATAGTTTGGAATTCTTGTTGCATTTAAAAACACCCGAAGAGTATTTATAATGTGATTAGTAACCCATCGAAAAGCGATGCATGCCTTTAAAATAAGGCTTACGTATGAGAACAAAATGATTGTTATCTACGCCTAATTAAATAACCCGCGATCTGCCAAGGAGGTGTATGGCAGGGGGTGCAAGCACCGAGTAATGAGTTAACATCATTAGTATTGATCTACCCCGCAATGATGTGTGGCGAAGGGTGTTAGGTCACCAGCCATACATGCTCAATCATTGCATCTACTCGGATATTAGTTTTTTCTGTCACTTGAAAAAAATTAGTCACCACGAAAGAAGCTACAGGCATGGAAAAATATTCAGTGGCAAGAAAATATTCAAATCATTCGGGAAAAATGTTATGAAAATGGGTCTCTTTAAGATGTGTGCATGATATTGTCAATTATATATACTATTACATACCAGTACAAATGATTCTCTCATCTGATCTCTAATCGTGCGTGGAAAAAAACGACATTTTAAAGCTATCCATTTTACATCTGCATATAAGTAACACCCCGCAAGCGGCCACAAGGGCGTGTGGCGGGGGTTGTCAGGGCACCACCTGTAATTAAGAAAAAAACCGCATGCAAAAGCCACAAATTTATACAATCCACAAACAAAACATCTACATCTACTTAATACCCCGCAAGCCGCCGCAAGGGCGTGGTATGCATAGTATGCATTCGTGCCAAAACCCTTAAAACCCACCCACATACGAACACAAACTACGGACCAAAATAAACATGTACCCACAAATTTACCTGATGTCTTTGCAATGTTTAATTTTGTTCCGACTTGTAAATTAAATGTTTTTAATATTTCTAAAGTGACTACTTCTGTTTCTTAATATTGTGATTTCTGATTGTTTGGGGAAAGAATGAGTATTTGTATCTATCTGTACTGGAATCTTTGTGGTATGATCTACTTAAGTAGTGTGGGGTCATTATTATTCCTTTAGTGTCATCTTTGAACTCGTTTGTGCTGAACCTTTCTAAAAGACTAAGTCTCGCTTCTCAAGTGGCTCTTAGCCTAAATCCCCTATGAGACCTGTCACACTTGTGTTCTTATTATAACAATTTTTAACGAATCTGGCGGAATCCCTGGGGGATGCCCGGAGTTACATCAATATCTGTTGAGCACAACCCATCAATGACTACTATTTGTTTTCGATTTGACTAGAAGTCTCTACTCCCATTTATTATTTTCTCATACCATTGCATTTAAGTTTGTGTAACAATTTACTGTGTGGGACTTTATCGAAGGTTTTTTTGAAATCTAGGAATACCGCATCGACTTGTGTGTTGTTTTCTCCCGATCTAAGTGTATCGTGAATGAAAAGACCTAACTACCTATCTCTCTTATTTTACGTGCGTTTTCTGATCTTCAGTAGTAAGTCAGGGCCTGTAATATGTCTTTAACATCTTCGTTTAAGTGACTTACCTCAAAAGAATACAGTAAATTTAAACTGTATTTCAACATGCGATTAACTGTGATCAGTGATGCCATTCAGAAAAAAAGATGCTTCAACGAAGGAATCTGCATTCAGACACATTTTCATGCATGAATATCTCACCGCTTATTTATTATTCTTGTTGACTCAAGGGGCATTAGGAAGTTTTAATATTTTTACTGCGGGCCTGTTGTTCTTACTCCCAGTCCGTACATCAAAAGTTTTTGCGTACATTTCCTTACCTAGTACTATCAGTCTCGTATGACTAAGGGGTGAGGTTTTCCGTTGCTGATGCCAGGAATGACAGATTTGTTTCCGTATTTGGTGAAAAGACTATTTCGTTTAGCAATCTGATAGGTTAGGGGAACAAGAATAGATTCCCTCGCTTTCCTGTTGCGATATTTTACTCGCAAAGGATGTCTACCATAAGTTTTATTCCATACTTTTCGCTGTTATGGTTCCTTCGAGGATATCTTCGGCAAGGAACCTGTGACCTCTTTGCAATTGAAATAATATTTTACGAAATCATTGAATTTATACCGGCAGCTATTTTATCGATAAATATTTGATTGTTGTTGCGAAACAGCATGCGCAAGGGATGCGATGAGTAACTAGGCGACATCACCATGAGCTGGGAAAGCATGGCCAACCTTGCCGGCAGCAAAAACCCGTCCCGACGGATCCCACTTGCCCGAGGAAAAAAAATCGAGATGATCCGGATGTAGAGGGGACGGCAACGAAAATTCCAGCGCCCGGAGCATCTCCGTTCGACTCTCACAAATGTACCTCGAATTGATCTCACGTCATTGTCCCCCCCTCTTAATCTTTGTCCTTCTCATCCCTCGATGACGTAAGCGACCACACTTACAGGTTTCAAATGGAAGACGGGGGTGTGGTCATGTTCAGTCTCAGCCTTGTGCCGTCATGCTCACGTTCCAATCGGAAGGATTGAGCCTTGGCCTACCGCGAGAATCGTCGGTAATCCTCCTTCACCTGACTGTGACCCCCGCGGGTAACGCCGCTTTGTGAGGTCAGTTTTAAAGTTCTCTCTCTCTCCCCCTCCCCCACGCGCAGATGCTTGAAAGTCACGCGTCTACATCGTAAATGTAGGCACACTAGTCCGAAATCTTTTGTTAGGACGGTGTTAGACGTCTGCCGTCTACATCTACAGCTACACAATACCACGTAAGCCACCGCAAGGGCGTGTGGCAGGGGGTGTTAGGTCACCACCCGTAAAAAGGAACAATACCACATGCAAAATCAGCACATACATGAAAAACTACACCCACAGAAGCGTACACACTCATGCAAAAGTCCCTTCATCCAACACTTATGCAAACACATATACCATAAAACAACAAACAATTTCACCCCAGGATGCAGCATGAAATCCATCCAACAACGCACAAGCCAAAATATGAAAAGTAAGATGGCGAAATTCCACTACCACATGAACATGCAACATAAAACGCTCTCCTCCCCAAGGACAAAGGTAGGGATTGTGACCCAAAGCTGTAGGTAGCGGGAGGGTCCCCCCGTGGAGAGGGACGAGGATTGGAAGGGGAAAGTTAATTACTCGTACGGGCAAATCAGATCAAGCAATACTATTAAGAGCACTACACTACTTAAAGGCATTTAATGCAGTCATGCGGGAAGGGTTTTGAAAATAATTCACACGAGGTTATTGAGAGTGCATGCAATCGAGTAGACCTAATCATTCTCTAGACGCTGAGGGTGGCAAGTGGAATTTTTGCTATCTATATCTAGCCACAAAACGGTTAAATTTATTTCGAACAATGAATTTTGACGTATATTTTTCATCCTTCTCTTTCCAATGTACGATGAATCGGTTAATGTAAACTTTAAATCTGATTTAAATGGCGCATTCGCTTGGAGATGAGAATTTCTTAAAACCTGAAAACATTCAAACGGCTTTTGATGAAATTTTACTAATTTCTTTTTCAGCAACTTTTAAAGCATACTTCATGTCACTTGAGCAGATTAACTACCGGTGCATATTACAAGTGCCTCTTAGGAAAGTATTTTGTGAGGGAATGCTTTTTTTTTAAGAAACTGGTAGGACTCATTTTTAGTGGTGATCACATTACGTAGATAAAGAATATCCAACATGATGGGCATGTTTGGTATGCTGTGATATTAGTGATAAATCCGTTTTTTTACGATACGAAATAATCACGGCCGTGGAACCTAAAACCTAATAGTATCTATTGAAAAGTACATTATCAATCGGAATTTTCGTGATTTCTACCGAGTCATTTTCTTCGTAGCTCCTAACCGGTCATAAATTTGTAATTTCATTTATCGTAATTATGGTTTTAGGGAGCATGAATGAATTTAATGCCTTTCAGGTGTGGCAACGGTTGGGTGAGAAGTTCAGGCAACTGGAGAGATAAGTGTACACAGATACGAGTACGTGTATATAAGTACGTGTACGCAATACTTGTTTATACGTGTTTTTCCAGATTTGGAGATGAACATGCCATTCGTTGATATTTTTGTTCAAAGGTGCCCCGTTTCAATATGTACGTATAGGCATACATTCAGTTTAAGATGGCTCGTGAATTTGTCTGTATCAATTATGTGGATGTGGAGTTCTCTGGTGAAGGTCCGACTCTCGTTTAATTAAAAATGGGATCAGACACTTTAGATGCAATGGATCACATGTGTACAAATTTAAGAAACGAACAGTAATGCATATTTTGAATTATTAAGTCGATAGTGTGTGTAATCCAATTCTTTCTGCCAATTTGTCTTAGCCCGACCCATTATTTTCCCGATGAAGAGAAAGGTCGAATTCTCGATAGATTACTGTAACTTATCGAAAGAGAAAAAAAATAAGTTTTAATCGCGAGTTTTACTCAATTCGTCCCCTACCAAGGCCCAGCTTTTATTTCGCGTATGACGCCATGGAGAAATTTCATGGGGCGGAGCGCCAGGAACCTCGAGAAAACTTGTTAAATAGAGATATCCAATACTTGACCAACCAGTGGAACGGCAGAGCAGCTCTTGCGAGATTTTCTGAGCAAATTTCCTTTTCCAAAGAAACTGCGGGAGATGCCACAACAGTAACTTTTAACGTAGTCATCCACTAATGTGCATTTCAATGCAACAATTTCAGAGTGCAAAAATCATTTGCCTTGACTGGTATCCCAGTCAAGGCGAATGATTTTTATACTCTGAAATTGTTGCATTAAATTTCCTTTTCATATTTGTTACTTCCAGTCACATGAGCTAAGGATCGCTTCGGCAGCGTGTGCGAAAGAGCTATCCGGCACCCCACCAAATCTGATTTCTATGTATACTGGTTGAAATTCTTCTCCAAACTTCAAATCTGGATTGCATAATAATTGCTTCTACAGTTTGAACTGAAGTGAGCGCAATTTTTTTCGGTTGGAGCTGAAGATTTTTGTGTTTTCTCTCGATTGCAACTATTATTGTTCATGTGGGCTTGGAGGAAGTATCTTAGTGCCTTATTAATGCTAGCGTCGGCGATGATATTATTTCCGACCGTTGTTTCCTTCGGCGTGCGTACGCGGGTGTTTGGCGAGACCAGCGAAAATGAAGTCGAGACGTCCTTGGGACATTTTTTGAAGATGGAGACGTTGCGTAAATAGTCACGCTCAGTATCTTTCGTCGAAAATCTTCCAACCCTCTGATCAACAGTGGCAATAAATTCTTGCCTCTCGCCGTCCGGGTCTGATGTTGTCCTCAACACAGTAGCTGAAATTTCGTCTTTTTGATGAGCGAAAGGTACTGTAGTGAAAGAGATTTAATTTGGAGATAATCTCAATCAAACATGTGAATTTCAGTCTGTATTACCGCCCATTATTTTAGGACTACAATGCCTTATAGTGAATAACTGATTGAAGCACTTTTCCACTTGATAAAATTTTTATTTTACGACCGGGTTTCGATTTTTTACATCATCATCAGGTAAAATAAAAATGTTATCAAGTGGAAAAGTGCTTCAATCAGTTATTCATTATGTTCGAATTCCACCGCATCACGCCTGAAGCTACTCAATGCCTTATAGTATTCCACAATTTTACGTTCACCAATGGCTGAAATTGCAATGATTGATACGGTATCATTCTAAAGAAAAACGTATTGAGTCGAAGTGATATCTTTATCACTTCCTTGAAGTTGTAATTTAGTCACATTGTGGTTTATATCCGGAAATTAATGCCCAGATCTCTCTCGTAATGGAGATCTACGTAAAAGAAATCCTAATATGTTGTCATATTAAAGTCAATAGATGAAATTTTTTTGTTAAGAATTATGGTAACTTTATTCTGCCCTTTTGAATTTTTGATCCTACATATTTATTCCTTATTTTATGAACAGCATATTTTATTTGCGAGGTGTTTCCGAAAATGGAAATGAAAAATATGGCTAATCAGTCCTATCGTCATAGCCCCTAAATTAATGTAGGCTCTCTTCTATTGAAGCTTGAACAGTATTTTTGCTACTCTACAAAAACTATTTCTCATCAATTCATTCAGCGAATACGTTTATTCTATTGTACCCCATCGGGGGCAGGAGAGACTGTCACCGGCATTGTTGCAGCTTGCCTGTTCAGAATATATTCCATGTCTTTAAGGAGTTTTGACGGCAACTGCAAAACTTCAGATCTGACTGAGAAAATCCTTGGTGATAGATATGATTAGGAATAAATTCGTTGTCTGACTTGCAAAATTCTGGTGGCCAAGTTCAATAAGTTTTTAAGAGAGGGAGCTTAATCTTCTTTGTGGAAGCTGACTGATTCTTTCAACCTTTTGAATTTAGCACCCAAACTCGTGTAATTGCAAGTGAGACGGATTCGTAATTAAAACATAGGGAATTAAGCTGAGGGGATTAATCTCCAGGAACAATAGCTTTCGTCTTTTTCACGAGCAGTCTTCATTTTTTTGGATTAGATGTGGTTCCTTTTATTAAATTATATCCTAAACCATTTTTTATTGTGCTGAAACCTGATGACAGTAGTAAAATATTGTTTGAAAAGTATTTGCACAATCTGAAAGAGCATTTAAATACGACAGTATGAATTTCCCTTGTATTAGTAATCAATTTAAAAGCCACATTTCTTTTTTGTTTCTAAGAAAATCAAAGAAGTCGTTAAATGGTTTACCCTGCGTCGCGTTCCGTTATTTTTTTGCCCCATTTAGCAATTCTTCAAGAATTCGTACCCATTTCTGCCACTTATTTTATTCCTTATATTTGCTTTTGATTTTCTCTCGGAACATCGTGTTCCGTTCTGTTTTGTATATTTTAGTGCACGATTACTTGCCCATGTCTGCTTCATTATTTTCCTCTATATTAGCTTTCTGATTTTGTGTTGTAACTGTTGCTCTAACCTTTTAAGGTTTTCCAAACTCTTTCCCAGATTTTTTTATTTCCTCAACATTAGGGCGTATATAAGTAGTATTCGTCTATTATTCTTCGTCTTTCACTTTAGATTCCCTTTCTTCTTTACCCTACCCGCTTATCACAGAATGAACAGCCTTTTAGTTAATATCCTCCGACCTGCTTGAATTTTCTTATTTCCTGCAGGTTTCATTGCTTTATTAAATTAGTGAAAATTTAAAAAAATAATAAATCAAACCCTAAATAATGTCTTTGTTAATGTATTTTTAATTTGGCTACGTATCCTTTTCTTTCATTCAAAGTGGTCTGCCTATTGGAAGGTAGGTTTTCGTCGGTCCCAAACGACGATTTATTCTTAAGTACTGTGAGAACTCCCCCACATGATTTCTTTCTTCGTATCTTCATCACATCTTCCTGTATTCATGCTGTCTATAAAAGCCACTCTCTTCCCTCCTCCACGCCTCTTATCTAACATTTTACCTTCTATCACGGCCTTCTATACCACACTACCTGTAAAAATTTCTTTCACCCACGTTGTCTGCCTTTTGCGGATTTCCCTGAGTAACCTTCGCCCACCCAATATAAAACCTCAGCGTCTATTTCCTCACCGTTCAATTTATTTTCCATATAGTTCGCCTTATCCACATCTCAAAAGCCTTTAATAAACGCTCACCCTGTGGCCTCAAAGATCAGGTATCATATTCCTAAATAATTTAGCACCATATTAGTCTTTAATTATGTTTTTCTTCACATATTTACTCAATGCACCCGTCGTCAACTTTCCTATTATTGCAAAGTCCTCTTTCGGTAGCCAACTCTCCTGCTATTTTGCCCACATCAGTCCCCGTTTCCCTCTAAAGTATTGCTTAAATTATAAACTGCTCCTATTGCTCTAGTTTATTTCTTCCTACTTTAATATTTAAATTAGCTTACCTAATTATTGAGAATCTCATTGTTTTTTTCTTGCGGTCAACCATCATCCAGTAACTTTCGTATTGTTCCTCTAAATAAGAAAAAAAACCTGCAATCCCTTGGCAGCCTGACTCCCTTTCCTTAAGTTTCCTAATCACGAGGTTTTCGAGTTTCGGTCCGCCTGAGTAACCTTGACACCGATGAATCCGCATTAGCATACCCTCGCCGTAAAATTTACGTCGAAGCGTTTTCACTCATCCGTCAATAATTTAAGTTCCCTGGAACTATTTTAATATTGAAGATTTTTTCCCAATTGAATAAGTTATGCATGTAATGTACAAATGTCAATCACCATAAGTGCATGCATTTTAACCTAGGAAAGTTTTAATTTCCTTTAAAGCGATAAAGTGAGCCAATACATTGAAATATCAAGGGAATTTGTTTTTGATAATGCAAAAATATATCTGGAAAGGATTAACTGAATCTGTCAATTGGATCATAAAAGGAAATAGGGTAACCTACCTGCCTAGGTGAAAATTGGATTTTTGGAATGATAAATGGCATTATTATATTTTTTCCACGAGCTCTGAGGTGTTACCGTAGAATTTCCTGTGTATGTATGTGTGTGTGTGTGTGTATATATATATACATATATATATGTATATACAAATATATTTATATATATATATATATATATATATATATATATATATATATATATATATATATATATATAAACACAGATGTAGATTTTTAGAATATAGAGACACAAAGAAAGGACACTCACAATTTGTTATTTTACGTTTCGACAGCACGGCTGTCGTCTTCAGAATGGCGTTCTCGGGGAAGAGCGGAGAGGATGTGCGGGGGAGAGGTGGGGGAAGGAGAGGTAAAGGGACCAATAGGAAATGAACAATGAGTGGGGGGGATATGTAGGCAGCCAATTGATGCATTCAGTGGGCTTGGTTCAGCCCGGGCGGTTTGAATGATTGGGCCACCCAGATATGCGCCATCTCGCGGGTTCTCACCTCTATTATACTCGCAGATTTGGGAAGGATTTCAATCACCGAAACAGAGAAGCAGTCGTCAAAAGATTGGTTGTGGGAAGCGGTGTGAGTAGGGATGGGATAATTAAGAAAGGTGGGAGATTTGGTGGAATATCGGTGGTTATTCATGCGGAGGGAAAGTGCGGTCATGCATTCGCCCACGTAGAAGGCAGGGCAGAAGTTACAGGAGAGGCGATATATAATATTTTTTGAGGTACAGTTGGCGAGTGGTTGTGAGTTGGTACTGAGTGAGGGGGAGAAAGTGAGTGAGTGAGTGGTACTGAGTGAGTGGCAAAAAGAATTAGATAAAGTCCAGAGAAAATCCGCTAGATTCGTTAAAAATTGTTATGATAAGAACACAAGTGTGACAGGTCTCTTAGGGGATTTAGGCTGGGAACCACTTGAAGTGCGGAGAGAACAAGCGAGGCTTAGACTTTTAGAAAGGTTCAGAACAAACGAGTTTAAATATGACACTGAAGGAATTATAATGGCCCCACACTACTTAGGTAGATCAGACCACAAAGATAAACTAAGGGAGATAGATTCCAAGACAGATAGGTACAAATACTCATTCTTTCCCCGAACAATCAGTAATCATAATAGCAGGAAACCGAAGTCACTTTAGAAATATTAGAAACGTTGAATTTACAAGTCTGAACAAAATTAAACACTATAGAGATGTTAGGTATACTTTCAGGTGCATGTGTATGTTAGTTGGTAGTTTTAGTGTTTGCATGTGTGTGGGGTGTAAGTGTTCATGCATGAATGTATGCCATGTTTTTTTTTATATATATGATTTTGTCGTTATTTGCATGCGGTTTTTTTTTTCTTTTTCTTTTCTAAATTATGGGTGGTGTCCTAGCACCCCCCGCCACACGCCCTTGCGGCGGCTTGCGGGGTATTAAGTAGATGTAGATGTAGATGTATCACCACTTTCTTCCCCACACAAAATTTTGGCCTTTGTTGGCAAAAAGTTGGCACACAAAATTAGCCCTTCTGAATTCAAAATTAACTTCTTCTTTCTGCCCCGATTAGGGCATTTTGGGCGGTTTGGTTTGGGGAGGGGAGTGTATTGGGTTGCCGGTTTGAGGATTTTACTGTTTAGCAGTTTTTCAGGGTACCCACATTTTCTGAGGGATTCATGCAGCTGGTCCAAGTATTTCTGTTGGGAGGGGGTGTTGTTGCAGAGACGGAAGCCACGGATAGAGAGTGAGAATGGGATGGAGCGCTTTGTGTGAGGAGGATGGCAGCTGTCGAAATGAAGATATTGTTGCTTATTGGTTGGTTTAATGTGGACTGAAGTGTGAAACGTATTGTTTTGGAGGTGAATATCGATATCTAGGAAGGCAATATTCGAGTCGGATATAGAAGAAGTGAATGATACTGAGGAGGAGGAGTTGAGAGAGGAAATGAAAGAGGATAAAGTTTCGCGTCCGTGGGACCAAAGGAGGAAAATATCATCGATATAGCGGGCCCAGAAAAGTGGTTTTAGGGTTTGTTGTTGCAGACCCATACCCACAGTTTACCCATAAAAAGAAAAGAAACTCCACCAAATCTCCCACCTTTCTTAATTATCCCATCCCTACTCACACCGCTTCCCACAACCAATCTTTTGACGACTGCTTCTCTGTTTCGGTGATTGAAATCCTTCCCAAATCTGCGAGTATAATAGAGGTGAGAACCCGCGAGATGGCGCATATCTGGGTGGCCCAATCATTCAAACCGCCCGGGCTGAACCAAGCCCACTGAATGCATCAATTGGCTGCCTACATATCCCCCCCACTCATTGTTCATTTCCTATTGGTCCCTTTACCTCTCCTTCCCCCACCTCTCCCCCGCACATCCTCTCCGCTCTTCCCCGAGAACGCCATTCTGAAGACGACAGCCGTGCTGTCGAAACGTAAAATAACAAATTGTGAGTGTCCTTTCTTTGTGTCTCTATATTCTAAAAATCTACATCTGTGTTTTTATATATTTGTGTGTCGCCGAAGAGCGTTCCATTTCGAAGATATTATATATATATATATATATATATATATATATATATATATATATATACTACCTTGATCAAAAAGTTCCCGGAATAACCACCGTGTGGCGCTCCCATCGTTTCGATTTGAGTTCTGTTTTTTTTGTTAAATTGGTACATCTGTTGTTGATATTCCCTTTAAATCTTAGTGTCATAACTTGACATTTGCAAAAGTTACGTAGCCAAGAGTACATCTATCTCTGTGTGTGTTGGCGATTTTTTACAATTGCAGAAATGGATTTAAATTTGCAACAACGAACTTGTATTAAATTTTGCGTAAAAAACGGATTTAGTGGCGCACGGACGTTGGAAATGTTGGAAAAGTGTTTCGGCAACGATTCTCTAAAAAAAACGGTCGTTTACCAGTGGCACGAGCGGTTCAGAAGTGGTCGTGAGTCAATCGAAGATGATGAACGCAGTAAAAGAAATGTTGGTCAATAACCGCAAATTAACCATCAGAGAAATAGCGGAGGACTTGAACATTGCCTATGGATCCGCCCAAGACATTGTGGTTAATGATTTGGGTTTCCGTCGTGTAGCAGAGCCAAAAGACCTCAATTTCATGCAAAAAAGAGACCGTGTTGACGTCGCAAAAGACATGATTTGCGAGGCTGAATCCGATCCCACATTCATCAAAAGGATCATTACTGGAGACGAGACGTGGGTTTATGAGTACGACACGCAATCCAGACATCAGGCAAGTGAATGGCGTTCACCAAATGAGCCGAGACCAAAAAACCACGTCGTTTTCAGTCAAAAAAGAAGGCAATGCTGACGGTTTTCATGGATTACAACGGTGTAGTGCAACATGAATTTTTGCCAGAAGGCCAGACAGTAAACAAAGAGTATTATTTGGGCGTTATGAGACGTTTGCGTGAAGCAATTCGCCGAAAGAGACCAGAAATGTGGGCAGAAAACTCGTGGATTTTGCACCATGATAACGCACCGTCGCACAGTGCTATCATTATTCGTAATTTTTTGACGAAAAATGCAACAAATACCATCCAACAGCCACCGAATTCACCTGATTTGGCTCCCTGTGACTTCTTTCTGTTCAATCGAGTTAAAAAACCATTACGGGGAACGCGTTTTAGCAGCCGAGAGGAAGTAATGGAAAAATCGCAGGAAGCACTGATGGACATACCGAAAACCGACCGTAACTTTTGCAAATGTCAAGTTATGACACTAAGATTTAAAGGGAATATCAACAACAGATGTACCAATTTAACAAGAAAAACAGAACTCAAATCGGAACGATGGGAGCGCCACACGGTGGTTATTCCGGGAACTTTTTGATCAAGGTAGTATATACATAGATAGATAGTGGTCTTTATTTGGGCGCAATTGAGACCAAATGGTCCCTTCTTCCATTTAACCCATACATACATAACATACTACATATATTATATTATTATTATTAGGTAATCTACCGGTTACGGTAGGTTTTTGGATGGACACAGATCCTAAATAAATATTTTGTGACTCCTAGCAAAACATCGACATTAGGTCCCTCTTCATCTCTGATTACCTTCTTCCTCCCTTAATCCCGTCCAACATCCCTATCCTGTTCCTTCTCTTTCTTCGTTTACCCAACATTCTCCCCTCTATCACAGTCTTCAACATCCCACTGCCGGTCAACACCCCCTTCATCCACTTTTCCTGCCTCCAAAGGATTTCTCCCAACAAACCCCTCTCTTCGCCCACCATACCAAGTACTTGCTCATTTGTTTTCTTCTCTGTTCATTTCACCTTCTCCATTCTTCTCCACACCCACATTTCAAAAGCCTCCAATCTACGTCTATCCTCCTGCTTCAACGACCACGTTTCCGCGCCGTACATAGCTACGCTCCATATCAAAGTTTTCTTGGAAGAAAGTCTTGCGAGGGGAGTGTTTTTGCATGTGAGGACTACAGAACAATCAGTTTCATTTCTCATGCAGCTAAAGTGGTTTTCAGGATCATCAACAAAATTATGGAGACCATGGAACATGATTACTTAGGGGATGATCAGTTTGGGGTTAGGAAGGGAAGAGGCACGCGCGATGCCATTGCAGTAATGATTAATGCAGTGATGACTAATCTAGGGGCATATAGAATAGAATCGGGCCGTATTTTTCGGTTTCATTTACGATTTTTGAGTTGGCTATATTAGTGACCGCAGCTGTTGATACATGAATAATATCCTAACCTGAGTTCTATGCAACCATTTCAGATTGTAAAATAATTCGCCTTGACCGTGTATCGAACCCGGATCCCACAATTTCCGGTCTAGTGCTTGAGCCAGTTAAGCTATTGAGGCGTCCTCTTAAACTCTGAATTTTTGGGGGGATTTGGAAATTTTGTGATCGGAAATTTCTGAATTCTATGGTTTTCGGCTCAACTTGATGGATCTTCGTGATGAAAAGTAAATAATAACAACTTTGTAAGTTCTCCTGATTTTTATTTTAAAAACGACCGGTTTCTTGTACCTGATGATGTCGACTATTTGACTAAACCGGTCATTTTAAAAATAAAATTCAGTGGAATTTACCAAGTTGTTATTATTTTTTTTTTCAATTTTCTATCCTGTTTTCGATAGATATTGCTGAAATTAACCATGAGTGTTTTTAAGGATGCTCATAAACATTGTAGTAAATTGTAGCTCTGCAGTACGAATATATCGTGATTGTTAAACTTCCCTTGAACTTGTTACTTCGTTTTACCAATCCATCGATTAGTTGCTCTCTCGAAGAGTATAAAAAAGAGCGAAATAAGATAGACGGGCTCATTTCACTCTGCTAAGTGTAGTTTAATTAGAGTCGTAAGTTAGGGTGTAGTGACTCTGAGAGATTTTCGTTTGGCTTTCCATTGCACGAGAAATACGGATTCGAGGGAGCAGGCTAAATAGGAAGCGTTCAATGTTCCTAGATTACGTCCATTAGCACTGCTGTTGTGAGAGTGGTACTGTGACGGCCTGGCGTGATGAAAGGCGATGAACTGAAGCAGTGCATAGAATTAAAGTTCAAGATTAAATGAAAATTGCTCAATGGCACAGCCCTCAAAAGTGCTCACTCATTCAGGAGAGGAACGCAAAAAAAAACGAATGGGCTACGCTCCCTTATCAACGATCTCTATTAGACTTGGTATTTAATGGAAAAAGTGACTCTATGGTATCAATCTCGCCCAATTAAAGACGTTGAATAAATAAATATTTTCACCCGAAAAATAGTTTACGAGATAATGTTTCTCGTTGTGTATAAATTTGAAAAATAATTCATACATCTAACCAGATATACTCATTACTCCCTCAACATTACAAACCAAGGAGTGGACATTTTACAGCTAGGTCAACTAGTCGGAATGCAAAGTTGTGCTTTGGAGTGACTGTACTAAAGTATTTAAATTCTACTAATCACTATCATTGTACTATTGTTATGAAACTCTCAACATGATTGAACCGCGAGAAAATTAATCCATATATATGTAAATTAGGAGTAATAACTTTCAAAATTTTGGATGAAATTCCTTAGATTGCCTATTTGGTACTTGGTGATTGACAATATTTTATAGAATTCCCGCTGATAAATCAATTGTATCCCGAATTTCAAGTTTCAATCGACCTTTGGATCAATTACTGAGGTGGATTACGTTGGATTTGAAAAGTCCTGGAATGAACTGGAATTCAATTAAGGCATCTCAGGGGTCATATTGGCGAATTTGAACTTCTAGGGTAAGGATAAGCTTCTTTGTTGAATGAAATTGGAAAATTTGTTTTTTTTTCAACTTGAAATAGTCAAGAAGGGTTGAGTTCTAAAGAACCGATAAGCTCGTTTTTTTTCTTAGCCGTACTTCGGAATTACTTTGAATGAAAGCCCTCGGAAGGTACCAGTTCCATTCTCAACTGTTGAATTGGGGAGAAAACTTGTGTGCTATATGTATAATATCAAATTTGGTCTTTTCTTTCTGTCACAGTCATTCAATTAGTATAATTAAGTCGTGTATGTGTGTGTGTGTATATATATATGTATATATATATATATATATGTATATATATATATATGTATGTATATATATATATATATTTCCCATGACCCCACCCTTATAGCTGTGCTGGCGGGAGCACTGATAATTGCTTCTTGTAGGGTCACCTATCAATATATAAAAAGATATTGATGGAACAGTTTTTAAGTAATGGTAAATAATAATTTAAATTATATAGTAGAGAATGGGGACAAAAAGTGGAATACCTTACTTTTACATTATCTTAAGCGAAAAGCGAGGGGGTTGTGTAATCAGAAGAAATACCTGTATTTTCGAAAACAGCATTCCATGGATAATAAAGTACCACAGTAAAAATATTGTCATGGATGTAGCCATTTGGATGCCATTCAGCCACTTTAAGGAATGAAGGAAAGTAAGTTTCATTTTATGGCTGATAGATGATGAAATTTTTTCGTTTACTCTGGAGGAAGGGTATATTGATTTGAAACTGAAGTATTTGTAGTCTCTCGAGTTTCGGGGATTTTTTGAGAAGAATAAAAAATCGCTTGCCCATCTGTAAAAGATAACTTTAAACAAGAAAAAAATTAAAGGAATTGATCACCCCAATAGGAAGGTGTTGTGGAAAGCACATGATTTCTTAACATATCTTTTTGGGAAAAAAAGGATGGAAATTGCCATCCAAAAATGCACCAACCGAGCTCAAAAATGGTCTGAAGTTGATTAGTCCATCCTGCTAGGGATGTGCTATGATTGGAATGCTCTCAATGCGGCATCTTATATACTTATAAATATGGACGGGAACGTCTACGGAACATCTTCCTTAGCCATACAATTGGAGCTGAATTCTAAGTTTGGTAACCTTAAAATCAAAATGGCTCTTACATGAGAAAATATCGGGAAAATCTTAATATTTATGCCCTAATTTAATTCGTTGGAGAGTAATAATAATATTATCGCCCCAAATTAATTAATTAGCCATTATAGATAAATACAGCTAGCATTCACTCCGGGGGTCACGGTAGCTCTAACTCCACCTATCCAAAGGGAGTATGCTCCAAAGATTAGGAACTCATAATCTTTTAACCCTTTCGAATTGCTTTGATGGCCTTTTTTTCTGTGGCAGATTCGTTTTTTTTTCTGCATGGTACCCTGCAATCCATCCGCTAGAGTTAGGACTGGAGGTGTGTACATATTAGACCTGCGATATCAAAAATGTAGTTTTTATTAATTTTTAGCCGCAATATATTTTTGTAAAATAATTCAAGTAAGGAAGATCAGATAACTACAGAAACAGGCACTACGGAATCTACATCAGATGCCCTTCCCTACTCATACGAGAGTAGCTGTAGGTAATAAACTGTAATTACTTAAGATAAATGAGATAAAGACAACACGCTAGGCTACTAAGGGTGAAAAAATAAATATATTTTTCCCAGTTTTTCACCTTATGCATTTTCCTTATCGGAATCGGATTTCCATTACCCTTAAAGCAGCACCATAGTGATTGCATTACCCATCCTTTTAATTGATTAACATGTAAATAAATGCAGAGAAAATATATTTAATTACATTCCGATACTTGGTTATAACTTTGAGAAATCTTCCTTGATTTAAGCGTCGATAAGTTTAATAGAATGCATCTGCAATATTTATTAGTTCCTTTTCGAAAGAATGTCCATTCCTTATCCGTCTTTAGAATGTTATACAGTTAGTTACAGTTAGAATGTTATACCCTTTACAAATCTAAGTCATTTTACGGATTAGATCCATATTAAACATATGAAAAGATTTCACGACTCCGAGACCAATCAGTTTCTTTAGTTTCTCTGAACCAAAGTGCCAGGTTACAGGATTTTTAGACGCGAGGTAATGCTTTTAATTTGTATTTTTCAGCCGTGGGCATCAGGTGTACAAAATATGCACCCGGAATTAATTCCATCTTACGGGCAATCGATCTGCTTTCATTGGTCGGGGTGAGTACTTTCGCCTTACGCCAAGTGACATACTAGAGTTGATATATATCACGATTTTCGGAACTTCCTCGGATGGGCGGATTCACGGAGGGACGGTCGCCCCGTGACGTTGAGGTTGATGGAGGGAACGAGGCGTTAGTTGTTTCTGGGGCGGAGAGGAGAGATGGAGATGAAGAAGACATTGATGACTAGAAAGAGGGGAGGGTAACTATGTGCTATTAATATTGTAAATCCCAAAAATGGTGATACATCGACTGGAAAAATAGATGTAATCGCATTTTTCGCTCCAACTGTACGACTTGTAATTAAAATGTATGTTGAATTGTTCCCATTCTCTTGCCCACCCAACGTATCAGGGTGTAATTACTCGTATATTAATTTTGGATTTAATAAAACAGGTATGTGAGATAAACTCAAAAATAAACCCGATTTATTCTAATCGCATCGATATTTTTCTTTATTTCGAGAAGTGGAGCATGACAATACTAACATGAAAATCGACTTCAGCATCGTCCGTGGCAGTCGATACATCGCAATATCGCACAGGGCCGCCGGTCTCCTCCTGCTCTGTAGGTGCGGGGGTTTCGTGTATGGTGGGCGGAGAGGAAAAGTGAGGCGTGTGGAAGGGAAAGATTTTCCCCGAGCCGCCACCGCCGCCGCGCCGGAGAGCTCAAACAGAGTCGGGCGGGGAGAGGGGATGTTGGAAAGGGAGGGTTTAAGTGGGGTGGGGAAACTTCCTGGCTGGAGGGGGGAAGGAGATGGCCTGGGAGGGACAGGCAGGAGAAGTAGGGGAGGGGCAACACACACCTCCCTCCACCTTCCCCTTTCTCTCCCTCGCTCACTCTCCCCGCCGGACCGTGCCGAGTTTTGCCGAGAGGCGAGAGCCAGTGAGCTTTCGTGCCGTGTCGAGCGAGGCCAGCACACTCAAGACGGGGAGAGAGAGAGAGGAGAGATATCTAAAGAGCAGGATAGCAGCATGTATTAGAGAGAGAGGGAGAGAGACACCCCTCTACTCCTACACCATTTTGCCTCCCCGCCCCGTTCCCTCTCGGAACCGTATTATCACCACGTTTAGCTCAGTGACCTTGTGGGACGAAAGAGCGAGCCTTCTTTTCTTCTCCCGATCCCTACGTCTCCCTCTCGCGGCGAGCAAGGCGTGTTGTGTGTGCATTGGGGACGCGCTGATCGCGGCAACGGAGGGAGGAAACTCTTCTCCTACCCCCGCATCACCTTCGCCCCTCCACAACATCCCCTCCTCCCCCCCCCCGCCAAGTTCCCCTCCCCGCGGAGAGGAAAGGGAGAAGGAACCGTCCCCCGTCCGTCGGTCGGGTGCGGTGGTGAAAAAAGGTCCGCGATACCGCTTCCCAAGGAAAAGAGAAGGAGAGTGAGGAAAGGGTTGAGAGTTGGGAATCGGTCGAACATTTTTTTTTTGTCTTCCGTGGGTCGCCCTTTTGTCAGTCGTCCCGTTTTCGGACCATCCCGACTGGTGTTGTTGTGTTTTAGTTTTATTTTTTGTTTTAAATTTCATCTGGACGCAAAAGTGTGTACGTGTGCAGTGGGGTGAAAGGCGAGGTGACGACGGGAAGGGGGATATATAGTTCGTGAGGTGGGGTGGAGGACTCAATTCCTCGATAGGGCATCCCCTCTCCCCCAACCATCCCCCCCCTTCCACTCCGGAGCCTCGCTTCCCCGTCCCACGTCACCCGACTTGACTGCCCGACCAACCCGAAGACGTTGGGACGACTGAGTGTGCTAGTGTGAATTGTGCTCAGCGTTTTGCTTCATTTCTGGCGGGCCGCAGAAGGGGAAGGAAGAAGGAGAAGGTAAGGAGAAAAGGCAATCGGAGGCGGGCCTCCACCTCCTCCACCCTGAGGTGTTGGTGCATGGGGTGTACCAACTCCCTTCCTACCTGGCAACCGCGAAATCCTTAACCCACCCTTAAACCGTTCCCGATCCGTACGGTACTTGAGAGTCCCATCACCGGAAGCACTGGAGGGAAACGTGGTTATCAGGTTGAAAAGGAGTGGCATTATTACATTATATGAAACAAAGGAGTATTCACTTTGGACATCAAGTTACCCGCCGTGTTAGTTACCGAGAAGGATTCCATTAGAACTGAAAATAATTTCCTGCTCTTTTGAGGTCAGCTGAACATTATGAGTATCTAATTTATGTACATTGCCAATGTATTTCAATGTTGTACCTGATTATTTTCAATATGCATGTTAGGGTAGTTATTCAGTTAGTATAATTTCAGGTTGTGGAAGAAATTCTTCCCAAGAATACCATTTTTAGCCGTTAGTGGTAATGAGCTGTATTGGTATCTCGTAGATCAATTAACTTTTCTTGCTGAAAAATATTTCTAGGAAATTAGTAGTAAAATTAAGTGCTGTTTTGAGGACTTGAAGGAGTTGCTCTTGCATAATTAGGATTTATTTTTTTAATTTTCATTTTTCTACAAATCCTGTACAAAATGCATTGTTTAGTGCTTATAAGGACATGGTGAAACATATAATTCATGTAGATACGAATATGCTAAGAAGACTATACATTTTTCAATCGTTATGTTTTTTCGGCAGTTACTGAGAGGACGAGAATGATTTTAGCTACTCCCTCTGGAGTGAAATTTCCCCATCATTTCCAAATGATTATTTGTGTGCTTTTGAAAAGTGGTGTACTAATAATTGTCTTCTGAAGGCAGAAATAAATTAATGGGGCTCTTTTTTCTACGGCGAAACATTTTCTTTATGGATTCGCGTGTCGGTCTTGAATAGGCCCCAACCACATTTGGGCGGAGCACTTCTGTCGGAGATGGACGTTTTGAAATTTTCGGGGCGATATATATATATAATCTATATGAAGTTAGCACTGGCGGACAAACAAATAAACACGCAAAAAAGAAAAGAAACTCACACGTTTTCGAATTTTCGGTGGACAACCCACCTTTTCCAAGGAAGAGGAGGAAGAAACTGAGGAAAAGGTTATAACAAAAGGGTCGGAAGATGCTGGATGGACGGGGAAGGTGGGGAAAGGTTTCCCCACCATCAAAAATTTGAAAACTTTTGAGTTTATTTTCTTTTTTGTGCGTTTCTGTGTTTTTGTTTTTGTCCGCTAGTGCTCACTTCATATGAATCATTATTCACTTCCGTGAGACTTTCACATTATTTATTTATATATATATATATTATATATATATATTATATATATATATATATATATATATATATATATATATATATATATATACATATACACATAGAGGGAAAGGAACTGGCCCCCCTACCCTGATGTGTGAATTTCACAGGCCGTCGGGCTTATACTATATATCTCCTGCTCTCGAGGAAGGTTTCCTTGGGGTTCGAATGAAAGTTGCTGCCAGAATCAACTCACCAAATTATTTTACGTTCCATTACGCTAAACCAGATACCTCTTGCTAAAAGTTTCCTATCGCCCTCACCCTTTCTCCCTTGTTGTACTTTTAATTTCTCACAATGATTCCATTTTTATAGTCTTAGGCATTCTTCTTCTTTCTTCACTTCAGAATCGATAGGTGGGAGTTGGGAACATCGAGGCAGGGAGGTTTTTTTAGGTACGGAGAATGGTAGGGAATCCTCCTTTTTTTCTGTTTGGGAAGGGTTGAAAGGTAGGCAGCGGGGGAAACAGGGTTGGGTTAAGGGGACCAGGGGGAGTTGATACTTGAAAGGGGTTGTTTTGGTATGGGGCGGCGAAGAAATGTGGTTGGGGGTCACCCGGAGAGGGGTCGTGGAAGGGGTTGGGGGATATTGGGTAGTTGTTATTTTCGCTCGTCTGTTCGCGGTCGGTTGGATGAAGGCGGACGTGAACTGCCGTCCACCATTTTGAGTTCCCTTTCCCCGCGTTGCGATCCTCCCCTCTATCTCTTTCTCTCTCCACGACCTGCTCCACGGTTCCTCCATCGTTTTTCCCCACTTACTCCCGCCCCCCTCCAGCCTCACACGTCTCCCCCTCTGCCGTCTCCTCCCCTCGCCTTTTCTTATTTTTCCCTTCTTTTATTCCTTCCCCCGGTCCACTTCCTCTCTGCCATCCCCCGCGTCGCCTTGTCCAGTCACCATGGCTTGTGATTAAGGTATATATGATCGTGTGATTCCGGCGTGAATTCCTCACCAGCCTCCAGTTTCACCTTTTATTGCGAGCTTGCCCATTGCGGCGTTCACCAACCTTTTGAAATTAGACTGCGGCAATGGTGAATTTGGTAACTCTCTTGAAACTTTCGCATCCTTATAAGAAAATATATCCTACGAAATAACCGCACCTTACAGGATGCGATTCGAAATACGGTAAAAAAATAGCTTTCGCTTACGTAATCCTGCTTCCAGTTTACAAAATGCGGTCCGATGATTGAATTTTCGAGAGATATTTAAGGAATGCTACGTTCGGGTAAAAAAATAAATTTCATCGCCTCTACTTTATTTTGGAGAGGTTAAATAAGACCGACAATGTTGATGAATGCAATTTCAGCACTGGTTGAGAATTTTTCGGCCACAATTCTTTGTTTAGGAAACCGAAGTATATTGACCTTAGCAGCGGAAACAGTTTTAAATGCGTCATCTCTTTTATTTGGCTGCCTCAGCCGTAATTAACTCTATGGAGGCATTCATTTATCGCATGCAAGGTTTTTTTACCATTCTGTAAAGGCTGCTTTGTAAAGATGTATTTTTATGGTAAATATTGTATTTATTGCATTATCCTTTTCATTTACTTATTTTGTCCTTATGGTTTGTTTTTTCGACCATATTTGAAGTTCCCTGTCGTTACCTTTTACATTTTACTTTGGTTCCAAGGTGACCTTGTGTTTTCCTGCTTTTCTTTCCCTTTTGTTCATTTCCTCACCGCGTTTCCTGTTTCCATTTCGTATCCAGTTTGCATCGTCCTATGCATTTTCATTTCCCTTAATGCAACTGCATACTTGATCCCTCAGACCCATCTTATCGTGGCGGTTTCATTCTTTACCTCCAAGTCCAACGTCTGTGAAGAAAAAGGAAATCCTTCCTTCCAACTGAAGTAGTAACTCCCAACAGCTCGAGAAAAGGTGGAAATAGACCCGCGATGACAACTATCTTATTGAATTTTTTGGCGGAGTGACCGAGGAATGAATACAATCGGGATGGGTAACAGCCGGGAATTCTTGCCACCGAAAGACCTCCCCCTTAGCGCGGAAGGTTCCTTACTGCTTATCACGGGCATGCTGCAGGATCGCTCCACCCTTTTCTTATTTTCTTCGATCTATTTTATTTCTAACCTCATACTTTATTTATACTTTCCTCAAAGTATAAACCCGTTTTGTATTTTCCTTTCGCCCTATTCTCATTTCTTTAGTGTCTTCGAAAACGGGCACGACCGAAAAATATTTTATAAACGTTTTTCCGTCTGGACTTTAATATTCTCACCACCGTTTTGGTTCGATGGAACTACTTCGGTGCCCATAAACGACTTTTAAATTAATTTGTATTTTGTTTTTTGGTTATCTTTTCGGAATTTGCTTGGTCCACGTTTATACCTGTGATCCCTAATGTTCCCTGTTTTTATCTAATGGTCAGTTTTTTTAATTTCTCATCAAATTCCCACGTTTTCGAACTCTAAATGACTGATTTAACCATGCCTTAGGCGAGGCTCGAACCAGTCAACATAGAAGAAGACTGGCTCGGCCGGGTGAAACTCAAAATTTGGCCTTTTATAGCGTAGAGGCATATCTCTTAATGTAGCCTAAAATTTGGCCCTACAATGAATGAAGAGCAAAGATATATGTATATATATATTTTTTCAAACCAACCAATTTGATTGAAAATAAGTCGGAATTTTAATTGATTAAAAAGTCTCCCCCAGGAATGGATTTTCTATCATATCACTAGGCTACCAAATATTCGCCACGTAGTCACCAAAAGTATCGCTATTTCAATTACTGCTAGCAGGAAGTTGTCCAAGGCGTCGCGAGTGCTTGGAATTCTGGGTGAATAATCCGTTATTTAAAAATTGGAACTGAAGGACGAGAAGGAACAGGTTTATTTAAAGGAGATAGTGGGCAGGACTAGTAAGGGCTTATGCGAACTTCAATCTAATTAGACTTAAGCCTCTCGTAAAACCGGTGAATGATCCGCTATTTCTCGTTACGCGTCCTTTCAGGCACCACCCTCTCAAGTATTGAAAATGTTTACGAACGAAATTAAAATTTAGCTGCGCGCTATCGATCGGGTGTCCTCGGGCGGCAATGGGTCGCCAAGTTCTTTCGGACCGCTGGCGATCCGAAAAATTTTTGGTGAGAAGCGGGATTCAAATCCGGGACCCGAGTAAACAACTCTGCAGGACAGCTTTTGTAGTCCACGTCTCGTTTGAATTCATGCCGCGAGCATTGAGGGTGTTAGGAATGGAGGGGAAGGGGTGGTGGAACGTAGGAGGGGATCGAAGTGGGGTGTTGGGGGAGATGATAGGGGGAGAGAGAGGCGGGGAGTAGTCGAGGGGTTGGGGGTTTCGCGGGGTCGAGGCGGGGGGAAAGAGGGGGAGGGGGGTCGCATTCGTGGGTTGAAGTTCACGACACTAACTTCCCCTCATCACTCGAGTCTTAGTTTTTCTTTCCCCTCACACCCCCCCCCCCCAGCTCGTTCCCCATGCCTTCTTCGACTTTCCTTCTCCCTCCCCCCCGAGGTCTCCTCTTCCTCCTTCCTCCTCCCCTCACATGCCACATTCCCCCTATCTGGGATACGGCTTCCCGTCTCCTCGTTTCATTCTGGACTCTCTCCGACTTACCAGCGGCTTTCCTCCCCTCTTCCCTCTACTCTCCCCTCCCCGGCCCTCCCTCCTCTCTCCCCGTTCTACTCGTCCTCCATCTCTCCCCTCGCCCCTCTCCCCAAGCCCTTTCCCGTATGGCCCTCTCGACTCTCGGGCTGCTAGATCCCTCCCTGCCTCGCTCATCAAATGTCGTTCCTCCGGTTCCCTCGCTTGGTGTGCGCACATGATCTCCTCGTCCGTCTTCCTCACAGCCGGCTTCTGTACCCAGAGGTGTGCAGGTTATGAGTGAGCGATCCTACGGCGCCTGCCTTCATTCCAAAGGTCGTCGTTGTCTTCACCGCGGATGATACTCTCTGCTCCTGCTGCTGGTTGACCGTTCTCCTTCCTTCCGTGGGAGTTCCTTCTTTTTTTTCATCGTCTGCCGGTCTTTCTTTCCATCGGAGTGCCAAAATGAGACGTGAAGATCGTTACGTTTTCGATTTTTTTCATCCTCTTATTCTCTGTATATCTCTCTCTCTTCCGTCTTCATTTCGTCCGATCGCGTGCTGCAGTCGGGGAGAAAGTGTTGCGATCTCACTCGCGTACGAGTGTTGCTCGCTCAGAGGGGTGTCAGGTTCCTCAACTCGGCAATATCAGTGTGACTCGACCAGTTAAAAGTGGATTTGTGCTTGTGGAAAATGCTTTTGCCTGACGTCTGAAGATCCTTGGCCGGTTGTGAATGCTTCGTAGCAGTTTCACAGGCAATATCCTCTTGTGGCTTCTTCCTCGCCCGTTTTGCCTTAAATGTGGTTGTCTCGTGTATTCGAACTGGCTTTCTTGTGTACATGTGTGTCTGGTGACCCACAAAGGGTGTTGAAAACTCCGAAGACAGCTCGTCCATTCGTCTTATCATCAACAGCATCCATTTTTATCTCTTCTTGTTTATCTCCTTCAGTTTCGGTGAAGTCTTCCTCTCCTGATCGTAGAGATATATTTCGAAAACTACATTTTCGATGTGTTTTGAACGGTGGTGTGTCAACTAATGCTTCTTCCAGGCTACTCAAAGAGCGAGAATGTGTCTCGATGAGGGTGATATAGCTTTCCAAAACTTGTGTCAATTCCTCATCATACCTCCAGCGTGGATGTCTACTACTGGAATTCACATTACATAATATTATTAATATTAAAAGCGTAACGACGTTAACCGATGTTAGACTATAAATGAATAATGCCTTTTACATTCGAAATTGATTTTCGAAAGTGTGAGATTGGATGATGAAAAGTTTCAAGTGATAAAAAATGATGCTTTCACCGGTAACGATGATTTGATTCTCCCGCGTGTATTCATCGACTATAACTGCGAAAACGCCGTCGTGAATTTCTGCAGAGTTACGTAAGTGATTGCCTGCAAAAGTAGGTTCCGATGTCGAGTAAGAGGCGGAACTCTACTCCTTCTATTCGCATAGCGGTTTGAATCCCGCCCTTTTTTTCGACCCTGCGTGTTTTGTATTCTCGTCAAGAAAGCGAGAAATTCAGCATCCATTCATTTTCTTCAACCAACCTACCTGTCACGTTCCGTTTCGTGGGAGCGATGTTATTCGCCTTCGTCTGATTTTTCTGGTCGAAGGGGCTTATTTTCTCAAGAGTGCGGTTTTTATGTATCGCGGCTCGGGGAGACGTTGCTTCGGGCAGTGGTCCGAGCTCTCGTCGCTTTCGGATTCGTGCGTGGGTGTTGTAACCTTTACGTCCGTTCTTTATTGAGAGACAGGAAGACTGGTGCGAGTTGGCGCTGTCTTGTCTTCTTCATCGTCGTGATTAACTGGGTTAGAAGAAGCATCTGGGGTGAATTTATTTGACCGAGTAAGTTTTATACTTTTGTACTGGACTAGATGCACTAAAAATTCCCCATAGCTGTGATTCTAAACGAACACTTAGAGCAAATTAACTTGCCTCGATGAAATGACAGACTTAAACGTCGCAGAAGGTATCTCCTACTATATTCTTCAGGTTCGATATCCTGATTGATGGTGGCCAAAAGTCTTCATAGATGCGATCGCGCTTTGAATAATGTTTTTTATTTACAGCTAACGTTTTTTTCTCTCATCCTTGTCCTCTTTTAAATGAAGTTTGATCGTGTGGTTTTTTCTAAAATCTTTGAAAGCATAATTGTCGGGTGGGAAACCTTTGGAAGCTTGGGATACTTGGAAAGCAATATATAATTCAAAACTATTATTATCATTGCTTCACGAATAAATGACTACTGGATGTTGTTATGTTATAACACCCAGAGATTCAAAATAATATACGAAAAGAAGGGTCGTACTCGTGAGGTGACGTGGCTTTTGACGAAGTTTTGAAATTCGGTGGTCTCTTTTGCCATCAAGGAATTGAATTTCACGAAAGGACGGTGAAGCTTATCATTTTTCAAAAGCATGTTCCGGCTGTGATAATGCCCATATTTTCTTCCCTTGCCTACCGGCTGTGTTACGGCGTCCATGTCATGAATGAAATGTGAAGGAAATTTTGCTCCGTCGTTGAATCCCGTACGTGTTTGAAGCCTAAACCAGGTTTTACCTAATAGTGAACCGAATAGATTAAAGGTAATAGACAGGCGAGATTATCGATTGGCCCGCCCTATTTTGAGTATTCACTTGTTCTACACATTTCCCAGATGCTCGAGCGACGTTTTTTTACCTTCTCGTGAAAGTTAAATGGGTTTCTGACGTTTAAGTACGAATGTTAGGGCCTTTTTGTGTATTGTTTCTTTTAAATAACATGTCATTTTCATCGACTTTGGTACATGAATTAAGTGGAACCGTTCTATGGGTGAAGGACCAGTACTAGCAATGGGTGGGAACCCCTTTGTTAGTGTCATTGTTATCGCATTTCGAATGTCCAGTGAGTAGAGCGTTGGGATACTGACCGAACGGCCCGGGTTCGTTTTTTTAGGGATACCTTTCTGTGTCTTCAGTTTCACACAAGCCGTGTGTTAATTCGAATACCAGGTCTTTCTGTGAAGTCGTAGGTGGCATAGGGAAAAGAAATGGCTCCATACTCTTAAGTGTGTATTTCACACGCCTTTAGGCCTAGTATTAGGCGAGCTCTATCCTCACCAATCTACTGGTTAAAAGCTGTGGCGGGATAGGAAGCTCTTTTTGGGTAAGGTGATACAGAAAACATGATGGATACTAGAACAGCTTACTCTTTTAGAATAGTAACAACGAATCTAGTTTAATGTTGACACACTTGGTATTATCCTAGTATTATATTGATAGAAGGGACTACCGTGATAATTGAAGGAAAATTGGCCGAAGAACCGATCGCAAAGAGGAATAAGTTTTCTCATACACAATTCGAGGTCACAGAAGTGGGAAACGTACTTTACGGTACATAAATAAAAAATTACTTCAATAACCGTTGGCCTAACTCTCCATGCCACACGCTTTCGTGGCGGCTTCCAGGGTAAGTTATAGACGTTAAATCTGTTAAATTAATTATACCTTATTTCCTTCCCATATGCTTGTTAAGAGCACATCCACCGTTGAAATACTTATAATAATATTCACCTCGGACCATTCTGATGTGCAATTTCACCTTTTAGGTAGTGTTTTTGACAATTTTAGTAGTTTTTCGTGGAGTTTAAGCGCGTAGAAGCGGATCGAACACCATTCAGCCCCCGAAAATCGTGTCAGCCTTTGTTTGAGTCCCCCCCAAAGAACACGAAACTCTAACCTTTTACCACACCTTGGTCCAGCCCATTCCATTGTCTCCTTAATTTCTTATTATTGGTATCCAATTAAGCAGTGAAAATCTAATTTTTTTATCTACGTATTAACCTTCGAGCAAGCACGTGGGGTGTGTGACAGGTTAGGGCATCAAGCTTTATTATCTAAATTCGATTGAATTTCAGCGCCCAAAGCAGATAAGTCAGTATACATGTGATGTCTTCCATTATTGTTGTTCAGGTGCTTAAACTTGTTTTTTTTGGTCCTGGAATACATTTTGTTAGTATTTTATTAATGTGACGGAGCAATGTAAAAGTGCTCGCAATCGTAAGATGGAAATCCAGAAGTTGTAACTATGGCCCTCCTCTAATTAATTAATGGTAACCTGCCGATGTGAAATAGATATTGATTAATTCATAAACTATGTCACAATGACGTAGCCTTCATAGGCTAATAATTCATCTAAGCCTAAAGAAAAACGTTAAGCATTACAGTAAATCCATTGCAAGTTTCACATTTTTATACATTTACTCTGTCACCTGTTAATTCCATGGAATAGAGAAGGGTGAAGTTACCGATCTTCGAATGTTTAAAATTCAATCTGCGGGAACTTGACATATTTTAATAGGTGAAAATCCCTAGGCACCGGTGTACAATTCCAAGCCGAGGGAAGTGAAAACTCATTAACTCAGTGGTGTTTTTCATAGCAGTAATATAACATAGGGATAAATTCAGCTAAGACTTCCGTCATCTCCTGGGTTAAGCATTGCTCCTCCGTTTTAAGGAAGACGTGTTGTAGCTGCGGTACCCACATGACTCGTGTGCTCGGGATATCCTTTCCTCAAGAGCCCGAGGTGTTCGTCGCCTTCATTATTTTCGTGCTCTCGCGAAGCAATTAAGGCGACCTCTCTCTCTCTCTCTTGAACCTTCGGCGTCGGTGATGTGTCGTCGCAGACACTTTTTTTCCCGCCGCACGCCTTGTTTTGGTTGGAATGAAAGAGTCGTACTTTCGTGGCGATTTGTTTTCAGGTTCCGAGATGGGTTTTTCTGCGTGATTGTTTCGACTGGGAAAACGAGCGGCGGCCTTAAAATTCTGTCGTCCCGTGTTCTTTCGTGTCTGTTCGTTCTTTTGTGTCCGGTTCGCCAATACTTTTGAAGTGTCTAAGCCTAGCTGTTCTTTTGCGCACTCATACTTTATTTCTAGAGCCATTGCGGAGAAAGTTATTCCGTTCATTGGCATGTGGTTGCCTTTGTGTCATCCTTAGTTAATGACTTTGGGCAGGAAGCCATGTCGTCCTGTCGTGTCTGAAACTTCCCTCTGTTCAGCGTTTTAAAAGTGTTAAAAAAATGTATTACATTGTCAAGTGACTTGGTTATTATTATATCAACGGCCTTGGTTACATATATTGTTGGAAAAGTATTTCGAGTGAAAATGAATTTTTCACTGGAAAAGCGGTTTGTTTTGAAACCCTAAGAATGTGAAGCATGTGAAAAATTGTTGTGTATCTTTGATGTTACAGTAGTGATTACCCTCTCGTTCGTGGAACACTTAAATTGCTTTTGTAGAATTTAATAATACAAACAAGAATCTAAATAGATATTATTCCTTTGAACTATGATTGGAGAATAATGTGAAACTATCTTTGAGTTAAATTTCTAACTGATTTCATAATGGTACAAAACAGAGCATGAGCTTGGGGAAATTCACATTTGTTGCCTCCGAGTTACTTTCAAAAACGTGTAGTCTTACGTATTTTTTCTCATGACGTCAGTGTCTTTCTTTACCTTTATCCGGCTTATTATTTCTCTATCCTTCTTTGTACCAAGGTCTTGAAATATAATAATATCCCCGTTCTTCGGAGGCAATGATTCGGAATGGTATTAGCAAGTATGAGCAAGATAAAAGTCTTCGCAAATCTTTTCATTAATAAAAAATCAGATTCCCTGTTATAAATCACAAGGAAAATAACCGGTCTTGACAACATCAGGCGTTGTCTTCCTTGGAAATTCAGAGTGATTTTATCGAGGCGATCATGTGCAAATTCTACCTACCCTCTTTATATGACCGCAAGCCAGCAAGATTGCAACAAAATTCGCTGGATCTACTTTCATCTCCTATAACCATCTACTACATCTGTATACCAGCCTGTGGAGGGTGAATCTATGAATAAAGAAATTAATACAAAAAAATATGATGAATGCACAAAATAAACATTTAATGTGGAAATCTCATGAGTCTCGTGTGTCAGAAATATGGCGGCCACCGCTACATCTACTCCCTGTTCTTTGAAATATAGTATATCTGAATGCAACTTACTTTCCTGAGTATCCTATTTATTGATTTATTTGAGGGAACCAATACTTTTTGAACTTCGTGTAATTAACCACCCAATACCGTAAATTACACGTATATACATTAAAGAATGTGCCAATATTGATAGCCAAATATGTAATGCCTCATTGCCATTGCAATTCAACAATTTTTTGGATGCATTTAAAATATTAATTGGAATATGGGATTCATTTATGACTTTGCAGCATCGTTATGCAACAAAATATGGCCATGATCGTGTATGGTCATCATATTGCTGGAAACTGTTAAAGAAACCCACGTATTCTTTATTGTAAAAAGGTCTCATTTTTTTGTGTTTTGTATCATTCTAATTTTTATCCAATATAATGCCTTTCAGAAGGAATTATTTATGCAGAGGTTTATTTCGATTTTCACTCTACTTATTGCTTGCTCGTTTTTTTTTAATTTTAAATATTCGATGTTTCACCTGTTATAGGAAGAGCATTTCAGTCGCCCCATTTTATCCCCCCCCCTCCGTGACTGGTAATCAGTTCACACCCTCGGACAAGCTCTTCGCCAGGGGAGCCCGCATATGCTTTCCCATGCACATTGGATTAAATGGGTGTTTATTCTTAATGATGTCTATCAAAGCTAAAACGAGCAAGTAAAAAACTCGTTTTTACCTTTCCCATTCGCCGTTAGCCTTGGAGATTAATTGATTCATTAATGCGGAATTCGGTTCTATTTTCCAACGGAAAATTAATTAGTATATCTTGTCAAGTTATATTCATAAAATCCGTTATTACTTTAGTCTTATTTAAAGTGAAGTGCTTAATGGAAAATAAATCGCAGGACGAAATGAATAAGCGCCATTGTTATGGAATGCAAGTTGAATGATTGATGCATCAGGTTTCTTTTTTAGGTCCATTCTTTTATTTTTTTTCGATCACTTATCATGAGTGTCGGCAGTTTGACATTTTGGGGGAGGAAGGCAATCGAAACTTTCTCATTAGTCATTACCTTCGTTTCCCCCCTCTTAATTATTTCGCAGGGGTGTCAATGTCTTCCAGCACATTTTCTCGGTGGGTTTTTTTAAAGTGGAGATGTCAAAATTAATTACGATTTGCATTGAAAGTATGGGAGAACTGAAAATCATGGCCTTGCCTACACCCTCCACAGTCTCGGTGCCCATTATTATTAGTAGTAGTCAAGCAACTTGAGGTAGGTGTTTGGTAGATCCTGGTCTCACATACTACTGTATTAACCTGACACAAAAGATCTTTAGTGTCCATACAATATGTTACTTCAACTCATTCTTAAAATCTGCTCACTTTCCACCTCCCTTAATTCCATTCGAAATGCCTAATATTTCCCTCCATTCACTGCGCAACCCGAGCTTTCTCCTCTCTGTTATAGTGCTCAGCATCCCAGTCCATCTCAGTATCAACTGCATCCATTTGTTCTGCTTTTGCATGTCCTCCAGCAATCTTATTTCTTCCCCTACGAGGCCTAGTACTTCATCATTTATTTTATTTTGTAATCATTTTATTAATTTTATTTGCTTCTCATGTCTCCTGCAAAATTCAACCACTTGAAAGCACGCATGTATTATGTTTTTCGTTTTAATGACAATAAAAGTAAGTTAAATCGTTTCTGCGTGATTTATTTAACAGAGTCCAGTTTACTGAGTATCGAGGGAGTGAGGAGCTCGTTTCTGTGTTAGGTGATAACCCAAAGGTCTTTTAACTGAGTAATAGGTTTTTTAAAGGGATCTGTTTCCCTACGCTCTTTTAATATGCAAGTCATAAAAGGCACGAAAGAAAGATTGCCGTAATGTTATTTTAAAGTTAATAGTGCACTTATTTGGTTTGTCCCATATCTTTCTCATAATCGTATTTGGTTGTGAGAGATGCAAAGTGATCTTAGCAGTTGGCGCACATAAATAAATCTATCACTGCTACTACCACAAGTGTTTATATAAATGCATGGGCACGGGAGGCCAAATCGAATTTCCTATCCAACCCCTATCATATCTCGGGGGCAGGATTTGAAGTGTTTCCTCTGCTCTCTAAAGATCGTGGAAGTGAGGTTAACCACAGGGTGGGGAGTGAATGTACTGAGAGCCGCCAAAGTTTCCCCAACGCCTTGCCTAGACACTCCTTAAAGGCACCAACTCTCGTGGACCCTGTTCGCATTCCGATGCGAAGTAGCTTCTCTCAACTTTTCAGCGAACGCCCTCAGGTTGCGACCTTTCGCCGCGTGTGGTTTACGCGCGGGAAGTGACGATGGGTCTTGGCCCCTTCCAGATTCCTTCCTTCACCTGCATGGTTTCTGCTTCCGCTTCTAATCGCGCCGAGTCAAGTTTTATTTCCTCCTCTCCCACCCGCTCTTCAGCATATCCCCCCTCCCTCCCCTCGCCTCGGCTACGCATTCTGCATGGGGAGGTATTTAAAAAAAAAATTCTCTCCCGGCGTTGCGTTCTTTTTGCATTTCTCGAGGACATACCTTTTAAGTGGTTTCTCGACGTCGTCGGGATTTCAGGTTCGTTGCCCATCCACCTCGTACGTGCATCAAGTTGAGCGTCTTCCGTCACGATAGTTTGCTAGTAAGTTATGAACTCTGCGGAGTCCCCATGGAAAAGCTGGCTTAGTCTCGGCGCGCGCCCACGTCAATCTTGCGTGAGAAGGCTCGTTGGTTGTAGATAATTATTTTTACTAAGTTTTGTTGCATGTATTCAGTAATAAGTGGTTTTCTTACCCTGCTGCATAAAGTGTTTTATAATTGAAAACGTAAAATTGATTCTTTCTGTGATTTAGAAATTCCTCAAGTTTTTCTCGGTTTTTATGACTTCTTTTCCGGTTTGGGTTTGGGAATGAATATGGTGCTCAATACGGTTAAAATATATGATTCTGAACACATGACTTGGACGTGCCATAATTTCACATTTTCTATAGCATACCTTATCATTCAATTCCTTCTTATACTTTTGAAAAATTGTAGTGACAATTTTTTGAAAAAAAAGACTTGGCTCTTCCTTTTATCTTCACTCTTAGCGTATCTGCCAAGATTTAATTTCTGTTCGCAGATTAAATTTGCTGCTTGACCTTATAAGCCGTGCACTCTTTCTGTCTACCCGTGTTTACCATGACTCTCCTTTCTTCGTCTCCATTTATCAATGTGCGTCGTGCGAAATATTCGTCATGCGTAGTAAACCTCTCAGTAATGTCCCATTTTCAAGTGGATGCTTTTCATTTATCTACTTAGCATCAAGCGTAGAGAGGTTGTGTTCCCGTGGGATCCGGATAATATTACCTGGGGCGTTTGTTAGGTCAATTCCTTCATTATTCACATTCAGAATGATTCCCCTTCGCTTATTTTCAAGTAATTCTAATGATCAGAGCAGTTATTGACAATTTCAGATAAGGTTATCAATGTACAACAAAAATGAATAAGTACCTGTAAATTAAATTTGCCCGAAATGCTTCTAGCATCATGTACGTATTGTTAATAAAAATAACTAATGGACTATTATCATTGATCTCTTAGTAGTAGTACTTCATAGTAGTAGTAGTTTTGAGGGGAGGCGACCGACAGCTAAGGTCATTTGCGCCATAGGGGATGGATAGGAAAGGATGAAGGGTGGAGAGAAACCCGGCGTCGGCATTAGCCTACTCTTTACGAAAGGCGCCAAGGGGTCCACAGTTTAACGTCCCATCCGACGGACGGCGTACTCACTCAAAGTGCCCTCCACAAAGCACCTCAAGTAGGGATCGAGATACCTCTGAAAAATATTCAACACCGCCGGGATTTGAACCCGCGCCCTCAGGGTGGGAAGCCAGTACGTTAGCCCCCGCACCATCTCGATCCCCCGGTAGTAGTACTTCATATGGGAAGCGACCGACAGCTAAGGTCTTTGGCACCATCAGGGATGGACAGGAAAGGATGAAGGGTGGAGAGAAACCCGGCGTCGGCATTAGCCTACTCTTAGCGAAAGGAGCCCAGGGGGTCCGCATTTGAACGTCCCATCCGACGGTCGGCGCACTCAAATTGCTCTCCACGTAGCACCTCAATTAGGGATCGGGATAACACTGAAAAATATTTGCCGTCTCCAGGATTCGAACCTCCCTCTCGGTGGGAAGCCGGTACGTTAGCCACCGACCCATCCCAATCCCCCTTGATTTCTTAGAATTTAAACTGTGCAACTCTTATAGGAATGCAGTAACTCTTTATATCTGTTGTAATTGATCGTTTAAGTTTGTCATAACTTCAGAGTTGGTCGAGTTTTCAAATTTTTGTTAGTGATTTTGTTTTGGATTTATGATAGATAAATGGGGTAAAATATGGTTTAGGTAAGTATTTATGCAAAAATACCAAGGATGTGTCATAATCCTACATTTCATATAAGAGACCGTATAACACAAATGATGACTTAAATATTAATGTATTTTTCAATTCGTTCGGCCCCCAGGAAAGTATTTTAGGATTCAGGATGATTTAGATATAAAAATTCACGTTCGTAGGCTTCTCTATATCGTGTTGGTTTTGTCCGCGAAGATATGAGACTGGATGGGCAAGAAGTCCTTAGTTATTTCACAAGCTTTTAGAATTTTATCGAGGTACAAAATATCATCGTAATTCAGCTTCATTCCCGAGGCTTTCGTTGAACATGGTGGGAGTCCTTTGATTAAAAGTTTCTTGGGGTGGTTTATAATCTTTTTTTCACATTCAATCGCATTCCCTTACGAACATTGAGTAAGACATGGAATGTTTCTTTGGGAACAGTTTTGCTATCGGCGTACCTGATTTCTGTTTCTGTTTTGCAAAATCGAATTCTCGAGTGGAGTTCGCATTGGATGCTCATTGTATCTAATTGAATCCTGTCAAAACCTTCAGGGCCTTTAGGCAGTCATTTCTCATTCCCATATTCCAGGGAATCCAAAGAACTGGGCGAGTTAATTCTATTGCTTTTGCTTTTTCTTGCTTTCATCGTATACATATTTTTATACGACGCTGCGACAGACCGTTTCCGAGAGACTCGGTGGCGCATCAATGAATGGAGTACGCTAACAAGCCAATCGGAATCTGTCCAAACTGGTATTTCGGCAATTCGCACAGTGGCTGTCGAAGAGAAGCGTTACATGCGTGATGATATTATTATTGTTCATTTTAAATTTCACTTAAACTGTCGCGTGAATAATTGACTTAATTTCATCGGAATTCGCAACTGAGTGGCATAATACGTATAGAGACACTACCTTACTTTTGAAATTAAATGCATATGAGGATAAGGTGCATTTGAAACTATGCTGATTAGAATACAAGCCAAGCAGGACTGCATCCATTGTCACATTGCATAATTTTCCTGATCATGATTCCTATTTTTTTGCCATTGTAAGTAATCAGGTTTTGTTTTCTTGGAATTTGACGCAATTTTTTAAACAGCGTCCCGAAGATGGGCATGCAAAACGGTGGAAATCGTTAAGCGTTATCTCGAATTTGGTCCTGCGGCACATGAACCCTCCCCGTATCGCGTGAAAGGTAGGGTGAGGTTCCTTTTCCTAACACAGTTAGTTTTATATAATCCCCTGAATATAGCTGGTTTTTCAAAGGTAACACATGGATTTAAACCCAGAACAGACAAGAGCTTAATCCTTCTTATAATGAAAATAATGATCATGTCTTACGATATAAACTCGTACCATTATGCAATTTTAATTGCCCCCTTTGAGGTCAAAAGTACAATCACTTATGTATACACTCATAGTTAATCCGAAAGATTCTGAACAATGTAAAATTCGTAGTCGAAATATGTTAAAAAAAGTCATTATGTCCCGTCGCCAGGAAAAAAGCCAAACAAAAAGGCAAGGTACGAGTTCATACATCGATTTAATAGCCCGAGGAATGGCAAACATCCTCTTTAAGCTACTAATAACTGACGTAAGTCTTCTTATTCGAAGATATCCCATTTGTATTAGCATGCAGATGTGTGGGAGCTTAGGAAGTGGGCATGCATTTAAAGCGAGAGCTGAAGCCGGTATTGAATTAGCAAGAGGCCAAATGAGGCAGAGGATATTAATCTGGGTATCAATGGCACTTGCTCAGTTTATACTCCCATGTTCATCGATCGCCCTAAACCCTTCTTTTCAGCGTAAGTCTACCTCGCGTTGTAAAGAGTCGTGGTTTCTGGCGATTAGGGACGACATGATGTGCCAAGAAACATTAACGATTCATAAACTGTAATATTTATCCATTCGGAGGACTTAATGATATCCTTTTAATCCGCGAATTATCATCTCTTATAATACTTGAAATAAATTGCGTAATATGGTGACGTCCACGAAAAATGAATTCATTCTAGAAATGCGATGAAACAGGTCGACCATTATATATATAATATATATGTGTATATATATATATATATATATATATATATATATATATATATATATGTGCATGTATAGATATACAGATACATTCGAGTGTATAATTATATATTTATGTGTATCACCTTCCAGGATATCGTGATAACATTTGTTACACGTGAATGGTAAAACAGAATTGCTCTTTGGGCATGGATAATAATTTTTGCTTTATAATATCAATAAAATATCGAGGTTGTATAAATTTAGTTAGATCTGAGACCCCGATGTCAAGTGCTTATATTCATTTTTGGAGGTTAAAGAGTATATAAACGTACTCATGTCAGAAATTAACATTTTATATTGAGTCATCATCTAAGAAATGTGGTCATTAGACGAGGCTCCTTAATTTCACCAACGCGGCAAAATGGATATATTTCTCCGGATTGCCGAGTAAGGTTTCTCAAGACTGAAACTAATGATGTATCATATAAAACCTGCAGCCCGAGGGTAAACGCGTTCCATTACCAAGGCAAGTTTAAATGGTTATCTCAATGATTTGTTAAATTTATCCACTCCCCTGCATATCTTAAATTTTTCTTTCTTTGTGATGTTTCTTTGGTGCATGGAAAAAAATTTTAGTCTCTGTTTGCAACGTCTCCAATGGGATTTATTAATGCGAAAATTAATTTCACTGCACTTTTCTGGGCCATTAATTAATCCCTATTCTTTGCACTATCGGCTCTATGGCTGTCGTTTTCCCGATATACTAGGGTATAGGACGAGTATGGGACCACGCATGGCATGCTTGGTAAGAAAGGAGAAGCTTGCATCTTCGAAAAGATGTGTTTTCCTCACGACATATCCGTAGTTATCGTTACACCCAAGTATTTTACCGATTCCACTTGTGTAATGTTGGTTCCCTGAATAGTGTAAGTGTTTTCTGGTGAAGGAATTTTTCTCCAAAATTTAATCGAAACACATATATTCAAACTCAATCCTAGCTCCCATGTCTCGCACCACTTTTGAATTTCATTCAGGTCGTTAGCAAATGATACTCTTCATGAGCTTCATGACTGGATATTTCCCTATAAAACACGGCATCGTCAGCAAATAGACGAAGTTTACTAGTAACCTGAGATCCGATTTCATTAATGTATATAAGGAGCAATAGCGGACCAGTAATACTTCCTTGTAGGACACCCGATATTACGCTTACTCTGTCCGATGATACTCCGTCAATTACGATCCTTTGCTCGCGGCATGTTAAAAAGTTATTAATCCAATCTATTACACATTTATCAAACCCGTAGTATCGCAACTTTTGGAGTAACTTTTTATGAGGGAATCTGTCGAATGCCTTTTTAAAATCGAGATATATAGCATCGAACTGAAAGTTATTTTCTCTCGAGACCAAAATGCCATGAACGAAAAGTGCCACATTGGGTCTCGCTAGATCTTTCCTTTCGGAAACCGTGTTGGTTTTTTGTAATTAAATACTGAGAATCGATATATTTTACGATTGAACTAAAAATAATGTGCTCTAAAATTTTCCAGGAAAGGAGTTATTTCTGAAGCCATCGTTTTGTATGCGCGAGCAGGGATTTGATCAGGCCCTGGCGATTTGTTTAAACTGATGTCTTAAAGTTGGCGTTCGATTCCAAGAGAAATTATTACAATTTTAGTTGCGGGTTCATGGGAGCGATCGGGTAGTGACTCGCATTGTTCCGGTGATCGATTATTACAAACGCTTTGAAAATAGTGTTTTAATTTTTTAGCTTTTTCTAAACTGGTGTTAAGTTTTTGCCCGTTGTTATTTAGGGATGACACTTGTTTCCCTCAACCTCCCGTACATATGACCAAAACGTTTTTGGGTCATCATACAAATATTGACCCAATCTTTTATTTGTAAATTATATTAACGCCTGGCGATATATTTTTATTGCTTGCCATTTAGCTGTTTTATAATCATGTATTATTTCATTTTGTTTATTGTTTGACTCGTCCTTTGTGATCTCGTCATTTTTTAATACTATCATGCTCTTTGGTGTTTTAATGCTTTACGTACTTCTACGCTGTACCATCTAGGTTCCCTCCTGTCGCTTTTAAATTTACTAGGCACGTGTTTTTCTATTATAGCCTGTGTGACTCATCCAAGCATTAGTAACATGAGCTTTGATATATTTTTTTAAAGTTCGAATTAATGTCGTTTGCCACATCATACGATCACCTAAATTTAGTCATGATTTCCACAAAATGACTGTTTCCTCACAGTGAAATTTCGGCATTGATGACTCGGCTTGATTGAGCCTTCAGCGAGCTACTGCTATCCAAACTCATCCTGAATGTTTGCTTTTACAGACATGTGTTCTAATTCTGTGAAGTTAATTTAGTATTTATTGCACTTCAGCAGGTAAATCTCTTGGGGCATTTATTTCTATCATTGCTGTGCTGCATACAGTAACATCTTAATAATATCACCTTCAATATCTTTCTCTTGCTCCACAATCTTGAAAGTTATCACTACTACTGCTACTGTACAGAGTACTTATCTCTCGTAAGTATGTAAAATGGTAGCGTGCACACATAGATAACATGACAAAGATGTGAGATTTATCCGGTAGTGAAATAGCAAACCAAAATTGAAATTTTTAGTCGATTCGATCTCAAGCATTAAACGTAATGTACGTAGTAATGGATTCCTGAAAAAATATTTTACATCACTGAGGAACTCCTTTCGATGCCGAACTGTGGGACCTTTTGGTGCATTAATTCACCTGATTTGGCATATATCATTGGAAAAACATCATATCATTAGTATTGATGCGGATTTGCTTCGTCCTGTTAGCTTGCGAGGTGCTCCAAAGCTGGCAGATTCGAGACCCGCTCAACCGCGTTTAGGGATCGATTCTTTCTTTGTTATTTCGTTTCCAAAATTATTCCCTATAGCCCTGTATTAAATCTTGGTGCTAATTCTCTTACGCTTCGATAAGTTCACGTTCTGACGTCCGCACTTATTTCCCCCTTAGCTTTCTTATGGCATTGTCCTTTATTTCATGACACATGTCATTTCTAAGTTGATATTTGTTTATGGTACGAATTGTACTATCGTTAAAGGACATCTCTACGTACGTTCCCATCGAATTTCTCTTGGGTTCGTTCCTTCCTTTCTTTCTTGGCGCATATGCCAGTATTCAGTTGATGATTGTTTATGGTATATATTGTACCAACTTAGAAGGACGTGATTAATCATTAGTAAAAAATGAAAGGTGCTTCGTGCAAAATTTAAAATAAATTAATAGGGTTTGCAATTTTTAAAAATATTTATGAAAGGAATTTAAAAAAAAGCTGAGAAAACTGATTTTACTGATGCCTAATTTCAATTACTCAAGGACCTCTGTCATAATCTAATGTGATTTGGACGTCGTTATCATTTTTTTAGTCACGCGTCTTCCTGTTCATGTCATGACCAAGATAAACGAAGCGGAGAGTCCGCATACTTCTTTGCTTCAAACCTTAATGGCGACCAACCTTCCCCACGAGTCCCATTGTATATACACAAATTTCCGGAACGTATATTTTTCCAGAATAACGCGTAAAAATGACGCGAATTGCGATTAACTCCTAAAACGTTGTTCTTCGCATCTCACGAGAAGTGCAAGAGTATGTATTGGCTCTAGTTTATCTCTTCGCAATTGGTTAATTAATGATTGGCCGCCTTGCACCCGTTGTCACCCGTCCTTGTATATTTGTAGTAAGGTAAGCAATGGTGAAAATATAAATACTCTAACATTCAAGATGGCGCTAATTCTAGCTCTCCAAAAATGAAGCCATGCGTTATATCAGATGAATTAAAAACCCTTGCCGTGCTAATTCTATTTTCGTCATATTTATTCTTTAAAAATAAAACCTTGGATCACGGCTTTCTGCCCTTCCCCGTTATCATTTTTTCCCCATCTTATTGAACAATTGACGTTATCTCGTTTTCCTGCGTGGACATGTTGATATTGCGCAAGGGAATTCTCCCAAGGCATACTCTCCCTGTTTGGTCAATTACAAATCGATTTCCTCCGTGTCCCTTTCGTCCGAGTGGCTCCGAGGATATTAATAGCTTGGAAACGTGTTACAGGAGTCTTGGATTTTGGCCGTGGCCCGCCACGAAGTGATTTAAAAATGAATCGAGTGGTGAGGGTCTGGGTGGCGGGGGAGGGTTGGGAGGAGGCGCGGGGAGGGTAGAGGGAGGCGAGGGCTGAATCTAAATGAGTGTGGACTCCCTGTCTTTCCATCGGTGGTAGTATTATTTTTTTTGCTACAGTCGCAGAGGTAGGAGGTGCGGCCAAGTCTCGTTTCTGTGGATGTTTTCCTCTTATTTCCAGTCCATCCCGTACCAGGAGTGAAACACTCCGACGTAGAGTGTTGGATAAGACGCACATCTTCCTCGATGGCCCGTGCCAAGATGGTTTCACACGCGCGCGTGAAGCACGTATTCGTGGAGTGTGACGCTTGAATGATTCTCTTGTCCCACGTGACGTCGCGGATAGATGTTGCTGCCCCATTCATGAGTGCATGAATATATTATATATATATATATATACATGTATATATATGTATGTATATGTGTGTATGTGTATATATATATATATATATATATATATATATATATATATATATATATATATATATATATATATTTATTTATTTATCGATTATACAGAAACACTCACACGAGCAGTATAATATATGGGCGGCACAATAGAACACACATAAAATAGTAACACTTAAAAGGACACTCACATTGTAAATTGTTTAAGCTTCTTCTCGTCGAGGTTTTGAAAAATTTATATTATTGGCGATAATGGCAAATTTGGTAGTGATTGATGCAAACCTATGGAAACTCACAACTCACGTGTAAATTTATGACAGATTTGTTAATGAGTGGAAAGTAATATAGGAGTGATGAGAGTTCACAAAATGTAAACCTTAATTCGCTGGAATGCGTATCATATGCCAACAGCATATGAATGCGGTTGGTATGGTCGTGATTTGTTAAATAGAGCCCAATTTGGCTAACTAATTTTGGAAACGGGGTAAGTTTTATTTTCCAAGTTTCACGTAAATGAGGACGATCAGTTGAGGTAAAATTAGACTCCAGGAAGTAGGAAAGTGTCGAAACCTGCGGGACGTAGTGTGTTTGTGCAAAATGATACAGTGATTGTGTTGAATATTCCCATTGCAAGAACCTTGCGAAGTTTAACCAATCCATATATTCCGCCATCCTCAGTTAACACTTCCTTTTGGCGTACAGAAATTCTAAATTGCGTCAAACGTACTTGCATGCGGAGCTACCTCTGTATTTGTATCCTCTAACGAGACATTAATATCAAGTGACATTTCGCATAGCGGGCAGTCACTCGCAATAATTTTCCGACAGAAGTTATTACGATTGCAATGCAATTAGATCCATCTGATCCATTATAGTTTTAGAGGTCTTTTAATACAGGTGGATTTTCTTATAAGAATTGGTGATTATGCCAGAACCTTACTCGACGCGATAATCATCAAGTGAAATTAAATCATATTCATATAATGTTGTATGCAGCCAATATACTAATAATATTGACGATATTCCCGACAGAAATGGGAAATTATGCTTTAAAATCAAGTTAAGTCAAGTAATAATGATAATACCGGGCGTCCTATGCATTCTAGGTTGACGATAGAATTCTAAACCATCTCGTAAACATTCATATGGATGATTAATTCACTCCTGATGTGAAAATTATGAGAGGGTAGAATAGGTCGGTGGTGCAAAGAGTATTGACATCACCGGAAGTTTCTAGAGTTGCAGTAAGAAATTCCTCCATCTTTCTCTGCTGATGTGCCGACGTACGGGGCCTCACACTTGTTTTGTTATTTTTAGTCGACTCCCAATGTGGGACACATAACGGTCCGATTTCCCCCTCACCTGCCTCAGCCTTGTATCATCCAGCAGACCGCACGATTTCGGCAGCGGCCCTCCTGCCCTCACAAACCTGCGGTTCCTCGCCATAAACGGCCTTCAGGTAATATCTTATTCATTGCCCATCGCACTCGTGCTAATCGGACGCAGTTCCCCCTTTCGACCCCACACGTTTAAATCTCAATAGCCTGCACTGAAATTTAGCTGGGTTTTTTGAACCTTCTGCGCCCTTTCACGTGTTTGCACACTCGACCGACTTCGGCTTGTGTTCTCTCTCCGACGAGCGTAGTGCATCTGAGGAAGGAAGGATTCACGAAATTGGTCGTCAATCCTTCCATCTATTTCTCTTTAGTATGTTGTCCCACGTTTCTGGGTCACCTATTCCAGTTCTTCTGAAAATGTCAATATCCCTGTAGTACGATTTATAAACTTTGATGATTTAAAATTAGATACTTTATGCATTTTTACTATCAAAAAGTTGGCGCTTATAGCATGGGCTCTCTTATCACACTCACTCAGTACTATCACCGGAAAAGAACGTTTAGATAAATAGGCAAATATATTATATGTCAAGAAATGAATGACATATCACCCGGCATTGAAGAGTTTAGTTTAAGAATTAAAATGGCGATATATTTTACGTGTTATTTTTTTCAAAATGAGCGGACGTCGATCAATTTAGAACAAAATAAAACAAAATGAAAATGTATTTATGTGATTTTTTTATCATTTGGGAATATATTGCCACAGTTAAGATTTATTATATGCACATCCGTTATCTTCAAATAAAGCAAATTTTCCACGAATGGATCAGAGTTTAACATGCACACAATAGCCTCATCAAACTACCGTAAGGGCGTGTGGTGGTGGGTGTTTAGTCACCAGTCATTCATGCAGAAATACTAGTTTATACTTTTATTTGAATATGCTAGTCCGCCAATTTTGGAAAATACACGTACGCACATGCAGGAATAAATACATGTGCAATAATTGTTATGTTTGAAGGTATTATTGACTTTTAGTCTTTTTTCAGCTAATTTATACAGGCGCTTGGATTCGAATTTGTTATGATTACGTTTCGAGCGATGGAAAACGAGAGTCTTATATACGTCTATAACGTTGTCTATCTCTCGTAAATTATCCTTGTGGAAGACTCCATCATGAAGATTAGGTGCCATAATAAATAAATATAATAATAAAAACATAATTTCCTTATTGAAAGAATCTCCATTCTCGGGATGTCACCGCGTAGGTTGTTTTTCTGACAACAGTGTCGCCCGTATTTCAACGAACGTCTTCAGGTCGAATCACTTCACACAGAATGGAGAGTCTTTCATCTGAACGCCGCGAAAATCTACGATTCCTTAATTTCCTTATAGTCGCAAGAAAACTCAGGTGTCCTGTAGCTCTATATATGTAAAAGGCACCGGACCTAATACGAGGTCCTAAATGACGTGGGAAATCCGCACTCATCGAGGAAATAGGGGTGGCAAAATCGTTTCCCTTTGCCACCTGTGGTTTACCATTTATCTCTGGTAGCCTAAAACTCACACAGCTAGGATGCAGCTGAGGGTACCCAGGGCCGTCACCCGGAATGGCCCTCCGGTCCTTATCCCATCGCTCTACCGCGAAGATCACCAATCAGTAATTCAATAACATTTATTATGTACGATAAAACGTAATTTACAGTTGATTCTTTTATTTTTAATATTTATTAACCAAATGATAATGTGTGGTTCGCGTAGTCCATCCAGAGCTACCTTAAGTTTTCGTTCTCGGTCCGTCATGAACGAGGGCGATCAGGTGTTGGGATTCACGGAGAGGAAATCCTGGTGTGTAACATCTCCTGAGTTTAGTCCTTCGGGGAAACCACGGATTTCGCGGAAGCACGGGCACGAGCGAGTGAGGTTCACACACGCCTCGCACTTTTCTGCGCACGCATAAACGGCGGGGGAGGGGGGGAGAGCCGCGAGGCTTCGCGTCATCGACAGGAATATGGAGAGGGGGATCGACGTCCAGGTGGCGTCGAAGTGCCTTTCCCCTGTCCTCCCTCTTCTCCTGCCTCCTCGCCCCTCCCGCACCACCCTCCTCGCACTCACTCACCCTTCCGGGACATCAACAGCTGCCTGCCAGACAAGCGCGCGTGCATCCACGGTCTGGGGGGTAGGGGATGGGAGTGAGGGGGTAAGGGTCGACTGAGAGGGGGGAGGCAACGAGAAAAGGGGTGGATCGAGTGAATGAACGGACGGGGACTGACTCCGTTCCCAACGACAAGCCAGCAAGTCCCTCTCTGCGAATCAGTAATAAACTTTTCTCCTTTTGTTTCGCTCTCTTCCCCTTCCCCCTCCCTATTTTTTCCGTCGCCTTGGCTCTTCGAGTCCGTCACGGCGCGCCCCCTTCCCCTCTCCGTCCGTTCCGCAGGGTTCGGCCGCATGGAATCCCGGGGGCCCGGGGAGGGAAAACTTCAAGAGGTGTGGGAGGCGTTGCTGTGGGAACGAAGGGGGGGGGGAGAGCGGGGTGGGAGGATGAAAGGGTCGACCAGTCGTCCTTGGATCTGTTTTCGCTGGGCCCAAAGCATTTTTGGAAGAACTCGGGGGTGGACTGAAGATGGTGTGGGAATGGTTGAGGAGGGCGAGTGGGAGAGAGTGAGTGAGGGAGTTGTGAGTCGTGGAAGCGTTGAGCTTGCCGGAACGTGACATTCTCTGGTGTGATCTTCTGTGGTCGTTAACGCAGATCTCAATAAAGACCAAGTATGGCTGATGGTCATGCAGTTGGTCTCAAAAACACTCGAAGGCTTTGCATGGGCTGGTACTCCAGCTTAACCAGAGTGTTTAATGTTCGACCAAGTGAAGTCTTACGTTGCAATTCGTACTTCAGTGATAATCGTGGTGATAAAAGAAAGCCATATAGTAAGGCTGACCCTTAGAACGCACGGCCACTTTTAATCCCGAGCGATCAGTGTGACCTCAAAGTAGACGTTCCCTTGCAAGGTTTTCCTCCTCCTCCTTTCATTTATAGTACATTCTGTTTATTCATTGTTTCCTCTCATTCAGGCGATCATAATGGAAATTAATTTTATTTTTTCATGTCAACAATTTCATACGTCATTTCGCACGCTTCTTTTCTGTATTGCAGCTGCTTCAGTTGGATCCTTAGCAATAAACTGAAACTCATTCATTTTGACTTGCGTTGATTTTTCGACACCGCTGTTTCGGATGAGAAGCTTAGTCCCCGAGTTCTTACCGTTTCTTATTCTCCACCACTCTCTGCTGTTCTTTTATTCTCTTTTGTACTCCCTTCATATTTTTGTGCTCTTTTATTTGGTTTTAAATCCGGAACGAAAATGAAGTGTATGTGTTTTGTATTCCGCTTTGTCCATAGATACTTGCCGTAAAGGAGAGTAGCATGATTTTGTCTGATACGTTTATACTATCGCCAAAATAAAAATAGATTCTGAAGGTAATTTGATATTAATTTTTCATGTCAGTCAACCTTTTAATGCAGCTTTTCGATTAGTACAAAGGCTAACCTCGGATGCATTTATAAACATCACCCAATATTGCACCCTACACTACAAGAAACCTTTCTTCAATTTCACATGCATTCTACCTCCCTTCATTCCATCTAGCATGCCTGTCCTTTTCCTCCATCCATCTCGCTCTTCCCCTCTCTATAATCGTCTTCAACATTCCATCGCCTATAAAAATGTTCGGAATCCACTGTTCTGCCTTTTTGGATTTATGCCTACAACCCTATATCTTCCTCTCTTATGCCTCCTTTGTTTTGTTTTCTATTGTCCATACCTAGATTCCAAAAGCCTCCAATCTAAGTTTATCATCTTCCCTCAGCAACCCAAGTTTCCATGCTTTACAAAACTTCGCTGCATATCGAAGTTTTCGCTAATATTTCTTTGACTAACTCACTTCTTCTTCTCATATCCCTATGACTTTCAGCATCTTCATCCAAAACACTTGGACACAGGAACACCGGATATAAATGATTATGGCCATTCCAGACAGCTGCTTCGGAGATGAGTTTCGAATATCCGCATTGATTATAAACAGAATGTAGTAACAAAATAAAATGTTTCGAATATTCGCATTGGTTATGCACAATATGTAGAAACAAAATAAAATCGTTTTCCTAAAACTTCAAGCCTATAGTTGCAGTATTTATACAAATGTGTACTTAAGAGGGTTCAATTCAGAACGATCATTTCTTTATTCAAGTTATTTATTTTACACTAATTTCATTTTATGTCATATTCTTAGCTTAATGTGTAATGCGAATGTGGAACATTGAGTTGACTCCAATATTGCGTCAGAGTCAGACGTCTCAAATTCACAAGGAAGAGTTAAATAAACCTGCGTTTCCCCAGAATAGAATTTTACTGTGAACTAGTTACGCTACGCTGTAGGATCATCTGGACTCTTGTCCAGTCCAGAAGACGCTACGATGTAGCTAAATTAGTTGACAGTAAAAATTTTACTGTGTAGAAATTCAAATTTATTTGATTCTTCCGAGTGAATTACCATGGAATTCCACGTAGTATCGGCCTGAATTATCTCTCAAAAAATTTCAGAATCAGATATGTTCATTTTGCCTGCGGCAAACCTTCGCCGGAAAAAATCGTTAGCCGAGGCGTATAATATTATAGGAGTCTTACTGAGAGTCTGTTCTTCCCCATAGCACATTTAAGATGTAGTTTCAAATGTTTAAAGTGGGGGAGAGACAATTTCGGACCCGTAGTAGTCCGGGTGAACCCGTAGAGCTTGTCACTGCTCTTACGGAAGTAAACATAAGCACCACTGCTGTCGGCTTAGGTAAGGTGGTCAAATAACGTTAATATCACTATCAGTGATTTTGAATGTTCATTTGTTACCGCCCAAACGGTGGTAACAGAAAAATTGCACTTGAGCCGTGTTTGTGTACGGTGGGTTTCGAGACGGCTCATACCAGAATGGCAGGACGTTGATGTGACCGTGTGTTCGCAGTTAGGTTGATAGTAAAGGAAGATGAATATCTTTGAAAGCTTATCGCTGCAGGTTAAACTTAATCATTTTTATCCCGAAAACAAAACAGAAAGACTGTATTTAGTATCTCCGGCATCATGCCAGCACTCATGACTGTAAAGGAACTACGAGGGATGTACTGAAAATTACTCGAGTCAATGACTCGATCTTCTCTTTACAATTCATCCATTCCCGTTTATATTTTAATGCTAATATTTTTCCCACTAAAATGTTTGAGTTAAAGGCACAGGGCCATGCATATTCATTCCATGTATTAAATTCTTCGAGGTTACATCTTTGTTTTCCATAATAAGCAATTCAATTAAATTTAATTGATCAATTCAATTAAAAAGAAATTAAATATCCTTGCCATATTTTGCTCCAGATATTCAAATTCCTCCTTTCCTAGTGAGTTATATTCCATGCCTTCGATACGTCGGTCTTCGAAATCTCAACCCAGCTGGTGGCTTTAAACCCTTAATCCAAGTAGTAACCCGCAAAAACCTCAGTTCAGAAATCGCTTCTTATTGTAAATACACACTTATTTACCTAAAATGTTGCACATGGTCCATTATAAGCCTTCTACTTTGAGGTTCAACTAAGCTTCCTGTTTCTTGATACTCGTATTTTAATTTTGTGAATGATACATCTTCCTTATCTAATAGTGCTTCTTACACTGATTCTTCTTTAATGTGCTCAGAAATGATGGAACTTATCTTGATGATTGGCTTACTAATGCTCGATTACCTACGTATTTAACCACAAGCTACTATCATTCCTATTCCCTTGCCCCTCCCTCGCCCCCTCATCTCCACTTAATCGTTGACGATTGTTGGCGATAACGAAAGTCAACCTCCATCCAATCAGTGCGCATACTGACTCATCATTTGATACCTTTTCTTAACCTTCGGAGTCATCGTATATGTTTCAAATAAATATAGGAATGGCGAATGAAGAGATTCTTATATTTTCTCTAAAATATTTATAATAGGCTGATGCTTTCGCTAACTTCTTTAATGATGTATTATTAAGTATTAACTTAATGTATTGAAAATATTAACTTTGGTGGACATACTTTAAATATAAATAACAAATTGAATTACATCCTTCGTCAAGTTCACTACATTACCAGTTTCGTAAGTTCGAATGTCGTAAAAATAGTGTATTTTACACTGGTTGATAGTATTTTAGATATGGTACATCCGTCTGTGGATCCACTGGTTCTACAAAAATTAATATACTAAAAAATAAACAGCAAAAAATCCTAGAGAAAATGTCTTGAGGCTAGATCAAAAAATACAAATATTCTAAATGGAAGAAATATCTTTCAAAACTTAGGAAATCTGCCCGTAGACAGGCTTTACAGATATGCCATCATAAAGGGAAACTATTTTTATGACTAATATAAAATACCTGATTAAAATAAAATTGAATTAATAATAAGTGGCAATATTAAGTATATAACAAAAAAATTCATTCAAATCAAGGGAGAAGAAATTTGAAGGTAACTGTGCCTCTAATTTTTAATGAAATACCTAAGGATTTAAGAATATTACAGTCAGTAAACGCTGTGAAAGGGAGAATAAAATACTGGCTACTGTACAGAATGGATTAGGGCTTGGAAAAAAAACGTGACACAATATAATTAGCTTTATAATTGCATACACTTTAAGCTCTCGTTTTTGTTTACGTGGCACCTGCTCTCAAGTCAGAACTGACTGGCTTAGCAGGACCAGGATGAGTATTCCATGCATAAATTTTTAATGTAAACTACTATTGTATATCATGTAGATCATATCACTATGCTATATGATAAAGATTGCCTGTAATTGTACGTTGTATTGATTGTCTTAATACTTGGTATATCATATATGATGAAGATTATACTACAATTGTAAAAAAAGATTAATTACACACAAGTCATTCCCATTTCGAAAACGTCACGAAATCGCCACACACTTGATTGACGTATTTCCGACTCCGAGCGTTTTTTGCGCAGTAGCTACCAAAAGTGGCCCGGTAGAATTGGAACAGTCGAATATTTCCGGCCTCCATTTGGAATATCACGTGCCGTTTAAGTCTCATGAAAGAAGAACTTGACCCCTGAAATGGAACATTGGGTCAGTTTCGTTTCTTGGACCGCAAACATTGAAACTCAATGTAGAAGTTTTCGTGAAAATTTTGAAATCTCTGAACTTTTCTTTACATTCATTGCGCGAGAATCAAAATGCTTTCTGTTCAATATGAAAAGTTTGCTCTGATTGAGTGTGGAAATAAGAAAATTTTTTGGAGGTCAATGAATTTCCGTTGAGTCATCCCGAAAGAGCGTCTCGTAATGTGATCACTGTGAGAATTATTTTGGAATGCTAACCGTGTTTTCATTCAAATTTTCGGAAAGGCGTCTCCGTTAACTTCAATTCAGAGTGAAGAGTGGTTCTTTATTATCGCCGTCCTATTTCATCTGGTTATACTCAATACATTCTTATTTTGCATTTTTTTCCTTCTTTTTGTTTTTCCTGAATTCCATTTGCTAGCTTTGAATGCGAAAACACATCCCAAAATTAGCTGTTTTGCATGCACCGCCTACTGCAGAGAGGGATTAAGTATTTTTCTTGCTCCTTTTTGCCTCACAATTGGGGTCTTTTTGAGGAAGGGTATGTATGTATGTATTTGGCGAAGATATTCAGATGCTACGGAGAGAGGCATCGACTTAATTTTCGTCGGATATCCTTACCTTTTCAAGGAGGGAGACCATATATCCCGACCGCAGTCTAACATTTACCTTAACTGACTTTAATTAGACATCATTCATAAGCGTATAGTATTCATTTCCCTCCTTTTAAATTTATTTATATGGGTAAATCGTTGGACTTCAATGGCATTGCGAATTATCAATCCATTTAGTTCCTTATCCATCCTAGCTTTGAGAATATGAAATTGAAATTTCAAAAGGTTTAACTTCCAGGTAAGAAAGTTGGTAAGTTCAAGTCTGGGATCATTTTAAATCACGTAAAATATCTCTTTTGTAAATAAGCAAAAACAGCCCAAAAACTTACAAAATTGGCTGAAAATTTTCAGAAATAAATTGAATTAGAGTATGGAATGTGGCATACTAGTATTTACACCGGACGCGAAGAAAAAGAAATAACTTTAGTTTGCGAGTGTAGTATATCGTCGTATAAATAAGAAATCTGAATGGTGAAAGATTGGTTACCCAGGTATTGTTTCAGGCAGGAGGCGATTGAGTTTCTAGAGGAACAACCGTCCGAAGGGGGGGTAGTTTTTGGTAAGGAAATTAAATATGGAGTGGATTCTCTAGATCTGTGTACCTCTGAGATGAGGAATGTCGTAATTTCAACATAAATGTGAAGAGGGCTGGTCATTTAATTTTTGTCTTCCGCTTTTTCGAGTTTCAATATTTTGGAATGTGCAGCATTTTCAGACAACTATGCCTAAGCTCTCTTATGTTTCATATTTTGTTCTTATTTTTATTGGAAGTCCTTCCCAGTTCAAACGATACAAATATCACCATTTTGTTGACCTAGATAAATAGCGAGGATAAATTAAACAAAATATTCTGACATTTAAGTAAAGAATTGAAGGTACTGAAACTCTTAAATTCACAGTAGGGTATCTCTAAGTGCTAATATTACGTGGAAGGTGAAAGATGGACGACTGAAGAGAGGTCTTTCATGAAATTGAGCATGAGCCGAAAGGAATAAAAAATTCTTGAAACCCGAAAAATATATTGAATGGTTTAATTCATAGTAAGTGGTGAGATTAATAATTAATCTTTCCTCTAGGGTAATAATTCCCTTCGTTTTTGATTATTAATAATTATATCGGGTGGATTAATTCATGATTGAATCTTAAAAATGCATGACCTAAATTATCCTCATGAAATCGTCATTAATCCCCAAAAATTCTCATGTAACTCTTTCAAAGCTTATTTTATAACGATTAGATATGGTACCATATAGAATCATACTTCATTAAATAAAAATAAAAGGGTCCTCTTATTTAAATAAATTCTATTAATATGTCCGATGTCGTTCTTTAATACATTTAAAACAAAGTATCGCGATTTATTTGAAATTTCAGAGGAAACTCAGACTCTAGGCTAGATTGAATGTATTGGAAATATATTGTGCGATTTTCATTGTGACACTTAAGGAACAAGGACTAATATATAGCGTTGTGCTTTATGGATGTGAGGTTTGGTCTTTGATAAAAAAAGATAAGTATAGATTGGAAGCTTTTGAGATCCGGGTTTGATGGAGAATGAAGAGAATAAGTTGCAGAGAGAGGAAGACAAACGTCGAGGTTTTAAATAGGTTGGACGAAGAGAGGAAGTTGCTGGGGGAAAATCCGGAAAAGACAGAAAAAGTGAGTTGAGGAAATGTTATAAGGAAGTGGGGCGTTGAAGGCCTTTGATAGAAGGAAAACGATGGGTAAGCGAAGTAAAGAAGAGGGAGGAACTTTCTAGAAAGAGTGAAGGCTGGCAGAAATTACGAAGAAGTGAAGAATGAAATAATATACGACAAAGAAAGAGGGAGTTCTCACAATATTGAGCGGGAAATTATCATTAGTGACCATTTGAATACTACTTTCAAATACATGGAATACTTAAAATGAACCCAGAGAATAATCCAAGTAATTCACTGCATCAGTTGGTTGGACAATGGCAAAATCAGAGAGATGAACTGTCAAAGACTAGATCAAAGCAATATTAGCCATGCAAGTCAAGATCATTGCACAAGCGACATGAAACAGCGATGCACTATCTCTCGTTCGCAGAGATTTTCTTTCTTTGCGACTGTTTCCCTAATACTCTTTACACTACTCGAAGAAATTGGATTGAAATAACTAGGGCACGCCGCTCTTCTTTGACTTAGTAGTCCTAATTCGTCATTAGCCGAAATTTTACGTGTGCAGTTGCACAAAAATACGCATTTGTTCTCGTTTTAGGCGGATGCTAATCCGGGAGGACAAAACCGGTTTCCCGGACATAGACTCCAAACTCTAAGGCCCCGAGCGACATTTCTGCGCTCGATTTTATTGGAATTTTTGCCGGCAGGGAAAATGGTTGTGTGAGTCCGACGCCTCGAGGCACAAAACATTTCACTCGAGTGCCTGGGTTCCTGTTGCTACACGAGTTTCTCGTCAACGCTCTTGGCCTACCTCCCAGGCGCCCTATCTCCTTCTCGACCCTCGGATGCTCTCCGACTATTGTATCGCCGGTTGCGGAAGATCCCCGGCGCTAAACGATCTCGTGGCAGGGCCGTGAACGTAGTTTGTGAAAACAGAAGGAAACGGTATCCCGAGGAAGAGCCGCGCTTCTTCACTACTACAGAATACTCACGAAACGCGACGCTCTGCGTTAGCGTTAGAGTTCCGTCTTCTCCCATCTGTTGGTAGTAGTTTTTGTGGGAGGCGACCGACAGTTAAGTTCATTTGCGCCATTAGAGATGGTTGGGAAAGGAAGGGTGGAGAGAAACCCGGCATCGGCATTAGCCTACTCTTTTCGAAAGGCGCCAAGGGGTCCGCACTCAAACGTCCCATCCGACGGACGTCGTACTCACTCTATGGTGCTCTGAACTAAGCTCCTCAAGTATGTATTAGCACACCACTGAAAAATAATGGTTGTCTCCAGGATTTGAACCCGGGTCCTCTCGGTGGAAAGCCTGTACGTTAGCCACCGCACCTCATCTCTTGGAGAGGGCTGATGAGCAGGGAATGCTTTCCATCGAAATAAAGGGTCCATGACTCGTTCTCATATTTTGGACCGAAAGTTTGTGGGGAACTCTTCAAATCAGTTTGATTTACGGATGATCGAGCGGTAGTTAGCCATTCCGCCAAAGGGTTATAATAATTACTTAGCACATTTCAAAATCAATGCGATTGGTATGGGATAAGAATTAATCATATGGAAAGACTGGTGACAGCTTAAATATAGAGCGTGGTTTTAAACGGTTCAGAAAATTGGTCGTTGAGGCCAGAGGAAAAGTGAGGATTGGGAGCTTTTGAAATGTGAGAGTTTAGAAGAATGGAATAAATAAAATGGGCAAAAAGGAAAACAAATGATGTTCTACGGATGATAGGAGAAGGGAGAAGGTTACTGGGAGGAATTTGGTGATGCAGGAAAAGTGAATGCGAAAGATACTGAGAGGAAATGGGATGATGATGATGGTAATAGAGGGGAAAATGCCGGGAAAGTGAAGTAGAGGAAGAATGATTGAGAAGATGTGGATGGAATCATGGTAGTTAGAAAATGTACAGTGCTAAAGAACGAGTTATGGTAACACGTATGTAGTATGGGGTGGTAGGATCTTTTGTATTATTTTAGAAAGGGGTTAAGAGTGCAGCAGTTTGACGTGTCAGGGTCGATCAACAACATGATTTAATTTAGTAGACTAATAATTACAATAATACCATGTCTATTTCACTAATTAAATATAATACGACACGTAATTAAGTCTTGTAAATTTTCCAAATTTTCCTCTTCCACTCTCGTATTATTTTTTTCATTTTCCTTTGTCCTTTTGTACCTTATCAAGAGATAAATTTTGAACTTTCATTGAGTTAACCATCCTTTAGTTCATTAAGTAGATGATATTACCTATGACATATTTTCCTCCAAATCCCTCCGTCGCACTTCTATGCGAAACTTATATTTGGCACCCCCCAGCTATTTGAAACCTCTTGGCCCTAACAGCACAAACTGCTGCTCCTACCTTTGATGATTACGATTGAACTGCGACATCTAGGTCAATAAGTGGGCTTTACGATATAGGAGTGCAGTAATAAAAAAGTTGACCATTGATAAATTATGGCACCGGCAAAAGAAAATATTTTAATAGAATGATGCTCTAATTTTAAAGAGAATCGACTTTTATAATTCGAAATGTTTATTAGCACCAGAATTCTCGTTAACAAGTTTGTTTTTTCCTTTACATCCCAAAAATGCTAATGCATTTTCATTCGTTCGCCAATTTAAACGTTTTAAGAGGTTCAAAATTTGGTCCTCGGTCCAAATTCATCTAACTTTGCGAAAGTAAATGACTTTTTAGTTCTCCGAGATGGCTGAATTTTCAAGCAGATTCCTCGATAATGCATACCTTTGCGCGGACTAACAATAGTTTAGTAGACTCAGTAGAGTGATCAATTAATGTTGACGAAAGCTGAAAGAGCCAATTATAGGGAGAATCTGGAAATATAGGGATCGTAATTTCTTTCTTTTCTCTACGTTTATCCAAAGATGTATGTTTTCCTTTGTAATTTCAATGATTTCAACTTTTGTACCAAATACTAGATTCTTAGTGTTCAGTAGCTTAGATGCAATTCTTTAGACTGCGTGCTTGAATAGATTCAATTTGCAACTTTTTTCAATTCGCAATTCAATTCGCCGGGTTGTTGATTTAATTAAGGAATCCATTTATGGCCGCTCAAGGCGAGGGTTACAGGAATCCTAATGCTAATTACGGGCATAACATGAACTAGATACATCGCTCATAATATTTTTTTATGAAATAACTTGAAAGAGCGGAAATGTGGTAGATTGTAATTAACACTGAATGGGAATCACTTTATACAAATGAAATACATGTAATTAAAAGCCCGGTGCGTGCGCATGTGACGGTGCCACTAGAGGAAAAACGTACCTACTGCACATTACCGAGGAAGCATTCGCAAGCCTGATGTCGTTCTAGAATGGTTTCAAAGAACTTCGGTGCTTAATCACTTTCTGCAATGGATGTAGATTAATATTTATTATTCCAACCGATAAGCCAAAGACAACTTAATGCCCGGGACACTCGATTCTATATGAAATCAATTGCATGAAGACCCAAGTATAATTTTATGACATTAAAACGGTCTAAATACAAGAAGTACGAAGACGTTCGCGGATGACACGGTGATCTATCGGGAGATATCTGGGGATGAGGATCGTTTTATTCTAGCGCAGGATTTAGATTGCATTACTAAATGGTGTTCTAACTGGGGATTGACTCTAAATTATAATAAATGTTCAGTGGTAAATTTCTTTAAAAGATCAACGGGATTTGCTTACAAATTAGCTGGAGGTGACCTAGCAGTAGTTGATACGGTAAAATACCTAGGTGTCACATTCACAAAAGACTTAACTTGGGGGACTCACATACGTAAAGTCTGCGGTCAAGCATATAAAAAATTGGGATTCATTAGACGCATTGTCGGCAAAAGTGACTCGAAGGTCAAGGAACGTTGTTACCACGCTCTTGTAAGGCCTCATTTAGAATACGCATGCAGCGTGTGGGATCCGAGTGAAAAAGGTCTCATTCGGGAAATTGAGAAGGTTCAACGCCGGGCAGCCCGTTTTGTAAAAAATTCCTACGATAAAACGCAAAGCGTCACCGAAATGCTCATGGATTTGGGGTGGGAATCATTGGCTGAGAGACGATTCAATGCAAGATTGACATTATTAAATAAATTTAGATCCGCATGTTTCAGCACCGAGGTCTCGCAAATTATTCGTACTCCTACATACATTGGTCGCTTGGATCATGCATATAAAATTCGGGAAATAGATGCCAGAACTAGCCGACTCAAGGACTCCTTCTTCCCACGGACAATACGGGATAGCAACTGCAGGGTTATAGATAGCAAAAATTCCACTTGCCACCCTCAGCGTCTAAAAAATAATTAGTTGTATTTAAATGCATGCTCTTCCACTAACCTTATGTGTTTTGCTATAATAACCCATTCTTTCCGAATGACCTCATTCGTGTTCTGTTCATCTGTTTTTAAGTTTCCCTTTCAATTCCTCGTCCCTCTCCGCGGGGGCAAATTCCTGCTACCTGCAACGTTGGGTCGCATTCCCTGCCTTTTACAGACTCTTTGGGGGTAGAGTGTTTCGTGGTGCATTTCCATGTGGTAGTGATGTTTCAATTTCTTGCTTGTTGTGTCCTGGCTTCCGTGTTGTAGGATGGCTTTCGTGCTGCATCATGGGGTGCAGTTTTTTAGTTGTTTTGCGGTATATGTGTTTGCATGAGTATTGGATGAAGGGATTTTTGCATGAGTGTGTGCGCTGCTGTGGGTGTAATTTTCCGTGTTGTTTTTTTGCATGTGGTATTTTTCCTTTTTACGGTTGGTGACCTAACACCCCCCGCCACACGCCCTTGCGGCGGCTTGCGGGGTATTATGTAGATGTAGATGTAAGCCAATCCGCATTAGATAGGATAGTATGGAGAGCTGCAGTCAACCAATCTTAGGATTGAACGAACAATGATGATGAAAACGGTTTAGCGTCCAGAGTGGGATAAATTTTAGATGAAAGATGTACGTACAGATATGCATGAAAATGTTATGCTGGATTGAGGAGGTGGACTTAATTTCAAATGTAACAAACTTTTTCTCATAAGAATTGAGATCATGGTATTATCAGCTCAAGCATGTAACCTTTAGTTCGGAAAGAATGTCCATCCGATAAATAACATTTCAAGGAAAAGACCAAAGTAAATACTAAATTTTCCCATGCAAACAAAATATCGAAAGAAAAAGAAATAAATAAGAAAGTGGACTTAGGTTTTGATGAAAACCTCAGGAGGATCGTGCCTTTCCATGCCTCCCCGCGAAGCAGGGAGCCGCTCAGAAGTCAACCTGGAAAGGGGGACGATGTATTGAGGAATGGAGGAAGCGGATGGTTTGTGCAGCGGTGAGGAGAACGGGGCTGGGGGTGGATGAAAGTTGAGAGGGAAGGGATGAGGGATGTGGCAAGGGTGAGACCGAAGGGGATGGGAAAGGCACGGCCGTAGGTGGGTGGGGGGCGGTGGTTTGAATTGATTTATCGACGGATTCACTTTTGGCCTAGTGTGCGAATGGGTGGGAAGTGAAGATCCCGATCGCAAGAACAAACAAGGAATGGGAGAGAGGACAAGGATTTCAGTAGACAAACGGACGAATGACTCCAAGAGCCACTTCATTTAATTGAAATCGAGAGACCGTATCTGTTACATTTAAATTTCCTTCAATGGCAGGTCAATAAAGACTAACCCTCGGAGGTGTTAAGGGGGTTAAATAAAATGATGCTGTCGTCATGGCGAAAGAAACTCGAGATGGGCTCCTTCCCCTCCGAATAGGCATCGAGATGTACGTAATATCCGTGTGTTCTGCTTCTTCATTCATCAGACATCACGTGAAAAATATTTCGACTTACGGCTCAGCGACTCGCTTTCAGGTTGAAATTGAATGATGGGGGAGTAAAATCAAAACCGGCGATCATTTTTTCCCAAATTATATGTTTTTATGATATTTTTGTTGCGTTAAATTGTCAAATATATAAGTTTGAGAAATTTGCTCCTTAATTTTGACATTGGGGCAAACCTTGTAATTCTTACGCAAGAGGTCGAGAGCCCGATTTACGAGCATGGCATTAATTTTGGTGGATCACCTTTAAATTTAACACCTGCTGTTAGTTTAAAATTTTAAGGTTTTCTATTTTAACTGACCAAGAAACGACACTTAAACGCTGAGAAGGTAGCTTTTTAAGTCGTGCTATTTTTGAAGCATCCTTTTACCAATTTAGAAATCGTCAGCCACTCACGTTGAGTTTTTTTCCATCCTTTTAGTATTATTTATGCTACAAAATAGGTATTTTCTATTAATGCTATATGCTTGCCTTTTTTGCCAAACTTGTAGATAATATGCAGTAAACTTGCACCTGCAAATACTGAACCCATCAACGGACGAACGAGTTATACGATACATTCAGAAGGATTATTTAACATGGACTTAAAAACATCTGAGGGCTTTTTTTATCCTTTGCCATGTATTTCAAATTGAATCTGTCGGAGAGCAAAAACGTGTTCCCTCATAAAATAAATCGCCAGTGTCGGAGGAGGACTTCTTTATGGTAATGGCAATTTCTTCATATCGGTATACTGGTTCCGTTATCGATTTGCGGTTTGATGACGCCTTGCTCTGCAGTCCGTTGGACAAGAGTAACACAATTCTACAGCACGTTTGGATAATGTGTTATTTATGTAAGTAAATATTCTTTTGCGTTTCCGGATGTTCTTTTAAGCGACTTATTGACAGTTTGGTACAAAAATTTATAAGTTGATACATTGTAATGTACTTGCTAGAATAAATTTTGCAACCGTTCTTCCTTGGTTTGTCTTAATTTACTGCCAATTATATTTCTGATGGTATTTTTATATTTTTGATATTTTCTTTCGTGTATTTGGTTAAATACTTCTTCTGTAATCCATGTCTCCCTCTCAACTGATTTCCCAATTCCGACGTACTCATCCTTTGCTTCCAATGTTCTGTTTTTCCTGCCTCTCCATCTCACGACATTTGGGTCCTTTTCTGCAGTGCCCATCTGTAATCGGTCCACCATTGTTCTATTTCCTGTATATTTGTCTCCTTTTAAGCTAGCCTTCTTTGCTCTTCTGTGTTTTCTTTTAAATGTTGGGTGATCACTTTCGAAATCCCTATGCGTGTACTTCTCGTTGTCCTTCAACTGATTTCTAAATCTCTATTTCACCAGAACGAACTTAGATGCCTTCCTTTCCCCTCGCCTTCTTCAAGCATACCACCTTCTTGGATAATCACTTTCAAATGGAAGTAAATTTGCTACTACAAGACTAATGATCAATTGGAAATCCAAGAATTATTTCTCATTTTCCATTTCGCTACTATATATTTCCTTTTTTCCCTATGCATCCCCTTTTCATTCCTTCCCCATAGCTGTTTCTCTTGCTATCTCCTAGGATTATTAAGCCTACTAGTCTGGATCTTTTGCTGCTTTCACTATTCTTCTGTATTTTCCCCCTGCTCTTTGGCATAGTGCTATGTAGGAATGCATATTTGATTCACAGTTTTGTTTTGTTTTTCGCTTACACCCCAGCAGTATATGATCCTTTTTATACTGTGTAAGCTCGTCACTTTTGGTCCAATATGCTTCCAAAACGATTCATAAACTTGATTTCTATCCATAGAATCAGTTTTAGTCGTCCGTTAGTATCGCATTGTTAGTTACCTTCATCGAGTCATTTCACTTAACTTAGCCCTAAAATTTCCTGCCACTTTACGTTCGGATGGTGTATTCTCTAGACATCCGTACAGGGTCCAATATATCCCTGGAAAATTTTACTGGAAACTTTTTTTGATACATATTATTAAATCAACACTAGAGAAAAGAGGTTTCGAGCTACTTTTCGATATATAATGGCAGAATGCTCTTTTCTCGTTACCTTCCACATTGCAGTATTACGGTAATCGGAGCCACTATGTAGTGCTGTTGTACCGATCACGACCATCTCCACATTCACTCATGGACTGCTGCTCTCTCCTCCTATCATGTATAGCTGACGGCAGCTGTCCGCCAAATTCACGCAAATACTTAGGATTTATGTACGATATATACAATTACATACCCACGCACATACATGCAAATGACATTTTTATAAACTTTTCGCACGATTATTATAAACATTATTGTGTTCTATTGTGCCGTCCAAGTTATATATATATATATATATATATATATATATATATATATATATATATATATATACAGTATTCTTATTATGTCATGCTTTTGTTGGAGCAGATACTGCTTCTGAGAATGTTTTAGGGTTTGTAATAGTCTAAAAGTAGTTCGGCAATGATTTATGTCACGAAATGTATTCATTTCGTTATCTCATCAGGCAGAATTAATACTAGGTGACCTTTCTGCAATAAATACTTATCATAAGCCAATCGAGCCATTTTGGAAAAATGAAATTGCTTGTATGTGGGATAGAAACACGAAAAAGGTCTTCTCGCGTAAGATAATTCGCTACCGTAGGATATATGAGAGAAAATAAGCATCCAACTGATCGAGATGATCGTCAAAGAATAATATGGGTTTGTTCCTTTTGAACTACCGCATTTAATAAATAATAAAGCTATTTCTGCCTTTACTTCTTTCTTTTAGCTCTTTCACCCCAGGATACACCCACTGCGGTTCCTTTCTTAACCCTGAAGGTGTGAATTTTCGGCACCTAAAGCAGGCCATCCCAGGCCGTCCTCCTTCAGCGATCCATTTTCGCCCCTTCGCACCCCTCGTTTTTCTTTCTTTTATTCCTCCCGTAAAACCCTTCAATTCACCTTCGTTTCCTCACCCCTTTTTTACCTTTACCTCCTTTGTGTCCCGATCGGCTCGCGAACGCCCAAACCCTTTCTCCCCGCGGTGCGCCCTGCGAGGCACCCATTTCTAAGTAGGAATAAATTCGCCGAAAATTGTTTTAGAGCACGAACGGCTTGATACAGATAGAGACTTATCGTTGGGCGCGCTTTTCGTTTGCTCTGGAGTAGGAGGGAAGTTGGTCTGTCCCCCTCTATCTCGCGTTCTCCCCTTCAGAAACCCCGTGCCTCTCAACCCCCCCCCCTCTGCACCGGAGTAACTTGGGGCAGCTCTGGATCCCCTTCTATTCCCACCACCTCCATCCCTTTCTCCCCCCCCAACCCTAGTCCCCATTCCGTCCCCTTTCACACCGAACGCTCTCCCATCCCCAACCCCCCCACTCCGCGTGGAGCACGCGGCGCGGCAAGCAGAGCAGCCATGGGAGAGGGAAGTAGGGGGGTGCGGGCAGGGGGGCGTAGGGATGTGTGTGTGGGTGGGTGGGTGGGGGGAGAAGAGAGGTTTTGGGAACTGGAAGAGGGGGTAGGTTGGGCGATGTATTCGGGGTACGCGGAGCAGATCGATGCCTTGGGGGTAAGAGAAGGGAGGAGGGGTGTGGAGGTGTAGGAGACAGGGAGGTGGTTTAGTGTAGGAGGGCTGCCGCGACGGGCGTGGAAGGGAAGGCGAGGGAAGAAGGGAGGCCACGACGGTGTGGAGGGAAAGAGGGAGCTGGACGACAGGGGTGAAAGGTGGGCCAGGGAAAGGGGTCTTGAGGGGGGGGGGGAGAGAAGTTGGGTTCCCCGAGTAGGAGGGAACGCTGACCAACTTGAGGTCACGGCTCGCCCCACCCACCCCCCCTCAACCCCTCCCTTCTCTCTCTCTCGCCTTATTTCACCCCTTTTCCCAACCCCCTCGCTAACACCCTCTCCCATCCCGCTCGCTCGCGCACAGAGAGGAGACTCGTGAGTGAGGAAGGCCTTCTTACATAAAAGATTCAAGGAAGTGGGGAGGGGCCAAAAAGTATGGGAAGGAAGGAAAGAGTTGAGCCAAGGTGAGAGACGATCGGCATGGGAAACCAGTGCACACGGGGTGCGGGAGAGGGAGGGAGGGAGGAAGGTGGGGAGAGAAGTAACCATCATGAGGAGGAGAGGAGAAAAGAGAAGAAGAAAGTTATCTTTCCGGCAGCGGATAGGAAACCGTGGAATGCTTCCCACTCCCCCCCCTTCCCTTCCGCGAAAGCTGCCGTGGAAGTGACAAGAGGGTGAACAGGCAAGGCGGCCGTGGAATGCCAAGCGAAGGCGTCGTGGTGCAGGGAAGATAGCTCGCATTTTTCCTTCAGAAAAGCACTGTTAACGGGTGGAAATACGGTTCCTCGTGGTGGTGAAAAAAATCGTATTATCCTGCATCCAAGTCTCATTCACAAACTGTGTAAAATTTAAAATCATCCCTCTTAGGTATGCTGAGGGTGATGGATCTCTCTCTATATAAGAGTTCTCTGCGCTGAAGCCCTCGTAAATTTTCGTGCACGAGAATAGGTGCTTATTTATAGCATTTTGGTGGGAAATATGGAGATGACGTAGGTTACCTGAGTGAAAAGAGTTGGGGGAAATTGGAAAGAAGTACCTGGTTAACGCTGAACGAAAATCGTGGGGTAATACATCGGTGAAGAAATAGGAAGGGTATAAAGTTAGAATCACATGATTATGGAATTCACGCCGGCCGGGAAATACAGGTGAATTACGAGCCCGTCTGCTAATCCGAAAGCCGCTGGTCAGAGCCCTGTCTCGGCCATGTTGTCTAAACGCTTTAATGTGGGTTCGGCTCCCAGGAAACCTGATGTCAAGCTATAAGAGACTTGTGGCGTCGTATGGGTGGACAGACCACCAGAGGTGTCCGAACAGTGTACAAAATAAGGAATTGAACTTTATTTTAAAGTTGATTGCAGTGTAATGTGCATCATGTAAATTAATTATTGCGATTTCATGTCTGAAATAGATATCATCCTGAATAAAAACTTCCTCTGGATGGATTTATTTATTTAAATAGACATCATAACACATTAACTCTCAAGCAATAAAGCATATCAAAAGGTTCCACTTGAACACTGTGCAGCAGTACTATACAAATCGAATAATATTGCGATGAAACATAAATAAATCATAAATTGCAGTAATAAGTGTATAGTACTACGACTGTTGTAGTTTTTTAACTATTTATTGTAAATTTTATGTATTGCTTAAACATGAATTATAAGAAATCGATAAGTGAATGAGTCTTACACTCCTTAATAACCAGTATTTAACTTACACTCGTATTTTCACTTTGCTCATGCCGTTTAACAATTATATGTATGCACATATATATATATATATATATATATATATATATATATATATATATATATATATATATATATACCCACTCATAGTTATATATGTATGTACACACATATATATATATTATGTAATATATATGTATATATATGTGTGTGTATGTATAATATATATATGTATGTATATATATATAAGTTAAACATTAAAATAGGAGGGTAAAAACAAGAGCAGGTAGAACAGTTTACATATCTCGGAAGTGTTTTGGGCCAACACGGTCAAAGTAGTAGGGACGTAAGGAGAAGAATTGCGCTAGGCAAAGAGGCTTTCACAAGGAGGAGGGAGTTGATGACAGAGACGAGTAAGGATATTAAGAAAAGACTCGAAAAAACTTTGATATGGAGCGTAGCTATGTACGGCGCGGAAACGTGGTCAATGAAGCAGTAGGATAGACGTAGACTGGAGGCTTTTGAAATGTGGGTGTGGAGAAGAATGGAGAAGGTGAAATGGACAGAGAAGAAAACAAATGAGGAAGTACTTGGTATGGTGGGTGAAGAGAGGGGTTTGTTGTAAGAAATCCTATGGAGGCAGGAAAAGCGGATGAAGGGGTATTGACCGGCAGTGGGATGTTGAAGACTGTAATTGAGGGGAGAATGTTAGGCAAACGAGGAAAGGGAAGGAACAGGATAGGGATGTTGGACGGGATGAAGGGAGGAAGAAAGTAGTTGAAGAGGGACCTGATGTAGAGTAGGATGCTGGATTTTGTGTTCTGTTAGGAGTCACAACATATTTATTTAGTTACTGTGTCCGTCCAAATACCTACCTTAACCGGTAGATTACCTAATAATAATATATATGTATGTGTGTGTGTATTTTTTTGTTTAAGTCAATTTTTAGTGATTCACGATCTGCGTCATTCGCTATTTCCCTATAGATTACAGTGTCGTTGGCAAAGAGTTTTATTTTGCTTTTTATTTTACTGGTAATATCATTAACGTATATGAGAAAATAGTAATGCTCTTATGACGCTACGCAGTGGGATAAAAAATGACTCTACCCTGAAAACGATTAAACGACGTCACGGTCTTGTAAACAATATGTCAATCCTAAAATACTGCACTAGATTATTCTTCATATCCACGGAAATGTATTGATACACTCTTTTATGCTTATTTGGTATTTATCTCGCTTATCAAACACTCTCCATTATAATACGGTCTACAACCTCCCGTTACTTCTCAATATCTTCCAACGACTCCCTTTGTCTTCTTTGAATTTTCCCGAGCAACATCCTCTCTTCCGCACCATGCCCAACAACTTCATGCCCGCCATAATTACTTCAGCCTTCTCCATAGCCGTATTATATTAACTTCCAATCTACGCTCATCTTCTTCCCTCAAAGGCATCATACAACACTCCTCATAGCCCTCGTTGATGTTTTTCCTACGTCTTCATTTTGAGTAAATATCGCAAGCCCTCTTCTTTGTAAATACTTTCTCCTTCACGTAATTCTTCCTTTATTCCCCATTATTATTCCTTTTGCTCTCAAGCCTATTTACGTTAGAATGCTTGCTTCTGCCCTTTCGCCGAGTGGCAAACTAAAAATAGACCATCCCCTAATCTAATTGACACCGTCTAAATTTTCCCCCTCGAACTCAACTATTACTGTTGGTACGTGATTATATAGTTTTAACCGTCAATACTTCCGTTAATTTAATTACCAAAACTCTATACGTTCACGTCGGGGACTATCATCACAGTTAATTACCCAAAATTAGCTTTGGTTGATGATTGATGATGATAATAAACGATCATTTATATCAGGTGGGCATAACATTAAGTCTTTTGAACGTGGCGGAACCAAACGGAAGAAATGCCCTTTTCAAAGATATTTTCCGGATAGATGAGGCGATTTGGCAACGGAACAAAAGTTTTCAATCCCTCGTATTTCGGGTTTTCTCGACTTTTTTTTTAGGTCCACGCAAACCAATAAAATATGAGAAAGCTAATTTATTGTCAGTTAAGGAGACTTTCGAGTAATGTTTCTATTCTTATATTTTCTTTCTCGGAAGGAAGTCTTCGTCAACTTTCGAACCACATACCAGCATAATTGCTCGGAATTTCAAATTAAATGTACTTTTTGTTTTAACATATGGAATCTTGCCAAAGAAAGTTGAAGTTATTGTATTGTTTCTGATTCATAATGGCTGTTGCATGGGTTTTAATCGTAAATGGCCATAATAATTAATGGCCATATCCGTGGACGCGATAAATACGATGCTTTTTGTATGCCATCCAACTATTATCTTCCTGTTCTACAGAGAAGTATTAAATGAATTTCTTTTTCTATAGTGTTTCTGGACCTTCTCTATTGTGCTCAGTTCAAAGTTTCTTATCTTTTAATACACCCTTTTTTTGCCAATTAAGCTACGTCCCGTGGGGGTCACATTAGCCGCTTCAAATTCCTCGGTCTCTGCCTTCTACCTCGAACTCTTTTTTCCATCTCGCTTAATTATAACCATGTTTTCAAAAGTTCCAAATAGTAAACTTTCCCTTTAGTTTTATTTATCGAGATCAGTTCACGTTGCCTTTTTTCCTTAGTTGCTTTTGTAGTAATTGCTAAATACATTATTACACCATCTGGCGTTAAAATTTATCCATATTATCTACACAATAAATGCCCTGGATATGCAGTTTGATTCGATGAAACGATTTAATTGGTGTCTGTTTTCTTATAATGCGAAAAAATGACAACCATGTAAATCCTGACACTCAGTAAAAAAAAGGTCGTCCGACATCATTTATGTGATCGATGGAAAGTGACGAATTAGAATTCGGCTGATGATAAAGTTCGAGCATGTAAAAGTTTATTTACAATGCATACTAATGGAAAATGTTTTCTGTTAGTTTTTACTTTTTTATACCTGAGTTAGATAAAAAATTACGCACATTTCACAATCAATTAATTTATGTATGTGTGTGTGTGTACATATATATATATATATATATATACATATATATATATATATACACATACATATACATATATATATACACATATATATATATATATATATATATATATATATATATATATATATATATATATATATATATATATATATATATATATGTGTATATATATATATGTATATATATATATATATATATATATATATATATATATATGTATAATATGCTACCTCAATCTAGTGTATTTATGCATTAATACCGATTTATGATGTGCAATTTGTTATCAAATTACCGTTGGGTTTTTGTTAACTCTTTACGACATTTACTGTGACAATAGTAGTGTATGTTTTTGTTTCGAATTAAAACTTGGTTAAAACGTACCGTGTAATAGCATTCAGACGGTAATTAGTACTCCTTGTTATGCTAGTTCTTTTTTATTATTAGCGTTCATCTTTATTTATCTGTGTATACATTTCTACTAACACGCCTCTAGCCTAGCCTCAGACACTCCGCTCACTTTAGGCGGGAGTGTGTATTTTATTATTAGGTAATCTACCGGTTAAGGTGGGCACCGGTTAAGGATGGACACAACTACCAAATAGATATTTTTTTTCTCCTAACAAAACACAACCCCACATCCTACTCTACAACAAGTCCCTCTTCATCTCTCCGTTCATCCTCCTTTCAACCCGTCCAACATCTCTATCCCATTCCTGTCCATTCTGCAATGGCATCGCGTGTGCCTTTCTCCTTCCTTACCCCGAACTGAGCATCCCCTGTGTAATCATTTGTCTTGATCTCCATCCTTTTGTTGATGATCCTGAGAACAACTTTTGCCGAATGAGAAATTAAACTTATTGTTCTTTAGTCCTCAGTAGATGTAGTGTATATATGTATATACACTATGTATTTTATATAATATAATAATAACAATATAATATATAAGATATATAACATGTATATAATATATATATATGATATATATATGATATAAATAAAAATATAATAAACTCAGTTATAGATATTTAAAACACAGAAACACAAAGAAAGGACACTCACATATGTAGTTTTGTTGTTTCGACGGCACGACGGTCATCATCAGAATCGATCATCAATGAAGACAGTCGTGCCGTCGAAACGTCAAAACTACATATAAGTGTCCTTTCTTTGTGTTTATATGTTTTCAAAATGCATATCTTTGTTTTCATATACTTGTGCGTCGCCGAAGAGTGTTTTATTACGAAGATGTATAAGTATATATATATATATATAAGTATATATATATATATAAGTATATATATATATATATATGTATAAGTATATGTATATATATATATATATATATATATATATATATATATATATATATCGTAGTTCCATGGCGATTGTATTGATTATCTTTTCATACATGTTTGCCTCAAATTATTTATAAATTATTAATATTTTAATCTGCAAATCCATGAAATAGTAACGAGCGTTGGAGTGGAAAACTATGCTCGTACATTTGTGACGAAATCTCGCATCCTTCACCAAGGTGAAATTAGTAATAAACATGACCTGGCCGTGGAGGTGAATGCAGAACGGATCGGTAGCTGGAGGGTGTAAGACTACGGAGATAGAAGATGGGATGGAAATGTGGCAACGCTCATCTCCCCGAGGGACCTTTTGCAATGGCGATCTGCTACGAAGGAATGTGAGGGACACGATGGGAGGAAGAGAATGAAGGGCAAGGGAAAGGCACGAAGGGAAATTGGGAGACGGACTTAAAAGTATTGGTATGATATGACAGGAAATAAACTATTATTTTCGTTTCACTAATTGAAACGGAGACGGATTAATGTTTCCTAATCATTCTTAAGCCAATGAGACAGTTGAATATATCATCACTATTGATATTTCGGTCATCGTGGAAGAATAGAAGAGATCGATATTTGCAGAATCACTGTCCAACGCCAATTCAGATATTGGAACTTAAGCGTAATATCCAATTGAATTCTTGGTATTTCCTTTTTTGTTAGAACTTTATTTAATGGCACGTGTAATTTTTTCATGGCATGAGAAGTATAGCGTACGATTATCAAGACTAGAACGAACGAGGGTAAGATTGGCAAAAAAAACATTGTTCATTTCAGTCTCTTTCCCTTGAGGAACGCACCAATTTAATATAGCAGTACATTTTTTCTTTGATTGATTTTTGGCCATCACACTAGTATAAAGATTCGATTCAAACTCCACGGGGATGCGAATTATTTGGCATTTTTGTGCACGTCACATTTCGTCGACTTTGACATGCACGGGTAAAAAAGTACGCAGTATACGCAAGTGATTTAGGAAAATATTCCGTGTATGCAGTTTTGACCTAAATGGCCCCAGTTCACCTTTATCAATCTGCGCCCTCTCTTTGGGGATGGTGAAAGGTTTCAAGTAGGGTTATTACATTTGTGTTGAATAATATCGGACGGTATAATGTACGAAAATGTTACCTTTTTTCATTGTCTTCATAATACTCATGAATAGATTCACTGAGGCAGTTCATAGTGATAATATTGCCACAGTAGTCTCTGAGCAATCGGTGTGTATGTAATCAACATCAAGAGTGCATGCCAACTAGACGAAGCATTTTGAAGAATCCTCGATCAATTGATTTGTGTAGTTCTTTTAATTTTCAAGAGAGAGAAAATGATTGTTATTAATGATAGGTGAAAAGTAAATTGTCTTTTTTTTGGATGAGATTGAGACTATGGAGTACGATATCTTCCACCAACTAACCCCTCGTCTTAAATTTACAAGAAGATGGTTATAGATTAATTAGACGTAGTGAATTCATGAAAAGAAATTAAATTATTAAATACAGTATATTAGGAATAACACACCACAGCACGTTGTATTAGTTGCCTAGTACAAAAATGAAATATCACGCAAAACATACTGCATAAACAATACAATGCATGCAACAAATGTTGTATGTATTGTATTGTTTATTGTAACCGAGAATTTTGTTGTAATGTATGCATGCACATACGTTACAACAATATTCTCGGTTATTTTTACCAGCGCCAATACAAAGTATGATGCTCCTGCGAAATGATGTGCAAGGCAGTAGCATTAATAGACATAAATGTTCGATACAATGGTAAAGATACGTGTCGTAAAGAGTTTGACAAATTAATTGGAAAGTTGGTATATTGATAACAGTAAATAGTGGGAGAGAGAGATGTATGCTTTCTCTTGTCATAAATACACTGTACTCTTTGTCAAATTACAAGTATATTGCAGTATTTGAAATGCTTGTGGAGTTTAAGGATGGTCGAGTACGTTCGTCCTGCAGCTAAATCTGTCTCGAAGCGAAATCTGAACGAACTTCATTCAAGATGTGAATGTCTGCAAAAACGTATCGATGGTCATTAAATTAAAGGTAAAAGAAAAACTAGTCACTTAAATCCAGTGAAATACGCGTATCATCTTAAACTTTGAAATAATGTAATGTACGTGGAAAAAAATTTCGCGGGTTTAATTTGCAGCTATTCTTTGGTGATTCTTATTTTTGAATAGCTGGAAGTATGTGTGATAATTAAATACTCATTTATTTGACCTTTACTTATCATTAATTTTGGATACATTTCGCTGTGTAGATGAGTTGCTTTCATGATTGTGCTTAGTTTTTATCCACCTTTTCTTCTCTGAATTTCCCACGACGGAGACATACGAGTATGTCTTGAGTTTAAAAGGGTGAGGAAGACATTTGATATTTGGTGTTTATAAAGCAACGGAAGAAGAAAGTTCAAGGGAGGAAATTTCAAAAAGATGGAAAGCGTCATAGTGTTGAATCAAATCTTTTGATGGAATGTACAAGTATAACGTCATATGTAAGTGCGGTTGTGGGTAATAGAGAAATCATTTGGATCAAGTGTGGTATCTGTCGGTGAAAATGTTTACGTACTTCTTTTATGGCTTGAGAAATGCTCTAAGCTTAGCATAAATTTAATAATACGAGACATACCACGAGTATTTTAGTGTTGCATTATCGTCAATGCCTTAAATCTTAAGTTGGGAATATGGTGTTAAAAAACTTGTTCCTTTTCCCAGTTGCCGAGGATCTTCGTCACAAGGAACTGGAGACAATTGACTTCTATGCGCTATACGTTATCTATCCATTATAGCGTTTCATGTGCAGCGAGGCCATTCTAGTGAGCTAGTTTATATGTCGAGGTAATAGTAAGGGAGGCTTGGGAAGGGGAGGAGGCAGCAGTGAAAGTAGGTGGGGAATTGATAAAATCAGATAGACTACCGAATGATCAAGCTTTTACTTGCCAGCCAGCCATGGTGTTGCAAGCGATTCTGAGCAAATTGGAAATTCAATGGGATGGGATGAGAATAAATGTTAGCAAAACAAAGGTTATGCGGTTTCCCAGAAAGATGGAATCTAAGGTAAATATTAAATATTAAGGTTTATAAACTACAGCAAGCGGTACAGTTTATCTATCACGGAAGAATTTTGGACCGAAATGGTCAAAGTAGTTTCGGCGTAAGAAAAAGAATTGCATTAGGCAAAGAAGCTTTCACAAAGAGAAAGGAATCGATGTCAGGGGCGTTAAGTAAGGATATTAAGAAATTATTAGTGACAGCTTTGATATGGAGCGTTATTTTGTAAGGAGTCGAAACTTGGTTGTTGATGCAAGATGATAGGTGTAGATTAAAACTTATAAACAATAAATTCTTTCCTGTGGAAACGCAAAGTCATTAATTCTTTCTTCTTGCGTTGTAGATTAAAACTTTTAAGATATGGGTGTGGAGAAGAGTGGAAAAGATGAAATGGGTAGAGAGGAAAATTAAGCGAAGTGCTAGTCATGGTGGGAGGAGAGAGAGAATTGTTGGAAGAAATCCAAAGGAGACCGGAAAAATGGAAACAATGCGTTTTGATAGGCTTTGGGATGCTGGAGACTGTGAGAGAGGGGATGACGTCAGGAAGGCGAGGAAGGGGAAGGAAAAGGATTTGCATGTTGCACGGAATTGAGGAAATAAGTATGCAGCATTGCAGAAGGGTTAATTGTAGCGTCGGAAGACTTGTTTTGTTTGGAGAGCAAGGAAATGTAGGGGTGTCAAGTTTGTTTTCACCCAAAGCCGGTAGATCATAGTTTCCTTAATCTCATTTTCTCAGATAAAATTGTTTTCTAAAAGTTACTATTATAAATTTTAATGTTCCTCATTCCATTTATAATACTTGTGATGAAAATTATGGAACCAATTTTTAATTAGGAGTTGAATCGTTTCATATTTAATTTTTTATGTTCCATTTATCAAACAAATAATTAATTAAATGCTCATTCTATCGAATTTTCACTAGAAGTGAGCACATTTATTAAATTTGCCTCCGGGGTTTAAATGGTTAGTTACAGCTCAATTTTAGGTACGAAAGATGGAAAAATTATGTACGAGTATTTTCAACGCTGCTGAGTTCTTTTTTCCATATTGCACAGTTATTTCATATTCAGGATCGGAGTCGAAAAGAAGTTTGAAATGTGGATACGGTCTTGCGACGTACTTACCAATTTAATGAATCATATCATGCATATAACTTGACAGGGGTTCTTAACTGCCGAGTTTCTCGGTATAGCAGAAACACAAGATGATGACTTTTTTTCTTTCTATACTTGGGTCTGGAATGAAGACAGGATCAGGGTGTTTTAAAGTCGAAGAAAAGTCTCAAAAGAATGCGCCTGGAATTCGGGGTGAAAACTTTGGGCGTTGAATGCCGTTAGTGGAAAGGTTGGCGAACTAATACTCTCGTCTCTGCCCGGCTGAATTCTTACAGAATGAAATCCAGTCGGTGGACGACCGGTATGTGACAAGGGTTAACGGTTGTGAGTATTATGGAGTTAAGAGTCGTGGAAAGCCAATCTGAAAATCACAGTACGGTCGTTACAGATGCAAATTATGTGGAAGTTTACGGTTCATGTAGGTAGATAGTCATTAGTTACTTACTTAAGTAACTTATTATTCCTCCATTATTCTGTGTACACTAAATAGTACGCCGTTCTCATGCTTTATTCGAGTGGTTCTACGTTTTTTACGCTGGTTGGTCGACGATGGCTGACACCTCGATAGTAACGTTTCGCTCCGATTCCCATATTAAAGCCTCTTATGCTTACCGAGGATGAACTCTCGTAGTTTTTATTGAAAGTTAAATTTTATCGCCTGTTTTTTTTTCATTTTCCCTGGGTTATCTATGATACATCATGGTAAAAATCTACAAAACACGATGATTTACGTGTTTTTTATGTTAAATGTTTTTGTGTGAAATAAGTGATAAACATGCTGTTTCTCTCTTCTCCTCAATCTTGTTGAGCGTGGGAAAAATATCCTAGAAAAACCCCAAACCAATCTACACTCCTGTCTCACCTTTTTTTTCATTGGAATGGAAGAATTGCTTTTTCCTAACTCTCGACCCAATCGGTCGTGTGTCTTCCTTGATTCCGGACGAATTCGTCTTACCGCGATCGGACTACATCCTGCTCAACCTCACTTTATTTACGAGTACTCTCTCTGTCGCGCTACACGCTGGTGTTAAAATCTCTTATTAACACATTTTCGCAGATGGCTGAATATACATAAGAGGTATTGCTTTATTTTCAGACTCAATTTCAATTTTACATACTGGTTACAGGTAAATAGGTAACAGGCAACATACTGGCAAAGAGTAACTTACTGGACAACATAAAATTATTAAAACACTAATCGTTTGCTGTTGGCGTTCTAAATACCTTATGCTTAATAACAATAGTGTAATCCTACTTCGCTTCGTAGGAACATGACGCACAGGAAATGTTGGTAGAACAAGACGTTATAAATGTTTTAGGTGAATAGTAGGAATAATTAATGGCGACTGTGTAAACATTTGTTAGTGTATTTGGATTATTCCAGTCCCTAGGGGAGAAAAATTGCCAGGGTTTGATTCCGGCAATATTATTGCAAGAATCTTACATATACGAGACGTATTTTAATGGGAATGCATACGGATAGAAAAGTTAGCGCAAATAATTTGCTCATGTTTGGGTAGTCATCGTGAAAAGTAAAAATCACTACATCTAATTCCAATAAAAAGAGACCAATATTGCAAATATTCTATGTTGCCGATTTCATACATGTCTACTTTTTGAATCCACAAATGAATTTATAATTAAATATTCCCTGTTTGCCAAACTTCCTTGTCACAATTTAGTTGGAATTAGGTTTATATACTGCATATTCTAATACCTCCCTCCTTCCTGCCGCCTTAAAACCCAAATACATGTTAAATTGAGCTTGCAACCATTTTTGTTGGCCTTCCCTAACTATGAAACGTGCATCAGGGTCATGCTGATTGGAATCATAAAACTGACGTGTTAATATTAAAGTGCGAGGAATGCGTGGTTCATTTCAAATACTCTGACCCATTTTTTTCAGACGGAATGTAATAAAATACAAGTGAAGGCATTAATGTAGATTACTCTAAATTATATTTCAAAGCATTGTGGTGGGATAGATAAAATGACGTTGAAATACCATGAAAATTTGGATGTATTGAAGGATGACAAAATTTAACCGTGAAAAGGAAGGCGTGTTAAATAGGATGCTGTAAAAAAGAGCGCGCTACTTGAGAATTTTTAAAGTAGGCAGAAAAAGTTGATGTTTAAATGTGAGGTAGCGTAATGTTAAAATATGGCGAGGTATGGATGGTAACATGGGTGGAGACAGGGTGAGATTTGGGTGGTATGGAGCGAGGAAAAAGTCAGAGAAATTTAACGACGCAAAACCTTAGGTAAAATGCTTATTTGTACTTTTCAGGCACCCCGGGGCAAGTGTGCCAGTTTTCGAAGGCTTTCCAAAACTTTCCTTCTGGCTTAAGACTACCAGCATTGACGAACATTTGGCCCACGAAGTGACACTGTCCCATCCACTCATTGTGCGTATATTCTCTTTCAGGCAGGGTATTGAATCAACCTGTACTTATCCCATTTAGCTCTGTCTGGCTCCGATGCAGAACGGGATCATTATTCTTCATAACGCGCGCGCGCCTTATCGTTACCATTATTTACGCGGTGAATAACGGATCCTCTTAGCACCGTCCCTCAAATTGAGCATTCCGAAAGCCAACATAGCGAGACTCCTGGCGTTAGTCCTAATCTATAGGAAAATAGCGTAATGGGTTACGATAAAACGCAGAAGAACGTGCAAGCTCACCTCTTATGTTTCATGTTCCAGAATATGGTCTTCATAATAATCTGTATTGAAACTACACACCGTTCAAGTGCAAATAGACCTAATGTTAAAAATATTTCATTTTTGGAGTGCCAATTTCAGTGGATTGGACTTTTGATTTTCCCTCTGGCAGCGCGTGAGTAAATTATTTAGATTGCCAAGTCAAGCAATGATCTCGGTGCATTAAATCCTATTTCTATGTGTCTGTACAGTCTTTTCCACTAAATTAATTAAGACAATGATGACCATTAGTGGGAGCGAAAATGACTCCCCCTGCCAAGGTAGTTGCTAATGCATTAACCGTGCCTAAGATCTCTCTGAAATGCACCCGAGGTATTTAAATCGTTTAAAGATAGGTTTTTTAAGGTCTCTAATGACTGTTACTGCGTATGACGAGAACTTTCTTGTTTCCCCATCAGTACACCCTTCTTCATTTATTCGTAACTTCTGCCTGTATTCAAAGCTCTTCCTTCCTTGTACTCCACTTTCCCAAATTTGTCCCTTCTATCCCGGCCTTCAACGTAGCACTACTTTCAATATTTTCTTAATCTAATTACGCTGTCTTTTTCGGGTTTCCGCTAGCAATTTCCTGTCTTCACCACCATTTTAAAAAATTGGAAATATGCCTACCTCCTAGTTGAACTTATTTTCTCCAATTTGCGAAATAATTGACGTAAAATTTTCGTCATCCTGTAATGTGGACGTTTTTCGCACATCGTATAACCCTCATTTACCTACTTTCGCTTCCCCAAGCGGACGGTGTGGGTCACGTGATCTTCCTGTGACGTAGGCCCGGGATAATCCTGGACCTGCGAGAGAGACTGGTTTATCTCCCCCCCCCCAAACTCCTTCACCCCTGCCCCTTGCACTTGGGTATATACACGCAACTACTCTTCTACATCCCATCGCCTATCAAAACGGATTCGAATTCGGGCCCTCAGGGTGGGAAGCCAATACGTTAGTCACCCCACCGTTCCGATCCCCATCTAATTCATCCTTGAAATCATTATTTAATCCTTCGGAGAAACCTACCGAATACCTGAGTACACCTGTACTTGCCAGGAATTAATTATACCATACCAAACTAAGTGCTCCCGTTTGGTGTTTTTCTATATTGAGAGTCCATCACTGAAGACAGTGCGTTTGCTGGAAAATTATGTCTAATTACCGGACAGTTATAATATTCAATGATCGAATAAAGTGTAAATCTTTTTTCTGCTAAGTATAAGTGTGCGTAGAGGTAGTGAATGAGTTATCCGACAACTGATGGCGTGTCTTTACGTAAGATGAAAAATTCCATAGTAGGACTGCACAGCCTCATGTCGGATATAGGAGTCAAACTCAGAGTCGGACGGGCGAATTATCCACCGAATGAACTGGGTACATTTCACCGTAATTTATTATCCTCGTAATTTCACATTTATTTACAATAGCGTATATATTTTTTTTCTCTATTGCAATTGTAATGGCGTTTCCTACGCTGATACAATCATAGCTTGCTTTTTCGAGGCAAACAATAAAATTTAGTCCACTTGGGATTATGAGGTTATTTGAGGATAAATATTTATGAAACTTATGGTCCTTTTAAATGACCTTTCTTGTTTACAAGTCTGAAATTAACATTTTGTTTATAAAAGTAGGCTCTTGCATGAGCTAAATTCTCTCTAATTCAGATGTAATCATTCATTTAATTTCTATAGAATTTTTTATTTGGTAGTTTTTGCTCTTTTCTCACGTCAATATTAACGGATAGTTATTTTTTCATCCATAGTTTTCCTCATCTAACCTAGCTAAAATCATGTTGTAACGAATAAAGCACGCATTTTCTGAATTTTTTGAGTTTGAATTTAAGCCGATTTCCCCAAGTTTGATGGGGATGGCTTTTGAGTTTAATTAAAATTAATTTACCGTTATTAATATTAATTTCAAATATAATAAAAGTTTAATACTCTGTGCATGTCAAATTACAAAAGGGTTGGAAAACAAGTAAAGGTAAGATCGCATAACGAAAGGTAGTGGTAATTTTCATCACTTCAACTTCTCTACCTGTTTCGCGATAATTTATCGAACACTCGTCTGACGTTGTGCCAGTGAAATGCATGCCCTTCTCACATTTTGTGGAGCGGGTCCCATTGGTCATGGACTGGCGTTCTGATCGAATCCACGCAATGCTGCGGATAATAAATTGGAGCCAATCGAATTCTCGGCATCCGCTTCGATCCCTCTCCACTCCACGCGCGCCCCTAATCGTATTTAGGTGGGTGGTCGACCTTTACTGCTTTGATTTTCACATTTTCGTTTTGCTCTCTCCGGTACGAATTATTTGAAATGTTTGGGCCGCAAATGCATGCCTTTGGTCGAGAGAACGCTGGACCAACTTTTGAGTGATAAATGTTCCTTTTTTCAAGTCCAAAATATTTCCCCAACACATCATCCAGCCTCCTATTTATATATTTTTATATATAAAGTTATATAGAGTGCATACCAGTTGGTCCATTGTGGTTATTATTGCTTCCCCACCGGTTTAGACGTTTCTCCTCATTTCAAAGTCACAGTTTGGGTATTGATGGCAAATCTTGGAAGCTGATTACCTCGATGATTACCTCGACCAACTTGTTGAAAATTTCTTTAAAATGGTTGTTGGATGAAGTTCATCCATTTTGCTTAAATTATCTACGACTATGAAAATTCATTTCGACTCACTTAGTTAGGTACTCACGTATCAGGTATATACAAGTAAAACAGTTCCCGTGTCGTAGTCGTTTGAGTGCCTCAAATGATAGTTGAAAGAGAAAAATGAGGAAAGGAATGGTGGGGTTTAAGGCCAGGGTTGGCAAACCAACGCTAAGGGTCAGGAGACGTGTAGGATAAACCGTCCTAACGAATTCCTGAGTAAGTTGACGTTTTGTTGAAAACAGTAAGATTTGAAGGAATGAGCGTATGGGAAAACGTTTTTCATTCAATGAATGCAATTCTGCTGAACAGTTGCCAAGTATGTTCTGTTGTCCAACCGAGTAAATTTCTTCTAAAAATGCCATTTTTAAATATGGACTCTTTCCACCATACTATAACGCCCGAGGCAGTGGACATTATTTTGTTTAAATTTATTTGCCTTAATTATTCAGTTACTTTTCCATCCAACAGTAATCAACCTGAAGGTTGGAAAGGGTAGAGTCCAATTCGAACGTTTGAAATTCACGCTTTAAGGTTTTGGGGTTTCCTTTCCACGTGCTACTATTTTCCCATTACATTTAGTAGAAAGCGACATGGTATTAATATCCATCAGGGAAATTTGGAATTCGGTTTAAATAGTAGTAGTTTTTAGGGGAGGCGACCGACGGCTAAGGTCATTTGCGCCATAGGGGATGGACAGGAAAGGATGAAGGGTGGAGAGAAACCCGGCGTCGGCATTAGCCTCCTCTTTACGAAAGGCGCCAAGGGGTCCGCAGTTTAACGTCCCATCCGACGGACGGCGTACTCACTCAAAGTGCCCTCCACAAAGCACCTCAAGTAGGGATCGAGATACCTCTGAAAAATATTCAACACCGCCGGGATTTGAACCCGTGCCCTCAGGGTGGGAAGCCAGTACGTTAGCGCCCGCACCATCTCGATCCCCTCGGTTTAAATTCTGGGCTCTTTTGCTAAATCCAATGCAGAAATATATTCTCTCCATGAGCATGGAAATAGAAAAAAAGTTTGTTTTGTTCTAATGCCGTATAAAAGGTACTAGGATAAACATTCAAGTCGTAATGTTTAAGCACCCGGAAGAGAATATTTTAACAATTCAATGATTTTTAACAGTTTTTAAAACAATCTATAGATACAAAAATATGCCATTTTACTGTATGTTAATAAATAAAAAAGAAATGGAGGTGCTTTGAATGGTAGTTTCTATACAGCATAAATCCAAATGTAAATACGCAAGTATATAGTTCATTTGATTTATACAAGCCCAGCACTATAAACGACGGCCGAATCCATAGCTTAGCCAATGCGTAACAAAGAGAGATTGGTGACTCTTTTTATATTTTTATAAATCATTAGATAGGAATCTTCTTTGACGATATTTATTAAAAACCTGAAGATCATGGACATTCTAAACCAAACATCAGTACCCAGAACTTGAGGGTTTTAGGTTTCCCTTTTTAAGTACCTGAGTCAGTTTCAACATAAGACATTACGAAAAGTTTCTCATATATTGGCACTCCGAATTTTTCGTAAACATTAATGAAGAGCTATTTTACTTTATAATTTTGTTACTCATTAAGAATACTCTTGAGTGTTTACATGTTAAACACCATTAACAGGAGACTGTCATCTTTCAGAATTGGAAGGATACATTTACCCATCGTTTTAATTTTCCTGGCTAGCTTACCTTAAAAGTCATTTACTTCTTTCATCCGTCCATTGTCCACGCCAGGACGCTCAGTGTATATGTTTATTTGTTCTTAGATCGTTGGCAAGCTTTCTCAGCACATTGTTATCTGACTGCTCTCGTTATACCAACAAGGAATTCTTTTGCATTGATTTTAATGGCATCTATCCGTGTTTGTAGATATACTCATTCTCCTCGCTATCAACCTTTTAAGGTAGAAATGTAATTATTTTTTACTGTTCTCCGTTATGAACACTCGCTGTAATATAGATTTTCGTAACGCAGGTATTATACCAAAATTCTTTTTGCTTTTGCATTGATATTTTATTAGCAACACTTAAGAATACATTCTGCATGCCTCAAAAAATGTTTATGCCGTCCGTTGAGGTTCATTTTCAGGTTAAAAATTTCTGTCAGCAATAATTCAATTCACATCAATACGTTGTCTGAAGATGATTCATTTCTAAACCCATTTTGTAGCTCTGGAATGCTATGGTTACATTTTCACCCTTTGAAATTAATCGGGGATCCCTATTTATAGATAAAATTCTTACGGCGTGTAGAGTGGCAAGTGCATTGGCTCCTCATTTCGAGAGTTCAGGTTCGAATTCCGACGGTAGCAGACTTTTTCGGTGTAATTTCGACCTAACTTCAAGTGGAGTATAACATAAGTCGGATGGGATGCAAAAATCTCGACCCCTTGGCGTCTTTTGTGAAGAGCAGGGTAATTTCGACGCTGGGTTTCTCTACACCCTTTCCTCTTCCATTCCGCGAACCATCCTACCTCTACCAAATTGCCCACCTTAATGGCGCAAAAGGCCTTAGCTCTCGGTCGCCCCTTATAATAACTGCTACTACAACACGTCAACAATTTATCCCAGATTAACTCTAGCGAGGTTCAAATTGTCTTCAGTCCCACCGTAATTCATATAAGGCACTCACCGTAAGGGTCTGCGTTGGAACAATTTGTCCCTCTCCATTTCCGAGTGCCGCATTATATTAACATGTGTAGGCGTGCGAAAGCGCTTCCCACCCGCGAAAACGATCGGGTCGTGTGATAACTTAGTGGGAAGCGTGGCGTCATTGCCGCGGTGGTTATAGTTTTGTGAAAAACCTTCACTTCGGTACCTCTGCGAGATTCCTTCCCCACGATTCAGAACCGCTTGGGACGAAAATATTCTCTCCATCAGCTCCCTAGTTCCTCGCGCTGAAATTCACTCATCTTACCTTCCTTTACCCGAGAGAGTTCTCCTCCTGTAACCAACCACACACACACACACACCTGCCTGCGCTCGAGTTGCCCTCCGCTCTCTCTACTCCTTACCTCCTTGTCGCCCGCCCGCCCGCATGTGTCTCCCCCCCCCTCTCGTCCTTTTCGCCTCTCCGTACCTCAGTCACCGTTCGACCTTTCACTTCCCCAGTCTTGCGCAAGAATCAATCCAATCAGCCAGTCAAAGATTCCACCCGGTTTATGAGGCACTTTCCGTGAACTGGCGCGGGAAAACTTACGTGTGTTTAGTGCATTGCGAGTAATGCTACTATTCTATCTGGATTATGGTTTTGAAGGGCTGAGTATGAAAACGGTCTTCGATGGAGTGGACTTTTTTCGTACGGGTTGCCCTAATATTTCTTGAGCATGGACTTGGTGACAAGCCATTCCCTTTCCGAGGCACAGCGACGTCCGAGGTACTTTCATATAAAAGTATTTGGAATATTCCCAGTTTTGTATTTGGTATATTCCATGTTTTGTGAAATATCAATAGAAGTCAAGCATCAGTACTAGATAATGCACATTTTCCTGCAATCCTCATTTATGACGCGTTAGGATATTCCGCAAATCAGAAAATGAATTCATGCATCGTAATGAGATAATTAAAACCATAATTTTCATTCATGATGTATTACGATGATTATACAAGCGGTATCGCTATTTCATAAGAATTAGTTATTATTTTTCTGCAATCAGAATTATTATTTTTTTTTAAATTAAGGGTGTCTTTCAATAAATAGTGATCATGCATTATTTATTAACGTGATTACTGTGCAAAGAATTAATTTTATGTTATGTTTTTAGGTTAATGTGTAATGTATATGTGGTAAATGATTTATTGATCGAGGAACAGAACATGTTTTAACTTCCACCGTAAGTCGTTGAAGTAATCCTGGAGCCACATCAATGACGCTGGTACTGCAAATACATCAAGCACTAAATTTTAAGTTTAACAAAATTAATTTGTGCCCCATAAATTAACCGAATAAATATCTATGATCACTCCTAGTAAACAGTTCTCGAGTTCTAACATTTTATGAGATGCGGCCTGGAATAATGCGTGGAGTAAAATATTCTTCGATTCGGTTTATACGGGAGTCAAATGCTTTTCAATCCGGTCTTCCTAACGAATTGAAGAGTTAAATTATTCCCCAGGAAGCAGTTGCCAAGTTGAATTATTCCCCATCCATTTGAACGCGGTTTGAACCTGGGCGATTGATATTCTTTTATTAATGTTGCATTCCGTATGTTTTATTATTAGTTTTACGTACAGACTCTCTAATAATTGTGCAGTGTTCCATGCTAAGGGGTTAAAAATTAATTATTGAACGAAAAGAGTTTAAATATGAAGACCGTGAAATTGGGGTCCTAGTCGATTGGTCCTTTTTAGCTCACCCACAATAATCCTCGGAGATGTTAAACCGTTGGAAAAGGCACCGCTTGCCACTCAAAACTTGAACCGCTTGCAAAGCGTGTGTCTAATGTCTTCTTCGTATCTCGCACCCTACTTTTGTTTTTTCCCGTTGATCAAGCTTCTCAGATTTTGATTTGCGAAATAAGCTGGTTGATACGTCATCTCCCTTCTCCAAGCAGTTTCCGTAGTGATAAAGACTGGACCAGCACTACGAACTTTGCCTTCCTCGACGAATCGTATTGGTCGATGGCAGTATTATTCAGATGAAAAGGGATTTCCCTAAAAATGCGAACGAACTATTAAATTTAAAAATTATTTCTTGGAATTTCTCTGCCGTTAAATTGGTATCATCTATGCTGTCATTTCTGCGTTACTTTTTTCCGCCCTTTTTTCACTCTAGTCACTTCTTAGTGTTTCTTCTTTTTTTAGATTTTTTAGACTTCAAAGATAACGGACTGAAGGTACTTTGATAAGCCATGGTCTTGTGTTTTTCATTTCCTCTCAATTTTATCCGACACGCTATCTATTAGGAACACTTCGTCTTAATCTGTTACTCTCTTTTCCTGCCCTTTACGGTATATTCAATGTGGCGACATGTTGCGGGAAAGTTATTTCCAAATTTTCATTTTTTTATTTCAGTTTTCAAACGATAGCAGAGAGTATATTCTTCATGTTACAATTGGATTGTTCTAATTATCGTAGTTTTCTTCATTTTTTTCACAATTCGTGGTGATGCCTGCCTAATCAAATGACCTACTTACACCAAAATTCTCCTCGTCTTTAAGCCTCCCTCTCTCGTCATGGGGTGCGTCGCCCAGATGGAGTGTTAAAATGGTCGCCGGAAGCTCAATATACCTTTTGAAGAGTGTTGTTGGAGGGGGTTACCAAAAGGAGATTAAAACGCTGTCGTAATGGTGTTACGGCTCATCCACCAGAAAAAAAACAAAGGCGGAGTAAATGACCCATCCGCGCTCTCCTCTGTTTCGATTTTAGCCATGTGCGTGACGTCGCGCTAAAAAATGTTCTCGCTGCCATGATTCGTATTCATTGACTCATGACCCGTGAGGGATGCTATTTATAACCGTTTATGCCTGCGTCCTTCCTCTTCGAATCTGCGTTTCGCGGTAGAATCTGCTTGGGAGTGATTCACCAGTAATTGACCACGTTGTCCGTATTATGATGACCGCGATTGAATCCCATTGGTTGATATTTGAGTTTGACTTGAAATATAGCAGCAAATGAAATAAAATGACTGGGTCGGCGAAAGAATAAGGTGCATTCCATTGTAAGTTAAAAAATAAAAGAGATTTATCGGGTTGGTTGTAATCAATCGTGTTTAATTTCCTTGGAAACGAATATTTCATCGTTTAAGTTATGTTTTGCAGCTTGTACAATGGTAAAAGTCGTTGCAGCGAAGTATTTCAGAGAGAATAAATAGAGAAGGTTTTATTACCCTACTATTATTTGACCTGGAAGAAACAAGAGTCAGACAATTACTGATTAATCTGCGGTAGGAGGGCGTGATGACCTAGACTCGACGCTAGATTAAAGTCCTTGATGAAGAGGTTTAAAATCGTGGTCTTTTGTGGACAGCAATGATGAAATGATTCCAGCCCGACTGTTAGAAATCAAATGACCAAAGGAAAGATGTCCCGTCGAAGCGATATTTTTAAGAAATATTTTTTCTCTCACAAAATTCATGATTGCATAAAAAATAACCAGCACTCACAAATCAACGCCTCTTATCTGCACAGACTTCTTAATCTATATTTTTGTGGTGTCGTAAACCTTTGCAGACTTAGGGATGCATGATGTATTTCATATTTACATCAGCTTACAGACTTCCTGCTTGCAGGTAAGATCGTATAAATGATCGGAATAATCCTTGGCACAATAAATTCATATAAAGAAATATCATATGAGATATCAGATTCATTAAAAATAAGAAGCGCTGTCTCCCATAATGGCAACCATGTGTATAAATAAATACTCATTCCATTTGTAATTTATAGTGGGTGGCAATATTATGTCCTGAAAAATCACCATAGTCGAACCTTTATTCAGTTCCTTAATCGGTGTCTTCCTCTAACCTTGTCCTTTTTATCGTTATATATTCTTCTAAGCCCGCTTATTGATTTTTCATTGGTAGTCAATGAATAGAAATGGACCGCAAGTTGCAAGACTGGAAAAAATCAAGCTTTATCGCTCCCCCGCAGAGATCCATGCAATGACAAAAGAATAAATTTTACAAATTATGAAGGACACGTACATGTGCATCGTCCTTTTTTCCTGATGGTATTTTATTATGTGGTTTAAAATTTGAAAACTTATGTTAATAAATGCAACTTTTTTTTCGATCGAATTGCCCACTGGAGACTAATGTCCTCATCAAGTTGACATTTGAGAACTTTGCTTTTTTTTAATTTCATTTTGAATGAGCAATCAAACTTTCTTAAAGAACAAAGAGTCGAATAAAACATTCCCAAATAATTTGCTTTAATGATTTCGTCACGAGTATTTCTGAATTTTCAGGTGCACGGTGTGAAGTGATTTCAAGCTGAAATATGATACATTTTACCGAAATGTAATGAAATAAATGCCTTTTCCGTAGAAAACATACTCTAAGAGAAAGCTGCATCTTTGGTTTATATCTCTCTCCCTTATTTTCATGGCCTCTTATTTCTTTCTAGTTCTAATTTTATTTCAATCTGTCCTCTTTGCTGAAAATTTTCAACTCATTCAAATTTAAGTACGGAATGTTGAACATTACTCATCGAGGAATAATTAAATACTCGTATTCTTAACTGACTTAATAAATGTTGGTCTCATTGCAGCCGATAGACCGCCAACTAGGAATGATTCACTTATTCACAGAGGTTGAATTTTCAATCGGTTGAGCCTGAGACCTTTGAAATTATATCTATTTATCTTCAATTCGGCTTTTCGCCTAAGATTCTTATAGATATTCGTGGAATAAATAATAGAATTTTAATTTTCCCTTGAAGTGTTATGCTATTTCTTTCACGTGAAAACCCAGGGAAGACCGTGATTGCCTGACCTGACTCATGTCGCATTCAATGATTTTCTAATGGAAAACGCAAATATTTGTGGAAGCGTTTTACGCGAAGAGAGCGGATGCGTTGAGCTCGTTTTCTGAACGCAAAACCATCATCAACACTCGATTTACGATTTCACGGAACTCTTCCTCTCCTATCCCCTTCTCCATTTCCTCATGGCGTCTTCGCTTGTCTCATGCGATTTTAATACCATCGTTTTCTTTTCTACTCCCGTTCAATATTCCTTCCGTTGTCCCATCCGTGTAGCTTAAACGGAAAAGACCCCGATTCCTCTGTGGTCCACCTGCCACCTCATTTGCCCTTACCTTCTCCCCACTCCATCTGCGGGAACGGAGCCCATCCTATTCCCTCTATGAGGGGAAGAGGGGTGGTCAAGGTAGATAGATAGTCGACTCAACGCCCTGAGGGCGAAAGCCGAGCCAGCCATAGAAAAAGACGACAGCTGATTGCCTGACCTGGTGGAAGACCCTCAGAAGGCTTTAATCGCATAGTCAAGGTAGTTTGACGTGCACAGTCAAGGATATGGAACGTCAATTATTCGAAATTTCTTTTTTATCTATGCGGAAACCTTTGCTAGGCGAAGTTAACACCTCTAGTACCGCTCTCATCCCTCTTTTGGCATAATAACACATCAACTTCAGCTTGTCCATAACGTTTTATTCACTAGATTCTGGTGAAGTACCAAATTTCTTTATATAATTATTTGATCTAGGGATGTTGGACGGGATGAAGGAAGGAAGAAAGTACTCAGAGCTAAAGAGGGACCTGATGTAAAGTAGGATGTTGTGTTTTGCTAGGGGTCACAAATTATTTAATTAGTAATTATGGCCATTCAAAAACCTACCTTAACCGGTAGATTACCTAATAATAATTATTATTATTTAATGTGTGTGCCCCATGTATTAATCAAATGGCGGAAGAGTTAAAAAAATGTTTTTTTTTATGCAACGTAAAATTTATCAATTAATTTCCAACTCCATGCTATCTGGGCGAATCATGTTGGCTTGACCTTTGAATATCTGAATCACTGTAAGAAACTTACGAAAAAAATGGGCCAATCTTTTCGAGAAAAAGGTACTGGAACAATTATTTGAGGTTATATGCTGACATCATTATAATAGTCTAATATTTTCTGCTAGTCAATAAAACTGCTTCTACCTTTCACGAAGGATACTTGAGTTTTGATAATTAATGATACTTGTAAACAGTTTCAGTGTGGCCAGGCATAGATAGATTTTAATTTGTCAGTCCATACGTTCCCGCTAGTAATTGAGTAATAAAATTTGAAAATGACGAATGATAAGTGAAAAAACAGCCTACAAACTATTGCACACATGACGATATTGAAGGCCTAAACATAATGGTTACGAAAGTTGTGGATTCCTTCTATGCAGTAAGCTTTACGGTGACCTTCTTTGGCGTAAAATCTTAACTAAGACAGTAGTTAGTTGATGGTGATACTTCGGAACTTAACACTTCAAATCTAATAATCCACAGCTAACATGCTCATTACATTTTTCTGCTTTACCCTTAGCATTTTATATAAATTTTATAGATTTTATATAAATAAATATATATTTATATAAAATAATATATATTTATTAGCATATATATGTTAAGTACACCTATCTATATTATATATAGGTGTACTTAACGCAATTCCTGTGAGCATATTGTTAATTTAGGGATCGATATGGTGCGGTGGCTAACGTACTGGCTTCCCATCGAGAGAGTCCGGGTTCAAATCCTGGAGGTTGGAGCTATTTTTCAGTGGTATCCCAATCCCTGCTTGAAGTGCTTTGTGGAGAGCACTTTGGATTAATACGCCGTCCGTCGGATTGGTCGTTAAGCTGGGCACCCCTTAGCGCCTTTCCTTAAGAGTAGGCTAATGCCGACGCCGTTTCTCTCCACCCTTCATCCTATCCTGTCCATCTCTAATGGCGCAATGGCCTCAGCTGTCGGTCGCCTCCCCTGAAACTACTATTATATTGTTAATACCATATTTTTAAATTACTTCTTTGCTAATCAATCTATAAACTTCATTCTATAATCATTTTACAAATTTTATAAACACTATTGATATCATATTTGACCACCATATTGATGCAATATTCCAATTAAGATGAATTTTAAACATCGGTATTCCGAAATTGTGCATAGAAGTGCTCTCTTAGAGCTTGCTTGAAGGAGAATTCCGCAATTCGCATGACAGTACGTGGAATGCGTTTTGATAAGTTGTCTTTCTATAGGAGATGTAAAAAAGGTATCCAGAGCATTTAAAACAAATAATTAGAAGTTTCGTTTTTCGAAAAGTAAATGGAAAAATACATCATTTAGGCATTTCTGCCTTCAGGTAGCTTTCAGCCATGGAGGTTTCATGAATATCGGGTGTAAAGTTCATCTCTTCTCAAATCAATAAAAAGATCTTTAGTAGGGATTCAACTTGCAATGGAGTTTAGTATTTTGTTCTTCCTATTGCAATTATAGAATAGGCAACCCGGTGGGGAAATTCATTATTTTTTTGGAGGAAATGCATTTAATCGGGTATTGAATTTTGGCATCACTTGAAAATGAAATAAGGACAATTTGCACTTTTCCACAGTTTATTTAACGTACGACGCGTTTCAACTCACAGAGTCATCATCAGGTACAAGGTCTTGTACCTGATGATGACTCTGTGAGTTGAAACGCGTCGTACGTTAAATAAACTGTGGAAAAGTGCAAATTGTCCTTATTTCATTATGATGAACTTCCACGACCTCAAGCCTAAATCTGTTGAACTTATCACTTGAAAATATTACCGTTTTATTCCGCTGTCATGTTTGCACGCACAGACGCGAACACTTAACCAAGTGCTTGACATATTTAATAATGTGTGCCTAGAAAGAAAAGTTTTTTTTATTAGATTCTCCCAGCGTCAAACGGTTACGAATCTTTTAATCATGGTGTCTTGGTTATGAATCTGCCGTTCAATAGGGGGAATTGCGCTAACGTCTTGATATCCTTTGGCACTTTCAATATTCTAAGGGTAGGTGGGTGGGTGAGTGGGGGAATCGTGACGGGGAGTCCGGAGAGTCGTTTCGGACGTTTAGGATCCCATAAACGCCTCGGCCATTGGAAGCACCCTCTCATCCTTCCTCTTTTGCCCTCACATCCGCATTTCTCACCTCGCAGTCCTCTTCGTTGCTCTCACGCCCATCTCTGGTGCACTGCTCTCTCTCTCTCTACCTCCCACTTCACTCCCACCCCACCCTTCCCTCCCGTCCCATTACCACATGCGCAACAAGTGACTAAAACGGTCGCTCATCAAGCGGTACTTCAAACTATTTGTACTAACACCACGTCTTCTGTAACCAAATAGACCTCACTAGAACTGCAGCATGGCGTTACCATTCTTCCTGCCCTTTTGTCTCTACGCCTGCTGAGTTTTCCTTGAAAGCAAGAGGCTAGGGTACTAGTACAATATCTATTTTCACTGCCGACCGAGTTGACTGTAGGTGTACGCCTGTATCATGTGGAAATCTATTCAGTATTCCATTGAGAAATGCCTCCTTTCCTTTATGCTTCTCTTCCCCCATGCCCTTCACGTCTCCATTCCACCCAACCCATCCTGGTCTCTTCTCATAACTGGGATTTTACTGCTGTTACCTATCCTCGAAACCACATCTTAAAATCTCGGATTGAAATCAAGAGGAAACCTTAAGTTGTATGCTTTTCTTTCAACGCTCACTCTCTCATCTCACTTAAGGATAATCCTTCAAACAGGCGGTCGTCGCGGCAAGTCTATAAAACTCAATGGTTAATAGGGTAAGGAAAGAAACTTCACACTTCCTCATAAAGATTTATTAATTCACGCGACCATGGTTTCGATGCAGCGCATCATCACGTGATGATGATCGAAACCATGGTCGCGTGAATTAATAAATCTTTATGTGGAAGTGTGAAGTTTCTTTCTCTGCCCTCATCTTGGAGGATTCCACAAAGTTAAGCCTGAAACTGTTATGTTTACCATAGTTATATCAATTAATATCTTCCTTACATACAGGAGTATATTTTCTGTACTATATTTCTCGAATATATTTCCTGCATACATGAGTATATTTTCTGTACGCGTCTCTATCAGTGCATGTGTGACGCTTTATACGTACCAAAGTCACTGATAATGCTGAAAGTAATATTTCTTGATTTTTTCGTCTTGTGTTGGTTTTAGAAGTAATATTCTTGGTTTACGCGTTAACATAATTGGTAATCTATCGTAGATATATCTAAGGGTATATTACCTGTCGCAATCAAACATTAGCTAGAAAAGTACTAATAATGCTATTGAGAGTAGGAAATGTTGGCGATTTTTTAAGCATTATCAGAAATCGTCCAGTATCAGAAGTCCTAGATTATGTGAAATTATTCTACCTGTCAGAGAGATCCAAGTAACGAAAATTTAAACTCAAATTTGGTCTTATTTAACCTAGCTAATTTTTTGTGGTAATTTCCTATGAATGAAATTTATTTGTGGTATACCAATAACTGTAATTATTGTATTTTTTGGTGAGCAAAAACGATACGATTTCTCATTCCCTTTTAATGCCATTTGATGAGCGTTTGACAATGGAAGCAATGAAGAAAGAGGTGTGATTTTTGGGTGCTGATTGGCCGATATTTGCCAAATATTAATACTGTTTGTGTGGTTTTCGTTAGCCGAATATATTTTGTTGGGTTCTATCTCCATGATCTAAGTTTACTCTTAAAGTTTTCATAAAATAAAGCGATCAGAATGATGGGCTATCAATATGGAAGCACTTCGAGAAACTTTCGGGCTAATAATGTATAAGGAGGGTATATAATTTCTGAACTGAATAACTCAATGCAGCTATAGAGTGACCATTTTCAGGTGAAATAAGTTTTCTTTGCAATATTTATCATTCTAGAATAGTTTTCATTTCATAACCCGGTAAACTTTGGCAAGGTCTACGAAATTGCGTTTTCCTAACTAATTTTTGCCTTTTTGATGAGTTACCATAGTAACTACGTAGCATCGTAATAACAGCGAGGAAATTATTAGTCTCTGTAAATGAATACGTGCACATGCAAGTTGAAGAATTGCTCGCTGGATTCGAATAGGAAATCCTTGGGGTCAAATAAATTAGCTCTCAAGCTAGTTTCTTTTTACTTGCTACTGTGAAGGAGGGAGGGGCGGGAAATAATTATAGCAGTAAATGTTGTAATGTCTTTATGTGTTAAATATGAATTGCATCTCCTCTATGATATTTTTTCAAATATTCTAAAAATCGAATTCTTGTGTGCCTCAGGAATACTTTGTCTCGTAAAAGAGGTGAAAAGTTTTCACACATGTCAATAAGCCCTTGTCCTTCCCTGCTGCAGAACTGAATTAATTTCGCCTTCAAATCGAAAGGTAATGCTTATTTCCCTTTTTAAATGAAATTATGTATTCTTACTAAGTATTATAAGGGAATTAAGAAGGGAACGACAGGAATTAAATGATATTTCCCAGGAAGCATTCAATAATTTAAGAACATGTGAGCACAGCGAATACGTATTCAAGAACTTAAGGAGCATTCAATTGAACTCATCTACTCAATACTTACTATCGAGTATTCAAGTACAGAATAAAACTTCCTAAGAGGCATTATTTCGTTCTTTGATTACCAGAACACTCTCAGAATTGGTTTCTCAGGTGTGAGTACTGAATGCATACCGTGCTTTCCCCTATTGATTGATTACTGAAGCACTCATTCCCTGCGAAACGTGAATTTCAGTTCTCTTGACAAACTCCAGATTCTTACATGTAATGTTTTCATCCCTTGATTTTATTGGCATCATTTTGATTGCTTTTTTATAAGTCTTACTCAGTTGTAAATACAAGGGACTTTACCTGGTGGATACATTCGGAAGCTTCTAGATTCGGAATGGAGCACTTCGCCTAAATTATGTTTTACGTAAATACCCGAACCGTTTTCATGCACGCTCAAAATGTTTTCAAAAGATTAGGAAGACCATAAAAACCACTTCGAGTCAAGTTTATGATTTCACCATACTTGGCGAGGAATTCAGGAAAGATATTCATTGTTTCGACCGCTTGAGGAAATTGGAGTGTGTCGGTTTCCAGATAAGCCTTATTGCTTGAGTTTTTTTGAGTTAGAAGTCTTCAGTACCGTTTGATTCCTGCAGCTTCCTGGCTGGGGAAGTAGTGTTTACGAATCCTTTGGGAAATGTTTTTTAACAATATACAACTTCCTTTAGTCTTTCTTACGGTGACGTGGAGAGTGGGAGGATGTGCTCAATTTAGACTACATCAATGAGTAGTATTGTCGCCTTTTTAAGCCATTAAATTGAGGCAACGTGACATGATAATTTAATTTTTAAACTACATGTGCATAAACATGATGACCGGAGTAATCAAACCGAAATTTGGTTGGTTTTATGTTTTTTTCACTCGATAATGGGGGTAGTATTATTTGTGAATTCCTTAGTTCGGATGATGTTAGGTGTTTTTGCCATATTAAATTATACATTTTACCTCGTAGTTTAGAGATATTTCGTTTGAATTTTTTTTCCAAAATGAGCAACCTGCAGCGAGGTCCTCTTCCAGGGGTTTTAAATTGATGTTGCGGATTAATATAACTTGTATGAGGTGCACAATGATTTAGATTAGCATGTAGAAGTCGATAATAATTTTCCGAACACCATGCATTGAAATAGATTTGTTACAAGATTTTTGGAGGCACAATTAGTTATTCATACCGTAAGCTTGATATCGAAAAAGTTTAGGGAAAATAAAAAGGAGTGATTTTACCTGTTCTTATTGCTGGCATTTATGTGGTATCCATGGTCTAACTTTAATTGTGAGGTTCATCGAGTTACCATCTTCCCTTTTCCAGAAATATTTGAATGAAAACAATGCATTATGTATGTTATGATAAAAGCATGCTCAGTTTCATTAGTAGTTGCAATTAATACCTGTTTCTTTAGTTTTTGATAAACGTCCACTTGGCTGTCCTGCATAAAAAAATTCTATGAGCCACCATTCCAAGTTTGTTGATATGTAATGCTGCATTATGTATTCCGGATTTATTCCTAGTTCACACGTCGATAGAGTGAGTAGTCAAGAACTGTGACGATCAGTGAGCATGCAAGTGTCGAATTAAATGATCCGTCGGTTAAGTTAGACCATCTATTTGAAGACTATTGGGTTTCAATTTATGCTTTTGGAATATATGTTGTTCGGGAAAAGTAAAGCACCCTGGTGACTTGCGTCAATGAATTTAAAGTGTTGAAATGACGAGACATTGGCGTAGCCGTGTGGCATAAGTAATATCCCTAATCCAACCGTCTTGAAAGGGGAGGTCAGTCATTTTGTCAACCTTTCGCAATCGGAAGTTTTGCATATAAAACTCTGGATATGACTACATCAAATTGCGAGGAATATCGAGGGAGAAATCTTTACTTATTGGGAATTGCATCCTTTATTAACTGGAGATTGGGGCCCTTTTTTTAATACCCGAACCCACGCCACTTAACTAATACACACACACTCCTTCCCCAGCGGAAGGCACGCGCACATGATGTATGGAAACGCGTGTTTAATTTTTCGGCGTATTGAAAGAAAATATTCCTCGTATGTTCTCTCCATTGAGTCATTCAGCGTGGAGACTCTTGATTTACTTTTCAGAATGAATAGGTACTTTATCAGAGCGTTGGTTCAACCTATTGACATTAATACGTAGTAGGTACTCGCCTACCTATTGGGGAAATAGTACTGCAGCTTCCTCGAGAGCAACGAGGTCAAACTATTTTGTAATCATGTTCGCTGTTATGTTGATGTTTCTGACGGTGGATACCAAAAAATCAGTCATCATTTCGGTTTTTAAAAACAATAAATCAGTGTAAAATAAATCTGAAAGTAGCGCTCTGACAGCTTGAAAATTATACATGTATATTTTCTTGATTGACTCGTCAGGGTAGTTCACATAAATCAGACCCAGGAGTAGCATATTATACTCATGTGTTTTACAAGGGACCATATGACAGCTGCCAAGGTTTACTGCCTACTGAAATTTACATTTGAGAATACGCAGATGTGCCATGTAACTGATTTCGATCAAAACTACTGTATTTTTCCACGTGACATTATTTAACGTCTGAAGCGATTTCAATGTTGGCGTATTATCACGGTGTAGGATACCTTGACAATCGATTGTCAACGTTGAAACAGGAGAGATTGTTATTAAAACGAATGTGGGAGCGTGCGAATGGTTTAATATCTGCAGAATTCTTTCACAAAATAAGGTTGGAACGTTTTAATTTATTTCATCTAATAAACTATTGTATGCTTTAAGGGCCACGTCGATTGAAACGTACCTTTCTGATGATTTTCATGTGGCTCGATTCACCTTTTGTTCTTATTTACACATGGAATGTTTCCATATTATGGGAAATAAATTTAAAGAAGATTTGATCCATATTCACAGAACATATCTAATGCTTCTTTAAAGTAAAGAACAAGGTTTGAATCGTCACTGTCATTGCATGATAATGAGAAAATGAATACTGAGATATTTTATTGACTGTGACATTTTTGATATTTCCGTTCATTGCGCTTTTTCTTGTTTTTATGTCTGCATGTGATATTATTAGAAAATTTTTGCCTCCACACCATCTGAACAAGCCTGCGAGTGTACCGACATTTACATTGTATGTTCAAAGCGAACGGTAACTACGGCCGTATGAATATAATTGAATTAAAAAATACGGCCGTATGAATTTATATTTTGATTTATTTATTTATTTTTATAATTTTTATTGATTTACTGCTTGTATCTTCTCTAATTTCCCTCACCCATCCTTTGCCCATTTATAAGAGTACGGCTGGGGTTGACTCTTCCCATTATAAATTACATTGTATATTGGGGCCTTTGAATTCATTTTTCCGCCGGATCATTTTTTCATCTTTTTCATTATTTTGATCAAATATGCTTTTGTTTGCCCTATTTATAGTTAATTCAATCGCAAATGGTCGTATCTTTGATGTGTGCCGTGATTTGGATGTAGAAGCAAGTTTTATCAATAATGTAATTTCAGGTCCAATACCGTATGGATTGGTGTATAAAACACCTAATAAAGAAGGTGGATGATTTGGTCGGGGAGTGTAGAATTCTTCATCTAACCATAGGTTCAAGGATCTGTGAAATTCACTCATTCAGAGGGTAGTGGGCGAATCAATTCCTTTTTCCCTGTACCGTCTGCGGTTTCCCAGGGAGATCTTGAACCCGAAAAACCACACAGATTAGGGGAAGACTAGGGTGTCGAAAGGCCTCATCCGGACCCTTCGATCAGTAGCCCAGCGTTCTGACCACTTGAGTACGTGCACCTGAGTGGTTTATATTAGTATTAATTAAAATAGATATATCAGCGTGAGAAGTAGCAAGTTCAGGTGCAGTTTTCTGGCAATTCATAGACAATTGATATATTTTCTAGGACAAAAACGGGGTCGGTTGGCTCTTGGGCTACTCAATGTAGTCGGTCACTGGTCATCCGGGTCAACAAAAAAGACTATCGACCCCGGGAATGATTCGGGACTCCAAACTCTACTAAATAGGTACGCATTCCGGTACGCCACAACCCAGGCGAGCACTCTTCTCTGCCGTGCGATTTCCGCGTCACAAGGGAAAGAGAGGAGAACAGGTGGTGGGCAGAAAATGGATGAGGAGCAGTGGAGTGAGCAGTGGATTTGGTTGGGATGGGGTGGGGGTTTGTAAGCCGGGCTAGGAGGCACGTGAAGGGGCGGTAATTGCCGGAAGCGGCCGGAGGAGGGGGATGGCGGATGGGTGGGGAGGGGAATGCAGACGCCGCGGAAATGGAAAGGGCCTCTGGGAGCGAATGTCGCCGCCCAGAGTCTGCGAAAGTCAATTCGGAAAATGGAATCACGGGCACCTCCGGAGAGCACCGGGGTGAAACGATAGTATTCGCATTCCCGTCGAATCGATGTGAGTCTCGAATGTCAAGAGCCTCGAGGGAGAGCCCAAGATGATGGGTCGGATGGAGAGGATGTTGTGGAAGGGGGGGGATGAGAAATTGGCTCCTCTTGAATTTAAGCTTAGAATTGCCATAGCATGTGCAGTTGTTCAAAGTGACTCTTTGATTCTTCTTTTTGGGGTCCTCCGACGGGAGGAGTCGCTATTTGAAATGCCAGCATAACATTAGTCTCCGTTTTTGTCAGGTCAAAACACGCCATCCTTACCTGTTTTGCATAAGAGTCCAGTAACTTATGGCCAACGACCGCTTCGCCTATCTTCTACAGTACCTTAATCAAATGATAGCGTCGGCCTTCCAATGGCTCCCAGAATATTAAAACATCGTCCCCAAAGTATACCTGCTCAGGGTTGCAAGATGGATTGCTTCTACTAGCATTTATATTTGTTGTAGATACTTGACATCTTTAGCTATCTACTACCTTTTCCCCCATTTTTGGATTATTCATGCCCTAAATGACTGTACATCTGCCTTTAGCTCAGTTGTAAACCCAGAGAATTGCATGTGAAGACGATTTTTTTCGATCTAAGATTATTATTAACGTAGTTCAAAGCGTGGGAGTCGTAGTCTAATCCTTCGTCAGTACGTTTCGTATTGTTCATATTGATTTATTAATGTTTGTTACATTAATGCAAATAAATAACGCTAATATTTATATGTAATACATCGATAATCTCTTCTCGTTCATAAACTACGGATCTTCATCTGCTCAATACCCCGCAAGGCGTATGGCGGGAAAGGTGGGGGAATGTTAAGACAGTACCCGTTAAATAGAATGCAATTACATGTAAACCAAAAAAAAACATGCTAATTCACACCCAAAAAGGCGAATTTATTGATGAAAAATTTATTTTGACTTACCCACATGCAATTACATTTAAAAGTAGCTAATATAAACAAGAAAATGAACCTTCGAATGTACTGGATGTCTATGCAGCGTTTAATCTTTGCCTTCCTTGTGATCGAATTTTTTAACTATTTTTACTATGGCTTCGATTTTTTTACTATTATGGTCTCTGATTGTCCGAGGAAAGAACTAATATTTATGTCTACCTTTACTGGAGACTATCTCCTTTATCGTATCTTCGAAGTCTAACCAACCCAAATAGTGTGGGGCCATAATGATTCCCTTTGTGTCATAGTTAAACTCGTATGTTCTGAAACTTGCTAAAAGAGATCGGATAAAGATAAACCACTTTTAGTGTCCCAATACGCTTCCCACAGATATATTTCAGTGGCAAATAATCTAATTTGGAGAAGGGACCCGCATTCTCAGCTTTTTCGTTACCAGTAATGGGTTGTTGTCTCCCACGAGGTATCTAAATGTCGAAAGATTTGGATGAATGTTCGAAAACTCGTGTGTTTTTACACATTTAGTTGTTATTGATTCGCTTGTGGGTTATAAATATTTCATAGCCGTTTAAATGCTTCGAACGTTGCCATGTTGTTTTAGTTGAACGGTTCTTTCTCATTTGTTCAAAGATTCCAGTAGTCAGTAATGAGAGAAAACTATACGCGTACCCGAAGTATATCAACGAACAAAAAGGTCGAGGGGTATTTCATGAAGCATGTGGAATGCCTTCTATATGATCAAGAATGCCTTGTAGTGAGCTTTGAAAGCAAGAATAGGGGTCACGTCTTTTTATCAAAGCTATACGGTTAACGGAGGGAGTCAGAGACGCGAGAGAAACGTGAGGCAGGTGATCTGAGGTGAATCTGTCAGGAGTCAACTGCAGTGACAGAGCATCGTGCTTTGTCGGTTTGCTTGGATGCCCCCGGCTGAGTTTGAAGCATATTAATTGCAATGAAATGTGTCAGAGGCGAAATCTGCATTAGGCGGAAACCTTTCAGACTCGGAAATAGAAATATCATAATCAAAAATATAATGGCCACCTTTTCCCGGGTGAGCCCCTCTCTAAGACGGGAGATGCAAGCAGAAAGCGGTCTGCTTTGCAGTTGCATTTGGATTGCATTGGATTTCATAGGAAGGTGGAGAGAAAATTTCTTACCAAAACCTCCGGGTTGTATGGTTCGGGATTGGAGTTTTGTTGACCATTTTTAACTTTGCATGCGGTCGAAAAAAACCCTTACCTATGGTATGATCCTAGTAGTAGTAGTATTTAAGGGAGGCGACCGACAGCTGAGGTCATTTGCGGGTATGATCCTCTTCATTACATGGGCCGTATGATTATTTAAGGAAAAATTATTTGATTTTACTGAAACTCCATAGTTTAACATATTCATGTATCACGGAAATGTTCGCGTCCGTTTTTATAAACTGTCAAAGATGGAAACTCTATTTATTCCAAAAATTTCACCCAATTCCTTGCGATTCCGCCCTCGGCAGGTATCACTGTAATATTTAAGCGTGTTTTTATTAGAGGTCGTCAGTGATTGATTGATCGTTTTCGTTAAAAATCGCTTGGTTGTGGCGGAAGAATAAATTAAAACGCAATTGTTTTTGAACTTGTAAAATTTTCTTTGCTAAAAACGAATTTCCGCCCCAACCAGGTTATGGAATGGAGCCCTTCGCACAATTTTGCGTGCAAAGAATTTCGTTTGTTGATTATTGGCTCTTGCAGTTGCGTCAGTTATCGGTTCAATCAATATATATTTTATTGCGTAATAAAACCGCTAACGTAATTAATATATGTTTTAATTTGGGCATATTTTCCTCAAACTCCATTGTCGTGAATTGACAAACCGACAGCATAATGGCGAAATATCCCAAAATAATTATTTTCAGAATATTACTGACATGTAATTATTTATTTTGCTCGCGGATCTTGAGAAATAATCCGCCATTCAACGTTTTCCAGTCGAATCGTCGTGAATAATGAAATATCTAATAACCGATGTATGTAATGCTTAATGAGTAATTTAAGACCAGACCAAGTTTGGTATTTTCTTGTTTTAAACTCGTACAGGCGGTATTTGCAAATAATACTTTGTCCTCGGCCAGCATACGCGATACTTATCCTCCAATTACCCGTGTAACATGTACATTTACTTGGAATTCTTAAGTTCGAATTCTATCCCAAGAAGAATTTTCAAATGACGAATAAGCAAATTTCTTCTACGATGTTCTATTGACAATTATGAAGATTAATTAATAATTGATGAACGATAAACGTAATGATATTCATACGTTTTTGAAGGACTGTAGATATAAATTATTCCTTAATAATACCTTCAACGTTGGGTTAGAAAAGAAAACAAAGTTTTTTAGGCAAAAATGTTTCCTTAGTTTTAATTTGGGAACTTTACCTTGACCGGAGGAAATTCACCGCTTGATATGCGCCAGGTGATGTAAACATTCCGCAAAACATGTTGAATCATTAAAAACCGGATGTTGAAAACCTTTTAATTCATATGTCGAAATGCCATTCACTCAAAGGCAATTTCTCGCAACGTCTTTCTCTGCCCCTATTTGGAATGATTTCTCAGCTGCCACCACCTGAATTACGATTAAATTAAAAATATACAATATTATTCTCGACAGAATTGTTTGCGCAACTAAGGGCATATCAATGATAACCCATCGTAAAGAATTGATTATAAATACATTTTCGTGGGGGTAACCCTCTCCACTCCATACTTTATATGAACATGATGAGGTTAAATTCACGAAAAATAATTCTGGCTGTGCGAAAGAAGCTGTAGAGAATGTTGTACATTACCGAAATGTTCGGTGTCAAATGAACTCTGCCCTCTGATTTTGCTTCCACACAATGTATTAAATATTAAAATTTGCTTCAGTTCTTTTGATAACCATGATATGTTTATAATAATCAGTTTCAAAAGGTTTAGAAGGAAAAATCTGACGCGCCAAATGTTTGGTTATTTGAAATTAGTGGTAACCACCTTGAGGTTATGTTCACCAAAAGCTCTGTTCTAAAACCTCAAAGCAATTACATCAGCACGTTTAACGTTATTGTCCTTGATTCGGAATTATCCCTATCGTCGTTTTCTTTAGTCTGTATTTCTAGAGAGATACAAAATTGCTATTTATCTTTCCTGAATTTGCCGAGACATGTGAGCAGCGTTTCACTCGAGTGAAAATGGGTTTTTTGTATGATCATGGCATGATATTTATTTTTTTTGGCAACGAGTTGTTTATTTTGAAGTTCTAGAACAGTTTTGTTTCCTTGGATGGATATTTTTGAAAGCTGTCCACGGTTTTATCGTATGTACTAGCAAAAAATTTTCGGGAACTATGATGCGACCTCGAAGATTGAACTCAACCGATCGGTAATGATATACGGCATACTTATTGTTCCGTTCAGTACTTAAAATGGCCGCTAGGCAGCTTCAACACGTTTTCCATTCACGTCAGCGTTTGTTTCGTTTTCGCGAGTGCATTGTTTCATCCACAATACTTGTCTTTGATGATGCTCCGATGAAAGTATTGAGATTACGGTGAAATCTTCTCGGAGTGTCCACCGGATCAGGGATTTTGCTGCCTAAGTTTCAATGACTAACTTGTTATCGTCCTCAGGTCGTTGATACTGGGTCATCAATTTTTAGGTTTTTATTTCAGTTATGGTGTGGTGCAACGAAAGAAGAATGATAAACCAAAAGGTTAGATGCTGCACAAAGTGGCAGCGGTCCTGGAAAATCCGGGTCATCATTTTTGTCATACTTTAATGTCCTCCACTCGGGCTCAGGTCAATCCTGATTGGCTGCTGCTCATGTTCTCTCTCGTTCTCCTTGCTATTTTAATTTTCTGGAGCACGGGCTTCCAGGCTTGGTTGATGGAGTAACCTGTGTATTGGTTGAAGTTTTTTTGTGGAGATGAAATATCCTGCATTTTCCCCCTCCGGTGCATTTCTACACTGTGCGCAAAAATATATTTCGGGCTCTGTCAATATTCCTCCCACGTGACCATGCATATAGTTTACAGCGAAAAATCTTGGAACTATGTAGTGTTGGACGGTTTAATGTTGACGGGTATTTTTTGTTGCAGTGTCCAAAAAAACCTTCTTGGCCATCTTCCTGAGAATAAATACACCAAACTTCTAACTAGCAATATTGTTACTAACGGGATTTATTGGAATTGACTTAAGGGGGTAAATACGCAAAAATATAATGCGGGGTTTAGTATTAAAAAAATTTTTTTACAAATTAATTGCAGTTTAGAGTCATGTGTGGAGACATTTCTGCTTTGAGTATTGATTGCCTTTCGATTGCAATAGAAGGTCATCAATTCTTCGGCCCATGTAGAAGAAGCGATGCCTCTTAATTCTTATCGCTTGAGCCCCTATGCAGTCTTCATAGTTTCTTCGAATTTAGTGTGTGAGATATCATTTTGATTTCTCGGAGATCTTTTTCTCAGCGCTGACGGAGATAGTATTTCAATGCTCGGAAACTAGGCCGTATTATTCCTGGGTTTTGTTTTTCATTGTGATAAATCATCCTGATTTCATGGTAGTTTACCTGGGCAGGGTGACTCCCCAATCCCTTCTTCCCCAGAATGTGTACTCGGTTCTAAGCCTTGCGGCGTTAGTGAATAATTTGTAACTCTTCACTATGCTTTTATACGATTTCGTCGAGGAAATATTTTATATTTTTAAATATTTCAAAAAAATATATTTTATATTTTACTCAGATGGTAGCTGCATAGAAATCATTCCAGATAAGGGTAGGGTAAGACTTAGCGAATTGATTTGAGTGAATAGTGTTTCGAGATAAGTACTCAAAAGTTTTCAAGGTCAGACTTTTAAGAGTTATGATGTACGGAATGTTTATATCACATAGCGCCTAGCAAAACGGCGAATTTCCCGAAGGTTAAGTTAAAGACCCCAGATTTAAATTAAGGAAAAAGCTTTTTCCTAAAAATATTTTTTCTTTTCTAACACTTCATTGAAGGTGTTGTTAAGGAATTGTTTACATGCTACGGGGCTTCAAAAACCTTTGAACACCATAATGATCATCGTCCGTCAACGATTTATTATTCCGAACTATTGTTCATGGAAAGTCGTTGAATTGATGTACTTACTATATTTTTCATTTGAAAAATCTTCTTGGGATAGAATTCGAACCTGACAACGATTAAATTAAAATTGAATCTCTCATTTCCTAACCTACCATTAAAGATGCGTTTACACTAATATGTGCGAACTTTCTTTTTAAATTCTGTGTAAGGTAATTCCTGTTTTTAGAAGTTCATACAAATGCAATCGTCGTGGCTAAAAAAATACCACGGGAAGCGATTGAAAGTCGGAACATTTCATGCCCATGCTTCTGTGTGTTTTCCAATTAATTGGTTTGGCTCTTTGTTGATGTTAAGTATGGCATCAAGTTTCGATGTAGGCGGTAGAAAATTCCTGAAAGCAGTATTATTATTATTTCGTAAGAACAAAACGTACCGACCGAAGGAAGGGAAATTTTCAGGGTTCAGAATTTAGGTTACGGATTAACTTCGCCTGTGTCAGTGAGAATTTTCTCCCGACTATAATAGTCTACGCGTATATTTTTAATGGTTGTGCTCCCCATCTGCGACTCGCAAGGACAAAATTTCATCCCATGCCGCGACGAAGCAAGGAAACGGTCTCTCCTCACCCTTGAGGTTAGGCAGCACCGTGTACATATGCGGATCGTGTGTGGTTCCATAACTACCAAGGGTCTATCAGCTAGCCGATCGCTTGGGAAAATGCTGTATTTATTAATTTAAGTCCAGATGTCAGGGGATAACCCTTCTTGTTCTGTAGCCGGTACCCCTTAATGTAATTTTGAAATTATTGCAAACTACCAAGTTTTAGTGCGATGAATGCCGATATTTATGTGACAACTCACTGTGCTATGATATTATTCTTACTGTGATTATTTACTGTGCTATGTGACTGTGCTTACAACTATTGCGCTTTTGCGATGGGCTGTGACACAAAATAATGTAAGTGCTTTAAGAAACAACACCATATCCTTTCCCGAAATAGGAACCCTCGAAATGTGCGATGATTCACGGGAAGATACCGTTGAGCTCCCTGCCCAGCGAAATAATTGAATCAACTATGGCCTTTATTCACTTTTTTTTAGTGATTAACAAAACTAGGCGAAGTACTAGACCGGTCAATACGAGTATGCTGTTTATTAACCCAGTCACCAAATTTTGATCTTGTTTCTTTTAAGGTTTAAGGCTCGTTTCTTAGATGGTTTCATCCCTATAAGTCGTATGAAAACAATTTCAAAGAATTAGCCATCAAATGTGCAGGCAAATAAGTACGTCTGAATAATTAATTTTCCCATGCGTTTTTTCTTGTTCTTTTATCAGATATGACTAATTTTCTAACCGAATAATTCCCTCTCCTGATTTGATATCTGTCTCTGTTTTCATCTGTGCGAATGAAAGATATCGAGACATTTTCTTTGTTCGATGTTTAACTTTAAAATTTCCCAAATGGCAGGGTGAATATTTTACAGATCAAATTAAATGTATATTAGTGAAAGAGTCAGATTTACTTTTTCGATTTATTATTTAGATTCAGTCACACACAGCCAAGTTTTGTGCAGGGTGAAATAGTACCCAAAGTTGTGAATGAAATAAAAGCTTCTTGAATACTCACCGGTAGATACACAATACTTTTGCGCTCTATGGAGAGCTTTGACCCGCGCGCTATTTCAGGAATTGCGTCAGTCTTCACTGATGAGACCACATACCTCAAGACCACAACCAAGCACTCGCTAAGGTAGTAGTTTCTCCATCCCCAGTTAGCAAATATTTACCGACTACCCTGTACAGATTAATGCGGGGAAGAGCATATTTCTACCACAGTATAATTAATATAAATATTATTTATTATTAGGTAATCTACCGGTTACGGTAGGTTTTTGGATGGACACAGCTCCTAAATAAATATTTTGTGACTCCTAGCAAAAACATCTACATCAGGTCCCTCTTCATCTCTGAGTACCTTCTTCCTCCCTTCATCCCGTCGAACATCCCTATCCTGTTCCTTCCCTTTCCTCGTTTGCCCAACATTCTCCCCTCTATCACAGTCTTCAACATCCCGCTGCCGGTCAATACCCCCTTCAGCCACTTTTCCTGCCTCCATAGGATTGCTCCCAACAAACCCCTCTCTTCGCCCACCATACCAAGTACTTCCTCCTTTGTTTTCTTCTCTGTCCATTTCACCTTCTCCATTCTTCTCCACACCCACATTTCAAAAGCCTCCAATCTACGTCTATCCTCCTGCTTCAATGACCACGTTTCCGTGCCGTACATAGCTACGCTCCATATCAAAGTTTTTACGAGTCTTTTCTTAGCATCCTTACTCAAAGTCCCCGTCATCAACTCCCTCCTCCTCGTGAAAGCCTCTTTGCCTAGCGCAATTCTTCTCCTTACGTCCCTACTACTTTGACCGTGTTGGTCCAAAACACTACCGAAACACAATCCAAAAAAAATATATATATATATATAAAATTAATTATTATATAATTATAATACATGGTATGGGATGATACCGTGAAAAGATATTGTATCAAATATTGCGGATGAATTTAAATTCTTACAAGACTTTGAGATAATTGTGTTGGAACGGAACTAAATCTTGATGTTAAATTGATGCTAGAGTAATGTTACATTTATCCATTTGGAACGAATTGTTAATCATAGGTTTACTTCTGTCGGAGAACATCAATCAATGTTTGTATGGTTTGTCGATATTTTAAAATAATTTACCATGTGTGCCTAAAAAATTACCTTTTTTGTTGTTTTAATCTGAAATGTGGCATTATATCCATTGTGGCATCCTCTGCCCTTGCTGCTCAAGCAAAATTTCCCATTAGTGTATTTCCCGGGTACTCATTTAATTAGTTTGTTTTCTCATCTTCCGTTCGAAGTGAAATTTGCTCTCTGAGTATTACGTAAGTTTCGAAGTGAACATGTTCCGCATCCGGTCATGATTCGTATATGCAAGCTATGATTTTAGTTATGCAGCTGAACTTTTTCTAAGTTTCACAAAAGTTTTATCCATATCCTCTTCGTTCTTCCAACTTTCTCAACCTTCAATTAATGATATTCATACCTTCTCATCACGGTTTAAATAGGTGTAATTTGTTGAACCCCATGGATATGTATAACAGAGCTAAATCTAGGAAGAAACAAAGGATTTATGGTTATTATTAATGGTTTTATTATGGTTTTCCTACAAGTTTCCTCGTAAATACTGTGTAAAATAAACGGAATTTGATTAAATTATTTACAACATGAACAAGGGAAACAACGAGATGGCCGATAAACTAGTGAAGGTGTAATTCGGATAAAGAAAAGTAAAATCGCAAAACATCCGAGCCGCTAATGGAAAAAATGCTAATAGATTATGACGACATTTGGAATTGTTGGAAGGAATATATTGAAGTACTCTATCATGTTCCCAAGCCACTAGAAGATTGCTTAATTAAAGGTGAAAGCATGATAGGTAAAGGCGAGCGGGATCCGCAGATATTAAGAAGCGAATTCGACAGAGCTGCGGCAGACCTGAGAGACAACAAGGCAACAGGAGTTGACAAATTAAACAGAGAAATGATCAAGCCACCCGGAGGCAAAGCAAAGGATGCCCTCTATGGAATAATCAATCAATCAAAGATAGCTATGACAGCGGAAAGATACCAGAAGATTTCGAGAAAATTATCATGATTGCAATACCGAAGAAACCGAAAACAGATAAATGCGAGGAACACAGAACATTGAGCCTGGCGACTCAAGTGTCAAAAATCCTTTCTGGGATAATTGGCCGAAGCCATTTTATATGGCATTCGTGGACTTGGAGAAGGCCATCTACAACGTCGAATGGAACAAGATGTTCAAGATACTAGAAGAGCTTGGATTGGACTACAACGGCAGAAGAAATACCCATACCTCTACAAGAATCAGGTTACAATAATGCAAACGAAAAATGGAAGAAAAATAGAAGCCAAAATAAACAAAGGAGTAAGACAAGGATGCAACCTCTCGCCAGCAATATTCAAAGTATACCTGGAAGAGGCAATGGCAATCACTATATCCAAAGAACCTAAGGCTGGAAACAAGGAAACAATTCGTCAACACTTTCGTATGGAGCATGGCGCTCTATGGTTCCAAGACTTGGAACATTGGAAAATTTGACCAGCGAAGAATGGAAGCCTTTGAAACATGGTGCTGGATGAGAATGATGAAGACTAAATGGATAGGCAAAGTAAGGAATGAGGAAGTATATAGAAGAGCATTAGAGGATGGAAAGAGATGTTTCAGGCGTGATATGGTGGAATATCATGATTAATTAAAGACGGACGGGCGGCGGCTTCTCTGCCTGTGTTCGAGGGAGTGGAGTCTCAGGAAAGGCGGGAGGCCGGTGGCAGTTGGCTCCCAGTCTTTGCAGAGTGCCAATCGTTCGTTTTCAAAACCTCTATGACGTCACCTCCCTACGTTCCGTCATGAACCTTTTACTAGAACAGCGCTACGCCATCAAATTTTGCGTGAAACTGGGAAAAACAGGGAAAAAGACTCATCCATTGCTCAAAATAGCCTATGGTGATAACGCCATGAGTAGTTCGGATTTTTTTGAGTGGCACAAGTTGTTTCGGGAGGGTTAAGGAGATGTTGAAGATACGGAACGTTCAGGATGCCCTTCGACCTCAATAAATCGCCAAACTCTTGCAATAGGGAAGGCTTTGTTGGATAGGGATCACAGATTAAGTGTTCGTATCGTTTCTGACGAACATGGGATCTTTAAAGTGATGTGCATCGACTTTTGATCGAAGAAATGGGGTCGAGAAAGGTAAGTGCGGAGTTGGTGCCGAAATTGCTTACGGACGAGCAAAAGGAAACTCGCATGCGGATCTGCCAAGGATCGTGGCTACCCTGCCTCAGACACACTAAACGTCTGACGTTGCCCCACCAGACTTCTTCCTCATCCCCTGCCTCAAATCCATAGTGAAAGGACGTCACCTCGCTCAGTGGAAGCGTTACCACGGGCCGTGACGAGGAAGCTTAACAGCATTCCGGGTGCCGCCTTCCAGAAGGCGCACGAGGCGTGGAAAATCCGCTTGCGGCGGTGTGTGGACGCACAAGGGTGCTAATTCAAAGACTTTTGAGTGAATGTATCAATTCTTAAATGAAAATATTTTTTTTAATCGACTCAGTCCTACCACTTTTGGGACAGATCTTGTATATACACATACAATATTTTTGCTCTCTCCTGGATTGGGCAGGTGTCTCCCATTTTGAGCAGTCGACTGCCACGGCTACTCTCAGCGATCTGTTTCTGTACAGATAAACTGAAAGTCGTGGTTCTTCGCATGAAATTCACCGGCGAGTCGATGTGAAGGCTAGCGTGAACGATGCCGACCGTCGAAGGTCGTTCGCGGTGGCCATTACCCCACCGGTTAGCGGAATCGCTGATACGGGAGTAGGATTCCCAGGGGGATTTTTAATATCTCACCTGCACTCGTCCGCCCATTCGCTGCTCCTCGGGAGAGCAGCTGCTGCAGGTGCAATCGAAGGTTCCTAGCCCGCCCACTTCGAAAGATGGGAGGGAATAGAAGTGGACGGACCCTTGGTGATCTATCCCCATCTAATATATTAATGTCTCCCTTCTGCGGAGTCAAGTCACTCTTGCCTCAATCTTCACCCTAGCATATGTCCTTCTCTACAACCCTAATAATCATTCTACATCCTATGACTCAATGAATACCACTCGTCTATCTACTCCGAAGTGTCTTCTAGGTATAATCTATATGTGTTCTGAAAGCCTCCGCTAGGGTGTGTGGCAGGGGGTTGTTACGAACCAGGCATTCAACATCACAAATGAGTTTTCTTAATTTTTAATGGCGATAAATTCTTGTAAAATAGTTCAAATAAGGAATATCATAAAAACTACAGGTACATGCACTACGGTATCTAAGTGAGATTCACTTCTATACACATACAAAAGGAACTGCAAAAAAATGAATGAATGACTTTTTAGGCACTCCTAAACAGTACAAAAAAGTTTAATCTACGGTTTTTGACTTCACTTCGTGAAAGTTTTTGATATTCTTATTAAAATATTTTGTACTCGTCAGGATATTTCAAGATACAACGCGTTTCACCGACTTGCGGCCTCTTGCCTTACCCAGATAACCTCGATCTTCCCCCCCCCCCGTACCTTCAACATCCCACCCTCCCTCACCCCTCCCCAACCATAGTATATGACACGCGTTATGTCTTAAAATAAAGTGTGAAAAAGTACAAAATCTTTTAATTTGAAAACAAACAACCTTTTCCTTACACGATCGACTTTTTCGGCTTCCCACAATTTCTCTCCCGTCTCATGCTGCCCAACGCGCGTATCCTCACACTTCTACGTATATTTTTTATTCCCCTTCCTATGATATCGAGCGACCAATATCATGTACACCCATTTTCTGTGCCTTTCAACCTAAGTATTACCAATTTATGGGAGACGTTCAATAAAAACAATATTCTTTTAGTGGCCATGATCATGTTCCTATATGGGTTCCAAAGTTGTGTCAGTTTCATAACTGACCATAACGTTGCCAATTTGCTGTCCTGGTTGGTAAAGAGGGAATTTTTGAGGTTGAGGGTCAGACTCTTACAGTCTCCAGACTGGAATTGCGACATATACAGTCGTGCTGGTTTGCTTTTTTTTAGCGGTCTGGGCGAATTAGTGCTTAGTCATGACAAAGGCCTCTGTGAAGTCCGAGTGGTGTGCGGCAGCAGAGAGCTGGTAAACAGACGATAGCCGGCCGGTCTAGTGTTACCCTGCTTTTCTCGTTGATTTTTTTTCTGGAACAAGGGAGGTATGTTTCCATTAGGTGACTCTCGTCTCGGAAATATAGGCATTGAGCTTTTTGCGAGTATTCGTTTCTTTGAAGAATAAAATTATTTTTTTTTACCGGCAGAAAAGGTCGATGTGGAGCAATATTGGACGAGGGAATGTTAAAGACTGTGATAGAGGGGAGAAAGTTAGGGAAGTGAATTAGGGGGAGTAAATGGATGGGCATGTTGTAATGAAATGGAGGAGGGTTAGAATGTATGCAGAATTAAAGAAAAGTTAATAGTGGTTTGGGGTGTCAGGTTTTGTCTTCGTTAGGCGAGGTTATGAGATAAAGCTTCTTTAGTATGTGTCCATCCAACAAAAACTCTAATAGATAGAATTCAGTAACACCTTTATTTATCATTTACAAAAAACATTTAAATACCGAAGACTTTTGGCAGTCAATCTTCATCTTGTACAATTGAAGTAAAAATTGAGAGGAGTACATATTGACTACACTCTTTCTGATCCTCCTAAGTGAGTCAGCTCTGGTTTGGCAGTAGGTGCCACTTAAACAGAAGACATCACAGAATGTTGCAAATTACACAACTATATTGCATCAGGTTTTGTACCAAAGCACTAGTCTCTTCCATGTAACCAGTCTTTCATTTTCCTTTTCTCGTGATTTATTGACTCCAATTGTCTGAAATCCTTAGGTATTTCATTAAATTAAAGGTAAAATTACCTCCAATTTTCTTTTACCTAGATTTGTAAGATATTTTTTTCTCACATACCTGTGCTTCATGTTGTCTCTCAATAGTAATTATTGTTTTGTGCTTCGCGTATTTTAAATTTTCCATTACAATAGTTTTATATTGTAATGACATATCTATGCAGCATGTCAACAGGTAGAAGTCCCAATTGTAGAAAGATATTTCTTCCATCTAGAATATTTGTATTCTTTGATTTAGTCTCTAACATTTTCACTAGAGTTTTTCTCTGTTTATTTTTAGTATATTACTTTTTATGGCACTAATGGATCCCCATACTAGTCTACCCGACAGTTATACCATATCTTGAAATACTCTCAGCCAGTGTAAAATATACCATTACCTTGATCACATTCAAACTTACAAATTAATAATGTAGTGACCTTGGCGAAGGATATAATTTAATTTATTGTTACAGCATGTTCAAAAAAGGTAATATTTTGACAAAGATCCCCCCATGTAATTATATTTATTTTTAATTCCAAATAATAATAATTAGCCTGTAAATGTTTTGTCCATTGCTTAAGTCTACATATGCACCAAAAGCTATTTAATGTATGTAAATGGTATTATGTAAATAACTTGTTATGCTGGCGAAGCTATCCGAGTTCTTGAGTAGAAAAAATATTTTCCTTATAAATGCTTCTTTATTTGTAATGAAATTTTGAAGGTTACTGCATCAAAGCTCACAGAACACAAAATCGATAACTCCGCTTTTTGTATAGCTGAATGCTGTCACGAAACATAATGGCTGTTCGAGTCTCGCATTCACATTTTCTACATGAGTAGAAGGAATAAAATGTTCCCCTAATGCCGTATGCATAGGAATTGTGGGCCAGTGATCGAATTGAAACAGGTGAAGTTAAAACGTCACGAGTGATTTTTGTATAAACATACTATATGATAATATCTGTCTTCGGTAAATTTCAATTGAGGATATAGGCAGAAAAGAGTATGGAGACATTATAAATTAAAATAAAAAACTTAACACAGGCATAAAGAACAATTGTAACATTGTGTGTCATATGGTTATCCCCTGAAAATGGCCACATTATATTCAACTGTAAATACGATTGGAGTACTGTGTGACACGCGTTATTCCCTTTCTTAAGGCATCCACCTAGCATGATCATAGGATCACGCAAATATTTTTTCATAATCGGCATTATTACTCAAACAATGAAATGATTACAGCTCCGCGGTCTAGAATAAACTATATTTGGTAAAACAGATATAAATACTTGAGGTAATGGGGTAACAAAAATGTTTAATAAATGATCACGTATAACTTTTGCTCAGCTAATTAGCCTTGCACGCCTTGTTGAAAATTCCTTATGACTAAAACTATTAGGTGTGTAGAATACCACGCAGTTAGGCATTGTAGTTCCTGTGGTAGTAGCATGGGCTAATGCTACAGGAAGAGAAAATATACTGAATTGTGATTGATAAAAAACGCTGGATGCGATCAAGAAGTAAGGAAAGTTGCAATGCAATTGATGGATATTTACCGTGATCAGTTGATCACTCTTAGCATTACTGGATTGATTCATTTTGAAAACCTGAATATGTAGGCATCTCCAATTTTCATTGATTTATTTTGGTAGTGTACCGTTTGAGATAAGTTAATCGGGTGGATAAAGACTGCACATGCCTACCTTTCTTAGCCTCGCTTACCAAAAAAAATTTGGTGCCCCACACCATAATAAACTGTTCTTCAATTCCGCATGCATTCTATCTCCCTTCATTCACTTTTCATTTGCCTTGGCGATCTGTTGGCCATTATTGACTTTGAGTGAAGATACGTCTTTAATTAAAGGTCAATCAGAAGCCATCGAATTGGAGTTACTTTTGTCCTTTATTTTTACTTACGCAGAGTTAGCATCTTCTTGTGCTTTCATAAATTAATTAAATGCTGTTGTACCATTCAACGGTACAGTAGAGAGAGAGAAAACGCTGCTCTGTTGTACCCTCGAAAGACAAACAAAAATTAATTATTTCACTGAGGCACACGAAGATGCTGAGTTTAGAGTTCAAGACTGAAAGGAATTTTTTTTTCATACTGATCTTATCTATGGTATCTGTTGCCCCATTGAAATGAGATTCGATAACTTAGAGTTTAATTTCGCATACATTAATGCTGTTAGCAAATTTCAGCTATTACATGTGATTAGTTAGCCGCCGCTGAAGTATGAATAACTCTGATCTAATGGATATATAATAGTACTTATAGGTCTTCTACTAGTAGCAGTAGTATCAGAAAATTTTGTAGCTTGCATTACGCATCTCAGATGAGTATAGAATGAAACAGTTGCATTGCAGACGGATTCACTAAGATAATTAGAAATAATAAGACGAAAGAAGTTCTTCTTTCCTATTGGGGTAGCTTCAAGGAACATTCAAGCTGCTTTCGAAAGCATAAAATCTGTGCAGTTGAACATTGATTAAGATCCATAAAAGTAATCTTATGTTTTTTAATCAAACTATGCCTTAGATTGTGCTTTGGCAATGAATGATTTTTATCGAAAAAATTATCGATTTTTAAATTTTTAGGAACTTTACGAATAGTTTTTTTTATTTACTGCTGACTAGATATTGGACTCAATTTCACTGACTTAGCATTTATCTAAATTCTATACTTTTGTTGCACGATGAACTCGTCTAATTAGATTGCCGTACAGGAAACACTTAATACTCGTTTTTGGAACATAAGTATTTTATTTATCGTTACATGTGATAAAGTACCTAGGACAGTATACGTAAGTATATATAGGTATTTGGCTCGTTGAAATGTTGCCTGATAGATTTTTTGAAAATGAACATCTTTTGTAATTAATGGCGGACGTTTCTATACGTATTGTGAAAGCATTTCTTCTATCAGCCATTCGTAATAAGAACTCAACAGGCAGAGAAACATTCCCCTACCTGATTTTTACGAGACCATAGATGCATATCTCAAAATTAGAAATGCTAATTCTAGTTATTTAAAATCTGTAGGAAAAACTCGATAATAGTATGATTGTAATTTTGTGCTATTATTTCTTGAGGCATAACGACAAAATGGCTACCGCTTGTAGCGCTAAGCTTATATTCATTTTAGGCCATCCATTACAAAGGAAAAAAATTCTTGGCTCTGACGTTTATTGTCATTCTTTACTTTTCATTGTCTCAAATGAATCTGTAATATAGAGAGAGCCAAATTTACTTAATTGTTTTCTCCAACGCAAGCCAAAAAGAAGAATAATTGTAGCAAAATGAATAAGATAAATTCAGCAATCGTAGGTGCGTCTATCTCGAGTCGTCTTGAAAATATGTACGTTTTCGAAAATTAAATTCGGATTTCATTCGATCGAGACTACATTTAACATTTCTCCGAATGCATTAATTCGATTCCCATACCAAAAATATTTGCGCATGGTGGACTACGACCCTCCATTGTCGCTCAGTATGGAGTCTTCATGCGGCATATTTCTAGTACTTGTGGTCGGTGCTAGTTTAGTTGGGAAGAGGGTTGGAGTCCGCAGGGCGGAGGGATGCCGCGGAGCGATTTCCCCTCTTTGGTGTGCGAGCGATCCACATAGCCGCGCGATGTCAGTTCGCCGAGTTCTTTGAATCGATCGCCCCAATTGCAGGCCTCCTTCCTATCCCCTTCCTCCTCTCCACCATCCAATCCCTCCTTGCTCTCCCTCCGTTCCAGGAAAGCCCTTTTGATCGTCGGGGGAGGGCGCGTGGCGTTCCCTTCCCTCCTCTCTTCTCCATTTCTGATCCCTTTCACCCCCGTACCGTCAGGAATCGGACGAGAAAGGGGGAGGGTTCCTGATGGCGAGAGTTGGTTCCTTTGGCGCCCTTCTATCCGGTGTGTGCGTTACATCTTGGAAGGTCTGCTAGCTGTTACTCCCCCCCACCTTTATAGATGGAGAAAGGGACTGGGTTCTTCGGTCTCTCGTCGTCTATGATCGCACATACACTGCACTACCCTAGAAAAGGATAATCAGTCCAGCAATCGGGTGAAATAAACCTAAGAAATATGCTCCGTACTGAAAACATAAGTACTCGGGTTAAGACGAAACTATAGCCACAGGATCTGTTGACTTACAAGCATGAGAATGTTGAACTCATAATAAATGACACAACCACAGAAATACTAATCTTCGGAAAAGTACTTATTTTAATAATATCTATATTCTAAAATATTTCCATGCTAACTGATTCTAAAGCAATAGTGGCTCTAGTAAACCCTAACATAAGCATATTGTCGAATGTAAAGTTTCTCTCATTCAAAAATATTTACAAAAAAATGTTTTAATTAGTATTTTTATGCAGCATTACAAATAATTAGTAGACAATCTGTTGGAATAATTACATTGAAATGGGAATATTCAAAGTTTCCATTGCGTGAACCAGTTGATTTCACGAGACCCTATGAGTCAAAGAGTCAAGAAAATATATTGAATGTGGCGACATTCTTGAAAATGACAGGGAGTTTATTTCACATGCCAAAAATCATGGTATTATAGTGAAATTAAATCTTTCGGGGAATTGGGCACCCAGCATGTAATTTACATTGTAAATCTGGAAATACGTTTATTTCAACCATAACGAAACAGTGCCTTCGCACGGTTAAGACTGTTGGAACTCGCTGTACAAAATGTTATTTAACTGATTAGTTAAAAAATATTTAATATCCTTTAAATTGGGGTTTGATTCACAGCTACTGAGAGTACGGAATTTTACGTGAGCAAGCTTTTTATACCTAGTTCAGTTTTAGACACCCGCTAGATGGATACGTTATGAATTACTCTGTTGTGTTTGTTGAATTGGCACACATTAAATCTGTAGTTTCGCCGTAGACCTGTTTAAGGCAGTATTAGTAAATGGTATGTGTCCCTGGGATGAAAGATCTCGTAGATATCGAGCATTTTGTGTGTGTAAGCAGCATATTATGTATGCTTTAAGAAGCGAGCAGATGTGTGTGTCATCCTCAAATAATCCTTTTCAGTGTAATTGTCGTTGAACATAATGGGGTTTGTTTTAGTGAGCCAATGTTTTACGCCTTTATTGTTCTTCCACTTCCACATTTCTGCCTTGTCTCTTCTGTATGGTCAATTTTGGTGGGAAGATTCAAGGTAGTCTTCATCTCAAATTCACGTTACGTGTTGAAAGCCTGGGAAGAAAGCGAACCGCGTAATACCCACAGCAGTGAAAGTTGACTGATGAATTTTGTTGGTCGATGGAAGTGAAAAATTAAAAGATTTAGAAAAAGGTAGGATAAAAAAGAGAAATTACTCACGAAAACTGCAGAGTAAATAATATAGCCTACATCAGGCGTAATGAGTGGGCGAAAAAAAACAATGCGCAGCAATAAGGTAAAGGTCAAAGATCAAACTATCGTAAGAAAAAGATAAGAAAATATTGCTGCAACTTAATGACATTGGCCGTGATTCGGGATTGACGTGACTCGGACTAATTAGTAACAATGAAGTGTATTTAATGATCAATTAAACGCATTCCATAGAAAATAACTGGAGATAAATAGGAAAATGTATCGTAATAAACCATGCAAACAAATTACAATTAATTTTTGTCTTCAATTGACGTACAGCGTGTGAGTTCATTTACTTATAATCTTTCACTATTTGTTGATTAATTTGTGGGATGAAAAATTTTGCATTTTTCCACTCAACTGTTGTTAAGATTCTACCTGTAATATCTTATATTTTCGAAAACTGTGCTATCTGTGCAATACTACATCGCATTTTTCTACGTTCATCCATCGTCTTTTTTGTGAGAATATGAAATTTCTTACCTAATTTGGAAGATTTTACGTCCTTGGCGTGATCTTCAATATGCCTTCATGTGAAAAATTGTCCAACTAAAAGTTTAATGCTCTCGTGATATGAACAATTAATATGCTTTTCTGGTAGGAATACCTCCAATAAATATAATATTATAAATGTTTTATTCTATTCTTCTGTATGTATTCTTTTTTTCATTCACATCTTGGATAAAATTTTGTACATTTTCATTCTTACCCAATGGAAGTATTTTCTTTACTACTTTCCAAACGGTTAAATAAGAGATGAAATTATGACTGTATTGATAGGATGTAAAAGGTTTTCTTTCAAAGCACGGAATATTTTCACGAAATTAATCCATCTCCCATTTCATAAGTTTCAATTCGAGAATTCAATTGTTAGTTTCATTCGGAAGGTGTTTATTTTTTAAGATGATGATCCTTTTTAAGAAAACAAATAACATGTATGTTGCATGAAATCGAGACCAATAGAAATATTGGTATTATAAACAATTTTCAAGTATTTTCTCTTTCTCCCAGCGACAGACTTAATTGTTATCGATTTCAAAAACGAAATATAAATGTTTTACAATCTAGGCAATAGAATATACTTTACACTTTCAGGCTTCACTTCGTGGAATTTTTTTATGTTCATATTAAAAGATAATTTTCCACAGACTTTATTTCACAGTACAACGTGTTTCACCGACTTGCGGTATCCGTTGTACTGTGAAATAAAATCTGTGGAAGATTACATACTCTTTTAATATAGGCAATGGAAGCTGGAATTGAATACGTTATGGATACTTTTTCGTTGCAAAATGACTTTCTATTCATCGTAGAAGAATTTGTGTTGTATCTTTTTGAAAAACATGCCCTGGAGCACAAAATTTTGTTGCAGAAGAAGGAAATTGCCAGAGAATAAATGCAAAGTACGTCTCCCCTTTTATCTTTTACGATACGTGCTATAGGCATGCCCAAGTATTTCACATCAGCACATTTGACAAAGGAAATAATTAGATTCGAATTGCCAGGGCAAAATTTTCAGAAGTGTCTCCCTCGTATGCATTAAGGTATATATAGAGTATAAATATCGACTGAGTTAGTTGGCTACTAAGTTATTTCTATTATTTCCTGCTAGCATCAATGGTGACTCACGTCTTCTCCTGGATTCCTATCGGCCTCCGCTAGTAGACAGCTCACAGTGTTGAAGTCGATAGAGTTGTTACTTTTTATATTTGAACAAATAAGCATTGGTCGTCGAGTTATTGTGTTGAACATTAAATTAATCGATTATATAGTAGTTAAGGTGACAGTATCATTTGCTCTCATAAAATGTCTAATCGTACCATTCTGTTCTATGCACGCTTTGCCATCTTTTGCAAGGAGTCCCTGATTACGACGAGGCACACCCCATATCAAGAGTGATTTACAATAATTTGAATCAACATATGTCCCTTATACCTTGCGTCACCTGCATGTCATCCCACCGAAAAAGCTAACTGTTTTTTTACTTAATGAATTATAAGAGGACGCCTCGGTAGCTTAAGTGGCTAAAGCACTCGACCGGATATTGAGGGATCTGGGTTCGAGTCCCAGTCAAGGCGAATGATTTTTACGCTCTGAAATTGTTGCATTGAAATGCACATTAGCGGATGACTCCGTTAAAAGTTACTGTTGCGGCATCTCCCGCAGTTTCTTTGGAATTTGTCAAAGGGAAAACACCATACGTGTTTAAAAGTTGGCTTTAACCTCGTGGACAGTGGCGCCTCGCGCACGACTACGAATACATGTGACATTGTATGTACGGTATTTCGTCATAACATCTAGTTCCTTTAAAAGCCCCAAAATTTCAGAGTTTAAGAGGACGCCTCGGTAGCTTAAGTGGCTAAAGCACTCGACCGGATATTGAGGGATCTGGGTTCGAGTCCCAGTCAAGGCGAATGATTTTTACGCTCTGAAATTGTTGCATTGAAATGCACATTAGCGGATGACTCCGTTAAAAGTTACTGTTGCGGCATCTCCCGCAGTTTCTTTGGAATTTGTCAAAGGGAAAACACCATACGTGTTTAAAAGTTGGCTTTAACCTCGTGGACAGTGGCGCCTCGCGCACGACTACGAATACATGTGACATTGTATGTACGGTATTTCGTCATAACATCTAGTTCCTTTAAAAGCCCCAAAATTTCAGAGTTTAAGAGGACGCCTCGGTAGCTTAAGTGGCTAAAGCACTCGACCGGATATTGAGGGATCTGGGTTCGAGTCCCAGTCAAGGCGAATGATTTTTACGCTCTGAAATTGTTGCATTAATGAATTATATTGGTCATTAGTATATTAGCTCAGTTAGTCGGCTTGCATTTGAGTTCTGGAGACGATAGATTTATTTTGGTATTCCTTTCCGTACGTGGATTCCATGCTGTGAGAACTTCAAAGTATGCATCTAATGCTGTAGTGCCTAATGGTTGCTCCGTCGTATGAGACTTAAATTATCTTTAGACACTTTTCGTAAATTATAGGATAATTCCGACGGCGAGTTTCTCTCCTCGCTTCACCATCCAGTCCTTAGAATCTTCATTTTACTAATCTTTTTCCTATGGACGCAAATAGCCTCGACTATGGTTCACCTCCTTTAATAACTCCACTGCTGGAATCGTATTGGCGCGATGGAGCAAAGCAAAGATTCCCACGACCAGGCTTACCCTCTTCCTTCAACCCTTCCTCCCATCCCTCTCCTCAAACTTTCAGCATCCTAGCAGTGCAACAGGCGATCGCGCGGAATCGATACTCGCATCGAAGTCCCGTTCCTGGGCCCGAGGGAAATAAATTTCATTCGCCGGCGACTGCTATCTCACGCCCGCCCGCATATCGCTCTGTCGGCTCGACGGATCGAGGTGATGGACGTGTGCGTTTAAGTGCGTTTATTGGTGCTTTTCAGTCTCCCGAACGCAATCGATCGAAATCTATGGGTCAGGGTTCATGCATATAGTATATGTGTCCCTCTCTCTGGCCTCGCTCGAACGTCCGCGGGTCCGATACCGAACGGATTTTACCCTTCGCATGGCACAATGCCAGGATGTCGGCAATTATTGGGCGTACCCTTAGTTTGTTTGACAGTGTGTGGCATGGCGACATGACTGCTTCGAAATGATAGGAAAATAAAAAATTCCTTCGGCGTTTGAATAAACATACTATTTCGAGGACTGAGTCCATGAATAAAGAAGTGATTTATTTTAAAAAATCTGCCACTGCCGTTCTCATGAAGTCGAAATCACCAAAATTGATAAATTACTCCGAGTTACAATTATACTTTTGTTTTTTTCTTTCCTACACTTTCAGCTTCTTCCGATGGTAATTTTTGTCTCAAGAGAACGTATTTTCCGGTTATGCTGATTAGGGATATTTTAACAATTTATCTTTCTTGATGCGTTCAATTCAAGTATTCAACAATAATTGGTTACTTGATCGTAAACTCACGGAATGAATACATAAAGTATTCGTGTATATGAATATGTTTAATTTAGAGAGGTATTAGACAACCTACACTGCTACCTAAGCTACGTAGATCGCAATTCCTCTATTTCCTTTGATCTAATTGGGTATTTGCAAAAGGATTTTGGTATTGTCATTCTTCTCTGAAATAACCATGTTTTAAAGTGCCTCTTAAAAACATATTTGGTCCTTGTCGCACTGGTTAATAGTATTTCCATCGGGAGATTTTTTCAACACTTCGGTTTTCTCAGGTGGCTGCTGTTCCGATAAAGTGCGGCGAATTCGAGGCGCCGTTAATCAAGGAAAAAGCTTGAAGCGTAATTGATTGGTGTTCTTTGTTCGAATTCCTTTGTGAGAAGTGTGAGCTTTTCATCGAAATCTCTTCGATTTCTCTCTACTGCTTTGATCTCTTCCTTCTAATTGTTTTTCCCCTTACACATTTTTCTCTTCTGACTCGCTCGGTGCTGAATTCCGCCTCAGGAGAACATTTAGTAAAAGTCCCTTTTTCTCTACCATTGTTATCAAGCAGTGCCTCCGGGCCCACCTTGTTTCTCTTGGTGCAAGTTATTTAATCAGTCCTTCAACAGCTTTTTTTCAGTTTTACTTTTCCCTACCTCGCAATGCTGCCGTGGATTCTTTTTCGACTCATTCATATTTACCCTATCTTCCTATCCCATTTCCATACCAGAGATCGCTATTGTTTAGACTTGTTTAGTGCTTTCGCGTATTGAAATGTATAATACTTTGCTTCAAATTGGTGTCATCAATTGAAAATGTTTTATGGAGTGCCGCGAAGAAGAGTCAATGATATCCCATCTCTTAATTTAATTTGCAACAAGCTCTCTAATCATTATAATTTGCCTTTGGCTTTTTTAATGTGAAATTTGGATGCAAGAATTTCAAAGTGTAAAAACCATTCGCCTTGACCGGAATTGGCGAATCAAAGCGGTTTTTTTTGCGCTTTGAAACTGTTGCATTTTAATGCATATTAGGGGATGACTCCGTTAGAATATATTGCCGTGGCGTCTCCCGCAGTTCTATGAATTTTACACATGGACATAATATCGTGAATGGTAACTTGCATCAATTTATCATAAATTGTGTGGAGGGCTGGGGTCATTCGAAGGACATGAATTTTTCAACGCATGCCTTTGAAATACAAATTTTAGAGATATTTTAAAAATAACATAATCCGTAATAATACTAATACGAATTAATTTAAGTGCATACACTAATTAAAAAGCTATAGATAATACTTTTATTCATAAAATTGACATGTGATTTATTGATTATCAATCGCAATGTATTGTGCTGAGGCAAATGGGGGTGGTATAAAAGAGAAAAAATCTCAGAAATAGGAATATCGAATAGTACATAATAACAGCACCGCGCTCACCTCTTCCCGTGGTCTCCATTCTTTCATTTCCCCGATTGCCACCAGGTTGACTGTAATACATATAAAACCATAAACACAGTAATCGACCCGAAGGCCGGTTTGATAGGTGATGATAGAATTCGCCCAGTACTAAGCCCGACGGCGTGTGAAATTCACACATCAGGGAAGGGGGACCAGTTCCTTTCCCTGTGTCGGTTATGGTTTCCCAGGAAGATCTGGAACCCGAAAAATCCCCTAGCTTGGGTGGAGCTACAGGTGCCCAGAGTGCCTTCGCCGGGAATCGAACCCGGGCCCTCCGGTCAGTAGTCCAAGCTCTACCCCTGGACTACCGCGACCCGAAATATATATATGTTGTAGAAAATCTATAGTATTCTATACTACATTTAGTGACTCAAGGAATATTCCCCTCTGTTACTTAGCCTTTTTTACTTTTTTTAATAAAATTTATATGCTCTTTTGAGTGCCTTATCTAGATTCTTTGTAATGCAAATGAATTGATAATTTCAATCTTAAGTGCATATTTTATTGTAATTTTAGGGCTTTTGAGGGCGGAAAATTATGATTGCCCCTGAGATCGCTACGAAACTTGTTTATTTTAAATGCCTACACCATAAATATATCTGAATAACTTAAATTTTAAAAAATCTAAAATAATACATCGGACGTTCAAGTATAAAGTTCCAATTTTAAAGCAATAGTCACCATACGTCTCTATACCACCCGGATCATGTAACTCAGATATTTACCTCAAACTGGGACAGTGATACCAACAGTCAATATGAGTGATGCACGAAAGTCCACTCTATTTACATTCATTAGGTCATTTCGCTTGAGTTTCATTATCATACAACTCTTATTGCTATCACAAATTTTATTCGGCTAGTTTTAATTTTAACCCACCCCCTGACTTGTTGCGATAACACTTTTTCCATGTCGTATTTTGTAATAGTTTGCTTTTATTATTTTATTGGTGGCAAATATTACGGACATATTACGTGCAGTGTAAAGGAATTTTTAACGAGATGCTGTGGGTATGCCAATCGCTTGAGCCAAAAATGAAAGCCATTCTAGTTTAGCGATAATTTTCCCAGCTGATTTTAAGGATAAATAAAAAGAGGACCTGTTTACTGTGGCGTCATTCTCCTGCACGTTGAGCGCGAATGAAATTAAGAAGTCTGAGGGGTGGTCTCTCTTTACTGTTATCTACGTCGGCGTGTCCGGTTTAACTGAATTCGTTTTTGAGTAAACATAAGGCAACCGCAGGCACCGTATTCAGTCCTGTACTACCCTTCTTTTCTTTATTTCACTACTCGACGGAAATTGGGAAACAATTTTTGTTTTGAATCCACAATCTTCAAATGTGAAGGAGATCGGATTTTCTCCACCGATTCTGATGATACCTGTATTTCTTGAGGTTTCCATGTCCATGTTAAGTTCATTTTTTCGAGTTCGTGAAAGTCATTTTCCCATTATTGGTTGTTTTCAGTGGTCGTATTTGACGGCTTCTATGATGCACGAGCGTGTAAGACGCATCGCTGTTTCAGTAGCGCAGATTCTAGGAACAAGGTCTTCAGAGTCAACGTGAAAGCGTAACACTTCGGTAATGACGTACCTCTTCATTTGCTGCTCAGTGTATCCAAGGGTGTTTATAATAACAGCGGCGGCATCGGTTTAGTTAATAATATTTAGGAGTAGGGCTAGGTATTATGGTAACATCTGGTGTAAAATTAGCCTACAGTTGTGTTCGTCGGTGATGTCTTCAGTCTGCGGAAAGCCTCGCCTTCGATTATAAGACCCGGGAGTGATTTGTGAGGTAATATTTTGGGAAATAAGTGCATCTTACATACCGTCAAGTACAGTCATTATGTTTAAATTACCTTTTTGCCATTCTCTTTGCACTATTTGCCCCCCAATTCGGCAGGATCAAACGAAAAAGTGACTTCATTAATGGTGTCATTAGGCATGTGCCAGAACATTAAACGTAAAACAAATGGGGTTAGATGCATTGGCTTTCATGTTTTTTCGCGGGAGAAAGTTTTTTTTAGGTTGAAACTTTTTAGACGTCAGCTTTTAAAATAAGCAGGGAACTAAAATTTTAATCATTATAAGGAAAGAAAACCAGCAAATACGAGTATGCACACGGTAACACACACCGTTTCGGTTCATGCCCGTGTTGGTCACGGAGGGTTTTGCTGATGCTGCCATGGTGCGAGTGGAATTCAATTAACGTAACCTCAGCGTCCCTTGTGTTTCGAGTGATGAGATGAGAGTTTATTTTTAATTTCGCGATGATAAGTATTTATTATTTTCACTTTACCCGTACATTATCATCCCGTGCCCCCGGAGCGCCAAGGTACGCCTCCCTCTGCCTCGCGCCAACTTGGTCCAAGTCTCTGTTTGCGTTCGTGCAACTTGTTTGCGTCACACTGTTTACCGAGTTCAGCCGCGAGGGTACGGAACGAAGGGTGCGATTGCCGCGGAAGGGGGAGGGGCCCGCGGGGAGGAGGAGATGAGGGGATGGTCCGAGGGGTGTGGAAGAGGGACGCGGGGAGTGAGGCATGGTGGAAAAGGAGAGACTGAAGGCTGAGGACACGTCGCGACTTCTTGCCGTCCCATCGCTTCTTGCGCATGCCCGGGAATTTCCCTCGTCTCTAATTCCTTCTTCCATCTTATCTCCCTCCATCCTCCCTGTTTCACTATCTTCCCCGGCCACACCCCCTCCCCCCCCCCCAACCGCGCACTCCTCTTTATCTCATTCCAGAAGGCGCCTCTTGGTCATATTTGTAGGTATCCATGCGTGCTGCAAACGGGGAATCCTTAACTACGTTTCCCGAGCAACTAGACCGGGACGTTTGCGTGGGATGAAGTTTCATCGTGAGGGAAACCATCTTTGTTATTTGTATATTATTTCATGCTGATGTACTCACTCCCTTCTTCCCACCCCCACCTCTGGTTCCGCGTTGATGGGAGAGGTTTGCCAGGCATTGTATCTCAGGGAGAGACAGATTCGCGACGTTTCACGCGCGTGTGGTGGACTCAAGAGTCATTTAAATTGATAACTTCTTTCTTCTTTTCAGGCAGAGGTAACTTTTTAATCCATTCAAAAAAACGAAAAAAGATCTGTTAATGATAATACGAGGAAATATCTACTTTAGAAATTCTCTTATGTCGCCAATATGTGAATAGGTGAAGATATCAACAACTTTGAGATAGTCTTTCGATTGTCAGCCCCTCACTTACGATCACGAAGTGAAATAATATTTATGTTGAATTTTTAAAAATTTCTGCTATTGGTTCCTTGATGAAGAAATGACGTAAGGTCGCGCCAAACACTTTTATCTTTTTTTTTTAATAATTGTGTAGCCCCGTCTCTTTTCAGCTCCTTTGATAGGAAATAGAACTAGCTGTAGTCAAGGTCCCGAAATCAGTTCGGAGTCGGGTGTGTATGCGCAAATCGTAAGCGAATAGTTGGTGAGACACTTTATAAAAATCAATTGGGATCGGCAACGAGTTTTTAAAACTCGTAATTTTCAACCCCTGTACGCTGCCCCGGTTTCACTCTGTGGAAGTGCGGATAGCCACCTCCCGATTGGTGGCTTACAACTAGCACTCAGTTGAAAAATCCGGATTGAAATACAATCCGAGACCGGTGAATCCTCTTGAGAGACGCAAGGTTTGGAACTACCTCCGTATTTTTACCAAAATGCGTCCTAGGAACGATAACACCATCGTCTTTGCAAAGGAATTGATGTCCTGACTTTGTAATACTTATGAAGATAAGTCGGAGTGAAAGTTTAATGTGTGGTCGACTCATCAATTGAATTATTTCTACGCAGAAATTGGAAAAATTTGTTTACTAAGCGCTTAAGAATCGGTGAACTGCGTCGACGGAAGAATTATCAATGAAATTTTGTTTAACATCATTGCCGAACATACTTAGAACCCAGGTGAAAATTTTGACTTGCATAAGTTTTCTTCGTGAGCTGCAACGTAAATTATGCTAATCAGCCACTTTGAAATAGTTTATTACATGCGGTAATTGGCTTATTCAACTATTGGTAATATTTTTTATCTTATTATGTCTGTATTATCATCTCGGTTAGAATTATCAAGACGCTATATAATTTGACACTTTTCAACTGATGACTATCTGTATCCTACTGACACAGTTACTGTTTAGATTAGGGCTGCTGAATCGTTGTTCAATTAAGAAGTTCTGTCCTATCAGAATGTGACTTAAGCTTAATAATATTTCGAGACACTTAAGTCTTCAATCTCTTCCTAATATTCAACATATGGCTAATTTCCAATGGGTGACTTTTAGCATAATAATGAAATATGTTTCAAAACAGTGGTATTTACTGTGGTTATTTTGTTTTTTTTTCGCAGTGACCCATCTGGCTGTGACCTCTGACATTCTCCGCGGGTGCCCACGTATCCTACGCGAGGCGGGATCCATTCCTTGGCTGCTTTAGCATATTATGATGCTAGGTAAGTAAATAAAGAAAATGTTTAGACTACGATCAAATCCATTTGATAGCCAGCTGAATAGACGGTAATGGATACGTTTCCTTTTTGTGGGAGACATACTTGTTTTCTTATTCAGGGAACTGCTTGCGTATTATTTGTGTATAGTGCGGCCGAGGGAATTACTAAATTTCCAAATAATTACCAAAATCTAATGCCAAGAAATTTCATAAAAATCGTGAGCTTTTGAGAAAGTGCGGGTAGTGCGGCATTTTTCACCACGAAAAATACGGATTATGTAACTGTTTTCCCTCTCAGGTATTTCCCGTTGGAAACAGTTCTCGAAAAAGTCATGAACACCTTTAAGATCCATTCCGATATGAGGGACTTGGACGAATATCATACATAAACAGAGTACATTAATGCCACTATTGATGTCAAACGCTGTCGACAGGCTCTGAATCTATTTTATGCATTTCGCGTAAGCCAATTAAATCTCAAATTGCCTGGGGCTGTCCTCCAAGAAATGTGTGGAATCCACTAAAGCTCTATTCTGAGGAGTATTGATCTCGACCGTTTACTCTCATCGAAGCGAATTTTATTTATGCATATCGTCCGTCCCATTTCACCAATGAGTATGGTATACTCGAGGATTTTAATAGAAGTTGGCGGGAAAAAAACTGACTTTGAATAATGCTGTAAATTATTTTTCCAAGAAAATGAGACTTCTCTGCCACGTCATGTTTTCTGTCTTATCAATTCTCCTCTAAACTCGTTATCCACACCCGCATGCTTTAAATCCTCTCCTCCGATGATTTATTTTCCGTCAGGATAATGCAGCGTTCCTCATCATAAATTTAGATAATGAGTACTTTCTTCGATCACTTTTATCACAAAGAAGCGGGCTTGGCTTAATTTTCGTGGGAATGACCCATCGGTTAGCCAGAAGATGCAGTCATTCCGAAGTGAAACCATGAGCTGTCATTGATAACCTCTGCCTTATTTAATACAGTGCCGTTCCCCAAAGTAGTTACCAGGGGCGGTTATCGGTGTTGCACAGGCAGTGACAAATAAATTCAAAGTATTTCAGCACATCGCGTGATTGAATGCTCTGTAACCGAAACGTCCATCGTGGGCACTTCAATGAGATGCACAATTAGCATCAGCTTTATTGGGAAGCATTTCCCTCGAGAGACGCGCCCTCCGGGATTCGGGATTCTTAGAAGCAAGATGGACTTTTCTCTCAATCGAGAGGCGTCCCAAATTGCTACGTAGTGGAATATCGTATTTTAATAATTTCTTCGGAAATTCAAACGACCTCTTTTCTTTGATTTAATGTAGATAATACAATTGCCGTCCGTTCTGTAAAAAAATAGGTGCATAAAGTTTTGCCGCTGGGTGAGATGCATGTATAAAAAGAAAAAAATATTTAAAAATAAAAAAAACATTAATTGAATATGGCAGTGTATTTTTTTTCTGAATAACTTTCTGATCCGTAAAACTTTTAATCGTTCGTTTGAGAATTGCAATTTAATTCTAAACTAATATATATGTGTGTGGCAATTAGAATGTCACTGGGCTTTTTAAACCCAATCGTGGGACTTCACATTCGCAAATTGAATATATGTATAGCTTTTGTTAAAACCACAGTATTTCTGTCATTACGCTCTGGTTGTAATGGCCAGCACTTAGCACTTATTGTGTTCTTCCTGCGAGTGCAGTGACGTCGTTATGCACGCTGAGTAACACGCGCGATATGGCGCGATAATCCGATTATAAGCTTCGCCCATTAGGCACTCTTGATATCTGGCGCCCGGTAAAGAGCTCACGGCCACGCATGCGTAGAGAATTCAAAAACAAGTTTCGAGGAGTCGGGAATGAAGACCGGAAGTGACCCGAAGTTGTCATGGGAACGGTGAGTGGGTTGTTTCTGGTCACGTGAGCTATTTCGAGGGAGGGCTTGATTCTTCGAGCCGAGCCAACAAGGTATTATCCGGAGTGTAACAGTGATTATCCGGATGAACAATTTCTCCCAAAACTACATTTTTTTAATGAGCTTTGCTTTCATATCTCCTCCTGAATTTAAAAAATTATATGATAATGCTGCTATTTATAAAAGGACCTAGGTTAACTTGGTGGAAATGCCGATAAATTTACAGATTTAATGAATTAATTACAGAATTATACTTGCGCTCTTCCATTTTCGCCCTGCCTTGATGCTCTTTGTCTTCCAAAAGTATTGTTTAATCCAGAGAAACGTAAGTTTAGTTTGAAGTAATTCTTTCGAACGATTAACCATGGGTGAAAATTTGAAATCACTTGCCACTGCAAGGTTAGGTTAGCAATTTCATGTGTATAGCGATAACGGAAATGAGATGTATGTGAAGAACCTAGAATTTGTCTTCTCTTTTGCAAAAGATGCGAAGGGATTGACAGTTTGGTTTCATTCTCGACCCTAAGCAAACTTAGCATTGTGTCCAAAGGGCAAAATTGTCAGAATATTGTATCACATCTGTCCCCGAGTTAGGACTGAAACCACCCTAGTTAGCGTTAGCAAGAGTGTGTGATACCGCTACCACCGCCGTCTAATCGTTACTCCGTTCGTGAGTATAAAAACTGCTCAACTGTTTTGTGATTCATATTAAACAAGACGTAATTTATAAAATAGATGAGACCGAATCACGCATTAAGACAAGATCATTTATTTGCTTGACCTTCACTTTGACATCAAACCATCCAGGGAATCAAACCAATAGAAGAATGTGTGGGTCGGCCTTAAAGAACCTGGAGCAGGGTCGCAGGGTTGTTGTAATGAAATGATAAGAGAGAGGTGTTACTCACCTTCACTTAGACCAAATTTGGAATACACGGATAGTATTCTTACGTGTACATAATATCCCGCAAGGGCATGCGACGGGAAAAGTATTTTAGTTTTGTGTTTGGGATCCAAGGGAGAGTACGTTAATCCAGACATTGGAAACTATTCAGAGAAAATCCACCAGATATGTTAAAAATTGCTACGATTGCTGCAGTTAAGAGTATGCTAGAGAAAAATAGGTTGGGAGCTCCTTGATTTACGAAGAAGGCAGGCTAGGCAGAATTTTAGAAAGGCACGTGGCACCTGAGGTTTCTTGCAACCCTAGGAAAATTATTATGACCCAACATTACATCGCTACATTCGCCCGATAGGATGAAATACAAGAGATAGACGCCGTCACAGACAAATTTAAGTACTCTTTCTTCCCTCGCACAATATGGAATCATTACAAAATCGAACCTAAATATGAAAATATTCTATTATATTTACATAATTAGCAATTTTTAATAATTTATTCAATTACTTCACGACGTGTATTGGCATGTATACATACATGTGTTTGTGTGCAAATTTTGTTTTATATGTACAAATGTGTACTTTCAAATGCATGTACGAACTAATAGTTGTGCATGAATGGCTGGCACCCTACAACCCCCCCACCAACACTCGTCCTTGCGATGGCTTACAATGTATTGTGTACATGTATTTGTTCTTTATGATGAGCTTACATGTGAATCTAATTAACTGTGACGAAGAAAAGTATTTTGTATTAAAAATTTTAAGTTTTTAAATTTTTAGCTATCAACTCTGCGACTATGTTGCGTTTTCCCCTGGTAACTTGCCCTTTGTTTCAGTTGCACTTTTTTGCTGTAATCCTCGTACTGTCGTTTTGCTGACTTACACACATTGTATTGCAGACTCATATTATATGAATATCAATGTGATAAAACTTTGTTGGAACGATCGGGTCTTCCTATTAATCTTTCTGTGCTACTGCTTAACAACATAATACATAAAATATAGGGGTATCCCACATAATTTAACATAATCATAATTTTATTCACTCCTAAGATTTATTTATTGTTGCCTTTCATTTTTCCCTATCCAATTCCTTGAATGCTTTAATGCCTTACATCTCTCTTTACTTGTCATAAATCGTCCCTTTTTCCCCCAGAATCCTGTCCCTATTGCTACTCCATCTAGTTTGTCCTTAACAAATCCGTCGTGTTTCAAGGTGCGCCCAACGTCTCTGTTATTCTTTCCTGGTTTGTGTTCCAAATAGTCTTTTCTATTTCTTGCAGACTCCCCTTTTTCACTTTATCAGCCCATTTTATCTTCAGCGTTCTCTTCTTTTAGCAGGTTTCTAAGGCTTCTATTCTTTCTCGTCTTTCTTTCAAATTCATATTAACGACATCCGATCTACGGCATATGTCCTTCACCCAAATATAAACTCCTAATTCTAACTCGTCACTCCGTTTTGGCTCGAGAAATCATCACCCTTCAGTTGCCGAGCCTGGGCCTCCTGAATTGAAAGCTAAATAACCACCAGGTTAAAAAATACTAACCGCCACACCAGCCTGAATCGGTGAGTACTAAGTCGATGAAAGAAAAAATTCGTCATCTTCACTTTCTACATTGAGGACACCAACTTGATCCTTCCCTCACGAGAAACACTTCTAATAGTATTTAAATAAAAGTGAAACCCTCATTTACTTCCTGTCCTTGAAACAGCCAACTGGCCATGCGCTCACCCTTCCCCCACCCCTCCCCCTCCTCCTCTCTCATCCCTCCGCTGCCCTCAGTTGTAACTTACCCCTACCCATGACTCCCTTGTTTCTTCTTTTTTATTTCGCCCCAACCCGATTCCACTCCATTCCACCCCATGCCATTGTTTTCAGTTCATTCGTGTATAACCTTTTGAATGCTTCCTCGTATTGATAATGAAAATCAAGGAAATTCTATTACCTTACCGTCATCCAAATCCGATAACTGTGGTGGAATAAACTCGTGTTCGATGAATCTTATTTTACTGGAAGATAAATCGTCGACCTAGGTCTCAGAAGTTGATACACATATATATTCTTCCGAATATTTTCTGTGTATCGATTTTAATAACATCCTAATTTACGAGGTGTGTGTCCAAGTTACTAATAATATTACGAGTAATATTAATTTAAGTCCTGCAATATTTCTGGTTACGTGACAAACGCATTATTGCCTCATAGCTTCATAACCGTAAACTCTAATTAATTTGTCCTTAATATTAGTAATGTACAAAGAAAAGTCAAATTACTTTGCGTCACCTCAGTATAGAATTTTTACTGTAGACAAGTTTTGTTAGACTGTAGCATCATCTGGATTCAGTGCCCATGCTACAGTGCGACGAAACGAGTCGGCAGTAAACATTCAATTCCGTGGAAACGCGAAGTATTTGATTATTCCTTGTGCATTACCATGGAATTCCACGAAGCATCGCTCTCAACTATCTCTCAAACTAAATAGTAGTCCTTTTGTCTTTTTACATTAGATGTCTCATGAGGTTTCCCTACCTATGTCCCCTTGCAAGGAATATTTTTGGTGGAATGAGAGAGCAATTCTTAGCGATGACTCTCACCCATTCTGGAACCACGTTCTAATCTTTCCCGACAAAATGGCTTGCGCTTGGCTCATCTGTGGTTTACTCCCGTGTTTCTATTTTTTTATTATTTTATAGTACCCTGCAAGCCATCCATTGGGCGTGTGGCACGGGGGAACATACACTAGACTAATTTTTTTCTCGTTTCTTGAGTTTCTATTGCGTTGTGATGACGTTCCTATTGCTCTTCTCAGCTCTGAGTTCCTCCTTAGTAGTGCTCTACTATGAAACTCAATCCCGTGAATCCATCTTTTTTGCTTTCCATAATGTTCTGCACCCCTAACTTGAATGCGAAAAATCATAAAAATTTTAGGTCTTGAGTATAAGCAAACTAATATGATGTCCTATGTGTCGTTGCTCCTGCAGTTTCGTATATATCCTTTGCCCTTCCCTTCATCATTCCGTGCTCGTCCTCATTCTTCAAGCTCTCTATTACTTTCGCCCTTTCTTTCCTCTCGTCTCTTTCCTTTTTTTGTACCTTATATCATGGCATTCATTAAGCAGTTTCTTCTTGCTGCTAGTGATTGGTGTATCTATTTCTTTGCTCCTTTGTTAATTCATCAGATGAGTTTTCTCTCCTCGTTTGCTCTCATCAGTGCCTTCTCATTTTTCTTTACTTTAATCATTCATCTGATGTTGGATATTCACCTTCCCAAATTTCCAAAGCTTGCAAAACGTCCCCGTCTTTCTTAAGGAGGCTTCATGTTTCACAGACATATGATTACCACTTTACCTCCTCTCTTTCTCTCCGATCGATGTCGTTGTTACAGCCCAATAATTTTCTTTTTTACGAAATGCTCCCACAGTCTTTACTGTTCTTACTCCCCTTTATTTATATTGTGCCAAAATATTTGCAAAAGTTTTAAAAAGCCATCTTTAATATTGTTATTAAATTGAGAAATCTGCTAGGGAATGATATACATATATGTATTATTGAAATACAGTTGTCACAATTAAAGAGTAACTTTCCAATCATTTTTAATATTCAATAACCTTACTCAACCTTTTGGTTTGATTTTGTTTCCTCTTCAAATATTAATTTAATTTTCAATTGATGGTTGACGGTAAGCTCTAAAATGAAGTTAATGCGCTGCTTAACACACGAAATATGTGTATAGTACAACTTATCCGTAACCTGTACATATCTCTTGTTCGTGTGGTGAATGGAGAGTCGGGATGGGTAGTTCTAGGCAGAGGCGTAGGACGGGGATACCCACCCACCTGTTCTTTTATATATGCGAAGGTTATGGCAAGAGAGGCATGGGAAGGGCCGGAGGCTGGAGTGAAAGTAGGTGGGGAATCCTAACAATCAGTTTGATTTGCGAATGATCAAGCCTTAAGTTAGCTAGTCAGCCAAAGGGTTAGAATCATTGATGGGTGCAAGAAAAAATCATTGCAATAGATGTGGGATGAGGATTTATTTGAACGCAACAAATGTTATGAGGCTTTCGAGAAGAAGGGAGGCTCAGTTGAACTTGAAAATAAGAAAACATAAATTATACCTGGCCGAAAAATTTACCTACGTACAAGTATCTTGGAAATGTTTTGGAAGAAGATGATCAAAGGAGTGGAGGCATCTGAAGTATAATCGTGTTAAGCAAAGAAGCTTTGACGAGGAGGAAGGAGCTGTTGAGTTGGACGTTGAGTAAGTATGTTAGGAAAAGATTAGTGAAAAATTTGCTATGGAGCGTGGTTCGTACGTCACAGAAACATGGTCAATTAAGAAAGAAAGATACGATGGGCTATATTGGAGGCTTTTGAGATGCAAGTGTAGAGAAGGATGGGAAAAGTAAAATGGACGGAAAAGAAAACAAGGGGAGAAGTACTAGGCAGGGTGGGAAGGGAAGAGGACTGTTGGGAGCCATCCAAAGGAGGCAGGAAGGTTGGATGTAGAGAATTTTGAAAGGCAATGGAATGTGGAAGACTGCGGTAGGCGTAGAGGGAGTTAGGCAAACGAGGAAGAGGGAGAAAAATAATGGGCGTGTTGGATGAAATGAAGGAAGATAGAATATATGCGGATTTGCAGAACAGTTGTAGAGTAGTGTGGGAGTGTCAGGTTTTTTCTAGTTGTACAAAGCTTAGGAATTTAGCGATTTGCTGTTGTTGTTGTCCATCAAAAACCTACCTTAAACGGTAGATTTCCAAACAATAACTCATATATTGAAATGAAATTATTGACTTTGTAATTCCACGCGCTTTTTATAAAACACGACCAAGGTTTCGACGTGGAAAGTCATCATCAGGTTGATGATGACTTTCAACGTCGATACCTGGGTCTTGTTTTAAATAAAGTGTGTGGAATTACAAAGTCAATAATTTCATTTTAATTTCAATATGTTATTTAAATTCCATAAAGTTACGCCGGAGACAACAACTAACACAAATCATTGATGTACCCGTGTAAATTCATTGAAGTATTTGAGAGATGGTTGATACCGATACCTTGAGGAAATCCATTTGTAAAGCACGAGAAAAGAATCAAAGACAGCGTTTCCACAGGAAAGACACCAAAGACACCACAGGGAGACAACACTAAATTCTTTCCTGAAACGCGAAGTTTTAAATTCTTTCTCGTGCTTTCTTCAAGTAGTTGATGAACGGGTTCCTGTTTGAATTGATGAACAGTTCTTTTTTCTGGTATTGAGTCGAGGAACAATTTTGGTTAATAGTAGCTGATTAAGGTTTTTAAATATGAGGCATCTATTTTAATATTTCGTTAAGGTGGACTGTTGTTTTCGTAAAAAATATTACATTCAGGTGTATGTTGAGTAGGGTCAGGCGTGATGTGGTGGAATTCGAACGTAATGAGAAAATATAGTAATAATTTTCCGCTAGATACCTAGTTACTTATTACATTCAAGTGGTCTGAGCACATGACTAATTTCCCTATTCGTTTTGACATGCCAACGGTTAGCGTAATCACTGCCGCAGATTTAGTGCACGTTAAAGTAAATTGACCTGGTTTATGTAGTGGCTTTTGAAGACGAGTAATATTAACTGTGATCCGGGTTTTCAGTCATTTAAGAAGGTGATCTAAATGGTAAAAGTATACATATGCAGCCCGCCAGGCATATATACATATGTTACTTTCCTTTATCATTCGTAGAAAGACTTTACGACAGAAGTATTGATCATATTCTAGTGGAATATTTGAAAACAGTGACAGTCTAAATGGGAGGCGGTTCATTTTTATCCTTTCATGTGGTAGCGTTTAATCCGAGAACCGAGTGATAGGAGTTCTCTCATGAAGGGAACATGAGCGTGCTTCTGCAACCCGCTGATCATATATGTATAACTGCTTCACCCTGCATTAAAAAGAATTCCCTCCACTATTATCACCATCTCGATATTTCTTCTCGAAGGGGATTCTTCACGCGGATGCGAAAAAGATTGCGAAACAGGAAAACAAACGGAATAAGAGTTCCCAGGACGCTTTTCCCATAAACATCATGAATCTCCCCCCCCCCCCCCCCCCCCCCCGCGATCTGAAGCACAGGTTTATGAAACATTTCAAGACCTTACACGTGCGGGAGAAGGTGAGAGATAATTCTTTTTTTCTGCCTCTCCGTTTATGTTTATTCTCGTTTCGTTTTTTTCTTCGCCATCGACGACGGAAAGCGGATGCATGCATTATTCCGTCGCCTCCGAAGTCGCTCTCGAGCCAATTGATAAAACGAGGCCGCGGCAGACGTGTTCACACACCTTTTCTCCCCTTTTTTTCTGAATCCTCCTTGCCTGCCTCCTCCTACATCTCTTCCCTACTAACCCGATCATTCCGTACCTCTCAGCTCGCATCTCAAATCGCATTTCCACCCCACACGGACGGGAGGCGCGCAACCACGAGCCGTATTGCCCTCCGATCTCACATCACGCGCACACACCGTTCCCTCGCCGGTCTCTTCCGCGATGGATGAACTCATTTCTAAAAATAATCAACGCCAGCACTCTTTTTTTTCTTCCCTCCTCCTTCTCAGTAGTCAAACGTATCGAGTCAGAAAACTTAACACCGTTCCCCTTCGGAATCTAAGTCAGCAACCCCGACGGGAGGACGTTAAAAAGTGAAATATTTCTGGCCCTTGGCATTGGTTGTATTTGTCCTTGAGGGCGTTACTTATCAGCTGTAACTTCGGTGGCTGCCGGGAAATGGCGGCCGTGAGGGAGGGAGGGAGGGGTGAGGAAGCCCGCTTCCCCTCCTCCCGACTCCCGGAGTCAGCTGAGGGGAAGTGGGCCGGAGACATTCTGGAGAGGCGGGGCCCGGGAGGTTTGAGGGGTGTGAGGAGGGAAGGTTAGCGGTGGCCGGAGTAATTGTATTAGCCCCCCTCCCTTCGTCATTTCGAAGCGGTTTATGCGAATTTGCCGTGGTATCACGGTTGGATTCTGGGGCGTCGACGACCCCTTCTCCGTTTTTTTTTCTCTCCCGCACATTTGAAACAGTTTATAGTCCAAATATGTATCTATGACACGCCGGGTTTCTCACGGTGTCATCATGGTGCGTTCAGATTTTCAGCAAACGGTTTGCATCCAAATAAAGGAGCCAAGTTTTCTCGTTGGTTCTGAGCATTCGCCGGGGTGGCCGGCCCATGGTTCGTGTCCAGGTTGACAAGGTGACTTTTTCCCCGGGCAACAGTCGCCGTGGTTTCAAGTCATCGCAGTAAACATTTCTAGGCGTGCATTTTGAGGATTACCAAAACACAATTGACCCACGTTTCAAAAATTCGGTCGTTTTTTCCAAAGAAATGCTGCGAAAATGGGATCACTAATATGAAAGGTCAACATCGTTCGATCCCGGGTTATTGTTGGGCGTAAATGAAGGAAGACTAGCGTGGCAGATTCCACTAGATTATTTTTTTCACGACCACGGTTTCATCGAAGGCAACATCATCAGGTTGCAAGGTAGCATCATCGTGCACCTTTGTGACGAAACCATGGTCGGGAAAAACAGAATATTGATAATAATTCCAATGAAAATGTATACGACTCATATTTTTATTAAGATTAATTATTTATTTCTATATGGTAGTCTACCGTATAAGATAGGTTTTGGAAGGGCACTAACTTAACATCCCTTCATTTCTTATCTTTGTTCAATAGACTGCTTGACCCAACACCACAATAAACCCTCCTCCTATTCCGATTATAGTCTACATCTCCTCATTCCGTCCAACATACCAATCCTTTTCCTCCCTCTTCCTCGCTTGCGTAACGTTCTCCCTCTATCTCGACCTACAGCATTCCATCGCCTCTCAAAACGCTCTTCATCCACCATTCCTGCCTATTTTGGATTTCTCTCAATAATCCTCTCCTCTCCCCTACCATGCGTACATGGTACCTCTTCGTTTGTTTCCACTTCCGTCCGTTTAACTGTCTCTATCCATCTCCACGCCGTCTCAAAAGCCTCCAAATCTACGCCTATCATCTTGCTCAAACGACCCATGTTTCCGCACCGTACAAAACCAAACACCACCTCAAAGTTTTCACTAATATTTTCTTAACATTCATACGCAACGTCCCTGATAGGTGTCAAAAAACATTAAATGCGAACTACTCGCATGAAGAAAAAAACGCACCGCTTTCAATGAAGAAGGTTACTGAACACGGAAGAATCATAAGTATCATTGCTGTTATACTTCACCAGACAAATGTATGGAAAACAGACAGCCGAAAATGAAAAAATGGAGGCAATATGGTGAAAAGGAGTCTAGGGTAAATCGAGTTTTCATTCTCGAACCACACGGTTCGAAATTAAATGAAATAATTCGAACCCTTCTTGACGATTTATATGAAAATACGACTTATTACGGTGTGAAAATTTTGAATCATATTAGACAGCACATGACTAAGAGTACAGTTTATCTTATGAAATATCTTTGATGAAAACGATAGCGGAGAGGAAATCTAATTGGGTATACCTCGTCCTGATGCCGTCTAGTAATATGGATAGTACGTGTATAATCGAAGGGAAAACTGAAGGGAAAAGAGGAAGAAAAATATTGAAATGCTGAGGGGAGGGAAAGGTCTAGAAGACACGTAGCATCAAAAGAGGTGACTAACAGGACATGGGAAAGCTTCCAGCTGATATCTGTTCCGGAACAGTTGCACTCAAGAAGTATGGTTCAAATAATGCAAGGTAATATTAATAGTTGACAAAATATTATTTCTTCATTTGCGCCTCAATTAAATCGAAATCGGCATTGGGTTTATCCAGCAGTTAGGTGCCACAGATGTGTGTCAGTCTATGTTTTCAATCAGAAGGGAAAGTGTTTAATATTTATCAAGCACATAAGTTTTACTGAAATAATGAGTAACTTTGGCAAAAGATGTGGCTCAAAAAACATTAAACCAGTGTGAAACAATCATTCAATCTTCACGTGAATTTTGTATAGATTTTTTTCATTTTTAGAGCCATAATTTCGTCCGTTGAGACTCGCTTCTTGGAAGATTACATTGTCTGAGCTCGATTTTGTTATGATTGCGTGTATCGTACGAGGGAAGGAGTACTTGAATCTGTCTCTGACGGTGTCTATCTCACTTATTTCATTACGTCGGTCTAATGTACCAATGGAATTTGGTGCCATGATAATTTTCTCAGTGTTGCAACCAACCTTAGGGTTCATGTGCCTTTCTAAAATTCTAAGTCTTGCCTGCTCTCTTCTCGAATCAATAGACCCAATCTAATTCCTCCGGCATACCGTTACGCTTCCTCTCTCCTCGCAGCAATTTTTATTGAATCTAGATTTTCTCCGAGCCTTTTCCAATTCCTGAATTAACGTTATATGGGAGTCGAATGAACATTAAGAGTCCATATTGTCTCCGAAATGTGGAACGCAGCATGGTAAACGTAGGCGTATACCTTCCTCCATCTCCCTTAACATTCTCTCTCCTTCACTGCCCTTAACCTCGGAATGAGTCTTCACTCTTCTCTTCTTATCGCATACTATTTTTCCTGTCTGCGTTATCCACTCCCTCACCGAATCCAACCCTTCCTTAAATGTTTTCTTCTCCATCCAGGAGTACGCGGAGAGAAAAGGGCAGGCGGGTCCAAGACCCTGATGAAATCTTCGGAACTGATTGGTATCTTTAGACCTGCCCTAAGCGTCGCAAAGGGGGATAGTTGCCCGAGTCTTCCAGAGAGGAGGGAAACGTCTTGGTTTACAATTTTATTTCCACGGTGAAAGCGAAGAGCGTCGAGAGCGTGGTGCGTATTGCGGTGAGCAAGTTAGGAAAACGAGAGGAGTTTCACGTTATCCAAGCCGCGTATCAAATTCTTCCTTCATGTATCGTAGTCAAAGATGTTATCTTGTATTGACGTCGCACATGCCATTCAACAAATCTCCACGTGAGTACAAAAACTTCAATTGGCGTAAATTCTACAGAATAATTATCGTTATTCTGCGTACTACTTTCCCCTTAGGGAAGTTAACAGAGAGAAACCTGGTATTTTTCCATATGAAACCGTTAAAAACTGAAGTATTCCTTCAGAACCTTAAGAAATCGGTCTATTGCTTCCCATCGCATTCTCATTATCTGAATCTCAGTTGAAATAAGCGTACAATAGGATTCAGTAAATTCTACCTCCGTCCGTTTGAATTTTGTAGTCTTACGTGGTTATGTGCATTTGTTGATCTTCCACGAAGTCTTGATAGCATGTAAACGTGCTCTTTTGAAAGTCAATACAAACTAAGATAAGGTTTAACGGCAGGAGGAAGGAAGTCACCGCAAATATAAAAATAGGCAAGCAGAAACTATATGGGGGGAGGACTTCGTAGGAGAACTTCGTTCTCAGTAAAGCTGGATCGCCACCAGCGAGGAAGTCACCCCAAATATAAGAATAGGCAAGCGAAAACTATAAGGGAGGGGAGAGGGTAGAAGAACTTTGTTGTCATTAAAGCTGGATCACCACCAGCGAGATTATTTTAAAGAAGCAATGTATGTGGTATCGATCGGAATACCACAAGCATAGGAAGATTTCTGCTACAAAAAATATCCACGGGTTGAAATAAGGGGGCGGTATTAAAATCATGCACAAAGGAAAGGTCGGAAAGCGTACTGGAAAGTGGTGCAGAGATCAAAATATCTTATCGGTTGAATGGAAGAGTTCTACGAAGAGTAGCTGAGGACAAAGGGGATTTTGCGGAGGAGGGATAAACTCAAATACTTATCAAATTTGGAGTCTTTCCGCACACAATGGAAGGGAGACTGGACGGGAAGTGTAGAGGACGCCCGTAAAGGGAATTCATAACACAGATAATGAAAGGTGGTAAAAGGAGAAATTCAAAGACATCTAGAGGTTAACATATTGCGTAATTGAGTGGTGTCCTTGATTTTACCAGCATAAGGATCATTGGCTGACACTCAGGTTTCCCTTCTCTCCTAACCATTGGCTGATTTGAAATGAAATCTTTCGCCGCATGGTTAAATGTTTGATTGCCAAAATTGATGCTGTCCGCCCTCTCCTCTCGTCCGATTTCTTTGCTCTTTTCCACTCTTATCCATACGCGACTTTTTCCCACCTCGTCTTACACTTAGTTCGTTCTGTTCTCCTCTTCCCTTCCTTCGCCCTCATTCAAGTAATTCTTTTATATCTTTTTAATACTATATGTATGTTTTTTATGCAGTACTTCATAGTTTTGCATAGTTTTGTAGACTATACCGCCATGATAATCACGAGTCTCTGTATTTTTTCACCTCTAGCTTTTCTCGCCTACCCTTTCATTGATATTTTATCGTAACTACTATGAATGATTTTTACGATAGATTTTTCAAAAATAGGGTCTTGTTTAAATTTTAAGGTTGCTTATTCAACCTTATTCAATTTAAGGTTTTGAGAGTATTTTAAAAATTACAGTTTTAGAGTAGATGCCTTAGTTGGCTAATTAATTCAGATGGAGTATCGGACGCTCGCACCCCTAAGTATGCTCCCTTATTTCACCTTTTCTCATACATTTTCACATTTTTGCATATCTTTCCGTTAAAAGTGCCTTTTTTGTTGCATTTTATCATAGCATCTCTGCACGGATGTACGTATTGGGGCAACAACTAATACAATAGTAATGCGTAACATCGCAAGGTTAGTGTTCATTTTTTTAATAATTTAATTTTCCCTTTCTCTCTCCATACATTTCTGCACACACCTCTCTCTATCTTCTTACCTATTCTGATATCCTCTCCTATCCTTCCGTTTACTTTCCGCCTCCAGCCCCTTAATCATACCCTTCAAAGTTGTTTATGAAACCAAATTTCATGTCGAGGTACTTTTTTCTTGTTTTCATAATAGACTTTGAGATTTTATTTAATATGGAGGTCCTTGATTCAACTTAAGCGCCTCAAAATTTTGAATTGCAATGTTCTTCATTGGAATTGGATTTGTTTGCGGTTACATTTACTGAGCACTTGGAATAATTTTTCCGTAATAAGCATAGATCTGGCACGTGCTAACTTATCGGTTCTGATGTTAACTCTTAGTATTTTTAACGACCTCTAGACTTTCTTCGAGCACATTTCTTTGCGGGGAAACCTCGTTTCTCCGGGATGAGAGTTAAACCCAAGTTTCGTTGCGCGGTAAATGAAATTTGTGTTGGCGTAACATTTTTGGAGGATTTGAAAAGGAAAGAGAGCCCGGAATCTACTTTCCTCTATCTCTGCTTACACATGCGGATTAATTCGAGACGCATCACTTAGTTCACTCGGAGCAAAACTGAGAGTTGCGAAATTTTTTCTTCGCCTTCCTGTTTGCCTGCTGAGATACTTTTAACAAGTATGCATCAGTGTACCAGCTAAGGCTCGTGCAACGGAAGATATCAATTAATTTACCCTTAATCCCCACTTTGTTTCCTCTTTTTCTTTATTCTTCTGTTCGATTCTTCACTTTGAATCCCTTCCACCACTCCCTCCATTACGAACTTTCATATTATTAATTGTATTCACTCAGATTTTTAATCGCGTCTTACCGATTCTACATTCTTGGCAACACATTATTCAAGGAGTGGTAAAGATCAGGAACCACACTTAATTAAAATTGTCGGATGTCAACATCAGTTTCTTTCCTATGATCGAATGTTGCTTACACATGCCTGCTTATCATTATAATTCTGTGGATATCTCCACTCAAATCAAATAAATCCCCAGATATGCTACGCCGACGCTCCATGAACGAGGACTCGGAGAAAACTTTCAGCAAAAATGAACGTGGTTTCCGAAATTCTTCGTGCCGTCGCCGTCAAATTTTTACTCCGAAGGAGTTTCATCTACGGAGGCGGAGTTTCACCGGGTGACAGAGAGGTGGCACCACTCGCGGAATCCGCTCTCCCCTCCCACTCGCGCTCGACCCTCCCTCCACGCTCCCCGCGCACTCCTCACGTGCGTGTTGGGGGGGGGAGGAGGGGGTTCAGCAATGGTGAGCAGGATTGGGGAGGGGCTGGGGGGTAGCAATGAAGGAAAAAAAAGGGCGAGGGGGTTGGCGGCGTCTGCGAGCGGATGGTGGAGGGGAGAGGGGGGTAGGAGGAGGACTTCCGATCAAACAAATGCCTGCGACCTTTGACCAACCCTTCCCGCTCCTCCCCTCTCCCCCTGTCTTCCCCTAACACCCCCCCTTCTCTCCACACCCGCTTTCCCCCCCTATGTCGTCCGCCGGAATGGGAAACGAGACGAGCAAGTGAGTTTCTCCCGGCAGGCAAAGCGATACTTTTTCCTCGGACGGCCAGTCACTACTTCTAGTTCCCCTTCCTTCGTGTTCTGCTTCCCTCCCCACTCCCATCTCCCTCGGCTTCCGGACTCATTGTCCGCCATTTCATTCGCCAGGGGAATGGATTTCCCTCGGTGCGTACGAGGGGAGCGCTACTTATAAAACTGCTGCGGGCGGGGGGAGTATAATCTGCTCTAATACACTTCGCCCGAAATCTTTCTGGAATTCGTGTCCGCTCTCCGGTCCTCGCGTGGGTGCGTGCGAGACCCGAGAATCCTTCCCGCTGTCGCTCGGTGCGCCTTTGGACTACTGCTACACGGAGAGAGATGTATGAATTTTTGAAGGGTAGTTCTTCATCATTTGCTTTCCAGGGCAATAAAATGGTACCGATGACATTTGAATTTCTGCGTGTCCTATCACGCAGGCTACGTGAAACGGTTTTTTCGGGCTATGGCTCAACCGTGAAGGTAGGGGTGAATCGTTACATGAAAAATTAACTGCGTATGCCTTCATACCACAAATGAATTCTTTCCATATGTGTTCCTTGGCCACGAATAACTCTTGAATCGGCAGCCTCTTAATAAAATCCTGATTCCTAAGATATTTTAGGGCCTGATCGATCTCTTATAGGCTGGATTGATTCACGCACGCGTTAGTGAATGATGGTTTTCGGCTAGTTCGAGGCTAAAAATTACTGATGTGAGTTTACATCAATTTTATTTAGAAATCGTGTTTTGAAGAGGTACCTCCACAGATGGGGCCATACAGTATTCTTTTCAAAGACAGCTTTCTTTATAAGCTGCGAAAGATCTTGGATTCCGATTTTAACTATGTTTTATTTAAAATAAATAATTATATACGGACTTATAGCATATAAATACTTGACGAAATCACCTGAGACGTTTTAAATACCATTAATATGATGATAATAATTTAAACACGTATTTATTTGTCATCAAACGTTAATTCCTCAGCCTCTCGCTCAATCCGTTTTAGGTTACCAGCTTAGCAGTCGTATCTAGATATATTGTAGGCAGTTGAGATTCTTAGTAGCTAAGAAACGGAAGGAGCCAGGGAGTCGCTTTGATTTCTAATCAGGCCAGAGCAGTTAAGGCTCGTGAATTTATGCCAACAAACGCATAGTTTCCCTACGCCGGAGGGAGCAAGTTTTTTTTTCCAGGAATCAATTTAACTTTAAAATAATTTTGAAAATAATTTGAATTGTTAGGAATTTAAGTGCTATTTACATCAAGAGGATCTAAAACTCCTCTTACGTAAAATACTGTACGTGCTAGTTGAAGTTTACGCGAAAAGACGATGTTGGATATTTGAATAGTGAAACAATATGAGTTAAGAATTTTTGTACTATATTAGTCGCTCTTACGATGTAAAATTTGTTGATGTCGTTGCGTATTTTCTCGTTGGGATGACATTATTCTTCGGCAATTGTATTTCCTTTGAGCGGACTCCCTGCGATGTATGCAACTGCATAGGCATTGCCTACATCCGAGGGGTTAAATCCTGGAGGAAGCCATAATCCGTTGATTCCGTGGAGTGCCCAGTTGAATCCTGCATACATAAACACATACATGATACCCTGCAAGCCGATACGAAGATATATAGCAGGTGGTGATTACACACCAGACTATTTTTGACCCAAAATACTCTTCCACTAGGGTCGTTCGAATAACGTTATTCTGATCCCCATTCATCCGTCGGAAAAATGATATTGGAAATCTATCTGTTTTAAACTTAATCTCTCTAATTTTATTTACATGATTTCTCCTACTTAATTGTGTTGGGTCTAATAAAATATTTTCAACGTCATCACTAAAGAGACACCCAAGTTATGCGAGAGGTTTTATCTGTAATTTAATCTTCCGTTCGTGAGTGATCCCCAACCTAGCCTCTAATAATTTTGATACGCTCCTCAGTTTGTCACAACGAATAATTTTGATTGCCAAGTGTCGTAATATTGCTTTATAACTTTAAGGTAATCTTTTAAAACTGCTTTATCCTCAGAACCGCACATATCTTCGTAAACCACTGCATCGTCGGCCAATAAACATATGTTACGAGGCCAATTAAACCTGTGGTCTCGTACAATTGGCCCCGGGGATAATGTCAATAACGTGAAGAACGAATAAAAGAGGTCTGATAACACTTCCCTGGGGAGAACACCTGAAGCGAATTCTACTGTATTAGAGCTAACACCATTCATGACTCTTTGTCAATCAAAAAGTCTTTAATCTAGCCCTGGATATTTTTAATTGTGCCATCGAACCTTTTAAATGCACTCATGTCAGTGTCTTCATATGTGATATTCTACTGGTTAAGGTAGGTTTTGAATATGTGCAGCCTCTACCAGCTCGTACAACTGTAAAACTATAAATTTAGTTGCATCTCCTAACCAAACAACACCTGACATCCGGCGCTAAGGTGATTCCCTCCTCTATTCCGAAAACATCTTTCCTCACTTCATTCCGTTCAAAATGCCTCTTCTATTTCCACACCTACCTCGCTTGCTAACGTTCACCCTTCGATCACAGTCTTCTAACCCCCATAATCACCAATCAAAATGCTCCGCATGCATCTTTTATACCTTCTTTCTCTTTCTCCCAATACTCCCCTCGCCTACCCCATCATACCGAGCACTTTCTGGTTTGTTTTCCTTTCTGTCCATTTCGCATATCCCATCCTTCTCCACACCAACATTTCAAATGAGAACCTACGCCTATCGTCTTGATTCAAAAACGTGTTGCCGCGCCGTACAAAACTGCACTCTATGTCACAACACACAAGTTTCCATTGCGGCTTTCCCTATTAAATTTCTGATTTGTTCCCATTTTTCTTCTGTTGTGCCCTGCTCCCTTCCTTCGCTCATGATTATCTCCTCAGTCTGCTGATATTCCTTTCTGATTCTTTATACATGTACATACTTAAAGAGGACTTAAAGAGTTAAGAGGGCACTCTCTCGAGTGCTTCAATCCGCTCCGCTCCGTGATGCCTTATAATATACACTTTACCTTGGAGAAAAGAAAGTGGGCATAAGGGGGAGGGTGTGGCTGGATGTAAGAAGGGAGGGCTTGGAAGGGTTGACCGAAGATTGTAAAATTGATTGCCAAATTCTTAAATTTTACTTTAGTTAAGAAGTGCAAAAGTTTCTGGCATCTGGCAGAGCGATGTTCACCATAGTTTACAAAATAAGTTGTTGAAAGCTGTATTTTAGCCGAATGGTTTGTAGGTCAGTAGTATGACGGACCGCTCATCGTGCCCATACGCTCAACTGTAACCTCGGAGGAGTCGTTTGCCCGCATTTCCCTGCCGTTAAGCTCCCAGTGACGCCATCCTACTAAAACGACCCGTCTGGCCGAGGGACGATGTCAACTACCCAATCTCGGATTAGAAGCAATTCAAATAAAACGAAGGTTCTTGAGGAAGACCTTGTCAAACATTAAAATCAGAAGGCATAAACTTGAGTAGGTGGACAGGTTCACCTATCTAGGGAGTGTGTTGGACCAAAACAATAATAGGGACACGAGTAGGATATGCGTTTGTCAAAAGGACTTGATTAAATACTTAGGCGTTACCCTCACTCACGACCTCTCCTTGATGAAACATAAAGAGGGAATATGTGGACATACTAACAAAAAAGTGGGATTTATTAAAAAGGTACTTGGTAAATGTTGTGATGGAAAAGTAAAAGAGAAATGTTATCTCATTAGGCCCCATTTAGAATATGCTAGAATATCTATTATAGGGGATCCTCACCAAGTTGAATCGATTACGGAACTGGTTCGCGCAGCGTAGAGGAGCTAGATTTGTAAAACGTTGTTATGATAAACTTGGTAGCGTATCAAAAATATTAGAGCAGCTAAGCTGGGAATCACTCACGGAGCTGAGGTTAAATTTTAGATTAAATCTCTTGCATTAATTGATAGATATCTTTAGCAGTGATGTTGAAAATGTATTATTACTCCGATTGTCCTAGAGTAGGAGAGATCACGTAAATAAAAATAGAGAGATTAAGTGTAGAACAGATAGATTTAAGATGTCATTTTTTCCACGAGCAATAAGGGATCAAAATAACATTTTCAGACCGCGGTAAGGGTAAAAATATTCGGGTCAAAAGTAGTCCGGTATTTATTCAATCCCTGCCACACACCCCAGTGGTGGCTTTCATGGTGCTAAAAAAATACAAAAACGGAGCTTTTATAAGCGAGGGAGTACCAGGGACCTTGATGGAGGATGCAATGGAAAGGTTGGGTGAAAACTTTGATATGGAGCGTAGTTTTGTGCTACGCGGAAATTCGGTTGTTGATGCAAGAGGTGTAGTTTGTAGGCCCTTGAAATATGGGTATCTATTTATTTGCTTATCGTCCTCTATTGAGGCGAAAATGACGCTTCATAGTCCCTTCTTCCACCTAAGCTCTAAGCATAACATTGAAGGCAATTGAAAACACCCATGCATAAGGTGGGAATCGAGCCTGCGAACTCTGGGTTAGCAGACGAGAACGTAGCCCCGTCGCCACCGAGGGCGGCAAGAAATTCTCTGGGCATGGAGAAGATAGGAAAAACTGAAATGAAATGAAAAATAATGGAGGAGGTGGACTACCATTAATTATTATATCGATATGATTAGACCTATTGATGTATATTCTATTCAATTTTATTCTGCAAGGTATCCTGCAAATGATACTACAGATATATATGCACGATATAAGTTAGATTCAATTCTCCCCGCATACGAGAGGAGCTGTAGGTAACTAGAAGGGCAATAACTAAATCTAGATGAGATATGTACAGCACATTAGCCTACTAGGAATGAACAATGGAAACGCTTTTCCCCCTATAGCCAGTTAAAGACTGTTACGTAGTCCAATCCTTATTTATACATTACACTGCATTACATAGTAACCCGCAAGCCACCACTAGGGTGTATGGAAGAGGTGATTGCACATCAGACTAGTTTATTCATTTCCAAAGTTCGAAGCGAATCACGAAGGAACCGAAAAGTGAAGAGTCAGGCGTGATGTTGTGGAATCGAGACATAATGAAAACTTCGTTGCAATTTTCCACAGTTAAAACTTTATTGCCGACCATGGTTTCGATACACTGTATCTGATGACCTGATGATGATACAGTGTATCGAAACCATGGTCGGCAATAAAGTTTTAACTGTGGAAAATTGCAACGAAGTTTTCATTACGAAGGAACCGATTAATGTCTACTTGCAATGACGATCACGTCATTACTTTCATCTGATATTTGCCGGATTTTTTTCTTTAAAAATGCTTTAACAGGGGAATGTTTGTGTAGTTTCTACACACTATTTTCCATCGTGATTATGAGAATCAATAAATATAAGATTTGTTAATACAGCCATATTATATCCTTGAGACATTTAATTTTATCACTTTCCCTGATACTCGGCGATGTTTCTCGAATGAAAGCAACTGTTAGACACTCTGGAATGAAAACTCAGCTCGAGAAAGGCCGTAACATAATTCTTTCGTGCATATAATTTTGAATGTCCATCGTTGTGCGGAAAATGTTTTAAGACTAGTATTTTTTTCTCGAATAAGCCTTTAGTCATGATGGGGTAACTGCTAAAGAGCCATTAAACGTTGTTGAAAAATAAAAAACTTTTTTCGAATTATATATCCTCTAAGAGGAACTTCTACATCGTTTACTCCGCTTATCAGTAATGTGCCTTTTTAAATTGTATCAGTGATTTACTAACTGAAGGGTAAGGAACTAGACAGAGCCCTATTTTTTCCTTAGCACAAGGCATTTGTTTGGCGGAATCGTAATCGATTTTATATTCTCGTATCGTGCTTTTCGTATTTTTAGTGATCCGCATCACGAATTTTATTCTAGGAAAGAGCATGTTATGGCAATCACTAACTTAGGAGGCATAAATTTGCCTGCAATTTATCCGCAGGATCTCATTCAGGATATGGCAATAAAACTATGGCTCCATGGCAATAAAACTTTGAATTTGATCGTTCATAAATGTACGCATTTGGCAATGGTTTGTTGATTTCGGGCAGTATATCAATAGTTTAAATGAATAAAAACACATTATTTGCCCAGCCAATTAAAGTTCATTTTCAGTGTACAGTTGATTGAGAAAAGTTATTTTTTTCCTGGAAAACGAAGTTTAGACTTTGACACCTCAGTGCAGAAATTTATGTGCGTGTAATATTTCAAAGGTTTTACTCATTTGAGGTCTGAAATCAATCCATTCAAATGTTTACTTTATTCATTCATCTTACGTTTGTCTTTCATGTGTTATTTAACTAACGAGTGGGCTTTTTTTCCAGTGGAAGAGACTAAGAAAATGCTCTTGAAATGTTTCGTCGCAGGTTTAACGTTTCAGAATGTTTTTTATGGTACTCTATTATTATGAAAACCAGAAAGGCGATCCATTTTCGCTGTAAATTATGTAAAGTTTTCAAGCTCCCGCATTTGCAGCGTAACATGCCCACAGGAATTTGAGCTATTTAGGTCATCAATCGGTGGTGTCAGCAGTTTACGTGTCAAAGGTATGTTGAAGTAGTCATTTTTGGAACATCTTAAAGGGATAGGACCGATTTACCTTCTGCATTCATCAGCGAGCAGAATTCGCAAGCTATATTTAGTGTTTATTATGGCAGTGTACCTAGTGAGAGAAAACGAATATTTTATCTTACGAATGTATGGAGAAGAAGTAACTACTGTGCGGACCTTTGAAAAAGGAACTGAGAAAGAGATTTGCAAGATGTTGCATCTGGAGTGTGATGTGACACGGAGCAGAGACATGGACTTTGGGGAAATATGAAGTAAAAAGAATGGAGGCCTTCGAAATTTGGATTTAGAGGAGGATGGAAGGAATTAGATGGGAGAATAGAGTAAAGGATGAGGACATGCTACGAAGGATTGGAGAGGAGAAAGAATTGGTAAAGATACTTAAGGAAGGGAAGGTTTGTTGGTTAGGGCATTGTATGTACGTGTGAGAAAGGAGTGCTTGTTGAATACTATGTTAGAGGGTATAATAGAGGGGAAGAGAGGACGAGGGAGGAAGAGGTATATGTTGTTTGATATGGTTAAGATTGGGGGAAAGTATGAAGAACCTAAGAAGAACCTAAGAGAAGAGGGAATTGGGATGGTGCGATGGCTAACGTACAGGCTGGCCACCAAGAGGGCCCGGGTTCAAATCCTGGAGGATAAAAATATTTTAGTAGTATCCCGATCCCTACATGAGGTGCTTAGCGGAGAGCACTTTGAGTGAGTACGACGTCCGTCGGATGGGACGTTAAACTGCGAACCCCTTGGCGCCTTTCGACAAGAGTAGGGTAATGCCGACGCCGGGTTTCTCTCCACGCTTCCTTTCCCATCCATCCATAAAGGCGCAAATGACCCTAGCTATCGGTCGCCTCCCATAAAAAAACTACAGCTACAACCAAGAGAAGAGAATCAGGAGAGGAAGACATGGAGGTCAACCATGAGAAGAACCCACCACAAGGCAGTACAACCGATGACGATGATTAATGCATCGTATGAATCTGAGAATTAATTTGCTTGTTTGTTTCTTTGGGGTCACATCACGCCCAGTCGGTACGAAGAAAGGGTTCCTTATTGTTTGCATAAATTGGATAAAAATACTTAAATTAACATAGGCTAGGTCCGACTTAAAAATATATATGTCGCTGAATATTTTTTAGATCTTAAAAATCTATTGTTGAAAAAAAAACCTTTTTTCACGCTCAGATACACGATGCACCAAATGTTCAGAATAAACATTTCAATTGATTCACTTCGTTGAGATGCGAAAATTAAACTCGCATTATTAATCTGGCTCTATCGTTTAGAAGCGCATACTATTGTTTATGCCGACAACTGAACCGACGCTTCGTACATTGTAAACAGGTGCTGCAAAATTCGACTACCTCGGAATATTTCTTCCAAAGTTAACTTTCAAAGTGAATCATTTTTTCGGTTGACTGCCACTGTGAATTTCGATGGTCTCGAACTTTTTCTTTAAGGGTTAACTTTTAAAGTGTACCAGTTCGTTTTTTTCGAATGCAATGTTCATTACGCCTGGAGAAATCAAATCTCATTTGTCCAAAGCATCTGCAAACTTTCGTGCCCACAGATGACACGGTGTTGAAGAAATTTCCCACGCACATAAAGAGAATTGAATCCAGTTGCAGCTGTGCAGATAAATTATTTCGGCGAAGCCGGGCATAGCCTCTACTATATTAAATATACCTTTCCCCCTCGTTCCGTGTTAGTCTACTTTATTAGTGAATTCGATGGTTTTAGGCTTTACTTTGTGGAAATTCATGATTAAAGTTGGTATTGGTCATACCTGATGATGTCGCCTACACGTCGAAACCGATAGTAGTGTAACAAAGTTTTTGTGAAAAATATAAAGTTTAATCATTCAGTTTACACATTAGGCCTGATATTTTTATTTTCATACACACACGCATTTCTCCTTAGAGATAAGTTCTGTCAATAAGTTTATTGTGTTAAGTTACGAAAGGAAACTTAGCCTCATTAATAATTATGATTAATTTCTTCCATATTCCTCTATCCATGTATACCCTTCTTTCGCCGCTGGTGCATTGAGAAATTCACGCATGCTCTTCTATTCCTGAAAATTGTAAATATTCCTACCATTGGCAGTCCTTTCAATCTCATTTACAACTTCTTCAGGATACCCTGTCCTCTCAAACCTTTGCTTTTCTCATATCTTTTATTTGTTTTTATTTGCATTATACCCTGCTAGCCACCGCTATGGTGTGTGGCAGGGAGTGTTTACACGCCAGACTACCCTTGACTCAAAATATTTTTCCCTCGTAGCGCGTGTGGACAACGTTATTCTGATCGCTTATCGTTCGTGGGAAAAAATTACATCTTAAATCTTTCTTTCTCATCATTCTCCAAACTCACATTTCTGAAGCCTCCAATCCACACCTATCATCTTGCTTCAATGGCCATGTTTCCGCGCCGTACGAAACTACTCTCCATATCAAAGTTTTGACGAACCTTTTCTAGATGACCTAACTCAAAACATCGTCCTTACTCAGTCATATATCTGTTTGATGATTCTTCTCTCATCCATCCGCTCAGTAGGATTAAACCAGCGAATCACACTTCTAAACAGACACACTTCTATCACGCACTTAACTTATCCATTACCGATTCTATCAATCCACATGATTTCATGACCCTCGCATTATTTACCGGATCTGCTAATGCTTAACTAATGGACTCCTGAAGTACCCCATGCCCACCGAATTGAGTTGATGATTTCGTTTATTTTGGCAGAAACAAGTTTCCCTTCCGCTCAATAATGTGTGGAGTAAAACATTGTGATGCCCTCATTTTTTCTGCTTTAGACACTCATTTATTTACATATTTACTCAAAAATCTGTACTGAATGAAAATCAATGAACACGAAACAAAAGTTATGCAGTTTTTGAGGAGGAGGAAAGCGAACTTAAACAAAAAATAGGACTTCATGTATTCATTTATCCAACACGGAAGTATTTTGGACCAAAATAGTAAAGTGGTAGGGGCTTTAGGAAAAATATTGTTTTATTCGAATAAGCTTTCACAAGGTGGAAAGAATTGATGACAGGGAAGTTGAGTAAGGATATTAAGAAAAGACTCGCAATAAATTTTATATGGAGCGTAGTTGTGTACAGCGTGGAATAATGGTCATTGACACAGGATGATATGCTTGGATTGGAGGCTTTAGAAATGTGAGTTTGGAGAAGGATGGGAAAGATAAAATTGGCAGAAAGGAAAACAAAACAAGGAAGTGCTAGGTACTTTTATTTGTTTATTTATTTCTCCACTTTATTGGAGCGAGATTGAGACTTTACAGTCCCTTCTTCCACCTAACCCCTACATATTACTTGAAAGGCAATTACTAGGTGGAGGATAATCCTCCTTAGTTTGGGGTCGAACCTGGGACGGACCTCTGGGTTGAGAAGGCGAGGACGTTTCTCCATCGCCATTGGAGCCGATATGATGGGAAAGGAGAGGTAATTTTGGTAAAAATCCAAAGCAGGCGGTAAAGGTGGATGAAGACCATTTTGATTGGCGATGGAATGTTGAAGACTGTGATAGAGGGTAGAATGTTAAGCAAACAACGAAGTCGAAGAAATAGGATAGGCATACTGGACGGAATGAATGAAAAAAGAAAGTATGTGGAATTGGAAAATATTTTTTGTAGTGTCGGACGTCAGGTTGTGTTTCGTTAGGAGTGGCAAAGAAGAAATGTACCGTTTTATAGGTTTTGTCCCTCCAAAACCTCCCTTAAACCGTAGAATACCAATAATATTTACAATAGCAATAATCATAACTTCGGTACATAAAAGGTGATCTCCTCACAAACAGTTTGCCAAGGAATATAAACTCGTCCTCTTGTTTTCAATTCTTTCATCGTTTGCACACATTACGTAATTCCTATTTGCTTCATGAATCACAATTCCTTCAACTTACGAGGAGTTAACTCGTGCTTGCCTTTATTGGTATTACATGTTATCCCAATTCGCCAGATTTAGCCCCCTCGGATTATTTTCTCTTCGTAAACTTAAAAAAAGGCCTCGATGGTCAAAGATTTTCCAACCGGTGAAGAAGTGATGTCGGCAGATAATGGTTATTTTGAAGGAACAAGACAGTTCTTATTAAAAAAAAAGGGTATCGACCAAATTGAACATCGTTGGGAAAAGTGCATAGAGCTGAAATGAGATGATTTTAAAAATAAATACATTTTTTTCCAAAATTGTGTTTTCCTTGCTGGGTCGGTTACTTCTGGGATTACCCTCGTATTTCTTTTTGTTGTTACGCTGATGCTCTCCAGGGCTTCCTGTATATCTGTTGGGCCTTAGCCAAGATATTAACTAGTCACTCAAAGCTCCATTCACCCCTACGGTTCTCTTAATATTTTCATAAATCACCCTTAAAGCATTTATTTATCCATATTTCTCAAAATTTGGCATGCGCCATGGCAAGATATATCCCATAATAAATTTCGTTACATAAAAGGCGATTGAATGAATTACCATGGAAGGCCTCGATTGGAAATACCCGAAGAGAGGAAGTTGTAGTCACGCGATTGAGGATAGTCCACAGCGCCATGGCTCATTAGTTTTATTTAATACACTGCAAGCTAGGTAGGGCGTATGGCTGGGGGGGATTTACACACCAGACTACCCTTGACCCAAAACACCTTTCCCCTCTAGTACGGTTGGACAAACGTTCTTTAATTCTGATCCCATATCGTTCGTGGAAAACTTACCCTATTCACTCATGCGAAGGATCCGCCAGGATGTTTGGATTGCCAATCCCGTCTGACTCTCAGGTATCTCGTCGTAGACTGGCACGTGTTTCTAGCTACAGGACCATTGCAAATTATCTATGGAATAAGTCCGAGTGTCATTTAACGACCATCTGCGGATAGATAATGCTTCCAAACTCCTCCGCAAAGCAGATATTTGATCAAAATGATAACTTGTTCAAAAATGTATCATTGTTAATTTTAGGAAGATGATGACGAGCACCCAGGCGGGAATCGTACCCACGACCCTTGGGTTGGCAGACAAAGACGTTACCCCGCCGCCATCGGGGCCGACAAACATACTCCAAAAAAATAAAACAAAAAATTAACAAATAAACAAATACTCGTTAGTTTTCCCAATTCACTCTATCGAACGCCTTTTCGAAATCCACGAAACAGGCAAATACGTCCTGATTGTTTTCTATATGCCTCTAGATTAGTGATCTCATTACTTGATTTACTTGTTCTGTAGTCTTCACATGACGTAGCCTTAATATTTTTCGGAGTAGGAACTAAAACTGATCTTACAAAGTCTTCCGGCCAACTTCCTTCCTCATAGATACTAGGAATCAGTCCATATAGCCTCTTCCTCCCACATTTTCTTTATTTTCTATTCCTTTCCACGGCCTTATTTGATTTCATTTCCCTTAATACTCTTTCTATCTCATTGTCGAGTATGCCTGGACCTAAGATATCTTCCTCTACGTCATGTTCCTTTTCTATTTCTAACTTTGCTGGTCTAAGTTCTTTACTTTACAGTTCATCTATATATTCCTTCCTTCTCTCTTGGATCTTTTCTCTGTCAACTACTATCTTACCCGACTTATCTCTAATTGTTGGCACAGATCTTCCCTTCTTTCTTCCCGATAGTAATTTAACTTTGCTGTATAGCGCATCAATTTCACCCTTCCTCTGCAAACTTTCCATATCCTCGCACTGCGTCTTCCACAAAGCTTCTTTCGCTTTATTTGGTACATCTCAATGTATTATTTAACGCTTTGTACTTCCTTCTGCCTAGCTCTGTGTTTACATTATTCCATTTTCTTCTCTTATCTATCTTTCTAATCATTTTATCCATGATCCATGGTTTACTTGTTCTTTTCCAATTAATGGTTCCTATACTTTCTTTTGCGGCCGTCGATATCCCTTTCTTAGTGCATTCCCATTTTTCTTCGATAGTACTGAGCTCTTTACCGTCCTCCATGATTTTCTCTTCAGCCTGCCGATACTCCTTCCCTCTCAATCCATTTGATGCTTCCACATTCCATTTTCTAACTCGCCGCCCCTGCCTTATCTTTTTGAAACGGACGCTACACTTCACAACAACTAAATTGTGGTCAGCATCCGCATCAGCTCCCGGGAAGCTGTGCGGATTGATCACACTGTTCCTGAATCTGTGTCTAAGCATAACATAATCCAACTGATACCTTTCTGAGTCACCTGGCATTTTCCATGTATACCTACGCCTTTTGTGGTGCCTAGACCAAGTGTTGCTGATGACTAACGCTTGTCTCCTTAAGAACTCAATTGATTTCTCCTTCCGGTTATTCCTCTCACCCAAACCGTAGTCCCCCACCTCATCGCTATGTCTTCCTTTGTCTATCGTCGCATTCCAATCGCCCATCACTATCAAATGTTTCCCTGCAGGAACACACGCGTATCCTATCGATTTCCTCCTAATGGTTGCTTGGTGGTATGTATACTTGAACAATGACGAAGATCGTCGGTTCTGCTTTTATCTCTACTGGTAATATTCTATCCGTTACCTGTTCTATGTTGACTACGCTTCTTCCTACTTCTTTATTCAATGTTATGGGCTGTCTAAATTGTAATAAATTGTATTCCCCCTAGACACCTTTAAGTGATATCATTCCTTTTTGGCGCTATAATTATCGATCTTTTATATTTAATTCTTTTGACAGCTTGTTTTGCTTTAATTTAGCTATTTATGTACCATGAAAGCCACCGCTAGGGTGTGTGGCGTGGGGTGATACACACCAGACAAATTTTTACCCGAATATGACCCTACCGCGGTCGGACGAAATTATTCTGGTGTGTATTCACACACTCTGCTGGTGGCTTGCAGAACAGATAAATAAATAAATAAATAAACCTGTTGTCTGCTGAGCGCGTGATGTCTAGGAATTGATTCCAGGTGTCCTCAGTATTTCGGTGTTTACTATCTGTTTTATAATTTTCAAATGAACTCTGTGGCACGCACTTTAAACCATAATAGTCTCCTTCTTGAAATCAGTAATTCTTTTTAGTCTTTTAGTTCGGATGCCATTTAGGGAAAACTTAGCATTTACTGCTCCGTGGTCACCAATTCATCTAATATTTTCTCTAGTTACACGTTTTTTATGTATCTTCGTTTATAATAACTCAAGAATATTAGTTATCGCCCCCAGTGGGTGAAATGACAGCGGAGTTCAACATATAGGAATGAAATAGCGACTCGCAGATAACTTTGTTTTTCCCCGCCTTTTGAAAACTAAATGTGCTCCAATCAATCGATGGGACATTGAAATTTCCAATTTTAAAGTAATGATCATTGTTTTGGGCTGTTGATCGTTTTACAAATCTAGCTCCTCTACGTTGCCCGCGATACAACTGCAATAATTCCAACTCCCTGAGGATCCCGTGCATCTAGGGTGAATGCGCAGGAATTTCGACAGCGTTAAGCGAATTTCAAAAGAAAATATTAGCTGAATGTTGTACGTAATATGTGTCCCTTTGGCGCAGAGGATAGCGCGTTGGACTTCTAATCCAAAGGTCGTGGGTTCGATCCCCACAAGGGATAAAATTTTTTCTGCTCTCAATTCAGTCAAATATAAACAATATGGTCAATTGAAAGATATTCTGAATGGTAAAAAGAGTGCTTACGGTTGGTCTTAATTCTAACGCGCTGGAAGTCAATTCAGTAGTTACCCCGGGGGGTGCAATCGGACCTTTTTTATTCCTTATTCATGTTAATTATTTGGTCAATGGCAAGATGCGTTAATGTGCCAACGATGCGGTGATTTACAGAGATGGCCTTCGAATTTCGCGGTAAATTTGACATGGCTTCCCCTTCTTTGAATGTTGCTGCCTGGCAGGCGGAACACCTGGTGTCAAGTTTCGTACGCTTTAGTTTCTTAGTTTTTTTAGTTACTTCCAAGCCACCGCGAGGGCATGTTGCTGGAGGAAATGAGGAGGGGGGGGGGGAGGGTACTATACTCTCTTCGCAAATATAACATATTTATTTCATTTCTGTGATTGACGATACATATGATTAATTTAACTTAAACAAAAATGATTAATTTTTGTAGGAGTAAACGCGAGAGTGATTGAAAGTCAAGAGACCTGTTGCGTCCTTGTTTGGAAAAGCATTTGTTCAATTATTTGATTATTCCGTTCTTTTTTCGTTCATTTAAGATCGTCTAAAGCAAATACAATTGATATTTTTCAGTTCGTTTGTACAGTCATTTATTAATTTGTTCATTTATATATAACCTGCAAGCCACCGCTAGGGTGTGTGGTAGAGGGTGAATACACACCAGAATCATTTTACCCTAATATGACCCTACCGCGGTCGAAAAATGTTATTATGATCCCTTATCGCTATTGGAAAAATGGCATCTTAAATCTATCCGTTCTAGACCTAATCTCTCTAATTTTATTAACCTTATCTCTCCTACCGTAGTACGATGGGGGTAATAATTATACATTTTCAGCATCATAACTGTTAACACGAAGGAAATATTGCTAGCACTGAACCTCACTTCTTTTAAAGCTACATAATTTAAAGTCATTGCTGGGGGAGAAGCTATTGAGAAACTTAATGTAGTATATGTGTGACTCATGACGGCCACTGTTAACCCAAATGGGAGCGTCTTTATTTTTTTTCTCCAATTTCTTTAATTCTTCATGCGCCTGAGGGGTTTGCTGGCGCAGGAGTTATTCCCCGTAAAACGCCGAATGTGTACGTTCGTTTGAGATTTTGTTTTGTTTTCCGTCTCTCTCATTCCCTTACCGCTAAAAAGTAGTCAAAAGGGATATTGGAGGTTTGCTTCGTTGCATGGCGTAGTATAGTCCATATTTGTAATGGTCTCCTTTTTGACTGCCTAAAACGTGCGTTGTCATCTTAGAGGCTACCGTCCCACTCTGCGGCAAAGTCTCCCTCCAAACCCAACGGAGGGTGTTGACGCTATCATGTCTTTCGCCTTGTACTCTACTTGGTTGGAGTCTGATGCCCGTTCGAGAAAACGGTACAATTTGACTGAGTGTTTCCTCCCGCTCACCTCGCATTATCTAGGTCCCGAATTCCGGTTAGTACTCGAAACCAACCTTCTCTCCACCCGAGTCCATTTGTGATGGTACAAATCTTCTCTCCGCCATAGTCCACAGCCCTCACGTATCGATATCCAGTCCTGTCGACCATAAGGAGGTAGATTAACAGTTCTTCAAGCCTATTATTGTTATCAGTTGTTTGGAGTTTTTGATGAAAACCACCTCATAGTTTCCGAAAGAGTCAATCCCGCGAGGCATAACTTGCGCTTTTTGTTCACGGTATTCCTAGTTCAGTTGAGATTAATAATCCAGTGGACTCGGTTTTACTCATTTATAAAAAAACCTTTGGCGATGTATCTCATGCTAAACTAATCAAAAAGAAAAAAAACTATGGCATTTATAAAAATATCATGGGTTGGATTATAAAGCCTTTTTAAAGGGTCGGGTACAAAGGGTAGTTGCAGATAGTGCTTGGTCAAAAGCAGTCATAAGAATTTTTAACTTCAGTAAAGATCCAATTCTATTTGTTCTGTCATTTCTCTAACTGGAAAAGGATTTTTGGAAAATATCACAGTCAGAAAGATCAGTGATTAACCAGCTTTTCGTTCCTATAATTATATCTGCGCCTGTGCTTTGAATAAAGTGATGATATTCCGCGAATTTGTTTTTTAAACTTTGGCAATAAAATACCAATATATATATAATGTTTCCTTGATATTATGTTGTGTTGAATTTTTAACGAGGCTCGTATTCTAATTAATATTGAATCCTTATTAAAATTATCCGTCCGATGCTAACTGATTCGTGTTAAATGAACTATTCCTACCACAGAAAATCGCTTCATTTAAGTAGTAGTAGTTTTGAGGGGAGGCGACCGACAGCTAAGGTCATTTGCGCCATAGGGGATGGATAGGAAAGGATGAAGGGTGGAGAGAAACCCGGCGTCGGCATTAGCCTACTCTTTACGAAAGGCGCCAAGGGGTCCGCAGTTTAACGTCCCATCCGACGGACGGCGTACTCACTCAAAGTGCCCTCCACAATCGCTTCATTTAAAGCTACATAATTTGACAAAGAAGATATTAGAGACCCTTTAATTGACATGCACGCTGACCAACACTTATATCCTAATCACGCAATTACACCTAATCTAAAAAAGCCCTGAAGTGCTCGAATATTCTACCTGCTACACACCTGGCGGCCTCAGGCGTGTAGTGAACACCAAAATGGTCAAGGGGGTTCCTACACGATTGGATTGCCGGCTGAAGATCGACGAAGGACGCGCCGATATCCCTGCAAAGAAAGCACCTAACCTCTGATTGATGCCATCCACTCGACTCCAAACCAGAGGTCCACGATCAATCCTCGGGACAAGGCTGCAGATCGAGAACTTCACATCAACCCCCTAGACACCACCCACCCGCTTCACTTGCGAGTTAAATTCCCTGAAGGAATTCAGAATCTCTTCAGATCCACGGTCGACGGCATCGTTGACGCCGCGGCCCGCAGCCTGGAACACTTCGTTCCCGCAGCCTCCGCTCCAACCGCCTTCTTCACCTGGGGAACGCTGCCACGAGGAATGCATCATGCTGTCAGGCGCTGGCTCACACCCTCATGATCTGCCCTCTCCTGCCATGGGACCATCACACGTCTGGCGTTACTGCTGCCTATCACTAGAATCCCCCCTTTCCCACGCTAACGGTTCCTTCTGGGTGATGTTCTCTCAGGAGCGGAGGTAGGGGCCGTGGATACCGCTGGGTTATCCTCCGATAGCACCTGATACCTGTTGGAGACGGGGATGAGGTTTACCGTCGCATCTCACCTCCCTCGCCGCGGCGTTAACTTTCCCCCGCTACTGCGCTAGACAACCTTCCAATCCTCCGGTTTCCGGGATGGCACCTCTCCTCCATCGAAGGATCGGACTCCGGGCAGCCTTAGTTTATGGTCAAACCTCATTTTCGTATGCTGTAAGTATATGGGATCTCACGAGGTCGGATTGATTGCCGAATTGGATCGCGTGCAGGGCAGAGGAGCTAGATTTGTAAAACTTTTTCATGATAAACTTAAAACGTATCCAAAATATTAGAGCAGATAGGCTGGGAATCACGTATATTAATTTATCAAATTAATCAATTTATCAAAAATCATTTTTATTAATTTATCAAAGCATCGTACCTTTGGTGCTATAGTCGTGAGCGGCACAAAGTGAGGGGGAAAGTGAACTTTTGAGTCTCTTTTCAACAGTTTATTTTTCAAATATTGGCAGTATTTTTCGAGCTACCAATGCAGTCTGAGATGCAGTGTGAAAAAGCTACGGAATGAAACCTTTGTAATAAGTTTAATCTGCTGTTGAGTCTCAAGAAGCCTCTCTTCTAAAGTAGGTTTTAATTTCATGACGCTTTTTCATCTTTCGTGATAGTCTTTTTCGTGAATCGGACAGAATTTTTTTGTGTTTTGTCCAGCCCTTCATTCAGTGTTTGCACAGTAATTCGGACGGTCATCGCATCCCAAATGTTCGCAGTTTATTCGATGTAGGGTTTCATTGACGAGAAATACCATGTTTTCTTCACTGTTTCGTGTTCCCATATGTGCATGGCACAAACTCGACACCGCATATACTACAAGTTAGGTTCAATGTTACCGTGATGCCCGAGTAATTTAGGACGTTTCCGAGGGTGATTACGTACCTCAGTTCTTCTCTTGGTGAAGGTTATTACAGTGTACATATATGTTAGCATTCAGGCATTCAGTTGTAGATCCCATTCAGTGAACATTCGTGAATGCATTTTAAACTAACTGAAAGCATTCCGCGGTATATGTTTATGGCTTTTCTGTTCTCGTAAATGACAGAGTTCGTTCCGGAATCGTACGGTGAACAATCTTAAGTCCTCTGTCAATGACAATAAACGGTATTTCTGTTTTTCCACCGGGGTTTTCATTGCGGCAACTTCCGATGCTTTGCATTATCATACTTTTCCTACTCGATAGTACAAAAATGATATAAGACGTCGAAACTATTTTTCATAATAGTAATATTAATTTGGAAATAGCGAGTTCGTTTCTTGTTATGTAAGCCCTTAATTTAGAGACCGAATAATATATTTCGGGCGAAAGTTAGAATAGAGACACTCGGAAGATAATATTTTCGGCAGTGGGTGATCGCTAAAGCCATTCGATTGCGAGTGGGGCACCCGTTGGACTGTAACAAATTGTTGACTGTGGGCACGAAGCTATTAATCCGGCGACCGAATGGTATCCCTCCTCCCTTGTGCAAGAATTGCAGTTGATCACCCCTGGACCTAGCAGCGGCAACGCCCTCTTGCGAACCCCTTGTCGGGTGAGGAGTGAATTACCCGCTCAGGTTTTCCATCAACCCCCTCCCTCCTCCATCTTCCCTCACGAGCCACTTCGGCCGCGGCCTCGTTGGAAGGGAGAGGGAAAGAGAGAGAGAGAGGGAAGGAGTCCCTTTCACCGCCTCGGGTGAGCCATTTTCTCATTCGCGCGCACGTTTCGTAGTCGGGTAGTTTTCGGTTCCCGCGCGCGACATTTTGTTTGTCCGTCCGTCTCGAAGTCGTTAAAATGCGGTTATCCTCCTCCTGAAAAATCCCCGGAGAGCAGTTCATGACCGTGACAACTTATTTCGACGCCGAAAAGAGTAAAATTCGGTTCCAAAAGATACGGGTAGTTTAAGGTGGCTGCTTTATGCTGTATCCTATACCTGATCCAGAGAGCTTAAGCCGAGTTGACTTCTCTCCCGAACTATCTCAAAAACATTACCGGGAAGCGAAACGAAGTCTGGAGGAATGTTTCCTCTCCTTCCTCATGCCCACTTCATAAATGGAACGGTTATTCGAAACGCGCATAATTTGTGCTAATTCATGTGGGCATGCTTAATTACGTAGATAGTCTGAATTTAGATGCATCCGGTTTCGCTCGAGTCTATACTTCTGTTTCATCGGTGAGTACTATATTTTTGGCCGGATAAATAAAATTCTCGGAGTTATGCGCTGACATTTATGAAGCCTTTCCTCCTTACCAATTATTCCCTCTAACAGTGGAGTCAATGTCATTGGGCAGCATTAACATACGTAAATATGCATTTCAACACTTCTTCTATCATGAATAAATTTATATTTACGTATTTTCTGCTTGGAAATAAAAAAATGTACGATTAAAAATTCCAAAATTCCGAAAGTCTGATTTATAAACCTTTTTTCTGTGTTGCAAAAACCTGCGTAACTTGGAAAAACTATTGATATCCGCTTTCCAAGGTAAGATTGAAACTTGAACGTGGACTTAACTCAGATATTCTTTTATCTATGCTCCTTTCTGTTAGTAATATCGAAAAGTTATATGTTCACTAATTATTGGAAATGAGTGGTAAATAAATTTATGAATAAAATTGTTTGAAGGATGGGGCAGTAGTTCAAATATTTGGGAGTGATGATGTGGTGTGGATAGACGTATTTAGGCGTAAGATCTGGTGCTTTCCCCGCGTAGTAGCTTGATGAAGTTTTCTCGGGTCTTCCACCGAGTAAACTGGTATGGAACCCCAGACCCGGTGGAAGACCCGAGAAAACTTCATTTACTTTGATACATATTGTTGATAGGGAGCGCGTGGTAGATGCCTCAGACTCGGCTACCGGAGGGTTCCAGTTCAAAATCCAGTCTTTGGGTTAATTACTATGATTGGATGGAATTTTTATAGAACATTTTTGCTTGCTTTGAATGCTATTTAAAGTACTAATCCATCGATGTGCCATCACATGCTAGTCAGCCAATATTTGTGTAATCTTTATCTCATCTAGCTTCAGTTATTGCCCTCGTTACTTACAGCCTTATCGAATGCCTAGAGAAGTGTATCTCACTTAGATACCGCAGTGCGTGTACCTGTAGTTATCATGTAGATCTTCATTGCTTGAATTATTTCACAAAAATATATCGTCAATAAAAATTGAGAAAAACATAATTTTTGATGTTGCTGTCTCATCATACCCTGCCACTCACCCTAACGGTGTATTTCAGAGTACCAGGTAGAAAAATGGAAAAGAAGTGGAACTCATTCGATAAGGACGTGGATGCTGAGTTTAAACAAAGTTCATCTCGGAAATGTTGATGACTAGCACATATTATTGGTTTTGACTGCGATTTTACCAAACTATCCCCCTATAAAAGTTTGACTTCTAGGCATTTCCATTATTAAAGAATTACTGCTAAATCAATGCGGCAATATCTGTTTTAGTATTGCGGAGGTCCTGGGTTGTTCGGTGCGAGGTGCGCAGTTCATAGTGGCTCAGAGATCGCTTGCATGGCAAATTTTTCATGCTTACCCATAAAGCAGTCTCTAGTGCCCATCCATCAAATCACCACTATAGCAAAACTTGAATGGTAAACAACTGCAAAATTAGTGACAATGATCTCTCGGGTAAAATCGAGTGAAAAAATAATTATATCAACATCTTTTCTCCGGCCATGTTCCCTGCGTTTTCAGGTCATAAGTCTGCTAAGTGTAACTGCTAATCAAGATACGATGATGACAGCAGTCATAGAAACGTAGTTGATGTAAATACGCTAAACGCGATTTCCACGCTAAATCACCCGAGATATAATTTTGACTAATCAATAATCCCCACGAAAGCCTAAAATGTAAGAATTGCATCAACTATTAATTAGCTGCACACCTGTGTTAATAATTGAATTTTAACTGGAGCAATCAGTTTATATTGTATTATACCGAATCAATTTATGTCGTAACACATTACATTATATGATGTCATATCGTATATTTCGTATGGTATGGTATCGAATTATATCATATTGTATCATATTATAAGCAATAACAAATTATAGGCGACTGATATCCTGATCCTAAACCGTGGCTCCTCACCGTGAGGATTCCAAAAGGTTGCCCGCACTGTCCAGCGAATTAACATTCCTGGCAGCATGCAAGTGAGAAATACACGCATAAACTGTGTAGCCATGGAAATTGAGGTCTAAGAAAGCATGAGCCTGGAGTAAGCTCATCAAGAGAGGCAGCGTGTGGGTAGTGTGCTCGACTTTATGCGTATACCTACATAAAATGGCGGTATCGCTGAGGTTTTTATGGATCATAGGGTTAAAGATGCCTTTCGAAATCATCAATGATGCACTTCGGAATTCTTCCTCCAAGTGAAATAGTTACTATAGGAGTCCAATGTTTCCCCATCATCTGCGCATTTCCAGTAAGTATTACATAACGGCCGCTGTGAGTCTTTTCGCCTGTTACTTTTAAGTGTAACTTTCTGTTATGAAAGAGCGGTGATGCTCATTTCTTATTGCTACTAGCCCATTACGTGAATATATAGAAATGAATGTTTAATGAACTAGAGCATGACTCAAGCTTTCGTCGTACTTACCTTTAAATTAATTCTTCCTATGAATACTTGAATGTTTGAAAGGATATGTCGGATATTATTTCAGTGCAACTGAAGCTGGATGAGGTTTAAAGTAATCCCTACTATCGAATGACGATTAGTCCGGTGTGCTTTTCGATGTTAGTGATTCTCCTTTTTCTTTTTCGGGACATTTTGGTCATGATTTGTTTAATTTCATATCTTCAGTGGTTCCTTTGCCTTGTTTTCTTTCAGGTTGGTTCCTGACTTCATGGTTCATGTGTTCCGTGTAGTTAGTCAACCTTAGTTCGGTATTATGCAAGAAGATCTCTGGCTGTGTAATTTCAGCTGGTCTTTGAGAAGATGTTATCCTTTCATTGATGATTTCATCTCCCGTGTTATTCCAGTGTTTGGGGTAAATTTTGTTCCTTGAATACAAGGTTGTTTGTTAATTAAATCAGTCACAGTACATCAGGTTAACATCAGTTTACTCATATGGCAAGAATTTTTTAATTACTAATATATGATTCAAATGAGGGATATTGACATGTTAAACATCTTGAGTTTTAAAGTTTTCAAAAGGAAATTTACTATTCAAATTGAATCGTTTATCGGCTTTGTAAAAAAATATTTTTAAATGTTGGTAAACCAGATTCACTTTCTCCATGGATCCTCTTAAAACGTATGCATTTATGTCGTAATAAAGAAGCTCGAGTAGGAAATCGATACGTTTCCGAATTTGCAATTTGTTCAGCTCGTCAAACTGTTTTCCTTTCTTATAGCCTGACTTTTATCGTGGGAAGTAATGAGAAAACCCTCTTTTCGGATCGCGTGATATATCTGTTTGAAAATACGAAAAGGTGATGTTTTTCAACTGTCAGAGAAATTTTAATCTCTCGTTTTTGGAGCTTGAAAAATTATGATAAATTTTCTAATTCACATTCATTTACGGAATGCGTACCCAACAGTGCTTTGATGTTACCTCTTGGTGATTATTTTTTAAAAATTATGCGTAAGCTGAGTGTTAAAAAAAACTTTGATGCTTCCATGGGTAAAATATGCATTTATTTTGTCCATTAAAGGTTGAAATAATTACTCCTCGTATTTCATTTGGAAGATCACCGTTTTCATAGAAATGCTCCCACGAAGAGAGCGCTCTCACCGGGAAAGTTTTGAGCGAAAACCGCAATAGAATGCAAATAAATAAACCGTCGTTTACCGTAACTTGTCCACTTTCATGCTTGAGTTCTGGATATTTCCCAGGACGTCGAGAAAATCGCTCCCGATCTTGGATATTGCATATTTTTGAGCAGTGTAAATTGCATTTCTGACTGAAAATCTGATTAGATTAAAGAAGTGGCGGTCATAACGAGTAAATGTCTCATTAGTTGTATTTTGATGAATTATCAAATTAATTTAAGTAGCCAGGGAAATTTGCTCCAAGAAATTTTGCCCGTTGTTAGGTTTAAATTGTTTTCATCCTCTCAGTGTATAATGTTGTATGAATTGACGGAAAAGGTTGTAATTACAGGCAGATAGATTTCAATGAAATTAAATCAAATTTAATTCATATGAAGCGATCACGTTTTGAACTCGCATTAGCGTAAATTCGACTGTGAAAGCACATGTTTGATTTCGGAGATCAAAGGTCTAGGGATCTAGTATTGATGCCATCACAAATTTTTTCTGCGGATTTGAATGTGTGTTAAAGCCATTTCTCCGAAATTCTCTGTTTTGGTTATATATTTCCTTTGCTTCTCGCCATATTTATCGATATCGTCTTTCAACAAAGTCAAAAAATCAATGTATCACCTCATTCCTCTTCTTAAGTGACTTACGTTTTGTTTTTCAGTCTTTCTCTCCATTTTTTGAATACATTTTTTCCAGGGTTAATATTCACCGGTGTATTTTTTGTAATACCTAACCACCCTAATATCTATTTAGTAAAATATACTCTGCAGATTTCTTGTGGAGTCGACGACATCTATTCATGCTAATTGCAAAATGATTTCAATCGAAGGATGTACACTATGGATACGTAATATTTTAAAATGTAAATTCTCGTTAATTTAAGATTCATAATGAATTACCTTCGGACCTAATATTTTACTAACCCTAACAAGGATGCAGCTCATAAAGATTTTAATTGTGAGACTCGCGAGTCTACATGACTAGGACATTATCCGGACTGTGGGAATTTAGAATATTGCCGTAGAGTAACCGATTAATTGGTTAGTACTCTGTTGTGTTAATTACTCCTAAAATTAGGAGAATGGACGAATCCAGATCCATTAAATCTATTTAGCCATTACACTCGTAGTAGTTCCACTTATTTTTTTCTTTATGTTCACAGCGTAATGGACAACGTAACGAGAATATCTTTGGCAGGCTGGTTGCTGACTAGACCAGCTTGGCAACTGCTCCGACGCTGACAATTGGGAGACCAGAATGTAGTTCGTCCGAACGATGATTTGTAGTCAGCTGTATTGACTTGACCATGCATTCTACATGTCAGTTTGTTTACCTGATTTCGACTGAAAACAAACAGTGCCTGCGATATATGTTATCGGATTGTAAGCTGATATTCATCGCGTTTGCTGGAATGTGGTTTTAAAGGGGTCGAATTCGTAATAAATTATCGGGAAAATTTCGTTGAAAATGAACGTTCTTGTAGCTGCAAAATATGTTTTACAAAACCAGGTCTTCCCTTTCTTTAATTTTAAATTATTACATTCGTGTTAAAATATTCATTTATGGAAAAATCCTTTTTATATAGAGAAGCATTTTTTGGATCTTTAATTGCAGGTGTTACGTGAGTGCAAGTCTACTGAATTGACCTAATCGTGTGTTTTACATTTCAGTTTTTTAACCTGATATTGACCAACAGACAAACTATGAGAATTCGTGCGGATTCCTAGGTGGTTCTAATCGCATTTTCTGACATTTTAATTTAACAATATCGTATTCTTAATACATTCTTTGTCATGGTTTTTAGAATTTGAGCATCCCTGGATCTTCCAAACATGCTTTACAAAGAAATGTACTCGTTTGTTTGTGGTAAATTAGACAAAATGTTTATCCAGTGGAGTATATTTTGCATGCTTGATGGCAGACCTTACTTTCTTTGCGCACGTAGCCGTTTTGATATGAGCCTAGTTTTGTATGGTGTGGAAACTTGGTCGTAGAGGCATGATGACAGACGTAGATTGGATGCTTTTGAGCTTTGGATGCAAAGAAGGATGGAAAAAATAAAACGGACGGAAAGTACATAAAATGAAATGTAGTTGACGTAGTTAGGGAGAATAGACGGTTGTTGGGATAAATCCAAAGGAAACAAGAAAGGCGGATGCAGTTTGGAGTTTTGTTTTAAATCGAATTTTGGAGACTGTCATGGAAGGGAAAAGCTTAGGCAAGTGACCTAGGGGGAGGAAAAGGATGGACATGCAGGACGGAATGAAGTGAGACAGAGTACACGGACACGAAGTGTAGGGTGTTTGGTTCTTTTGTTACGCGGAGCTTAGACATATCTTGAGAAGTGAATAGCCTGTCCTTTAATAGCCTAACTTTAATGGTAGACTACTATTGATGAGATTCTCTGAATGCATCCCCAACCTAAACTGATTTCTATTAACAACCTCCCCAATCTTTCCCTACCATTAATCTACATATCCTCATATAAAAGCCTCCAGATATACGCTGTAATAATTCTATTGCCACTACTTACAATATCAAGCATCACATCAAAATATTTCATTCCTTGGTTAGCGCTGTAATAAATCTTTTAACGGCCACTAGTGGGTCTTAAAAATCTCTACGATAGTCTATACGAATATTCGAGTCAAAATTAGTCTGGTGTGCATTCACCCACTGCCACACACCGCAGCCGTGGCTTATAGGGTACTTAAAAATACCAAATATTGGAATGATACTTCTTCGCTATCATGAAGTTATTAGAATTATGTTTCTTTAGGACGTTTGGGGTACCGATCACGTGTGCGTTGGAATAAGTCTTTTGTGTTAATACATGTAAGAACTGTTATTTAAGGGGACCTTCTTAATAAATGGGGAAACACATTTGCTATAAAAATATTGTGTAAATGTATAGCAAATAGAGAAACTTATGAATCTCAAGAGTTGAACTTAATTTAGCCTTTTCTTTTTTACATTATTTTTGAACTCACGTTGTACTCCGCAAGCAACTGCTATGGTGTGTGGCAGGGAGTGATTACACACCCGGACACTTTTGATCTAAAATACTTTTCCCTCTTAGCGCGGTCAGGCAACGTTTTTCTGATCCCATATTGTTCGTGGAAAAAATGACATCTTAAATCTATCTGTTCTACAGGTAATTTCTCTTATTTCATTGACATTGTGATCTCTCCTTCAGTAGTGCGATGGGGCTAATATTTGAAACGTCAACATTACCCTTAATCACATATTTCGCAATGAATATCTTTATGACGTGATCGTTTTTCCCTGTCATATATGTTGGATACGCAAACTTTTTTTAATCCAACCCTTTTTGAAAATATCTTTTTCCCAACAAACTTCGTGAGATTAAAAATAAGGATTTCACTGTACTGGTCCTTTACTACTTAAGTACTTTACTGGTCTTTCTAAGACGGGATGGAATATCCCATGGATGCGACTGGAGATTTTTCTTTAGAAATTCTAAGAAAAATAAAATTAAGCGACAATACTGAAAACGTAGGCAAAAAGATCCAGTGAATGCATCAACTGTTATCCTGAGTTTTCTAGTAACGTAGAAATTACATTTGAGATTACAAGCACAAGGCTGTTACACATGTTCATAATTATCCCGTGCAGTTCAATGTAAGCCAACGATTGAGCTGTAATCTGCGAAATGATGAGCACTAGGTAATTAGCACTCGTTCGTACGGCGATTACAAGAGAATGATGAAGTTATCAGCTATTCAACGGGGCTAAAATTAAATTACGTAAATATATGTTCTTTGATTTTGAAATGTGAAATGGCGAATTGTCTTTTTGGAGAGGTTTCTGATTTAGCTTTACGAATGGGTGCAAATGATTATTTTAATTGAAGGAATCATAGGAAGGGGGAAATTAAAGAGGAATGCCGTGGATGAATCTCGAGAAGTAGGTGGAGGAAGATGGCATTGGAAGGAAATATGATGAAACAAAAAGATTGACAGGCAACACAATAGCCTGGAGGGTAGCCACGAATCAATCCTCAGATTGATAACCAATGTTGATGGAGATAAATTGAACGCTATCAGTCATTAAGCCGGGTCAGATTTGACGTGTTATGAGGTGCAAGCGGTTTCTTTCTTTTTGAAATTTTATTTTTGATACCTCCACTGAAGAACGATATTTCTCTTAAATTAGCCGATCCCGGTAGCATAATTAGGTGTCTTTCCTCATGGATACGACTCTGTCAGTAAGGGTTGATATCCTCTATTGTGATGGTATACCAAAGTTGGCAAAGTAATCACATTGTTTATCATGCGCAGTTTGTCACACTGGCCTATGTTTGTCATTTAGTTAATACAGGTATGCTGATGTGGCCAAACGCTATGAATTATGTTACAGTAATCAACAGCTTGGGTTTTTCTGCCGGATGGCAGGTTCACTCATGGTTGGCTTCCATGCCTGTCTGTCCTGAGCCATTCTCTTGGTTTCTTCATACTTTCTTCCGATCTTAGCTTTGTCATATGTTACAGTATTCACCATTTATTTCACAGCGTAAGTCGTGAATATATTTATCCCAGCTGTTTAAATGATAACGTGGTAATAAGTATGCCTATGACTTGATGGAAGAATCCAGGAAGAAAATATTTTAGCATCCAACTGTATGAAGACATATTTTATTTACAACACGTTCCATTACATTAAATTCTGGCCTAATTGCAGATTAAATCTCTTGCATACATTTGAAGGATGTCTCATTAGTAATTATGTTGAAAAGGTTTTATTAGCCCCATCGTATTGCGGTAGGAGACATCATGCCAATAAAATTAGAGAGATTCAGTGTAGATCAGATAGATTGAAGATGTAATTTTTCCCACCAACGATAGTGGATCAGAATAAAATAAGATTTGTCTGACCGCGCTAGGTGTTTTGGGCCGAGGGTAGTCTGGTGTGTAATCACCCCCTGCCAAACACCTTAGTGGTGGCTCGCAGGTTACCAAATAAAACTAAAACTACGTTTTAATGTATCAGTAAATCTGAAGGTGCTACAGTAGAGGGGAATTCTGTGAGATATTTCTTTATCCTTTTGAAAGTTAAAGTCGTCTTTCTTCCGTTATTTCATTCACATGGGTTTACACTAATTATCGACCTCAACCATCCACTGCGACTTTTATGATTTGGGCAATTTCAATATGAATGGTCTGGTGTGTATTCACCCCCTACTTTGCAATCTAGCAGTGGTTTGCAGGGTACTGTGTAAAAAAAATTGAAAAGGAAACATTCAGGAAGTAATTTAAATTACTTGCTATTGGAAAGGAATCATCACCGAATGTTATGAAAAGTCATGTTGGTAAATATTATATACCTACCCTAGGGGTGGCTTTCAGGGTTCTACAATATATGTGTGTATTCACACACGTAAACATGTACAAAATCTAAAAAAAATAAAAAGTTTGTGTGGAATCGACTATAAAATTGTATCTTGTAATTGTAAAGCGTTTCATTACGATGAACTTAATTAAAATGTTATTTGAATATAATATTTTTCCCAGGGTTTTCAGGCCTCCTCGTTTGTAGTACTCGTTATTTTACATATTGCTATGAGCTGTAATTGTTTTGATAGAGGTAATAGAGAAAGATTTCACTAATTTCAATTAAGATGCTTTCCCGGCGTATTTTTTTGATAAAGTTTTCTCGGGTCTTCCACCGGGTCGAATGCACGAATCTACCCTGAGGACGATGCACGAGTCGAGCATCGAAACGTCGGCCAATATGGAAGCCTTGACCCGGTGGATGACCCGAGAAAACTTCTTCATGCATCGTAATTTCAGTTCTGCAGGTACGACTCTTGGGCGCTTCATCACTTCTCATGCAATCCAATCTAGCAAGTTGTGAGCCGATGTTGACATTGAATTAAGTGCTTGCCTAATCTGCGAATTTAATATTTCTTGAAAAATAAAATAGATAACTCAGAGAAGAGGATTAAGAACAACGTTTAAAAGTATTATTTTTAGAGAGCAGTTTGTCTTTCATTAACTACCTCTATGTTGGGTTTAAGCTATTTAAATTTTGAACACTTGACATAGAAATAACAGTTCCAACAACAATGATATTGGAATATAACAGTGGTCTCTATTGAGTCAATCAATGAATATGTAACTTTCGATGCTTATTTTCTATGAATTTCCAGGGTCAGAAAAATTTCATTCATAACAAAACGAACGACAAGTTTTGTGATACGTACTTTTTTGAACCGACAGCGAAGAGGTATGTAAACAAGGCAATAGAGAAAATTAGTGGTATACTTCCTAAATAAGGCAGTGATTTTAATTCGTTACGGAATTTCATTCTTTGCGAATCGGCCTTAAATTGTTTGGTACTTCAGTGGCGGTTTAATAATCGTGAACGTCATTTGTGGCCACAGCATATTTAAAATCTAGCAGTCATTACACAAATTACCTATTTATTCCTTTATTGTTAACATTCTCTCGTGTAATTTCCATGGTGAAACCTTTTATTCGTGAAGTCTTTTATCATTTTCCAAAAGTTTTGAATTAACTATAAACGCTTCCATTGAGATAGCTTTAGTGTGTGTGTTATATCGCTTTAGTGTACCCAGCGTTGAAATATTAAAATAGTGTAGCGGGAGAATATGCATAATTTTGGGCTTCATACGCTGGAACACAGTGAAACTATGCCCATGTACCCAATCGATGATACCTACGCACCGTGGCTCACAAATTGATTACCTTACCATACCTTCGATGGACACGGTAACACTCGTGGAATGGATGCCAACCAATGCCGTTCTCATGATGGCATCGTCATTCTTACTGCGGCATTTTTTCAGCGTCTTACTAAGATTTATTCATGTTTCGTCATGGTTACGGATCGTTATACGTTGTTCAATGAGAACAGATTAAACATTCTGTAGCCTGGATAATTGAATTGTTCAGGGCGGTCGTACTGAATGTTTGAATGTTTTTAATGTTATACCGCCAGGAAAAATGATGCCTCTTTTGATAAAAGTACTGAAATAATTTTTGTTAGCAATAGTAAGTAGTGTTAGTTGTAAAAAAAAAACAATGTAGCCAAGCAGTCGTTCATTGCGGAATGGGAAGGATATGATTATGCTTTTATGTAAATATTTTTTACGATGTTAAAAAAAGCAGAACATGCGGCTGTTATGATTTAAGTATATAATGTTTTAGATTGGGAAGTCATGTTCCAATCTCAAGACAAAAATCATTGGATGGGATTTTAGACAAAAATGTTGATTAAGAATCAAATATTTTTGTCATTTAGCCGAATCATTGAGGAAAACCGCAAAATGAATACCATTTTTAACAGCATGTATATGTGACACTGTAGAATATGCCAATTTACCAATTTTTGGGTGGCTTGAGAATAAAGAGGCCGATGGAGGTTCATAGGAATCAAGTAAACGCGTAGACCTTCCTTTAAACTCTTTAAAGGTTCTATTGGATTAAAGAGAAAACAGGTAACGGCCATTTTATCGGTAACCAATCCTCAAAAATATAAGACATTTTAGGCGTCTGGATCTCAGTTCAAGCTCTTGCAAACTTGCAGCGGAGTGGTTTTCGTCTGCGGGGACGATTAGCTTTTGAAGCTTTGAAGATTCACAGGCAAACATGAAAGGTCAAGGTCGGATCGTGAATCATTATAAGGCGGGGGTACAACATCAACTCCAGACGCGCCCCTCCGAATCATGATAGCGTTGCCAACAATGGTGTAACATCCTAAATTTACGACTTCTAAATTACACCCTTCATCTTTGTTGAAAATCGAGAGGTTTTAATTATTGATTATTAATTATTGTTATTTGGATGTTTGTTGAATGCGTTGATATCATCGGAGGTAATTTTTGGATTAGAGGCGGCATAGTGACTTTTGTGCAGTGTATTTACGTCCAAGTTGTTAGTTTCTGGTTACAGAAAATTCGGGAAGGCGGTATTTTTGTGACTTCAAAGAAATGTGAACCTTCGTTCCTTTTCAAGTAGAGATGTCGGCTTTGGAATTTTCTACTTAAAAATTAGGAAATTTCATTTCAAGTTGCTGCATACGGTCAGTGACGAGATTGAAAGTTTGATTGGTTGTTCTAAGTATAAATAAATTTGATTTTTATTGGCATAATTTACCATTTGATTGCATCTCGTGATTTTTTAGGTTTTTATAAACTTGCAGGAGACTGAATTGTGAACGAAAATAACCTTCAACGTGTTTTTTAGTCAGTGACTTGTGGTTTCATGCTTTCATTTTAATATATTATGTTATGTTGGAATTTTTTAGACATTTATTGTATAAAATAAAAGGTTGATAAAGCAGCATCTTAATTAAATGAACGTTTTTCATTTAGTCACGTCTTTAGGGTGATGCGTGATAATACGACAGAATGGGTGACCTCCCTGCATGGCTGTTCCTTATGGTATCATAAGAAGGGATTAAGGATCTTTAGGCGAAGTATGCCGTCAGAAAGTTGTTTTAAGTGGTTTACACGTTGGGATACCCAAAACACATCGGTTTGTATGAGGATATGGCACCCAAGGAAACCATTTATCTCGAACTCGTGGAGGTGAGCAGGGCACGAAATGGTGATTGAGCAAGTGAATTTTCACTGAAAATAAGAATAGACACACGTTGGATTAGTGTTTGAAGGTTGTGTTCAAGGAATTACGATGTTCGTGCATAAGTACGTGGAGATTCATATAAATTTTTCATCAGCAAGCGACCGATTAGTTAGCTTAAGGATTAAATTACCCACGATTATATTGGCATGCCTACGGTGGTTGTAAATTTCATTTCCATTGCATTTTCATGCCATTTACTCCCAGTGTACATTATGATTAGATAATGATAATGTTTCACAAAAATATAAACACAGTTATCAACCCTAAGGTCGATTTGATAGTAGATAGTAGACCTCACCCAATACCAAGTCCAAAGGCGTGTGAAATTCACACATCAGCGTAGGGGAGCCAATTCCTCTCCCTGTGACGTCTATGGTATTCCAGGAAGATCTGGTACCCGGAAAATTATACAGCTCGGTTGAAGCTGAGGGTGTCCAGAGAGGCGTGCGCAGGAATCGAACCAGCGTCCTCCGGTTAGTTTTCCAATGCTCTAACCACGTCCCAGTGATAAAGATGGGAAGTTGAAATAATACCCATTGAAATGTTCACCGCTGTTAATTCCTGTTTTACGCCTCTTGACGATTTCTATGCTTTTACCTCTCCTAGAGAATACGGTTAAACAAATAATTAATCCTATTCTGTTTTAAATAGAGTGCTGGCATCCTTAATATGAAATAGGAAAGAAAAATGTGTGCGTCGTCACCGCGTGCTTAAGAAATGAAATTCTTCGAGGAAGTGCGATGGAGAGCAAATGGTGTCATGGAAGAAGGAGTAGAACTCTCGGTTTATCTATTTGATATTTTTTATTTTATTTATCATACATTTGGATCTAATTTTTTATTTATTTATGATACATTATCGTAGCAAAAGCGAATTACTTAAAATAAGATCGGAATAAAGCGCGTCGATATCTAAAACGTGCATGATAGGCGATACTTCTCGTTTTCGTGAAATAATGTTACTATACAGAGTACATACATTCATGTAAATGATACCCTGAAAGTTACCGCCGGGAGTTTTGGGCAGGGGGTGATTACTCACTAGCACGAAACATAAATAAAACAGCTAATAAATATAAATTGCGTAATATTTGACTTACTTAAAATTATTCTGTTTGGTGGAAAAAAAGTACTTGAATTTAGGGTATTCCATTCACCAAAGCGTTACAATTCCATACTTTTCTCTTTCTTTCAGTCTTTGAATTTATAAAAAATTAAGACGGTTGTTCTTGGATTAACAATGTAGGCCATACAGATGCATGAAACATCATGCAGATGCAGATGGCGACGGAGTAACGTCTTCGCCTACCAACATAGAGGTCGCTGGTTCGATTCCCACCTAGGTGGATTTTCCTCCATCTGCGGCTTGGTAGTATGTAATTGTCTTCAATGTAATGTCTGTAATGTAAGGGTTAGGTGGAAAGATGGGACTATAAGTCTCATCCTCCTCCAGTTAAATCGATAAATACAGGTAAATACACAAATAAAATCGACAATGATTGAAGTTAACGTTAGTATAGGTAAACTACCGGTTAATGCAGGTTTGGAAGGAACCTACTGTTTCTCATGTCCCTCCTAACAAAATACAACTCAACATCCTACTCTACAACGAAGTCCCTAGTCATCTCCGTATACCTCCTTCCTCCCTTCATTCCGTCCAACATCCCTATCCTATTTCTGCCCTTTCCTCGTTTGCCTAACATTCTCCCCTCGTATAACAGTCTTCAGCATCCCATTGCATAGTAACATAGTAAAGAGAATTATTAATGAGGAAGACCAAGGATGAAATGCGTGAGGAAGCGATGGGAATGTCCATGCAAGGAGCTATGGGGTAACGAAGAGATTGGCAGGGAACAGCATAGATTTGGAGAGCTTCTCCAAACCAATTCTCGGATTGATAACCCATGATAATGATAAACACCCCCAAACTCTTAACTTCATTGCAGTTTCTTTGCTATGCCGATGTCTGTTTTGTTGTTACGGGTTGAGCAAGTTCTTCGGCTACAACTAGAATCGGATGCTTTATTATAATATTCACACTGAAGCTCCGTTTTCAGGGAAGGTTATTCTTTTCCTCGTGTTCAATTCACCATGGCGTGAAAACTTACTTTAGAACCAAGCATTGCCTTCTCTTGTGCTCTCTACGATTTTCCTGATGACCAACATTACCCCATAATTCGTATTTGGCACAGGTTAACAAGCTTTGTCCTTCGAACCCTTGACTCTCGGGTCAACAGCCTTATTCTGTAGTCGCTTGACCAACCAGCCTTTATTTTTAATACGTATTCCAATGAACAAAAAAACAGCAGGGTGACCATACTAAAGCTGATATACGAGCTTAAGATCGAGGTTATGACCATCAGGTTGAATTCTTATGACCAAATTATTGATTACTGCTATCTAAAGAGTGAAGTCTTCATGTGTTGAACCATAATCGAATATGATTGAGAATGTTTGGGATCCAAAGTGTCGCATAGTTTAGATCATATTTGTCTTGAAGATATCAGGTTATTGATTTAAAAGGGATAGGAATAAGGGAAGACAACTAAAGAGTATCCTTTGGCTACCTTGTTGGCCGTAATAAATTCCTTGCCATGGTTTACTACTACGTCCGCTATCACCTCTTCTCCAAGTCAAGGCCTCAGCTATTGATTTTACGTGAAAAATTAGATTCATTCCCGAGTCAGGTACTCTTATCCCTGGAGGCGCTGTTCCACATTTTCTATAGAGATATTTGGTCATAATAACCTATTTTCCCTCTTACCTTAGTGCTTCGTGCTGGTATCGATACACTACTTATTGTAAGTATTTCTAAATTTTAAGCGGTTACGAAATGCAACTCCGAGTACCCTTCCTCAAATATTACTTACTATTAGAACACTTTTAAGAATGGTGGTTTTTGGAAATCGAGGTATGCAGCTATCATTGTAGTTTTACCTTGCAGCTGTGGTAAAATCTTAGGAGATAGTGGTGTTCAGCATGTTCCTTTGATAACATTTCTCGCGGAGTTCATAAAAAAGAGTCAGAATTCACTGGCGCAGCGTTCGAAATTTCTTGAGATCAAGAGTTGGAAAGACTCCTGGGGATTGGCAATCGTGAAGTCAGTCAAAGAAAGAAGATTCGATTTTAATTTCATGCTCAAGCCTTCATTACATGAGCAACCCTCCAGAGAATTTTCTAAGAGCGGTATCATTTTACTAAGAATTATCCCGAGGCCGATTATCTCATTTTATCTTCCTTCTGTGTGTTTCCCAACGTGTGATCCTTGGACTGCCTGTGGTTCGTGTGATGCTATCGGACCGCGGAAAGACAAGGCGATTGCTTCCGAAATACCGTATACTCACTCAGCCCACGAATAATGGAGCCGAAGATATTTCTTTCCATGCCGAAGGCCTCGCTTCGACTGTTGCGTCCTTTGAAATGGAGGTCAATGTTGGAGAGTTACGTTCACGATGGCACTCGAAAATCTACTCGTATTTTTTTTGAAGGCATGTACGCATTTTCACGAAATGTCTCGGTGGCAACACTTCTCATTAGTCAGTCATACAGTTCAAATAATTGATGACTAGAGCATTTGTGATGTTTCCGTAAGAATGAGTAATTCCTTTTTGTTTAGGTCACCCTAATTTATTTTCTTCCTGGAAAATAATTAAAGTAATTTCGTATGTTTTATATTTTCATTAAAATGCAGGAATTGATTATTATTGAAATGGCAAGGATGTTTAAAAAATATCTTTTGGTGGATTTCGGATATGCTTATTTTGCTCTAACTGGTTGATCGTGTGGGAAAATGTCGTTGCATGGATCAGTGAGATAATTAAGAAATTGGAAGGAAAATTATAGCTTGGAGAACTACTACAAGATAATTATCGGTTGATTAGTTTTATAGCGTACATGCAATAACCAAAACTTTTGGATCGCTGAATGAGAAGCTACATTTTCGTCACGCGCAGATGAAATTTCAGGATTTTACTACCGTTGTTTGTGTTGTCAGTATATGCACGTGTGTGTGAATATATATATATATATATATATATATATATATATATATATATATATATATATATATATATATATATATATAATCTTATATTGGATTATTATCTTAGTGAAACATTTTCGCTTAGCTGTCCTGACCATGCCATTGATTTTCCTGTAGTGCATCACTTAAACTCCCTAAATTCTTAATTTCATTGCACTTTCTTTGCTATGCCCAATACTTGTTACTGTGTTATCGCATTTTTCCTCTGCGTTCCTCAAAATATATTTCTTCGGAGACCTGTTTTCGGGCGTATCTTGTTTTTTTACCCTAAAATATAGTAACCCTTGTGCTGTAATGTCTCTAATCTATGTATGTTTTCTTTTGGTTCAAATGCATTTATAACTCATTTCCATTCTATGTAAGTTGGTAAATGCTAATGAAAATGAATTATAAATAGAGTTTGAAGTCGACTGAGGTAAATTTGACCTCTCGCTTGCCTCAGGAAGTCCGCTCGTGACCACACTGCCGGCGCCTTTAAGATCAGAAGCTAAGTTCCCGTCTCCGATGGCCAATTCGAAGAATTATTTATAGTTTCTGAATATCCCCTTGCAAATATTCGACATAGAAATGCAGGATGGACCATGTAGGCATGTAGTTGTTGTAATATAAAAAAGCTATTGAAATACTATTTCAGTTTCAAGTCGGCTCCTTGACCAGGAAACAGTGAAAGAAGTTTATAATCGATGTGTTTTTATAATTTTGACACTATTTTTACTCCAATGCTTGATCTTTTATCCAAATTGGCCCTCTATATTTTATGACCCTTTACGCATGCTACAAAAAACAATATATGGCTGTATTAGACCGTGAATGTCATATTTATGTTACATTTTGACGTGTGTAGTGTTATGTAATATGTGATAAAATATTTACTCCGTCTTGCTCACTATGGGAATATTTAAAAGCATATAACTGCGAAAACAGAGTTGGGTATGTGACTACGTACATATACCTTTTCCATTAATACAAAGGATTACATATAGAAGAAATTCGAATTAGGTGTTCGGTCAGGATCTGTGAGATATTTCATCGTATCCGTTATGAACTGAATATCCTTGGAAAGAAAGTGTTCTGCAGCAAAACGAATAAAATGTGTAAACGTGGTTAAGCCAAAAATATAAATCGAAACTTTTTCCTTTGCAAAAATTCCAGCTACTTCTTAAATAGTATCAGCATTTAAACCCTCGCCAGTTGTGTAAAAATTTAAACTGCTGCATCTTATCGACAATCCCATGCATGGAATAGTTGATAATATGCAGCTAAGTTAGGGGAAAAAAGGAACGACCAAGCCTGAGGATTCTCTTAAAGTAAGTTTGTTATTTTCTCTCAGAATATATTATCATTGGACGGGGGAACACAAACGAGGCTCCTTTGGTTTGGAACTTACTTTGACGGACCCTACATCCTTAACGTAATTAGTCGTTAAACACTGTGGAGGCCGGTGAGACCGCTGCTAATGCAAGAAATGTTTCATCAACCTCACACCCGTGGATCCTGCAAAGAAGTTTTTGGATAAAGAGTTACGTATGTGCATACATGATACCCTGCAATCTACCGCTAGGGTGTGTGGTAGGGGATGATTACGCATCAGACTACTTTCATACAAGACGTAAATTATAAAATTGATGGGATCGAGTTTATAATTCCGGAACAGGTCAAATACTTTAATGTTACACCGACGTCAAACCTTTCATGGGTTACACACATTAGAAGAATATCCGAGTTGGTCTTAAAGAAGTTAGGTTTCATCGGACGGGTTGTACGAGAAAGTAGAAAAATGTAATGAAAAATTGAGAGAGGTGTTACTCCGCTTCAGTTCAGTCAAATTTGAACTACGCAGTAATTATTTGAAATCCATCAGAGAAAGCGTTAATTAAGGGTTTGGAAATGCGTCAGGTTTGTAAAACAATTACTAGGAAAGTCGAGATAGCGCAACGTGGAATATTTTTTTTCAAATTTTCATTTCATAAAAAAAGTCGTTTCTGCGGAGGATACCGACTGGGATGAATGTTCCCTTACTTCGCGATCTGAAGGCATCGCTGGAGGAATTAGGCTGAGAATCGTCTATTCTAGAAATAATTGTACTCCCGAGACTAGGGTTCGATTCTCAGAGGTGACGATTTTTTTGGTGATATTCTCCACTTGAACGACAGGTGGAGAGCATTTCCAATTTCAGGTTGCCCTCCTTTGAATGGAACGTTGAGTCATGGGCACAAGCCTCATTTTAAGAGTAGGTTTATGTCTGCCCCACCGAACTGAAAATTTTCGCTGGAGTAATAAAAGGGATCACATTTAATAATCTAGAAATCTAGTAGACATGAAAACTTAGAACATGGCCTCTTGCGTATCACAGAGAAAATAAGAATGTGTTCTGGTTGGAGAAACGCTATAGACGGAAAATATTCGGAGGGTCAGGAGCGCAAGAGCACGAGTGAAGCAATGTATGGATGTGTTAGAGGCGAAAGAAGCATGCAAATTTATTCGGAAATTAGTAAGAGGGAGAGAGTAACTCGGTTTTCTTCTCGTAACTTAATATAAGGCTTTTCTTGCAAACCCTACTCTGAGAAGGGACGACGTGATCGGTATACACGAATGTAGGCATCGTGGAATTGGTAAGAAAAGGGATGGATTGACGGGACAATTTTTCTGCTCTGCGACATTAATGTTTTGGATGATGCTCAAAATCGGCAGTGTAAGCTCTAAACGGGATCGATTTTACGAAGTTTTTCCCCCTTCACATCGTTCTTGGTTCAAAATAACTGCATCAGGTTACGTTGTAGCGACCAAAGAGAAAACAAAGCATGATTCATGAATGTGTGGAGTATTTTGTTGAAATATAACCACAGATCCTGTGAATTTGTCTTCCTTTCAAAGTTTGCTTGGACATCATCTTATTGCTATCAAATGTATCCTAATCGCTTAATACATATGACTTCTGCTGAAGAGAGGGTTATATTTAATTGCTCATTAGACCTGAAATGAGTTTTGTTAAGAATGTATGTGATTTATATCTAACTACTCGAAGGGTACCCTTGAGAGGCAAGTTGCGAGGGTAAAAAAATAATGAAGAACGCCACTTTCTTTCGATTGTGTCATTGTGTCATTTTAAGCCACATTGGTCTTGGCTTTTATATTCGTTTGTGCCCAAAGCCGTTGGCATATTCCTCCAGTTGATTTAATACACTTTATATCAAGTCAATGATTTTGAATTCACTTATGAAAAGTTTGGTTGAAGTCGATGCCACGAACCAGATGGAATCATGGCAAGACGACTAGAGCGTGCGCTTTCAGATTACTAGGACTTATTCACCGCTATTCATCCAATATTCTATTTCAATTTGCTTAGTCAGAAAATGAGGGTGGAAGTTCTTTTGGTCGTGCCATAAAGGCGCGCGCCTGCCTTGTCCCGTTATCATTCGTATGAAGGTGTATGCCGCAACTGTCACCGGGTTAAGTTATGAAACTGTTCAATAAATAGTTGGATTTTCGCACAACTACGCCAGATGGATTTTGGGTAGGAGTTGGCCTGTTTGATAGCTTAAGGATCCTTAGTAAGCATCCTTGAAACTGAGCTTATTAGTAGTATTTGTTTAACTCCTTATGTATGATATGGGAAGAGTAGGAGGTCCTGTTTTCATCATTAGATGATTATTTTTGCGATTTACACGTACTAGGGAGGCCAATAAATGGGTCTATATAGATGTCATTTAGTTAATATATGCTTTGCCCTCATAGGCTGAATGACCATAATATCTCACAGTATCTACGTACTTTTTGAGTATTGATCATAAATATTTCGTTGTACCTAAAATAAGTAGGAGGATATAAGGGGTTTTCATGGTTCCCATATTATTTCAAAGTTATACGGAATATGAAAAATGGATAAATATCCTAATTCCCAGTTTTTGTCGCACCCACATGGTTCAGAAAGTGTGCTTTCATTTTCAGATGCATGCATTATCAAAAGGGTCAAAACACCATTTAAATGATCCAAGTTGAGTCTCTTATCATTTGTAAATTAGATCTTAAATAAATAGTTATCTTTAATATGCAATCATTCGTGCCGTTTAGATTATGAGGAAACTATTTTACATCCTTAGGTAAAATAAAGAATCGGAATTGAGAATATCTTCCTTTCAATCACACTTTTAAATGTCGAGTAAATGGGCTCTCGTTTTTTCATTGGCGTGGGAAAAACGTACAGTTAAATTCCAAGGTAATTGCTACTCAACGAATGTAATCGAGTTATTGAATTTGTGCCAGTTTTACTGTGTACTTCTCCATCTATAATTGTAAAAAAATCATTTCACAAGGGTACGTTAATTGTGTGGAAGTTAACCGAGGGAGACGGTCGACAGGTGAGACCATTTTCGCCATCAGGTGCAAGCGATAAATTTGAGAATTGATGGATTTTTAGGGAGTCGAGGAAGGGAGGAGAAACCCGGTGTTAACATTATCTCACTATTAACGAAACATGCCAAATGGTGTACTGTTTCAAGTCCCATTCGACGAACCTAGTACTGCACTTGAAGTGCCCTCCACGTGACGCCAAAGTAGGGGTCGGAATGTCAATGTAAAATCGACCACCGCCGGGACTTGAATTCAGACCATCAGTGTGGAAAGTTATTATAATTGCAACCTCACCAATTCCATCCGCTTGCAAGTGAATGGGTCTCATTGGCATCGTGATATGTATACATGGTACCAGGAAGGCGTGTGCATGGAAATCATTGTCACGCTACTCTAGGGTAACAGTTGGCTATATATATTGCATTTATTCCGCTGACACAAAGTGTAATTGGTAGTTTCTAAATTAATTAACCCTAAATCTATCCTTCGAGCGGATAGATTTGAGATGCCATTTTTTCCACGAACGATAGGGGATCATATTAACATTGTACGCAGTAGGGTCATGCTCGGGTAAAATATACTGGTGTGTATTCACCCCCTGCCACCCACCCTAGCCGTGGCTTGCAGGGTATAGATAAATAAAAAAAATAAATAAATCTTCCGAAAGTGATGTCATAAGTTTTGCACCAACAGGAGAAGATTCTGTAGGCACCTTATAAGTAATCGGAACAATATTTCTTCCAACCCCCCTCCCCAGGGATGAAAACATTGTTGCATACGCAGTGGGTATCATGGTAGGCTTTCCTTCAAAGTGGACTATGTAGGTGATAGATTAATTCTGGAGCAAGCTTCTTTGGGGTCGATTGCGTCAAATATGTGCGAAGGACGCTCCACGCTCAGTATGCACCTCATGCCATGATATTCTTTGCAAGAGGAATAGTTCAGTGGCCGCATTTTTTTTATTTTTGGCCGCATTAGCTGCGCATGTGGAATATTAGGCTCATTTGGTGTGCTCCTAAAATAACTACTCATGCACGGAATTTAATCTCTTCGCCTTTCGAAGTAATGGTTCGTAAAAATATGTACCATGACATTTTTTTAGCACATTATTTCATATATTGTCCTAACAGCCCTAGCTTAAAACTTTTTAAACAGTCCTTCCGTTCATTTTGACATTTTCACGTTGTCTGCTGTGCTTCTTTACTCAATATTTGTTGCCGTCGTTTTAAAATTGAATAGTTAACAATTTTATAATAGCTTATTAACTCAACCGATAAGATGTCATCCTCAAGTGGTGTAGGATGTAGATGGAAATGGTTGTAAACCACTCTCATTATTACTGAATTTAAATGTATTATTGTGTTGAGCAGGAAATGCTACAATGGTGTGTTTTAAAACTTTTCTAACGTTTTCTATCATAAGGTATGTTTTAGATATCTCATAAAATAAACTGTTTTTTTAGATCAATGATCGGTTATAGTTGGGTAGTTTTCAATAACGAAAAGAATAATCTAGATTCACTTAGTGAAATAAATTAATATAAGACAAGAAAAAACTATCCAGAAACAACTCCGATGATATGAAAAACTAAAGGTACCTACGTTCTCATTGGAAATGGAGCACAAAGTAGAAATTCGTCATATCTTTAGTTACGAAGTGTTACAATGTTACAAATGCAAGTGCGTGTATAATAGGAGGCAAATTATTCCTTCTGTTTTTTGCAATAAACATGCCTGCAAGAAAAAATATTCATGCGCACTGCTAGGGGCAGGTGTATACACATCGGGCCTCAAAAAAAATCTTTTTTTCCTACAGAAAGTAGAAAATAGAATTTTTTTCCGAACACTGATATTTTTCCTGTTCGGAAAAAAACTTAAATATACACACTCCATAGAACTCGACTACGTGGTTTGTTGATAGTTTTATAGTTCTTTCTTTGTAATTATCTTAAAAAAGCAGAATCGTCAAAAAGTCGAAATCGCCCTTGTTTTTAATTTTTTTGGATCCATATCCAGCTCTAATTAAAATATGTAATCATATTTCAACTATTCTACCGATTTAATTGGTAATTTTTGTATTCAATTGTAATATGAACGAAGTTTTTGTCGGGAATACGAAAAACATATGCGACCAAGAAATTCGGATCTCCATCCACAGTTTGGTTTCAGTGAGCCAGATCAAACATCTGATTACCTAGGTCGGGTTAACCGGATTTTCCATGTCTAAGTTATAAAGACCTTTATATTCGGAGGTCTTTAGTGTAAGATGAAGGCTCGTCGTTTAACCCTCGCCCGTAATCTTTTAAACCAATCGCCCTGCACAGGCGGTGGCGAATTTACTCCTTTTTCCCGACTACATAGCTCGACCGAGCGTAAGTGCGGCTGGAAATCCTTACCGTCCCAAGAGTTTTATATCTATATCCGCTCTTCCCCATAATCTCTTATCTCTTCCTCGGGAGCTTTATCGTGCGGAGTTGGGCTCAACGTTGGGGGCTCCCAAACGTACGTAACGTGCACGCGCCCCTTCGATTGAAAATTCTCCTCCCCCGAACTCTCTTCCTTTCCAAAAAGCCCTTGCATCCACCCTCGCTCTCTTTAAAGTGTCAGGATCAGGAATATGATGATCAGGAATAGCATGATGGGCCCCCGTCTGGTGAGTTTGAGACGGAACTGCAGTCCTTCAGGCTCGAGAAATTTACGCGTTCTCCATTGTTCTGTATCCAGTGAGTGTAGGTTGGAGTGAAAATTCAAGTGGTCCTAACTATTCGTAAATATGGATGGTTTTGTCAGATTGGAGAACTTTTCCAGACAATTTTGAAGATTTTTAAGTCGGAATTTTTTTCCCGGTAGCATCCGCGTCTCCGTCGTGTAAATTGACAACTCTTGATGATGATGTATCTATGTACTCGAGAAAAATCCGGATCAGAATTCATTTTTAGGTCTTTATTATTGAAGACCCAGTTCAAGACAAGAGATTCGAATTGATGAGTCTACGGACACGCTGTCCTCGTAATGGGGATCAAATGCCAGTACCGGTGGTTAGCGAATATCGAAAGTAAGCGCAAAATCACCAAAGAAAGTGAATGAAACTTTGTTTTGGATGTGCTCATAAATTTTTATATGCAGAGTCGAAGAATGAGTCATACATGCCTGCAGTATGGGGTTTAGGGATATTTTGTGTCATGCTAGTTAGGGCTTATGGTAGGCTGTATAGTTCGAGGGTCCATCAAAAACCCGAAGTCAATACACTGCCGCTAATAATAGTGAAGTGATAGTGTCTTCTTCTCAGTAGCATATACATTTTGGCGTCGCAACCGTTCTGATTTGAATTTCACTTAAAGAAACGAATCTTAAGTAAACATCAACCAGAAAATAATATCCTCAGACTGCCCGATGAATAAATTCACCTTCATTTCACGAGAGGATGGGTCTAACCTTCGGCCTTATTTTTTTAAAAACTCTCTGACTCTGACTGATGCTTAAATTTATCAAATAGGTGCTATATTGCGATGCTTTCACTCAATATTGTAAAGATTCCCTTGCTATCTAAATGTATATTCTTTTGAATCCGTTCAAATATACTGCAAGTATATGGAATCCTCACAAAGTTGGATTTAACGCCGAAGAATTGGATCAGGTGAAGCGTAGAGGAGCTAGATTTGTAAAACGTAGTTATATTAAACTTGGAAGCATATCCAAAATATTAGAGCAGTTAGGCTGGGAATCACTCATGGAGCGAAGGTTAAATTACAGACTAAAGTTCTGCCAAAATTGGAAGGGAGTCTCTTAAGCAGTGATGTTGAAAATGTATTATTACCCCCATCGTACAACGGTAGGAGATAATGTCAATAAAATATGAAAGAATAAGTGTAGAACGGATAGATTTAATTTCATTTTTTCCAAGAAGGTGAAGGGATCATAATAACATTGTCCGACCGCGGTAGGGTCATATTTGGGTAAAAATTAGTCTGGTGTGTATTCACCCTCTACCACATACCCTAGTGGTGGCTTGCAGGGCACATAAATAAATTGTCTCAAAGTAATTTAGTATACAGCTTGAAGCAAATGCTGCGAGTTTTTGGCATGCCCCTTACTTAGTTATTAAAACTGCCAATTTTTTTAAACTAAAGTCGAAATAACTAAGGTCATTTCATACTTTTCAGTGGAATTTTTCTTCCTGTTTGTACTCATTGTTATTGGTACTTTGGACAGTGGAATTGTGCCTTATCGGCAAATTATAACTACAAATAATTTGTATGGTTTTCACCGACTTCACGCGAGCTACATTTTGGTAATTCATTTTCGGATGTTTTGCTAGCCGAAGTGTATATCATAGTTGAGAATCGTACATTTGTTTCCCGCTCTTAATTTCGGTTTGCCTACTTTGTATTACTTTTCTGACTCGTCACCTTAAGAAGTTGTAGAAAATGAATCAATCCATGAATTTCTCATTCATTCTCAGCGAAATTTTTATGTTGTTTCATTTTGCTATCGACTTCATCCCAAATATTTAGCGTCCATAAAAGTTTGACCTAGGCAGACGCTCTTGCTTGTATTAAAATTAGTCATTCATTAACAGTTCGTCAAATTTGGTGAATTGTAATAGAGCAGTTTCGATATTTTTTCACAGAAGATGTAGGAAAGAAGTTTCGAAGACTTCATTCATACTTTTTCTCAGCCAAAAAAATCAATAAGACATGTTCGACATAAGGATTCAAGGATGAAATAGTCGTAAGTTTGCCATAGCATTTCTCAAGCCCTATATCTAATAGCTCAACTTAGTGTTGCTTTATTGCCGAAAAGGATAGATTTCTTCCATCAGCTCTACATTTGCTTTCGGGGCAATTTGATTCTTCTTTTCAGTGGGACACACATTCACTTGAGTTTTTTTTATTTCCACGGCGAAACAGCAGGCCTAGCTCAGGAGCTCCAATCGTTCGTTACCGTACAGTATATCATATCCACCGTCTTTTATATCTCATCTTACAGTTCGCATTGGATCTACGGTCATCACTATATTCACGGGAAGTCAACCGTGATTTTTCCTGCAGTTGCTTCAAAACAGGGTAAATCTCGAAATTATGCCGTGACCTTATAACTTTCCTGTTTTAAACCTTCAACTAGAGCTTCAATCGCCATAGAAACACACTCACGACGAGGATTCGCGTGTATTTTTCCTCCACTCAGGAGTGAATATGCGGAAATCAAGACTTATTGAGTACGGCGCCATTTGGATTTTAAAAATTTTCCTTCATAGACATCAGCTCATTCTGCTATTCCTTCTTATCACGTATGATATTAATCCGTAGCGTAAGAAAAAAAATGCAGTGGATTTGGCATTGTAGGCATCTTCGTCTATTCCACAGCCAATGCGAAAAGAAGTAGTGGAAAAGGAGGACGCTGTGGAGAAGGAATGGAAACCACACAAAGAGGAGAGTACGTGGCGTGGGGGTTTGAGAGAGAGAGAGAGGCAGGCAGCAGCACGGAGAACGAACGGCCTGGGGAAGGGGGGTAGGGGGCCGTGGAAAAGTCTCCCCACCCTGCCACCAGAGGAGCTTCCACTGCCCCCTCCCCTCCGAAGCCTGTCCCCCTCCGCCGTCGCCTCCCACTTCCCCCCCGCCCCCTTCAAGCTCTCGGAGCACGAGGATCCCCACCTCCTTGCCCGCTTCCCCTCCAACTGTTCTCCATTTCCCTTCCCCTCCGCCCCGAGCCTCGCGATAGTGGCGTGAGGGGTCTCTGCTGTACGAGAGAGACTCGTGTAGATGTTGTTTCCTATTGCTAGAGATTCGTTGCGTGTTGTTGGAAGGTGTGTGGGTTATTTCGTGGCGGAATTGTTTCAATTCTGGTGATTTTTATATTGTGGAAGAAGAGTAAGTGGTTTGGGAAGCGGAGGTGAGTCGGATTATTCGCTTCCCGATGAAGAAGGAATTTTTCGGGAAACCGTTGTCGTGTTGAACCCGGAGACGCGAGGCCGGCCGTGTGGACTTGGGAGTGGGTGGGTGGCTGTGAGTGCCTTGCCTCTATCTTCTTTCTCTCCCCTCTCTCCCTTTCCCAACTGGCTGAGGGTGGGTTCTTTCTCTCCCTCTATGCCCACGCTTTGTATTGGTGAACCCCCAGCTCCTCGCATATACACCCTTTCGCTATATTTATGGTGAAACATTATGTTCGGCCCAAATGGTTTGCTCTTGAAAATTTTCTCGCGGACACAAATTTTTGTCGTCACGTTCATCCCTTAGTGCATTATCAAACTTTCTTAATCGTGTTATCTGACGTCATTACATCGAATGAAGACTAAATATATGTTCCAGTTAAGTGCGAAAAGTTTTCAAAGAGCCTTTTTCTATCGTAAGTAATTTCTTTCCTTCTAATTCACTCCACTTCATTTTAGTATTGCGCAATCCTCTCTTGATATATCCATCAGAATTTGGTATATGATCTATTTTATGAATTTTTATCCGTTAGAGATTTTTTTCGTACAATTTTTCCAACGAACTATTCAAAGAGCAAGTTTTGCGTACGTTAATTGCATGTGTACTCTAATCTTAATTAGTGCTCTCAACAGTGTAGAACTCGAAAAACTTGCCGTTTACATGATACAAGTTTTCATATTTTCACGAAGGAAAATAACTGCTTGTGGCATTGGACGGCTGTTTAGGGAATGAATAAAAAAACTGGGAACTCTTTTGGGGTATTGAAACTTTACAATCCGTAACAATGTCGATATTTTACGTATAGGAAATACTTTGGTTGCCTTTTTTTCTTTTGATAGCGTACCCACAGTACATTAGTTTCCGAAGTTGTTTTACTCCCATCGCAGTTCGTGGTTTAAATCAGTATTATCCAGTGAAATTTCATTTGCATTCACCCCAATATTTCTTCGAGCAAAAAGTGAATATTAATTCCGTTCCAGTGCACCCAATGTATAATAATTTTCTCATTTGTTTTACAGTTATGAAATCAATAAATGTCTTGAAGTTACAGCTATGAGCATTGTTTTTGGTAACATCTTGACATTTAGGGCTTCTATATGTAAATTACGTTAATCTTTATGTCTTGTGACCACTTCTCGTGGAATTTCCATTGGCTATTATAATATTGACTTATAGAAAAAAAGTCCATCCATGGCATTTAAAGATTTACATTCGAGCCTTTTTCTTGTTCTCACCTGTTTCAGGAAAAAAATACACCAGCTGGGAAATCATGTTCAGATAGGAAAACATTAATTTGTGTGTTATTGGTTAACATTCCGTTTTGTCAATTTTCATGCGATCAACCGATTTAGTTTCTTTAATATTATACATTTATAAGTCATTAATTTTCTATAAAGTTACTTTTGGCAGTGCTAATATAATTATGGAACTAAAAGTTTATTTTTTTAATGTTTATTCAGAATTTAAAGGAAGAGGTGTTAGTTCAGGGAACCATTGTCTATTCAAACTCAAATGTTATTAAAATTGAGATTCGGAATGATTTATTTCATGCTCATTTTACTTCAGGTGCTGGCACTAAGACAATCAATTACACAATGCAATGAATGATGGAGATGGAAGCCGGAGCAGCAGCTACCACTTCAAACGAAGAAGAAGATGGACAATGTGCCAGAAGACCAGGTTTGTGAGGAAATGGTCAATACTGCCATGCACCTTGAGGGGTGATAATCCATTTCTCTTAAGGGGGGCTGAAATTTGTTTCCATTTTCCCTTCCATAAATTATTCTATCTATATAGGTTAATTGTTATTGTGTATTTTCCATTAATGGATCATCTGATTTCCTTTTTATGCATACGCTGATAAATATCACTTAATAAGATAAGTTTCTAGCTTAGGTTAGTTGGGTACAGCTGTTATATATACTGAATTACTTTCTTAGTATTTTTTGTTTTTATGGACTGAAAACGAAGAGAAGAGAGTTAGCCTTTTTGGCAAGGTTTCTTGCAGTAGTCGATTTGTAGTGTGATATACTAAACATTCTATTAATTCAATTGTGTTAACATTTCCTCCTCCTTGGATTTTTGACACACTCTGGAGTAAGTCTTGAATTGACTGGAAGTAATTTATTATTAGGTTATATCCTGCAAATTTAGTTGGATGGCATCTGAAAATATGAATAAATTAATGAAAGATGAAGAGCTAATTTTCTCTTCTAAATATCAGTTTGCCCTGGACATTATACACATTTACCCTTCTCCTGTCAAAAATTGACAAATTATTTGGTCATATGCATTAAATTGGTAATAATTGCAATGTTCTCCCCCATAGTTCATTCAGTTTTAATTAATGACTGCTTAAGTATTATGAAGTAATAATTTTCATAATCTGGCCTTAATGGATAGAATTATTTTACTGGGAATTTTATGCATTTTTCTTTAAACAGCGAGTTTTTGGGTTTGTTTCATGTTTTCATCCAAATGTTCCATTTGTGACAAGGGTTTCGAATTTGGAAAAATGTCAATATTTGAGATGGGTTATTCCTTAATTTTAATGTCATATAACTCTAAAGAATGATGAAAAGAATTGGATTAGAATTATTCTCCCAAAGTTTCATGAAATTTATATTTCTACAAAATGGTTAGATTGCATAATATTTAATAAGTATATTCCTTGGGCTTTGTGATGTCTATAAGCGGACCAGTTATGATTTTTTTTATACTGAAATAAGTGGAGTTCTCTGTTCCCTTAATTGCTTTTCTGGCTAAGGGTATGGGATTGGTAAGGAGGCTGTTCTGCTAATTTTACAAGTTCCATATCATGGTAACAATTTTTGATGGAATTCATTTGGAAGTTAAGAGGAAATAGCAATAATCCTCACGAAGAACAGAAGTTGGGAAAATTATCCATGTCTCTTCCATTTCACTTTCTCTTGAGATGTTATCAATTACCATTATGACTGTAGTTCACAAATTTTCTCCTGGAATTCCAATCATCCCATTATGAATTACTGCTTTACTGTTTCTCCTGCATCCATTGAAAGATACATTCAAATTTTTATGAGGTTTGCATGTTAAAATATGTTATAATGTTAAATTATGCGTGTTCATTCCTTGAGTCTCTGGAAATGTCATTCAGTGAAAAGATAAAAGTTATTTCAATCACAACAGGGTGTCATTTAATGATGATAATTATACTGAATAATAAAAAAAAGTGCCTGACTTTGAAACATGCAGATTTAATAATTAAAAAAAACAATTAGCGGCAGATTACAATTGGCTCCTTTTGCCTGCGGGTCATTATTTTATTTGGTCTTAAGAAAAAAGAGTGAACTCTTATGTCTCCCAAATGTATTGATATTATATTTTAATCTGTTATAAATTTTAATTTCCTTTTTTGCATTGCTCCAACTTTTATTTCTTTTTCATGTAAGCATCTCTCTACAGTTTGTTCTGACTCTAACATTTTCTCTTGGTATTTCTGACTGTAATCCCATTTAATGTCAGTTAAGGCTACAACATTTGATATGACATGTACTCTATTTTAATTCCCAATGAGAATTCGTTAATGGTGTGAAATTATAAGTAGAACACTACTGTCATATCATAAATAAAAAACTTTTTAAACTTTTAATTGCTTGCAGTAATTCTTTTTCTGTTTCATCTATTAGCAGTTTCTATAAAAAACTTTTTTTACCTTTAATTACTTGCAGTAATTCTTTTTCTGTTTAATCTATTAGCAGTTTCTATGTTGTTTTTGTAGAGAGGTTCACATTTTATAGTAATATAGATATGCAGGAGAAAGGTAGCCACATGGTTAGGGAGTTGGGCCTCCTGAATGGTGGGGCTGGGTTTGGTTTCCAATGATTTTCCACATCCCCAGCTTCACCAAAAATGAGTAAATTTTTAAGTATCATATCTTCCTGGATAACCAGATGTGTTACAGGGATAGGAACCAGCCCCCCAAGGCCCAATCCTGATGTGAATTTCTCTAACTTTAGGGCCTCATTGGTCACCTATCACATCCAACTTTGAGGTCAATTATCGTGTTTATGGGATGTATTATTGAAAATGCTTCATATTTATGCTCTGTGTTGCATTGGGCAATTATATCTCAGTTAATATTTGTGTTGAATAACATTTCATATAAATTTTGATTAGTTGAGTTGTTAACTTATGTGCCAGACTTAACTCTTGTTGGTGAAAGTCAATAGGTGGGTGATATCTGGTATCATAGATTTTCCTTTGAAATAAATTATGCTTATTTTGTATCATAAAATGCAATAGGTTTTCATGGGACATACACTACTGTGATTACTTGGAGGTTAAAAGGAGGTAGGTTTTATTTCTTATTAATGACAGTAGCAAACCTTTATATAAGGAGATATTCATTATTTTCCTTATAATTTGGTAATGAATGAATTAGTTGTGGGCCCCAATCTAAAGTTTGCACACGCAGCCAAACTTTAAAGACATTAGCTGTCATGTATGACATTATTTTCAAATTTCTAGTCAGGCTTTGCTTTTTTTCCATATTTGAGCTTTTCCTTTGGAAGGTTAACAAAAATTCATCGAATAGGTAGTTTATCAGTGATACCAAATAGTTTTCATCTCAACGTTTTTGACATTTTTTTTGGAAATGCTCAAGAATGTCACTAATATCTTCAGTAGAATCTCAGAATTTGTGTTGCTTTTTTGTAGAATAAGCATTGCTAAAAATGTTTGTATATTTCATGGAATCCTGGGTCTATCTTTTAAAGTGGTGTTCCTTGCCTCCTGAACCTTTCCAGTGCTCATAGATACATCAAAATTGTACAATAATTCTGCTATAGGAAATTTAGCTATTAGTTATTAATTTTTGCATAGTGTGATCCTTGCTCTTGAAATTCAAGCCAGTACAGTAGTCCGAACATTTTTTTTCGAGGGTAAATTTCAGTTTCATATAAGTGTTTGCCCATTTGCATTTATAAGTATCTGCCCATCCCATTATTAACGATAACATTATTGTTATCATTATACTCATTAATTTAATTAATTAAAATTATTTTCATCTATTATTTTATTAATTCACTGACCAAATTTAGGTTTTAGACTAGCTCATTCTGCTCAAATGGTGTGAACATAAGTATAACTGTTAATCAATAAATGTTATTGCAGTATATAAAGCTGTTGTCATCAATCTGATCAGAAACATGATTTAAATGGAGAGTAAAAATAATTTAGATAGAGCTCCAAGAAAAACAGAGTTCAACTTAGACACTCATGTTAAAAAATAAAAAAGAGTAAACTACTGTGATAGCTGAGAATGAGATAGTTATGTAATTTAAAATACACTTCAGTGACCTCCATTTAGTAAAAAATGAATTAGGTAATAGTATGAATTAAATTTTTTTATTATATAATTAATGAAAGAACTATATATATATATATATATATATATATATATATATATATATATATATATATATATATATATATATATATATATATATATATACAAATATTTATAGGATTATAAATTTATATTTTTATCTCAGCTGATAACCAATTTCATGGGGCACTAGGCACAGGCTAATTCAAAGTTTCTAGGTTTAAGTTCTTTTGCAGTGTTCTATTTTTATGTGAATTTCCCATTGTGTAAAATAAGTGTACATTCTGAGTAGCTTGAAGGCTACTACCTAGAGGCCTTTTTCTTAAATAATTTAGATTTCATCTGTAGTTTTATTACTCTTGAAAGTCACTCCAAATATTGATACTATCAAGAAAATGTTGAAATTCTTCTGGGAAGTTGTAGTAACATCATAACATTTTTTTCAAAAAATCTTATGACAAATCATAACATTTTTTCACTCAAAGCAAATTTTAGGATGCTTGAAATATAATTACTTGGCATGTTGATAAGTAACACAGTTTACTGAGTACATTTTCCTATTTCTTTTTGTAGTACTAATTTGACAACAAATATTCCTCCGTGGCTCAAAGGTTAATGTTAGCTATATACATTTTTGAATTGAGTGTTGGAGATGTTGAGGTGTAGTGGAATAGTAAACTATATGAAAGAAGGGAAATTTTTACAGGAGTGTGGAAAAGGAGAAAATAATATAACTAGATTATTTGAAAAGAATGTTATTAAATTAAATTATGTTAAGTTGAAGAAGTTAGGCATTTAAGTTAAAGTTCATCATAAGTTTTGAAGTGTATTCTTTGATTGTCAGGGATCTTGGAAAACTCACTAATATGTGGTAGAATATAGTAAATAATTTTTGGGTTCTATGGTGTAGGCTTTTCATTTTTTTTTATTTTCTTGTCTTTAGTTTATTTTTTGTTATCCCTCATGCAGATATCATAACTATGAACAACATACACACATGGATAGACAAACTAGAACTGCGAGACATTAGGGACGACCATTATTTCATTGGAAAATGCTGAAAAAGTTGTTCATCCATGTTACTGTAAATTTGAACCATGGGGTTAGGCTGAACAGTATTGTACAATTGGTATTGGTACATCCGAGTTATTTAATTCAACAAAATAATAGCTTGGACAATCTATCGTTAATTTTTAACTTTTGATTTATGTCATTTAAGGAATTCACAGGTTCAATGCTGGTATTTCCTTGAAGCCTTTTCATACCATTTGCATACTTTTTAATTCACTTCTCTTGTTTCCCAAATGGTATCCCAAAAGATTTTTTGTGAGCTTTCGACCTTTTCAAGAATACTTGACTCCCATGACAGGTCAAGTTTTTATGTTAATTACTTAATGCTGGGAAGTTTTTCTTGATGTGTTCCAGTTTCAAAGCTGTCGTAAATGATAATGTTTTTGGGTACAGATGTTTCTGTACAATATGAAAAGAAATCTTGCAATATGTTCAAAACCTCACCTTGTTTTGAATGTTTGTTCTGTGGCCTTTTCCAAAATTTTATATTTGTTTTGATTTAAAAGTGAAACCTTTGGCATTCCACTGTAATTTTTCTCATTTCTGGTGATCTCTGAGCATTGACTGCAATTAATGGAAACAGGGTTCAATTTGAGCTCCTGTCTATAGTTACTCTTAGGGTGTTGAGTGTCCATGGTATCATTCAGCATATAGTTATGCTTGTTTTCTTGCTAAAGAACACTATTAGTGGCAATTCACTGTTTCATGTAAAATAAAGAAATACAGGTAATATACCATCATAAGTGGTTGGCACCTTTCTCATATGGAACATCCATTTTTTTTTTGGTTGGTAGGAAACAAGTAGATGCTTTTGAGTCATAACAGCATTCCAAAGCATTTGGATATGGCCCTTATTTCTCTTGCTAATGGTTTAAAATGCAATCTTCTCTACAGGAATGGAATAGACATCATTTGCACCTCATACATTAAGTCAAAGTCACATGATAGGGTTAATTAGGCACTAAAAGCCATGAAAGGTATTATTACTGTGAGTCAGGGGAAAGAACTGAGTGCCCAAATATGCTATTGATGTAAATCATGTTATTAAGAAAAAATCCAATAAGAATGTAGCATAAAATTCAATCCTTTACTGTCCTAGAAACCATTAAAAAGTTTATTAACTTTTTAAAAAGTTTTTTTTTTTACTAATTAGACATTTTTAATCATAATGAAGCCATCCTTGGTCCCATGTAATGTTTAAGTTCCTGTACTGTTCTGATTGTCTCTTAATTTCATCAAAATTTAAACACTTTGGTTTCAAACACAGACCCACATCCTTAAAACCAAGATTATTGACTCCATAAGGTGATAATTATGCTATAAATTATTTTTAAGGTGAAGGGTTTTTTTTGAATAATTTTTTAATTTGCTTTAAATGCTTTTTGGGTGGAATTATGATGGAATTTATTTGATGTAGGAAGTTTCAGTATTAATGGAAAAGATCAAAGCTCCTTTTCATCTACCCCTTTTTTTCCTCTTTTTTCCTTTGAAAATATTATCTTTCAAGACAGTAGTGCTTCTGCCAAATTTAATTTTTTGGTAACAGTAATTTGCATTATTGAGTATTTCCCGTTTTGTTCTCTGTGCACAATTTAGTGCAAAGAGAAATATTACGTAAAAGTGACATTAATGCAAACACCACAGGTATTTGTGTCAACTTTGGTGCTTTTAATTAGATTCATTGTATTATTTTGTAAGAAAAAGGAAAGCAAAAGGATTAAGGGATTGAACATCAAACTTCTTCTAAAGTGTATGTTACAACTGTACATTCGTGGAGCCAAGCAATCATTTCCATGTAAATGTTCAGTGTGAAAAACTGTGTTGAGTGGTGAAAGTTTCATCACGTAACAGTTGCAGTCAGAAATGTAAATGAAAAATAATATCAGTAATTTTTAATTGATCAGTTATTGTCCATTGCCCTGTATAATTAATTTGGATGTGTGAAATTTACTCAGGTTAGCAAGAATCATGCTGTGTTAAACAAATATTAACACATGCGAAATGCTGCAGGTTCTCATTGTATAACTTCTCTCTCAAAGCTAAAGGTGAAATGGATCAGAAACAGGGAGGTGGAAGCAGCCGTGAACCACCAACTCTTGGAAAATCAGATGCAGGAGGTAATACAAAGGTTAGTAAAGTTTTTTATCTAAAAATATAAAATGATATATTAGGAGTGGTTTTGGTATTGAGATCACATTCTATGCTTTCCCCTCTGCACCTTATGTTTTTGTTTGCATCTGTGATTGTTATTGTTTCAATTTGTAAAAATGTTATTTGATTTCTCCAAGTATTGATCCATTCACTTATTCAAGTATTCATCAAATTCTTCATGGTAGTTTCAGGAATTTTCAACTGTTTGTGTGTATTTTAAAGCTATTCCGTGTGATTTATGATCGATTTTATATGGTATCTGCATGTTATTCCACTTTAAAAGGTGAGAGCTGTTAATTTTCTTGTTGGATGAATCATTATCTTAATAAACTTGGACGGTGATAAGGGTGAAGATATTAAATTTTATTTAATGAAGTTTTCTTGGGTCTTCCATTGGGTCAGGGGTTCCATATTGTCCAATATGGAACCCCAGACCCCGTGGAAGACCCGAGAAAACGTCATGAAGCAAACGCACCAGGAAAGTAGTAGATCTTACTTAAAATTTTATGTTACTAGAATCATGTGTGTTATTCAATGGCCAAATATTGTATACGAGTATTTAATGATGCTAGGTCAGGCTTGTGTGATAAAGTATCTAGATTATTTCATCAAACAGTGGTTAATCACATTTACAAAAACAATTCTAATCATAGTAAGTAGCCCTGCATTAGATTAATCGATTAAGGAAATGCATTAACCTTATAATGATTTGGATTGATGAAATAGGAGGAAATTTTTAAATGGAACCAAGTATAGCAATTTATTTCAATCGTAGATGATATTTTTAATTAATACTGAATGGTTTTTTGCCAGTTTCCATCATTCTTATCTATATATAGCATAATTCAGTGTTTTTTATTTTGCTTTCACTTATGTTGGAAATATTTACTTCCATTTTGGAATAATTATATTCAATGCATTGAGCTGTTTTATCAATCTCAATCGAATTTTTAACTGGTAAAACTTCATCCAAAATCTGCTTTAAGGTAAAATTAATTAGTTCATTTCTTAGACAATCCACTATATTTTTTATACATACTTACCATATCTTTTCTCTTCTAATCTCCATGTAATATTATTCATTACAAGGTATACTTTTTATGCATGAACCTTATTTAATGGATGAGTGTTATTAAAATTTTAAATGCTTGATATTATCATGTTGTGAAGTTTGTATAGCAGTATTTGTTTGAATAATGAGCTCAGAAAATTATAAAATATCACTCCATTCAGCGCCTAAGTTTTAAGCTGCTGTGCATCTAGTACTCTATTTGTTGATAATGTGGTGACATTGAATATGCAGAAAGTTAATAAGCACAAATAACATTGATGAACGGCTTTGCTTATAATCTCCTAGCTCCTGTCATTTAAATACATAAGTAAGAACAACCTATTTCATGACCACCTCAAAACGTGTAAAATATGATTAATTTAATGTTTTTCTGTTGAAGTTATCTCATATGATATACTGCCAATGTTTTATATCCCTGCAAATTAATTTGAAGGCCCTATAATTATCTTTTTACAATTATGCAAAATTAATGTTTTCTTTGATGGTATTTTTTTAATAAATTTTCAAAATAAAGCATCGGAAGTGTATGGAAAGGCTTACCCTAAATTATCAGTTCTGATTAGTTAGTTCTCTATGTAAAAATTATGTATGAACTGGCAATGTCAATGAAAAATGTTTTTATAAATAGTCTAATTTTAAGGCATATATTTAACCCTGAACTTAAGGTGTAGTTTTATTTATTTTCCAAAGTTCAGTTTTTTAGCTTAATTTTTAGACCATTAAGTCTCATAAGTATTAGTTTTTTTACCGGATTAAGCTGCAATATATTATAACATATAATCGTTTATTTCATTTTTCTTGAATTTTATTTTTTATTATTATTTCTCGTTTTTGCAGTTGACAGAGCCTGCAAAGCACTCAACTGTTGTAGTACAAAGTACTGCCAAACCCATTGAATGTCAAGATGTTAGTCAAATTAAGAAAACAGACCCTTGTCATTCAAAGACCACGGCACAGATAGATTCTTCTGACGGGAAAAAGTTGTCTGCAACAATTGGCAGAACTAGTCAGCTGGAGACTTTGGCACGAGCTCCTGAGCCTGCAAAATCTCTCACGTTGCCTGACAAAGTTTCCTCATCATTTGTGTTGCCATCAACAAAGATTACTATACCATCCTCTTCAGTGCCTGCCAATTTGCCTGGACCCAGCAGTGAGGTTCCATCAAAACCTGCCACTACTTGTCCTTCTCTAGCCAAGGATGCCACCAAAACCTCGATTTCCAATGTGTCATCATCCACTTCTGGGAATGTACCTGCATTGCCAGGGAGGACAGTTGAATGCAGGTCATCAGATGCTCAGTCAAGCTCCAAGAATCCTCCTTGCCATAGCTTATCCACTGAATCTGTTGTTACGCCTGCTGTTACATCAAAACCTGCTGGTGATAAATTGCCTACTAAAGTTTTGCCTAGTAGTTCACATTTGAAACCTGCTGGGGCTTCGACAACTGTATCCGCGGCTAATAACAGTGGCTTATGTGAAAAGAGCACAGGAAAGACTGAGGCTATTTCGAAGACGTCATCTCTGGTCCAGACAGCCCCTAAAATTCATGTCAGTCAACCTGCAACTACATTGCCATCATCCTCTTCCAAACCCATCCTTTCCAGATCACCTACAGTATCCTCTCCAGTGGTTTCGTCCTCTACCTCAAGCAAGCCTGCAGTTGCATCCACCATTGTTACCAAGTCTCCAGCTCCTTCTGTACTCCCAACAGTAACCCATTCCAGTAGAAATGTACCTTCTTCTACCTCCTGTTCCACCACTTCTTCCTCATCCATGCCCTCTAAAACTTCCCAATCACATGGACCTCCCTTCAAACCCATACCTAAAATTCCACCTGTGATGCCATCAGTGAAACCCAAGATTAATCCACCAAAGTTTTCCTCTCTTGTTTCCAGTTCCTCAATGCAAAAACCTTCTACTACCCAGGCATCGACTTCAGCTGCATCTACTTCCAATGTGCCTAAGTCGCCTGTCCCATTAGCACCTAAACCCAGTACACAGACCACCGGTAGGCCTTCTCTTTCCCCCAACATCCGCCCCTTGATGTCAATTAAGGTAGCATGTCCCTCTTCTTTCACATCATCCCGGACATCGCTGCAGTATTCTTCCCATTCGCCCTTTTCGAGTGGCAGCAGGGCCGCACACATGGTCTCTTCTCCTGTGGTGACAAGTTCCCAAACAAGTGTGACCACAACATCGCCCAGAGCTGTGCTATCATCGTCACCTCACCGGGCTCCCATTGGATCTCCAAGGACACCTTCCCAGCCAGTCCATTCAACACCTGGGGCCCATAGGTCAACCTCTTCTTCCCAATCTATGTCTTCATCGGCAGGCAATTCACTGCCATCTCGATCTCCTGCTCTCCCGGCAAGGCAGTCATCTTCCCAGCAATCTCCCCAAGAGCCATCGAGGCCTTCGTCAACCAGTCGGGCAAGCGAGCCCCAGGCCACACCTTCCCTGAGGAGAGAGGATGAAAGAACTCCTGCACAGCCTGCGACAGACTTCAGTGTGCCAGATGTTCGCCGTGATTGTCCAGCCGGTCCTAATCCTGCTACTCCTTCTGCATCCCTGGTTCCAGATGTACTGCGTACTGGTTCGGAGGAAGAAGACAGGCATTTGGAGAGAATGCTCCGACCCACTCCTTTTGGGCCAGGCATTCCTCCACCACACATACCAGATTTGTGCCGCAGGGGAGGGGAAACTTCAGTGGCCCCAACACGGCCCATTTTACCCTCCTCTGCAGAGGCTGATTTAGACCTTCTGAAGCCTGCTGCTGCTGGTGGAAATCCTCAGCCAAGGACTAATGATGTGGCTATTGTGGAGCATCATCAGCCACAGGCAGCTGATGTTGAACCCATGGCTTCTGCCCCAACGGGAAGAAATGAGGAGCCAAGGAGCAATGAAAACCAGACCTCTCAGGGGGAAGGCAATCAGAGTGCAAATGAGGAGTTAAGGGCTGTCTCTTCATGTGGGGAAAATATAGGTGAAGCAGTAGTTAATGTTGATGGTGCTGTCAAGGAAAACAGTTCGGGTGATTCAAGTAACTTGAAAATGAGTGCTCATAAGGCTGGATCTTCACCAAAAGATAGCATTGATGGTGAAAATGAATCCAGTGGGGTGCAGGCCTCAGGGAGTGAAGCAAGCTCAACTCAGAAGAAGGAAGAGACTCCCGCTGAAAGTGAGAAACCAAAAGGGGATGGCGAACGACTTGAAAAAGGTGTGCGCAGTGAAGAGAAGACCATTTCTGACCCAAAGGAGGGTGGTTCTGACAAGGGTGTCAAAAGTGTTAAGTCTGATTCTGCTGCAAGCTCCACCTCAGAGAGTGCCAGTTGTGATGCAGAGATTTTAAAAGAAAGGACACGGGTTGAATCCAGTCCCATCTCCAAGAGTTCGTTGCCTTTGGAGAAGGCTGCTGCACAGCAGTCCTCTGATAGCAGTGGGGTGTCAGACAAGTGTTTGATTGCAACTCCATCAAATAAGCCACCAGAACAACCTTCCAGTTCTTCAAAAGGTCAGTTGACTTTTTCTAATTCCATCTCTTTAATCTTACTATGTTTGGTTCCGTTATTAGTTCATATAAGATTGTGGGAGCCTATATTTTAAGGGTTAAGGAATAATTTTTTGAAAAGTTTTTTAAAAATGCAGCTTGAATCCTGGGTAATATTTTAATCTCCTTTTTATGGTATAGAGACTCAATAAAAAATGTCTGAGTTGTAGGCATATTTCCATTATATCATTACTCACAGTTGATGTAATTATAAAAAATAAAATCAGAGGTCTAAGATTACCTCTGTAAGTAACTCCTCCAGTTAGTGTAACTTGATTGAAAAGTTAACTGATATTGCCTTGTGGGCAAAATTAACAAATACTAATTAGTCCTTTCTTTTTAAGGAAGAACTGAGAATTGCCAAGTACTAGCAAAAATAAATAGTATAACCTTCATAGGTAAATCATTATTAAGACTAATTTGGTGGCATATAGGAAGCAAAATTTTGACTTTTTATGAAGAATGTATTTTATGAATAGAAATCAACTCTTTCTTTTCTTTGGGATAGTAATTGCGAAAAATATGAGTAAAGGACCATGAATTTTATAATTCTTGGTTTTTATCTTGAGGTTTTTCTCCGTTAAAAATAGTTTTTCGTCATGTGAATTAGCCCATTTTCAAGTGAATCTCCTTTAAAATTAATACGATATCTCCATTTCATATTCCATGTAAAATTGTTAATTATTTATATGGCCGATGAGAATGTTTTAACAAGTTCAGTTAGGCTCTAAATAGTGGAGATTCGATTGAATTTTTAAGGCTATAGTTTCTGCCACTAAATTGCATCAGATTAATTTTCGTTTCCACAAAAGTTTGAGGAACTTTTGAAAATATTGTTCTGGTAAAATTTGGGGGATCCATTAGAATTGATATACCATTCATTGCAAGAGAAAATTACTTATCTAAGAGAAGAAATCCAAGAGAACTATAGCATTTAGTGTTGCTCTACAAAGTTGGTATATTGTCTAATATCTGCTTTGGGTGTGCATCAATGTAGCAAAGTTGAATTTTTCAGCTCATTACTTTTGTTGACCTTATCGCATTTTCTGAGCTATAGTTTTGTGCTTTTTAAATTTCATATCAAATTATGTATTTTTTTCAAAGGATCTTGTGAGTTATTATGTTGATAATAATTTTTAAAATGAATTATAGACTTCTTGTGTAACATGGAATAACCTGTCACTGCATTTCAAAATGTACTGTATCCATAGTCAATTGTTGGTCTCTCGCTCTCTTTGGACAATGCATTGCTTTGCGTTTTGCTTGCTTGATTATTAAGTAGCATTGATTGATAGTCATGATTTTTGTGTATTTTATACATTAGATAGAACGAGTGCTTACTTCAACCATTACCTATATCCTCCACAAATACTTGTATTTAGTATTACTTTGGTGCATTCTGTCCACATTATTCACTGTCCAGAATCATTAATAATTATTATATTGTATCTCTGGAGAAGATGTGACGGTAGTATAAATTCAAATGGCCGACTTCAATTGGGATTCCGTGGATATTTTAATTTTTAAACCGGTAGGAGGTTAAGGTTAGGCTCAGAGCAATACGATATTTTCACCTACTATATTCCACTCATGTGATCCCGTCCAGCTTCGTTGCCTCATTATGCTAATTTGCATTCAGCCAATTTCTTCTTGAAATCGTCTTGTTGAAGCTAAATCCCGTTGGGATTGCGAAATTCCTTTTGGTGATGCAAGTAATTTTATTTCATTTTGTCCTAATTCCAGTCTCGTATTTGATCGAGGAGTTTGGTTGCTCTTATTTCTCCACGCTCTTATCCCGGCGAAGAAAATTTTGATAGGTAAATCGTCGCAAGCGGGGGATTTTTTTTATCGAGGGTGTGCACCCTACTACACCTCTAGGGTCCGCGGTAACTTTCAGCGGCGGTTTCGTTCCCCCAACTCCGTTTTGCCCGTCATTCATAGAGGCGTGTGAAAACGCCGAGCCAGCCCCATTCCGCGGTCAATGACATCATCACCACCTGACGTATTTCGTAAAAGGAAGCGGAGTGGAGGAATATCGAAGTGCATGCGCCCACGTAGTTCGAGAGCTCCCTGCAGCCACCTTCACAGAGCGTCTGTTCGGTGCGTATGCACAATCCGATTCGTTATCTTCCGTGTTTTTCCTTCCCGATCCATCCTCTTCCTCTTCCCACGCATTGCGTCTCCCCCTTTTCCGCGAAGGAACGGCCGGGCGGCGTGGACAGTAATCCACGTCGCGTGCGTGTTTTGTTTTCGAGCCATCGCTCCACGAATTCCCGACTTCCGGCCTCAAAATGTGCGTTCCCCCACCTTTTCCCTACACCGTCCTCCTCCCTTCAAAAAGCTTCTCCCTCTCTCTCCCCCCACCCCCGTCCATACTTTCGACTGCTCCTCGTCGCCCACCTCCCCCGAGCAAGAGGAACCATGGGGCGGGATGCCGTGGGAGAGAGAGAGAGAGCACACCTATAAGCGGATGGCGTTCTCCCTATATTTCGATTTCTCCACGAGGAGCACATTGGGGGGGGGGGGTTGGAGTTGCCTCTCGGAATTAACCCCCTTGCGGACGCGAGATGGCGCGGTGGAGGACTGGAGAGGAGAGCATGAGGGTGTATTCTCGTGCACCCCCGTTGGTCTCCCTCCAAGGGATCCGGGGAAATAAAAAGAAGAATTAATAAATGCGCCTCCACCCACGAACCACCCCCATATTCCTCCATACATCCTGTTGCACGATCGTCACATTCCCTCCCTCCCTCACTCGTCCTCTCCTCTCTGGCAGCTGAGTCATTCCCGCAGTGTCTCTCTCTCTCTCTTACCCATTTCCCGTTCCCCCCTTCTCGCACACTTCTCCGCCCTCTCTCCGTTCCCACTCGCTCGCCTAGCTCCCCCACCCTCCCCTCCCGCCCCCTCTCTCCTCCTCCCTCGTCGGATCGGTTCTTGCTGCTTTCTCTCTTGCCCTTAGCGCTCGCTCCCCGCTCCATCCTCCTTTTGAGGCCTACTCTTTTCTCGAGTTCCGACCTAAACTTCCTTCCATCACCGTCCCGCGGAGGGAAGAGGAACCCCTACCCTTCTCCGATTTCCACCTTCCTCGCCTTCGGTGCGGGGGACAACCCCCCCTCCCCCTAAGTCCGATGCTTTTTACTTTGCAGGGTAATAATTGTGATCTCGGATTACTTCCCTTTTCTCTCCTTCGTCCGAGAGCGGAGGGATTCTTTTTTCTCCTACTCCCCCCCCCCCCTCTCTCTCTCCCATGGTTCCTTCGCTTCCTCCCCACACCGCGCTCTGCCACGGTCGTCGTTTCACGGAGAGCTGATTCAAGATGGCGGCGTCCCGAGCTGGCAACTTGGGAGAGCTCACGCGGTCGGTTCATTGCCGAAGTTTTATCTTTCCTTTGGACGTGCGCGTTTATTATCGTTTTGTTTCTTTCCGATTACTTTCCTCCGTAATGCTGCAACGTATAACTCGTGACGCAAGTCCCGTCGGACTTGGGTGATTAATTCTGATAATTTGTAAACGTTTTGCGCCATGATATTTAATTAATGGGAATTAATTCGGTACTTGTTTTTTTTCTTTCAGTCCTCTTAGATTAAGGTTAGTGAGAGGTGCTCTGTTGGTCAGATATAATATTGTCATCCCTAATTTTGATGAAGCATCATCGACCTTACTTGCCTTTCAAATTATTTACGCCCGAGTGTTATTTTCCAAACTTTTGATTTTTTTAATGGCCTGCATTTTGGTCACTTTATTATTTCGAAATATCTTCTGCCCTTTCTTCGACGATACTAAAAATGACCTATTTTAGCGCGCATTCTGAGCACTGTTAGGTGGCGTCTCTTTAGCAGTGATGTTGAAAAATGTATTATTACCCCCATCGTACTAGAGTAAGAGTTGTTGCATTGAATTGCATGGTTGCATTGAAAATGCACATTAGCGGATGACTCCGTTAAAAGTTACTGTCGCGGAATCTCCCGCAGTTTCTTTGGAAAAAAGAGAGATCATGTCAATAAAATTAGAGAGATTTAAATGAGCAACAGATAATTTAAGATGCCATTTTTTTCCACGAACCATTTGGGATCAGAATAACATTGTCCGACCGCGGTAGGGTCATATGAGGTTAAAAATTAATATGGTGTGTATTCACGCCCTGCCGCACACCCTAGCGGTGGCTTGCAGGGCAATAAAATAAGTAGAAAACGGGCCAATTAGGAAGAATATATTCCTTTTGCTTAAAGTTCGACTAAATGTCCTATACTAACCCTTAGTAATAACTATACAAGCTTTCGTGTTTTTCTTAGAACGATGAATACGACTTCAAATTATTTTTCTCATATTAATATATACTTTGCATGTGGGCAGATTCTCAGCCACAAGAATTCATGAAGTACATGGCCGTGCCAATCAAACGATAACATTCCTCTCATTTTTTTCCAGTTTCGCAGGAGAAAAGAACTTTTCATAAATTTAAATGAAATTAAAGCACGAAGAGAGAATCGAAGATTTTGCGTTTCCCCAGGAAAGAATTTATCGTTGCAGACCAGTTTCACCACTCTGTTGAATCATCAGTCCTGCTACATTGTAGCGAAACTAGTCGGCAACAATTAATTCTTTCTTGTGGAAACGCAAAGTCTTTAATTCTTTCTTCCTGCCTTTGAAAATGAATTTCCACAAAGTATCGGGATCAACTACCTCTCAAATAAATAATTTATGTTTGCCGGCGTCGGGGAGGGCCACATCCCAGTGTTTGATGTATTCGATCCTCGCTAGCTATTGTGATTTCGTAGCAGTGCTGACATGAGACAGTATTACAAGGGTCTCTGCAATCCACCTCTAGGGTACGTGGTAGAATGGTGAGTACACACCAGACTACTTTTTACCCAAAATACTATCTCCTCCTAGTTCGTTCGGACAACGTTATTCTCAATGAGATAGAACCCCTGGAAAAAAGGGAGAGAAACCGTGGTTCATTCTATGGGGTAGGTGATGAAATTAGATTAGGTAATCTACCGGTTTCTCGAACTTAGGCCAAAATGTTTGAGTGGCAATTTGCAATTTTGCAAGAGCTTCAATTTATAATTTAAACTTCGCTCCGCGAGTGATTCCCAGCCTAGCTTCTCTAATATTTTGTATACGTTTCTAAGTTTATCATAACCACTTTTTACAAATCTAGCTCCTCTATGCTGCACGCGATCCAATTCGGCAATTAATCCAAATTTCTGAGGATCCCATTAACTTGCAGCATATTCTAAATGAGGCCTAAACAGCTAAACGTATAATTTTTCTTTAACCTTTTCATCACATTTACCAAGTACTCTTCTAATAAACTAATTTTTTGTTAGCTTGTCCACGTATGTGTTTCACTCAGGAGAGATCGTGAGTGAGTATAACGCCTAGGTATTTAATTGAGTCTACACATTCCATTTCGGTGTTCCCAATTCAGTAGGCGTTCGGGAGGGAATTGCTCTTTTTCCAAAAATTTATGACTACGCACTTTTTTAAGTTCTTCTAGTTGCCAAGTGTCGCACGAGCATTATTAAGCATAGCATTAATTATAGCATTAAGGTCATCTGATAAAGCTGCTTTGTCCTCAGGATCAAGTATATTACTGTAAACCAAATTAATCCAACCCTGGATATTTTTATCTATTCCATATGCTATCTTTGTGATTAATTTACTGTAAGGTATTTTTTCGAAGGCTTTCTTAAAATCTAGAAAAATCACTCATTTCCATGTTGCGTACATTTGCTAAGGCATTTTGGGAAGGAAAAGTATTGGGTCATAACTGACATAGACGGGCAAAGCCGTACAAAGCCTTGTAGTGACACTTCTCAATTATGAGTATCCGTGCAAGTATTGTTTGCCACCATTTTGACGCCATTTGGATGCCGAGGTGGTCATACTCCAAGGCAGTAATGTGACCTCTCCCAGAGATTACGGATTTACGATACTTCCTCCAGCATGTGAGGCTCTGACGTCTGTTCACACCTCCGCTTGCAATCGTTTAGGTTGCCACACTTGCGATTAGCTGGACGACCCCGTAGAGAAGCATGCCTAGGGCATATTTCGCAGTCAGTTAAACTTTACGTAAGTATAAATATGTTTTACACTGGATGTAAATGACAGCTATGGATAGATGGTTCAACGGGCACTGTGCCACGTTTCATGTCGTCAGTGCAACAATTTAGTTTAGTATACTTCTAATTCCGTCCATTTTCCTTTACCTGACTCTCCGTCACATATTATTACTTTGTTGTAATTTTCATTTCTCGCGGCCGGATTGGGTGCGATATCCTCGTATTCACGTGTTACCAATTGAGTCATTAGCGTTAATTCATTTTTAGACGAAGAGAAAACGAAGCAATTCACTCCCACGCGCCAGTTAGCATTTTTCATATTGAAATGACCTCTAGTCGATTTGAGTCTTAGGAGTCTACCAAATGTAAATGCCCAAAGCGGTCATGGATACGTAAACTACTGTAAAATTCAACATGGAGATACATGTCCGTCCGGGATGACTGGAATGTAAACTCATTTCCGGGCCGTTCTCTCCCATCGGGTCCCCTGTTTGGAAGTCACGGAGACATTCGGGGATCACTCCCCCATGTAGTAGTTTCAAATTCGCAGGTGCCCTTTGACCCCCGTGGGACTTTCCATCGTGACCTTGTTGGCTCGACGACGACGCAACCGGCTAACGAGGAGGTTTATCGCTTATTTTTGTGGAATGTATGCTTATTTATATGCAGGACGCCTTGAATCCCTTATCTCCCCTCGACCGCCCAAAGATGAAGGCCCCACAGATACCGTTCCTCTTTATCTCCAAGAGTCGCTTACTTTTCTCGGTCTTGGAATGGCAATTGTTATTGGGCAGATGGCAAATTGTTCAGCGTAACACCTAGATGGCAATGTCGTTTGCATTCTTCAATTTAAGTGTTTTGAGTCCATCCGTGTATGTTCATTGTCTATTACATTAGATAGTTATTTTACCTGTAGTACCCTGCAAGTCACCGCTAGGGTTTGTGGCTGGGTGTGAACACACACCAGACTAGTTTTGACCCGAATTTTTTTACTCCTACCGTGGTCGAAAAATTTATTCTGATCCCTTATCGTTCTTTGAATTTAATGAAATATTAGTTATTTTTACTTAAGTTTGTCATTTCAGTACTCTGCAAGCCACCGCTAGGGTGTGTGGCAGGGCGTGAATACACATCGGACTAGTTTTGACCCAAATATGACCCTACCGCGGTCGGACAATGTTATTATGATCCCTTCACCTTCTTGGAAAAAATGAAATTAAATCTATCCGTTCTACACTTATTCTTTCATATTTTATTGACATTATCTCCTACCGTTGTACGATGGGGGTAATAATACATTTTCAACATCACTGCTTAAGAGACTCCCTTCCAATTTTGGTAGAATTTCAGTCTGTAATTTTAACTTCGCTCCGAGATTGATTACCAGCCTAGATGCTCTAATATTTTGGATACGCTTCTAAGTTTATCATAACAACGTTTTACAAATCTAGCTCCTCTACGCTGGACGCGATCCAATTCTTCGGCAATAAATCCAACTTTGTGAGGATTCCATATACTTGCAGTATATTTGAACGCATTCAAAAGAATATACATTTAGATAGCAAGGGAATATTTACAATATTGAGTGAAAGCATCGCAATATTGCACCTATCTGATAAATTAAGCAAATTTGAGGCAGACAGTTCTCCTCACTCTTTGTACCCGACCATTCAAAAAGTCTTTAATCCAACTCAGGACATTTTAATCTATGCCATATGCTTCTAGCTTTGTGAGTAGTTTACTATGAGGTACTTAGTGGAAGGCTTTCTTAAAATCTGGAAACATCGTGTCCACCGGAACATTGCTCTCTTCCGAAATAAAAATATCATGAACCAAAAAGCGAAAATTGTCTCTCGCAGGATCTACTTTTTCGAAAACAATGCTGATATTTCATTTATAACTCTTTACTATCGTGGTGCCTAATGATCGAACTAGCTACCATATGTGTTCCATAGCATTGCATGAAATGGATGTGAGGGAAATAGATTTGTTCTTGCCCAGTTCCTCCATGTCTCCATTTTTAAATATTAGTGTTACGTTAGCCGTTTTCCATTCTCTGGCAACCTTGTACTCTACTGGCGACTTTTTAAATGTGATTTCTAGATACGGTGCAATTTCCGAAGCTAGATTCTAAATATACGAGCGGGTATTTGATGGGGTCCAGTGATCCCACGTATCCTCAGTATTTCGGTGATCACTATCTTTCGTAAAATTTTCAAATTTACTAAGTATCACACATTTTAGGCCATTGTAGTTCCCTTCTTTAAACAAGTAAAGTTTATTTTTAGGCTTCTTATTTCTGACCTCATGTAGAGAAAACTTAATATTTACTGCCCTCTCTGTGGTCACTGATAGCTTATAATTTTCTTAAGTTAAGACTTTTTCGGGTATTTTCGTTTCTAACAAAGCAAGAATATTATAGCCACTAGTTGGTGAAGTGACAAGTTGATGCAAGGAGTTTTAAGTAAAAGAATTCAATAGCGAGTCGCAGGTATCTTTGTCTTTACCCCCCTGTTTAAAACTAGATGTGCTCCAGTCAATAGATTGGACAATGAAATCTCTACCGATTATAGCGTCGCAATCATTGTATTGTGATTAGAAATTGTTGCTTTTCATTTTATATTTGAGGTTGCAACCCCCAAAACTTTTTTTCAACATTGTTACTCCTGTATTTTTCATCGGCAGAGAAACTTAGCAGTGAACTTTAGAATGCAACTTTTTCCCCTTCTCTTATACTATTATTTGTATATCCTTTGTGTCATCCGCCCTTATTTCGTCTCATTCTCGGCGCCCACGTGAGGCTTCGGATGGCGCCTGCGTTAATTTATTCAGTGACACAATCCGGAGCATGAGTTGATGTAAAAAAAATTCTCATTACGGTCAGCGAAAACCAGGACTTCATGAATAGGTTCTGGTCATGAATCGACGTTCTTCACTCCTGCTGTTTGCTCGTTTGCTTACCATTAATAGCCAAATGGACGACTTTAATCAAATAATTGCACCGATAGATGCAGAGTATGGCCAAATGTCAATAAAAGACGAATCGATTTAGTGTGTTTAACGCTCTTTTTTTTTAAATCGTGACACGAAACTCGAGAGTAAAATGACTCTGCTCACAATTGAAACTTGAACTGCGGTATTTCATGTGTAGGTGAAACTCATCTCGATTCCAATGATGTCGCCTCACTGCGCTTACAGTTTTTCTCCTTTGGTTATTCCACCGCATGTTCTTTCGAAGGAGGCGTTTCGAAAGGAAGTTTTTAACTTTTTTTTGGAGATATTGGGATTTATGAAAAACATTGGTAAACTGAAAAACCTGGAATTTTTGGTTCGTTTCGTTCTATCTCGTTTATTGTGGAATCAGTCTCCGGAAGGGAAGTTTATACACCTTAATAAAAATCATACACGCCTTTATAAACCTCTAATCATCGGTGTGTCTGCACATTATTTAATTTTAGCTGATAATTACGATTTAAGAGAATGTTTCAAGGTGCATAGTTGGAAATGGGTTCTTATTTCTATCCCAGGTACTACTTTTAATATTTATATTATCCTTGGCAATCTCGGCTCCTGTGTTTGGAAGCATGGCTATTTCGTAGTAGTAGTTTTGAGGGGAGGCGACCGACAGCTAAGGTCATTTGCGCCATAGGAGATGGACAGGAAAGGATGAAGGGTGGAGAGAAACCCGGCGTCGGCATTAGCCTACTCTTTACGAAAGGCGCCAAGGGGTCCGCAGTTTAACGTCCCATCCGACGGACGGCGTACTCACTCAAAGTGCCCTCCACAAAGCACCTCAAGTAGGGATCGAAATACCTCTGAAAAATATTCAACACCGCCGGGATTTGAACCCGCGCCCTCACGGTGGGAATCCATGGAGCTTATCAATCTGTTCTCTGACTAAAAAATTTAGTGATAAAATTTGAATATGATATCAAGATTCAAGCCGTTTTTCCCTGGTAGAGGTCTTCAGTTACAAATAATTGAACCTTATAATGTTGGCTTTTATTGAAACTGTAAGAAGGCACATTTTACCTTGGAGAAAAAGTGCCTAAGGTGTCAAATATCCATAGATAGCATGATAGCTGCTATGTATATCTAATGTGAATAATCTTCGGTTAGGTTGTTATGATTTCCAATTATTTTAATCTTAATATAAACTGGAGACGGTATTAGCAACTTTTGGTTCGAACATTTTTCCCCTCACAGCTGGTGAATATTATGAAGCATGGCAGTGGAGACAAATGTGGACGAGTCGTTGTTTTAATCTTAGTAAGTGCTCCACGATTATATTTTTACATCTGCCTGCTTGCATCAGATATTGGGTTTGGTTAGTTGTACTTTGTAGTGTCCATGTTTGCATGTAAATCCATGTACTTCAATTTTCATTTTAGAGTTGATCTGCAATATCCCTTTAAACTAAGTTGGAAGCCTCGTATTGAGGGATCAAAACTAACTTTTACCTGTTGTCCATGCTCCATATTCTGCTCGCAGTGGATCATTTGAGTGTATGTTTCGGATTTTCGCTTGACTCATTCATGCTGTAAAATGAATTCAATTGACTATACGTGCTCTAATTTCCTTACCCCTCCCCCACTCCCACTTTGTCAAAGATTTATTTCGTGTTCCGCAAATTTCCGCGACAGTTTTCGACATCGCGATTGGTATTGTGCTCTTTGTTTGTTTACGTTACCTCGGATTGTTTGTGTTTTTTTTGTTTTGCTCTTGTTGACTAGAAGCCACGTCACCGGTCGTCCAACCCCCTGTTCTCATTTCCTTTTTGGGAAAAAAGTGGAAAAGTTTGACGATCAAAACCGGAATGGCGACTCTCCCGTCCCCACCTCTTGATTCCTCCCTCGTATCTTCGGGGAGTATCGCCGCACGTTTTACCCGGTATCGCCTCCACATTGACACCCTTTAAGGGCCCTTCAGAGGTGACGATTTTAATGGGAAAATCTTTTTTTTTACTCTACTCCTATCCCTACTCGTGTTGTGCCTTCCGATCTCGCAGTCCCACACGTCATTCGGAAAAAAAATTCGAAATGTTGGCGATCGACACCGCCCGAAACAGGTTTGATTAACATTTTATTATTTTAATCAGAAAAACAAATCGGATTTTTTTGCACGTGATGGATTCAGTCAGGAAAACAGTACGATATGCACCAATTGAGTTCTCGAGTTGTGTCCTCGATTACTTAAGGTTTCTCCTTGTTCTCCATGGACACACATTAGTGCAGAAAAAGCACTCGGTTTGTGGGTCTCTTTAAGCTTTCCTTCGTGGTAGTCCAGTGAGTAGATCATTGGACTTCTGACCAGATGTGCCCGGGTTTGATACCGGATGACGCCTCTGGCCACCCTCAGCTTAACCCAAGTAGTATAATTTTTCTGCTACCAGTCCTTCCTGGGATATCACATGCGGCACAAGGAAAGAAACTTGCACCCATCTCCGCTTACTGTAAAAGTTCAAATTGCACACAAGATGTATTGGGTTAACTCTACCCATTCTTATCATGCCCGTCTTTGGGTTGGTTACTGTGGTTTTATTTTCCTAAGCTTTTCTCCTTAGGATTCGAACCACCCTCCGTTCTTCCCCTCCCCGTTCTTAACCCCGAGGAGATAATTTCTAGAATCGCGGCTGCGTTCCCCCGAATTCGCGCCCCCGTGCGTTGGGAAGGCGATCTAGCTAGCGGGCTCTCGCCTGTGTACAGGACTACGCCCGCGCGTGTGGCGTGGGGGAGATGGGAAAGGTTGCAGGGCTTAACGGTAGCACCCGGGATACCGGTTCTCTTCGCCACACTCCCTATTCCCCCCCCCCCTCATATCCTTCCCCCTCCACCCGGCCTCCTCTTCTACTTATCAATCCCCCCTCTCTGCCATGCTCCCCTCCCCCTTTCTCTTTTTCCTCCTCCGACCGACTCTTCCCGTTCCGCCGATAGTCAGCATTCTCCCTGCATATGTATTCTCATTGCCAATTCTCGTTTCGTCGCGTTTGCACCCTTGCGTCGTTCGCACAGATGCGATCAAGTGTTTGTGTTTTCACACTGCCGTGCTTTGGCCTCGTGATAAATATGCACGCAGAATGAGGCGACGGTAGGGTTTGTAATGGTTGGGAAAATCACGCGGATGCAATTAGGTGCATCGGTGAAAGTAAGCGTGTATACATTTTTGAGTTGTTTAAAGTCTAATATGCGAGTGTACCTTCGCAAACAGATACAAAATGGCTCTGCCGCCGCGAAGTATTTGCTATCGAAACTGGCATCGTTGTGATTGTGTGGTTAAACTGCGTGATTAACAGTTGATGATCTATTTATTCAAAGCCTAAGATCCACGATTTCAGTATTGTTATGCTATTCGGATAGTTTACTGCTAACAAGGTCGCATATTATGACATCCTTAACGATTTTATTTCCTTCATTATTTTAATGATACGAGATGCTAGCCCTTACGCCTCGTAAATGAGGCGTAAGGGCTAGCAGTGTAAACATGGTAGTATATATTTTTTGGGGTATCTCGTAGGCCGAGGTTATTATCATTTGCCATTTAAATCTCTCCTGAAATATATCTCCGAAAACATTTATTTCTTCAAAAATATATCCCTTTTGGCCCTAGTCAATACGTCCTTTATAGCATTAACATGTATTGATGCAATAAAATAAAAATTCCTATAGCCGTAATAAGTATCAAATGATCTGACAGATCCTATTATGTGGGCAATTAGGTCGTCCATGAGTCGTAAATTTGGTTGTGTACTAAAGTTTAAACGAAAGTTGTGTAATTTTAATTCTTGAGGAGTGAAATTTTCATCGGACAAATTACAAGCATCAGTGACATCACTTTTTTCAATAAAGGAAAAATTTGATTAAAAAAATATATATTTTCTTTTTGAATAAATTGAATATTTGTCCGTTGAATATTTCACTTATCAAGAGTTGAAATTACATAACTTTGGTTTAAACCTTAGTATACAGTCGAATACAAGCCTCATGGAGGACCTAATTGACCACATAGAAGGATCTCTCGGACCATTTCACACTTACTACGGTTATAGAAGATTTTATTTTATTAATTTACGTGGCCGTAGGACTCAATTTCTTTTATTTTATTAACACGTTTGATAGGAGTTGATATACTGTAATGTGCAATTGTATTAAAATGAGGTATGCTCCTTTTTAGTGTTCTCTTTCACAAATTACATATTATTTTACGATATGCCATTGTCTGCCCCTTTTTCCGTCGCTGTTGAAGTAAATTTTCGATCATACCTCGTGTTACTACCAGATGTAGGGCAAAGGTAATGGGAATGTTGGAAAAAAAGGACAACATTTTGTACAGAAAGGGACCCTAGGTATGCACTATGCCAAATATATATCCCTTGACGGAAAATTCCGGACTCAACGTAAGACTCATCTCGGACTTGGGGGAGGGGGTAACTTTTGCTGTTCGTGCCGAGCGGGCATCTAACCGTGAGCTCCTCGTTATTGCAATTAATCTTCGCAGAACATTTTGTGGCAGAGAGTGCGCAGTTTGGTGTACAAATATTTGCCACGGATTCACCAAGTATTTAAATTAAAATCCTGGAGGCGAATTAGGCCACCCTCCTCCTCGGAAATCCTTGAATTATGCCTCATCCTTTCGTGCCATGAATGCCGATCAATTGACTGGGTATATTTAATTTCTGTTAATTCCCGACCTAAATGCTGTCAATGGAGAAAGTTAAGGCTTTCAGTGATGACATTTTGGAACCCAAAGAGTTGTCGTGGTTCAGTATCGCACTCTCACCTGTACTTTTTGTTAGGAAAAGTTTGGGTTTTTAAGACCAACCCATTGAAGTCCACGATAAAAATGGACTTTTTCCGTGAGAACTATACTTAATCGCCTCCCCTCTAAGCCCTTAAGACATAATCTCTGTGGTGCTCAAATTGCTCTAACTCCGTGTTTACGTATATTCACTCACGTCATTGCTCTCCATATTATTTCACGCCCTTAGTCCTCCCTCATTACCTGAAGTGCCCTTTTTTCATTTCCATTCTTCCAATTTTTTATTAGTTGGCGGAGCTCAATGACGTAGTTCGTTTAGCCTATTAAGGGTGTGTGGCGCAGAATTGTGGGAAAAAAATGGGTGGAGGGAGTCAATAGTGTCATCGATTGCTTGATCCCCACAGAAGGGTCAAATGATTTAGCCTCCCAGCCTCGTGACTGCTTAGCTTTTAGATGCTACGTAGAATGTAGTGTCTTCGTCTAATGTTCGCGATCATTGTGCTGTAAAGGTCTTAATAGGGATTCAGTCAAAAGTAACGATTCCATCTTAGCACTATTTAGATTTCGTTTGGGATGTTAGCGTAATGGTTTCGTATAAATTCAAGAATATAGTCGCGTTGTGACTTGGCGACAGGGGGGGGAGGAGTGAAGAGGCTGAAACATATTCATGTAATTTTTGGTAGAAGCATTCGTATTGCTTTATTCTTTATGCAAGTGTTGGGAAATTCCATTCCTTTAAGCCTTAGCATTATGTTCAAAGTGTGTCCCCTAGCGGAGGCTCTCTCATCCTAAACATAGTTATATCCAGGGACGTAGATGGGAGAAGGGTCGAGGGGTGGAATTCCTCACAGTCCCAAAAAGTATTCTTATTTTGAAATTAACCACGTTGACGAATAAGTAGTGGGTAAAACCCCAATTGTCTCCCATCTCTACTACTCCCATGTTTTTGATACCTCAGAAAGATCTTATTGTTTTCGACAAGGTTAGTTCATCATGTACACAATATAAAGGGATCAACAGTAAAACGTTATTGATGAACCTGAGACTGAGCGGAAGTTTATCGGCGAAACCGGTCACAAGTGTGTCACAATCACACTTATACCGATTCTATCAAGCGGAAGGCTGATTCTCAGTTTTCACAAGTTATCCGCATTATCATTTCAAAATAACCTGGAATCTCATGAATCCGCCATCCTCGGGACAATGAACGAGTGGGATTTTGGAAAAACCTGCTCGTTCATGGTCCCGAGGATGTCGAATTTAGGAGATTTTTTTGGAGAACCCTATTTTGAAATGAAAATGCGGAATTTTGAATGATTAATTTTTTTTTAATCCCGAATAAAAAAAATAGTTTCTCATTGCACACCTGCTCTGGGGGTAAAGTACGTGAATATGCGCCGTGAATGTTAATACACAACGTAAAATGCATGTCTGTTAGTTACACATAAAGAGTAGAAGTATGTCAATTATTTTCAAATTTTAAAAATGGTACGGCGCAAAGTTAAGGAATATTTCAAAAAAGGAAATAAATAGCTTCAGTTCATTTAATTTTCCATCTAGATAAACGTATACAATAAGATAATTCTAACCTAAAGGAAAGTTGAACCTCCCCTCACCCCCTCTGGAAAAAGAAATTGATTACGACCCTGGATATATCATGTTTAGTTAAAACCTGGTTATGCAATCAAAAGGTATTAGTGGGAATGAATACGAAGTCATTCTTCCCCAAAAAATTTAGGGATGTTTTATTTTCTTTAGGGTTTTTCCAACACACATGAACGTTGAGTAAGATAAATATGCAATTTGAAACTGATGATCCAGTCGATAGGCCGTATCCCTTTGAGGGGTTTCAGATTCGATATTTATTATGACACAAACAACATCACCAAGGCAACGGTACGGGCTGATTTAATACACAAATAACTACAAGAAGTAACAAACAACAAATTGAAACAAATACATCACAAAACAGTTTACAAAAAACGTTGTTGAAGGTGGGATTTGAGGAGAAAGGTTAAGCAAGGGATTATTTGCTGCGAGGAAATTAAATACGGCGAGGATTTTGTGGAAGAGGTAACGTTAGAGGGGGGAGAGAGAGGCGGAATTACGGAATGTGTGCAGGGTTGGTTTTGCGGGTGAAACGAGAGGAAAGGCGGATTCAAAAAGAATGATACAAGGTCATTATTTCGAAAAGAACCATTGAAAATATTACGTAATGACTTCAAGTCGGCTATCATGCAGCGATGATGTAGGTCACGATTTCCAAGAGTGGAATATGCTTGTTCTCGGGATTAATTTCAGAGGGAAGAATCACGGTGACGGACAACAACAAGCAAGAAACTTACGGGACTTTTGAGGAGTTTCAATATCGTGGACCAGGCTGTGGACCGAATGGGAGAGCAGTATTCTAGGGTACAGAAGAAGAGAACAAGTAAGGGAAGAGAGTACCTGATGTGTAAATTTTAGTTGCAGTTATTGGGGACAGTTTATCCATAAACGATCTTGTGATATATAGTCCTAGCGTCGAATAATCTCGCTCCAAATGCCTTCGATGATTTCTGTACTTAGGTTTGTGTACCCGTTGTCGGTGTAAATCAGCATGGTATTGATCCCTAATTGCAGTAATTGAATGCGCTTTTGATGCTTACGGTTGGTAAAATAAATTATTGGGAAATCGCCTCATCGTACCTTTATCAAACGCACGGTGTTTTCGCATTTTTTCCTCATTGTATTTTTTAGTACGTGTTATCATTGGGAAGGGGGGGGTGTTAACCTAGATACGAAGACGTGTCCTTCCTCATCCTGTTGGTTCTAAATGGATGTTGTGGTACAGGCACGCACAGTAGATTCTCCATCCCCTGTTGTTTTAATAATAAAAATATTTGTTGTCAGTTATCTGTAATTATTTCATTATCATGGCACGTTTCAATTAAATTTTCTCCATATTCTTATCCCTTGGGTAAAGTTCATGGGTGTACGATCACTCTCAAGTATTTTAATGACCAATGTAAATAGCCACATGTAAGTCTTAAACCTATGTCTATCCAAGTCTTAAATTTCAGGAGGGTTTCTTATTAAGGAGGAAAATTTCCATTTATTTTTGTCTTTAGCTGACTGCGTTACCGGTTCATCTTCCATCCCGATGGCATTTTCAAACCAAGATGTGTGCAAAACTACTATGAGGTACATCATTGCCAATCGATAATTAATGGCAGTATGTGCAAACATTTCCATTATCCTCCTGATAGTCGATCAACATTTTATTCCAGTCCCAAAAGAAATTGTTTAACACCGAATTACTCTAAGGAAATAAAATTCGAGGTGTATTCAAGTTATAATGTTACTAGCTTTCGTTTGTTAAGTTTAAAACCTCCATCTCAGCCAGCCATACCAAAATAAAGTCCATATTGTTATATGTCCTCTAAGGTGACTCATTTTGTCTGTTATCCGTTCAAAGTAAGATTTAAAATTGAGATGCTCGAAAAGGAAAGTACGTATTATTGGTACGTACTTGGGTTACCAGATTTGAAAAAAATGTTGATTTTGGGGTAGTCATTCTTGGGCTTTGGGTTAATCACACTATGAGATATAAAGAAGAAACTGTTTTTATGAGAATAATTCGTTTTTTGTGGTTGTAGTTTTTCATGGCACGCTAGTGTACGGAAGAGAGATTTTCAAATTTTGGCAAATTTAGTCCCAATGATAGCAAGTCTTTAAACCACATTTCAAAATATTATATTATGACTGTTATGTACAGCCACGGAAACTTTTGCAAATATTATTGTCATGATAGATTTTGGATAATTATTGACTATGTAAATTCTTTGCATCTGATGACTTTTATTAAAATAGCAGTATTTATCCGGCAGTAGTTTTCATCCGGACGAACTTTCTATGAGGAATTTTCCATTTATTCAATAAAATGCGAAATACTCTATCGATTACATATTGCAATTGGTTTTCATCAGTCATTCTCCTGCTTTTAGGTTTTATATGTTCCTCCTCATAGCTAAAAGATGAACGTTAAGCTAATTACTCGCACACCCATTACATCTGAGCGAGGAAAAGCAGAAGCAAAATTCTTATTTTTAATATTAGGTGCATCGTATAAGTTCTTAAAATTTTATCCAAATATCTGTGTTATTTTAAAATTATATTTTGTTAATGTACTTAATGAACGACTGTAAAAGGACGTAGGTACTCTCCTTATGCCTAATCGATATTAATATTAGTACTTTGAATGAATAAATAACTTCAAATAAAGATGAAAATGTGCCACTTATTGTAGTTTGATTATATTTTGATACTCATCATTTAAAAAACACTTTTTCGAGTGTACATGTTGATGTTTCCGGAAATCGTCTCCTCTTCTCTTAATGCACTTACTTATTCCTTCGAATTTATTTCCATTGGTGCGTTTTTGTTATTTTCTTTCATATTTATAATTGGAGTAGTGTAATTACGTATAAAATCATTACATTCCATCAACTCTCATTTCAACTCACGAAAATGTGTATTTTCACTCGAGAGTTTCGAAACTTTGTCAAAGCTTCCTAATAAATGTGCATGTTAAACTTCAGTTTGTTGCCATGGCGTTGTTGAGATATTGGGTCCAAATTGCCACCCTACTCACATTTAAAACAGTATTCAGGATATATCCACTAAGTACAGAACACTGATAAAATAATTCTAATTAAACCCAAAACCTTGAAAAAAGGTATTTTTCGCCCACCAATTCAGAATTTCCAAGAAAGTAAAATTTTACGAATTTAATTTAGCAAATGCGGTAAGATGGAGTGAGTCTAGTTACCATAGTTCGGACTCGAAAACCTTGGCATTAAGTTTTGCAAAGGTAAAGTGAATATTGGGCAAAAAATTAGTCAGTGAACTCAGTTGGGCAGTCGTCAAGGGTTCTCTCTCTCCATTGGCCGCGCCCGACGTCCTTACTTCTGGTAACGTCGAGCCAAAGACCCGGAGGTCCAGTATTAGGGGGTTGGGGAGTTTCGATTCCTCTCACGAACACCGTTCCCCACCGATCCGCGAGAGCGGTTTAGCGGGCGCGTGGTGGAAGGTTGAGCGTCTTTCAGCAGATGGCGTAGGGCGATAGAGCCCAGCTTTTTTTCCGGACCATTTCTCCGCCGTCCTCTTAAACCAGTCGAGCGTTCGGCGATGCGATGCTGCTCTCTGTTCGATGTGGGGATCTCGAGCGAACGCCGCGCCGTGGAGAACCGTTCGAATTTTAATTAACATGCGCGTCCCCTTCTTCTCTCTCCATCTCTCCCTCCCAGCAAATACGTTGTCACTCCCCGCCGTCTCCTTCCTCCCCGTCTCATCCTTCCTCTCCGCGCGTCGGTGGCCGTGATGCATCTCTATTACCGACTGATAGTCGAAGTCGCCCCCGTACGAGATAAGAGGGCGTCGCGACGCAGTGCGTTCTCGGAAGTCGCAATTCTAGACGTCGATCGCGACGCCTTTTTTGAATGGAATCTTCCGAATATGGCGTGCGCAGCCAGGTGGTGTTTTTGCGGTCGGAAAGGCGTAATTTTCTCGTCAACTGCTTTCGTAATTGCGCCGCGAGCAATTAGGGAATCTCCTTTCATCTCTTTACTCCTTGTCGGCGTGGGATGTAAATATCTCCCCACGCGTGACTGCCGTTGTATTTATTGGCCACTCTAGTATTCCTAGTCCGCTACTACTCCGTGCTTAAATAGTTCGTTTTCTGGAGTTCAGGATCGCAGGAAATGCGTCTTCATCGTGACTTAGGGTTGCCTTGAATTTGAGTTGAATCAGAGGATCGTAGTGGTGAAAATATTTCAACAATATTGTATTTTTTTTATAAAAGTGTAACATTCGTGTGGAAAAAATTAAAATTTATTTTCGTCGAGGGGCCATATTTATTCCCATTGTTTTTCTTGACATTTAAAAGATCGTGTTTCACCGTAGTACTCGTTTTGAAATGCTCTTATCATCCCACTACCACTACTCATTTAATCGTCCACGTAAATTTTAACTCAAAGCGCGCAGACTCGTCCCTTTGTGAAGTGAGTTATGTTCTCGGAAAAAAGCGCGATTTAGGTAATATGGTACATAGGTGCACGGTCCATTTGTCACAGTGAAAGTTACTATACAGGCCGAGGGGAGTCACTCTTATTAGTCGCATGGCTAGTTTCGCAAGGACACCTGTAATTCCTATTGGGGAAGTAGGATTGAACGGACCATAAGATATCGGTCATTAGGTGTTTGTGTGATGCCAATCAATTTGTATGATCACGCGTCTTGCAGTAATGTTATATTTCCGCAATGCACAATGGCAATGACAGTAACTTGTTAAGCCTTGTTGTCCATTTTCGATCATCTAAATTACCGTAGTTGTATCTAATTAGGAGTATAGGGTGAAATCCACAATACTCGACCCAAATGTTTTGTTAGATGGGGGTAGAGTTCCTTTCGCACCAGGTAAGCGGCGGGCGGTATTCACAAGCAAGCGTTTCCTAGGAAGAACTGCGAATTGAAAAATCGCCACATTAGGGTGAACTTGAGGATGGCCAGATGTACCACACGGGTTTGAACTCGGGGTCTCCATGCAGTATCGCAGCGTTTTACCACTACCACGCCCCTAACGCTAAAGTAAATATCTTATTTAAATTGTTTGTACTCGTTAAACATGTTTCTTGTATAAGGCCCACTGTTATTCATCTTTCCTTGTGATGAAATCGAACCCTTAACATTAAATCCGTACTAGCCCTCAACATTACATGCGTATTTCAGTGTTTGCCGCGTATGATAAACTAGCGAAAACAATCGTCGTAAATAAGATACGAATAAACGAATAGTGCGGTTTTATAGTAAATACGCCTTTAATGCCAATCGTGGTAGCCTACCAGATCAAGGAACAAAGCAGTTCTCAAATGACTTTGATCCTGATTTAACCAGACGGATTCGAAAATTTCGGGTTCTATCCCATTCTAGATCGGAGCTACGGAGTTTAGGTTTAAAAATGTTTTTCATTTCAATATATTTTTTCACTGACCGAACCACTCTGCTTCCCAACCGTTATGCGGTGAAGAATTCGGTTTGCGAGGTACTTTTTACTCGGGTCGTACCAAGCCCAATAAAAATTTACAAGTCATTCCTATTACGCCGGTCAGACAGCGGTCGCTGCAGTCAATGCACATAAATTCGAATACCAAATGGCTCAACCTTTTAAGGTTCATTCATGCCGGCGTGAAGTCTTCTATTTCGTCCGTCCTTCCGAAGAGAGCATAAGCGAAAGAATTAAGTTCGTGATTGCTAGTTCTTTCCTATCTCCTTTCAGCCGGAGTTTTGTGGAGATAATGGCATGCCGTTTTGCGAAAACTAGGTGGGAATTGACTCTCGTTTCATTCGAGAGAGGGCACGGAAGTCCTTTCCCAGCTCCCCGTCCGCACGAAGTGGGGAGGGGCGAGCTGTGGATTGCGGAGGGGAGATTTGAGTCGGGACCGAGGTGTTCTTGCCGCGAGGGCGCTCGGTTTGCACAAGACATTAGCGTGACCTAATGGCGAAGAGCCTTCGGTGATTGAGCTTGCAAGGAATTCCTCCCACGCAGGAAGGAGAGGGATGTTTCATCTCGCGATTGTTGTTGCATCCTTAGGCGGAAAAATGACTCTCCTCGAGATTGGAGGAGGAGGCAAAAATCATGCATCACATCTCCGAGAGGTTTTTATATGCTTATATATCTATGCGTGAAAAACATAACATGGCGGTTAGTTCACTTCACCGTAATATTTTTTGAAAATATTTCCCGTAGTGTTTCTTTATAAGATTCTTTTTATCCAGCCCCGGCTCAACTTGTACGGATGCTGTTACAAACAGTACAAAGTACTGCATTATATTTCTTAACAGGAGGATATGTGTGAATAATATTTTGGATGAGACTTTCTGAAAGAGAGGAGTACCTGCTGTCATTTTTTTCGTTATGATATGGTTTTTTTGGAATACCAACTGTATAGAACGCAACGTAACTACAGCAAAGAGAAATAAAATAAAAAAATTGATCATTTCCCGGCATAAAATACAAAATCATAGATTTTGTGTGTTATTGTTTGAGACTATATACGTCTATTAAGTAATGATTTTCATCGCCTGTTGTGAATCAAATGCTGTTGAAGTGTTGCAATGGATTTGGTACTATGCTACATCCGCTACATTTTGAAGATGTTTAAGCATTATCTCTGCTCAATTTTAAAACTGCTTTTGAACAGCATTTTATCCTTGCAGCTTCCATCGAGAAACCACTAAGCTAGCCTGTTGTTGGACAAATAGTCCACTGAATGCCATAAATTTTATTATGGCCCAAGATAATGAATATTTAAATTTATTAGTTCTTTCCTCGATGGAAATTGAAGAAGTAATATTTCAGGAAGTGTCGGGTTTTATAATATAATGCAAAATACTATTGAAATTACAAATGAAGCGTATCTATGGGCGGGCCTTTCGAAACTCCGTTAACTTTCTCACTCAACATCCCCCGAGTGAACCTATAACTTGCGGGCATGAGATTAGTATCCACTCGAGGAAGTTGTCTCAACATTCCTACGCGTTGGGACGTTTAGGCATATATGCTCGTAATAATTGAATTCTTTTATGCCCGTGCTAATTCCTTTCGACTTGTCATGCAAGTTCCATTACGACGCTTCCCTCATCATTATCATCGTTGGATTTTTAATGAAAAACGTTTGTTACATTAGCCACCAAGATGCAGTTCTTTTTCCATACCCCTGCGCTCATCTCTACCGCAGAAATCCATTGAGATGCTATCTTTTATCAATCAATACTCTACAATCTGTACTCTAAATCCTTTATGGAGATATGTTTTGTATGGATGCGGTTGTTCTTGTGTTTCCTTGCTCCATCAAGGTGGTCGACATTTAATGGCTGATAGTTTGTTTTGATATGTATTGTATTCGCATGTATTGGAGAAGAACCAATTCATGCCCTATACCGCATTATCTTCGTAGAATTACTGCGTACTCACCACTGTAGAGAACTCCGAATTCACTCCTGTGTAAACGTTTCGTAATAATTGAAATTATCTCCATGTGGCACTCCAAAGTATTTATTGGCACCGATCGTGGTTTTAATGAGTGACAGTCATTTATGACCTTGAAAAATACCGGAATCTGTAGTAACCGTGGTCGGTTATAGAAATGATGTGGAAAAATACACAAGAGGTGCATTTATTTATAACTTAGGTATGTTCCTTAAAGTAAAACGCTTCAGGTCGTAAGTTTATCGACCTTTGATATAATGATTACCTGACAGATGTTCCAAGAAGAGAAGGATTCTGATCGATGGTTTGAAGAACCGTCTAATTAGCTTGTTTAAGGCTTCCCTTATTCACTCATTTTTTATGTAGACAGGGTTGTATTGACGCAAGAGTATGGCTTCAGTATTTTGAAGTTGAGGAAACCATTTTTTGTAGTCCCACCGTCTATATGTCTTTCTGAATCCACGGGACACTACTAGTTAGTCACTAAGAATTTTTTAACTGGCGTTCGTCTTTGGAGTCTGGTTAATTTATGTAAATTCTCCGGAATTGTTTTCGGAAACGTATTCGCAGGCGTAATTAAAAGGACAGGCGTTTTCGGGATGTTTTCTTGAATCGTTAATCAATAGAAATTTATCAAAGTATTACATTGTTACACGTTGCATAGGGGAGATATTGTAAGAATGCCCTTTTCCAACATCCCGTGTCGACAACAAAGAGGAGAGAGTCATGAATGTGGATCCGAGGCTAGTTGAAACGTTTTGAATGAAGAGTGAATGGAGCGGGTTATTATCCCTGTAAGCGTTTCAATATATCTTTCCCATTATATAGAGGGTCATTTTCCAGCCGGCGATTTGTTTTCAAATAACTGACTGCGTTTTTTGAAATCATGGATGTGAAATAGTTCCACTAATTGCTTCTCCTTCCTGTGAAACGATGACTTCCTCGCGGCGATCCGTGATCAATGGCGAAAGATTTTAGTTGCCATTGGTCGAGGTCTTTGAATGATAAAATCATGTGTTTCTTCATAAATTTATAATGCTGTATGTTCATCTTGGATCTGTTTTATTTGCCCTCGCATCTCCTGATTTAATTGGCATGGTTACAAGTCGCGGCATTTCTATGTCAGGCGTATTGCTATGGTAGGCGCTAATATCAATCAGTGTCACCGAACGGGGTTTTGAGCTGTCCAAATGAGCCTTCATCTGACAGAAATCATCCGCGTGGTCATTTCGTCTCTTGATCTGTTGTATCTTAATATTTTGTTACCGATGTTGTGGATGCAGAAATTATTTCTGGAACTCAGTTTATAAGTAGTGCTCCAATTCCATTGGTTATTAATTTTAATGCATGCTGTATATTATGCGCACACATTAAACGCACTCGCATATTTAGAAACAGTAGTGGAAACAAATGTATTAAAAAGATGCGAAGATAACTCACTTAAGACTTAGATGTATATTTCGGGGTTTCCGTCCACCTTCATCAGAATACGAGGAGTAACTCTACATATACATGCATATATACATACACACGCTTTATATATGTATGTATTTATATATGTGTGTGTGTGTATATATATGTATGTATTTATACACACAGTAGTGGAAATATATATATATATATATATATATATATATATATATATATATATATACACATACACACACAGTAGTGGAAATATATATATATATATATATATATACACACACACACACACATGCATACATATACGTGTATACAAACCAAAAACATCGTAATCAACCCGAAAGTCGGTTTGGTAGGTGATGGTAGATTACCTAATTCGAGGGTAGAAGTGATGCACTGTGTAATGCTCGTACTAAGCACTTTGCAGTGTGTGCGACTCACACATCAGTGCGGGGGCAGATCATTTTCCTGTGCCGGCTATGGTCTCACAGAAATTACTGGTACACGAAAAATCACAGAGGTTGGTCGGAGCTGAGGGTGCCCAGAGAGGCGTGTCCGGGAATCGAACCCGGTAGTCCAACGCTCTGACAAGCTGATGGAAAATTTTGGTGATGCCAAATTGGACTTGGATTCAAATTGTATACCTTTTTGCAAAAAAGATTATTCATTCCACGAAACAGGTTTTTTAACGAGTGACGTATAAAAGTGCCTTTTTTAATATTTTGAATTTTTAACTATCATTCAGTTAAAACATTCTCTCCTTGAGGGATGGGAAAATATGCATTGCGGTTTATCGTATTTCCAGTCAGTTTTCTACCTCTTCACTCTATTGCAGTGACTCTGCCTGACCATGTTCCTTTTCATCAGCACCTAATAAATAGTATTGTTAAAGATGATATTTAGCTCAACATTGAACTTTTCTTGTGACTAAACAGTCGCCATCACATGAAATGTCTTTTGGAGGAAATTCGCATCGCCTGTAATTATTGTAACTAAATATTAAAGCATTTTATTGATGAAAAGATTGCGAGGAATACAATTCAATTTTTTTCTAGGAATGGTGAATCAAAGTTCTCGCATAGGTGCCTGAGAAATTCTTCTCTCGGTCATAACCATTACATATTGGACGCACAGATGTCAAGATTCGGCACCAGTAGGACCGGGACTTCATTAGTGACATGCACGGAATTGAAATACATTTAAATCTTGAAAGGATGGAAAAATGAAGTCCCTGAGCCCTTTCTGAAGTTCTGCATAGAAAATCAAAGACCACACCTAATGGTCCATTTAATTTTGTGTGGCGTAATATCGAAATTTCACGGTCCTAGAATATTATTCACTTATTTGGCGTGTTTTTTTTTTAGTCTCTTTACGATTTCAGTCCTGTGAGACTGGGAAGTCTAGTGAGCTCCCTGCAATGTAGGGAAAAGTACCGCTGCCGGCCCTGTCGTCGGGTGCCTCCCGCAACGGCAGACGCAAATGCTCACATCCCAACCCCTCCTTCCCCCCTCACTCGCAGTCTCTTTACCCTGTCCCGTCCTCCTCTCGCCCCTATTCATCCCTGCCTCGTGTTAACCCTCCTACCCTTCCATCGCAGTTCCCCTCTGAGCCTCCCACACCATTTCGCCCCTTTTTCCCCCGATCGATTTGGGTAGACCCCCGCTTCTCTCTCTCTCCCTCCCTCCCTATCTCTCTCTCTCTCTCCTTTGGAGTTTTCACGGCCAAATGCGAGTGAAAGACGGTAAAGGTGGGTGTATAGGGAAAGACCTTTCTTTGGCCCTCAGCCACGCTCTTCACTCCGGTGACTTGGGGACCTCAGAGATGAGATGTCAGTGCTTCATGGCCCTCGGCGCGGAAGGAAATCAGAGGGGGGTCGGGGGTCCAAATTATTAGCGAAGTTTTCCTTTTGTGGGTGACATTTTATGTATTCGTCGGGAATATATTATTTCCTGTCCCTTTGAAAGTGGAGTATCGTGTTCCTCCCCTGGCGAAATGCATCAGATCTTGTTTCCGTTGCTCGAGAGTGATACGAACGTTGATCACTGGAATGATTTTATTATTTCTCCGAAACGATATCAGAACCCATTTTTATCAATTTAATTTGTGACGAGTTTCCTTCGGCAAAGTTTTCTCTTTGCATATTCAGTGCGTGTTTCCTGTAGGCCTTACTTTTTTTCCAGCTACGAAAAAATTCGCCGTTATTTTTTCAACCAATATCCATGGAGAAATTCCGCCGTTTCCCCGGAACCTCTTCAATGCGAGAAATCAGTAGTAAGGACCATCCACCAGTATTGATTGAAGTTCTGCATTTTGGCCTCTCATTGTATAGTGAGCCATGCAAACCGTTATTTAGTGGTGTAGGTCTTGATATCGGTCGCTGAGGAGTAAAATGGTAGGCATTTTGAAAATAAAAATCGGAAATCGTTAATGGGAATAATGGGTCCTCATCCTGACCTTTTTTTCCTAAATAGTTCATACACTCCTTACTGTTGTTGCCATACTATATGTGCTTATGCCTATGCATTGAGCGAAAACACTTGGCAGTAGTCAGCGCATCGTATTTCGTCTCGTCAATCGGGACCAAAAAAAACCCACTTCACCCAGGCCACTCAGCTTGGTCGTTTCTTGGATTTTAGGGGCTATAGGTAATAAATCCAATAATCCCTGCCGTCAAGGGTTTTGTGACGACCCCTTCGTGCTTGTTGATTTGCAATTTCCCATCGAAGTGTTTGTTTAAATTATTTTATAAGGTTCGAAATCTCCATGAAAAGTTTAAAACCCCGCGTGCTGGGGAAACTGTTCCATTTTGACTATAGTTGAAACGACCCCTTTCCGTTTATCCCGCGCCACCTGTCTTAACCGCCTCCCAGCCTTTTCCCATTCTCCGTGAGAGGCACCATAGCCCCCCGTTTTTTGTTTTCTCTTCACCCCCGCGGGAGGTGGGTCCCTGAGCTATCAAAACGGAGGCGCCTCGATCCACCTTGGATCAGGCCGGGTGGAGGAAGGTACATTTCGGTCTTCGTTGATGATGATTCCCTCAATCGCCGGGCATATTAATTGAAGTAGAAATAGTAAGTCCCTAAGGTTTGGCGCCTAGGGTGGAGTTCGGGTGGAAGGGTGAATCTAGAGGGAAGAGTGCGGGCATTAAGGAGGCGGTGTAGGTTACTCCACCCTTCCCACCATCTCACAGTGCCTCATCGGCACGACTTCATCCACCCTTTCCACGCATCCCTCCCGACTCATCTCCCATCCCCTTCTACCTCCCTCCCTAACTGGCCCTCCAACCCCCACCGCTTGCTTCCCTCTACCGCTTCTCCCTCCCCCATCCCACCCTCCCTTTCCGTGGACTGGTGCGCCGGTTGTGGCGGTTCGACTCCCCGGCCGCTAGATGTCTCCGGCACCGCGCTGGGGCACTTCGGTCGCCCACCGCCTGGGTGGCGTTCGGGTTAGTCTTCTCCCCGCCGCGTTCCAGTTCGCTTCTGTGTCTGTGGTTGTGGAGTCTGTGCGGGAGTCGGGGAGGGCGGACAGCGGCTTTGGCGGAAGAGGGAGTGGGTAACGCGGGGAGTGAGAGAGGGGTTTATTTTTCGTTCGCGGAGTCTGATGTGGGGGGAAAGGAGTAGTGGGAGGGAGTGTGTGTGAGAGAGAAGGATATTGAGTTCGAGAGTTTTCGGGAGGTTTGAGAGGGGAAGGGATAAAGGAGAATTTCCTCCTGCCCTACCCGGAAGGATTCCTTAACATTTTTGTTTCCTCTTTCAATCCTCCCTCACGGCCACCCACCCCAATTCGACTCGCCCCACCCACCCTCCTGCCACGATGGGGGTGAGAAAGACCACCCCTCTCTCGGAGAGTGCGAAATAGTTTGCTCCACGCGCAAACATCTCCCCCCCCCCCTATCCCGGGCCCTCGATTTTTTCGTGTGTTCCCTCCTTCGCCGTGTGGTACGCGCGCGTGTGTGTGTGATACATACTAAGAGGAAGTAAGAGTGTTATTTTCCCGTTCGTTTGTGGATGTGAGTGCATTTTCGACGTGTGTGTTTGTTGTGAGTCGGTGATTTTTTTGTTTCACTGCGCGAGGAGGGATGTGATGTCGGCCGCGCATAGCGCCCCGTCCGCGCGTCCGTCGCCTCCTCCGTCGCTGCCTTGAGGAGGAGGATCCGCGGGAGAGTGGATATACATATTATGTTTGGGGAGGAAGCTGATGGGGGAGGAGGAGGAGGTCACTGCGGATGACCTCCGAGGGGCGGTCGGCGTCTCCTCCAATAGGTAACGGTCCCCCACATGCATGCTTGCACGCTCGCTTCCCATTTGCCCCACATTTTGTGCTCGTGCATTATCACGTGCGCTCGCGAAGGAGATTAAAATTGCCACTTTGAAGCCATACACTTCACCTTCATTCATTGGAATGATCTTCGAGGGTATCACAATCGTTAATTGGGGGGGTCGTCGTCCTTCGACATTGTTGTCGTTAATATGTCACTCATGGCTCGTAAGGGTGGGTAGTATTTGTTAATCAGTCACTTTTAATAGTTAAACTGAGACTTGATTCTGGCGCTATCACTTAGTACCGATGGTATTTTGATGAAGCACAATGTAAAATTTGAATGTTTTCGCAATTTTACAATGAACAAGTTAATTAATAATTGGATGCGCGTCAAAATTAATAAATATAGCTAATCTTTATTAATTTAGTCTTCAACATTCACTTGTGAAAACAGTCAAAGATTGTTTTATCGATCGAATAACGATCTGGGTAGCTAATGACATAAAATGCCATCGGAACCGTTTCTTATGAGTTCCAAGGTAACAGACTCTTTAACTTGTAAAACCTTGATATGATAATGAGGAAAATGCTTTGTGGATTTTTACAAAATTTGACATCACACGACCTGTTTCATCTAATGGTCGACTTTTTTCGGTCGATGGAATCGGTCTTGTGAAAGAAAATTCTGTTTAATCTAAAATTTTGTTTTCTCATCAAGTTTCATATGAAGTGGGATGATACATGACCCATCAGCTTACATCTTACCTTATTTTTAAAGTATTTTCTACCATGAGTAAAGGATATGTATCATAGATGATGAAATATGTGATATAGTTATTTGTTTTCTTTTGAACCATAACCGTTCTCATTGATAGTATCGTCTAATTATAGGCATCAATAAACTTATGAGAGACTTTTACACAGTCAGCACTTGAATCTAGGATTGAGCGTTCAAATAATACAGTCGTTCCAGGGAAGTTGCTCGGGAGAAAGTTGGAGGGGAGAGGTGGCGATCTGGTTGATTCTCGTCTATTTTTTTGGAAATCACTCGATTTGTTCGATTCAGATGCTGAAAACAGGGCAATTGACCGATCTTGCTGAAAATTGGTATGTGGTCCTGTAAGAGATGCTGCTTACTGGAAATAACTTCGATAGACACCAGTCGTGTCCATCTCTCTGACTTAGCGCGGATTTTCCTATCACGTATGATACCTGTTTTTCTCCTGAATTGAATGTTCATTTTTATTGACGCAGTTCGATGAGGATCCTAAAAAAAGTATTTGTGGGTACGAATGATAGGTTTTGCCGGCATGAAATTATTTCCAATCAAATGATCGTTGCTCAATGAATGGTTGAAAGAACCGGGAGGTAAACGTTTGATCATAGGGCGTGTCTGATCCTCCCCATTTCCATCCTAACTCCTATAGCGTATGGTTCCGGAGCAGGTGTCATCTCTTCTTCCCTTGGCCAATCCGAGGTTCATCTCTCCGCATTTTTGTTGCCAACTAATCGAGGAGGTCTCGGCAAACAAACGCACCACTCATTGGAGGGGTTATTTCCTGTTTTTCTTTCACCTCCACCCTCATCCCTTCGCTGTTTTCTTTACCGTTTTATTGCAGCTCGCCTCTTCATGATATTTGTTTTAGCCTCGTAATTACTCGCTGGATTTTTTATGTTTTGATAATTGTAAGCAGACGATATTGTTTTAGAGAATAAATCTTTCAGTTTCCTCTAAGCGTTGCTGGTTACGTAAGAGCATGTACTTATGGGATCATTACGAAACATCGTTGACGCATTTAAAGTGTATCGCAAAAGGGTAGAGTGAGCGTTGATTTGACAAAGAGAAGGTTAAATGGACTGTTGACATTTAAGGTTTCGTAAGCTGTGTTTTCTTGTTAGTACATATAATATTTATATATATATATATATATATATATATATATATATATATATATATATATATATATATATATATATATTTGTATGGTATTGAAAATGTTTATTTGAGGAGTTTTGAGTTTGTTTCTTAGCATCTTTTTTGGTCTAAGCGATAAAATTTTTTACTTTATATAACTGAGTTACTGCTGTTCGCCAACCAGTGATCCATTTTATCTTTCTGACGATTCAGAGAGAGAGAGGGAAAAATCTGGATACGTTTATCTCTCGCAATTATTTCAGTGGTGGTTTTCAGTGATTTGTTGTGGACAGTTTCACGAAGAATTCATGTGTTTTGAGCCTTTATTAATCCAGAAATCTTTATGATTTCGATCAAATACCTAGCCACAGGAAGTTAAGTAACCATGGCAATTTCTATGCGACCTTTACAGGCAAAATATTAACGATGAAACAAGCCCACTATTACTGGTTATTGTTCTTAACATAATATTCCAAGCTTGTCTTTCATCATGTGGGAGTTGTGGCGTAAGCTTAGGTTATATATTCTCAGTAGGCATGACATTCGATTACACCTTGTAAGCGACGCGAGTAAATTAAATAGTGAACTGAATTCGAATTTGTTTCCTTTCGTGAAACGTTGGCTGTGAGTGGACTTCAATTTATTAATTAGTATTTTACAACCTCAATGGCATTCAAGGGGAAGGTAATAGTTTCAGCATTCTCGACAGTGGACTTCTGTTTGGAAATATATATATTTTTTGAATCTTTGCAGCTCTTGCGTTGCCGAAGAATTTACACTTTCACCGTATCCGAATGCACCGTGAACGAGGGTGTGTACGAGCATAGTTTGTGGTTAAAATGTTGCTGGAGGAATTGAGCCGAACCCACGCGGTTAGCGGGCGTTGGTCGAAGGGTGGACGGGTCCCAAATGTTTCGGTGGAAGGGCTCTCCGTATTCATAATCCTCTCCCCGCCCATCCCCCGCTTTCCCCGCCACCCTCCCAGGTCCTAGGCGAAGGATCCACTCCGCCGCCATTTTCCTTTTTCGATGTCCTCCTCCTCGCAGGAACGCACTTATCGCTCGGCTGCCCTCCGTCCCTCCATCCCCTTCTCCTCCTCTCCCTCCCCCATTACACTCTTCCCCGCCAACCCCTCGCCATACGACCCTCTTTCCCACCCGACTCGTTCTATTGCGAAATGCATCCGCGTTTGCACCGTGGCCTTCGAATGTTTCTCCTCGGCTTGGAAGGGAAAGGGGGCGAACCGATGGGAGCGGTGTGGGGTGAGTCGTGGGCAACCTCCCGGGGGTCGATGCGTGGCAGTGGAGTCGCTGTTATACCCCTCGTCGGTCCCTTTCCTGGAGGCCTTGCAGGTTGACGGGTAGTGGTGATTCCATTACGGTGTGTTGCTTTGCCCCTTCTGAGCAGCCGCGGGTACATTTTCCACAGTAGCCCCTGACACCCTTATGCATCTTTGTTTAGCGTGGTATTCTAGGTGACAAAGTGCCTTAAGAGAAAAGATGGGTTGTCCTTGGGCGTCCCTGTGGAAAGGGAGAGAGAGATTCTAGAGGCCACTTGAATTGAGTCGCAAGAATTTGGTACATACAAAAGAAAATGTGGGGCATATGCACTCCTGTTTGGTCTTGATGTACGCCTTTGGGTTCCTCCAAAAGAATCTCAGGGTATTTGCCGACATTAAGGGTGATGGCGGGAGCATAATCGAGCTAATTCTAAGATCGTTGCTTCGCCAAACACAATAGCGGCGGATTATAGGATACACAGTTGTTGAAGCTGGCTATCCGGAACGGAAGACGCTTAGTCTAATGTTTAACTGACTATGTCAATGGAGAAGAGTTTAAGAGGACGCCTCGGTAGCTTAAGTGGCTAAAGCACTCGACCGGATATTGAGGGATCTGGGTTCGAGTCCCAGTCAAGGCGAATGATTTTTACGCTCTGAAATTGTTGCAGTGATATTTATTATTTAGAAAGCTTCTGTTTCATCCAAAACTGTTCGGGTAACGATTTAGTTCTAAACCATGTCCATAAGAGGATTTAATTCGAGTTAACTTTTAATATATTGCTCTAAAAATCTCAAATTATGAATCGTGATCCATCCTGCTGTTTTCGTTCAGCATCTGAATTATATCAATTGATGAATTTGGTCAGACTAAACAGTATATTAATAATGTTTTCGTTTTGATCCCTAATATGGACTGCATAATAAAATATTCGCGCCCTCATTTCAGTTTCAACTCGTTATTAATAAGAAAACGAAGTCTCTCCGATTCAGAGTTTTTACTGATTACCTCCTAGTGGTGACCAGTGAGTGATGATGGGTGAGATTGTTTTAGCTAATTCCGCATAGAGACGTAATTAGAGTGACAATAATTGTTCTTTTATTTTAAGGTGTTCCGCCGTAAAAGTTAAAGGAATTTTGAGTCGAGTCTGCGCATCTTTGGGTGGTGTTGGGAGTATATTAGTATATATGGCGAGGAACTATATTGGCTACAGATATATTTTAACAATGTTGTAATGCAAGTAACAAGTTGGTATTCATGTGATAATTTGAATGTCGTTCTCTATGCGCAGTCTTTGGAAAAAGTCAAAGGTGTGTTCGAATACACTTAAAAAGAAGTCATTGCTTTGAATAAACTGCTCTTTCTCCTAAATAATTACGGAAATTCACGAACGAGAGCCATTTGTAGGTTTTAGGAATCCATTGGCCTAAGCCTTTGGACAGTGCCTTAGATTGGTATTTTTGTTCGTTTCATTCATTTGAGACTACTCTTGACGCTAGTATTTATGGTTCCTCAAAGGGGAGATGTAATTCAGAGTTGGGTAACTGTTAACTGCGGTTCAAGGAACGCATTTACAACTTAAAAGAGATGACCATGAGGTTAAGATATTTTATCCTTATACCCCTATTTCGAGATGGGTAAAATTCATTGAGCGTAAATTTTAAAATGAACTCGATAGTAAAATTAGGTGGACAGGAATTAAAATTTGTTCGGGCTAATGAGTACAATCCGAAATTCGTGGTCGCAAGTGCCGACTTGCGGTCTCCTCTCTCATTGCTGTGAAGTATGAGGAATCCATGCCGGTCAGATTAGACAGTATTAAATGTGTTACGACGTCAACCATGCCAAATATCGTGGTGACAGGGACTCGACCAAAAGTCCACCCGCGTTCCACAGGTTGCCTGCCCCTCGATTAAGAGAATTCCTTCCCCTTTGGCCGCATCCCGTAGTTACTCTCGCGTTTGGCGTATCCTGCGGGGTTAGGCAATCCCTCACGACTCGCCAGCCAGCCTGCCCGTCAATGCTACGTGCCACAGGCGTTGGTTTATTCGCCTTGCTGCCATTTCTGCGGGTGGTTTCTCTTGGTTGACTCTCCTTATCTTACGTGGAGCATTCAAAAGCAGTCATCCGCTCGCTGGCCGTTGCCCGGGGATTAGGAATCTCTCAAACGGACGATAAGGAGTTACTGCATTTCCTCGTCCCACGTGTCGTGGTGGCGGACACCCGTTTTTTTTTGGCTATTGCTCTACTTGTTCGAATTTTATCGCGCACGGTATTTTAACGTGAAAAAAAAACGTTTTCCACGCTCGTACAATTTTGGAGCATTTTAAGGATGTCAAAAGAGCTTCTAAGAATATCACGATGATAGCTGAAAAGACCTGAGAATCTTAATGATAGCGCTCTGCGCAGTGTACCTTAAGATATTTCAGTCACATTATTTCGTTGTTCCAATGGTGGATGAATTTCATTGTCAGATTTAATCTGTGAAAAGACCTGTTACTCTACTTAAATTCGTTCTGTTGTTATTGTTAGATTTAGGTGATTTTTCCTTAGTTGTGAGAGAGATCACCTAGAGAGGGACCTGTCAGAAAGGGTGTTTTAGGTCCCCTGTCAGGATAATTGTACATTACTGGCATTCTTGAAAGTTAAAGTGTTCATAATTTGTTTCCCACTGTTGCGGTCATGAATTGTGGGAGAAAAAAATGATTTTTATATCTGTATATACACAAACACATCGCTTGGCCAGTCAATTACCAGCATCTTCCAGCTTTTGTCTTAGTTACCTGTGTAATATGGAGCATAAAATTATGCCGTCTGTGGGAAGTGTGAATTTCGAATGATTTGTATTTATATAAACGTTTCAGTCGTGTGTGTAATCGTCGTGCTTCCAATGTCTTCATTCCCAGGCTATTCGATAATGTTTTACCGCTTTCTGTTCATTCATAACTATTCTTCATTGGGTCTCACATCGTGCCTGCTCCCTTTTCCTTTGCAACCTGTGGTTTGCCGGCTGAGTTGTGGTATCTGGAAAATCACATTGCTTGGATTTTAGGTGGCGGTTTTTCCCCTCAGAGGCTTCACCTTTATTTGAACGTTGGTACATCTGATCATTAGTCATAAGCTCTCCCCTCTAGGTAGCCTTCGCTGTACACTAATCAGTGAAAGTATTGGGGTTGTATGCCCAGTAGTTACCGGCACTTCGTTTAGAATTGGGTGATTCAAATGTTTTTTTTATCCACTGGACGTATTTCTCGTTAATTCTGCCGTTTGAAATTAAACTTTCTATGGGGCGTCAATGCATCGAATTACTTTTCGCGTTCCGCCTATCTCCATTGCGATAATTGCTTCTAATACGGTCCAATCGTAATTTGAGCAGTTTTGCGAGTTGAACACGAAAACCTAGATTTTTTTAGCAACGATTGTGGTCAAAATATATACCCTCGCCCTCTCCTCAGAATAAGATTGAGGTAAAGACTCGCGAGTCTCTCTTTCTGCCTTGGTTTGCCACTTGGAATGCGTTGGCCTCCATTCGCCGAGCTCGCGTACTCGGTTCCTCGGCTCTCCAACCATTTCCCAACAGTCTCTTTCTCTCCCTCCCGCCCTCCCTCTCTCTCTGCCCTCCTCGGCGGAGTTCCGTTATGCGAGCGCCGCTGAAATGCTCTGTTTACGAAATTTTATGGCTAGGTGCTTCGGATCCGGGAGTGGGAGAGGAGGACGGAAGCCCAGAAAAGAGCCCGATGCGACGGTCGCATCAAGGCCCGCGACTGAATCCTCCACCCGGACTGTAGCATTGTGGGTATGCACTTCAGACGAAACGGACCGCCGAAAAATGAGGGGCGAGTGTGAAACCCTATACTTTTGCTTTTCTGAGTCGCAATAAGATTTAAGTTCTTCGTGAATGACGAATTTCCGCGAAAGAGAAATAGTCCATTGTGTTGGGTATGTCTGAAAGAAGTTCTCTCTAAGTTTGTTTTCCTCTCACCCTGCTCAAGAAAGTTGAAATTTAGTCCGTTAAACCCCAGGTTGTGTATTCCATCAGTTGTCCTCCGTGCTCTTAGCACCCATTTAGGACTGCTTGGAGAATATTTTCATTTAAATTATCAAGGGTAGGTTGCTCCATGTACCTACGATTGCGACATCTCTGCATGATCTAAGCCGTCCTAGCGACCGTCACTATCTATCGAGGACCCCGAACCTCGTCCGTACTTTCCTTGAGGGATGGTAAGAAAGAAAGCTGTACCCTCTTCTGGCGATCCGCAATCCTGTTCCATTTGATCGTCAGAAGGCCAGAAATATATTGCAGGAATAATACTACGCCAGCATCTTAATGTCGAGGATCGAAAACAAATTCTCGGTGCCCATAGGCGCCGTTCGTCTGAACTTGCTATCTTCCCCTCTTCCCGGCGGAGGCGTTCCTTTGAAGGCCGCTGGTCGTCGGAAATGGTGAATGATTCGAGTCAAGAAGATGGCCGTTCGTTTTGTGGGGAGGGAATTTGGTGAAAAAATGGCGCCTACTTCTCTTCGCTCCTTCTCCTCCCACCCTCGATATGTGTGCCTGACTCCCTCCCTGCCCCCCTCTCTTCCAACCGATTTCCTCCCCTATCTGGCTGAAGATGACCTCATTCTCTCCACCGCGGAAGGGAAAAACGAACGGCATCGGTTTCTCACCAGCATGTTTTCATGCAAGCCCGCAGCATTTGCCCTGATAGAGCAGGCCCTAGTGGTCGTATCTTTCCTAGGGTGTTCCAAGTCGCTGTATTTTTTGAAGGTCCCGTAGGTCATGGTTTTGTCAAAAGGGTATTTTCGCAGAAAGTCCGTCAACAGTTTTTTTCGCACCTTACGAGGGAGATTTGAGAATGCCGGGTAAAATGAGAACTACCTAATTTTTCGTGATGGACAATTTTTCGTTTTCAACTTATTCCAAGTCTCCTTTTTGGTTTAAACATTTCGTCCAAAGCTGCTCCATTTTTTTCGATACATTGCAAATGATGTGATTATCCCAACTCTGCAAGACAGGCATTTGTTTCCGCAGTCACCTACTCTTTTGAATAAAAACGTCATTCCCACCAGCCACAAAACAAAAATAATTCCTTCATAATGGAGGACAGGTAGTAGTCCGATGTAGCCGTATCTGGAGAACAAGGGGAAGACGACGACTTAGAAATGGTATCATCATCACTTTTGCGGCCGCAACTGCGGAGGAGTGAGTTGGTGCGCTCGTATTTCGGGAGCGAAATCGCTATCTGGAATAAAGTTGCTTCCATAATCTCACCTAAGATGAAATTGCCACGTTTCCTCAAATCTGTGACTAGATTATTCTATAGTAAGGTCAGCCAACGCCCTAAGTCCGTGGCTTCAAATATTTAGTATAGATATGTATGTTTATCATGGTTCTTCATCGATATCTTGATTTTTTATTGTGTGGTTATGTGGCTAGTACATGGCTTCAATACTATATGTCGTTGCTTCGCATTAATTCCCGGGTTACGAAATCTTCATCTTCGTTACAATATTACCATATTGGAGCACTCCTCTTTATTTTTAACTGTCTTTTTACAAAATATCATCATTATCATCAGTATTTCAATCCTAGGATTGGTTTACTGCAGCGCATGCCTTTCTATTCTACAGTGTTTGAATTCAAGGCAAGGCTGCATATTCGAGGGAGAATAAAGTGGTGGTTTCCCGTTGCCTTCTACATCGCAGTACTGCAGCCGATATTGCGGAACCTAGGGAATGTATCGGAGGAGTGTGACTCGCAAATTTTATTTTTCCCCACTGCTATAATCTTTCATTTAGAGTAGAATAGTGAAAGTGCTGACGAAGCAGCTCTCCTCACTCGGTGCGGAGACATTTAATGTAAGAACTTGGACTTTGATACAAGTGAGGCGGAGGAATTGAGGCATCGGGCGTGTTTGCGTTGATTTTGCTTGCGGGCCGGAAATGTGTCGTGGTGGCATTCCGAAAGCCTGGGGGCTTGAGTTTTGGATCTATACGGCGTCCCTGCCTTGCAATCCATTGGGTGAGGGGAACGCAATAAAAGGTGTTTAGATGATATTTATTTTACTTACAGGGGAACCTAGGAGGAATGACCTCAGTATACATCTCGGGAATTTGATAAAAGAAAGAATCAATCTGTACGGGTTATGGGCGCTTCTTCTAGCCATCATCATTGGCAAAGAATATTCTTAATAGGTACTTCCAATGGAGAATAGGTACTTTCCTTCTTCGATGACCAATTCCTTTGCCCTTTTTAATTTAGTTTCTTCGTAAAATGTTGCTTCTTGAACAGCTCCACATAAAGAGGCCCTAATGCCTTAATGTAGAGTAACAATTGTTATGCTTGAAACTTTAGGCAAAGTTCTTTTTTTTCTCGTCATAGATTTTAGTATTAGCCGGTAGTGCGTTTGAGTTTTGGGAAATTCTTTTTTTTTGTCATTGATTGTGGTATTAGCTGGTAGTACTTGTGAATACATGGGAAAATAGTACCAGTCGATCTATCTAAAGTGCGTACTTGATGACTCGAAACCTTGGGACCTCCTGACCTTGGAAATGTACGTGAGCGCCATTTGTCTATTTGTAATTTAGGTCTAGGAATCAGCGTTGCATGACCTAAGAATGCATCTAAATTGTGTGCACTGAAAACATAATCACATAATGACAAGATTCCATACCGATATCGACTTTAAAGCTAAATAAGAACACCTGTGATATCAGCACAGAGTAAATGATTCTGTGGCTCCGGTCAAGTCACTTGTCTGAAGTAGCCGGTGGCTAATGCTTTATGTTTTTGTCATTGTTCTTTTTCGTTTTTTGGATACCATAATCTTCTCAAAACATAACTACTCGCATGGTGAATTAGCAAATGTGGAATTCGTACAATTATTCACATAAATTTATCGAGCGTCCACATTTTATTTGAATGCATGCCACGGCACGTTCATGTGTCCCTCGGAAAACTACCGCATGAGTTCGCTTCATGGCATTTTGTGTTCCCGGTATCATCATTCTCGCGGGTAAGGGTTTTAATGGAAGGGCGAATGCCGGGAAACAGTGAATTCCCACGCACCCCACTCACGTGAGTTAGGGAACGATAGCATGTGAGTAGGATCTTCTCTACTCTTTTGCCGCCCTCACTCCTCCCCACAACCCCCTCAACTCAATAGTCACCCCACCCTTTCGCACACACACACACGACCACCCTTCCTCCCCGGCGCAACCCCTCCACTCCCTGGATTTCGATTCCACCGCCCCACGGAAGCAATCGCGTACCCCGCTCACTGCATACTCAGCCGCGCGCAGGCAGCCAGCCCTCCTTCCCTCCCTCTCTTTGGCGGCGCGCGTGTACTTGGTGTGGCTCGCAATGGCGGAGGAAGAGAGCGGGAGTGGGCGCGGGGTGGGGTGGAGAAGGCTGGGGACGTGGCAGGGCCTCCGATCCCCTTTCTCTTTTCCTTCTCCCGTCCGCGGATCTCCAGCGTGTAGGGCCCAGGGGGGGAGTGGTTGGATTTTTCGAATCTTGAGCTGGGTTCGCGCGAGTCGTGGGTAAGATTAAATGTGTGCCCGGGCAATAGATTTCGCTGTTTACGAGGCCATTCCTCATTCTTCATTCCTTGAAAATTCGGGCGCGATGACTAACTTGGACCGGAGAATAAAACGGAAAATGAAAGAGTTGCGGGCCAGTACGGATTTTTTTCCCGCCCCGCGCCAAGTTCATTTTGGCGTCACGAAGGATACGCTTCCTTTGTTCCGCTTCAACCTAATCGTAGTGTTGTTCAGGCTTTAAGAGAGTTTCAAGTCCGAGAGCAATAAAACACATCTCCGTTTGACTGGTCCAGTTTTTACTCGCTGATTAAATCTTTTCCCTCATTCGGTCGGATTTTATTGAGCCGAAACGGTTAAATTTGAACCGTTTATCGCCTTCGTATCCAGCGGGGAGAGTATCTATCGCTCGTAAAACCCAGTACAATTGGTGGAGACGACGAATGTTGTTTCAAGTAGTTTGCCGGAGATAGCCACTGTAGTTGTGCTACGGTCCTTCTACAGCCCCACTGATACGGATTCAAATACATAAATTATTTTGCATGGAATATTTTCGGATGCTTAATTTAAAAAAATGTCGCTTTTCTCTGAGAAGTGAAAAAAACATTTATTTAGCACGTCGAATGTTATCATTTTTGGTTTTTTGATACTCTGGCGTCTGAGATTACATCGTTTGAGTAGCCTCTGTTTTGCAAAAAAAATAATAGCTTATCATTGTACAATTATGCTTTCCATTGCCCAATAAGAATGTAATAATACAGGCCAGTGTTCGACTGGTTGGCCTAAGTGGTTTCGAATGGCTGCTTACGATTATGGGCGAATGATGTTTGCGTCTAGAATCATTCCCATTTTGTATCGTACGGGGTAGCTTAGTGATAATACATAATAACGATAGAACTAAACCAATTTTAAATCATCATACTTGAAACCAGTGGTTATTTAAGTCATTTTTAGTTCATCATATTTGAAACACATCAAGGATTTATCATATCAGACTTCAGAAAACACCCCACTACGTGGTGACTCATCTTCATTGAAGTTATCTTTATTTTTCATGCTACTCTCTACGAAAGGGTGTATACGATAACATTTTCCGACAATTTATGTCGGTTTACATAACTTATGGATGTGTGTATCCTAGTTTTAACAACGTAATTCAAAATTTTATATGTCCTTAGTGTAATGAATATTTAGTGGATCTGGCATTGAATCAATAGGGCAGGCGTACTTTGTGAAGAAATTGCAGGTGTCACAAATTGAATAAATAATCTGATCTGAAACGGTTAACTAACTCTACCTGCTACATTTTTCAGTGATCTCTGAAGAACTTACCGAAATTTGGGACCGAAAACCGTGTGGTAGAGGAGGAATGATAAAATTGGAATCTTATATTTTAAATATCATTAGATACTTAAGCATGTATTCGTGCTTGGCAGTACGGCTTTCTCACGAAGTTCTTCGTTATTAGGAGGGTTGATGATGCATAAGCCGCCCAGCCGTTCATCCGTCACTCTCATATAGCGAGGGCCGTTTTTCAAAAGAATTGGCGAAACTTGTGTGTTTCGCATGGCACATCCCACCCAAGAGGAATGAACCCCTTCCATGTTTTTCATGACAATCGTCAGTGGATTTCGTAGTTGTAAATGGAGTGTCCTCGCACTGGGTTTATTGAAATCGGATACTCCACCGAATGAAATGCGGGAGGCATCTGGGAGTCGCAGCAGCTTTCATTGAGTGAATTACTCGTTTGAGGTTAGCGGTTGCTGGGAACCACCACGTTGGAATGCGTGGGAGGCCGGCGGGTAACTTTCCGAGTGGGTGAACCCGGGGTAGCATACAACCCGCTGGCTGCCGTGAGTCACGTGACCTCGCGAGCAGCCCCCAACGCGGTCACGACCGCAAGGAAACGACGTAGCCCCCTAGCCAATCACCCCTTCCCCCCTTCTCACTGTCTATCAGCACGCCACGGATTTTTTTGTGCATGCATCTCTGTTTGAATGACCGGGCGCAAGCGAAATTCGGCCTGAGCATGGATGAAGATGTGCGCGTATAATCAATATGTGCGTGCGATTCATCCGTCTACATGTATATATTTATGAATGTGCGCCCAGGATAGGCGGAAAAGAGAAAGTTGTGCCCGGAATAATAGACCGCTCGCTAGCGGATTAAGCAGCTTCCCCTGTGGTCCTTGTTGCGGGATAAGTCTCCTTCGGCTGTCGCGCGGGAGAAGAAAATTTAAAATGAAATCCCCGTTCTCGCGAGGGTTGTTTACTGAAACAACGGTTACTTCCCCAGATGAGTTTCTAGTCTTAGAAAAGTGTCGACCCGTTCATGCAGTTCGTCTCTTTGCGTTTTTTTGTGACTGTGTGATGCTTTCCAGTAACCTATTTTGACAATTTTTTATCGTTGGATCCGTTAGAATTTCTGCGATTGAGGACCACTTTCTTCCGGACAAATTGGGCGGCTATTAATTTTGAGGAAAATTTCATATTTCTCCACTCGACTGCGACGTTCCGAACCTCCAAATAGTTGTTGGCTGCAGATCCCTTTGGCTTCCTGGGCCATGTTGTTCTTTCGGTCATCACGGGGCGTATTTCCTTCTCCTATGCCACGGAGATTGTTTTTGACGTGCCATCCGCCAGCCTTTCTCATTCTCGAGGGAGTATCTTGATGCTGTGCACGCAAGGGCATTGCGTGTACGAATATTTTATATATGGATTGTGGTTTATTTTTTGTTGGTTGCGTGCTAAAAGTCTCTCGGCTGTGACGTTTCTTTGGTGACGATATTACTCTATTAAGCAGAAGGAAATTGCCTGCTTGCATTCTTTGTGTCCATTTCTGATGTTTACGGCGGAGACATTTGAGTTTTTGGTTGCATAAACATTTTGTGTGTTTTTTACAAATATTTATCTGGTGACGTCTAGATGTGATAACGTGTTTATATCAGTAGGCCATGCATGCTGTGTGAATACTCTCCATCCACGATGCCCCGAGTTTCATGGTGGGTCATGAAATCGACAAGGTTGACTCGACTTCGTTTAGCATTTCACTTAGTGGGTGGAGATCGCGAAGGAGGAAATACTGAAGTTCACTTTTTCGTCCGTAAGCTTTTAATTTCAGGGCCTACACTTACGGAAGTGGCCGTTAAATTCCGACGTGTTGGTCGAATCTAGGTCGCGACGGGCCTCATTCGAGACCACAGGATATTGCTACATGCCATTCAATACCTAGTCGAGCACTATTTATCTTCTTCGAAGGATGGTACAACGAACCAACACGGCAAAAGTAGAGAGTCTACTCCGCAGCAGTAGGTTGCCGGCAGTTATTTAGCATTATTTGATGTTGCTTTTGGTTAGCGAGGAATGAATTTACAAAAAGGCGTGTAGACGTATGAAGTGTAACCATTTAAACCTTGCAGTTGCACACTGCGTTTAGCTTAATATACCTCATCGGCTATTTTCTTAATGCAAAGGATTTAGAATGAACATTGTGTTGGCATTTGTGTGAAAGTAATCTGATCTTCGAATATTTTATTTCGGCGTATTATTAATAAATATTGTATATCTTTTAAATTTTGTTTGGGTTTGAGTGCAAAGTTTCTTTATTTGAGCTTTCGAATAGTCATTATATCTTCTTTCTATATGATGGTAGTTCTTTTCGTTTGCTTGTCATTGTCTTTGATCAGCTGTATGAGAGCCGTGATCGCAATAACTTTTTCTTAATTGCGGACACTATGCCTTCCTATAGTAACGTATTTTTTTAAACACCAAATCAAATAATTCATGCCTCAATACGCGAAAGCTGTCAGTACTTATCTTTTAAGTGCAGTTATGCATTTACACCTCTCCGCCTAAGAAGTCTACAATACAGGCGGTATTTGTGAAACAGCACGTTAGCTTGAGAAAAGAACAATCAAAACTTTTTTGTGACGAATCGCAGTAAGCCTTATGACGACATTGTATTTTGATAATGCTACGAAACATATGATTGGCTAATATTGGTGGTTCAGTTGCCGCAGCACTCGTAAAAAATTCAGCTTTCACCGGTTGTTTCTTTTTAGATTGAATTCTTTGGAATTACCGATGCGTATTCTTAAGGAGTGGACTTCGTTCAGAAAGGCAGCCTTCCTACCCTCCCAAGATTCGTCTTATATAAACGTAATCCGCATCCTCAAGCTTTTGGATGGCCGGGAAGCTTTTAAGTTCTTGTGTCAGTTATGGATTTCGGGCCCGAAAGTAAGGCAAGGATTGACAGACTGAATTGGTAAATAATATTTTTTTGTGTTCCCAAAATGGTGTCGCTCGGTTAGCTGTGGAAAGGCCGCGGGAATGCCGTATTTTCATTATCAGTGCTCAGAAACACCCGAACGATAACAGAAAGGAATGAAAGCCTGTGTGCTATCAGGAAAAGAAGGGAAGACTCGGCCATGTTTCTTGATTGTGTGGCTTTACCTTTGATATGGAGTGCAAAATTTTCATGCGTATCAGGTATAACAATTTAACTTTAGCATTATCAATATACGTCATTTACTTTGATTTCCTTTAAAATGATCTGAGGTTTCGATATTCGGCGAGATGAAATCTTTTTAAATGTATATAGTATATTCTCGACCTTAGTTTGAGTTTTTTGAGTCGTTTAAATGTTGACATCCGTTGTACATCATTACTTGAGTTTTGTGATAAATTGTGAGGAAGAAAATATTAAATAATTAAGATGTTTGCTATGAGCTCTCATTTTACATATGAAGAACCGTTTGACGTTTAAAAAAAACTGGATTTGGTCAACGACCGTCTCAGCGAAACCCAAGGGATGACAAATACGATAAAACAAGCCCTTCATTTCGTTTCTGCCGATGTTGTTAGTTTAAAAAACGAAGCGTTTAGTCTTCTGTAGATATGTGAAGCAGTAAATCTTATTTTGTAATACATCTATTTTTATCTCCCTCAGATACCGTAGTGCATGTACCTGTAGTTATCATTATATACCTCATTTGAATATTTTACGTGTATATATTGTAGATAAAAATTAAGACAAACTTAATTTTTGATATTACATGCTAGGTTAAATCACCCCCTGCCACACGCCGTAGCGGTGGCTGTATCATGTGGAAGAAAACAATTTTTACAATAACCCTAATGTCATTGAAAACCTTGAATCCTAGGTCGAAAGGGTGTTTTTTTATTGCCAGGAATTCGCGGATTATTCTCAGCGGATTGATTCGGAACTTTCAGGCATTTTTTTAAGAGGACACCCTAAGTCGGCGGGTCAAAAAGAAGAGAGGGTTCGCTCGTGAGTGCGGATCCCCTCTTCTTTTTGACCCGCCCATTTCCGCATGAGGGAGTAGATTCTTAATCACATAGTCAACGCGTCAGGGTGTCGCGAGGCATTGCGGTAGGAAATAATGCCCACCCTGGCTGTCCGATTTCCTCAGATCGGCGTGTCGATTATCCGACCTCGCGTGTCTTTTCGCTTGTGTCCAATTGTCTTTCCCATGGTTTTCTCCACGTCCCCCCACCCGGCACGCCAACTCCTCCTCCTCCTCCAATTCCCCCTTCTCCTCCTCTCCCAAGACCTCGCTTCCGTCGACATTGGGTGTCATGGGTCACGGCCTATAGGGAGTTGGGGGAACCCCCGCCTGTAACCTGTGCGCGTGTTGTCCTGGTGTCGTCCGTCCGTGAGCCCGCCAAACACCCCCCCCCCACACCCGGCCTCCCTCACATCATCACCCGAGCACTTTCCGAGGGAGGTGGGAATTTTGCGGGGACCTCCCTCGTCCGCATAACATTGCGTCAGGTTAGGGCCCGGGAGTGCGCCGGCACCCTCCACCCCCTCCTCTCGCGTCAGAATTCCGCTCCCCCGTCCTCCCTGCCTCCTGATTTCCCCTTCATAATATCACTCGCTCCTTTACTAACAGCTGCGGTCCATTGGCCAGGACCCGTTCTCTCCCCCTCCCTCCCCCACCACCTCCGACTCCCCCTCCACGCTCGTCCTTCTCTCGCAGTTTCGGGTAGGAGGGGGAGTCAGCGTGTTGCGAGGGTTTGGAGGGAGACGGGTGGAAGGGAGAGAGAGAGAGGGTGTGTTATCGACGTCTTCCGACGTCGTCGCTTCTCTTCTGCTCGTTACTGGAGGGGGGAGAGGCTCTAAGTTTTTCCTGTCTCTCCATCCCCTTGCGCGCTGGCATTATCCTCATATTTACACTCGGAGGATGATGAATCCACGGCCGGCGTAGCCTCGTTGGGTGGTGTTCGTCGAGGGGGTAGTCGGTTCGCGGACGGCGCAGTGGAAGATGCCGAGTGTACCCCATTTGATATGATTGATGAGTTATTTATTTCCACCGTGAGTATCTTATGCGGAGTGCAACCGTGTGTTGGACGCAACATTTATCGAAAGGTATCTGATTTAATGTTTGCTATACGTTGCAATCATTTCGCAGTACCAAACCAAACGGTTATCGTGATTGAATGTTAGTTAGAGGCGACAGGTTTCAATGTTACGTCTCTTCTGCGAAAATACTCCGGTATATGTTGTAAATCTCACGAAAGAAAGAATGAAATTCTCAAGTGAATTACCCACCCCATAACCGTTTGATGACATGCAACCTCCCCCCCCCCCCATCAACCTGAAACAGTCGAAGGATTTGACCCTGGTTGACATCAAAGCTAGCACGCGGCGGTCAGTAGTTAATACAAATACGTAGACTACAGTGGTCACAATAAATCTGGTCCCGGTTACGGACAGCGGGAGCGTTTTGATTTGTAATTTATTTTAAAGCTTAATTTTGAAAATGAAATACTTGGCGGAATTTGCTTAAATAATTTTCGCGTGTGAATTGTTCTTTTAAGTTATAGCATCTCAGTTAAGCGCTCATTTTCTTCATCTATTCGCAGAAAATAACCATTTTCAAGTAAATTTTCGATTACAGGTTTGCCAGCTTTAATTTTGTTAATTTATTTGGGCGTGTTCTCATAGATTTGAATTTCAAATGTATTTGATGATTTCCAGTTTCATTTTAAATCAATTTACGTGTATTTTCCTAAATGATTTTCATGTTTCGGGTTCTTCGTTTTTAGTTATTACTTGTCGATTAAATGCTCAAGTGCCATCAGAATCGCGTAATTATGAATGTAATTATTCGCATAAAATGTAAAAGAGCATTCAATCAGTTCTTAATTGTTGGTATGCCTACTTTCTTTGTGTACGTTATCCAGAGTGCGTTAGATTTGGTCTCCCTCCAAACCTTTTTATGTGATTTCTATTTTTTAAACTCCAAATTTAATCTTAAGGGTAAACTTTTGCTCTATGTCACTCATTTGGCAAAATTCCTGCAATTCTGATGGGTTTAAATAATATTTCCTTTGATATATTTTAATATTCCCCTCATCTGAAGTGCTGCGTGAGTTTGTAAGAACCCTTGTGTATCAACTGCAGCCAGACTTCAGTGTACGCTAAAAGCTCGGCATTTTAGAGCGCCTGGAAAAAAAATAAATCAATCAATCGTACATGGAAATTGCTCTTTGACCGGAAGTAATCCATAAGGCTTTTGAAGTGTTTGTGTGCAAATCGATGGATATGGATAATTCCATTTACGGTGGAACTGCTAAAAACCTATACCTTTAAATGACAAAAGCATCTTCAGTGAAAACGTACAACATTTCACGGTAACCACCAATAGGAAATCGTTTGTCTATTTTTCCGTCATTTTATATATTTGGTCTTTCATTAGTTCATTTCGTGGAGTAAAATGTCAGAACACTTGTATTTATCGTGAAAATAAACTCCTATCGCAGCACACATTTTGTATTCTTCTTAATTCCTATTTCATGATTTCATCTCTCCTACGATAGACGAGAATCTTTGTGGATTATTACGATTAAGTCTCAAGGCATTTATAGTTTCTGGATTGCTTCATATACAGGAATATGCGAAAACTGGAGGCCTGCCATCTTAACCTTGAACCATGAATCTTATTACTGTTGAGGAATCTTTCTTCTCACCTTACATTTAAATTGTCACGATAACATTAAACCAAGACATCACGAATTGAAGCATAGGTAACAGGCGACCCAGCTTATGACGTATAAACTGAGATTTCGAGATTTTTAAAATTTGGATGAGAAAATATTGCTATTCTTAAAAATACCGTTAAAAAAGATACGATTTCAAACCAAGTCTTTTACTGTTGAGGAGTCCTAGTATTCAGAGAAGACATCCATTGATAATTATAGGCAATCTAAAGCCAAAAGCATTGGTTACGGAAGTATTAATAAATTGGTTGCGGATGTCTTTGGGAATAATGCTGGAAATTTTTCATTCGTATCATCGTACTACTGTAGGAGAGATCTCGATTATGGAGATCAAGTGTAGAACCGGCAGATTTATGAAGTCAATGTTCTCACGAACGACGTGGGAACAAAATAGCTGAAAACGACTGAGCATGTGGAGGGGTGTTATTTTTCGTTTCATTCTAAGTAGTCGAGTATGTTGTGATTATTTAATCTAATGTTTATTATTTATATTGGAATTATTTCGTCTCATATTTGAGTTATTTTATGTACTTGTTGGTAACTAACAATTAAGAAAAACCAAATATTTGATGTTAAATACCTTGTGTCGAATTAACCCCTGCCACGCACCCTAGTGGTGGTTTGCAGGCTTGCAAAATATTATGAAAATGGAGAATAGGTAGCGCTGCTATGGTGTTGATCATCTGTAGGATATGAAACCTAGCCATCGTAAAATGTTATTAAATTTTAAACAAGAATATGATGCTACATAAATTCAATATCGTTTTAACGAAATTTGGGGAAAAGGTTTACCGTGTGTAATGGGCCTTGTCCATTACAGACGTATTGAGCTTTCCAGTTTTTCTTTGCTTACACTCCATACTTGAAGAAATTCCCGTTTATCCTTTTATAAAATAATTATTTCTCAAATTGTTGTTAATCAAAACCTAGCAAAAATTTGTCATTAAACATTTGCGAAACTTAAAAGTAACATATTATTTTTAGTTGGAGGAATCACGGAAAATGCTGAGGAGTTTCCATGTCCACTATCATAAATTATTTCCATTTAATAACATTAGAACAATTGAAATTATCTCAACATAATGAAAATTGTGGTATACCATCATGATGTGGTAGATTGTTTTACTAACATTGTAAATGACAGGAAATCGCTTGTAAACTGAAGTAATCTCCCTCAGACGTATCTGTTGATGTAGTTCATTAGGTTAATCTCTTGCGTGTGACATCAGCCCGCCGGACAAAATATGGACGGAGAACTTCCGAACTTCGAAGAGGTGATTGCCGGAGTTGGGTCAATCGATGCATCTTGTTCTGCAGCTGAATATGTCGCACCGAAAATTTTAAAGAGTGATTGAAAAATCATACGACCATATTCGTGCTAAATGCCGAAGGAAACGTGGAAAGTTTTGGTCTGCTGATGGAGACTCACGGAACGTCTTTCAGCGTGACAAATGGCTTCCTTGCGTGACCGTGGTCTTCGCCGGATTTAAACCCCGTAATATGACGCGAGATGGGGAGCCTAAGTTCAGGCGGGAGTGAATGGTTTCCATCCCTTAAAAGCCAAGCGTTGTGTTAGTCTGCATTTGTTACCAGAAATTAGGAAACATAGGTGTATCCAAAAAATATGATGAAGCATGAGTGGGTGGCTTCATTAAAATGACTTTTCATTTTGTCTGTGTTATTTAATTGGAATAACCTTTGTCGAGGAATTAATCGAACATTTAATAGAATATTAACGATTGAACTGAATTAAGGAGAAAAAATACTTTTCGTAGTGCGAGTGCTGCTAGGTGTTATTTTGGTAATTTCTGATGTTAAAATGCTCCGTGTGCGTATCAAAATCACAGGTTTGTCACATAAATGTAATGCAATTCGGTAATTGAAATCCTAAAGTAATGAAAGTCTTCCCTTAACTGTGTACGTTGCGGAAAAATACGCTTATGAAAGCTTTTGACTAGGATAATGCCATCAGGAAATGAATATTATAGGTAATTGTTAAAAATAAGTGTCTAATTGCTTGAGTTTATGATGCCAGATAACGCTTTGGTCCTACTAGTATCTTCAGAAAGAAAATCCTTGAGACCGAACTGACGAAGGGGCTTTTTTTTCTCCAAGTATTTCTGCAGTAGTGAATGCAATTCTCATTTTCATAGCGTGACCTCTGTAGCTTTTTTGGCTTATCGCTCCTTAACAATTTTTGTTTTTTGCTAATTGATAGCACAAAAAATTCCGGCCGTGAAAAGTTCTCTTTAGTTTTTACCCGTCGTTTACGGGAGCCAGTTTTTTATCGTCAGAAAATTATCGACAATCCTTTGGACAAGTTTTTTAGAGTAATGGTTTTATTGATTATTATAATTTCTGTCCACTTGTATGTATAGGTTTCTGAAATGTTTTAGAACGGTCTCTATAAAGCATGATAACCCGTGACTCCTTTTTGAGACATGTTTTGAACGCGATTTGATATTACTATAACTCATCGAAATATTTGTTTTCACCGCAGAAAGCGTGACTCGTAATACATTTTTACGTCTTCCAATGTAATGACTTATTTCGAACGTTATATTTGCTCTGGTTTGGGAATATGTGGATTGTAATCCAAACTCTGTTGGCATTCGGAAGTGCCCATGCGGTCTAAAATGCTCTACAAGACTCGAGGAATGGAACAGTATATTTTCATTTTTGGAGAAATCATCCTTCGTAATAAATTCCTTAAATTTCGTACCAATTCACTATTGAGACTTTGCCGTATGGTGTTCGCATATTTTTGTAAATTCGGAGAGAGATTTCAGGCCGCTACCGAGAGTAGCGTATCAAAGTTCATCTTTGCGTATGTTTTCCGTGAATCGCAGCCAACAAAGGAGACCTTACACACGCGACTCGAGTGTGTTTGTGTACTATATAAGCGACTGTGTTCTCGTAGGCATGCGTGAACTTGTATTTGTGCATGAATGGCTCCGGCACTCCACGTCACATGACCGCGCGGCGGTTTGTGGAGTGTTGTGTAGATGTACCGTAGACCCTCGGCCTAAGACTCGCCGTAAGGAGATGGAAAGCTAGATGAGGTTTCTCGTTTTTTTTTTAAATGTAGCCGAGACAAACGCGGAACTCCCTGTTGAATGGAGGCTTTGTTTCTCCAACCATCATTTTTCATAAAAGCCGCACTTACGTTAAACCTTTGACATTTTTATCTTTGGAGTGATACTGTTTCATGATTTGAACCTGAGATGAGAGTAGAAGATGTTGGAAGCGTAAAAATCAAAGGTGAAAGCAGTTACTAGGTCTACGTGCATCACCAAATGTTCTCCTCGCTATCTGGCTGATTATGTTATTGTTATTTTTTCTATCTCGCAAGTGCACAATTGATCCTTGTTGCTGAGGTACATGATGTCTCTTCATTCGCTACTCCCAGATCCTCCAGAGGTTATGGCCGTGCACACAGCCTCTCTCCTCTCCCCCTTACCTCTTTTACTGCCTGTCTTCTTTCTCGACGTCAGGGGAAACACGTTCGTATTGTTTACGAATTGTAAATGAGCGTGCGGACATAGCTGTGCGTGCCTTAAATCCGTCCCATGGTCAATTCCATTCTACTTGGTGGGGGGGGGGGGAGGGAGATGGGGAGACAGTAGAAACTTCTTTTATTTTAAAATAATCCCCGTGGGCATCGCTCAAGCAGGAGTGGCTTCCCACTGCCGAGCCATCAGTCTGGAACAGGTTCATTGAACCCCTTGGCGGGGGGGGGGGGCGGGCGTTGGGACGGTGGAGGGGGAGTGGAAAAAGAGAAAAGAGGAGTGGAGGGAGGGAGGAAGTGGGAGGTCGGAGGGGGAGGAGTGGGAGGGCTGGTCTGTATCGCAGAGCCGTGGCCCCAACCCGGGGCCCCGGTCGCCGAGTGAGATATACCCCCGACGCGAAAGAATGGTTGGTGACGGCACGGGGAATGTGGCGCAAGTTCTTCGCTCCTTATTGAAACTCGTACATCGTCATGTTGGAAGGGTCCGCGGGAGACGTTGGGCGGTGAGATAATGGGATCGCTTTAGGAAAATAGCTTGGCCGTGAAGAACGGGGGTTTCTTGGTTTGCGTGAGGGGAATGATTTTAGGGTGTGTAATTGTCGACCGCCTTCCCACGACTTCCGCTGAGATTGCTGCTCTTTAAGTTTTTCGCTTTCGACTGTGGCGAACATTTAATAGAATTTTCCAATGGAACAGTAATTGCGAAGTCCTTCCGGTAGCCCATTGGGTAAACAGCTGGGAAACTGGTCGAATGGCCGGGGTTCGATTACGGTTGACTCCTACGGACACCCTCAGCTTCACCCAAGCTGCGTGATTTTCCGGGTACTAGATCTCATTGAGAAACCACGAGTAGCACATAGAAAGGAACTGGTCCACATACCCTGATGTGTGGCTTAGTTTTAGGTGAGACCTAACCTATCAAGCCGGTCTTAGGGTTAATAAGCAGTCAATGTGGTATATATGTATGTAAAAAAACACAGTAATCAACCCTTAGGTCGGTTTGGTAGATGATGATAGAGTTCACACAGTACTAAGCCCGACGGCGTGTGAAATTTACACATCAGGGTAGGGTGCCGGTTATGGTTTCCCGAGAAGGTTTGGTACTCGAAAAATCACGTAGCTTGGGTGGAGCTGCAGATGCGCAGAGAGGCTTGCTCAGGAATCGAACCCGGGCCCTCCGATCAGTAGTCTAACGCTCTACCCCCCGGACTACCGCTACCCTTGGTCCCATAAGTATAGTTCAGATTTCCTTGGTTTACCCGGATATCCCTCGAAATATTTAATCATTGATTCTACATACATTTTTTCTTCCTGAATATCCGTTGACTTTCTTCCCAATTCAGATCTAAATTTCGTAAGACGTGTGTTGTTATTCTTACTAGCATCATTTTTTATTTGTCCTTCATATTTATTTACCCTTCAATTATACTTTTTGGGCGTTTCATATATTTTGTTACATTCCTCAAAAATCCATTTTGTCACGCCAATCTCGAGCCAGCTCTTATTTTTAGTGTATATCCCTTAATTATGTGAAATGTTACTTCTTTCAGAGGATCCCTGGATGATGTGTTGCATGGGGATATGTAGTTGATTTTGATTTTAGAATTTATCGATCAGCGCTTGAATGATTAAATTTGTAGTTTTTCTAATCGATTTTCCCTGGGATTTCGAATCTCCCGGAGGGGTCATTAAATTAATGCCGAGCGCATCCCTTCCAAACGAACAAGCAAACAATTATCTTTTGCTCTAAATACATATTTTGATATACACACATGATGAATTATCAATTATGAATTTAAAACCCTTTGAATCGCTACCCCAGCGTAGGGCTTGGGTTGCAATTGCAATGGTTTTAAATTCTAACTTGTCTAATTTGGAAGATGGATAGTCTCCAACAAAATGTGCCGCTATTTCTATGTTTAAATTCTGCGGCTAAAGCAAAAAAATCAGGCATCCAAATTAGCAGGCGTCTGTCACCATGCTAGTTATGGGTACCGCGTTGTTAGCCATCGGTTGCTGTATTCCCTACTAACGTATAGGGACAAGATTGGTAAGAAAACGAAGTATATAGAGGATAAATGCATTGTATAGCATCAGGCGTTATACATATTGATACCGCGTAGTGAAAAAGAAGTGACAGGAATGATAAGATATACGAGATGCAGTACCTATATCGTAACTAGTATTTAAAAAATTGAACAATGAGTATTGCAATGCTATTGCCTTTTTAATATTAGACATAATTCTCGGTATTCCGTGATTTGTTTTCTGTTTATGGCATGTTTTTGAATGCACTAATCATTACATGACGTTGTCGAATTAAGTAATTTTTTGAGAGCCATTGGAATCGTGTAGTTATTTTTATGTGATGATAATTCAGCCGATAATTTATGTGATTTTCTAACTGTAATGCAGTAAAACTAGCGCTTCTTTATTTTCATCAATGGGGCGGTTATAGAATAATATTTCTCGTCCAAGCCCTGCATATTTTTCCATTCGGATTAATACGGTGCTTTTAACTTCTTCGGAGTCAACCCTAGATGGATGGCGTGCTCAGGCACACCAGAAGATCATCTACATTCTCATACTAGCTGGCATTCTACAAAGGGCATGCGGTAGTGATTAAAGTCAACCAAGGGCTTCCAACCAATCACGTGCCTTCCCTAACGACGATGACGAAGCGCTGGCACGTTGAGACTCACATTTTGCCAGCTACGGTATTATTAATTCATACGCGGGGTTGATTGTTCTTTGTCTCCTGAATTATCAGCGGTTAATGCTTAAGATTAAGAGACCTCTTGAGTCATCATAGATGAAAAGGATTTATTTTTATCTCCGTCCTGGAGACATTTGAACTCGATTGCAACGTATCATAATTGTGATCGGATGCGTTTAGTTATTCAAAATTAAAAGAGTGACCGAAAGAAAAATAATGTGGTATACTTGTAGTCCTTCGTTCTTGCGGACATTATTCTCCCTAAAACTTATGTTTCTGTCGGTTTAGCGTTGAAGCAAACTTTCCCCCGGAATCGGATGAAATTAAGGTGCCGCGCTGAGGTCGTACTGCTCACATCGTGGACACTTAGATGCATGTTTTTTCCTGCCCTCCGAAGTGTATGAAGGCGAATCGTACATACATCATGCCTTAGGTACACAGTCGAAGGGTGATGGCAGAAAAGTGGAAAAATTCTTAGTGGAAGTTAACGCCCCGAGTGGAGAGAGAAAATGGAAGCTATGGAATCGCCGGAGGCAGTTTACCTGCTCGCGACTCGCTGTCGTGTTTTTGATCGTCGAACTCGTTTAGTTCCGCGCCATCTCCCGCAGCCATGCCATTTATTCTCTTCGCCCCGTACGCTCCCGCCTCATGTCTGCCTCGATTTCCATGCGAAATTTATACGTGCGTCTGAAGTAATTACGTTCCTTCACAGGTTGTGTAAATATTCTTTACGCATACGATCGCTCTATCAATGTATATGGTTGAAGGAAATCAATGGTGATATGAAAGTTTGGATGTGTTCTCCTTAAAGTGTGTCTTTTAAATGTATTTTCATGTAGCTTGTGAGTGAATGGCTCCACTGAGTCGCAGAGGTGGCATCATTGCTACGCCATGTTTGTATTCGTACACACAATAGTGTGAAAACCGCCGCAAGGGCGTGTGGCGGGTGATGTTAGAGCACCAGCCATACTTGGCGAGTTCGGAAAGTACGAGAATTATTAGTATGCAAACTCGTTAGGCATTATTTCTCGTGCATTTTAGGAGTCACGGTCGTCAACTGCGTTATTTCTTAAGGAATCTGTTTTTTTTCTGGTCACGTGTGTTGAGGTGAGGATTTATTTGCAAAGTTTAAATAAGCAACTTTTCGCACTACAATGTTGGATGTGTTCAAGTTCAAATAATAATGTGTTCATCTTCACAGAAATAAAAAATGGCTTTGTGAGGATTGTCTTTCATTTGAAAAAATAAAGGCAAAGGATATAGATGCATTGAAATAAATGCCGATAAAAATGGCGAAGCAAAAAAGCAGCCCCAGTCGAACCTTCACTTTCGGCTTTAGTTGTTACTGGTGGGGAGCAGTTTAGGGGTGTCCTCGTACGCTGGTCCCCTTTCGATTCCTTTCGCCTTTTCACGTTGCCTCTCCCTCATTATTTTTCATCTTTCTCCCCGACCTCGCTCCCTTCGTGACTCGTTCGCTATCTTTTGTGTCAAGGCCGCGGATATAGAAGCCACCTCACCCTCCTTTCATCTCGATGTGGAGCTGGTGGCGGCGAAGTAATATCTGCCGCGGGGAACAATTCAATCGTATGAAACCGCGTATTCCCACTTGTGTGCGGAGGGAGTGAAAGCCAGGCTAGGGGAGTTATCTAGTTCAGGATTAAGAGACGCGACGGCCGATCGTTGTGTTGTGTAGGTGTGTGGTTGGTTCTTTGGGAATGCACCGAACTCAAGTCACGCAGGTGAAGAGGGAATTTCTACGGTCGAGTTCGTGGCTCGGTGACTATTTGTTTTGACCGAGGATACGTAACATGTGCCTGGCAAATTTCATGATCAATGAAAGTAAATCTCCAAGATGCACACCTCCCTAAAGAGACAAGTCTTACCCGCACCTTATGAATCTCCTGTGGCATAAAACTCGCAGTAAGGACGATTTTACAATTTGGGATTGCTTAGGCAAAGGGAGAGATAAGGAACTCCTGTGTTTTACCCCCGCAAAGATGCTCGGAATGTATGAATGCATGAAAGTTACTACTAGGTTGTGTCGCATTGTGTGACTGAAGCATGCAACATGGAAAATTAAGTTTTTCTTAATTGCAAATTGTTAATAAATGTGTAAAAGAATTCAAATAATGGAGATATGTAATTTTAAATTTAACTAACAGGTACATTCTTCACGGGATCGAAGTTGTCAATGCTACTTTAAGTTAGCGAGAGAAGGTTCTAGTAACGAGAAGGGCACTAGAGTAAATGTTAGGGTACAAATTAAAGAAGGCACTAATTGAACAACTTACGAATGCGCAAGCAACTTTCATTAGGTAATACTTAAAATTATCTGTGCTAATTAGTATGTCAGTCATGGGCCCTTGAATTGTTATCATATTTAACCAAACTTGAGGCTTCACGAAAATGTTTCTCCATGCCCCTCGCGCTCCAGGCAGCCGATCATGTCCGAGATTATGTGCACAGTAGACGGAGTGTGATTTACCTCTTCAATTATGGTTATGAATTATTGGTTTTCCTTGTTTTGTCTTAGCTTTGGCGATTTAGTGTTCAGAAAACGTGATAATCCAGTCTCCTAAGAAGTAAATTTTAACGGAGAGGCGTTTAATTTTGTTTTCCCAGGACTATCGCTTGAGAAACGAAAATTTTCGTGCGGTCCCTGCCGTTTCTTCTTTCCTCGTCGGATACTCGGAAAGCGGAAGGTTTCGTCACCAACACTTGAGCACTTCCTTCCTGCGACGAATGCTCTCGGAAGCAAACGATGCCGCAAGCCAACCCCCTCGTTCAGACTCTCGCACATGCAAACTAGTGTCCATCTGCGAGCTGGTGTTAATAAATAGCGGTCCCCGACGTCTGTTTGTCACTTTCTTTTCTGATTTTGTAAAATAAATATACTGAGAACTAATTTTTGTGTAGATGAAAATAGAAGAACCTAACATTATTTTGATTTCCTAATGCTGCCAGAATTGTCCTCGCACATTCACTGAGGATCGTGCGAATAGAAAAGAAACACTTAAAAGTTCTATTCTTAGTTATCCTGTATATTTTATTTTAATGCCGGTATAATCTTTTCAGTAAATAATGTATTCATTAATAAACAGGTATCAGACAAACTATATAGTATAGACGTGGACTTGTAAAGGGATGAAAGGCCATTTTAATTGTTAATTTTTTATCCTTCTGTGTTTTTTTCATATTTTCCTCAGCTTCAGATATAAAAACCAAAACTTTTATCTGCATTTTCCTGATTCAACGTCCATGGATATCACTCAATGATCCATGCCCAAACGTGATCGTTAGATTACCTCCCTCCCCACTTCCCCAGCTACAAACGCAAACCCCTATTAGAGTCCTGGCGTAGAAAATTCATGGAATAATTACTTATTCTACCCGCAGTTCATAGAGTTTTTTCACTGTTAACTTCAGGCAATGACTTCATCTCATTGAGTCTCGGTTTTTACTTTGCATGTTGGCTCCCCACAAAAGTAATCTTCGGATGATTTTCACTTTCCGGAGATTTCTTGGAATTTTTCATGAGTGTGTTCCCCTCAATTACGCTCATTTGCTTCCTGATGATATTTTAATTAAAGAGGCTGAGAATTACGGCTGTAGTAGTTTCCAAGGCGGAATATATGGATAACGTAAATGCTTAGGCTCCGTAGTTACATTTTTATCGCGTTTCCTAGGGGTTATTGAGCTCTTTCGATTCGATTACTAGCTTCTAGTGTAATTAATTTTACAGACTATTTTGGTTTCCGACTCGCGATCGTAACGTTTTACTGTCAGTGTTAAAGGTTCGGACCGGATAATAGCACTTAAGTTTGAGCCAATAAGCTGTCTCAAAATGGTCCAGCGTTCGAAAATTTACTTTTTTATGTCCTTTTGAGCTGCATTTCCGAATTGAATTTGGTCCGCTTTGCTAAGAATATGCTGTCGGTTGGCCCTTGGGCCTAATACTCACCTATGGGAGCCTGAAAATGTGATTAAAGTATTGACTTTGGAGAAAGCAATACGTTTGCATTCACTTTTCTTCCCCTCCGGAATTTTGGCCCCCCTTTAATTTCTTTTCGGTAAAATATAATCAAGCTTAATACAAATGCAAAGTTAGTGTGTGAAAAAGTGGAGGTTATTCATGGTGTGTTTTGTAATGAAGTTCTAAACTGTCATCGGATGGGATGTCTGCTTGGTTATTGCCCCTTTCCATTCATTTTTTTCTTCGAAAAACTTAAGTTAGCGCCTCTTTCGTCTTCAGCCACGCCTCCGCCTGCATCCCTGCTATCGCTCCCGATTCAACCCCTCCACCCCATCCGCTCTCCACGTCTTTCTCACTCCCTCCCCCCCCAGTAAATCCCCCCGCCCTTTCCTTCTCTCCAAAAAATCTCTCGCCCTCCTTTCCTCCTCACCCCTTCCCTCGCCTCCGTGCAGGGCCCTCCGCTCCACCCCCTACGCACACTCCCGAGTTCGGGGCCCTGGCTATATCCGGATATCCGGAGGGTGTCTCCCCCTCGCCCCGCCCGCTTCCAAAATTTCCCCTCCCGCGCATGCGCGTACCCCCGAATGTGCCGCGAAGGAGGGGAGGGGCCTCGTGCCGCGCTCCTCGCCCCCTTCAACTTTCCTCCCCCCTCCCCCCCAACCTCTTTCTCCGCGCACACGTACACAACACGGGGGTCGCCCACGACCCCTCGCAGTTTCCTCCATCCCACCACACCGTCCCCGAATCCTCCGCTCCTTCCCCAACAACCCTTCCCCCAACCTCCCCGCTCCCTTCCCTCCCCCCTGAGTAGCACCATGCAGGAAAAGTGGAGTGCGCGAGGGTGGTGGTGGGGGGAGGGGGACCGGCGTCAATTTCTCCCCTCAACAACAAACCCCTCCCAGCGAGCTCTCTATGCGCCCCCGTCCTACGCATCCGCCTACGATGCCCTTAATTTCCCGCATCCCGAACTCATCTCTCGTCCGAAGGGCGACCTTTTGAGGCCCAAAGAGCGAGAGAGAGGATTATGTTCAGCGTTGATAGGTGGTGCGGATGAGCGCTGAGGGATATCGGGGTTCGAAGCCCGCTCTTCTGATCACCCCAGAGAAAGAAATTCCGGAGAAGTTGAAGCTGGACTGATTATGTAGAAATCGCAAACGAAATCCTTTGATGGCCATGAAAGTGAGTGATTTCTAGCACTCAAGTGTCTCGTCGGATCATCGTGATTAATACTTTAAACACTCCTGGCAGAATGCCATGTTTTTTCCCTGCCGCACGCATGTTTAGGTTTTTAAATGTCGAAAGTGTTTTACGTCTACATCATACACTTGTTCATATATACGAACAAATGTAAAAATATAAACAATCGCGCCTTTATCCAAAATGCCATTATTAGCGTTTGACTTAATTATTAATTTTTGCTTATCGAATAAAATAGTCGTGTTCTTTCGGTTATGTCACATCTGTGTGCATCGTTCGTATTTTTCTTTTCTAAAGGAATGCGTATTTTACAAAGGAAACATGAGCTCCTACTAGCATGCTGATCGATTCTTAGACGGTGAATGGACAAGTTTTCCTCTCATCAAAATTTCATCCAATCTCAATAAATAAATTTTTGTATTCGTTTTGATTAAGCTGGTTTTATACCTTTTACCTCCACAGTTATCACCCCGAAGGTTGGTTTGATAGGCGAGGGTAGATATCACCCAATACTAAACTCAACAGCGTGCAGGTATTGGTACTATACCTATATTAGACACTGGTCTAATGCAGCTCCAGTACCTGTGTCTATAGCGTCTACCAGTGTCTCTGATGTGTGTCCAAGCTGTGTGATGTTTCGTCTATAGCGCTGGGTGTTCATGATCAAGAGGCCCGAGTTCGATTCCGTTGGACGCCTCTGGGTATCCTCAGCTTAACCCAAGCTGTGTGATGTTTCATATACCAGGTCTTCCTGGGAAACTATAGTCGGCACAGGGAAAGGATCTGCCCCCCCACCCCCCACCATTAATTACCCTAATGTGTTGATTTCACGAACTGTTCGGCCTTAAATAACCTCACACCCACCTTTGAGTTGATAACTGTGGTATTTGGTGGTGAAATTTTATCTGGTAATGTTTATGAATGATAGTATGTATGCTATTTGTCAGTTAAGTTGTTGAAATTGATGACTCTTATCGTGAAATTGTTTCCGTTCTATAATTACAGTTATTTTCCTCAGTATTTCAGTGCAGATTCGTTTAAGAGTGGTGAGCATGTATTCCCCGTTTTTGGTTCTTGGTTATTTATGTACGTATCAATAAGGAGTTTAAATGGGGACGTCAGCTAAGAATAAATGTCGGTAGAATTCATTTTGTAGCAGCTATAAGTTAGCCTCGTGGGCCGGTGCCCTTAATTCTGTTGATAAACCGAAGAAAGGGACACGTTGAAATATGTTGGTATTCGCAATTGGGAACAGACAAAGAGTTTTATTCTGTGTCGTCGCCCAACCGATATCTCCCCTCCCGATATCCTCATCGGGACGGAATTTTTATCATATCTTCTCGTTCCTTCACCGAGTCCGATTGCCTTCGAGATTAAATATGTGCATTTCGAAACATTTCTGTGTTCCATAGCCTCAGTGGTTGGCGAAAGCTGGTGGCGACTGAATAAAAGTATTTCTTTAATCTTTCTGGCGGAAACTGGGGCGGAGCGTTGGGGTTGACCACGTGAAACGGGAGTTATTTTCACCACCGCCTATTGTATTCGGCATGAAATTGGTAATTTTCCTCGTCTTTTTGAAAATTACTCCCTCGTAAGTGTTCATTTTTTTATCGAAGAGTTGCGAATTCGTGATTTTTGAGAAGACAAGTATGGCAACGATTAACAGCAAGTGTCTGAAAAATTCCTTTAATTGACGACTCTCTTATTTTCAGTAATAATAATTACCCAGCACTGTACTTAATGCTGTATGCAACCCTTTCCGTGTTGGACTTGTCTGGTATTGTTTATTTTCCGAATGTGTAAGCACTATATCGAGTGCAACTTTGAATTCAAAGCCCGCATCGTCCTCTTATAATTTCCCTTGAATGAGAAGTTTAGATCTATTGATGAGGAATTTTTTCCTGAATTTCCGAAATTATTGTCATCAGTCTGTTTTTTTTCCACGAAGACGATGATTTACAAATGTCGAATATTTATTACTGCAATTGGAATTCAGATAAAGATAATATTGGTTCATGTGCTAGTTCTTTTTTTAAACCTGGAACGGTGCACCATGTCCCCCGTTTTGATGAGAAGTGAAAAGTGTTAGAGAAATAATGAATTTTGCATTTCCCTCTTGATTATTGACTCCTATTCTAACTACTACTGTGACCTTCTAGATTCAAGTGATGTGGGCTGTGTAATAAATACCAACCAATCTTTTGTTTTTCCTGGTATTAATTCGTCTTCGAGAATAATATATTTGGAGTGTACATGGTTTTTAGTATCATTTAACATTTGTCGTAACTCCCTTATCTACTACCTCTTCTCCTATCTCATATTCCTTCTATATCGCCTGTTACTACTTAAGTATTATTCGTGTTGTTTCCACATCCACCTCTCGCGTGTTGTACACCTCGGCTGCTCTAATCCTCACCATTCTCATGCATTTCCTCACCGAGAAGTTGAGTACTCTTCTTATCTAATGCTGTCGGCATTTGCACTCATCTCCTTGTCACCCTTATCTCAATCTCCTCCTCTGCTCTTCTGCCTTATCCTGTCGCTATTTTTATATCTTCCTCCTCATAGCACGTCCCCTGGTCATCCTTACTCCGCTGACTATCACGTCATCCTACCTAGCGCTCATTGACATCTCTTTTTAATTCTTTCAACTTCCATTTTCCCTCAGGCTGCATATCCCGCAGTTTCTGTTACATTGGTTTAATTTTTCCTATTGGTCTAGTTCATCTTCATACTTAGGGCGTGAGTTCGTCTCATTGCGGTTTCTAATATTCTGTTTCAGTTTTTCCAAAAGCTCTGGGCGTAATTAATTATTAGCTCGTAAGACAGCAGTATGCGTACACAAAACAAATCGAGCGTACAGTGTTTGTTAATGTTTTATATAGAGTATCTTGTCCGTGGTTAAATAATGTGGTCATATCTTCAAGTTACTCGGCTTAACAGACAATTGCCTGGGTTTTTTCGCATTCTGTTTTTTACTTCCCAAGTCAAACGAAGGAAGGGGAGCAGGTTGTTTTGTGAATAGTCAGAATTGAGATATACTGAATAACCTGAATCCGATAACTGGACGAGATTCCCTTACCTGCGGTCGCAGAAAACCTTTTATTTTGCATGTTCTCTGCCACGTAAAAATTGATTTTTTTTAACATCATGCCTTTTCTCATTGCTAAACTGTGCAAGCCATTTTATCCCCTCTTGTTAACCGTTAAGCGTTACCTTCGATTTTTGGCGATACTTCGTGCACTCTTGACATACTACCTAAACTTGATATCTCAGTAGACTAGACCCGAGGCGACATCTCAGTAGGTGATTCGATACCCTTAACTTACAGGAGCAAGCTTATACACTTCAGGAGTTGAATTCCTTCCTACTCCATCGATAGCATATTATACCTGTCGTAGAGAACGATTCGGTAATTTTCAGCGATAGGACTTTTTCTCTCAGGTGACAGGATAAATTCCACCTGGGCACGCTGTATTCTTTTTTCGTCTGATTGCTTATGTAAAGATAGTTTTTTGTTGGTATAATTGCGGATAATTGGTGGCCATTCATTGGGGAATCTCACAATTTCTTTGAAAATTCGAGAGTAATTGTGGAAACGGAAATAGCAAATTAAAAGTCAGGTATTCCCGTTGATACCGATGTCCCCATTAGTCCCATGTTAGGTATAGGCCCTCGCGCCTGCAGACCCTGGGAATTAGGAAAAATGTGAGCAGGAAGAACTGAGAATATGTCAATGGCACGAGCAGGAATGATAATTGATTCGCAAAAAGTGCCTAATTGGATTCCAAATACTTTGAAGAAAAATCTGGAAAACTGGTGTTTTGGCCAGGAAAAAAAAACACGAATGAAAATCTCGAAAATGAGCGGTCACTTTGAGATAGGGTGTGATATTCAAATAGGGATTCCGTGTCGTCAATGCTAAATTCGCGCGTGTGCTTGCGTCTCTCTCTTGTGTGAGCCCCTTCATCCTCACTCCCGTTCCATTTGTCCCATTCCTCGCTCCCGCCTAATGAGCGCCATTCAATTCTCACGTCCTCCCGCGTGAAAAACTTTGTTCTCATTCGCATCTCAACCTACATGCTCCTCCGGCATTCATCGAAATACGTATGTGTGTCGTGGGAACAATCGTATCTTGCCGCCTCGAGGAAGATACTTTAATCGTCAGAATTTCCCTGAAATATCGAAAAGGTGGACTATTGATTCACTGAATAACATGTACACCATTCTAGGTCTCGTTGTGGTTAGTTACATTAATTTATTTATCAGATCGCTTTCTTTTAAAAGCGAAATAATGAACGATTCGCCGCTATTATGCGTTTCAGCTTGCATTTCTGTATGATACCAGATTCTTATTATTTGCAAATAATTACGAATTATTAGATAATTAAAATCCGCTGTTGTTTTGGTTAGAGGAAAGATATTGCAAGTCTTTTGGCTCTTGTGCTTATGTTGCGTGCTACCGAATAAATTCTCTGTAAAACTAAAGACTAACCTGGAACTTCAGAATGAACAGAGTATTGCATTTAAAGTGCCAATTGACTCCGCTTTAATTTTATTTATGCGTAAAAAATATCAGATATATTTGCGGAAGGTCTCTTTATAAACTCACGAGACATTAGTCATGGAGATGGAGTTTTATTTGCTACATAAAGTGACGATTCGAGTGGCAATCCATGGATTTCGATGCCTTTCGGAAAGTAAAGGTTTTTTTTACGACAATTAGAATTCGGGCGTGGCGAACCACTTTCTTTAGGAACCATTCATGCACGCGGATAGAATCCTTTTTTGTACGGGTGAAACCTTCAAATTATTGCTATACTTTTCTCTGGAATGGACTATTTGTTTAGAGAGAATGCACGGAAATTTGGCAGTACGAATCGGTAAGACTTGTGAAAAATCCTTTTTAAGCATGCTGCGAAATTTGTAAACTTAATGTTGTTTTTTTACATGCGAACACTTAATCCAGTAGTTCTCCTGAAACGTTCTCCTCTTTATCGGCATGTTCACCTCCAAATTGTAATCAATTTTTCGTAAAGTGTTGGGTTAATAATTGAGCAGGACAATGAGAAATTTCCTTTGGCTTTCCCCCTTGCACGCATGCAACCCGCCACACACCTAGGTTAAGCAATAGTTTTCATTCATTAATAGGGGCCAAGAACTTCGAAGTCGAGAAATCCATCTGTCTGATCTTCCATTGACTAATTTCTTGTGGGCGGATTAGTGTTTTTGTCGTGAGATTATTTTACATCAGTCATTTTTGTTGTGGTTCCACTGGTTATCAGCGACTCTGACGTGGTGGTGAAGAACTTGAGGGAAGTAAGGATATTTTCAAAAGATATAAGTCGCATCCCCTCCTGTATACGACCCTAACACACATGTTTAATATGTATTTCACTGCGTGTAAGAACACAGATCGGTAGTTATTAGCTGGAGTATGGACAGAAGTAGACTTTTGCAGATAGACTGTTTAAACTGGAGAAAAAAGTGCAAAATATTCTCGGTGAACCCCAGATCTTTTGTTCTATTTTCGTCATCTATGTTTGAAGCAACAAATAACTTTTGATTCCACGGTCCTGAAACTCGTTCGCTAATTTAAAAAAAAAATGTATTTTTGAAGTATCTTCTATGAAATGTTGCGGTATTAAACATTGGAATTAGTCAATCGAAAAAGTGCCCTCATTTCAGATTGATAGTTTTCTGCAATGTGTTGCCGTCTTCTTGCTTTTAATATTGAGGTCACATGTATGGAAAATATTTCTCGTGGTTAGGAAATTGCTTGCAGTTAACATTTCACTGTGCCATTCTCACAGCTGAAATCGTAAATTCAATCCTTAGGAATTAATGGAGCCTTCTTTCCTTACAGGTTAACATTCCTTACTAGTTAGTGGGACATTCTTTTCCGGTTAGGTTGACTATTGATCATAGAAATTAGGAAATATTGAAATCTAAGGTGTCTTCTCCTTATTTTCTTACCGCTATTTTTGTATTGGGATAAAATATTTGACTTGATTCATGCAAGATCCTTCGCTGAACATGATTGAGGCTTTGCGTTTTTGATCCCAATGTTTATTAAAGTCGTCCCACCTATTGTCCCGAAATCGTAATCAAATATAATGGCATAATAATCGGGAAACTTCATCAGTCCTAGTTGTAAGCTAATATCAATTCAGTTTTTGTCATCTAGGTGGTCTTTCCATCGATTTTCAATTATAATTAAATGTCTACTGCAGCCAGATAAAATTTAAATGCAGTTTTAAAAATGTAAATGGACATTCTTAATTGCATTCTGGTAGTAATTAATCGAAGAGTATCGCAGACAGAGGGTATTGATCAACATGATTAGCCATCAAAATGAACCGCGCATCCATCCCTAAGTAAAGGCGAGGATATAATGTTCCCCTCCCTCCATTCGCGTGCCGCAGTATTTTCAGTCAAATGGCGATATTCTCCGAACCACTTAACATTGAGAATTGAATTACGAAATACAAAGGATATCGATTCTCATCGCATTGGAGAACCTACTCATTCATTCACCCAAATCCCCAATTCCGTTGTTCCCGGGGGGTGGGCCGAATCGAGGTCCTTTTGGTGATATTCATTCGCCTCCCTTTCGCTCCTCCTCAACCACCCCACCGCATTGCCTTCATCGGCATCTAATTGTAAAGGTTGCATTTTTGCGTCAATGTGGGAAACTAAACGCATTCTTCCATTCCGAGAACTCTCCCGCTGTGCGGCACCTCCTCGCCCTCTTCCAACTCCTCCCCAGTCCCCTCCTCGACCTCTGAACTCCCCCGCCTCCAGTCCCCAGCCCCACCAGCCCATCGATTTCCTCTTTTCCTTTGGCCACCCCACCGTTCTCCCGACTCCCCCACCCAAATCCTCCTAACATCCCCCTCACCGACTAAGAGGCGGGCCCCAGATCCGAAGGAGGCAGTGTTGAGAGGCCTCCTGCCGCGGGGAAGTGGTAGGGGGACCTGATTTGCACCCCACTGTTTATTTCCCCAATGTAACTTATCAACTTATGCCCAGGTATGAGGCCTGGTGAATGTAGTGGTTTCTTTTGCGTGGTGTGGTACTCCGTAATATTTTTTGTGTTCCCTTCGGGCTGCAGTTCACTTCCATCAATCGTGCAATATTGTGGATTAATAATCATTTTGTTTTAAGTGGGGGACTGGGTTCGATTCCGAGAGACGTCCTGGGCCACTGGATGACTCACCCAAGCTGTGTAATTTTTCAGGGATCTTAGCTCCCTGGGAAACCACGGGCGGCACAGCGAAAGGAATCCCTCCCTACCCCACCCAGGTGTGTGGATTTCACACGCTGTTGAACCTAGGGTTAATTGAGCTCATCTATTAAACCAACCTTATGGATGATTGTTCATTGTGTTTTGCTAAGAATATATAGTATTTTGATAACCCATCACAAATCTTCGTATTTATCCCTTTTGACATTAGCGAAGTAACAAGTCTCGGTTGAATTGGATATCTCTCAACTAATGTTGATAGATTTTTGATGAAGAGTTACCATCCAATTTTTTGAAAATTGCCATGCCGATACAAGTTCTATTTCCTGTTACTTTCGCATTCGATTTTGTATGGTGTAAATTTATCTCTTTGCAAGCTTTTCAAAGTTCATTCCTTGAAAGATGAAATTCTCTTATGCGTCATGATTTCTATTGAATACAGAACTGATTAGGATATTTGAATATCATTTTCCCAGTAAAGAAAATTAGGTTAAATTCCGAATTACGAGCAAGCGCATTCAACTATGTTGAAGATATTCGATTTCACTTTTTTACGCTTTTGTTTTTGCCAGATCGACTTTCTTTCCGGTGTTGGAAAAAGGTTTTAGTTTTCATGTTGGTTTTTTTTAGTTAAGTACTGAGGCATTAAGCAGCGTGCTCGGCGGTTCGTCTTAAATCGCAGGAACCTCGGTACCAGAGCATCTTGTACATATAATTTGTAGTCATATTTGTATTCCGTTTTTGGAGAGTATTTTACTAAAGCTGCCAAATGAAGTACATATATTCGATCAGAGTTCAAATACGACCCGCTTGCCTCACATTAGGAGTGGAATACAAGTGCCCAAGTTTGGGGAATCGAGAGTTCTTGTTGCATTTAATTGCTGGGCAATAATGTGGTTGTTTAAGGGTTTTGACGGGAATTAATTAATCTCGAAAAATCGTGATTTTTATGTAAATTTCATCTGTGAAGAGGTCACGGTTCCCAGACTTATTAAGTTCGGAGTCATGTGTGAACGCGAAATCTTGTGATTCTACCGGTCGAGGGGAAAATCCATTGATGGTACTTTTTCGCTTCTCGTGGCAAGCCTTTGAAAAATCGCTTTACGAGCTGATGGGCGTAACGAACCTATTGTTGTCGAAGGGTATTATTCCATCGCTCGCCGGGCAAGTGGTAGCTGTAGCCATCCCAATTAAAGCCGGAGGGCTAAATCTGTGTTGTTCATCCCTCGTAAAATGAAGCTGGTATGTTGTTGTACGTATCGATAACCTCGTGCGTTTTGTGTATGAAAGAAAAAAAATACGATTCATTATTGATCGTAATCGACTCCTCGATGGAAAGTGTACGGACCGGCTATCAATCGAGTATTTAAGACTCCCGATCGGGTTCGATTAGCGTCTTATCAATAATTATATCTACCCGTTTTCTTTTTCTTGCAAAATGTAAAAGAACTCTTCTAACTGGGGCAGGTGATATCATTGGATAATCATGCCCTTGATTTTTTTATGTGAATAAACGATATGAGTAGACATTTTCGTCTTTTTTTTTCTCGCACAGTTTCCGATCGCATTTTCAGCAGCACGTGTTAGAGGTGCGAAGCAAGGTGTCCCTAGTTTTGGCGTCTCCAGTCCACACACATCCCCCCCCCCTCGCTCGTAAATTGGAGTGGAGAGTCGGTCTTCACGCAACCACTCGCCCTTATTCTGGTTGCGAAAATTCGCGGGCGAACGTCGCCCCTCACACCGTGCGTTGAATGGCCTCATTGTCGTCGCTCCCTTCCCTAATAACCTCCCTACTCCGTCATCCCCCCCTTCTCACCCTCAGCAGCCCTCCGTTCTCACCTACCCTACCAGCTAGCTACCGTACATCTCCCTTCGCCGTTCTCTAAGCCTTCCCCTCCCCGCATAGCGAGCGGCGGCCATTTGGAACTCCATATTGTAATGTAATACCCCTTTCTCTTCTGTTCGATCCTGATCATTTTCGAGGGCTTTTTCTATTAGTTGATTGCGCTTTTGTGGTCAAAGTCCCTGGTTCGGATCTGCTATTCCCGTGAAAAGTGAATAAATTATGTGTATCTCAAAACCTGATAAAGTTGTAATGGCTGTGGATTCCAAGGTTCCAGGGATATTGGAGGGTTATGCTTCCCTAGGTCTTTTCTTAGTACTACCACTGATTTTATTAGCCATTTGGAAGATTCTTTTGTCATTTCTCTTAGAGGGTTATTCGCCGTAAGAAAATATGAATCCTGAATTCGTTTCTACTCATAAAGGTGTTTGAAGGTAATAACATAAGAAAATATTGTTATCGCTTCAAAGAGGATCCTCTTTTAATATCTTTTAAGTAGGTAAGTTAGTCCTCGTTTAAATGGTGAAATGCATCATCCGACTAATGTGTAATCGGTACTTATAATTCGATAGTATGTGATTTTGATCCTTTAAGGCAACACATACAATTCTAAATATGTATTTGTCATTGGTGACGAGATTCAACATGCCACCCTCATACTCTCTGAAAGCAAATACAAAGGATTTCTTCGGACCTTACCCAACCATTTGTATTTTATGTTTTGTTTCCGTCATTACCCGTAAAAAATCTGTAGGCCTTGGTAGTTTTGCTTAAATTAGTTTTTCATTTGACCTGTTATTTAGCAAGCGGATGTTTTTGGGCTAAGTTAAAAGGATGTTTGCTTTTTTCTTTTTATTTTGCGAGAGACCAGAATGAAGGTATAATGATGATAATCGCCTCAGTTTCCGAGGATAGTTTGGTTGTAGCTGTACTTTACAACGGAAAGCGTATTTTTTCCTGTAACTTCTTCGGAAGGCAATCGTCCGTTTTATGTCCGCGGGCGCTCAAGCAATTAAGCCCCCCTTCCTCGATTTCTCCTCCCCTAGCGGCCTTCTCCGATCCTCGAACCACCCTTCCCGCTTCGCCTTCCCCCCCTCCTCTCTACCTCTCTCTCCACTCCCCTCTTTCGCTTTTAGCATTTATGCAACCCCACTCTTTGAGTTATTCTCCGTCCGTGTCGTACGTCTTCAGTTTTCTCGTTCGTGCATTTTATCCCTATCGCCTTATTTTCTACAGTGGGCTTCTGTATGCCTAGAAAATAATACAATCCTGAAGAAGTAGTGGAATTCATTGAACCATGTAATATCTTAGAATTCAAAATTTTTCCGTGGAAATCGGTTAAATTATAGCGATAGTAATTTTATTTTCGAGATTTTTCTCCGGCTTCTAAATAAACATGCCAAATTTACAGATTCAATAATTCTACAAAACAATATCCGAGTCCAATCAGGACTTCCTGGTTTTCCAACGAGTGCAGTATTTACAGGGCTAACCAAAGATACTTTAAAATTATTGGGGTTCAGATATTAATTTACATTAGATCTTACCCTTTTCAATTTGTTTAACCTGTTAGAATAATAAAATTAACTCACCACTATTTTTTGGCCTATTCCTCCATTTCAATTTAATTTTTTTTGTTTGATAATTTTTACGGGTAATTGGTCTCCATTATGTATTTTCTGTTGTTATTGATCAACTCGCTTACCCAGATGAAATGAAAACAATTAAAAATATTTGTTATTTGAATTGGAAAAATTTGTAACTGTCATGTACATTTTTTCCTCAACTTCGAAAATCATCCTCATTTATGTCTAAAATTCTCCACATAGTTGGCGCTTCATTTTTAAAATACCTCCCTGCACTACACCTATTATATTCATACCTGTAAAGATTTCGTTGAAAGCCTTGTTTAATGCTTGATCTTGGATTAATCCTTGTTATAATCTATGTTACATTCGATCGATGCAGAGATGTAATTCTAATTGTATGTCACGCAATATTGTCTAAGCTCATAGTCTTAGAATGCTGCTCATTTTGACAGATTGTATTCTTGATTATTCCTAGGGGATTTTTTTATATCTGGACTTCATCCATACTGTTTTATACTGAGATGGCATAAATGCTTGTCATAAAGTGACGAAGGTTGTAAATTAGATCTTTGATATTATATTACTTGCTACTCCTAACCGAAAATTTGAATCAAGAACTAGGGAATAGTAATCCTTGAGAGTTCAGAAAAATAGGATGATTTTCACCTGGGCGTTTTTTTATAGAAATTTCGTTTTTTGGAGTCAAGAAGTAATATTTCAGTTGCATTGTCTACCGAGAAATGTTATCGTTTGTCTTTGCCCATTTAAAGAACGCTATTTTCTATTTCTTTTGCTGAACTTGTCATTATTTATATTAAAATGGTGTAATTTTTTTTGGTTTTGTTCTCCGAACAACTGGCTCTCTTCGGTTATTTGGAGCCAAATAGCCCTTCAATACCACTGTGAAAAACTTAGTTCTATAAAATCCGTTCTAGCTCTATAAGCCAGTTGGCATTTTTCCGGCTATTGGTTTTTTTCCAGCTTGAAAAATCTGTAATCGGCGAAATTTTTGTTGGGAAGCCATTACAGGGCAGTTCTTTTAGCTATTGCCGTGATTTATTCCTTGGTTTTATATTGCGACAATCGGCCAGAGCAGTGTTGCTTTCGGATTTTTTTTTTTTAAGGCCTCCCCCCAAGCCTCAGAGTGTGTGTGGTAGATAGGGGTTGAAATATACGTACGCCGCGAAGAATGTGATCGGTTTCACGTGAATGCTTGGGCGAGAGATTTCACCGTATTCTGCTCTTTCTTTTCATCTTTGGATATATGCCAAGCGTGCCAGTGACGACTTCTTAGAGGGACTCGTTGTCGGTGGAGACTGGCCTTCTGTTCGGATTAGATTCTCAACCTTCATTCCCCATTTTCTCTCCTACTTCTCATTCGTCATCGATTTTCGCGATGCAGCTTTCAGTTTTTTAATAAGCATTATTATTGGCAGTAGTACACCGGTAGGTTAAGGTAGATTTTCGATAAAACCTGGACCACTGTATACTACTGTTTCTAAAACGTGACTAGAATGGCACAAAATATTCTGAAAATCCATGCCAGGCATTACAATAACTCGTTCTTTTGTTCTGCTTGCGTTTTGCTTCCCCTTTCATTTGAAATTCTTTGCCTCCCTCTTCCTCGCTTACCAACATTCTCCCCTTTGTCACAGCTTTCAGCATCATATTGCCTCTCAGTATCCACTTACCCATCATTTTTCGTATTTCTCTCGACAGCCGTCTCTTTTCTCTTACCATTCCCAAAAGGTCATAATTTGTATTCCTATCCACCTTTTTTATTTTTGCCATTCCTCTGTACTCAAAGCCTGCCACGTACGGTTTTATCACCTTACCTAATTCTTTAGCACACATTTGGATACTTTGTGATGTTTGCATTTAGATAATTTTAAATAATGATTTTTATTTTCAACGAGCGCTCAGTGATGCTGGGCATTCATGACTTATAAGCTCCGTGCTTATTGAGTTAAGTAGTTCTCCGTTGGGAAATACAATGCCGTCGTGTTATAATTAAACGCGCCATTGTCTTGTGAGTGCTCACGATACAGCACGTGGTTGCCGACCGGATTCCTGTCGGAGTAGTGGCTGCAATTACAAGGAGGCACACACGGGCTTAACATAGAGCCCTCTACGTATCGGATTTAACTCTTGAAACAATGGGCGTTATGGTGGAGGTATTGTACCTGCTTGCCCTGAACACGTACAGCTTAGCTGAATGTGTAGCTTAGAGATCAGTCCATGTCAATGTGATGGTTAAGTATCTGTCAGGCTGCTGAATATTGTTTCGGTTTTATGGAATTTCAAATTTGAACTTGGGCTAGAAGTGATGTAAACTTAATTCATGGATGAGTTTTGGATCCGTTGAGACTACCGATTTTGCATATTGTGCTTCCCTAGATCTGTTCATGTATTTTTTTTTCTCACCAATACCGCTGGGTTATCAGTGTCATATCGGAAATCGTGCATTTCCCCAGTTTCTGGCCCGGATCGTCTTTTTACCTCACAGTCTTCCGACCACTGAAATTGCACACAGTTTGCCGCACGGTCCCCGGAGATCTATACCCTCACGCCAGCATTTCCATTTGGCATCCACTCGCTCCCGTCCTCTGGTTGCCTATCCCTCAGCCCATCCCACCATCGCGTTTATCAAGGCAAACGAGTGAACGGCATTTTCTCTTTCCTCTCCTTCTCCCTTCCCAGTGCTTCACTCCACGTTTCACATTCGCCATATTTTGTTCTCTACTCCCTTTTGATCTCCCATTCCCACGTGAAACCTCGCGCCTTTTTTCACGTCCCAGAACTAATAGTCGCAATCCTTCTTGTTTTTGTGGTACCCTTTTATATCCGTCCCTTGGTATAATTGTGGTCGATAGCTAGATTGCTTTTTGCAGCATTAATAGCGTTTGACAAAAACATGGACCGTACTCAACGTGCATAAAAGGAGCTTAAAACTCTCCCCATTCCCTTCAAATAAGCTTTTAAATTGTATTAATCCCAAAGAAGTGGATAAAGTGCGGTGAAGAAAGTACCAGTTTTTGGTGATTAAGTTTTATGTTTCATTCTCTTTAGCAATTATTAATCCCAGGATTGGTTTGACCCACATTTTCACTTATTCTTTAATTGACTAACCTCTCGGTATACACGCTTTTATTACTTTCACGTGTAGCATCATTTGTATCTCATCCAAGGTGGTCTTCTGTACTTCTTTCATTTCAGTTTTCCTTAGACACGTTTTACAGCAATGTCTTAAAAGAATGTGTAAAATTGGATGGTCCCTTCTTAACTTAGCGGTTTCATTATATCCTCTCTTCGTAATACTTTAAATCGTCTTTCTATTCGTCTATCTGTATTTTCTTTATATCTTAATGCCTAATTTACATTTTTTCCAGTGTAATTTTAGTGCTGTAGGCACAATCTAATGTGCTTATAGAGGTAAACTCCAATTGTGTGTATTTTAGATGTCAATAACTAGACCCACTGAAATTCCCTGGTGATACTGAACGACTTTTGGGTGAAAACGTTTTTCGGTGGATGTTTTCTCGATATATTTCTTTGCTCACGTCGGTCGGGATATGGGACGGAAGAATTTAAAACGTAAAAATATACATTTTGAACGCCGTCTCTCTTCTCCGTTCCTTCCGTGGTGGACCTTTATACGCTTCTCCATTCCTCACCCCGCCATTCCTCTACAAAGTTCATTCATCTCTCTCCCTCCCATCCTTCCCCTTCCTCTCCGTCCAACCCCTCCGTGCCCGCCCCCTCATGTTGTTTATTCCTTCGCTGCGTTTTCCTCCTCCCGTTGGGAGATTAGCGCCCTTGCAACGACTGTGGTTGCGGGGATAAGAAATGTTTATGCGTGCGGGCATTCGATCCAAGATAGAAGAGTTAAAAGGCCGCGGTAAGCGTTAATTTCTTACTGTGTGGGACTTTCCCAGCCCGCCGCTGGATCGCCCCCAGATAGATGTACCCAACTACTGAAAAATATCTAGTCCGCGAACTGTAATGTGGGCTAGGGTTCGGAAAGAATTAGTGTGATGATTGGAAAGTTATGGAGTATACCTTTGCTTTGGCTTCCACACAATATGTATTCTTTCTTCGATCGGTTTCACTACTCAATGACATCTTGAGGAGTACTGGTATATCTTATATTATTTTATGATCGCACAGTTTCTATATTGTGTTACTTTCCTAACATCATACTCGTTGGATGGAATTCCTCTCGGCTTCAAATATCTCATATAAACGTTTCCTGTGAAAGTTTAGGTATGTAAACTTGTTCTTTCAGGGAATCACGACATTTTTGTGTTTCCTTCGTGAGAATGATTGTGCACTGCTTCCATGTAGTTCTGTTTCTTCAATGCTGTTAATATATTTACGGCTTGTCTTTCCACGCTCTGAATCACGTTTGTTTAGGGATATTTACGTAGTCGAATAAGTTTTTTTAAATTGTTTTTCAATATCGTAATACTTTTCGTAGATTCGCGCTCAGTGAGCACCTATTTCTCTTTTAAATTGGTCTCATATTCATTGTGCCTGCCAGAAGTGCGATTGCTGCGATCTTTGAGCCGTCAAGCGTAGATAAGAGCATGGCAGAAGTCACAGAGAGGAAGAAAATCCAGCGTCGGCAGTATTCCGCTCTTATTGGAAAGTGGGATGACGAAAATGTACCCTCCTTAAACGATTTACAGCGAATGAAGTGTCATATACGTGACGCGTGAGTAAATATTCAAAATGCCACTACAACTGCTGCATCCTAAGTAATTCGAACCTCTACCCACGGATTCGGAAGACAGGAAAATTGTTATCGAACATTTTTGATTTTTCCTGACGATTCCTTATTTTTACAGCGTTCAGTTAGGAGTCATTACAAAAGTAATTACATGGAACGGTGTTATGGAGAGAAAGATATCTGCGCGATAAAAGTAGTCTCCTTACGTGACTGAATCTATTGCCATAGACCATAGGCTCCTCTAAGCTTTGTATGAGGTACTTCCTTGAAATTTTTCCAGATTATCGTTATCATTTAAAAAAATCATAGAATTGCCTTATCTGAACTTGAAACTAGATTGAAAAATGCTTTGAAAACGAAACATAGCATCATTTGGTTTGCATAGTATATTGTTTGATAGGGCGTAGTGTAGGTCATGTACTTACTTCGTCATATGCTGTGAGTGCACCCCCATGGATGGAAAAATTATTTTCACAATGATTATATTATCCATGTTCCTTTTTCTCTATCCGTATATTGTTCACCTTGGAATTCTTTCACACTCCGTAATGTTCTTCGGGTGGTTAGGTGTACGTTCTCCATTTCTTGTCATCGATTTCATTTCTAGTACTTCAATGCTCTTGTTTTTTCGTTACGTATCTTGAACTCGGCATGGCTGTGACCGTCAGCGTGATGCCGTATTTCGCCGCCCTTTAAATCTCCACCCACTAATGTCATCAAAATGAATATATAGCTTACATTAATTGTGGTCGTAAAATGTCATTTAACGTTCTTGCTGTCGACGGTCATTCCGTGATGGGCTGAGACTTCTATTTTCCTTGAAAACCTTAATTTCGAACGCATTGTGAAGGAATAGTTGAAAATCTTTAAAAAAAAGCCTATGTACCGTACGTAATGCGTGTATCGAATGCGGGTGCGTTTTACGATGGAACCGACTTGAGGTAGTTTCCTCTGCGGATTTTATTATTGGTAAGTACTTCCCCTCGTAAATCATTTGAAAACTAAGATTCTCTTTTGTTATTAGCATCATTTGTGAATAACTTGGTTTAATGAGTGTTTGCAACCAATAAATGTGACATAAATGCACAATTTGAATATTTTGGGCAATATTTTTCGTATATCGCGACTTTATTGAGATAACTTGAATAAGTAGCGGTCGTGACTCAGATGCGCATCTCTGCGTTTTTAATTTTCGACTGAAAAGCGCAATGTGCCTTTTTTTGTAAGCAATCACATTTTAGATTTGTGCCAGTGCCTTGAAGTAATTATTCCATCCTAAATTGTTGCAAAGTTTTTAATTAAAATTGGATCTGCTCCGGATTATAACATGTGCATAATCATTAAGGAGTCGTGACTGTATTTCGGTGAAAACAACACCCTGTGGTGGAAAATTTCTGTGTTAGGCAACCGAGGTCCGTCATTGTGGCAACCTTGAGAAATGCATGTCCTTCACTCATTCGGGAACCATTTCGCCATTCATATCGTGTCATGAAACAAAAACGCTCACAGCCAAGCCTAACTATGCACCAAACCAACGTACTCACTAGTTCTCCTGCGAAGGTATATGGTCTTCTATAAAGTGAGCTAAACTCCCGCTCAAGGAAGGAACAATTACTCCACACGCGAGTCTCCGCAGGAAACCGACCATGGCACTTCGTTACGTAAAACAGAAGTGAACCGAAGATGCTCACGGAGGCACGTGTTTCGGATACCAAGTTGGGCCAGGCTGTGGCCCAACAAATCCAATATAATCCGTCGTATACCGTGAAAGAGAGAGGATATATTTTTTGGATGGAGAAGAGATGAAGAATATTTTACATGGAAATTGTTGAGTTTGAATGTTGGGGATCATGAGGATTGAAGTTGACGAGTGGGAGATCAGTAAATCGCTAAGGGGTGTTTCCTGTCATCTTGATAATAGTATTTTGTCGTCTGGCACATTGGCCCTCGTGATCATAGCATTAATGCGCAACAAGGTGTCCAATTTCTGCACTGATGACGGCCACGTCCGGGGATCGTCTTCGCCTCCCGAGGCTTGACGAAGTTGTTCCGGCCCACCTGTCTCCCTTGTCATTGGCGACTTGATGCTCGTGGGGAGCATTTCGTCCACGGATTGCTCCGCTCACTGCTTAATGTGATTCGCAATTCTCGCCAAACCCCCAACCACTCCCCACTCTCACACACCTACCGTTTCCCTCCCGCCCCCTCTCCTCATAGTGCCCTCCCCTCACCAGTCATTCATACCCACTCCCCCACCCACCCCCGCCCCTTCAACACCCTGCGGGTACTCGGGAGGGAAGAGCGTCTGCGTATCCACCAGGGCGTGCCCTTCCCCTGCGCCAGGGCGAGCAGGAAGCGGGGTCGGGAGTGTGAGAGGGGGGGGGGAAACTTGCCCCACCATCCCGATCGGCATCCGCCCTCGTGCCACCCACGCGTGGCTGACCTGGTCCTCTCTCCCACTTCTCCCCACCCCCATGGCGCGTACGTAGAAACTTGGTCGGGCCGTCTGTCGTTGGAAGGGTGAATATCATTCCCCCACGTCCTAGCGGGAGTAAAAAGAAAAGGCTTCACTTTTGTCCGCAGGATTAAGCCCTCGAAAGTTTTTTGATTGTTCGCTGTCCCATTGGCTCTTCGGGGCTCTCGTCAGCTTTCAGTCCGCGCAGTGAGAAGTACCTTTCGTGTTTTTCATTTCATGCTCTTCGTGATTGGTAGCGAACTTCATAGAAGATGGTGCAGCTAAAAATTATGCATATTTATTTTTAAATCTACTCTTAAAAGTTAAATCCGATGCAGAAAGTGAATCAGCGGGTTTAATTGTTCATTCCACGTGGCTGAATTTGACAGTTACTCATGTATAGAATGACAAAATACCAAAATTAATAGAATGGAGAGAACATTTCTTAGAGATGAATCGCATATCGCAGGTAAACACCGCCCTATAATATGTTATGAATTATTTTACCATTTGATATTTTTTTAACCACGAAGAATCTCTTCGCCAGATCTACGTTAAGTCATTGGTATAATGATTTATGGGCAGCGGTGCTAGGACACGTGAATTTTCATTATTATTTTACTCCCGTTTTCATTTATTTTTCTGCTCGTATGATCATTATTTTAATTCATAATGTTACCGCTTCTATAATTAGAAAATTATAACCATTTGTTTTTTTGTGTTCTGTTATTAAAAATTAAATACTTGGCTATGAGAAACTGCTGTATTAATATTTGTATTATAGGTAATGCTTTTTAGTGATACCAGTGTAAATTTAGGGAGCATCGCTTGTGGGAAGTTGTTTTGTTATTAATTAATAATGGGCCCGTTTTTGATGGTTTTGGTATTTTTTAATCAGTAAATATTCTCAGCCTTCGTGAACGTCCTTTTTTATAAGATAGTTGTCCTAAGCACAGTTTTTCATTTCATCCACTTTTTTATTCGTTTCATGATATTGATTAATCACTTTCAGATGTTATCTTTGAAATATTATATATGTGTGTCCCTTTAGCACCTTGAAGGAAAGAAATAATAGAGTGATTAGCGAGTTTTATTAGTTCCCCTTCTTGAAAGAGGGAAATGTGAGTACAAAATGTGGATTTTGACCGTCGAAAATGGGGTTTCGCTGTTGAAACTTTATAGTCGCCTGCATCCCTCCCGCAATTACTCGGAGCATGTCTAATCCGTGGTCCATTCCCGGAGCCTCGTCGGGCAATGCGGGCGAAACATGGCGGCAGAGCGTGTCCGCTAGCACCCTCGCCCAACCTCGATCATTCCGTCCCGTCCACATTGAGATTACTCACGGCTCTCCAGTGCGCCCCGCTATAGGGATGAGAGATGATGATGTTGGTAAACCCAGTCGCATTGCCTCATCCATTTGGTTTTCTCTCCCCGTGGGGATACAAACGAGAGACGAGAGGTGTCTACTCAAGAAGTTTCTTTAAATCGTCCTAGTTCGAAAACAACTTTCTTAAGTTTTAGCTTGTCGTAGTTTTAATAGTTTCTCATCTATTTAAATGAATATCTTGTAATTTTTACCCTACCTTATCGTAATACTGAGTTCCGTAGACATGCGTTAGGAAATCGATACTTCGTGATTTTCGATAGAACAGGAAGCTTGGCATATGACAAATGGCTTTCTAATGTTAAAATTTGTCAAAGTTGTTTTGTAAAAAATGGGGTCGCTTTGTTCTCATAAATTAAGATCCTACGTTGTTTGGGTATCTCTTCTTCAAATTCTGCTTTAAGTGCATCTATTCTTTTATCATGAATGGCCGTATCAATCTCGGGAAAATTGGGATACTCATTGATGGAAAACCCGATATGATCTTTATGATCATCAGAATTCGGTATTTCGGTACTGCTTAAATTCTGCTGCCACTCGATTTAAACACAAGAAAAAACCCGAGTAGCCAATTCCCGCTTATATTCCACTCTATCATGCACTTCGGTAGATATACGAATTTTTCCAATGACTATTGATTTATGCACATATCGCTTGAGGTTCGCGTTCTTTCATCGATTACTAGAAGTGAAAGTAACCATCTGACGCATGTCTTCATTACTATTTTTTTACTGGGGACTTATAGTTGAGGTAGAGTGATGCCGGATGACAAAAGTAACTCGATGTCCGCATTTCGGTCAGTTCTGATATTTAAAGTTTTTGCTCCCTTTGAAGGGTATTAGAAAATACTCTATGATAGCGATTCTACCGTATCGTAAAATAAAGAAGCATTAGATAGGGGTGGGTTTGGAAAGTCGCAACAGCTAAGTGTTTAGCGATTCTTTTTTTTTTAAGGCCCCATCAGCCGGAAACTCCTCCTCCACTCCCTGGCCCTGTTGAGCTTTGTTCCAAGGTGCATTGTTAACAATTACGAGTGAATTTAATTTTTTAATAAGAAATATTACTCATCAGGATATGAGAAGATGTTGCAGTTGTTGATGCTGCATCGTCACGAAGACCTTTTGGGAAACCTCTCCTTCCTTCTTCGTCTGCCCGCCCCGCAACCATTTTCTCTCCCCCGCCTCGGAGAGACGTCGCCACCCGGCCCTTCCCTCGCAATCCCCTCCCTTTCCATCACGAGCTACCACCGCCCTCCACTCCCTCCTTCAATCAAACTCACCCACTCCCCTCTCCCTCCCAGTCTTTGTCGACTGATTCTTCCAGACAGCAGCCCTCCGCCATGCTCCATCAGGCTGGGTCGGTAGGCCTATGGCCCTTCCTGCCACCTGCATGTTTTTGCCATATCACTTATTTACGACCTCTCGAGACTGATTTCGATGATTCTTCCTACAGCGAATGACTACTAGTAACGATGATATTGAAACATCCCTGAGAACTACGTTAAGGAAAGGAAAATTTCCTTTCCTTAACGTTGTCACAGAGGTACTAGGATTTCTGCCTACAAGTTGAGCTACATGGGTAGATCTGACTTTCAAGATCAGTGAAATGGAGCCCGTGATCCACGGCTAGCCATCATCGGCATCTTCATCGCTTCAGCATTTCAGTAGTTTAGGTGTCTACAATTTTCCTTACGACTCGGAATTCACTCCATTTCAGTGTGTCTTCTATTTCATTATAGATAACGTTTAGTCATGGGAGATGATATCAGAAGGTACTTCGTTCAGGAACATTCATACCGTAGACCCCCGTCGAATTGGAAGACTAATGTTGACACCTTAATAGATGGGAAATATATACATATAGGATAGACTGGTTCTTGAAAAAAAATATATATTTTTTTAACTTTTTAAAAGCAGCTTATGCTGGAATCATTTTTATCTTTCAAGCATTAAGTTGGTTGTGAATCATGAAGAACGGTATTTCTGGTTTTCGAATAAAATGGGGTTAGACAGTTGATTCTCACTTTCATTTAGTTCGTTCGCGACTTTCTTTTTTTTAATCCACCAGTGTTGCTGTTCGGAAGAGTGTTTCATAAGCTTTTATTCTCTTACACACGAATGAATATAATTTGTTTTCCCTTAGTTGCCCTGATTGCCCTTTGTATTTTTTAATATTATCCCTTTGCGTCAAATTGCCGTAAAAATTATTGGTTTGAACACCAACAGTTATCATTCCTTACGCGTTTTAGTATTAGATTGGGTTGTACAATGCCGTTTGGTCTTGGCAATTGGTATAAATTATCTATCAATATGAACGCCGAACGTTATACGAGTAAGATTAACGAAATATTGAAGAATTAACTGAAATATCCCCGTATATTTTCCTCCGTGTGCCCTCCCTTTTCGCCGAAAAGTAGTAAATTAAAGAGTTGAAAATTCGAATCAAAGAATACGGATTTTTTGGTTTGCAACAACGTGGTGGGTTATCTGTGGTTCCTTTGACCTCGAAGAAATCTAGTTGCATCTTGCATATCATTTATAGTGACATAACCCTGTTCAGAAGGTTTTTTCATTCTTGTCCCTAGTTATGGAGTGGGTTGTTGAATTCCACGAAAGTTTAAGGTAAAAGATTTAATCAGAATAAGATGAGGAGGAGAGGGCGACGGGTTGTTATATTACCTATTGCCTGCCGTATTCATGGCAGAGTCTTCCTGTAGATTCGGAATTATTAAAAGGTGTGGGGGCGTCTATTTAAACGTAGGTAGTCATGGTTTTGCTGATGTATATTGTCGTCGCTAACAGGTAAACATAAAATGTTAATTAGAAAAATTTTAATCATATGTGTATCAAATGGAATTCGTGCGTTTATGATCTGGCAGTTCACCTTTGATTTTTACGCTTAGTAATGCATCTGGTAGATGAGTAATGCGAATGGTAAGACTCCCATGTTTTCCTGTCGATGGTATTCTCCCAAGGTTCTGCTTAATAGTTCTCCCGCATGAAAACTATTATTAAATTTTGCATTAGGAGGCCATTGAATCTCTTAGTGTCTCTTTGCTAAAAAAATTACGAAGGTGGTATTCAGAGGAGAGGCACAAAATGAAGGAAAAATATCGTTTTCGTTTATGATAGTTCTATTTTATTATGAAATTGAAACTTTTCAAAGACAACAATTCCAAAGAAACTGCGTGGATACGCAGTATTTCGTTGATACTTTGCAACGGGTAACATTTAGACTTTAGTTACTCTTAAACGAACGAGTTTGATTACAACCAATCCATGGAAAACCCCAGCAATCGCACTGTTCGATTTTGTGATTTCTTCCAATATTTGGTGAATATTTCCTGTGTTGTCAAGTTGTGATTGCTCCTCACTGAGCAGTATCATTAACAAATTTGAGTGTACAGAAGCGTAGAAACTTTTTTTTTTGCTTCTTTCCGAGCATTAAAGACCACAGTAATCAACTTTAAGGGTTTTTTGATAGGTGAAGATAAATAACCTTCCGCTCCAGGGTATGGTGGCCGATTCATTTCCGATCCCGCGTATTAATTTAAAGAGGGCGCAAGATATTAATCATGGTTTGCTATCAGGCGTATGAAGAGTAGTAGTTATTATTAGGGGCGGCGACTGACAGCCGTGGACATATTCGCCATTTAGGATAGGTAGGTGATTTGGTAGAGATACGGTTTTCAGGGAAAGTAGAAAGGGTGGAGAGAAAGCCGTCGTCGGTTTAATCTACTGCTAACGAAAAGCACCACGGAGTCCACAGTTAAACATTCCATCTAGTTGATATATTGTTCCACTTGAAGTGCACATGGCACCCCAAGGATGGATAGGGATGCCGCTACAAAATTCAGCCTCCGTCGGGATTCGAATCCGGGCCTTCGGTGAAGGAAGCCAGTGCACTACACGCACTACAAAGCTGATCCCTACGAAGTTATTTAACTAATGAAATAGGAATCGGCTTCATTCTATTTGTTTTGTTTTGATTCCCCCCGCTGATCTCACCTGTCGTGCTCCTTACGCCTCTTGGATGGTTTGGTCGCGTGGTGTTGGGGGATGGCCTAACCCCCCCCCCCCCCCCCAGTGCCCGTCGTCTGCATCCATTTCCTTTCCTCATCCTTTCCAAGTGACCGATCTTGCTTCCTCTCTGCGCCGGTAAACGATTCCTCATAATAATTTGATCGGCGGAAAAATCTCGTACTCCACTTCTTCCCCCCCCATCCGCCCGTTTTCTCTTTCCGGCGGAGTGTGCTTGAAAGGAAGGAGTTTTTGTTTGACGGCACCCCCGCCTCGCTCTTCTCTCGCCCAATGGAGGATGCCTTCGGGAGGAAGGAGCCCCGCGATCGGGTGTGGGGAGGAAAGGAGAGAAGGTATCCTTCCTTCGTCCCCGTCTCGCGTAGCCCAAGAGGATAGTTGGATTTGTAAGCTGGGGTAGAGGGAGAGTGGGGTGGGGTGAAAAGGAATGGAGAGAAGAACCCCCTTTTACCATTTTCATCCCCGTACAGACGGCCGAGAGTGAGAGAGCTAGTTCCTCTCTCTCCGCTTCGTTCCCCCATCCGCCGCCCCGCTCTCTCACCTACCGTCTCTCCCTCTTTCACCGGGGCCGCCCCTCCTATTCCCGTCTCTTGCCGTGGAAAAGTGGCAACCCCGCCTCACCCCTCTCATCCGCCTCCTGCCTGCGCTCCCCCACCCGGCGTTGCCGGTTCTCCCACCCTTCTCCCTCGCCATCCCGTTGGGTTGGTCCACGCACCTCTTCCGTTCGGTGCCGGGGAGTTGAGAGCCCTTCCCCCACCCTCCCTCCCCGCCTCTTTCCTCCTCCCCTCCCACGTCCATTCTACTCTCATAGCTCCCCACCCTTCCTCCCCCCGGCCGCCCTCCGCCGTACTCCCTCCCCCTCTCCACATCCATTCTCCCATCTCCACCCTTACCTCGCGTTATGTCCACCCGACCGTCTGAACCGAGTTCCCTTCTGGCTCTCCCTCCTCGCCTCTATCTCTCTCGCTGCCCGAGCACCTCTCTCCCGTCAGTTCGTAGCCTATTTGGCGTCGCCCTTCTTTCCCTCGCTGCATCCCTCTCACGCTAGGTGGCGCTTATTAAGATTCCTACTAGGTGTCTCTCCTCATTTTCTGACCCTCCTTCCCCTTTCACCCCGGAGGTCATTGCCCACCTCCTTTCCGCCCATCTCTTTTGGTTTTAGTAGCATCAAAAGGGAAAGAGTTACAGTTTTGCATTATAATTTTCTCTTCCTCTCACCTGAAGGTAGCAGCATCATTGTTTCCTTTCGGAATTTGCCAAACGGGGCGTGTGTTTCCACTAAATTCGTGAATAAAGTAGTTTGGTTAAGGTGGTTAAACACCGCGTTAAGTAGTTAACACACGTTTGTGGGCCAAAACGTTTTGCTCAGATTTGATTTCTTTCCCTCGCAATTTTCCTCTATGCTCTCGTAGCGAGATCATTTAATTTTGAAAGAGAGAGAATTCGATTTTCGAGGAATGATTTAATTTCGTCGTCAATGCAAGTCGATAAAAGCCCCCCCCCCTTTTACAATTCCTTTTAAGAGTATGTGACAAGGTGGAAAAAAAATAATTTTTTTGATTTCACATCTGACGGTGTGTTGGTAGTTTTTTCTCGATATCGTTGTTAGCGGGAGTTGTGACTTTACGAAAAAGAGGTTACACTTATCCTCATGTGCCTTGTGTGATCCAAAACGTCAAATTTTAGTGAAATTGGATTTTCTTCCTCCATAATGTGCCTCTCATACTTTGGTTTTGGGATCATTAACTTATGATCTTTTAAATCCAGTTGTCGGCAGATAATTTCCATATAAATGTAAGCCTCTGGTAATGCTTAGCAGTCAGTTGTTGGTGTATTTAGGACGAATTCCGCGAAAAAATGGCATCTAATGAATTAAGGCCTAATCTGAAAATCTTTCACTTATCGCCCAATGTTCTTTTGAAATTTCTTTGTGCCTGGAAGTGTTACTTAGTCCATTGACGACAAGAAATTTGGCCACCCTACAACTGCTGTGTAAGGTAATGTTTAATTAAGCTTTTTAAAATACGTAATGATATCTGTAAATAAGGGCTCTTGTTAAATCACAAAGATCTGTAATTAATTATGGTATGTCCGAAGGCTGATATTTTCGGCTACCGGTATTCTCTGAAAAACCCATCAAAGGCGCGCATGGCTGGAGATGCAAGCACCACTGGGAAGACTTGGAATTGTTTTAATGGATTGGTTAGATTCTGAGACACTGTGATAAAGTTTTAAAAATATGATTTAGTACCTGTATTTTTGAATTTGTTGTCGTATTACAACTTTGGCCTCGAAGGATTGATTTATCTAATGAAGGGAATCTATATGCCCTATGCTGTGCCAATTTCACTCTATCGTAAGATCATGTCTTCTATGTTTTCCAACATAGTTCTTCTAGTATTGTGGTCACATTTCTCCATATTTTGATAAATTTCAACAAATCGCTTGACCACGGCTCCACGCAGGACAGTCTGATGCTTAAAATTATGTATTTTGTTACTAGAACGTTAAAAAGATACCACTTGATTTCAGGTTTTGATGGGTAAAAATACAACCAGTTTATTGGAATAACTTTAATTTTGACCGGTGTTCACCGGACGGGTTTATGGTGATACCAAGTGTGCGGTTCGGTGGCAGAACACATGGTTATATAAAGTTCCGCATTTGATAAAAAAAGTTGCAGGTGTTACATTGTTACGATGAGGAGGTGCACCTCTCGTTGTCGTATTTTCTCTTATCTTCAGGTAATAGGTTTACTCGATTTGTCGGCTTATTTATATCTAACTGGAATGTTGGTCTCATTGAAATCGCTTAAGTATGAGACCCCTTCACATGAATATACATACGAGTATATGTGCACATTTTGCGAGATGTATCACCCATTTTTTGCGTTTTTAGAATGGCATCATAAAACCGGTTTTCATGTCTCTTGGGATATTAAGCGATCTCTTGTAACTAAGTAATTTCATTGGAATATTTTTTGGTGATCCGTTGATTGGTGTACTGTAGTTGATTAAAGTTTGGTGGCGGCAGGTGTGAGATTACGCGTGAGTATCAGTGGATGCCAAGAATATCGGCACGTTCCGCCTTTAATTTTGGATGCAACTGAGTATTTTAATGCAATGCTCGGAGCCATGCTTTTTGTTCCCAACGGAAGCAGGTGTTGGAAGGATTTTCACATGAAATGATGAACGCCGAGAATCAGTCAGGTGACGGTTTATTTAGATTGTCTCTCTTAATGTGTGGCATCGGTCTTGTTATCTAAAAGGATTGATAGTCCTTGTCTAGACCTTTATTCTCGCGTAGCTTTTTCAATTTAATTTTCGAAGGGTCTCTTCTTCCATTGCCTCATTGAATGCGATAGCGACATGATCGCTTTTCTGACCAATTGTGGTGATTTCGTTGTACTTAATCCATGTATTATAGGTTCCAACTTGATGTTTCCGATTGAATTAAGGTAATTATCACAAAAGTAGCAGCGAAGCTTGCGTATTAGAAGTTCGATATCTCTGTGCGCGAGCAAAGGGCTATTTTTTCCTGTTGGCCCATTTTTTTAAGTCTGTTTACCCAATATGTTCCTCCGTAGGCCTGCTTTGGTGGGTCAGAAGTTTTTTTGAGAGCCAAACCCCCCTAAGTCGATGCCTCTTCCGATCCCGAGATGGGACTCGAACCGCGATTGTGGGTGTGCATGTTGGCGCGTTACCCACCGCCCGACAAATGTCATGCCTAACACTCATCAATTGGATATATGGTTACTTTGATTCATTCTGTATTTATTCTCTTCATACTCTTGCGTCTATTTCTTGAGCACCAGCGCTGTTCGAATGATGTTACTGGAATCGGATATGTACGAAATCTTTAACAGCATTCAGTCTGCTTTTCTTTTCAATACTTTCATGACATGCATAAGTATTTATGAGTCAGCCTCGTCCAGGAATAGTAAGGAACATCGGTTTAAGGTAATCCTTAGTTTATGTATCCCTCATGGCCGATGTTTAAGTGCTGTAATGACAGGACCGTCACAGGAAGTGTTCTTCGAAGATTATTGCACCGTTTTGTGTTTTTATGGTCGGTGGTAGACCTTGAACTCGTGGTCCTTCTGAGCTCTTTCAGTGGTGACGCTTTTTGTTGCTTCTTCCTGATAGTAATAAATATCAATAAAAAGTCACGAATTCCTTCAGGGTATTATTTACCAAGTACCCATGGACTTATAATGACATGTTATTACATTAAATAAAGTGTATGTTAACTTCTCATTTCGTGTATTGTAAAAGTGCTAACTTTTGATTCCATTTATCACCGACGAGGGAAATATTTGTCATGGGAAGGAAATTTAGACGGCACGTGATAGAAAACTCTTCTTGATGAATATTTGTTTAACAAAAATGAATGTGTCGTTTTATAATTTTGATTTGTCACGTTTCGGTCGTTCGGCCCCTTTTGAACGCTATATTTTTACGGTGTCTTTTATCGTTAGCTTGAAAATACGGGATGGAACCAGTAGGCAGGTATTTCTCGTAAATTCAAAAAATAGAAGCTCATCACCTGACGCCTAAAAGACGGTCCACTTGTACTTATGGGACTTATGGTTACAGACTTGTCATTTAGTATAATACTGGAGAGATTAAATATCCTGATGGTCGATGTTGTTGTCATATCTTTTGAGCCTTGGGGTTTATTTATTACCTTTCCAAGAATTTTAGCATCTGGAAAGTTCATTCTCGAGTGATCTGTTCCTTTTAATTGCGTCTCATTCCAAGGTCTGCATTTGACTACACTTGACTATCCCTTTCTCTTTGTAACTCGATGCCTTTTCGTGAGTCTCTTTCTGCCATTCCTCCTGCGGTACAGTAAAGTATTTTACTCATTGTGAACCGACCGGATTATTTTACACATGATTGGAACCATTTTCGGCGCCACAGTCTATTTATTATTCTAATTCCCTTCGTTCATTCTCAGAGAAGTCCTTGGAATAATTCCGACGTTTGCGTCAAATGGCGGTTTTGGTTGCCTGATCTCCGCAAGTGTGTGTTGGGCGTTAAAAATCTTATCGGGCCCCTGCGCCTTCCCTTTTGCCGTCAAATGCCGGTGCATTGGAAACATCCCCTCCCTGAGGAGAGGAGTTTGCCCGGGCCCTTGCCTCCCTTCGGATTCGGCCCTTGCTCCATCCGTGCTTGCACATCTGCTCTTTTCCCGCCCCCGTTTCTTCCTCCGCGCCCCCTCTCCCTTTTTTCACCTCGGCTGCCCCTGGCTCTCAGCCCTCTTCCACGGTGGGTCTCTCTCCTGCCTCCCCTTCCCCAATTGTGTTCGTGTGCAGAGGAGGGGATGGCGGTCTTGCACCGACCGGTTATCTATCGAACCCTTCCCGCCCCGACCATGCAGCAGCCAAACAACCCTCGTTCCATGCGTTCGCTGGGTTGGCCGTGATAGTTACTCCTTTCTTCCCTTCCCCCCCCCCTTATTCCCTCTCTCTTTCTTTCGTACTCTTCTTGGGCTTGGTTTTTCGAGTTTACGGGGAGGACTTTAAGGGAGAGGGGAAAGAGGAAGTAAGGGCGAAGGCGGGCATCTGCCATGCGAACGTATCGAAGGGGGTGCCCTTTTTCCGCGATGGCATTCTCAGCTTGGGTCGCCTCTCCCTCCCGATGCGTCCTCACTTCTATCTTCTCCTCGCCCTCAGTGTCCCGTCTCGTCACTCGCAAAAGGGTTGAATGATTGATGCATTGTGCTTTTTTTTCTCAACACGTACTCTTGTTTTGAGCTGGGTTTTCTCTCGGGTGTACCAGTTTCGTTTTACTCGTAAGGTCTCGCATTGTTCGGTTGGTATTGGATGGCTTTCGTGTTTTGATGACAACGCGGTGTTTACCGAATTATAGATTTTTAATGTGCCAGCTACTCTCACTCCCTTTCATCCTGTCAAAAATTTAGACCACTTCAATGCAAACATAGTTGGTAGAGAGAATAATTATAGGGAGACAAAAAGAGAGTTTCTCCCACAAATTTAATCAGGAGACTTGAGTCTGCCTTGTGTCTGACACCTGACTGAGTTTGCCTTGTGCAAGCACAGTATTGCTGTTATTAAAATACAGTTATTAGCTAGGCCTTCATAAATTTCCTTACTCTGTTTTTTTTATTTGTTTAGCTTTGAGAATCAACTATACTAACACCTATTGACTGTTTTTGAAAGTAGGTATTTTTCTCTTTTTCCTTGCGTAGTTTATTTTGGATTTATTTATGCTTAATATAGTAGAAAGCTTGCTTAGTACTGCTGAAGGCTATCATAGAGTGTAGAATGTTGGGCAGGTGAGGAAGGGATGGAAATGCATGTTGGACGGAAGAGAGGGAAGAAAAAATATCCGGATTCAAAGAAGGGTTTATTGCAGTGTTGGATGTCAGGTTGATTTTGTTACTGGGGGCAAAGAAATGTATCGTTTTATGATTGTATCCATTCAAAACTTTGCGTAAATGGTAGTATATCAATAGTAATAGTAGAGTTTTTAAAAAGTTATTTGCGTTTTTTCTTTGTTTGCTATGTCTCCATACTAGCAGCGATGGTCATTCTCTACAAATTTCACAACGTAATTAGTTTCTTTGAGTAGCGTGACAGAAGTTTTATATAATTTCCAGTCGTTCATTCGCGATAGGTTACCGCAATTCTTCGCATAATATGCATGCTTGGAATGGATGTACCATGTCACACGAGAGCATGCGGCATTACTCATACCTTCCTCCTTGTTATTTTTATGTAAATTTGAATAATTTTGTGTTCACGATTCAATTGTCGCTATAGCATTTTCGTGAAATTTCGGATTACATTTCTTTTGTCGCCCAATTCGAGAGGCCATCGATCTGAGCGCCAATTTCGTTGCGCTTCTGGCCCTTCTGCTATTTCTCCCAAGGCCCTTAAGATAAGCAACAGCTTGCGATCATGGCTGAAAGGTCATGCTGAAAAGCATTTCTTGAATTGCCACGGATGAATGTGGATTTCGACGAGTTTTTTTTGAGGATTGATAATACCTAATTATTTTTAAAATTAAAAAAATAGGAATCATGGTAATTTTGAAATTGTACTTTTCAGATGTATATAAGTGGAATAGCTATAGTATATCCCGTTTTTTATTACAATGATTTACCGTCCTCGACAAACATACCTCTTTCAAAAAGAGTGATATCATGGCCCCGATTTATTATAGCGAACTAAGTTATCGGAACCATTTTGTTAATTATCGCGGAAATAAAGGAAACATTCTCGAGGTTATTGCTTCGTAAATCACTCGATACTTTTGATGCTGTCTGCCTTTCGGAGTGTAACTTGGAAGTTGTGTGTTACCTTTGAAACGTCACGCATAAATGAACATGTGACAAGTGGTGCGTCAATTCGTACCGAAAGCAGTTGCTGTGTACACTTTCTCCACAAAAGTTCAGGTGGCCTTTCCTATTTAACACGTACTTTCGTTTGCCAACATATCAACGTAATCCTGTATTTGATTATACTCTGGTGTTTCGGCCATACTTATATGGTACAATTGCAATTTTTATCCATTTAGAGATCTGTTAGAGGTATTTAAAGTTAGAAAATTAGGTCTCAAGTTTGTCTTTAAATTAGTTCAAAGTGGTGAATTACAATTGAACAGTGATTTTGTATTGCTAACACCTCTGAATTAATCTTAATCTACTATTAGTAAATTATGTACAAAACTGTCGTTAACGAAAAGAGAAAATTGTACATTTCGGGTATCGATTTAATTCCCTTCCTCAATGTGGGTCTTTTTTCAGATTTGATTTATTTGAAGAAAAATAAATTCCCCACTACTCGAAATAAGTGCCTTTGAGGGTTTACTTGGGCCTCGGTTGCTGTATTAGCATAAACGACGAAAGTAGGAAGTGAAACGAAGGGAAAACGCTTACCTTGCTGGAGAGTTCGGCATCGAATCCCTTAAAATTGTTTCACGAGACGTTGGCGAGCTCGGGCATTTTGAAATGATTGTGGGCCCCCATCGAAATTTCACGGTCGCACCCCGTGCCCCCTCTCCTCCCCTTGCTTTTTTCCTTATCTTTGGTTCAGGCCGGCCCTCCCCTCCCAATTCTGTCCCTCCCCCTCCCGTCACCCTCCCCTCCCTGCCTTCGCGTCGCCCTTCCCCTTTGACGCCATCTCCACTTCCGCCGCCTTTGCCACTCCCCGCCTTCCAAACCCCTCTCCCAGCGACCCTACCCCCCTTCCCCTCCCGCCCTCCCTCACACAGCCTTTTCCGGCCTCCGCACTCGCACACCCTTCCCACTTCCATTCCCAGCAGTCCTCCCCCGCCCTTCCCGCCTACTCTACGGGTTGGTTTCCTCACCTATATGACGCCGGTGCCCTCCCCTTGTGCTGCTGCTTCCCCGTATTTTTGTTTGGCAGTCAATAATTCGAACTCCCGATTAAAAGTACAGAAACGTATGATAGCTCGCTCCCAGGGGCTTTTGGGAATATGGGAAGGGGGTGGGGACGATCGAAATGGGGGTTGGACAAGTATGGTGACTGACGTGCTCTGTCCCTGTGCCTAGGGTTCGATTTCCATTCTCTTGAGTTGGAGTGTTTGTTATTGTCATTTCCCAGGCTCTCCCCGGTTGGTGATCTGTAAAGAATGTCCTCATTGTCTTCCTCTGAATACTATGTTGCCCACCAGACACAAATGGCATTTGTTGTTAGAGGATTCCTTGATAGTTAATGTTAAGTACACTGACATGGTACCATGCAAGCTACCAATAGTTTGGGCGGCAGGGAATGATTCCTTTTTTAGGCATGCAGCATCAAAATTTAGTTTTGCTTCGATGCCATTTGCCAATAAAAATGTAAACTCCTTTTTTTAATTATGAGGTTAATAACAGCTACGTGCACTATGGTGTCTAGGTACAAAATACTTCTCTACGCATGCGAGACTAGTTGAAAGTCAAAAGAAGAACAGTAAAATAAGGATTAGTCAAAACAGTGGCAACTTTGTGGACTACATAGAATTAAAAAAATATTTTCCCTCTAGTGCGCTCGTTTTCAGTCAGTTGTTGTGATTCCATGTCGTTTGCGGGGAAAATCACAGCATCATCTTAAATGTATGAATTAAGTGAAATTGTTTTGGTGGTGAAGTTGATAAGTACTGGACTGCACCTTGTAGCCGATTTTTTACTTCGAGTTGCAAATCTAACTCTGTGCAAAAATTTATTTGTGCTAGTGCACCCTTATCTAAAGCAATTAGTGCCTTTTTATTATTCCTTTTTAACTTTTTTGGTTGTATTTTATAATATATAATGGCCTCAAGACGACAGGGACTTTGATGATACATGCTTATGTATTTATTATTCATTATTTACCCATACCCATGTATTATGACTGAGGCATACGTTAAAGCAGACAATAATCACTCCGCCTTTGTTTTCTGGTAACACTGCGTTTGCTGGATTTTTTAGTTGCTCGGATAAGACCGAATTTCGTACTCTCTATGCTAATTTGAACGCTACTGGAACGACAACTAGGGAGTACAACTTAGATATAGCGCAATTGGCATTATGGTTCTGTGAGTCAGTCCCTCCTCGACAGAACGAATTCCGTATGAATTGTATGAACATTTTCTGGTTATCCGAGCTTACTCGTAGTACTCGGTGAAAAAATTAACGGTTTTTGCTTCGAGGTGCTTTTCGAAGTGGTTCCAGAACTCGCAATACACTAGAGGTTCCATTTTCATTTAGTACTACAAGTTTTTTTTTCATTTTTTAATACTCGAAGTTTTTCTCTAATCCTATTTCTCTTCCACATTTTTATGAATGTTTCGAGCAAACTAATTCATAGTTTATTTGTTGGAAGAGAATTTTTCCGAAATGTTTACTCCATTGATTTCAATATGATAGCTAGTTTGGTTAACACAAGAGCTTAACGAGAACTGTACAGTTGTTCTTTTCACTGTAGTTACGGCGATATTCTAATTAATGAAATTGGTTGGTACAAGTACAAAGCCAAGTTTGCTCGACGATGATGAAAAATAGTAATGCCCTTGTGGATATGAGAAGATAAAATATTTGACGTTTTTTGTTGTTGATATTTGTGACGCAGAGCTACTCACAGTTCAGTATTCAATTTTGAACGTGGTATTACTCATTTGAACGCTTCATTTTAATGTACTAAGTGTCGGTAATTGGATGTCTTTTTATTTTATTCTCAAGAAATTATCGGCTTGTAACACACAACAACGTGTGCTATTATCCTTATATAGCCATTGCGACATGAAAAAAGACGCGCTTAAATTTTTCATTCATTCTTGTCACTTTATAATCGTTGTATTTACTGACGACTGTCCAAAGGAAAGTTTTTATTTGTTCCCTCATAATGTTTTATACCTTCTTTACGGTGCGATGTGACTTGAACTCCTTAGACTTAGTTGTATCTCTCAGTACAATAATGTTTTGGCCATACGGCGTTGGGTAATGGCGTTTTAGCATAATGCAGCTCTTCCGATTTATTTTACCGAATGGGTTTGCTGATTTGGATTTATTCTATCTTTCCAATATGATAACGAAACTGTGTAGTGATATCAGGTCATCGATTACTCCAGCCATTTGGCATCAAGTCTTAATGGACATTTATTATGTTGGTTCAATCTCTACTGAACTTGTTCGAAAAATTCTACGTACCTTTCGAAGATTTAACAAGAATGTAAAAAGAACTGATTTTATGACTCTCGGAGATAATGCTCTTATTACTTGAAATTTTTTTATGTAGTTTTGAAGATCGCCCCAGACGAAGTGTTACGAATTTACTCAGACATTGAAATATGGCTATAAATTTGTATGTTTTCTTTTAGTCTTCATTTCCCTTCCTATCCCTTAACCTGTCCATTGCATTGTTTCGCGGCGGGTGCTCTTCGGCATTCTTGTGAATAAGTGCCCTTGATGGAATTTAATATGGCCCTAAAATCGAGGATCGACTTAAACTAATTCTCGATAGTCTAACGCAGGGTGAGTGTTCACACTACGCACATTTTCCCGGGGAATACCTGCTTGGTTCACCAAAATATTCCGATCCACCTGCTTTGAAAGAGTGATTTCGAGCGTCGCAGGTAATAATGCATAATGCACCGGCTGGCTCCCTCTTAACTCAGTTAATCAGTTCTTTGATTTTCACTGCTTCCGTCTGCATTTATGTATTCACATTTATATTTTAGTCTGCAAGCTGCCGTGAGGGCGTGTGGCAGGGGATTTCAGATCACCAGTGTTTAGATGGATTGGTGATTATTAGTTGTGCGTACAATTTTATTTTCTGGAAGCACGAATTGGCGGTTAAATAATGGGCCAACTAGTGGGATCCATCTACGATTACTCTCTATTTGCATCCGATTTTTATGCTATCTCCTATATCGAGAGGGACTAGAAAGAAATGGATGTGTTAGCGAGGAAACTTGATGGGTGTTATTTTAATTGCTGTCATTGGTGTGCACATTCTGCGGGCGTTAAAACAAAGGCTTGGTGCCCCTTTTGTGCTAAACTATGCCTGTGCGAATAAGGTGCTGGTGGTCATTTCTCCCCCAGCAAAATTAGCCGCTCAGCGTTCTTGAACTTCCGTGCGGATGTTCTTTCTTGTGTTCCCTGAGCAGCAGGCTTGTTAAGAGCTCTCCTGCTGCGGAAGGTTTAGGCATGGCCTAACACGCAGGGGCTCGTTCTCTCGCAATGGCCGCCGGGTTAAGCCTCCAGTTCTTTTCCGCCCCCATCCATGGGAATATGCGCTCCATTCAGAGCGGCTTCCTCGTCCCCTCCCCTCTTATCCGCCTGTCCCCCTCTCCACCCTCAGCGACCACGTCCTTTCCCTCATTTAAGTCGTCTTTCGACTCAATTAGCTGATGAGGATTTCACCACTCGGTCTGCCATTTGCATGAAATTCCCCCATGCCTCGAAATCACGACCCCCGGACCCTGCGCGGCTCGCGTTCCCCGAGCGTAAATCTCGCACAATTAAGCCAGTTTCTCGCTTATATTTGCAACTTGGACCATTCATTCCTATTTAGTCCTTCACCCACGGTGCCATCTTGTTTTCTATCTTTAGACCCGTAACTTCCCGCCCTCACTTGCTCCTGGCAAATAGCTTTCTCGCACTTCACGTCGTTTCCTTCGTCACGCCATCTAACTAACATCAGTCCATCATAGATCTTAAGTAGGGTCAGCGCCAGCATAGAGTGGAATTAATTCCGTCAGCCTTCCTGGATGGCTAACTTCTCATCCCTCAAACTTTTGGGCCGAGTGCCTATATTTTCCCCAATGCTCCCGGCGTCTTGAAAGGGCGAAACAAGTAAGTGCCAACGTCCAGAGGAGGATCGTATATCGGGGAGAAGTACCCCTTATTTTCGTCGATCACCTCCGTGGGTTCTTCCTCGCATGGAAACGCTTTCATCGGTTCATTTTTGCCTTGGTGTTTTCCTGTGGCGTCAGGGGGAGGAAGGTGAAGCGGGGGGGGAGGGAGGGAGAGAGCGAGCGGGCGAGCAAGCAAGAGGTTTCCCCGTCACCAGCCTGGGCTCACCAGCGCCGCGCGGCGGCCCATCTCCCAAGCTGCGCAAGGCCATCCTCCCTCGGCCTCATTCGCAGCGTGTGGCGAAACACTAGCGCGCGGAGTTCGCGAGAGCGAGCGCTTGGCTCCCTCCCTATGCCTCTCCATCTTCCCATTCCTCTCCTGTCCCCCCCCCCACCCGTGACGGTCTCTTTATCTCGGACTGGATTAGCCGTGGACGTGGAACCCAAGAAGTGGAAAAATATGTGGATTCTAGGGGCGAACGTTATTATTGCTTGCTTTGGGAATGTTTTTGTGTACAGCTTCCCTCAGCGTTGTTTCATTGTCACCCTCGTGTTAGTGGTAGTAGTGTCTTTAAACAGGTTCGTGCTCTGAATATTGAGTGTGACTCTTGGAATTATAATTGTATCCACCCTCTAGCGGCCAGTCCTTCGTTCCTAGGATAATAATAATAATAAACAATTTTTATTGCTCTGGGAGCAAAGTCCCTTGGAGCAGAATACATGTTACATGAGGTTTTGAAAACTATGGAGTGAAACAGGTTTACATAATGCATAGAATAAGGTAATTAAACCAGTCACAAAACACAATTTAACATCATTTGAACGAAACATATAGTGCAATACATACATACAAATACAAAGAACAATAGTTAAATATTTAGCCTGATAGAACAGTAATAGGTCATTTTGGTAGCGTGGTAGACAGATATTCAAACATTTTCCTGTTGAATTAGGATGTGTTCCTGGATAATTTTACTTTATTAGGCAAGCAGTTCCATAGTTTACAGGATGAAATACTGAATGACTTTTCATATATAGCCGTGCGGTATTTGGGAAGATGAAATGTTTTTGTAATGCGGGTTGATCTCTTTGTCGTAAGTGAATTGAATATAAAATTTTCATATAAATATGAAGGGGTTTTAGAATTCAGAACTAAAAATAATTGTGAGGCCTTTTGAAGCATTCTCCTCTGTTCGAGTTTTAACCAATTCAACATTTTATAGTAAGGAGTTACACGTTCATTAAAACGCATATTAAAGATGAATCGCTGGCAAGAATTTTGGAGCCTTTGTAATTTTGTACTTAGCTCCTTGTTCACGTCAGCGTAGACAACTGAGCAATAGTCGAGATGTGGTAATGCTAACGTTTGAACAAGCTTCTGGCGTAATGTTATAGGGATTAAGTGTCTGAAATGCTTCATTGTGTAAAGAGTTTTGTGAACTTTATTAGAAATGGCATTTACTTGCTAGGATGGCTATCATCAGTTATTAATTCTTAAAAGACAGGGATCGCATATTAACCCCTCGCGACGTAAGAATCAGCTGACAATATGACGGCGCATATGTGATGGATTTTCCGAACGAAGGCCCGTAGGAGCGAGTTGACGTAAACGCTTTGTGTTGAGTCGATGTTGTTTTTTCAAATTGATGCGTCACCCGGTAATTTAGAATGCGAGCCGTTTTACACGATGCTAACTTCAGTCGCTGAAATCAGGATGTTCATTATTGGATGCGAACTTGGCGTTAGGTCTCGGATGGACCCTTTTAAGCGATACAACTCTATTTTTCATTCCTTTTGACTTTTACGCAGAAGCTTCGTTTTGTTTTCGTTGGCGACATTGTTTACGCTTAAATTCAAATAAGCGTTTTTAGTAGTCTTCATGTTAGATTCCGTCCATGGTTCTGTTAAGGGAACGGCTGTCGTGTTAGGATAAAGTGTTAATTGCCAAAATATGTATAATCCAGGAAACAAAAAAAGATAAATCTGAGCGAAGAATAGGGTTCTAAAGAGAAGGTTTTATATCTGTAGTGTACCCCGTGATCCACCAAAAAAGAAATGTGGCTGGGGATGCAAGTACCATGCAGGATAGATGAGGGAAAGGAAGGGGAAAATATTTACTGAAAACATCGAAATAACGTGCTAATACGGTAATGCTTGCTGGTGGGAAAACTTAGTTCAAAAGAAGTGTTAATTTCATCTGATAAATCTTTGGTGCACGAAAAAGGAGGGAATAAAAATAAACCACAATTACGATACATTTCCACCATGCTTAGACGGTCATGCAGAACTGGAAAGTAAGAAGGGGGAAGTTCAGTTGATGAAGGTTAAGGAATGGTACTGGAGGTTTTTCGTTGCTTACGCAATGATCTGCCGAATGAAGATATTGGCAGTAACATAAATTACTCTATCGTTTTATTAAGATAATCCCATCTCTGATCTACCGTAATTAATTTTCCTCTCTCGTCCGTTTATTATGTATTTTAAATTTTCCCGTTAAGTCAAGAAAAATGGATCCCTGAAAAAATAATATAGATTCCAGGGCCACATATGGTAAAGCTCTTGAAGCGCCCTTGCTCATATGTTTGCTAGTTGGATTCAAGGATCGGAGGATCGAAAATAAGAGGCCGTACGGAGTGCTGCAAATATGATTAAATTCATTTATCGAATATGGCTACTTAACTATCCGGATTTCAGTACTGAAATAAACATCTGGTAAAAGGCTTAAGATAATTAGCTAAATTCGTAAGTGTTGGTAACTCTAATATTTCTCTAATCCAAATGGTCTTCTTGCTGTTTTAATTCTAACTAAAACAAACCTCCCTAATTATTTCAAAGAAAATGTCAGTTTTATGAGAAGAGTTAAGGTCGATTGGGAGATAATATGCTTCTAGCCCTGGACGTACTAGGAGTTCCAGTTGGAAGAGGGGAGAGGATTTTTGAACGAGAACGGGAAATTGAAATAGTTTATCAGCAGCATGCATTCTCCGTAGAAATCCGTAGAAAATCTTAATCTAGTGCTATCCAATCCTCGATGGTATATTCAAATTACTTTCTACGGTAGAAGTGAATATTTTAATTGTTAATTAAGGGGACTAACGAGTACTTGGGATAAATGAAGAAGGACGTAAAATACATATGAGCTATCAGGGGTTGAGGGAATTATAGAGAGGAACTGAGTCCTGCAGTAAACTAATCCTAGGATTGGTTTACTGCAGATGGCAGCAATATATTTTAGTCAAATGACATAGGAAACTTAAATGAGTAAAATATCGTCTACATCTACAAAAATACCCCGCGATCCTACAAAAAGGTGTGGAAAACTTAGTTCAAAACAATTGTTATTATCACCCAATAGTATGTTGCACTTCACATTACGCATGGAGATATTAATGCTTGCCTGGGTCTTCCATTGGCGTATTCAAAATTATGATAAATAACCTGGAAATATTACTTGTCAGTTAACGTTAATTTGGGCTTTAATCCGGTTAAAAAAATGATGACCCGCAATATATGTAACTCTGGTAATGAAGGAACCATTCATAATCATCAATCGAAAGATGTCTTAACAATAATAATTACCGAATAATTACTAAATTTTCATTTTATCCGCAGTGTCTCATACTTTCTCGTAGAGTCAAGCACCCCACAGAATGCGTTCTGTAAACCTCATTGCCATCTGTCATTCATTTTACGGACACTTCACGTTATTCTATAACCACTGTTTAACGGGTGGTGACCTAACACCCCCCGCCACACGCCCCTGCGGCGGCTTGCGGGGTATTATTTAGACGTATATGAACCTTTGGTCAAGTATAAAGATTTCGGCGGTTAAAAAAACCCCCCGTCGTATGCCCTTGTGGTGACTGTCAAGGTATGACCTGTCTGCAGACTAATCAGATAGCCGTTCGAAGGCTTTTTGATCAAAAATACGTATTATAATTTCGATAATGATTGATCTGAAGTAGGGCAGAGGGTAAAAGAAGGCTCGTAATAAAAATATACGCGATCCAGTAAACATACTACCTTGATCAAAAAGTTCCCGGAATAACCACCGTGTGGCGCTCCCATCGTTCCGATTTGAGTTCTGTTTTTTTGTTAAATTGGTACATCTGTTGTTGATATTCCCTTTAAATCTTAGTGTCATAACTTGACATTTGCAAAAGTTACGTAGCCAAGAGTACATCTATCTCTGTGTGTGTTGGCGATTTTTTACAATTTCAGAAATGGATTTAAATTTGCAACAACGAACTTGTATTAAATTTTGCGTAAAAAACGGATTTAGTGGCGCACAGACGTTGGAAATGTTGGAAAAGTGTTTCGGCAACGATTCTCTAAAAAAACGGTCGTTTACCAGTGGCACGAGCGGTTCAGAAGTGGTCGTGAGTCAATCGAAGATGATGAACGCAGTGGCAGACCATCGACATCGAAAGTCGGTGAAAAAATTGATAAAGTAAAAGAAATGTTGGTCAATAACCGCAAATTAACCATCAGAGAAATAGCGGAGGACTTGAACATTGCCTATGGATCCGCCCAAGACATTGTGGTTAATGATTTGGGTTTCCGTCGTGTAGCAGCAAAGTTGGTGCCAAAAGACCTCAATTTCATGCAAAAAAGAGACCGTGTTGACGTCGCAAAAGACATGATTTGCGAGGCTGAATCCGATCCCACATTCATCAAAAGGATCATTACTGGAGACGAGACGTGGGTTTATGAGTACGACACGCAATCCAGACATCAGGCAAGTGATTGGCGTTCACCAAATGAGCCGAGACCAAAAAAACCACGTCGTTTTCAGTCAAAAAAGAAGGCAATGCTGACGGTTTTCATGGATTACAACGGTGTAGTGCATCATGAATTTTTGCCAGAAGGCTAGACAGTAAACAAAGAGTATTATTTGGGCGTTATGAGACGTTTGCGTGAAGCAATTCGCCGAAAGAGACCAGAAATGTGGGCAGAAAACTCGTGGATTTTGCACCATGATAACGCACCGTCGCACAGTGCTATCATTATTCGTAATTTTTTGACGAAAAATGCAACAAATACCATCCAACAGCCACCGAATTCACCTGATTTGGCTCCCTGTGACTTCTTTCTGTTCAATCGAGTTAAAAAACCATTACGGGGAACGCGTTTTAGCAGCCGAGAGGAAGTAATGGAAAAATCGCAGGAAGCACTGATGGACATACCGAAAACCGAATATAAAAAATGTTTCGAGGATTGGATCAAGCGCTGGCATAAGTGTGTTGCAGTCGATGGGGATTACTTTGAAGGGGACAATATAGATTTAGATGAATAAACTTGTATTTTTAATTTTCTGAATAAATTCCGGGAAATTTTTGATCAAGGTAGTATATGATTGGTACATTTTTGTCGACAAGGTTTTTATCGTAATTACTTAATAGATCAGGCAAAAAAAATTGAAAACTAAGACATTTGGAAAGGTACTTTTTACATTGTACCGTGCAAGGCACCGTTAGGGTGTGTGGCAGGGGGCGATTCAACACCGGACGTGCGACATCAAAATTAAGTTTTTCTTAATTTTAATTAATAATAACGATAACTAAAGGTACATGCATTACGGTGTCTTATTGAGATATACTTTTGGGCGGTGTCCTAACCACCCCCACCACACGCCCTTGCGGGGTATTATGTGGAGGTATTATAGAGATATATATTTCTCTAAGCATCAGAGAGGAGCTGTTAGGTATAGAAAACCTGGCTTCACTTTTGACACCCCCTGCCACACATCCTTTTGCTGGATTGCGGGTTACTTATGTAGATTTAGGAGTTGTGACTTCAAATGCATTGGTAGATTAGAGCACGGCGATAATATAAAAGCGGCATACATCACCACCGTCAACTTCAAGTACTCGGTCTTGCCTCGCACGATATCTACGCAATCATGTCCATGACCAAAACATGCACCTGAATATTTTTCATAGGTATATGATGTTTGTAGGGCGTGTATTTTTGTTTTAATGAGCAATGTGTATACATATGTATGTATGAGATCTCGGTATTAATGGCTTTTGTCCTATCATCTCCTGCCACACGCCCACGCTGCGCCTTAGCGTGTGTTTTGCAGATGTAGGTTGAAAACCCAAATTTGAAACTCGGAAAGAAGGTAGGAATGCAGTTTATGAGTAGGTACGTGAAGTGCTTGTTAAAAGTTACGGATTTAACAGTTAAGGTTAGATAAACAGCCATATAGCCTGTTAAAGCATAGGGATGTTGATTTTTTTGGTTCTTCGGAGTTGTTTTAGTATCCGCGAAGGCAAGGAATAGCTTATGAACCCTTAGGCGTCCACAAAGGCTGGGTGAGTCATCAGGGAAGATGCCACGTGTCGAAATTTGGAAAGGACGGGTTTTGAATGAGTCACCCTCTGTGCTGCTGAGAAGGTCTTAAGCTTGGAATGACGTGTGTGTGAGTGTTCTCCGCAAAACTTCAATCTTATCGCAAGTGAGGGTCGTTCAAACAAAAGCGTTCTACCAGGAAATATGTTTCTTCCTAACAGTTGTTTGCGCCACTTACTCTTTGCTTTGACAAAGGGGTTCTAATAGGCGTCGAAGAGTAGTGTTACGAAGAATCAAAATTTTTCCTTCTGGTTGAATTGCCCACGAAGTGCCCGCGTTCTTTCAAGGTATGTGTCAGGCTGACATCGTCATTGTAAGTATCCCTTTTCCGAAGAGCCAGATTTTCCTTCCCCATTGGGTTAAATCTGAACATTGCTTTTTGCAGCGGAATGCCTGCAACTGAGTAGTCTCCCTTATACAAACTCGTAGATAATTTAAGGACACCTCTAAGTTTCATTAATCTTCGATTTTATAAGTTCCTTATATCTGCAGTGTGATGCAAGTAATATTTTGATTTTAAATTATTTAATATACAAAAATATTCATTTAATTGAATAACTGATAGCATATGGGATCCTCGTGAAGTTGAATTGATTTCCGAATTAGATTGCGTGCTAGATTTGTCAAGTGTTGTTATGATAAATGCGGTAGCGTATCTAGATTATTAGAAACTAGGCCGGGAATAGCTCACGTGGCGAAGGTTAAATTACTGATAAAATCTCCTGCATAAATTGTGGCTGGTCTCTCCAACGATGGTGCTGAAAATGTATTCTTAGTCCCATCGGTCTACGGTAGGAGATGTCATGAGAGGTAAGACTCGAGATATCATGTGTGTGTAGAAGATTATAGAATAATATTTATTGTCATTTAACCCACGAACTATAAAGAATCAGATCAACTGTAAGTGACCGTGCTAGTGGGAAAAAGTATTTTTCTATTTTCCTTCTGAGTAGCCTACATCTACTCCTGCACAATACCCCGAAAGTCGCCGCAAGGGCGTGTGGCTGGGGGTGTCAGGTTACCACCCGTAAAATAGAGTAAAACCACCAGAAAAACTAACAAAAGCATGCCAATTCACACTCACAGAGGCGTATATATTCATACAAAAACCATTTTATCTTACACACATGCAAATATATTTACTAGAAACTAACATACCCGTGCGCATGCACCTACGAATATATCATGTGTGTTCGCAGCGTTTAATATTGTCATCAATTGTAAATCGAATTAATTTACCATTTCTATAATGACTTTGATTTCTTGCTATTATGATTCCTGATTGTTCGGGGAAAGAACGTGTATGTGCATCAATCTGTACTGGAGTCTTATCTCCCTTATCTTTGTGGTCTGACCTACCTAAATAGTGTGGATCCATAATAATTCCTTTTTTGTCATTGTTAAAATCGTTTGTTCTGAACTTTGCTAAAAGTCTGTCTGGCTTGTTCTCTTCGCATCTAGGGGCTGCCGGCCTCCTCTGTAAGGCCTGTCACACTCGTCTTCCTATTGTAACTTTTTGGCCAATTTGGTGAATTTTCTCCTGCTTTATGTAATTATTAAAGCAGCAATATCTCCAAGGGTGCCGAGCACCTGCTGTGTTCCAAATATGGTCTAATTGGGGTGAAATGACACATCTCTTTATTTTTCTCATTGTATTACATTCCTCGACGAAATGACCAGCCACATTTTTTTTGAATAATGATGAAACGCATAAAACCCAAGGGTATATTTTTCCGTGCCTTTTGTAGCTGATGTACCCACCGTAATGAATTTCATTCGCTCTACCAGGGATGTCGGCCAGGAAATCGTGTCGGGCTAAGTTTTAAAAACAAATAATTTCAGGATTTCTCAGAAATTATCTTTATATATTTGTCTCCACGCATGCTGATTTGTATTAGATCAACTGACGGTTGAACGGGCTCCAAGAAATGAAGTGAAAGGCGTGATAATGCTAGAGGATTGTAGTATGCTATATGCAAAAGGAAATATTCTGTATAATTAAAATCACGATTGAAAGTAGAATATTCGGTTTGGAAGCTGTAAGGTGTGGATGGTCTTGTATTCACACCGAATTCCCAGCGCCAATCTCACATTTTGAGTGTATATCGTAGCCGATTAATTAAGCCGATGAACTACCTCAAAAACAATACTCACTCGCGTTTCGTTCTTATCTCGCCACCAATTGCGTGTATCCAAACATTGTCGGCCTAATTTAATGTTGACCTTCGAATGTGGCTTCGGTGAATGAATTCCTTCTGGAGAGAAGTAATGTTTTTGTAACTGTTATCTTCGCGCAAAGACGACTTTTATAAGCGGTATCATACCGGAAATCCTTTCGGGAGGGAATATTCAAAAATTGAACTTTAAATTTAAGACCATAATGCGTGTAAAATACATAGGATTGTTAATTAGAAACTTAGGCTGATCTTGGGTATTTTTGTCTTGGATGTCCTCGCATAATTTGAATTAAATGATGTTTGGAAAAAAGAAGAATGGCTGCCAGCGGATCTTGACCTAAGGGCAATAACGTTATCAGACGATAACCGGAAAAACTGGTGCAATTAGACTAGAAAATGATTGCATCATCACCCATAAATGTTGTTCTGTTTCGGCCAACACCGTCTTATGCAAGTCGTAATGCATATTTATGAATCTCGCGAAAATATTTTGGTAGTTGACATGTTTTTCTATAATGGACCCTCGTGAATAGTTATTTATTCATAATTTTAATTCCTTGTTTTTTGGTAGAGATAATTTTATTGTGACAACGAAGGTCGTTAGGCAACTTAATTTATCGTGATGTTTTCGACAGATGCTGTCGCTCGTCAGTGTCACCAACTGGTCCCCTTTATTCTACGTTCTCTTGATGACATCTCTGCCCTGTCAGTTGCAGGGGGCAGGCTTTGGGAGGGTTAAAACGAATAAACTTGTTTAATTGAGATTTTATTCCTTTAGTTCAATCACGCGAAAAGACTAATTTGATTTAGATCGAATTTCCTACAGTAAATGCACTCAAAATTTCTCCATGCGTTTGCAGAATGTTTTCCAGGTTTCACGTTGCCGCGTGAATCGTGGAAATGGAAGCGAAAAAAAGTAGCGATACAAGGTAATTATGAGAAGTGGATGGCTGAAGTTGAGTAAATGGATGTTGACATTTTTTTACTCAAAATGGCGCCTTTTAAGGGTCCCAATCGTAATGTGATTGAGTATGCATGGTGGCGTGCTAGTGTACTCACGCTCTCATGAATTTATAAATGGATTAGAAGCTAACTCGTGTCTGATTTTTAGATAACGTTTACGTTGTGGTGATAAACTAATGTGGTAGATGAGGAGAGAGGAGTGGTTGCACAAAGGAGTGAAAATATAAAACCCATCTCGGGTGAGAATGAGATAGTGACAATTCGGTTGGAAAGTTTAGGATCGAGGCGAAATGTATGTCGTTTAATTTCTGAACAGAAAATGTTTATCTTAGGCCGGAGGACATTTTCGTGCATGCCAAAACCAAATAATTAAAATGTTTGTTTTCTGAAGTTGCCGTCGTGCTCCGCGAGGATGTGCAAGGAATTCGAATGCTAGATTACAGTTGTCCACCCAAGAGACGGTATCCAAGTCGACCAGAATGGAGTCACCTTGACCTGGTTAAGAACCCGAGTGGAATTTATTCTGGTGGAATATGAGTCTAGGAATGTTTCGGCACGAGAAAATTTTCCAATATGTTCCTTGCTTGTTCATGCGAATGGGCGGCAGGGTTGAATGTTTCTAGGGTTTCCCGGGAGTAAGGGGAGAGCTCTGCCTAAGTAGAGGGAAGGTGTTAGATGAAATGAAAAATGTAATCAGGCTGTTGGGGTTTGAAACTGTTGCGAATGAAAGGATATGATTACATCTACAAGGTATCCTGCAGACAACCACTAGGGTGTGTGGCGGGGGGGGATTTTACTCCAGGAATGCAGCGTTGAAATTGAATTTTGCTCGTGTGTTAGTTGCCATTTAAATATGCTAACTATTTCAAATGATGGAGGAAGTGTCTAGAATAGTCTGAGGGAAGAGTTCGCAACCACGTGCTCGAGGATAGGGAATTGCGCTCTGACCCAATCATACCTCTTCACGGAACAGAAACAACAGCACCGCTGAGCTGAATGTGACCTTTCCCTGTTGGTGAATCACGTCTTTAGGGAGTGTGACGCCTACTTGAGGGCACACGATAGGCTGAGCGTAAGGGGAGACCCGGGATTCATCTTAGGAGACGACCCCGAATCATTAACCTTTCTGAAGGGAACTGGCGTGTTGAGTAGAATATAGCGGGAGTATTTATTAGTCTAATGGAGTTCAGTATTCATGTATTTAAAGCTTTTATGATTTTCAAACCCTATGACAGTAATGTAAAATGGCCTTAGCTGTCGGCGCACCCTAATTTAACCACTACTGCTAGCACTTGAGGTAATGTTAACTATAACTAATTCTTGGTCGCTTGTGGGAGTAGGAAACCAAGATTTGAAGGAACAGGGCCGTTGGGACATAGGTAAGGATTAGCTGCTCGTATATAGAGGAAAGCCGGTTGTGTGAGGGAGAAAGTGCAAAGAATCGGAACCGTCTCTTTGGGTTGGCCGCCTTTTGAGTACTCATTTGACTCGTAAGGGTAACGCCACTCAAGGTGTTATAGAGGTTTTACAGTGTGTCGTTATAGAATTTCGCGTGTGGGGTGATACACATTTAAGAAAGACACCATGAAACAGACTCCAACAATGGTTTTAGCATCTGTGAGGAGGTAGATTCGTCTTGAAGGACTGTCCATAAGAGGTTCGCATAAAAGGGAGTCCGAAAATGATCGTTTCTCCCACAAGCCTCCGCCTTCTTAGTAATTTTGTGATCAATTCTTGCCGCAGCGAAATTATTGATATTCGGGCAGTCTTCAAGATGTTTTTTTTATCGCCGGGTCGTAGAAGCCCAGTCAAATAAAACAAAGACTCCATCGAAACTTAATCTAAGAGAATGGAAACAAGTTTGCATCTGTCTGAATTACATTGATGATGGTCATGAATGTAACATAATATAATTTTAATGTCATTGCCAGTTTATATAACTAGACAGCGCCATTAACTATGCATAGTTAAGTCTCGCCTACGAATAGCCATATTCCTTCCTCGTCACCGTACTTCGGGGTGGGCCACACTTTCCCGTCTCCTCCTATGGCGTTACACCATTTGTGGAATGATCCATTTGATTAGACGGAGTCTCTCTTTTAAAAATATATATGCGTCACGGGTGTAGGGAAATGAGGAGACAAACGAATTTAAAATGGAAATCAATATGAGTGGAAATATCATCCGGCAAATTAATTTCAGCCGTCGTTGGCCATCCTCTGTCATTTGTTTAGTGATAGTTGGGGAGAAAGTTAAATCGGGGAGAGTGGAGGTAGGGAAAAGAATGGATTTCCATGTCCATGCCTTCAATTCGACCATTGAGCGTTCGTTGAATCAGAACGATATTTTCGAGTTGTAAGAAAGAATATTTCGGGGAGGCTTGATAAAAGGGAACATCACTCAGTTGATGGAAGGTTTCTCAGTTTTTGTCTTCTGTGTTCTTGACCGCAACGCAGGAACCCTTATCCGCTGTAGTAATAATGTAGTTGGGATTGAATTAGAGTTTCTGTTTAGCAACAAGTTCTCTTGTATGCTGAAATAAATATTATTATCTACTGCCATCCCATTATTATATTAATACCAACTTATGTGCTAAATTTATCACTTAATTACAACAGTAATGTTGAATATGAGGTCCTATAAATTGTATGCGTACGTAACATGTTTAATTTCTCTAACGCTAGTAATTTAATTATATGGATAGCGAATTTCTTCAAATTGAGGAATAAACTGCCGAAACGCTTAACATTTGTATAAGTAAATCAACTAACCGCATGCAGCTGAGAATTCATGTGCAAACTTCAGCGTTATTTTTGCAGTGTTAAGATATGTTATTATTTAACCTAATTTAATTGAAATGGTTAAATAAATGATTACTAATACGGTTAAGAAGTACGATTTTAAGTATCTTTACGAATGTGAATGGGAAATCTAACCAATTTTCCCGATACAGCTACAGCTCATCACTCGAGATGATTCTCTTTCATACTTGATACATTCACTCTTATCGTTATCCGTATCACCGTTATCTTATGGTGTTTAATAAATAATTTTCATTTGTGTGCCAAAATTGTCGCCATGCATGTGCAAGAAGTTGGCTCTATATATCAATGTTTCTTAAATTATAGGGTTTAAAAAAAATTAAACATTTGTTTACTGACATTTTTCTGCAAAAAATGTATTTTTTCGATTACGCAATCACTGCCCAAACAAAACAGCCATTCAAACATAAACGTACTCCGAGGCATTGGGGAGGGGATGGGTGATAGAAATTGAGCATTCAAACGGGGATTCATGATTACGGTTGAGGGCAACTATCGGTACCCTTTTGGCGAGAAAAAGTTTGAATTCAGGTGGCCTAGTAATCATTCACATCAGTATAGCGGTGCCATCAGGAGTGTTTAACTCCTTACGCTTCAATGAAGTTCGGGTAACGGCTGTCACGAAATAAATCCATACGAAAAGGTGTTCGATACGATTCATCCGTTTAGGAATTTTCAGCAAGAATTTACATTCCAACTTTCGTAATAGTTCATTCAACTCTTTATGTTTGCGGGTACGCGGTCATATTATTCGTTTTTTATAAAACTTTAAGTTTTCTAAGTTTGAAAATAATTTGATAAAAAAGAATAAGGTTTTATAAATTTCAGCGGTATTCGGAAACATCCCGTGTACTTGAAGAAAGAAGCGGTGTAGGCATTCTGATCAAAATGTTCCTAATTACATAGGACGAAGAGGAGGTTAATAGCCACCCTGTGTATTCCTTAGGTCTTTGTACGGGATTAAATAAACTCCGACGAGGAAAATATTGTATCTAGTTTAACACGAGATACATGTAAAAGTATATTTAACAGCCCATTTATTGCCTTTCGTTCAATTGATATGTTTTTGGATGAATATGGAAACAAAATACGTCGTAACAAGCTTCAACGAACAAATTTTAATTCTATTTATAGCTCCCAGCGTCATGGTAGAGCCAATAAAGAAGGCTTTCATTTTCCTTTTGGACAAGATTATACGATAACGGACATGTTTTAACGCATGTTTTTTGGCTGTGTAAATTTTAAGTACGGCTCAGCGGAATAATGAGCCTTTTACAATTCCACTTTTGCGGATAATTAAGGAATATATTTTACCCTTATTTATCAAACTAACATTTTTTTTAAGTACTAGCTGCAGTGACCCTAGAATGATTTAAAAGAGATAAGAGACGTTCATATACATCATGTTCTTTATTTTCCAGAATACATTTTTGGCCTGATCAATAATTCCTTTTAAACTTTGTTATATTAGGGCAATTTGTTCAAAATTTAATTCTAAACAAGCATTCTATTCAAATTCTCCAGAACCCTGAGGCGGTGGTAAAAAAAACCGAGGTTACTTTCGCAGCCAAGCTTTTACATCTGTGGCGTGTCTCAGAAGGATGCCATTTGGGTCTTGTTTTCGTTTAGAAAGGTATTTCTGAAATCGGGGAAAATTCCAAAAAATTATGTTTTATCTCGGAAATGATTTGACACTAGGTAACTAGTATGAATAATAGAGTCTCTATAGAAGCTCATGGCTGACTTTTTCTTGCTCCGCAAAACTCTAAACAGCTTTTATTTTGATGTATTACTGATAGCTTAAATTTAATTGAATGCGAAATTACTTTCTCATGCGCAATCGCGCTAAAGAATATTTCCTTCTCATTTCTGAAGGGAAATTGCAGCGGTGACCATAAATGCAAATTGCAAACAACCCTTATCAGAAGGATACTGCTCAAATACTTGCTGGTGGAACGATAGAATATTTGGGACATGGAATGTACGATATTTCATCATTGATTTGCAATGAGAATACTTTCGATTAAATGGGTTGGCTTCTGTGACTTCCCTAATATAAAATAACACCGTTAACGTGCTTTTGCATAGTAAAAAGAACAATAGGTATGGTTGTAACAGAAATACGTACCCCAATACTTGAATACCTGATATGACAGTAGTGAAAGAAGCTGCGATTTGTTGCTGAATAACACATAGATAATAATGATACTGCGAATATCAGTTGACAGAGTAAATAGTAATACAATTGTATTATTTTGAAAATAGATTGATGTAGCACCATTGGCTTGCGAATAACCGCTTTAAAAAATAAATCTCGCTGGAATGCATGTATAAAAGCACTCGCAACGCCTCAGTGCAATTTCGGAAACGAAGAACTACCGCCATATTATATTCTAAAATACCTCCCAGTGGCCGCGTCCCAAGCAGGTAAAAACGTTTCATTCTTGCACAAAGGAGTCGTTGCTCCCATTTGTTAGAAGTTTTCAATCCAATTGTAAGTCAGTGTTCCGGCGTTGCTTATATCTTAAGCCATGTTACGTGTTTTTATGATGTTGTGTGGAAGTGTACTGGTGATTGTTTTATTATAGGATCCGTTCTCTTCGATTGGGTGTGGGAGTAAATCTCGTGTATGTAGTATGCCGTTGTATGAAGAATTAACCTCAAATTTGGAGGATTTGTCGTTTGTCGGAGGAGTGTCAATCGTTTCTCATGTCACGCTAAAGCGTGAAGATGGTAATGAATGGAACGAGATCATTCAAGGGTTTATACTCTCATAAAACTTGTCAAATGATCTCTTAAGTTCCATTGAACGACGGAATTCACCCAACCTTTCAACAGGCTTTTGCGGTAATAAAGCATTGAGTGGCCATGGCGACATTTTGCTCACCATTTTTGTGATGAGCTCGCGCGCACACGAAAGTGAACCTCACGCGTTTACGTACCGTGCATGAAGTACCCTAAGGCTATCCTTTCAGGAAATTTCTCTTAAAACATCAGTATGTGTACTGCGTAGACTTACGTTACGTTAACTTTGAACAGTATGGCTCAGGCTGCCCCAAATATGCTGGGCACCACTTTGGTAAATTTGAATGGACTCGTCGACGCGAAAGAGGTGTAAGGTGTTTATGAGTTCTAAGAGCATAGAAATGTGTACGATCTGATTTTGCGAGTTAATAATAAATGTACGTTTCGATTTTTACGTTCCATGTCTCATTTTCAATGAGAGAGCGAGTTATAACACGTTTTAATGGAATTATTACATTAATAAACTTCAAAATACCCAGGAGTCCCGTTTAAAAGAAGTCTCGTGGACTGTGGGAAGGTCTTTGTGTTGAATATTTAATGGGGTATTGTTTTTTTCGGTTCGCTTGCGGAAGCTGGGGTGAGTGTGGATTGACCCCCCCCCCCCCCACCAGTCGACTACTCAGGAAACGGCAAGCCTCGTACTCTTTCTTCGTCTCAGTACGTTTTCTCCGCCAGGAGCTCAGGAAATTACTGTTTTCAGACGCGATAAGATTAGAAGCGTAGGATCTGTAGAGTTTATGCTTTGACTATATTTCAGTTAGGATGATATAGATCCACGCGAAGGGTCGAACTTTCAACGACGCGTGGCGAAGTCGCGACTGTACCCAGCAGAATTTGAAGCAAGAAATCCTTAAGAGCGTGGCGTTGGCGACGGAATCTTTCGGCGCGCGGATACGAATCGGCTGCAGGCAATGTCGATTACATTGCCCGAACACGCCGCCGTACGTACATACGTGGCGGAAGGACCTCAAATCCATTCCGCGACCCCCGAGTCACAAGTCCGTCGTCCGCCCACCCTCCCGCGGGGAGTCCGCCGTCGTTCACCGTTATCCCGCTCCCTCCCCCTCCCTCTCCCCCTTCCATTCTCTGGCGGCTTACCTCCGCCCGCCGAGGCGGCAACCTCCGGACGTACCGGCGACGTGCCCTCCATCTCCCGCCTGGCTCAGCTGCATGCGGTCCCCGGCGCCTTGGACGCCCCGGCGACGCAACCCGCAGCGCATATTGTCGGGCGGGCTGCCTACATTCACGGCGTCTCCCGTTGCAATTCTTGTTATCCCCTAATTTTGGGATCCTTGTCGTTGGTCCATTTGTTCTCTCGGTAATGAGTCGTGATCAGGACGGTTGTGGGGAGATTCATTCACGTTTTCGTCGAAATCCGACGGCGAATAGCCGCGGTTAAGCCCGCGAAATATGAGGTAATTAGCAAGCTATAGTTTGCTCATTCTTCACCCTTCATTTCGTTTGCATTGCATAACTTTCGCATGGATTTCGAAATTTGTTGACTGATAGCTTAGTGTTATAACTTCGCTTGAATTACAGTTCATTTCTAATCATTCTTGCCACTGCTCTGATCCGCAGATGTTGATTGAAGAGATGTGTGCTATGAGATAAGCCGGTTCCTAAGTCCTTGGAGTCTGTTATCATATTCCAATCTCTTACGTGAACTTCCGTGAAAAGAAATGAGTCAACCACGTATCCAAGTTTGCATCCTTCTACTGAATAAATAATTTCATAGGAATTTGATGATGATGGGCCCTTGGTGGACAGGTAATTGCTCAAGGTGCCAATACCTATGCGATGCCCTCTCAGCCGGCGACAAATTAGTTAGCGAATATAGTTGTTCTTTTCAGTTAGGTATGGAGTAAATTGTATCGGATTCTGAGCAATTTTAACCCTTCTTAAGTTCTTATTAATTAACACATGTGACATTTTCCAAGACAGCGATTTGCAATACAGGTAACGCGTACCTAACTGAAAATTAAAGTATTTCTTCCTATCGTCTCTTCAAGATTCATGCGCGGTGAAAGGAGCCAATCAATCCGAATGATTTGAGATAAGTATACGCGATTTACAGATAAGTTGGTGTTTGAGTCCCGATTTTTTTTAATATGGCGGTTTCTTGGTTAATTTCGTTAGCCACACCAGTTGGTCCACGAATCTGTGATTTTTTTTATCCCCAATCTAGTAAAATGACTCAGAAATAAGAAATGTAGGTTTTCCTTATAGTTCTTCCTATTTTTTAATAGTAATAGCAAATTATTTCATTTCCGTAAGCAGTAATTACGATAAAATGATACCCGTGTGTGTTTTCATCACGTCAATAAATGTCGCAATGGTATTTAGAGGTCTTAAGTTTTTTTGCAGTATATTTATAGTAGAATTAAGGGTGAACGTTTGGTAGGAAGGGTAGAGGGTGTAAGAGAATTGCGGGAAGATGTTAGGAAGAAATTGAGAAAGGAATAGTGTAGGGCAAAGGAAGAGGAAGTGGTTGTGGTACGTAGAAGTAAATAGTCGATTGGGACCGTCCAAAACCTACCTTAAATAGGTAGAATACCATGAATGAATTATGATAGCTGTGCATTCTGTTCGTCTAATTCTTCTGTGATTTATATTTGGAGTGGACTTTGGCGCAACGTCCAGGACCTACACGCGCGCGCGCCCGCGCTCAAAAACGCGTGCTAAGCGATTGATGGTCCTGCTGTCGATGTCCCCTCTCGTCACCGGACCGTCGGCTCCACCCCCACCCCCCTTCTGCGTCGGACGAACCCCAAAACCTCCCCCGCGTCCCCTCCTACATTCAGTCGGAGAAGAGAGCCTTCCGATCACCCTGCGCCCTCTCAAACCCCTCCCCCCCTCGCCGATAGCGTGCCCCCCCACCCACCCCATCATCCCTACCCTCCTCCGCCCAGCATTCCCTCACCCCGCCTACCAACTCCCGGCGATGGGCGTGGCTTTGCGTGTTTCTCGACTCATCTTAACCTGTTGCGCGCATGCGTCTCCTCCTCTCATGTTCTACTCTCCTCTCGACATCTCTCTCTTTTCTCTGGCGCGCGCGGTAGCTCGCCGGCTTTCACCCGACTCCATAACGGCGGGTGGTGGGGGGAGAGGGAATATTTTTCTCCGTTTCAGCGAAACTTTTATATTATCACCACGATGAATTAATTCCAACCTTAACTTGGCTCGCGTGAGGCGAGAGGGAGCGCTTATTTTTGTCGATCGGGAGCCCTCTTTTCCTCAGTAGTTCAGAAGAGTCAGGGTTGCTGGTCACCAAGTTGGAGATATTCTAAAGAAAGTTAGTTTTCGAGGGCCTGTCATGGCGCTCCGATCCTAAACCTGAACATCGTATGTTTTAATGGAATCACGCGAGCTTTTATTTATGTTGCCATTTGGTAATATTTGTTTGGGTTTCTGTTTGCTTGAAAATTTCAAGCTCCCCAAACGACTTCCAAATTGCTGCTTGAAAAGTGGTAGGAACCCGAGCTAGGTTTTTGTATCCACCGTTCTTAAATGAGCGACTTGGAATCGCCGATTTAAGTACAAGGGAGTGTTATTTATTGAATTTTATCTTCGTAATTCTGAAGGGGAATATTGTATTATTTGAGTATATATTGCTGGGCGAATAAATACCACCTCACTAGTTATTTTTCAGACTTGCGTTCGAAGAAAATGTTTCCCGCCGCAGAATGAATCTAGTGGCGGGCGTTTAAATGCTGGTGAGAAAAAAATAATTGCGCGTGGAAGGGCATTTGCTGCGTAGGGAATGTTGGCAACTACAGCGCTTACGAGTTGAGAGATTGCGCACACATCGAGGTCAGGGGCAGAAAGCGAGTTCGACCAGTCGGATCTTCCCCTTTCAAGAACGTTGGAAATCACTTTGCTTATCAAGAGCTGTTCCGCAACGTTCTTTAATTCGCCCGGGTTTTTTTCTTAATGATTATTTTAGTTGAAGTTGTTTTTGTGCACCATGCCTTACCCAATATGTGGAGTTAAGTTTGCAAGACTTTTGTCACCGTCATTTAACTCGTAAAATACGGCGCACATACAATCGTTAGTCATCAAAATTGTTCAACTAGTTTGTGGGATGATTAATAAAGGAATTTCAAGAGTTGTTTTGTATCTCGAATTCATCCGTATGTAGAGAAGATTGATTTTGAAAAACAATAGCCTAATATCATTTTAGTGATTTCAATCAAAAGCGATGTTGTGGCTATGACTTCTTAGTTAGAGAAGAGCAGGCTTTTTCTTTTAGTTGTTGAAGGACATTCATTTTTAATTGCTAAAATATGATGTTTTGCCTCTCTCTAGAGACGTAGGTGACACCTGTTTTGTTACATACATACATGGTATATCCCTAGACGAAAAATTTTACTTTTGTTTGAGGTTTTGCCAAGATTTGTTGCATTATGCATATTTTATAAGAAAAAGTTTTTTTGTTACAATATTTTTCAGCCTTAGTTAAATGTAATAATTAGGATAATCTTCGGTTAAGCCGAAATGACAGTTCTTATCCTCCCCTATTCAATGATTCTTATTTTTTTATATCTTTTTCGCGATAGAAAGCTACGATAAGATATCAGTCGTCTGTCAGTTTGCTTGGAGATTCCTTGTAATATTTCCATAAGGGCCGCACGAGGCCATTTTATTCACCTCAACATGCATGTTGTCCTTATGGCGATGATTCGGGCCATTGCCTTTTTTATTTACATCTACGTCCACGCAATAGCATGCAAGGGCGTTTGACCGGGGGTTTTCGGGCACTAGCCTTTATCAGCCAGCCGGCAATGATTGTAAACATTACCGCAGATCGAGGTAATTCCTAATTCAGTTACTAAACAGTAGCGCTTTTTCTCTAGATAAAAATGTATTACCGACCAGGTTTCGATGTACTACTAGTATTTTTATGATTTGAATTGCCTTCAGATCATCATGGTTACTCAACGGCGGAACGCCAAATTTTTGTCAAGTTGATTTTCAAAACATTTTTCCTCCATTCCGAAACCGGAGATATTAATCATGTGCTAAAAAGTCCTGTCCAATTCAAATCTAAACTGCCGCATCGCCTCTTGAGATGTGTGTTTTCCAACTTTGTGCCGACCAAAACCCTTTTTTATTCAACGGAGTGTGTTACAAGCAAAAGGAAAGACTAGTCACGGGCTCACCGCTTTCCCCGTTTCTGGCCGAAATTTTCATGGTCAGGCAAGTCTATAAAATCTTCAGTTCTAGCGAAAAAGACCTGAAAGAGAAGGTAGTACATCAAAACCTGGGTGGTCATAAATGTTTAAGTAGTAGAAAAGTACTGTAATGAGTTCATTATGTTCCAATTCCACCGCTTCACGCCTGAAACTACGCAATTCCCGACTCACTCAACGGTGTAAATTCCTTGTTTCAATCAACAAGTTCTGCCCGCCGACCGGAACGCCGTTGACGGGTTTGACGTTATTTCGCGAGGACACCTTGGTCAACCACTCCTCATCCCCTTAGGGGAGCGATTACGGAGGCAGACGCTCAATTTGCGACCCAAATGCCTCAACCCCGTACCTCCCATAGTCCTCCCGTGTCGACGCCGCTGCGATCCAGTCACCTCTACCGCGCCCCGCCTCCCCCCGTCCCTCAGGCTCGCATCTAGATATAGTCTTCTCGACGGGACTACCCAGTGGGGTGCGTGCTATTTTAGAGACATTCCCCTCAGCCTCCACCACTCTCCCCCCTCTCTCTCGCCTTACTCTCCCTACCTCTTCCTTCCCCAGTCTTCCCCTCCTCCCCACACGCGGGGACAATGAGAGACTGACGCACTTTCATCCCCTCCATCGACAAACACCCTCGGATTTTTCCCGCCTTTTGAGCCGGTGTGCCACAAAGTCGTGTGTCGCTTGCCGTGGAGGAGTTGTGGTCTCGGTTTGACACGTGGCGACTTGCGGTTAAGGAAAAATTCGGCCACAGCGCTTATTTTATGTATTTAAATTTTAACTCGATGATTGGGACTCCCTGACTACCCGTTGCTTTTCGGGGTGGAGTTTTGCTTAGGGAAGTCTGCGTTATTATAAAAAGGCCATCCTTTGGGCTCACTGGATAGTGTTTGAGGACAATTATTTAAAACAAAAATAAAACTGGGAAATTATTACGCCCTGCCATGCATAGGAAATAAAGTGATTTTCTGGTAATCAATTTTTCATTTATTTCTCCTTAAAAATAAGAGGCATTGGCCTTTTAAATTCCTGTCCTGCTGCATGCCCACTCCTCCCGTCTTTTTTTAGATTAAAATTCTCATTGTAAAAATACTACTAGGAAAAATGTTGCTACTTTCTTCAGGCAAATAACGTTGTTTAAGAAGCTTCCGCGATCACGGGGTTTTAAAGAAAAAATAACCGGGTACTTACTTTATAATAGTTGACCATTAATTGAACGCGTGGCTGACATAAAACCAATTATATTTTTAATTTCATGAATAAGTAACTTTGCACGATGAAAATAATATCTGGTACCCGCATCAGATATTATATTCATTGTGCAAAGTTACAAATTCGTCCTTTAAAATGGTGAGTGTATAACGGATAACATTGAAATGAATAGGATGAGATCACTATTCCATATGCAATTTATAGTGATTTATTCGCACATAATAATTATTGTTTTGAGAAAGAAAGCTTTTCGTCGTTCATACCGGTACCTGTTGGATCTCTCTTTGAAAGAAATGAAGCTTATGCTGTGAAGAAGTCTTTGATCCAATCAGTTTTGACTCATTTTAGAACCTGATATTCTTACATTGATTAATATTAATTAGCTGATATTTCTAAGTTAAGTAGAATTTTCATACCAACCCCAGACTTCATTTCGGTGTCTTCTATCTGCATATAAATAACACCCCGCAAGCTGCCGCTAGGGCGTGTGGCGGGGGGTGTTAGGTCACCACCCGAAAAAGAGAACTAAATCACCTGCGAAAACAACATATTTATGCAAACCTAAGTAGGCGCATGTATTCATGCAAAAACATTTTAACTTATACGCATGCAAATACATAGACTATCAACTAACATTCTTATGCACTTAATAATGCAGTAAAATTTATCCAACGATGTGAAAATTAGAATTGAAAAGTAAATTGGGGAAATTACACAACCACCTCGACATGCAACTCATTGTCTCCGACCCCAAGGACGCAGGTAGGGATTGTGAAAAGGTCTTCCGTGTCCACTACCCCTTGCTGAAGTTATAAACGTGGACGTGTGTCAATGGAGACATTCCACTCCTCCCTTGACCGTCCATGCTAAAGGAATGCTCATGTACCTGCCGGCATCATTACAAACTCGGAACTCATGGACAACAAAGATGCCATTACTCACATAAATAGGAACAAGCATTCTCCCGATAGGCTTATATCTCCCGTGACTTCAGCAACATTCAACTCTGAATGCCTGTAACGTTTTTCAAGAATTTTCTGCCATTTCTTATCATCTTAGTTGTTTATTTTGGTAATAAAAGTTTTCAAGATTTATCCCATACACAGAAGCTACGGTGTCACCAAAAGATAAAGTAATGTTAGTATCATAAGAATTAATGTTTTGGTAGTTATGTTGCTGTATCACTCAGGGTAACACTATCTACTCGAAAATTGACTTAGTGTCGTTTACATCTTTATTTTTACAACTAAATCAACGCCGCAAGCCGCCCAGGCAGTGTGTGGCAGGGGGTGTTGGGTGACTAGCCTTATTAACTAAATAAATACGATATTTTACTTTTTTGTTTCCACAATATATTGGGATAATATTTATGCCACCAAAACTTTCATGTCTGTGGAAATGGTGAATGGAATCGCGATTATTATTGGCTGTCGTCACCTATTTGATTATAAACTGACTTATGTGCGGCTTAAGAGAGTTTAGAGCGTAACTAGCGTTGACAAAGTTCATGAATCGGTTCATAAGGGAATTTTAGGTACGAATCTAATTTTGAGGAATTCTATCGTAGCGTCGCGACGGACAATTGGGAATTCGGAGATATTTTCTTCGAATAGGTTTAATTTTCTCTGCAGAGGTTGCTGAATTAGGCATACTAATGTCGAGATGCTTTCAGATTTGTTTCTGTAAATATGCTAATTTTTTTCTTTTAATTATATATGTATTCCTCGTTAAAACTGGTACATTTCTCAATCAAAGGAGCGGTAATTAATCTTACTGTAATCTACTTAATAAGTATTCTCGACAACCTAAGTGTCCAGTTCCCTTATTACGTCGATTTTTAGTATTCAGTTGTGTTTTTATTATTAATATTCGTGCTTTCTTCGTTTTGTTTGCCCATGGAATATAAAATATCGCGGTTGTATTGTTGCTTATTTAACTAGAAAATAGAAACTTAACTTTAAATAAAACCTCTATCAGGGTTTTTCTCATTCAAACGTGGAAAATGTGGTAACACTCTTAGAAAATTGAAGTGTAGCCCTGTGTGCGTTTCACCCGTGTATACTTTTTCCCTGTTATTAAACTCAATCCTCGCGTATGTCGTATTTTCTGAAAAGGGGTGGATCGTTATGGAATAAGAGAAACGTACGGAACCGCGTAGATAAGTTCAATATTTTGATGATTTTTTATGACGGCTTTAGATGTCGTGTCACTGGTATAATTTCCCATCCTCTGCATTGCCATATCTTGTAAATGAAAATCCAACTTCCTTGCTTGCGATGTGTAGTCAGTGCGACCTTGCTGAACTACATTTGGTTAAAGCCAACACTTTTAACTGCTGCTCAGTTAATGAATTTGCTGATTTCTCTGCATTTATTTTGGTCATTGTGTTCTCATTATAAATGCCAATCGATTTGCATCTGCCCAATTTTGAGCAAGAGGAATTTGACTTAAGATGATGTCACAACTGATAGCTTTCGTGCATACGAAAGAGCAGTGAAATCGTTGCTTGTCGTGAATGAGATGACCATCTCTGAATCATATGTATCGGAGGAAATTGAAGTGGATTTCGTAAACTTAATCTTCACCGGGAAATTGAAGATAATCGTCCCCCACCACCCTTGCCGTTCCCATTGTGTTTTTTTGGGTTTCGGCTCTTCGGTCACTTAAACCTCAGCGTTTGGACGTCAGCAGCCGCGCGGGCCGCGCTGGGTTGTTTGAATGGGAAAGAACGGCCCTTTTTTTGTGCACGGACGCGTCGTTCGCTCTCATGAGGAGGAGCCCCACCGTTCATCCGCTCTCCTTAGTTTCTCGCCTCCAGTGACGTCACGACTCCATTGGCCTCCTTATCGTGCAAGGCGTGCAGCGGTCGGGGAGGTGGAATTAGGCGTGGGGAAGGGAGAGACACCTACCTACCTTCCAACCAACTAACCCGGGCGGGCGGGCAAGAGAAGGAAGGAGGAGGAGGCGCTTTCTCCTCTCCCTGGGGAGAGGCTAGAGCTTCGGTCGTGCCTGTCGGGTGGGGAGGAGGAAGGGGAGGGTGGTTGTGAAGAGTCGGGCTCGGGGAAGTGGGAGGATGAGGCCTCCCCAACTCCTCCTCTACCTGACGCCCCGTTAACGCCATTAGCGGGAAGAGGAGTGGAGAGCAGACTTGCGCCGCCGGCGTGCCACTCACGAATGCGCTCGTTGATGCCGGGGTATGATCGGTAAAATCGGCAATGCATCGATACGTCCGCTTGCCTTTTTGTCACCCATGGTCGAGCCTTTATCGCTTGGGAATTAATGCCGATTCAAGGACGCCACTGATGCCACGGGGGTCATTGTTTTTTTGGGAGAACTAATCCCCTTCCTAGAATCTAAATCTGACGCGAGCATGTTTTTTTGGAGAATTTAATCCCTTCGTAGACTCTTGAATATCTAATGCTAACGCTAGATTTCGTGACATTTTTGTGTTAACTGAATGAAAGATTTCAAATCCAGCACTCGTTGGGTCAACTTCGAGCGTGCATTAGACGTTCCTGTTCCTACATGTCGGATTACTAGACTCTCGGATTGGGTTATGTATAAATGCAATACTTTTCGGGGAGAGATAATCTAGAAGCGCCATTATTACCTATCCCGTCACTTGAAATGTTACGTTATCTCAATGAAATGTTCTGAAAATTCGAACGAGTGTTGGTTCCTACTCACTCGCGATTCCTATTATGCAAGATTCGGGTAATATGATTTTCTGTAGGATCCTTGTGTTACTGCTTTTAATGACCAATGGAGGCAAATATCAGTGCCAAGCCTGGTGCGGATGGTCTCGTTCGATCATCGAGTCTTACTTTCCTGTTTTCCAAGCATACGTAACCGTCGCTTTAGGAAGTATTTGCTCTATTGCTTATCTCGTGTAAAATAAGGAATATAATTCGAGTCAATTTACTACAATGGAGACATTGCCATCATGAACAGCTCATAATCTCCTATTTTTCTCGGCTTTAACGATTGCTGATACCTGGATCGGTCTCTCTTTACTGGAACCAGGTTTTGTGTACAGGGAGTCGTACTTTATTTCTAAATAAGTCTACCAGGAATCCCCAGTGCTTGTAAAAAATCGATTCAGATAATAGTGTTGGTATATCGGAAAGCTTTTAAATAATTTGATTAATCTATGAGAGAAATATTTGGTACTTTGGAGGCGTCGAAAGATGTTTCGTCCGACTGCTTAACATGATATAAATGACTTTCCCGAAGGAGAGTTGACGTTCGATAAAATACTGTAACACCATCGTGTTTTTTCTCATAACTATTTACTGCTTGTCATGCTACAAACCACAAGAAGATTGAGTTTTAATGTCCTGAAAGTATTCGTAAGTAGTAGCAAGTCTTGGTCTTTTAAACTTGGGTTGGCTAGTTTGTCCGATGAAACGTTATTCAAAACATTTCTATGCTTTTCACAACTACACTTCTGGAAAGGTCATCGTTAAATTGTCGCATGGTGAGTTCCAGGAACTTCTTACTCACGACCAGAAGAATTAATTTCCGTTTAATCGGCCATTGTCAATGGGTATTTATTAGATGAATTAAAAAAGGGAGCAATTGGAGAAACTAACTTGGTAGAATTTGAAGATTTTTGAAATTACTGAGCTAAAATTGAATGGGCGGTCAACATATGTAGGTACGCCAATAAATGATTGTGGATAGGACGTAATGAAACTCTAGTGGGAAAAGAAAAAGTGCACCACCGGACGAGAAATTCGTGAAGGAGAACATGACGGGAAATGTAGAGGAGCCGAGATAAGGGTAAATTTATGGTCGGGGAAATTTCGGAAGCTACAGCTAGACTGAATGACTTATGGCGAACACGGGAGAAATAATTTTGCGGTGTAAAACTGATTTTGGTATGTGAAAAATGTTATCACATTTGCTACGTGTTGTGTAGTTTCTCACTTGTTTGGCATCCAGTATCTTTAGTATATATCCCCATTCTTTCCTGGTTGAGGAAATCCCCATTGTCCATTGCACCTTTCCCTTAAATGAATGATGTACGATTTTCACCGCTGGTCACAGGCGTTGCGTCGAAGGCAGGCATGCTCCAGTCGCCGACACTTTCCTTGCTTCACTGTCGAATCTTGCCTCTCGCACGCAAAGACATTTCTTTTTAGAGAGATGATTTTTTTCTACAATTTCCATTCTCGACCCTTCATTTTTCGAACGTTCCTCGTCACCCCTTAAGTGTGATCAAGTTTCCCTGCCATACCTCGGTTCTGTTCCACGATCCAGTGCCCCTCCAACACCTCTAGCTTGCCCCTCCCTCCCCCACTCCTCGCCGTCCCCTACCCTCCCCACTCACTCCACCTCTGCCGTGCGACCTGTTGATTCGGGCGTCTCCTAGACCTCTTTTGAGCTTGTGGTACTGCCGTCTTTTTTATCGTGTACAAGGCGGTAATCGAAAATTCACCTTTTGTCTCCCCCCCCCACTGCTCCTTAACCCTCCGGTCCCTATTCTTGTGGCATAGCATCGCTTAACCTCTTCTGCAAACACAATATTGGAATTATTTTTCCATCCGAACGCCTAATAATGATCATTATTCTTGTCCCTTAAAGTAAAAGAATCATTCAATTTATGCCTTCAGAAAATTACTTAGCCGATTTAATACCAAATGAATTCATAAATGCGTCTTTATCATTTTCAAATGGTCTTTCTGTCTATTTTTCCTTAAAAAAATCTTGTAGATAATCTCCCTAGCCTTACACCCACTGAAGGAAAATGAAAATACTTGAACTTACAAATTCAGATACCCTATGCCTGTAAAATTTCAGTATGACACCTGTGTTTCTAACAGGAAATGTATGCCTGTGTTCATTTTTCTTATAATATGATGAAATAATGCAGTAGCGGCAGAGAAAATTATAAATTAATCACTACTCTAAGTGGATTTCTGTATAAATTTTGATAGCTCTCTGCTGTACAAACTCGTACGTTTTATAATTGCATCAGCGTATAGATCAGTAAAGATATTCACCTTCAAAAGAATGTTATTTTGAAGTAATGTCGTAAAAATTCGGGTTATATCTTTAATCTCTATGACTAACCGCTGTTGCTTAGCCACTCGAATAAAAAAAAATAAGATTGTAATGAAGCGGAGGGTTGTTCATTGTAGGCTAGAGCGGTGCGCATTCCAACACGGTTTAAGCCCTGAGGCGTAAGTAATTAACGTATTCAGCTTAGCAGCTCTGGTTCTTTCCCATAGTTCCCTGCGTTGTCCCGCAAACAAAGTTCTGAGAACAGAAAATTGCACCGATCGGATTTTGGAGGGTAACCGCTCAGGAACCAAGTATTTGCTGTTCTACAACACTTTCAGAAGACCTGTTCACGTTCTAGTGATCATCACATCATTCCGCTTGCTTCTGCTAGGAGACGTCAACGTTCAGATTCTGAATCTTCATGGACGGATAAGGGCTTCGAAGTCCCTCCTCAGAATAAGGATAAGGGAACCATTTTGACAATTCCTTATGTCACTCCTGTATTTGTGTCCACATGTGTGAATTTGTGATTTAGGAAGGGAATTTGTGGAAGTGCATAGCGCCTTAGCAGTACCTCAGCTCCGCCTGTCAGCGCGTACTGCGGGTTGCCTACCTTCCGTGGATACACGTTATCAACGCACGTGGTATTCTACATAGCCATTCTTCTCCTTAGGACCTTCCGTATCACGCTTCAATTTCGGATGTTAAAACATATGACGAGCTATTTCTGCGATTTTATTCTAGTTGGCTATTCAGTTTTGCAGCCTATGGATGCCGGGGAACCCGGATGGATCCCGGATGATCTTATAGCAGTTTCGTAGCTGAACTTGAGAAACTCTCTTTGACTTGTCATATCGTAATAAGGTTTTCCTTCGCATACATTTTTTTCATCTTATCTTACTCGGTTGAAACACTTAAATTTAATTGTCGAGTTAGGATTTAAAATCCGTTTTCGGGCATATCAAATATATACATACATACATACACACATATATATATATATATATATATATATATATATATATATATATATATATATATATATATATATATATATATATATATATACACACACATATATATATATACACACACACATACATATATATGTGTATGTGTATATATGTATATATATATATATATATACTAGTATAGTATAGTATATATTTATGCATGTATGTATCATTTAAGAAAATGGTGTACTTCAAACAAAATGCCTATCGTCCGGTTCAGCCCTTCGTAGCCGGATGAGATATGAGTGTGGGACAACATGTATATAAAATCTTTGAGTGGACCTAAAATTTTTTAATGAATTAAAGTATAGATACTAGGTGCATAAAAATGTGATCAAAACTGGGAGAAATTAATTAATTGGGGCCATCTCTGGTAACTATTACCGTTTAAGGTCTGAAATTCCGTCAATTTCATTTTAGCATTATGGATTCAATAAGATTCACATTTTCAGAAATATGCTGTTCGTAAGACAACATGGATACTCTATATTTTAACATAGATGCGTCTTCTGAAATGAAGCCATGAAGAGATGACATTAAAAATGCACTTATTTGTTTACCAGGCTTAACTTGCTAACCATATTTAAAAATTTGAGGTGATTTTTTTTTCAATGCACCTGAAGAAATTTTATGGACTTAATTTTATGGGTTACTTATTATAGCTGCTAATCATTTGTGATCCAAATGAATATTACCGGCAGATCTTGTTTCTGAATAAGAGAAGGCTTTAGCTTATCATTAAAAATTGTGAGCAAGCAACCTCAATGCTAGACTCACAAATGGCAGCATGTTATGGTCTACAGGGATTGTGATGATGTGGTGACATCCTGTCACTGTGTGACTTGCTTCCCACCCAAAAGGCCATGGTTCAAATCCTGGAGATGGCAGCATTTTTTTCAGTATTTATCATGAAGTTATTGCAAATTTCAACAAGAATAATTTGTCTCCACCCTTGAGACTCTAGCCAAATGCTTGATTGGCTTAATGCTATCAATGTGCTTAATATGTTTAAAATCAACGTAAACATTTATGCCGCGATTGTACTCCAGTTTTTTAATCCCAGTTGTTTCCAATCGAACATTTTGTTCCCAAAAGTGAGGCCTTGTCAATAGTCATCACCCATTGCATCCTTTGAGTATACAATTGAGAAACCTAGCTTACGTTTGGTTTACTTATTAGATTTAATTTCTACCAGTTGGCATCTAGCGTACTAGCAAGGTTTTCCCCTGACTGCTATCCATTGCTGCTGAGTACAGTGCTGTGATTTGTGAATATTATTCTAATTCAGTTAGTCAACAACAATTCATTCAGTTTAAGGTGTTACAATCTTGCTCTAAAAAGTCTCTGTTACTGACTGCCTCCTTGACAACAATCACTTCATTTTCTTCATTGCTGGTAAAAATTCTGCACGTACAATAACCAAGTAGCATATGCTGCCTTTCACATAGGGGTTTATCACATAAGATATTAAAGTGGAATGCCGCATTTATACAATCAGTGTCCAAGTAGTTGATTTACAGATTATTGCTGAAAGAAATTGTAAAAATTAAAGGCAAATTTTAATAGTATTTATTAAAAGGATTTAAATTAATATTGTTTGTTTTGCCTCATTTCAGGAGAGAGAATGACTGTAGAGAAGGCAGAGGCAGAAAAGGACTCCCTCATTGGGGAGGAGAACAATTCTTCCCTGATGATCCCTCCACCATCTGCCAGTCTGCCCAAGGTCCTAGTCATGGGAGATGAAGCGAAGGGCAGAGAAGGGGATCAGCCTCAGAAGGAGGGTAAAGAAGTAGTGGCCAAGGAGGAAGAGAAGCAGGTGAAAGAAGTATTGACCAGTACCAATGGCAGTGGCTCAAAGACTGTTAAGAGTCGTGCAGAATGTGATAAGCCTGTGACAAGTGATGAGGACAAACTGGTGACAAAACTGCTAGATAACATTAGTCCCAAGCCCCCCAAAGATGAAAGTGCTGCCCCATCCTCTGAGGCTAGTCCTGCTTGTGAAGGTGGGATAGTGCCTGCAAAAGACTGTGATGCTCTCGGCTCAGACAAAGTGGGCAAGAAGATTGCCATACTGCAATCTGAAGCCAGCCAAGAAAGTGTGAGCCTTCCACTGCCAGTTGTGAAAAACATAGATAAATCAAGCAACAGTAGCAAAAAGAGTTCTTTGGACATATCTGTTTCTCTTGTAGGGAAATCTTCTGACAAAGCATTAGTTACATCAGAAAGTATGGACCCAAAAGTTAGTAAAAATGAAAAAGATAGTGTGCAATTAAAGACGGTATCCTGCAGAGACTCGTCAGGGGTTTTGAAGGAAATTGACCACAAAGCTGATCTCAATTCTCATAAAGTAAAAGAAGTAATTTGCAAAGGTAATGATAAGGAACTGTTAAGCAAGGATAATAAGGAATCTGTTGTAGGTGAAACAAGAAAGACTCTAGACTCTATAAGTCATGATAAATCAGTTCAGCAAGCAGAACCAAAAAAATTAGTGGTTGATTGCCATAGTCACATCATACTAAAAAAAGATGCAGAAAGTGAGAAAATTGCTATTCAGGCAACTGGTGATAAAGCTGTACAGAAAAGTGCCTGTGTAGAACAGAAATCAGTGACTAAAAGCTGTATGCCCACAAGTAAGGGTCTTTGTCATAGTGAGGGAAAATTAAAAGCATTTGAGACTCCTGCCATTTTAACTAAAGAAGATACCAAGCCATCCAACAGTGGTATTCTTGTGAGTGATAAAAATGACTTATCTGTCTCGGAAGAGAATAAAATAAATGATAAGCACAAGGATAATAGAGTACAAGCTGAAATCACTGGTGATCAGGTTGTTAAAGTGGAAGAGAAGGTAGTTGCTAAAGAACCAATGAAAAAGCCTGAAAATGTGTCTTTAACTAACAGTAGTAGGGAACCAGATTTAACAAAAGAAAGTAAACGATCTCAACAGACTAATCTTGAATCAGTGCCAATAGTCTCCTCATCAATAGCAGATGCAGAAAATCAAAGCTTATCTGTGAAAACTGATGGCAAGAATAAGTCCTTTAGCCCAATCGTAGGCTGTGAGCCTGAACTTGAAACTCTTTCCAAAAGTGATAAAAATGATTTGGTTATTTCTGGTAATAGCATCAACAGAACTAACTCCCCATCTCAGGTACAAATTAGTGATGAGAAGTCAAAAATTGTAGATGAGGGTTCAAAGCATGAAAATTTAGACAATAATGAAATATTTTCTCTTCCCGATGGCAAAGTTGTAAAGGAAAAATCTGAAAGGGAAAATGAACCTGATTCTTCAGTATGTAGTGGAGGCAACTTAGATTCAGTGTGTATCAAAGACCGTAATGATCTCAAAATTTTAACTCAAGTTGATAAGGTAGCTACTGTGATGGAGAGTAAGCCAGTTAGTTCAACAAGCAGTTCATCCATGGTCAAAAGTGTCCTAGAGAAAACTACTAAAAAATCTGTTGACTCAGTCAATAAAGAGGAAATTCCGAGCAAAAGTGTCGACTCAAATAAAGTGACCATAAGAAAAAACTTGGAAGGGGGAGTAGACAATAGTACTACCTTAGGTAATGTGCATTCCAATAAAAATTTCAAAACTTGTGACAGTGTACCTGCAATGCAAAAAGAAGAGTTGTTTGGTGAGGTTGTTGAGATTGGTGGACCAGTATTTCAGGGTAATCCACTTTTGAATCCAGTAAAGGATGAGAGTATGAGACTGCCATCTGCTTCAACGGAAGTGAAGAAATTGGAGCCTTCCATGAAGAACACTGGTGCTTTTGAAGGTGCTGGCCGAGATGATAGGAAAATTGATGTTGCAGATGGATCATCAATGCAAACCAGCGATGCAAAGGATGTAAAAGAAGTAATGCCAACTGGTGATAATACTCCACTTAATCAACCAACTCAGGTATTCCATGTAGCTTTAGAAACCAAATGTAGTGAAGAAACTAAAATGGTCATGAATGATACCGATAAAGAAATTTTGAAAGTATCATTAAAGGTTAACGTTGTTCAGGATACAATTGTTGCTAAATGCAGTACTACTAAAAGTGAAGCAACAATTAAGCTGGACAAGGTGAATCCAAGTATTGATGTGTCCAAGTCTGATGACAAAGTAATATATGTTTCAGCAGACAATAAAGTAAAGGTACCTGCACAGATAGTTCCAATTCAGGCAAAAGATGAAGGGTACAAATTAAAAGATGTAAGTACATTGAAGCTGGAGCAAGGAAAAGGTGGAGAAAAGCATAACCATCCTACTACAATGCCAACCAGTGTTGTTCAGGATACTTCCAAGGAATGTCCAGATAGTAAATTGGTAGTTGAAAAATCATCCTTAGGCTGTACTAGTGATGTTGTTAGCATCAATTCTGTACCTGACGTCAAGGAGATCTCAGAGAAATTGGCAGAAAATGAAAGCAGTACTGTGACAAAAAGCAAACCTCTTGTTACCACAGTGGTGAAAGAAGATAAACCTGATTTAATATCTGAGCCATTAAAATCAGATTCTCTTCCAAAAACCTGTCAGGTATCATCTTCCACCTTGATTGATGAGAATGCAAAAAAATTGACTGAAACTGAAAAGATAGATGCAAAAGACATTCCATGTGTTTCAAAAATCGAAGTTGAGAAATTAGAGGTAGTAAGCTCACCTAGCGGTGGAGGTGACAAAGAAACTCCTAAGGGAATTGAAACCAAAATCATTGAAAAATCCCATTCCATGGAGGTTATTCTGTCAAAAAGTGATTCAGTGCCTCAACGAGAAAAGGTTGAAGTTGGCCCTGAAGTAAAAGTAAGTGGACTCAATAATATGCCTCCTGCTTCATCTGTAAATGTTGGTGAAGTGGACAATAAAACTGCGAGCACCCAAGAAAAACTGAATGAGGATCTTTCTCGTATGAACTTCTCTGAAAAAACTGAAACTTCAAAGCCTGTTAATGAAACCAGTCTGGAAGATGCGAGTTCAAAACAAAATGAAAAATCTTTTGTGGAAACAGTATTATGTGAAGTTGCACCATCTACTGAGAGAAAGCAAGAGGAAAAAGGAAACCCAGAAAAAAGTTCTTTGCCCTTGGAATCAGCTGATCTACTACCATTGATAGAAACATCAAAAGTTACGAAAGAAAGTGAATCAATAAATCCTGATTCTTCAATCTTGAAATTAAAAGAGGATGCTGATGCTTCTAATAAAACAAGTACCGTTGTAAATAAGGATACTGCAACCAAGGTGGAAGAGAAAGATAAAGTTATTCCAGTTACTAATGAAGCAGAACCCATCCGCAAAGAAACCAAAACTCAAGAATATTCTAAAGATACCTCATTGAAGGATGAACCTAGCACAAGTAAATTTACCCTTGCAAATTCTTCTGCTGATAGTGCAACTGACACAAAAATAAAAGAAAAGTCTGAAGATCATATTGTTGAGCAACAAAATGTATTGGATGGAATTGAGCTGAAAGCTTTATCAGTGTCACCGGAAAATGCTTTATCTTGCTTAAAGAAAGATGATCCCATCACTAAACCTATTCCAGATCTTTTGAATGTTGCTCAACAACAATCCTTGGCAACCAAAAATTCTAATGACCAGTTAGAAATGGGTCATAAGGTTAACACTGTAGAAGCTCTGAGCACTGATGATAAAGTTCTAGTAAGGGAAGTAGAAGTGGTAAAGTTGGCATCGCAGAAAGTTGATGAGGTATCAACTATATCCTCAGAAAAAAATGTGGCAAAAGATAATGCAGTTCAAGGAATGAAAGAGGCAAAATTAACAGTGAAAGATAAAGTGGATCAGTTGGATCCAACAGAATCTCCTGATAAATCTTTATTTGACAAAAAATCCTTGGATGAGGAACCGGAAAATAATAGCATCTTACAACCTAACCATGACTCAAAAATGAAGATTGTTGGTGTTTCACTACATACAGTTAACTCACCTATTACAGGAGAACCAAAGCCAGAATATCCAGCTACATTATCAAATGATGTTGAGGTGACAGAAAGCAGCAAGTTAAAGAAACGAGGTGATCTAAAACATTCTAGAGAAAAGTCAATCTTAGGTATCACTGAAAAATTGGCCGTAGCCAATCAGATGAGGCAGCAGAAGCAAGGTGCTTTAGAATCAGCCTTGAAGGAATCATCATCTCCAAAGAAAATGCCGGGGTTAATTGAGATGGGAGTTGCCAAAGCTTCACGAAGGAAGAATCTTATTGTGAAAGATGACCAAAGAATGTATAAGAAGACAAAAGTTATCTCCATCCAAGATAGTAGTGATGCTGGAACAAGTAAAGACCTAATTCAGCCATCTAATAGGCAAGGAATGGAAATTACGCTAGGGAAGTCAGATATCACTCTTGGTATGGGGCAATCTCTTAATGAAATGGCTAGAAATGTACCTAATCTACAGCCTGAAGTTATTATTGCTGCTGAATTATCTGTGACTGAAAAAACTATGCCATCAAAAAAGGATGGTGTTGGTTTAGATTCTTTTACTGTCATAGACCTCAGCTCCAAAAGTATTGACTCCCCTAAAGAGAGCCAATTTGCAGGAAAGGTAAGTGATGGCCTAATAAATTTAGTTGATAGACCATCACCTTCCACTGTGGAAAAACATGGGACAGAGGCAGCTTTTGCTAAAGAACGGGATAACAAAGAATATTTTGAGATTGATAGGGGATCCTTCGAAGATCAGAAAGATGGTGGTAGTTTCAAGTTTCCCAGAGTGAAAAGAAACTCTGGAAAAGAAAAATCCACTGTTCAAGTAGTTCCCCCATCAGCAGCGGGCCCAACCACTCGAACGCGTGCAAATTTTAAGCCACCTTCGTCTTCACCAGTTAAATCCATAGCCAAGGTAGAAGAGTCAAAAGAAAAGACTTATCCGAAAACTGTAAAAGGGTTTACGAAGGGCAATGAAAAAACTGTTGATATTGAGGTAAAGCGAAAAAGTATGGAAGTGAGTACAGAGCCTTTTAGTAAGCAATTAGATGCTGAAAATAAGAGAGTAGATTATGCTGAAGAAGCTCTTTCCATTAGGGCTATCAATGCTCCAGGTAGTTCTTCTAAACTTCTAGAGGTGATAAGGGTGGCTGAGGAAAAAGGGAAGGATATAGTTAAAGTTAATGATGTTGAAGTAATGAGAGAGCCCGTTGGATCAAACACTGCTCCATTATCATTAATGAGAAAGCCTCCAAATAGTTCACCAATGTTTTCAAGTATCAGTTTGTCTGCAGAAGTACAAAGGAAAGATTCAATTCCTCAGGAGATGAAGAGCACAGCAGAGTGTATGCAAACAGATGTGTCCTCTCTCATGTGTAAATTCCCATCAGGAAACACAGAAAGCTGGGAATTTGTAGCTAAAGTAGGCGAGGTGGAGCTTCTGAGGGAATCTCCTCGAGCGACACCGAAGCCTACTCCACCACCTGTGACAATCACAATGGAACCAGCAATAAAGAAACCAATGAGAGAAAAAACAGATTCTGGTCCTAGAAAACCAGGCCGACCATCATCCATGCCACCGCCATCAAAGACACCTGACTATTCTGCCACTCCTCCGAACACATTAGAGCAAGCATTTATGACTCCACAAAATCTCAGAAATCATTCTCTTGAGGTCCTTGTAGGAATTGGCAACCGGCCAGGAGATGGCAGCACCATGGATCCAAGGGCCCAAGTGTCTTCTATGGCAATGCAGGTGGGAAACAGCAGCTTACCTCACTGGACACAGCCCACTGATGCCCATTTTAGGGTAAGTGGTAAGGCAACTGGAATGGATACTTTCTTGAGTGGAAGGAAAACCCCAGTAGGAGATCAAGGACCAGAATCTGATAGTGATAAAAGGAAAAAAGGGTCAAGCAAAGCTAGGAATGCTCCTCCTCCAAGATGGAGTAGTCGGGAAGCGGACATGCTTTCTGTCAAAGTGGATGGACACTCATTGGGAACTTGGTCACCAAGTGACTGGAGGTCGCTTCCCCCAGTTCATATGTGGCCTCCTGGCTATTCAGGTTTTGGCCCTCCTTTAAGACCAAGGGGGCCAGTGGAACCTCGATGTAGTAGGTCTGTGTCTCCTCCTTCCCATTCTGGAAGAGACCGAAGAAGTGGCGAACATATGCCAGAAGACCTGAGCAGTCCACCCCTGCCCAGGGGACGCAGGGAGTCCCCTCACTCTTTTAGACCCCAATTTGTCCACCCAGCTACCAGTTTTCCTGGCACTCCCAGTTTTAGTAATGTCAGTGTTATGTCATATACCATGCCAAAAAATAATAATAATGCCTTGAATTTGGCTAAACCTACAACTACTACCACTGTGCCAAGTGATACTGCAATGAACCTGACAATGTGCAGGCAACCACCATCAACACCTACCCCTCCTCCAGTGATTTCCTCTCCCAGTGTTCAGCAGTCACCCCGTCAAAGTTTTCCCGTTAATTTAGTGAAGTCAAGGTCATCATCACCAAAAGCACCGGCACAGCAGGCTCAATCAACTTTACCAGATGGAAGGGGTGCTGTCCTTCCAGGTGGCATAATTGTGCCTAACCTGCCATTGATTTTTGGAAGAGATTATGCTGTGGGCTCTCCGAGCACTCCGCCCAGTGGTAGAATATCACACTGTAGTGCTGAGGAAAGCCGGGACACCAGGGACTCAGCTGTAGGACAGGTGGTGAGATGCAGTAGTGAGCCACCGCGGGACCATATGACTGAGAGGCGACCAAGAGAAAGTCCAATTATGTCTGGATTTGTCCCAACCGCTATGCCTCCACGGACATCTGCGGCTTGCCAAACAAATCAGTCAATCCAAAGTTTTCCAGTTCCAAGACCATCTTCAGCAATGAGCTCATTAGAGCAGGTTCCCACCTCTGGTGTGTCCCGAAGTACTGTTACTGAAGCAAACTTGCTCCCTGGGGGTGTTGTTATTCCAAACTTATATGGGGCAAATGGGTTTCGGCCAGGGGAAGAGCAGTGGATTCCCCAGGGTGCTGATGGGGGAAGGCTTGATCTACCTCCAAGAAGTGCTTCTGCCATGTCACAGCACCATCCAGATGAATCAACATCCAAGCAGGTGAATACCAGAATGCCTACTCCTATACCCTCCATATCAACCACTCCCATTCCACCATCATCCACTCCACCTCCTGCTCCTCCACAGAGGACTGGACCAGGAAGAAGGGGAGGTCGTGCAGAAACTCCTCCACCTGATAAATATAACTTTCGTATTGAAGAGGCGCATGTAGTTATGTCTGGTGGTGGTCATGGCGGAGCTGGAGGAAAACTGTTTGCATGTGATATATGCTCTGGCGTGTATCGAAGAGCTTTCAGTCTTAAGCGTCACTACCTCCGTGCTCACATCAACTATTGTCATCTGTCAGAAAGGGACCTTTCCAACTGTGGAATTGTTGTTGGTGACAGGATGGCAGTCCATTCTGGAGGAAGTGGGAGACGCCCATATGTGCATACCACATTACCAAGGAGTGCAAGTAAATCTCCTGAAGGTGAGCCTGAAAGAGTGAGTGGAAGAAGAACGCTTTTAAGAGACTTGTTTCGTTGTCACACCTGTGGTGTTTGTTTTGATGAGAAGAGGAGGTTGAAGGCTCATCTAATGGAGCATCAGTGTGGATCAAACAGGCCCAGCCTTCTTCGTCAGCATGCTGCAACACATCATGTGCTGCCTCCTACTGTAGCCCCAAGACCCACACCCACACCTAGACCTCATCCATCTTCTCCTACACCTACAGTTTATCTTTGTGCCTACTGTGATAAGAGGTTCTCATCAGCTGCAGTTAGGAGGCGACATCGTAAGCTTCATGAGTCTTCACCTGGTCCTCATCCCTGTTACCTTTGTGAAACGGCAGAGGACACCCCAGAAATGCCCTTAGGTGAGACTCCATCATTTGCTCATCTTGAAGATTTACGATCTCACATGGCGTCAATTCATAAAGAATTATACCACTCATGTGCACTGTGTGGTGAAAGGCTTCCCACTCTCTTGGCCCTTGAAGAGCATGCTGAAGAGCATAGGTCACGTCGTCAAGCCACAGAACAGTCAGACGAAGAAGAGGAGGAAGAAGATGCGGAGTTAGTCAGAGCTGCTGTAGCTGCAGTAGCACCAACTGAGAGCCCAAGGCAGTCTGAAGGAAGCCAGGCAGTGGCTCCATCGCAGGGAGATGAGGAAGAATTCCGATACACCTGTGGAGTATGCCAGAAAATGTTTACTAATTTTGTCAATATGTGTAGGCATCGAAGACTTGCACATGGAGCAACCCAGGCTAAAGCTGTAGGTCGGAAGGTCGGAGCATCATCAGCAGGAAAGGGTCAAGCCGGTGGTAGAGACAGTGAGAGTAGCAGTCGAAGCCAGAGTCCTGTAGTTGTCTCTCAGGCTTCAGAAAGAGGGCACAGGGATCTTTTGGATGGAGAACCATCCTCTTCTTCATCATCAGTCCCTTCACCTTGTCCATATCCATCGGCAGCTGCAGCAGCAAATGACCCAGAGACTATATTTTACACACGACTTGCAGGAAATATTAGAGAAAATCTTCTTAATTACCTTGATGGAAAACTGAACAAGCTGAACAGTTCTGACAAGCAGTCAAAAGATGAAACAAAAGGTGCTGGCTATGAAAATGAAGGTGATGAAGAGGTGAAGTTGGAACCCACTTGGGAGAAGTACAATTTCCCAAAAGACTTCCAGCAGATGTCATACTGGGATATATCTACCCAGCTTGTGGTTAGGAACAACTTGAAGAAAGTGAGTAATGCTCCAAGTGTGGAGCCCGATCCAGAGCACAGACCAGCATTTCCTGAGACATTGGCACTGGTGGAAACGAACAAATCGGGAGACCAGGCCAACAAAGAGGAAGTGGTGTTGAAGAGCAAGTTGGAGGAAGAGGTAGTGGAAGGGGAATGGTCAGGTCTCAGTGGGGAATGGGTCAGACCGAGAAGTTACATATGCTGCGCTTGTGCATCTAGATTTTGTGACCTTTGGGCATTGGAAGACCACAAACTGGCTAGACACCCAAATGTATGGTGCACCCACTTAGAAGTTGAAGATGGTGCTGTCGTGCTACCAGGATCACCAAAGCTGTCCCCTGGTTCAGCCAACGTTGCTGTATCTTTCCTTGGTGATCTGCTCTGCAGAAGACCCCTGGGGCCAAGAGGAGCTCTTTTGTCAGCACCATCTGTCCCTCCGACTCTCAACAATGGCATGGAGTCACCATCAGCACGGTGCACAAAGTGCTCCCGTGTATGCCCATCGCTACCTGACTTGCACAGTCACATGCTGGAGTGTGGTGGAGATATAGCATGGGCGGCCTGGGCTGGAGGAAGCTCCCCTGCTGCTTCCTCAAGGCGCAACTCACGTAAATGGAGGCCCTTCGGGAGCCGTCGTAGGAGACAGCGAGGCCGTAGAGGCATGAAGAGAAACATACCAAGCAGCCCAGTGAAAATGCACAGAGCACGGCACCGTGGAACTGACAGTAAGTACATTTTTCGAGGATGAGATACTCCTTTTTGTTTGGATGTAAATCATTAGTTATTTCAATTTCATTGCAGTCAATTTACCGAAGAGCTGTTGCAAGTGTTTTTTCCCCTCTATTTGAAAAATTAAAATTCATTGAGTACCAAGTATTCAGAAATAAACTTTTTTCTTTGACCTTGTGTGAACCCTTCTTCTATAATATCTTGAAACTATTAAAATATGGATTATTTTCACAAACTCTGCATCATTCATTTTAGTTTGTCACTTTGTAAAGATTTTATTATAACTCCATTAAGCCCTGAATTGATAGAATTAGACTTTTTTGTGATGGTTGTTTTTTTTACTCAAACAGTGTTATTCCTAATCTTATTTCATTTAGTTAAATTAAGTTTCATAATCCAGGAGTTTGTGTGCAGTAACTTATCATAGAAATTGTATGTAGTATGCCATATCTATGAAAATTTATGAAAAAGCAAATCTAGGTTAAACACTAATTATTTAATCAGTTTCTTGATCAAGGATATTTTTTTATTTTGATTTGCATTCACTCTATAATGCCTGATTTTCAGTGGGAGCAAATGGTGAACTAAAATCAGATGTTATATTCTGTTGAAAAAAATATTAATCAAACCTTTCATTATGCGGTAATGTGAGCCACTCATGAGGTGCCATGAGTGAGTGTGTGATGTGAAGACTCTCTTTGATTCACCTCGTTGCGATTTCACTTACATTACAAGTGATTTTCAAACCCAATTGCCCAATGGCCAATAAATTGAGATTCTAATATTCCAGCAATAAATTATTTTTGAATACTGTTTTCCATTTAAAGTAATAATAAAGCATCATTATTGATATATTTCATTAATGCCCTCTAATAGTGTAATGTAACTGTCAAAAAGATATGCATATTGCTGAATGTTTGGTAGCTTGATTGAATTTTGTCCACAATTAATTTAGCAGCATCGTATCGGAGAGGGTGAAACCTTTCTATTGCAATATAAAATCAGTAGTAGTAGATATTGAATTCTAAAAATCCTCTACATACACTGTTTTAACTTCTTTTAATTCAATTAAATCTAATAGTTTCAGGTTCCATCAATCAAAAGTCCTTGAAATGTGTATAAATGAAAGCAAAATGCCTTCCGTTTGTAAAGATTTTTTTATTTATCTGCAGACATGCCTGGAAGAAAAACGATACTAATAATTATTTGGAAAGTACACATTTTGCTTGAACCATCATTTAAATTACCAATGGCATACATGCAAAAATATAAATATTAACTCATAAATTTTTTGTTGGATTTTTAACTCATTAGCTATTATAGTTCTATGCAAACCGTTAACTGTTCGAAAATGAAAGATTCTTTCCCGACCTGTTTTCATTCTTTGAAATTCCATATTTTAATTGATGACCACCAAATAAACTGGATTTGGAAACATGCTGAAAAAGAAAAGAGGCTATTAAAGAAGTTCATTCCAAGTACTGACTTGAAGGTCGTAGACATTAGGTGTCAATAAGTTGGAAATAAAAGGGTGCTCAAGTTTTACCTTTATAATTATTTTTGTTCTTTAAATTTATTGTAGGCGATAGCATTCAGCGCATGATTGCAAATCTTCCAGCCAAAAGAGCAACACGAAGAGTGATACAGTTTAATGAAGATGAGATCAAGACAAGAAGCCAAGCTACCATCCACAGTGTAAGTTCCTTGTCATTGCAAGTGAAAATATTTGTAGGTAGATACTCTGAATATTTGAAATGAAAGCATACCTCTCTTAAAGTTAACCCCTTCTGTATCAAATCTTTTTTTTTAATAATGACATTAACATCTCAACTGCATGCCACTAAATCACACTGCTCATTTGACTTTATATGCTTTATTCTTAATTTTTCTACGATAAAGAGCTCTAAAGTGTTTTTCTAACACGTTAAGAGTAGCTAATGCTGTCATTTAGCATTTGAATCTGTCATTGATGAAACTCAGTTAAGAAAATTCAAGTTAACCATTTCCAGAACGTAGTTCTGAAAAAATCTACAATGAGATTGAAAAGAAGAATAATTTTTTAAGCAATTGTTCTCAGGTTACACAAAGACTTTTTCCCCCATAAAAGTTTCTTATTATAAATTTACTTCTCAGATTTCTTTCTTCTTTCATTTACTGCTGTTGTCTCTGTTAAACCTGCCGTGAATAAAATCATATCAAGTACCTTAATCTCAATGCCTTGGTTGTACTGCATAATAATGCCATTTGAGGTTTTGGACATTTTATATTGATAACAATAATAATTTGGGTATTGAACTAGGTTGATGATAATGCATATGTTTTGAAATAATTATTTTTCCGAACTGCTAACTGTATGATCCAACATTATAGTAATTGTGAATAATTGTTTAAAAACTTATCCACGTGTACACAGCTTAAAAAATTGCTTTCAATTGATATGCAAAAGATTTTTAAGCACTTGTGTGCAAGGAGCTGAGAATAAAATTTTGTTTTACTGCATTTTGTTTTAATCATGTGAATTAGGTAGATCTTAATGTGGGAAATATTTAACTTAATATTTTTCTGATGAAAGATGTTAATTTTAAGTTCAACTTGTTGGTCAAAATAAATATAAAATTGTATTGGTTTTGATGTAAAATCATTCATCACTGATATTTTCTTGCAAGATGCATGGAGGAACTTAATAAAGAGAATTTGGCCTGATGAATAACAGTTGTGCACTTGAGATTTTGTTTGAATTAAAAACCAAATGGGGGGGTAAAATAACTTAAGTCGCTATTCTATAAAATATGTTTATCTGCTCATTTCAAATACCCACCCGTAAATATATTTTTTAGGCACAAGCCTATTGATACCTTAATGTCAACTATCCTGAAAACTATTATTTTGTATATGTAGCTTTCTACATTAATACATAGGTAGCATAGCATGAAGGGTAAGTTTGAGAAGTGTCAAAATTAATTGAATCAGTCCAAATAAGGACTTACCAAGTAAAAATGTTGCCTTGTTTTCTCAAATTCAGCATGAATTTGAGAAATTTCCAACACCTGGGAACATTCTTTTACAAATATTAAGAGAAATTTGAAAGTATGTACTTACATTCAGTTGAGAAAGCCTGGCTTCAAGGCTATGAAAGTATAAAAGTTCGTGTAATAATTAAACTTGAGTGGGAGAACAATATATAAACAAATTCTACCAAAGTTTGAATGCAGTTATAATTTTATTTTTGTAAAAAACGTCACTTGCGACTGCTCCTTTCATGTGCACAGCTGTGTGAACACTTCAACTGTTACCTTTTTCTTTAATCAAATTTCAATGTAATGTGTAAATGTAGTATTAAGTCATTGTATTTAATCATGCTTTGAAGTAGTTAACTTTGCCATTGCCTCTGATTCCAACAGAATGCTCTTATATATGTATGTAAAGGGGATATACAATGGAACGAAATGGCTTCATTTAAAAAAAAATTCCTGTTCATGAGTCTAACATAGGTATTTCCTATTTCTTATTAAAAATGGAAAACTCTTCATGCAAAATGTCTTTCCTTTTTCGCAGAACCACCTCTTAAGGAAAAGATTCAAGGTAGTATTTTGATGATGACTTTGAAGTATTTTCATCTTCTTAGTATGAAAAGTGTTGCTTTTTTTGTTTTTTATTCACATATAAATTGATGCTTGGTAATGCATGTGTTTTAAATTTCATCTTTTGATTTTCTTGCCTTAATTTTTGCTAATTTATTATAATATATAGTATCCTTCATTATTTTAGAATAATTTCTGTTCTAAATAGGTAATCTTTTTGTATTATGTGTGCATATTTTATTATTATGTTCTATGTGCTGAAGCTTCCTGAGGAGTTACCTAAGAAGTTACCCATTTTCAGCTTTAAAATAAGTTCTGATAGCATTTAGGCCAATTAACTCATGTAAGGTGCCAGAAGGAAGATAAAAATGTTCCCATGCTTTGTTAGTACATTTTATTCTGCAATTTTACATTGGAGCATATTCCCAGCTCATACATTTTTAAACATGACAGTTTCATCCTAACTTGGTCAGAGTAGGCCTACCAATGCCAATTAAGGTATTCTTGTGTAAGGACGGCTTTTTTGGTGATGCATCTTAATTAATGTTTTATCATCTTGGAAAGAAATCATACACTGCTCCATAGGTAGTATTTTAATCTAGGTTAAAAAGGCAATACCTAATTAATAATTACCCAAAAGAGAGAAAAATAATGAAATCAGAAAATTAAGGCTTATGTTACAAAAATTAGCGAATAATGTATGAGATGTTAATTCTTTGCATTGTTGAGTAATGAGCTACAGTTATATATTTAAATGAATATTATGAAAAACAATTTAGTGAAATTCAACCAGACAGAATTTTATAATTTTTTGTCATGTCCAACTCGGGAAAGGGATGTAGAGAGTAAATTTGTAGTAAGAGTCTTCTGCACAAGCATCTTGCTAGTGCTTGCATATTTATTCATTTGGACATGTCAAAATTTTCTGTATGATAGTGTGCAGGAATATTTATTAATGTGTCTTTAAATCTTTTGAACTGCGGATGAGGAGTATCAATTTCATGAATAGTTGACTGATGCAATCATTTTTCCTATAGTGAATTATTTCTGGGAAATATTTTCTCAGAGTTAAGGTGCATTTTAAATGTATTGTGACAAATGTGCTTTGTTTTTTCATAGTGTATTGTCAGATATTTTTATATATAGTCAGTTGATACGTGATGCATTAAGAATAGAAATATTTTCAAAATGAAGTGATAAATTTATGATTAATAGGCCAAAACCTTCCATTATTTCAATCCGGTTTACTCAGGAAGAATACCATTATCAATTAAACACTACCTGGCCATAGTTAGAGGACATTGCATGTTTCTTTAGTTATGGATTAGTTGAAATATATCTAAAATGAAGTTCTAAGCCATAAGATTTGTCACATGATTTGGTCTTGTGACCCATCATATTGTTTGCATTGAAATAATTCAAGATATTGATTTAGTATTTGAAATATTTTATGCCCTGCCAATATTATTAAAGATTTATGCAATTCACCTGTTCTCATCATGATGGTCTAGATGAGACAGAAATAGAAGCACTTGTTCAAAACCAAAGATATTCCTTAATTGTTTTCATAGCTATTTTTATTATGCTAGGACACACCCTCTGCTAATTTTTATCTTCAAACCAAACTTATATGGCAGCAGGATTTGTGCATTTTAGTGATTAAATTCAAAGTAGGTTCTTGGATGGTAAAAGAAAAGAGTTTTGAGGAAATAATTATACATGTATATGCAGATAGATAGATGCAGTCCTCCACAGGCAAAGGAGAACATTTGAAGGATTATAATAGTCCAAGGAACTCAGTGAATTGACTTGTGTCACCATCCCATGTTCTTCTCAATGACGTGTACCAAAAACAGCCAACAAATAGGTAGTCTTATCAGATGACTGCAAGTGTGGTCAATGTTTTAAGAGCTCATTCAGGGTATCCTGATAGTTGGGAAAGAGAAGTGGTGAATTGAGCCCTCTCACATCACCCAATCATTTCCCAATGGCTGCATGATGCTAGCTGCAGCTTTTACCTCCCTAGTAGGCCCACATTTTTTATTAATAAATTTATAGTGCCATTTGAACTTGTTAATTGAGAGCAGGAGAAAATAAGAGGATGAAAATGACAGTATGCTACAGTCAATATTGGTCATTGAAATGTGACCCAGAAGTAGCTCATAGGTTAGGTCAGTGTGAATGTTAGTAATCATATAAGTTTTTAAAATGTCTTTCCACATACAATGTAGAGATCCAACTTTGAGCTTGCAAAATATGTGCAGACATTGGTATGGACTTGAGGAAGGGGAGTTACCCTTCACTAGGAACATCAAATGAGGATAATGGGAATGGTGAGATCGCATAAAAGAGAAAATTAAGGGTATAAGAGCATTTTCACATTTTGCCTGTGAAAATGGGTGTATTTTATATTCAGACAATTTTCTCTCTGGTTCAGTTTATCGGTGGTGAATCATTACTGTTTTTTCTTTGATTAGATAATCATAAAGTTGGAGCTGGAGTTATCACTGCTTTAAGTCGTAGGATATTTCATTAAGCATACATGATCATGTTTAAGACTAGAAGTTATAGCTAAAAATGCCATTAAAATTCAGGATTTTTTATCATTTTAAAATGGTAGCTTTTTATTCCCTAGCACTGCAAGTGGGACTCAAAGGAACTGTGTGTTGCTCACATGATATAGCTTCAACCCACTCTGCTATATTTTTACTAAAGAGTACTGGACATTGATGAATAATAGACCTTGAAGAGTTGAGAGCTATTAATGATCTATCATTTTACTGCCTTGTAAATGAATTTAAGTTCAAAGTGTTCTGTGTATTGCCGTTTCTTATTTGTGGTTGTGTAAATCTAAAGAAACTTATAATCAGATAGCTCTTCAAGGAATATGTATAAAATTATTATTAGTATAAAATAAATTCAACTTATAAGACTGGCAAACAACTAATCATGCCAGAATACTCGTGCTAAAATTAATTGCACTATGGACCTGTAACTCTATGTCCTTATTATTGTCAGTTTAGCTAATAGATCTTATAGCCAACTCCTAGATATTTTGCTGTATACATATTTTCTTCATCAGGCAGTTATATATTCAACAAAGTTATTTTTCCCTGCATTCATATTTTGTTAGGCACATGTATACATTCTTAAATGCAGTGAGAGCTTGTTCAGTGCATCCATAGTATTATTTGTAATATTTTTATATGTACGCTAAACAATATATTTTAGCTAAATGTACATCTTAGTGGTGATCCTATTGTAATTTCTCTTATGTATCTCAGTAAAAACTCTTAAGTAGTTGTACTACTTCTATATTACACATTTTGCATGGACATTTAATTAGTTTACATGTGTAAATATATATATATATATATATATATATATATATATATATATATATATATATATATATATATATATATATACATTCAAACACGAAATCCCGCCAAACGGCGAATGAATACTCATATAAACAGAAACAGATATAAGGAAAAGGGATAGGAACACATATAAAGGACGAACACAATAGAGGTGGGGAAGGCGGAATCGAACGGATCACAAGAGTAAAAATATTCTGGCTATGCGTGCCACGAAACGCACTGTTCCTTTCCTGTATGATGTTGTATGAATTCTAACCCACTGTCCTTTCCACTTGTGTATTGTCTATTTCTCCTTTGGTGGGTGAAACGGCCCCCTGACGCCATCTCTTGGCTGAAAGAATCGGGGCGCTTGGCGACATATTAGACCCACGGATCTCAGGGTAAATTGACTATCCTCGATAGCTCAAGTGGTTAAGAGCATCCGCCCGGCAAGTGGAAAGATCCGGTGTTCGAGTCCCGGTTGAGGAAATTTTTTTACTCTTGTGATCCGTTCGATTCCGCCTTCCCCACCTCTATTGTGTTCGTCCTTTATATGTGTTCCTATCCCTTTTCTATATATATATATATATATATATATATATATATATATATATGTGTGTGTGTGTATATGTATGTATATGTGTATATATATATATATATATATATATATATATATATATATATATATATATATATATATATATATATATATATATATATATATATATATGTGTGTGTGTGTATATGTATGTATATGTGTATATATATATATATATATATATATATATATATATATGTATATATGTATATATGTATATATATATATATATGTATATATGTATATATACATGTCTCAGACTGCCCAGGTGAGGGTGGGAAACGGGGAGTCAGGATGGGCAGTGTTAGGAAGGGGTGTAAGGCAGGGTTGCCCATTATCACCGTTGCTGTTCAACCTGTACGCAGAAGAAATGATCAAAGAGGCATGGGAAGAACTCGAGGTAGGAATGAAAGTGGGCGGGGAAGTCGTAAAATCAGTTAGGTTTGCTGATGACCAAGCTTTAGTTTGTCAGTCAGCCAAGGGGCTGCAAGCATTGCTTAGTGAATTGGAAATTCAGTGCGACAGGTATGGGATGAGAATCAATATTAATAAAACAAAGGTTATGCGATTTTCTAGAAAGAAAAAGGCCAAGCTTAACATTAAAATAGGAGGGCAAAAGCTAGAGCAGGTAGAACAGTTTACGTATCTCGGTAGTGTTTTGGACCAACACGGTCAAAGTAGTAGGGACGTAAGGAGAAGAATTGCGCTAGGCAAAGAGGCTTTCACAAGGAGGAGGGAGTTGATGACAGGGACTTTGAGTAAGGATGTTAAGAAAAGACTCGTAAAAACTTTGATATGGAGCGTAGCTATGTACGGAGCGGAAACGTGGTCATTGAAGCAGGAGGATAGACGTAGATTGGAGGCTTTTGAAATGTGGGTGTGGAGAAGAATGGAGAAGGTGAAATGGACAGAGAAGAAAACAAATGAGGAAGTACTTGGTATGGTGGGCGAAGAGAGGGGTTTGTTGGGAGCAATCCTATGGAGGCAGGAAAAGTGGATGAAGGGGGTGTTGACCGGCAGTGGGATGTTGAAGACTGTGATAGAGGGTAGAATGTTGGGCAAAAGAGGAAAGGGAAGGAACAGGATAGGGTTGTTGGACGGGATGAAGGGAGGAAGGAAGTACTCAGAGATGAAGAGGGACCTGATATAGAGTAGGATGATTGATTTTGTGTTTTGTTAGGAGTAATAAAATATTTGTTTGGTAGTTGTGTCAGTCCAAAAACCTACCTTAACCGGTAGATTACTTAAAAAAAAAAATATGTATATATATATATATATATATATATATATATATATATATATATATATATATATATATATCTCCAGAATTCTTGTGACTCTCTGAATTTTCCCATACTTCTGTGTTATTTAAAGACTCATGTTGAAAAATAAATTGCATCTAATTTCTTATTGCTTGATCAAATAAAGTTAAAATATTGAAGACTATGGCTCAAAAGGCCTTGAATCTTATCGAAAACAATACAATGGAAATGGTTGCATAAGTGAGAAATAGTAATTGTGTGAATAGTTAAATAGTACAATAAGTTAAATTCCTCTACAGAAATCTACTGCTTTTTATTTTTGCTGCATTAGAAATATTGTTAGTGAAGTTTTAAGGTTTACATTAGTTGAATTTATTTCATTTATACTCTTATAGTTACGTGGATAAATAAAATATGCCAACTATTTTTCGTGTATTGTTCACTATTTATAGGTATTTATTATGTGTCATGTAAATACAAAAATCATTTAAGATATATTTTCTAAAAATATATTTTTTTTTATTTAAGCCAAAAGTAAAAGTTTTGGATTTGGGAATGGATGAATATTAAATTTTGAAGACAAGGATGAAATATAGAACCTGAGATCCAGGAAGGATGAACCAGAAGTTTTTATCACTTTCCTGTATTTAATTGTGCACCCTTTTATATTTACTTTTAGGTGTCATTCCCTGGAAACTTTGTAAGAGTCAGTGGATATAAGGCCCCTCTTGGAGTCAAAGGCACTCCACCAACTGCGGCCAAAAGAGGGAGACCGCCGAAGAACCCACTGCCGCCCACTCCCCTGAATATAGAAGGAATGGCAATTCCATCAACATCAATGGCCATGCCTCCAATGGGCATACCACAAGCCAGTGCCGCAGCTGGGGGCGTAAGTCCTCAAGGCATTGTGAAGAAGGGCCGTGGACGTCCACCAGGGTCAAAGAGCAGGAATTCTGCAACCAATTCAGATTTTGCATTGAAGCGGAGGTTTGGTGAATCAATGGGGGAAGGCTATAGTCCAGAAGGAGATAGATATGCAATGAGCAAGAGAGCGAGACCTGGTGCTTCCCCAGTCAATCAGCACCCAGTTGGCTCAACAACACCCAGCGTACCTGGTGAACCCTATGATTGTAAAGGATGTGGAGCTGTGTTTGACAATGCATCCTCCTGTGAGCGTCATGGGAAGAAGTGTGTATTCCGTCTGCAGATGCCCATAATGCCAGTGGGAGAAGGCCTTAAGCCTACTCCATCTGGTAGTGTACGGCCAGTGCATGCCTGTCCTCACTGTGGTAAGAATTTCACTTATGCCACACCCATGGAAAAGCATGTTAGGGTATGTGGCAGCAGCAGCATTCCTAGAGGCCCTCCAGTTCACGTGAGAAGGGCCACTGCCCCTAGTGTGTTAGGAAGACCCCCAAAGGCTGACGAAGAGGATGAGGGGAAGAAGGATTCTGAAACTCAAGAAGAATCTCTCCTGCCTTCTGAGGAGGCTGCTGAATCTCCACCATCTGAACCACCTCAGGAACCAGATATGCCTCAACTTCAGAAGGAGGAACCAGTTGCAAGCCCACCAACCAAAGATGATGATATTCCTGTCCTCACACCTGTAGAGCCCGAAGAAGAAGAAGCCATCGAAAATGTTGAGGAGGTCATTGCCCAGGAAGTTAAGGAGGGCAACCTCCCAGATGAGCCAGAGATTGAAGTGTCCATTCCAAGTGAAGTAGATGTTGCTGTTGCTGATGAAAGTGAGGTCAAAGCCAGTGCCAAAGAAGAGGAAAGTGACATAAAACCTCTTGATGAACCAGTCATGGAAGTGAAAGAAGAAGTGGTGGAACTGGTTGAAGAGGCTCCTGCCGAGGAGAACATTGTGACTCCCCTTGAGCCTGAACAGATAGCCCCAGAAGTTCCCGTTGAAGAGACTCCTAATGAGGCACTAGCTGAAGAAGTCACAACAGAAATGGAGGAAAGGGAAGAGAGCCCAGAGTCAGAGGATGCAACACTACGTACAACTGGGAAGAGGACACGAGGAACTTCGTCTAGTGGACAGGTCACCAAAAAGAGCAAGGTGGAAGAGGAAACTGAGGAGCCTGCAGGTGAAGTAGATACGCCAAAGAAAAAAGGAGGAAAGAAAAGTATGCCTTTGAGTGCCAGAGGGAAATCTCCAAAAGGCTTGAGGAATACTCGTGGGACCAAAGGAGAAGATGAGATGACCAGTGAAGGAGAGGACAAGAAAGAAAAAGAGGATGCAGTCAAGGAGGAAGCAAAGGTGGAAGAAGTGGAAGATGAGGAAGAAGTACAGGTTAAGGCAGAAGAAGAAGACATTGCTGTGCAGATAGATAAGGAAGCTGATCAGAAAAAGGGAAAGGAAGTACCAAAAGCCACTGATGAACCAGAAGGTTTTACCATTGACAAGGAAGATGATGCTGAGAAGGAGGATCCCTCTATGAGTGAAAGCAGGGGAAAAAGAGGAAGGAGAGGGAAATACTCTGCTAAAACATCAGCATCCACCAGTGAAGTAGTCTCGAAGGCTACTACAGACAAGGTTGATTCAACTCCAGTGACTCCAAGACAGGGGAAAAGGAGGGGTGCTTCTCTGGAAAGACCAAGCAGTCCTAAGGTGGAAGAAACATCAGCTGCGGTTGTGCCTGAGATAGAGCCAAAAGTCACGCGAGGCTCTGCTATTGCTCAGAGTAAGGTTTCACATTCCAAAGAGAAAGATATTTCGAAGGAAGATAAAGGACGACTGTCTGCTTCTAAGAAGAAAGAGGAGGAAGAAGTCACTGTATCAAGCAAAGAGGAAAAATCAATGGATGTGGAAAAAACAGAAGGGCCTTCAATTGTCACAAAGGAAGTTGAGGATAATAAGGTGAAAGATTCAAGTGAAGTCGAGCCAGAGCCTAAAGAAAGTGGAACCAAAATAGAAGACAGTGAAGAAGAAGAGGAAGATGATGATGGCAAAGAAAAGGATGAAAAAGACAGCAAACTTAGAGGAACCAAAGGGTCCAAAGGAAAAGTAACCAAAAAGAGCCACAAAAAGAAGAAAAAACAGGAACTGAAGAGGGAGGTTGAAAACTTTTGGTGTAATGTGTGTGAAATGGGTTATTCCTCAGCATTCAATCTTGTCAAGCATGGTCAGAGTCAAAAGCACAAGTGGAACCAGAAATTAGCTAAGGAAAAGGCAGATGCTGCTGCAGCAAAAGGGTCTAAGGAAGGTGAGAAATGTGAAGATAAGAAAGGGGATAATGAGGAGGAAGGGTCCAATGAAGTGAAAGTACATGATTCAGGAAAGAAAGGTGTCATCAGTGAGGGAAAGGAAAGTGACAAAGCATCTGGCGAGGGGAAAGATTCAGAGAAGGCAAGTTCCCTTAAGTCCAGTGAAAGTGGGAAAGGGGATAATGATAAAAAAGTTGAGGCAGATGGTAAGAGTACAAAGAAAAGGAGTGATGGAGAAGCCAAGGACAAGAGTGGCATTGCCGATGTATCCAATGACAAAGAAATGGTGTCATCCAAAGGAAAGAGTGGGGAAGAAAGTGAAGAGACAGGGATTGATGAGGCGGGAGGAGGCGAGCAAAATACTGTCCAGGACAAGAAGGGAAAAAAAGTGATTTCAGAGGATGAAAGTATCACAAATGAGACCAGTGCTAAGGAAAAGGTGCCAGAAAAAAGGTCGCCAGAAAAGAAATCACAAGAAAAAAAGCCAGAGAAGAAATTGCTGGAAAAGAAGTCACCTGAGAAAAAACTTCCAGAAAAAAAGTCACCAGAAAAAAACTTGCAAGAGAAAAACCTGCAGGAAAAAAACTTGCAGGAAAAAAACTTGCAGGAAAAAAACCTGCCGGAAAAAAACGGGCAGGAAAAAAACTTGCTGGAGAAAAATTTGCAGGAAAAAAACTTGCAGGAGAAAAACTTGCAGGAAAAAAACTTGCAGGAGAAAAACCTGCAGGAAAAAAACCTGCAGGAAAAAAACTTGCAAGAAAAAAAGGCATCAGAGAAGAAAGCTCAGGAAAAAAAGTTACCAGAAAAAAAGACTTCAGAAAAGAAGTCTCAGGAAAAAAAGTCCCCAGACAAGAAATCCCAAGAAAAAAAGTCACCAGAAAAGAAGCCTCAAGATGTTGACATCAATGAAAATGATTCTGAGGAAGAAAACTTGAGCAGTGATGACAAATTATCTGGATCTTTGACAACCAAAAGTAAAGAAATCATAATTGCTCCAAAAGAGGATTCTCAGAGTCCCTTAAAGGAGGTTGCGGTAAAGGAGCAGCCAACACCACCAGCAGCTGCAGAAGAGTGCACTAGTGCAAATTTGCCTGCTGCCCCAGACGAGGCCAGCCACCAAGAGGGACCAAAAAAGCCTCCAACCAAGGACGTTACTGATGGCTCACTCATTGGTCAAACGGCAAATGAGCGGGGAAGTTCTGGACAGGGCGACAACCAGCCAGCACCAGCACAAGAAGCTGAGGGGAGCATCACCAAAGTGTCCCCGGAAGCCACCGTCGCGGCGGCGCCCGAATCCGCGACGGTTATCGAGGGCACAAAAAACGCCAATGAGGATCTTCAGTGTGGGATTTGGCCCGACGCTCCTGCGGCAACTCCCTCCCAGGAGTTTGTCCAACCCCCTGCGCCCCCTCCCACAACCTACAGCATGTTGTACGAGTGGAATGTGGGGATGGTCCAGCAGGCACCAGTGCAGCAAGCACCACCACCCCCACCTCCACCTCCTCAGTTGCCACCACAGCAGCCCAGCATCAACACACACATGCATCCAGTGCAGCAGGACAGCTGGGGCTCCTACGGAGGGTGGGAGGCACCAATTGTAGATCCCAACCCACCCCCTTCCCCAGGCCTGTGGCGCTATCAGCCTCCAAATCCGATTCCCTGGACGGAACCGCAACATTCCCTTTCCCCTATACCCCGTGTACCATCCTATGAGGACCCTCCCCCCGTCACCCACCCCTCCACCCCCAATCCTTCCCCACCCAACCCCAGCCTTGGTTCCATCCTGGATTCTGTGAACAGGATCCTGGGAGAAGATGTCCCAGGGTTTGATTCATCCCGGATTCAACCAGGGGCCACTGCTCCGGAAGAGGAATATGGAGGGGTGGGTCTCTATGGGGAAGGTCTGGCAGAACTACAGCTTGCCATGGGAGCCACAGATGAGGAAATGGCGATGCTCCAGCAGCTTGGGACTGGACCATTAGACTTTGTGTATGATAACAATGCCATTCCTGCCAATGTTGCCTACAATGCAGCTGAGTCTAATGATCAGACCGGACCCCTTCCTAATCCAGAACTAGTTGATCTTGATAACCAGTCAGCAGCTGTAACCATTGCAGCAGATGGACTCATTGAAGAAGCTGAGACCGCTTCTCTGCCTCCAGTTGCGGCAGATTCTGCGAGTTACTTTACGGTAAATATTTCCTTCACATTTATCACTCATACTCTACTAACAATAATTTGCTAAGGTTATTTTTCTTCAGTTAGGTTTTAATATGTATACTTAATGGTGTGTTGATACACTTTGCCAGCCATAATGTGATTTATGTGAATTTGTTACTTTTCTGTCTACACTGGCTACAGTATTAAGTGAGATAATTTTTCGTGTATTAGGATATAGTTAGATATAGTCTACGGCCTGAATATAATGTACCATTGATTTAAAAAGCGTTCTATTTAATGGGGAAAATATGTAAACTCTTCGTGTTATGCATATGAATTTTTATAACTTCATGAAGTTACTATGTAATTAAAATGTATTAAATTATATTAATATATTATATCTGTACGTTATTATAATAAAGAATGAATAAAGTATCTGTGAAACTGATGACAGCAATAACAGGCCAATTCAATGAGAGGTTCAGATGTTTTTTTTAGATAACTAAAAAATAATTTTCAACTTTTCTTTGATTTTCATCTGTTGGTAGTTGCAAAATTCTTCTTCATTGTGTATTAATGTTCTTAGCGTGAATACCACATGCATTTCAATTACATGCAACGGTTTATTCTTGTATTTATGGTAGTCATGAATTTATGGTATTTTAAAACAGCCATCAAATTTAGTGAATCATGACTTTTAAAGCTTAAAATTTTCATTAAATATAAATTTGAGTCCATAAAGATAAAACTCATGAGTTGTTTTTATCAAAATGATTTCACTCCAAAAGTTAATGGCAATTAAAAATTAAATGCAGGTATTTTAATGAATAAAAAAAAATTTCTGAATAGAGTAAAAATTATTGACACCGTGGCTTTCCTTGATTGCTATTAATTCTTAAATTTCTGGAAACTTGGTTAATAGAGGCATTTGCTATTGGCAAGACTGTCATTAATTTGTAAAATCTTCCTTTCATTTCCTGTATTCGCCCATGTATCAGGATGGCCGTGGTGGCAAGAGGAGACGTTGTGGACCACCACCAAGCAAGTGCAAAAAGATTGTGCCACCACCTCGTGAGAGCAACCGTGGATGGCGAGGAGGGAGGAGGCTCCTGCCAACACAAGCCAGCCTTGCTTCAGCCCACTTACTCATATCCCAGTATGAGAAGAAAGAGATGGTGTGCCCCATGTGCAACAGGCACTTCTTGGGTCTGGCTGCCCTCGAGACTCATGTTGCGTGGGTGCACAAAGTGAAAGATGCCAAGCAGCACATTTTGGAGGGAGCTACAGATGGCCAACCATCTGGAAGTGAGTCTATTACTTTATTCAACTGTCTTAATTTATGGATTCATAAAAGAATGGGTGCTAAATCAAATAGAAATGTGAAAAAGTATGGTAATGCGAGTCTTCTTCAGAAATTAAGGCAAAAAATTTGAGAAAATTGGTTCAATGGTTTTGAAAAGTCTGGAGTTTAATGAATAGATAATGCGTTGTAAACATCTCCTATAAGCATAAGCATCTCCAATAGTCCTTTGATTGTTTCAGGAGAATTTTTCACTGTTTACTCAAAATAGTTCTTCATGAACTAACTCCTATTAGGAAGGTTATAACCAATTTATTTTGATAAGACAGGTCCATGGAAAGTTTTTTTTTCTTTTGCTGCATTGTATGCTTTTTCAAATTCTTTGTATGTATGTTTCTTATATACAACAGCCAATAATGAAGTAAAAATTTAAGTGCATAGCATTAGAGTAAGGTGAGCAACTTCACCCAATCAACTTTTCCAATCATATGTTAGCTAGGTGTTGGCAGTGTTTCAAGCTGTTGGTTATTCGATTTGGTTTGGGTGAATGTTTGAAATCGATAGAAAAACAAAAAATATCATGTGCAAAAATTGACATTATTTTCTGTTTCTAAGTATTGAATTATAGTTCCATTAAGCTAGATTTTCACTTATTTTATTAATTTAGTCTTAAATTTATTATACAATTTACTCACCTTCACAATATTCCATATTTGGGCAACTTTAAGGTTGAAGTGTTTTCAGGCTTATTTGTTGACACATATTATAATTTGCATGTTCATTAATTGATTGTTCCCCAATGTGTCTGCAGAAAAACCAAACCCAGCTGCAAGCAACACCCTTCGAGAACTGGTAGCAGGTAGAGGAGTGGGAGGTGTGGTAGTTGGGGCTGGTGTGACCTCCAGTCCTACTCCTTCCCGACGTCTTCCCTGCTTTGTGTGCAAAGAACTGTATTCAGATGTCATCTCACTCAATCATCACATAGCTCAGCAACATTTGCGCCGGAGGCCCGGAGAGGGTGGTGCCGTTCCAGAGATGGACGGGAACTTGAAGAGCCAGATGACCTCGGCACTTGGAGGCCTCCTTGGCAAGGCTCTTGCAAACATGCGCAGCAGGTCTGATGCCAGCTTGTCACTTCAAAAGCCAGGGTTGCCTGCTATTGCCAACAAAAGGTTAGAATTAGATCATAAGTGAACTTTCTGAGTTGTTTTCTCGTTAACATTCTTAGAATCTAGTTTGAAGTTCTTTTGTTTAAATGGTCTGCTAGTCATCCAATGACTGGAGGTTCTTTCTGCTGTTTTTAATGTCATCTTTTTTATTTCCAGTCCATTATTTAGTACCTTTCCCAAGTTAAACCTCTTGAGCAAGTCATTGGATGCGATAAATAAGATGTCGTCCACTGGAGATAGCTCCAACAGGAAGTCCTTCGGGGGACCATCAAGCAGTGAAGGGACAAGTGAAGGTTACAGCCGTGCAGCTGCATCTTCTGACTCTCCTGAGGTGGCTCTGTTCCGAAGGGAAGATGGTTTAGATCCTTCTGAATGGTCTTCTGATGGAGAGGATTCTGCCAAGGGCCAGGAAGCAGAGGGGCAGCTGGATGAAGGCGAAATGCCTAGTTTCCATCACATCTGCCCATTCTGTGGAGACAGGTGAGTTGATTTTCTATAAACTAAGATTGAATAAACTGCCGAAGACAGCCTGTGTGCCAGAGCCACTAACAGGTTTGTGTGGACCGACAGAAAATTTCGTCCAACATTTGTAGGCAAAAGGGTGGAGTGGAGGGTTGAATGATAGGAGGAATTTAGTATTTCAAAATAAATTTGCAAATCTTCTAAGGGAGTATTTAGTTGAATCAATTTTTATATTGATTTATAGAAGTATTATTGCATTCTCAGTTGATTATCTGGAATAAGATGGTAAGCTGAAAACAAAACCAGTCAGAAGTGTATCAGAGTAACTTAAGAAGCAAATGGGATAGTGATAAAAGTAAAAAAAAATTCTTAGAATCTGAAGATTCGCCCATTTAGAAATCTTCCCAACTTCAAATATTGAACTATTATTATATAGGAGGCTCTGTGCTAAAATCACGAGCACAGAAATGGTTATCATAAAGTTTATCGGTAAAAAGTTTCAGTAGATAAGAATTTAAGGACAAAATACGTTATTAATAATTTGGTCATTCTGTCACAAAATTTGTAAAATAATCCCTTTGTCATAAATATGCAATGTCAGCAATTTCTGAGCTAATTTGATATCATTAAAGAGAATATATGCATAGATTACTGGTCAAAAGATAGAAGATTTGCAATGACTATGATATTAATATTTCTATAGATAAAACTTAGCATCTATTTAGCAAATCCAAAATAGAGAGCTGTAAAAGCAAAATTAGGCAAAAGAAAAGGATGAAAGAATTCTTCATGTAAAATAGATGAGATATCTGACTCCCTGCTGTACCAATAAAGTGACCCCATTGACTTACCACTTCTGTATGTGGTACATTGGTATTTAAATATGGTCTCTTCCCATAAGTGGCAAAGATATATTTAGAAATTCTAATTTACAAAGGTTGATAAAAATGACATAAATGAATATGGTAAATTTCCTGGCTTTCAAAATTGTCTTCAAAGTTTGGACAATTCTTTCAAGTCATCTAATACTTAATCTAGAAAATAGAAAATTACTATTAGATATTCAATGGTCTTATAGAAAAAACAGGTACACAACATACACATTGATCCAAAAAAGTAATCTTTTGTTTCTTTATAATGTGATGTAAATAATACAATGTATGCTTCTTCTTTAGTCTAGGGCCTATGGTCCTTGGCCAAATAAAAATGGAGCATATACCAAACTAGTTTGTGCACCTAAATGAACATTAGTTACTCCCAAGTACAAAGATACATTATTATAGTCTTACAGACAGTCCTTTGCAGTATGCCTACCTTTGTTTATGATACCAAAGTCTGTTACTATAATTAACTCCAGAAATGGGAGGTTATCTTACTCCTGAAAATAAGGGAGCTTACCTTTAAAATTGGATATTAAGTAGTGTTTCAGGTATTATAAATGTTGTGGAAAGTTGTTGAACTGGTGACTTCTGGGATATTTTTCCAATAAATAATACTACTCCATACAATGATATGATGAATTGCATGGATGAGACAATGTCATTTGCAAGTAAGTTTAAAAGTAAACTATGCATTTTAAATTTTTGTACAAACACCGTGTTGATGGTAATACACCAGAATGCCCAACTTTCTACTGAAAAATTTTCAAACTTTTGAAAGACTTAAACCCTTTAATGAATGGTTCAAGGTCTCCATCACATGCATAAAAAATGTATGGAGTCGTGGGAGACTCATTTATTGTTGATGCTAACTTGATATATTAACTTCACCGAATTAATGCTCAAGTTTTCCTTGATGGCACTAAAGAGTAAAATATTTCCAATTTTTGCTTTGGAATGTCCAAGAACAAGAGTTAGTGGTATTTGGCAATCCTACTTTTGAAATAGTTCTGTCCTATGAATTGAATGGTGTGTGTTTTTCTTTCATTAAAGCTCTGATTCCTCTCTAGATTTATTAATTAATATGTTTCCCCTCCTCACACAACTTCTTATTCTTCTAGGTTCCAGAGGGTAAGCAGCAGAAACAGGCACATAACATGGGCTCACCGTGACATGACTTGCATGGACATGAGGGTACCTAGGAGTTGTTCCCATGAGAGCTCTGATTTTGATGAACTTCTGGGGCGCGGTAGGAGGGAAGAGGGGGGAGATGGGGGCTCCATTGTCAAGGAGGATTCAGAAGAGTCTCAGGAGACAGGACGGCGCCACAGTCACCATCCGTGCCCTGCATGCCAACTCACATTCCTTCGCCACTCTCAGTTGGAAGCTCACCTGAAACGGGCCCACAATGGCATAGGTGAGGAAGCACACTGGCACATGTCGTTCTTTGGTATTCACTATGAAGTAGTCTTTTCATATCTTAAATCCTATTTTCGTATAGGCGTGGAGCCAGTAATGGCACGTAATGATTAATTATATTTAATCACTGAATCATTGACCTATTTATTCCATGTGAATAACTTGCATCTATGTCCTACAAAATAGACAATGGCCTTAATTGAATGACGAGGGAGACTGGCTCCATTAGTTGGATGAAAATTTTAGGCAGTAATTAAGAACTATTTTTAGTTTGAAAGCAAGAGGGTGGAGAGTTCTAAAAAAAATAAAGGCCTATAACAGTACATTCCAATGTAGTGTTGGTGTGTGATATAACAAGATCAATGGAGTCCTCATGATAAGATTATATTTTTAGTGTTTTTTTCGTAATTGTAAATTATGATTGTTGGACATTAGCACTGTTCAAAGTATTATATTTATGGCCATTAAATAATGTGGTTTGAATCATTTTCCATCTCAGACTTCCTTGGTATTTGAAGTAATCTTCAAGATCAGTAGTTCTAGTTGGACTATAAGTGAAAATAAAAATCATTATACTGTCATTATAAGGTCAATCAATACAAATTAAATAGAAAATTTTTTGAATACATTTGTTTTTTCTTGAAAATTCTGGGTCAGTACGTATATTAATATGCGTCTTGTTTTAAAGAAAGCACTTCCAGGTGTTTTTATCTTATTATTTAATGCATATCTTTGATTCTTATAGATTCACCATTGCCCGATAACTCTGACTCAATGATGGAATGCCCTATATGCCGAGAGAGCATGAATAACTTCCTGAAGTTGTGCAAGCATGTCAAGACAAAGCACAGGTCAGTCACTTTTTATGGGATAAACTGTGTGTTGTTCATTTTGACTGTATTTTCTCTAATTAGCTTGCGTAATTTCCTCTGCGTTACCCAGTAAGGTGGAGAAATTCATAACAATCAAGTTTTTTATGATAATACTAATGTCAACAAGAAAATGGTAAATGGTTGTGTGTAAGATTTGTAACAATAGGAAAGTTAAAATGGATTAATAAATGATTGATGCCATTATTAAAATACCTAATTCAATTGCTGCATATAAAAATTATTACTCATTAGATATTAATTCTTAAATTGCAAATAAGTTAAAAGTGCAAAATACATTTTCAGCATCTTGTACATGTTATGAGTCTTGCTAGATTAGAAAGTCTGGATATGGCATAATAATAGGATTTTTTTTAAATTTTCGGTTATAGATCTCGCTTGTCAATCTTAGGGGTATGTTGCTGAAAAACTCTACTAAACAAAACCATAATTGGGTTACCTTTAAATATGTGGACAATTGGGAATTGTTTATATTCCATGCTATCTATGAAATGAATTAGTCTTTATTTTTGCTTAAATCTTTGAATTTTTATGCAATTACTCCATCTTCTACTGTTAAAACCTCATGAAATAGCTGACAACTATGAAAGAAGTGATCATTATCATGTTTTAATGTTGGCATTTAATGTACCCTGTGGTTATATTGCATATTTCCACAGTGCATTTTGAAAACAATGCCACCATACAAAGTTATTATTAGTTTAATTGCCTATGATTTGATGAAGTGCTGAAGGGAAAAACTTCAGCTGTTGAAATTAACTAAATGGACTGCATTTGAGCTGAAATAAAGGATTTTGGATTTTAGTGTAGTTGTTTTGATAACCAACCAAAAGTTGATTGGTTTTAGTCCAAGAAATAATTTATTACTGAATTTTATAAAAATAATAGTTACCATTTCATCATTTGAAGCGTGAGCTTATGCATTTTTTTATTTCTATAATTATCCTATGAAATAATTGTCTGAGCCATTTGTTTATTCTGTGGGAGAATACCATAGAAAACTCTATTACCCAATTCCATCACGATGTCAACATCATAATATTCTAAGCTCCAGAAAACCTTTTTGGTGAATTAACGCTTAATTCCTTAAATTTTTTTAGGATAAGATTATAATTTTCAATGAATTTTTGTCTCTTTAGGGAATGGAGTATCAACTGCTTTACTACGGAAATGCATCACCATCTTATTTTAAGAAAAGAGTCACCAGAAGAATCTATGGTTATAAGGAAGAAGTTTTTGGTTAAAATGAAAGGTTAGTAAGATCCTACTAGCTACCAGAACATAAATACTTCCAATTTCAAATACAAATTTTTGCTCATCAGCAATTATGCATTTGTTGACACAAGATGTTCAAGTGATAATTTCAATCATTTGAAATGTGTGCGAGGTGGATGTGGACATAAAATTTTATGAATATTTATTCCAATTTGTGTTTTTAAACGGAGGATTTAATATATACTCCATGAGTCATTTTATTCTGGTGTAAATTAAAATTTGGTCGTCCAGGATATGTTTGCCATTAACTTTGAATTAATTGTTTAACTTCCTTTCTCAGCTTTTCCAGTGTTGAGAATGGCTAGTCCAACACCTTCATCAAGGTCAAGCGAAGAGGAGTCATACATGGACCCAGATCCCAAAGGCAATTACCTTTGCTCAGGTATGCCATGAGAACTTTTTAAACATCTTTTGAGAATTTTTACTTACCGAGTTACTTTTCATCTCTATTAAGTATTTTTTATTATACAATTGAATTAATTTATTAGATAATATGCATTTTGTTTTCTGTTTCAACAAATTTATTAGCTTTATTTGAGTGAAAATGTGGTCCTTGAAACATAATTCTAAAATTATAAGGTCATTTTTTGAAAAATCTAAGTTGTAAATAAGGTTTCATGCTACTTCTAAGAATTACCATCGTAAAGGTTGGCTTGTTGGACAACAGTTTTGCCCCCCAGTCTTTGGAGGCATCTTCAGGTCAAAGTGATCTTCATTGCAATTTGACCACTATGTAGGAGACGTTTGCTGACCTGGAGCGCTCTGATTAGCTCTTTCTTGGCAGTGAGGTGGAATTACCCTTTTCCACATCAAAATCAGGGTTTAGCCGTACTCATGGTTGAAATTCTTTGGATTTTTCATCATTATTTCCACCACTTCTTTTATGAGTCTCAGGAAATTGCATTTTTCCCTTGCCAGCACTTTTGTTTGGTCGAACTCAATTGTATATCCTGGTTCTGACTACACATGTGCAGCAATTGCTGAGAGTTGGAACTGTTTCCTTTCCGTGACCTTTTGGTGCTCTTGGGAACCAGGATGCCTAATTAGGTTTGACCAAACAAAAGTAATGGCAAGGGGAAAAAAAACTATTTCCAGAGGCTTATCAGAGAAGTGGTAGTAATATTGAAAAATCCTAAGAAATTCAACTATAAGGATGGCTACACCCTAACTTCCCTATGGAAAGGGGTAATTGTACCTTATCACCAAGAAACAGCCAATCAGAGTGCTCCAGGCCAGCCAGTATCTCCTATATATAGTGGCCAAATTGCATAAAAGATCACTTTGACCTGAAGATACCTACGAGACAGTAATTCCTGGAAGCAGCATGGAACCTTCATCAGATATACATCTCAGAAGCCTTGATTAACTGGTAAATTGGTAAAAATATTCACATGCTGATTTCATTAGCAGAAGTCTTCATCAATAGTTGACACAAGTAGTGTGAATTTAAAGCCAGAATTTGTTAAAAAATAGTCATTAGGGTTAAGAAATGAATAGAATGAATAGAGAGTGAAGAACCTCTTTTAGCCTGGTCATTCTAACTGTCCTTTGCCTTTCTGGGCAACATATTAAAATTTGGTAGTTTGAATACATTCAATCAGTATATAGTTTTTGATGAGCAACAAAAATACATTGTTTTAATATGATGGGTGCAATGTGGAGTAACAGAAGAATGGTAGTGAGCTCAAGTTATAATTTCGAAAGATCTAAATTTTCCGTTTTAAGGTGTAAAATTTCATAAATTGAGAATATCATGTCAGGTATGCATTGATTGGTTTGCAATACTACATGTTTTAAAAGGGATAAGAAATGGTCATGACATATCTTTTTATAATTCTTTTGAAGCATTTGCTTGGCCTTAAGATTGTTATGATAGAAAAACAAGGGTAAAATAAATGGATCACCAGTGCTCCGTGATGATTAACAGTTTGAGTTTTAACAGCTAATGTATTGCTTATGAAAAGCTGGAGAGTGTCTGGAAACCTCTGGGTTATTTGGAGTGAGCCGTGTTGTGTAGGTTGTTTATTAATTGGAGATTGAGAAGATAGGATGACTCAACCCAAAAAAAGTCTTGCTATAATTCGATAGGAAAATGTATTAATTTTAAATGCTGATTGGTTGAATAATTAAAAAAAACATCAAATGGAAAGTAGTAGTGCAAGTCTTGGGTTCTGTGTAAGAAAATAATTTTTGGAAATTGATTTGAAATAAATCACTTAGGTTGTACTTTTCCGCTTTACTTTCTTTCCAATGCGTAGCACGTTTTGACTTAAGTATGTTAGCTTTAGGGCTGTGCAAACATGTCATTGGGTATTCAGCTACATGTATGCCAGGAAGGGAGAATGGACCAGTGCACGTGCGCTTGCAATTTAGTGTTAGTTCTGGTGACATAACATGTACATACTATTAAAGAGCTTTTTAATACTGAATTTCCTTCCTGCCCAGTCATCCTGGACAGAATGAAATGTCTGATGAGGAAACCTGGACCAGTTAGGAAATATTTTAGTTAGTTATGAAAATCCTTATTTTTGTGTCTCAAAAATTCTTCAAGTTGATTACAGATTGGATATATGTGCATTGAAATTAATTAATAATATTGTTTACAAGGATTCAAAGAAGTGGCAACCATCGCACTTATATGCGGTGTTTAATTGAACATATGTGAAGTGTGAAGATACCTTATTAAGATGGAACCATTTGGGTTAGTTCCATTAAAAAACTATGGAAAAGTGCCATTTTGTCACTTCATTGATTATACATTACTTCTGCATTGTTACACCTGAAACTACTGAATGTTGATGAAGTAGTTTCCTAATTTACGGTGAGGTTCACTAATCAAGTCATACTTTCACTCTCCCACACAGTATGTGGCGTCAACTTCAAGTCGCCACAAGGTGTCATCCGTCACCTGAACCTTGAGCACAATTCAAACCACCTAGAGGGAGCCCTTCCCATGCAGAAGATATTCCCAAGGCATGCCACCAAAGAGTACCGCAGCCGCTCTGGGGGTGGCCTGGGAAGTGACATCAAGGCCAAAGCAGAGGCTGCGCTGAGGGAACTCAACCTCTCCCAGAAATTGAAGCTGGGTGCGGTGACTACCACCAAGGGAATGATGACCTCCAAATCAGGTCTATCAAAGAAGTCAACCTCGTCGACATCAGACAGCAATGACCCATCAGTTGCAACCACTTCCAAAGGCTCAGGGAGAGGTCGAGGCAGCGGCAGGAGAGGTCGTGGGAAGAGGGGTGGTAGCCGAGGTGGTATGTCTTCGGATGTGGAAAAGAGCCTCTTCGATGTCTATGAGTTTGAGGATGACGACGATGATCTGGAGGAGACACCATCGAGGGTCGGCAGTGCGGATGGGTCATCACGTGTGGGCAGTGAATGTGGGGATGATGATGAAGATGAGGATGCTGCCGAGGATGATGGGAAGAGTGTCATTGGCAGTGCTGCTTCCATACGGGGAAAGAGAGGCTCTGTTGATTCCTCATCCTCAGATGCCAAGTACTCTTGCAATGCATGTGGCAAAGGCTACAAGTCGCTGACAGCATTCTGGAAGCATACCAAAGGAGTTCGTGGGGCTTGTGTGGGTGGGGGCAGCAGCCCGGGGAGGAGTGGGGAGCGTGGCAGCCAAGAAGGTAGCAGTGGCCCATCGGTACGCAAAGCCTCGGGAAGTCGCAAGGGGGGCGGTGTGAAGGAAGACGAGGATGCCGTCTCCTCAGATGTGGAGAGTGAAGTTGGGGGAACCGTAAGGGTTCTCCGCAGGCTCCGGGGATCGACTTCGGGGGCGTCGGACATTGGGGGTACTGAGGGATCCACTGAGACTCTGCACTCTTCCGAGGCAGTATCAGAAGCCGCACCAAAGAGGGGGGACAAAGGAGGTGGCCGTGGGGGAAAGGGAAAGAGGAAGGGCGGCAGTGCAGAGGAGGAGAAGAAGTCACTCTTCCCGGGAGGGGAAACGGTCAGGACATATGGGGGAAAGAGGTCAGCTAAGCAGCATGCCGAGGAGCGTAGGGGTCGAGGCGGTGGAGGTGGAGATGATGGTGAGAGTGCGGGAGGGAGCAGGAGGTCGCTCGGAGCATCCGAGGCTGCCTTTGATGCTCTCCGTGGGGGTGGGTCCAGTTGATGACCATTGAGGGGGTTTTGACCCCATCAAGTCATCAATCTGTGTGTGGGACCATTACTGGTAGGACAGGGCTGCCAGTGAAGAAGGTGTGTCTGTGTGAGTGTATGTGCACAATTGTCCCCTTTTCCCTACCTCCACGGGAAGCAGTTGGACCCTTGCGCACTAGATGTGCCTCATGAATTGCTTCTCTGGGCAAGAGGACATGTCATGTTACCTCAGCGTCCCTTAAACGTCTCTTTGACTTATTATTTGGAGTGAGTGGTGTAAATACTGTGTGAATTGCCGAGAGAAACTCTGAAAAGGGGTGTGGAATCTTGTATATTTTAGCAAAGAATGGAAAGTAAAGATCCACACTCCCGTGTTTGTTTTCCTTTGCTTACTTTTTCGCAACACATATATTCTTGTATGAAGGGGCGAATGCTTTAACAGTCTCCTTACGATGAGGATGTGTGTATGGACATTAGAACACTCCCCAAGTTTTCTGTTGAGTCACACAAGAGTTTGGATTATTTAGGGATGCAAAAGTGATAAAGCCGAGTGAGAAGTGTTGTCTCCTCCTTTGGGCACGCAACACTTTTGCGCTTGGGTTCTTTCCTTAGGTTATTTTTTAGTCAAGTGATGAAACAGGATTTTTTTTAACCAGGTTTGTCATTCTTTGATTACTGCCAACATGTGCCTTTGTGTAAAGAATAAAAACTGACCAAAAAAATATCTGATTGATGCTCCCATATTGGGAATATATCAGCAAAGAAGTAATCTTATCTTAAATGATGATAAGTAGTTTATATAAATATATATTATATATAATATGTAGTTGAGTGCTAGTCTGAGCAGAATTATCCCCATGAGCCGTCCAGCTTGATGACACTGGCGGGAATTCTTTCTGATCATTATGTCTTGGGTTCGCTAAAACACAAAGAGGAGTGATTCATTCAATATGTTGCTGGTATGTTTTTGACAAAAATGAATCAAAACTTGAGTTAACGTTTTGAATCTTTCATTGAGTGAATTCTTTGTTAATTCTCCTTAAGTTTCCAATGAAAGGTATTTTATAGAAAAAATTTTTGGTTCTCCACCTGTAAAAAAAAAAATTGAATACTCGAAGACTGTTTTAATATTCCTATTGTGTGTATAATGTCCATATTATGTGTATGATATGTTTGAATAGGGGAGTAGTTTAGTTAATCCATAGAGTGGTCACTATGATTATAACAGTTGATTGTATTTTTCATCTTGACTACAAGCATTTATGTAATGTAAACATGAATACACATTGCAAAGTATTTCTAAAATATTATTTTATAATTATTTACCTCCAGTCCATAATAAATGCCTAATTACATAGTCTTTAAGTTAAATGACGCTTCGCATATTAGAATTTGTTTACTCGCTGTACATTGTGAGTGGAACAATTTCATTCAATTTTTCACTGGAAATGTCCAACATACATAATAATGAAGGAAGTAAATTCAACATATTATGGTTGGTGGATACAAGCCCTTTCATAACTTAATACACAATGCATGTAAATACATCATCGAAATATCACATGAATGGGATTCAAGCACTAATACCTCAGTCTCTGATGGATGCATTAGCTAAGCCTTCCACTGGTGGAATCAAAGGCATGTGAGGAAGTTAGAAAATGGTTTATTCAAACATAGAAGAAACAATCAAGATTTTGTAAGATTTAAATTAATTTCAGTGCAATGTTATGTAAAGATCTGTGAAATTGCTAGAATTAGAAGCTCATATTGGTTCGGATTATGTCCTTCAACCATAATCAACCGATGAGAGTCAACTTCACCAGAACTTGAGAAATTTTATCCAAGTGAAATTCTAAATTTGAAATGTTCTGATATCTTCATGCATTTTGCATCTTTTGCTAATGATCACATTAGTTGTTACCAATTCATGCTTGAGAAACCCTATTAGGTATATCATGGGACCTCCGCAGTTGAGTGTTTTGTGTAAAAAAACCAATGCTGGATGGTTGCACAATTTGGAACTGTATCCATCTATCCAACATCGGACTTCTCCCTTCTGCTTGATCACTACCATGATTACACCTCATACTGCAGCAGATGCATAATGCATTGCTTCTCCTTTCAGCCTGTATGGTTGTGAAACTGGTGTAGGCATATCTGAGATCATAATACTCCTTTTTTCATGAAATAATTATCCAGACATAACCTGAGTGAGTTGAATCTTTTTGCTTTCTGCTCAAGTCACACACTTTTTGCAATATTTACAGCGCAATTTATTTGGCATCTATGAACTGTGGTTGTATTTGAGGTAATATATACATTACATTTGGCATAATTGATAAACCTATTTGAATCTTTCTATGTATTAATAATTTGTGTCAAATTAAATAGCATTTTTTTATATTAACTAGTCCCGATGCTCATCAAAAGTGCGAGGGCATGGCATCATTGGATTTTTTTAAAATCTTGACTCCAAATATTTAAGGATGAACAGTGCTTGTTGTGATGAGCTTTTTTAATAATTCTTTTCATTCATTTTTAACATTTACCCGTTTTATTCAATCTCCTATGGGAAGGTACAGGAGAACCGGGATGTTCTCTCAGGAACAGTTCTGTAAGAAAATCTTTCTATAGGGATTGTATTAAACATCAGTCACATTACTCGTATGGAGACTTCAAATGTAAGACACCTGAAGAGCATTAATTGCAGTAACAAATTTGCTCCTATTAAATTATTTTTTACCTTGGCTAATACTAAAGACTGTTTTTAACATGTAGAAATATTTTCCACAAATGGTACACAAGAGTATATTTTAATTATTCTTTTAAATACAAATAGAGTTCATTGAAAAGGTTCATGGTTTACCTGTCCCACCAGGCACCTCTTGTGCAATTTTACATTTTGAAAGTACTTGATTTCCCTTGTACTGAGCAGTCTGATACATTTGGGACAATATTTTTTCACTTATAGACAGTTCACCGGGGTATGGTGCTCTACGATTTTTACGATTGCGTTTGGACGGCAAACTTAGAGGGGGGTTCAAATTTTGTAAATTTCCACCCCCCTGGTGTAGGTACAGAATGAAGTCAACCTCAGATGTTAGGCCTTGCGTGCTCAGAGAAATATGCGATCTACTTGGAAAGGGCAGCATTGATTCTCACCTACGATATTTATGAGCTGTCTTACCACAGTCGAAATAATCTTAAAAAGTCTCAGGAGTTGGAATTATCGCTCGGTCGTGGATAATAATTTGTACCAAGGATTAACTTTGGTTGGGAGCATGAAGTTGTTGGGTCCTAATGACACCGCGTAAACTCAATCATAATCAGCCATGTTAATAGCAGAAAGTTTGATTTTCGTAACTCACTTTGAACTCGACGGCGATAATAAATTTAATATACAAAATATTTTTCAAAAATCATGCAAAGAATTTATGATCTAAAGTTATTAATTGATTATTTGATTAATAAAACCAATTATTAATTGCTTTAAATGTTAACAAGTAATTTTGAAATTTAACAAGGTCATGTCATGTCACATGACTTCAGTCTTCGGCGGTTACTTGGATGTTGGAATGGACTGCTCCAACTCGCACGTTTCTTTTTGCTTATTATTTGGTGCTTTTAATGCATTTTTTAAATCAATAAGCTTGTGGTGATTATCCAACTCTTTGATTATTCGCTAATTACTTCAAGATTATCAGGTATTTAGTGCTATTGCTGTCAAACAGCAGTTTGTGTAAAAGCGAAGTTCAAGTAAGTGTTTGTCTCCGAAGGAAAACATTTGACGGAAGCTACTCGGGTTCACAAACAGTTCTGAAGTTTTAATATGTGTCGTGCAATTCCAATGGTTATATTTCCAACGCCTTAGGTTGTGTTCCATATGCTCACCAATAGCATATTCCGTGAACCGTTGACGAATTACCTCGGTGACGGAGTCGCCTGCCGGAAGTGCCGGGAACGGTTTCATCGATCATTCAGTGAGAGGGGTATGTATGTATTTTATTATATCGATGATCGAATATATTTCTCACTTTGTTTCCATAAGTCAACGTATTTTATTAAGGGTTTACTATTCGAAGCACACATCGGATTCTGCAAATGCATTATTAATTTATTCGTATGATTTTTCCATGGACAACTTGGGGGATGTATTTTTCAATGAGATGATTTTCCGTCAAATTCTGTCACTGTTATTACTTATAAAAACACTAGATCAGGAGTGCTCGTTCCATCTTCAGGTAGGTGAATAAAAGCGTGGAAAAGCAAAGAAAAGAGATAGCAGCAGGGGAAGATGAAATTACAGTGGAACTGATAACAAATCTATGCTAAGTCCTAAGTTGATAGTTAAACATACTAGTTTTTAGTATTTGGAAATATGAAAAGAACAGGGAAAAGATTTTACTCGCACAATATTTAAGAAATGTGAAAAATTGCCGTAAAAGTAAGTAGGGCATCACGTTATTCAATGTAACATATTAAATTCTCGCCCTTATTTTACTGAAATGAACAAATATCTGTGCTGATGTGATTAGAATAGAACTATTTCATGCATTGAGAGGTTTCAGTATATTCAGTTCATAAAAACTGATTAGATTGTTTTAAATGAAACTTAAGGATTCCTAATGTAAATTTTATTGTGGGAGTAGAGTAGTGTCTTCAAGATGACTTCTGGGATAATGATGCACTCTCAGTTAAATTATTCAACTTGGTTTTACATAAAGCAATGTAAATATTGGAAATGGGGGAACTATTGTTCATAAATCGAAACAAGGATTTACGTATGCAGATAATTTATCTCTTTCGCTCGAAATATGAATGACAGTAAGGAAAGAGTCTGAAAAGGAAATATTCACGAGGTTGACAGTTTACCTAGGAGAGCCGCTACCCGATAAATTACAAACCTTGCCCAAAGGCATCCCCGGGAATGGCAACGACAACTTCGGGTTGGGTTCGTCATCAGGGATATCAAATTTTGTCCCCCCCCCCCACCTCGACTTGAGGCGAAAAAGTCGGCCCACCCAGATCACTCCGAATGAATGTCTCCAGCGGAGAAATGTCTGGTCCCAAACCCCAAAGCATTTCCTCACCTAAGTCTTCATGATTCTTGCAACACGAATTTGAACATGACCGCGATTGACTTGATCCCAGACTCGTGCACGTCGTCTTAAGGCTTCCTAAATTGTTCAGCGAAAAGGGTCCCGAAGGCTATCAGGGTGGCCACTCATTTTGAAATTATAAAACCAATTAATTAATAATCATGGTAATTAAATATTTAATTAAAAATAATCAATTATATGAACGAACGTCTTTAAGGATATTTGATAAGTTCATGTTTCATAGAATTTATTTATCAGGTATTCTACCGGTTAAGGTAGGTTTTTGGATGGATCCAGGTTCTAAATAAATATTTTGTGACTCCTGACAAAATACAAAATCCAGTATCCTACTCTACTTCATCTCTGAGTACTTCCATCCTCCCTTCATCTCGTCCAACATGCCTATCCTGTTCCTTCCCTTTCCTCGTTTGCCGAGCATTCTCCCCTCTATTAGCTTCTTCAACATCCCACTGCCGGTCAATATCCCCTTCATCCACTTTTCCTGCCTCCATAGGATTTCTCCCAACACACCCCTCTCTTCGCCCACCATAACAAGTACTTCCTCGTTTGTTTTCTTCTCTGTCCATTTCACCTTCTCCATTCTTCTCCACACCCACATTTCAAAAGCCTCCAATCTACGTCTATCCTCCTGCTTCAATGACCACGTTTCCGCTCCGTACATAGCTACGCTCCATATCAAAGTTTTTACGAGTCTTTTCTTAATATCCTTTCTCAACGTCCCTGTCATCAACTCCCTCCTTGTGAAAGCCTCTTTGCCTAGCGCAATTCTTCTCCTTACGTCCCTACTACTTTGACCGTGTTGGCCCAAAACACTTCCGAGATACGTAAACTGTTATGCCTCCTCTAGTTTTTGCCCTCCTATTTTAATGTTTAGCTTAGCCTTTTTCTTTCTAGAAAATCGCATAACCTTTGTTTTATTAATATTGATTCTCATCCCATACCTGTCGCACTGAATTTCCAATTCACTAAGCAATGCTTGCAGCCCCTTGGCTGACTGACAAACTAAAGCTTGGTCATCAGCAAACCTAACTGATTTTACGAATTCCCCGCCCACTTTCATTCCTACCTCGAGTTCTTCCCATGTCTCTTTAATCATTTCTTCTGCATACAGGTTGAACAGCAACGGTGATAATGGGCATCCCTGCCTTACACCTCTTCCTAACACTGCCCATTCGGACTTCCCGTTTCCCACCCACACCTGAGCAGGCTGAGACATGTACAGGTTGCGGATTAGCCTCCTTTCCCTCCAATCTATTCCTATTTTTTGCAATAACTAATTAGTTTTTTCCCAATTCACTCTATCAAACGCTTTTTCGAAATCTACGAAACAGGCCAATACCTCCTGGTAGTGTTCTATACTATATTCCTCTCGATTAATAATCTCATTACTGCAATGGCATCACGCGTACCTCTCCCCTTCCTAAACCCAAACTGATCATCCTCTAAGTAATCATTTGTCCTACTCTCTATCCTTTTGTTTATGATCCTGAGAACAACTTTAGCTGTGTGGGATATCAAACTTATTGTCCTTTAGTCCTCATCGAATAGAATATAATATATAAAATAGAATAAAATTGTTTCCAATCCAAAGCTTCTTCCGAAAATTCGATTGTTTTCTTGTTTCCTTGATGGTATCTGAGCTGTTTTCTGCATTGAGAAAACAGTTAATGATATGGCTGCAGTTTCTCCCAGTCGTTTTCGCTTTAACAATAGCAACATACAAGGTGCGTTCCAAAAGTAATACAATTGAATTACCCGCGCCGCTCCTGTTTGTCTGAGTGAAATCGAACCACTTAAAGTAGGTGGGAGGACCCTAAACTTTGCTGCAAAACCGGCCTCAGTGCTTTCCAAGCTGTGGAAGTGAGGTCAGTTATTGTAAAGCTCTGCGCGCCGACCGTGTCACGAAAAAAATGGAGGTGACGATCGAACAACATTACGCGATTGCTAATTTTTTTGATAGACAAAAAATTCTCTGGAGGAGACTAAATAAATGATTGGTGAGGCTTACGGGGACTCTGCTCTGTCCTATTCACAAGTTTCGAGGTGTTTAAGGCCTTAAAGGAGGGCCGGGAAGAGGTTCATGCCAAACAAACTCTCTGAGCGGCCCTCAACCAGCATAACCGACAGCAATGTGGCTCGTGTTCGACTATTGCTGCACTCTGAGCGTCGATTGAGTATCAAGATGGTTGCCAATGAACTGAACTTGTCGTTTACTGTTGTGTTTCGCATTGTTACTGAAGATTTAGCGATGAGTAAAGTGTGCGCAAAGCTCGTGCCCAAGTTGTTTGCCACAATGCGCTACGAGTCCGCGAGTTCCGGGTAAAACCCCAGGTGCCAACGTTGCCCCACCCCTATAGTCCCTGACATCGCCCCAGCAGATTTATTTTTGTTCCCTCGGATTTATGCAGTCCTGAAAGGAACTCGTTTTTCATCCATAGAAGAGATCCAATTAGCCTTGAAGAAGACCTTGCGAGAGGTCCCAGAAGACGCCTTCCAGGGCGCGTACCGATCATGGCCGAGTCGCTGGAAAAAATGTGTAGAGGCCCAAGGACAGTACTTTGAAGAATTTAAAGTGGGTGTGCAAATCTGTACAATAAATTACCCAAAAATTACTGCGCTAGTTTGTCGAAACGCACCCTGTATATAACAATCAAGATAGATAAGATGACCTGTTTGTCATTCATAAAAATGTTGTAGCATTTATCATGCGTCCAAATATTTTACAAGGCTTTTAGCATAATGGTTAGATTTTTCGGTTGCAGACCTGAGGAACCCAGGTTTAATTCTAGTTGTTGGAACTGAACTGCCCTCAATTTAAACTGCGGTTTTATGAGTTTTGGTGGTTATGCAGAATTATCATAGATTATTAAGGCGTGCAAGGCTATGCATCGATATCCGACCGTGAACCGTTTTTCTTCCTGTTTCTCCATCTATTTTCTTCCAGGCCGCCGATCCCCTTCCAGATTCTCCCCTCGCCTTCCATAGCCTCATTGGAAATGCATGGAGGCGTATTGGAGTGGAATAATCCGCTGTCCGATATTTGCATCTCCCTCCGGGGTTTTGGGACGCACGCCTTCACCCTTTGAGTAACAAAGCAGGAGAGGGCGGAATGTATTGTGGGTGGTGAGGAGACGGAAAGATTCGAATCTTAGAATTGTATGAGTTGGCTGATGTGGCAGCACGTTGAAATGATAGGGATATTATTTTTTTATACCCTTTGTGTGAGATTGTGCAAAATAATATCAGCAAACGTCCATTTCCATGGAGTTTTAGCGGACCTTTACTATTAAAAGAAGCTTATCTGCCATTAATTTTGCGGCACTGTGGGAAAAAAGTAAACTCAAGCCAAATTAAATTCTCTTGCGAAAGATGAAAAATACATAAAGAATGATACTATGAAGATTTAATATTTTTGCATATTTTACTGTCTTATCAAAACTTTCCGGAATTTGGTTCGCCTACGATTGAGCTCAAGAGTATCGGCCCGGCAAGTCGAAAGATTTGGCGTTCAAGTCTCGGTCACGGAAATATTTTTGCGCTTGTCATCTGCTCGATTCCGCCTTCCCCACCTCTCCTGTGTTCGTCTTTTATTTGTTCCTTTTCCTTATGCCTACATATCCTTATTTTTCGTCACTAACACCCCGTTCCGGGAGTGCGCCTGCTGCCTTCCTTGAATAAACAAAATAAATATTTTAGGTCTATGCGAGGTGAGATGGAAGGATAGCGGCTATTACTGGAGTGATAAGTATAGAATAATATACAGCGGCGGGGATGAGAGCCAACGAGGGGTTGCCATAGTATTAAATGAAGAGGTAAGAAGAAGCGTAGTCAACATGGAACAGGCAACGGATAGAATATTACTAGTAGAGATAAAAGCAGAACCGACGACCTTGGTCATTGTTCAAGTACAGGGTTCGTCCGGAAAATAAGTGTACTGAGCTCAGGAAAAAAAATTTATTACACTTTTACATATCTTAAGCTAATATTCCTCAAAATAGGACCCTTGTGAGTCGATACACTTGTTCCAGCGGCGTTCCCATTCCTGGAACGCTCCCGCGAAGGCATCATCGGGAACCTCTCGAAGACTCGTCGTCGACCTCTTCTCTGCCCTCCACGAACATCTTGTGCCACCGAAAGATCATGTTTCTGGACATGGCTGACTCCCCGTAAGCCTGGTTAATTATACCGACAGTTTCGGTAGACGATTTCCCAAGCTTTACCTCAAATTTGATGGAATAACGCTGCTTCGGCATCGCGTTCCGTGACGTGGGTCGAGCGTGGAGGTTCGCGTTAACAGAGCTCCTCACTACACCACAGCTCAGAGCCGACTACCTTTTTCAGCGTCGCTTGCCAACATACCCCCCTCCAATCGCAGCCCGTCAGAGCGGTGCTGGGCGCGCCTGGAACGGCGCGCCCAGCCCAGGAGTCAGTACACCTATTTTCCGGACGAACCCTGTATGCATGCCACCGAGCAATCATATGGAAGAAGAGATCGATAGGATAAACGAACAGTTAGAGGACATAATCGAGTGTGTTGCTGCAGGAAAACATTTGATAGTGATGGGGAATTGGAATGCGACGGTAGGCGAAGGAAGAGATGGTGATGAGGTGGGGGACTACGGTTTAGGCACGCGGAATGACCGCGGGGAGAAAGCAGTTGAGTTCTGCAGGAGAAAGGGGTTAGTTATCACCAACACTTGGTTTAGACATACTAGTACCAACAGGCTGTAGAGGAAATCATGAAAGATGGTAAAGAGCTAAGTACTATCGAAGAAAAATGGGAATGTATCAAGAAAGGGTTATCTAAAGCTGCAAAAGACACTATTGGAACCGTTAACGCGAAAAGAATTAGGAAACCTTTGATCACGGATGAGATGATTGCGAAGATGGATGAGAGGAGAAAATGGAAGAATTTAAATACAGAGTTAAGCAAAATGAAGTATAAAGAGTTAAATAATAAATTGAGGCGGGCAACAAATAAAGCAAAACAAGCATGAAGAAGAAGTAGATTGGAGAAAGTATTTTGAAGAGAATAGAAATAGATTGGAGGGACCGGAGGCTAATCCGCGACCTGTACATGTCTCATATTGCTCAGGTGCGAGTGGGGAACGGGGAGTCGGGAAGGGAAATGTTAGGAAGATGTGTTAGGCAGGGTTGCCCATTATCACCGTTGCTGTTCAACCTGTATATAGAGGAAATGATTAAAGAGGATTTCATATGCTCCCTATCCCCAAACACGCCTCCGAACACAATACTCCCTTTGATAAATACTATAGTGTATCTATCTTAGCATCCCTCCCACCCTCTGATCCTCCACCGAAACTCAAAACATTAGAGTAATCCTTCATCTGACTCTTGGAATCCTGGAATTGACCTGGAATTAATATTAGGCATTAATTACCCTGATCCAAACATATTTTCATCCCCCCTCTACCCCCCATCACCTTCCACATTTTTTCCCACCCTTCTAAAAATCCCCTTTCTATCGCTTCCCCTTCCCTTTCTATAGCTTCGCTAACCCTTCCCTTCCAAAATCTCTTCCCACGTTCCCCTTCCATCCATCGTTCCAGCCCTGGTGTTCCCTGCAGTTCTGTCCCTCTCTTCCTTGAGGAAAGTGGCTGCGACCACCGGAAATGTGAGTCTCTTTTTTGTGTGTTTCTGTGTTTTTGTCTGTGTCCACTAGTGCTAAATTTAATACATTATATGAAAGGATACATTTTATGTAAGGATGCATTATATATAAGGATTTAAACCACCGCCAGTGTGTGGCAGGGGTGAATTCACACCAGAATAATTTTACCCGAACATGATCCTACTGCGGTCGACTAATGTTATTATGATCCCCTATCGTTCATGGAAAAATGACTCCTTAAATAAATCTGTTCTACACTTAATCTCTTTAATTTTATTAACATGATCTCTCCTACCGTAGTGCGATGGGGGTAATAATACATTTTCAACATCATTGCTAAAGAGACCTCCTTCCAATGTATGAAAGAGTTTCAATCTCTAATTTAAGCTTCACTCTTTGAGTGATTCCCAGCCTAGCCCCTCTAATAATTTGGATACACTACTAAGTTTATCAGAAAAACGATTTATAAATCTAGCTCCTCTACGCTGCGCGCGATCCAATTCGGTAATTTATCCACCTTCGTGAGGATCCCATGTAATGGCAACATATTCTAAATAAAGCCTAGCCAACGACAGATAACGTGTGTCTTTGACCTTTTGATCACATGAACGCAAAAAAACTCGGATGTCCTGGGTCTTTCCTAGTCTTTCTATCTCCCCTGGTGAATCAAGGAGTTTCCAATCCGACATCCCTGTCATCTCTCTTCTCGTGTATTTTTTTACAAATCGGGTTGAATTTCTCCGAATCTTCCTATTTTTTTAACGTTTCCCGTCACTCCTATGGATCCCAAATTATGGCGGCGCATTTATAATGTGGCCTTATTAAAGTAACGCCTTTTTCTTACCTTTACATTATATTTTCCTGCTATCCGTCATACGCTGACCCGCATTTTCTTCTATTGTGTGTTCCGTGAAAGGTTTAAAGGAGGCATAGTTAGGGATTGTTCGCTTTTTGGGAGAGGGAGGAGGGCTATTTAATTATGTTTACTGTGGGTGCGGGTCCTGGAAGAATCTTACATAAGATTCAATAAATTAATTTCAGCGATTTTTACGGAATGAAATTTTGATTATTCATGATCACCAAAGAAAATATTTTGCGAATTCTTACTAGTGAAACTCGCTTCAGAATTATTTATACATTTATCAACCTGGAAAATGAGTTTAGAATTATGTATTGTAGTATGTTCTCTAATACTAATGAAATGAAAAACAAGTTATTCATGACTGTAATTTTTTCGGAACAAGTACATTGCAATGTAACCAGTGGATAATCGTTGTGAAAAACGTTTTGGCCAAACTTATGTATATTCTTTTTAAGGTGCATGTTAGGTGCATTAATTATTTCGCCTATAATTAGGTATGTTGGTGGGGGGGGTTCTTAAAAAGGGACCGATCCTTAAAGGGTGTTTAAGGGGTAAAAAAAGCTGAAAATAACCTACGCAAGGGACTTCGGAGATACGAGTTCTAAACCATGCGATTGGAATTTTCGAAAACGCCATTTCAAGTACCACTCAGAATTCACTATGAATCCTTACTGGGCAGGAAATTGATAAGTATCTAGCTTTCCAAGGATACGCGAAAGGTAGGAAGGCGGTCGTACTCATGCGAATGGAAAATCGGAACACTTGAGCACGCCACGCGTCTTGCGGAGGGATATGGCTTTTCCATTGCAGGTTGTTTTGGCCTATCAATCAAAGAAACGAGCAGACGACTAAATGTGGGGTCGGACCTCACGCTGGTATGTTTCTCCCTATTATGTTGGTTCCGGCATACCATATATCACTGTACATATCAATAGTAAGCCATCGATATGATTACGCAATGATGCAGGATGGTCAAGAGTATATTTTCGCTACAGGATCGTTTTCTTAGCGTCTATGGTCTATAATAGACGTGCAACCAACATATATGTAGATGATAAGCTTCATTTTCCGTTGGACTAAAGCAATTCTTCTAATGAAGGGTTGGATAATATATGCCGTAAGTATTACGAAAGCAAAGCTTCCCCACCAAAGAATGCGACTGAAGCTTGTTTATCGTGCATGTATAATACTCGGAAGGGTTATACTCATATCACAGACTGACTGATGTCGCAAGAGATTGCGATGGGAGCATCAAATTTCGATCAGGTGTTCTGAAATTTTGTTTACTGCCAGCTGCGTCATCAAATTTCATTATGCTAAGGAATATGAACAGTGATATTTGAATCAACCATGACATCGAAAATCCATTAATTTACAAAAAAACAGGAATGGAAGGTTCAAGACGATAAGATTCATTCTCGCTTCACATTGCTGGTAGACCTTAATGATCAAGTTACGGAGAGAGATGTTGCTTGGCTTTGATTGCCTTGAATACACTTTGGGAAGTTGGTACCACGTGCAGAGCAATGCATAAGAAAGCTGTTCGCTTCATTAAAAAAAATAAAAAGGAATTAAAGGGAAGCGTATGGTATATCCAGAGGTGGGAACCAGATAGTAGCACGAATATGCGTAAATTGATCATAGGTGTACAACAGCCACACAGATGGAAGAGATATTTCAAGCACCGCATTGTATTAGAACCCTCCCCTGGACTACAACATTCACGTGTTGGAAGGGCTTGTGCGTTCCGATGACCCCTAGAGTTGTGCTGGCGGAAGCAATGATAATTGCTTCTGGTAGGGTCACCCATGCCTGATAGGTCGAAGATTAGGAGCCAGACGAAAGGTAGTCCACGCAGCGTCTGTTCCTCAGTGAGGCGGCTGCAATGGCGTCTGACCCCAGTGGGGCGGCCAGTAAGTGATGGTGTCACGTTAAAAACACTATTGAGGAAGGCAACGGGAAACCACCTCAATTATCATTCCCAAGATTTAAATGATGGACAATACAGAGATTTTGATTCCTGGCAACCACGGGGCTCGGCCCAATCGGCCGTTTGTCGTGCCCGGCAGCGGGGGAGTCGAGGCTTCTGTGGTCGTCATCCCACGAAGCCATTGCAAGGGAAAACCGGCAGCAGCAGGACAGAAGACGCAGGAGAAAATACCAAATTATTTAGAATAGGAATGTGGAATGTTTGGACAATGATGAGGACAGGGAAATTGGAGAATGTTAAGCGAGAGATGGAAAGGGGAAATATAAATATTTTAGGTCAATTCGAGGTGAGATGGAAGGATGGCGGGGATTACGGGAGTGATAATTATAGCATAAGATACACTGGTGAGGACGAGAGCCAACGAGGGGTTGCCATAATATTGAATAAAGAGGTAAGAAGAAGCGTAATTAACATAGAAGAAGCAACGGAAAGAATATTACTAGTATAAATATAGCCAGAACCGACGAATTTGGTCATTGTTCAGGTATACTCGTCAGGTATACTCGTCAGGTATACTTGTCCAAGCAATCAAAAGGAGGAGGTCGATAGGATATACGATCAGTTAGAGGACAATCACGTGTGTACCTACAGGGAAAATTTATCTGTTTTACGCTGTCTCTCTAATTTTATTGAAATGATCTCTCCCACCTCAGAGATCAGTACGATAAGGGTAATAACACATGTTCAACATCACTGCTCAAGACACATCCTTTTAATTTATGCAAGAGATTGAGTCTGTAATTTAATCTTCGCTCCGTGAGTTATTCCAGAGTAGTGCTAGGATGCATAAAAAAACAAGCCTAACCCGTAAAAAAACCGCTAATAATAATTATGTAACTAATCTGCCTCAATGAAACATCTGGTTAAATAACTGGGAAATTAGGCAAGTTAGTAAAGTGAACCTTATCCGTTTATGAAATTTAATTTTGCTGTCACCAGAATCATAATTAATGAGTATAAAATCTTTCGTCAGTCGAATTTGAACAAGGAGATAACAGACAATTTTTAAAAAATTCCTAAGTGACCTGATCTGTAAATAAATGAATGTCGCATATAATTTCCGCCGAATTCATGGAGACAGAAGTTACCTATAAACAAGCGTCTAGCGTATCAGCTTCAGTTCTTTCACATACTCACTGATGATTGACATCGGAAAAATCACACATAAATCAATTATGCTAAAATTTTCAAAAAATAACCATTGAAAAAATCTTACATTTATGAATGTTTGTATGTGTACTAACCAAGAAAGATTAAACTCTTTGCAATTTGTCTTCTCTTGGATAAATCGTGTAATATCCATAGCACAGCTACTCGCCAAAAAAATGTACGACCTCCAGGGGCAACCAGGTTCCTGCAATTGTCCCAATCCAACTGCTCTGCTTCCCAAGCGATGTGACAACCCTGTGACCCAGCGAACTGGACGCTGAGCGCAGCGGTATCGGACTGTAAATCGCAGGAGGCCCTGACCGCCAGACATGCTACCAAAGCCTTGCTTTGATAGGCGAGGTGACGGATGAAATCATTGGGTGTAGACTGGGGTGAAATAATTTCGTGCGGACGGGGAACTTGATGGATCTCATTCCCAGGTGGATATATCGTTCGACCTTGGCGGATTAAAAACAAATTAATAGTGGCGATATTCATCTGGTCGTGACGGGTTATTATCCCCGATATTTACCTCGATTCCGTTCCCAATGTTCATTATCCCCAATAGGGAACATTTAGAATGATGACTGCGTATAGTGCACTTGCAATAGGCATATCGAAATTAACAAGCGGGAGGATATACCGAGTGGTAGGAGTGCTAACGGCAAATGTGTAAATGAAGTAATTGCGAAGTTAAATATAAGGCAGTCTTCAATGATATTCGGAACCATGATCTCGTCCCGTTTATCGTCAAAATATCGAAATTTACGAAATCTTTCCCCAAGACTTGACATTTCATCACTACCAGAGCATGTACTTAAGTTTATCTGTTTAAAATATGTGCTTCAAAACTAACCGTTTGATCGAACATATACGATTAAAAATATTCTTTTGCCTCAAATAGAAGGCAGGATGACATGGAATTTTAGTAACGGATCACAATTAAGCTTCAAAAATCATCATGAGGAACGTAACAGATTGTCTCGAGGCAGAAAATTCGATGTACGAACTGGCATCTTAAAAGAGTTTGCCTGCCTACCTTGAAACAAAATTAGTTTTCTCAAAATAAATCATTAACTTATAATTTCACGCAGTTTGTGCTCAGTACTTCCGTTAAGATAGGAATGGCTATACATAAATTTGGAAGTTGATGACCGAATCGTCACCCTGAAAACCTTTTCTCCCCAACTTGACGTGAGAGTTTGTTGACGGCGTTTTCCGAAAACAATGTTAAATTTCAGTTGAAATGACTGCGTAGAGAATCGGAAAAGATAATATATGATAAACCTCAGAAAATAACGGTGTGTGTCACCATTTTACAATTGGGAAAATCTCTTGTTCAATTCACACGCGCTAGTCGATAAGTATATTACTTTCAAGGAATACAAATGGGAATTTTCAATGAGTTTACATAATTAAAACACGTAAAGCCAAGAGAAAAAGATGAAAGAATCAGTAGAAATTGAAAAGCAGGTGAATTTGAAATCATCTATACTCGTAATTATGGACTATATCCATTTAGAATAATTCGGAATATGCACACCTAGTAAATACTTCATTGCATGATACATGAAGGAAAGAAATTAATTACACAAATGCTAACCCCGAAATATTATTCTTGGTACTCATCCAAGGCTTCGCCCAAATAATTTACCAGCCAATCACTGTCTAATAGCAGAGCGCTAACTTTCGGCGCAACATACAGCCAAATTGAAATTTGTTGTTAAATTTGCAACAAATATCTATGAATATATTCTAATTATGTTTTTCAAAGTACAAAAGAAAGAATGAGAGCTTTTCTTTAGAGTTTACGAAACATAATATATAACCTATATGTATACGTAATATCTGTAAATTGTTGTAATTTTCTTGTCATTACATCAATTGTCGTAATAATGCCATTATTATTCAGCGTTTTATAGCATTTATAGAGCATCATTGGAGTAAATTACGCGCAAATTAATTCGCATTGTAAGGGCAAGTTTGAAATTGTTACAACCCTTCTGAGACGATAAATTCGCCATAGCAATGGCAAAGCAATAAATAATATTATTCAGGATTTAACAAAAGTGCTCTTCGGAAACCATTTATAAAAAGTGTTTTTACGAATCTAAACGAATCAGAGTTCACGAATGCAAAATGTTCAACACAAAAAAATCATGTTAGCCGACCGTGGTACTCGATCCAGACAGGAACCTTGTTCGAGAATTTAATGATAAGCCGGCGTGTAATTTATTAACCCCCTTAGTTTTATGCTTGAAACATCTAAATAATTCCTATATGGTAACCATGTTTAAGTTATTAACGGGAAGTTTGTGTGGGTTTGAACCGATCGCGGTAATTTCTTTTATCAACTGGTCAGGCGTCACTCTTTAAGTTAAAAAAAAATGTTATTTAGATCGATTTCATACACAGCCCTGGGTTAATCACTGCGCGAGTTTTTGCTGCGGAACCATTACACGTAAATGATACGTAAATGTTCCATCCTCTAATGGTTCCCCTAAAGAAAAATGTTTCGCCTTTATCTTCCCCCTCATGCATGTGCAAATATGAGAGTTAATTAGACGAAAATATTAATTTTTGATTGAGATGTGAATTCCTTATTAGGATGACACCGGGTCTACCATGTTTTGAATAAAAATGTGGGAAGGATGTTTATTTCAATAGATGATTAATGATAAGTAAGTTACGAAGATGATAGAATGCATCGAGTTTAAATCCAGTTTGCATAAGATAAAAAAGTGCTGACGTGCAATTCCAACGTGTATTTCTAAATGTTATCAAATGTATTTTCTAATAGCTTGCTAAGAGATTAGAATCTTCTCTTGGCTTATTTGTTATCACAGGAAATACACTGGAGAGGGACCACTACTTACTTTCATAAAAATGTTCCTGAGCCTATATGAGCAAAATTTTATCATTTCCCTCTTGTGAATTTGCATATCGTTAATTCATTTCCTACGAAATACAATAAAGACATCCGCATGACGTGTGTCAATGGAATTTGCCTATTTTCCTATACTTTTCACGATGCTGAAGGCCTTCTCCGTTCAAAGGTTGTGCATTTTAACGCAAAACTTTTGTTTTAAAAATACACCCATGAATGAATAAATAAATAAATAACTATATATATATATATTAGATATATATTAAGATAAATAAATATATATATATATATACATAAGATAAGGGTCGCGGTAGCCCAGTGGGTGGAGCGTTGGACTGCTGACCGGAGGGTCCCGGATTCGATTCCCGGGCAAGGCACTCAGGGCACCTGCAGCTCCACCCAAGCTCCACCATGTGATTTTTCGGGTACCAGATCTTCCTGGGAAACCATAACCGGCACAGGGAAAGGAAATGGCCCCCCTTCCCTGATGTGTGAATTTCACACGCCGTATAGGGCTTAGTACTGGGTGAACTCTGCCATCACCTACCAAACCGACCTTCGGGTTGATTACTGTGTTTATGGTTTATAGTTGTTATATGCTAGCTTACTGAAGGATACTAGGAACCCATACCTTCTCCTTATATGATCATACCAAATGCTCTTCAGTATCTTGTAACGTTATTCCACCAATCGTTTCCCTTCGAACATTGGCCGAAAGAAATAGGAATCTATTAGTGTCGCCAACATCTTTATTCTTTCAAATCGTACTCATTAATGATTGGAATCGCGTGAGCTCATATCAGTGAAGCGATAAGAAGAAAATGGACATTTTTAATAATAAATGTATAAGTACATACTTCGATGGAACGTTAACTATAGAACCTTAAAAAAACGCAGCAAGAAAGGGGAAAAACAATTGGACCTTTTTTGATGTGATAGTTTACTGAAGATCTTAATCGGAGGAACCCTGTTCGTAAGAATAATAGAGGAAGGCCCAGAGTGAATTCACAAAAACCACGACGTATGACGTCATATCTATGCGCTGAGAAGGAAAGATGTGATTGGCAAATGACAAGTTAACTTCAAATTCATAACCCACGTTGGTGATCAGCTTTGTGGTGAAGTTACTATGACGGAGGAGTAGAAGAAATCAAGAGAGTTGAAATTATCAACGGTAGAAATATGGAGACAGTTATTTTATATCTAATAAGAAAACACATTCTTTAGTCAGTGCGAGTTCCGATAACTAATATCATCGTGTTCGAAGACAGGTCATTACACGGGTGCGATTAAAACCGTTAATTAGCTAATGCTACGCACCCATATTGAAATTAAGTACAGACAGAACGGAGAGCTGTTTTCCGTTGTCAGTTCTCACGATCACGGCGTTAATGAGACCCTAGAAGTGCCTCCCCTGCACAGGTGGTGCCTGATATGAGGGAGACCAATTATGAAGAGTCGATTATGCATGCAGTAAACGGTAATGGACAATGAATAGATGCCACAGGAACGCCCACTTCGGCATTTAACCGTTTCAATGATGACTCATCAGTGATTACTTCGATGTTTTGGGAGGGCCTAGGGGGAGTTATGGTTGAGAGGTAGAGGGGGTCTGGTCGAGACTAAGGGTGGATGCAAGAGGGTAGAGAGCAGGGGGAGGCAAGGGAAGGGGAGGGCAGGGCGTTGCGGGAGAGGGAAGACGCGGCAGTGGGGCTGGAACTTTGGCAGGGCGAGAAAGGGGGGAATCGATTTGCGGCGGGGTAGGGTAAAAGCGAAGCGGGTGGGGGTGCGCTACTTGTGTGAGAGGGGAATAGGGAGACTATGTGGAGGGGGTGGAACCCTGAGGATTTCGAGAACGTGAGGGGGAGGGGACCCTTACAGTGGGGGGGGAGGGACGATTCACGAAAATCGGCGATTGAGCTAACCAGTGAAAATATGAAAGCTCACCTCCACATCGCTACCCTCCTCCTTTCTCCCTCAGGCTTCCTTCCAGTTTCCTAGCATCGGGAAAAGGAACTCGAACGTTGCTTCGGCCGCGTCTACTACCTTCCCGCCTGTTGCGACGCGCTGTCTCCACCGAAATAACACTTTGGTTGCCAGCACACACGAGCCGTATTTTTAAATGACGTATCGCATTTTTTAATGCGTGGAACATTACCTCCCACCGATATAGTTGTCTAACCTTAACATATCAGCCCTTTGTCAGTAAGTTTAACGCGTTTCCCGAACTTCTCTTCCTGTGCTGGCGTTTTCCTGTATTGTGTTTACCTAAAAGATACCGGTCGTCATACATTTGGTTTCCCATTCATATAGATTCTCTAACTTAGATTTGTAATTTATCAATAATACTAATTTTTAAATTTCTTCTAAAGAAACTTCTCAGAAGAAAATTTAAAATTTGTCGGTGGAGGATTACGAGTTGGTGCTGATGTCCCAGTGTTTAAGGACGTCGCAAAAATAACTGCTTTGGATAGAGAATCGTTTGCAAAGAGGAGATAATTATTCACTGGATATGTTAATTAAAGCTGTAAAGAAATGATACATAGGTGAAATTTTGAAATGGAGGGTAGTGTTAATTGGTTGCGAATTATGGTTTGCTGAGGAGAGAGGGTATTCAGGGGGTAGATTTTAGGCGATTGAGATATGGATGTGGGGAAGGAAACAGACAATGAAACATAAAAGTCGAGGCGAAGAGAAGCGGTTGTTTGGAGAAGTTCAAAGAAGGCAGGGAAATTGGGTGAAGAATTAATTGAAAAGCCGAGGAATCTTGTAGTTTGTGATAGAAATGAGAAATGTTGTCTTAGAAATATAGTAATAACTGCCAAGGCAAGAAATTTACTTTTGAAACCACGTGGCTTATCCATTAGATCACAAGGCGAAGTTAACCTTGGACGTGGACTGTAGGATATGGATTTGCGTGGAAGAAAGAGGAAAAATATGCTCGAACGAATATCGAACTCAAGGAAACCATTTTAAGACGGACCAAGTGTTCAGCTCTACTTTCGAAGACCCACATATTTAGCTTCTACACTTTATCTAATGTCGTCAGCAGAATTTGTGTTAATCTTCTAATGTCGCATCGATATCCAAGTGTGCAATAGCAATTCAATTCAAAAATTTATTACTTCCGAAAAATATATACAGGTATAAAGGGTCTAATGGGGCTTCAGTAGCTTTCCTCTGATTGGAGATGGTTGAGGCCGATACTTCACGGAATCCCAACATTACAGTCAAAAAAGTTTGAAAAGATTTGAAAAAATATTCTATGGGACGCAAACTACTAAAATAATTTTAATTTTTTAACTTTTTCCTTGCCATAAATGTTGAATTTAATAAACCCATTAACTTATTTGTTTCTTTTTAGTTGTAAACTCCTGATTCAACAGATTTGGCAAAAAAATATTTCATAAACATCACGTTTGCACAAGCCATAAAATATCGCGTTTGTAGACATGAAGAAAGCGTTGGTCAGTTTGAGGAAGTCATCCCGGGATTTTTTTTCTCTACTCTATAACAATTTCAAATGTATTCAAGAGAAATTGGCTGACTGTGAAAGAAACTTCGACACGCATTTTCTTGCTCAAAGGCTAATGTCTTGCGCATGTTGGTCTATTATGACCAAGGCATACTTATCAATTACTAACTCAGTGTCGTTCGACAGTGGAGTCATTTGCAAGAGGATTACAAGCTTCTGTGATCGGATTCAAGTCCACGTAATTTAATTTAACGATTATTGAGTTTTCCATTTATTAATTTTTATTTGTTTAAACTATTAGTTTTTATATGGATTGTATCATTGCTAAATTTTATCAACAGCTGGAATTTTTACAGGATGTTTGGCAGTGAGTTTTAGCGTGCTCGTGTCAAAAAAATAAGCATGACAGAATTAGCAGCGTTGTGGCCGAGAAATGGCATGTTTAAGATTGAAACACTACCAATCGGTATTTTCAAGTAACTAGGTCCAATCTTGTATGTGCCCTTTATAACATAGGAAGCAAACTGAGAGAGGATATCATAGTAGCTGCGTATGTATATTATTCGCCGAAAGGGATCGAGATGGTGCGTGGGCTAACGTACTGGCCTCCCACCCTGAGGGCCCGGGTTCATATCCCGGCGGTGTTGAATATTTTTCAATGTTATCTCGATCCCTACTTGAAGGGCACTTTGAGTGAGTACGCCGTCCGTCGGATGGGACGTTAAGCTGTGGACCCCTTGGCACCTTTCGTAAAGAGTAGGCAAATGCCGACGCCGGGTTTTCCCTCCACCCTTAATCCTTTCCTGTCCATCCCCTATGGCGAAAATTACCTCAGCTGTCGGTCGCCTCCCCTAAATACTGCTACTATTCGCCGAAGCAGTAATCATTTTCATATTTTAAAGTTTCTACTGTTACAATAGTCGCGAGAAGTAGATAGTCATTGCGATTTTCTCTTCTGTTTACATTGCTTTGTCTTATCATCTCGCATTATGAATATTTTTTAAGTGCAAAGGTTAAATTTTTTGTGCGTTTTTCGTTTTCCTGATGTTCCCGTCCCAGTTATTTTATTTTAGTTATCGCGTGAATTTATTCTTTTGTTCATAGCGAAGTTTAACGCTAAAATAGGGTTAATAATTTTCACGAGGATCACTTTACCCTGAGAAGTTCTAAATAATCGCGTATTTTTAAAAGTGATCATGCAATCTCCAAGTCATTACTGCACATAATTTAAAAATGCAGACTGTAATAAAAAAGTTGAGGATTTCCGGAATATTAAAAAACGTGGTGATGGTCGTTTTTACGATATTATTTTTCAGCCCACGCCAAGCTTAATTTCAGCCACTAAGGGTTAATCGTGCTTATGACCATTATCAGTAAGGGGGGGTGGGGAGGATAATGTAATGGCAAGAATAGAGGCCTCAAATCCAAAACCAATCAATCATGATATCTCCTTTGCCAAATTAATTTTGGCTCTTCAATGTGACTTATAATTATTTTGGCCGAACTCCGGACTTCAGAACTTAAAATAAACTCTTCGATCGTTAATTTCTTCCCCTCGTCGTCGAAACTAATTATTTCCACTCTGATTGAGAGAAGAATATGAATTAAAATACCCTTTCGCTATTCACTGAGCTCATTAAAATTCCCCTTTTGAGGCCAGAGGCGCCTTGATACTTCTCATTGAATGGCCAAACAAACGCCCGTTTAATCGACCGAAAATTGAGGAAGTTTATGAAACCCTTTTAAACTACACGGAATTTCTCAAGATTTAATGGGACCCTTGGATTCTTTCATTGCTATTTTCTTGGTCAAGTTTTTCCAATTCATTACGAAGAATTAAAATCGCTTGGCAGTGACGCCTGATGTAATTTTTTTAAAGTTTTTTTTATTTGAGGTGCGCGAGTGACCTTTGGTGTGTGCACTCCTCCGAAAAAAAATTATTCATAAAAGTCAGCATTGAAACCAACCAAGCCATAAAGTTAACAGACTTGTAATTAAATTATACATAATCGAAGGGCATACAAATGATTTATAAACTGATCGGTCATCTTCTTAACAAAGTCATGAAAATGGAATATTCTAACTGGAATGTTGGTTTCTTTTTAGGTGAAGGTGGTCCCAACCCTGAACTATCAAACTTGTCACTTGCTACGTGAGAATTTGTAAATAAAATACAATGTTCCAGTTATTATTAATAATTATATCATGCCGCTATAACGACATGAAATGTTTTACATATGTCTTTCTTTTTGGGATTTGGGATATGCGATTCCATTATTCTTTAAGTTTCTCTTCTCATATCCATGTCATATTTTAAGTTGTATAGCTGTGCCAGGATCTTGTTTTATTTGTCCCAAGGGTTTATCGTCGATCCCTGGTGACTTCTTTGTCATTATCCTTTGATAAGGGGCCCGTATTAGAATTCAGAGTTTTTTTTCCATGTAAAGTCCTGGACAAATCTTTTGGTGCGGAATATTTTTCTTTCGATCTTAAAAAATGAAATGATCATTGAAGAAGAGGCTTTTGAAGTATGGGTGTGGAGAAGAATGTACTAAGATACGAAATTGACGGAAAGGAAAACAAAATAGAAAGTGCTATGTAAGGTCGGGGAGGAGAGGGGATGGTTGGGAGAATTCCGAAGGAGGCAGGAAAGATGGATGCAGAGCATATTGATTGGCAATGAGATGTTGAAGACTGATGGAGAAGAGAACGTTAGACAAATGAGGGTGAGGAAGGAAAAGGATAGCCATGCTGGACGGAATGGAGGGAAGGAGGAAGTACCCGGAATTGAAGAGGAGCTATTTGTAATGCAGAATATCAGGTTTCGTTTTGTTCGGATAGGCAAGGAAAGATATCGTTGTGCTGTTGTATAGTCCTGTGTCCAACCAAAACCCGCGTACACACAGACAAGCCAAGCACAATCGGGACGCACCGCGCACAGATATTTCTCATAAGTAATATTTCTGCTGCCAGCATGTAAGTGGCATCCAATCAAATTTTCATTTTTTTCACTTGCTACCTACGTCATTGGACGATCTTTGCTCACAATGGAAACAGCAGCGTGAACATTCACGTTCGTGAGAGCAGTCGCTGAACGTTCGGGTCCATCTTCCTTTGAAATAGATAATCTCCCCTGCTTAAATATTTTATACCATCTTCTCGTTATGATATAAGGAAAAAGAAATCTTCTCCAAACCTCAGGGCACAGGTCTTGCCTGATTATCTTGATAGATAGATGCCTGATGTTTCTTTGGCCTAAATTCTTCGTAGGAGCTATAAATGACGTATTCTATTATTTATTGTGTATAGATATTGTCAATTGATGCCAATAAATGTAGGCCGTATAACTCATATATAATTATGTTTATTCTCATATGATATCCCACGCGGCTAAAGTTGTTCTTAGGATCATAAACAAAAGGATAGAGAGTAGGGCAAATGATTACTTAGGGGATGATCAGTTTGGGTTTAGGAAGGGGAGAGGTACGCCTGATGCCATTGCAGTAATGAGATTGTTAATCGAGAGGAATACAGAATACAACCAGGAGCTATTAGCCTGTTTCGTAGATTTCATAAAAGCGTTTGATAGAGTTAATTGGGAAAAACTAATGAGTATTCTGCGGAAAATAGGAATAGATTGGAGGGAAAGGAGGCTAATCCGCAACCTGTACATGTCTCAGACTGCTCAGGTGCGGGTGGGGAACGGGGAGTCCGGTTGGGCAGTGTTAGGAAGAGGTGTAAGGAAGGGTTGCCCATTATCACCGTTGCTGTTCAACCTGTATGCAGAGGAAATAATCAAAGAGGCATGGGAAGAACTGGAGGTATGAGTGAAAGTCGGCGGGGAATTCGTAAAATCAGTTAGGTTCGCTGATGACCAAGCTTTAGTTTGTCAGTCAGCCAAGGGGTTGCGAGAATTGCTCAGTGAATTGGAAATTCGGTGCGACAGGTATGGGATGAGAATCAATATTAATTAAACAAAGGTTATGCGATTTTCTAGAAAGAAAAAGGCTAAGCTAAACATTAAAATAGGAGGGCAAAAACTAGAGCAGGTAGAACAGTTTACGTATCTCGGTAGTGTTTTGGACCAACACGGTAAAAGTAGTCGGGACGTAAGGAGAAGAATTGCGCTAGGCAAAGGGGCTTTCACAAGGAGGAGGGAGTTGATGACAGGGACTTTGAGTAAGGATGTTAAGAAAAGACTCTTAAAAACTTTAATATGGAGCGTAGCTATGTACGGCGCGGAAACGTGGTCATTGAAGCAGGAGGATAGACGTAGACTGGAGGCTTTTGAAATGTGGGTTTGGAGAAGAATGGAGAAGGTGAAATGGACAGAGAAGAAAACAAATGAGGAAGTACTTGGTAGGGTGGGCAAAGAGAGGGGTTTGTTGGGAGAAATCCTCTGGAGGCAGGAAAAGTGGATGAAGGGTGTATTAACCGGCAGTGGGATGTTGAAGACTGTGATTGAGGGGAGAATGTTAGGCAAGCGAGGAAAGGGAAGGAACAGGATAGGGATGTTGGACGGGATGAAGGGAGGAAGGAAGTACTCAGAGTTGAAGAGGGACCTGATGTAGAGTAGGATGTTGTGTTTTGCTAGGGGCCACAAATTATTTAATTAGTAATTACGTCCATCCAAAAACCTACCTTAACCGGTAGATTACCTAATAATAATAATATCTTTGGTGTTCTTTTGGTTCGTGGGGTAGGCCGAAAATATTTCATTTTGATAGCTTTATCAATGTCAAACCGGATTACATACATACTTCAGATACGCACTTCACCTCATACGAGATTATTAACTAAATTCATTTAATTACGAGTTGCGTTATTATTTCCTCACAATAATGAACAGTTTTCAGTTGGAGTTGAGGTGTGAGGTAAATTAGTGAAAGAAGAGATGGCAACCTCGTGCCCTTTTCTTTTTCACGTATCACCTTATCCCTAACTCTTCCTCTGGCCCCATACATGCCTTCATTATCCTCCCCTGAAAAACTATCCCCACCCACCTCTAATTCACATTTCTTTCAAAATATGTTAATTCTTTTTATTTAATCCTGGGCAGATATCCTTTCAAATGATATCTAAAGGAATTGATTCCGAATATCTCATGTTGGAGATTTTAAGCATTCTTTTCTTTGAAAGCTAAAAAAAATCAGTTTCTCTATAATTTAGCCGAAGAAATATGTCAATTTTTCTTTCTTGTTTTTATCGGATACAATGGCTCCTGAAAATCATTCATCATCAGTGCCACTGTCTTCACTCCCCTTCCACTCATGAGTGGAAACTGGATGACTTTCCTTTCATCCAGTTTAGCCCGCTGCACCCTTCCCTCTCGTCTTTACTCCGCCTCCAGGCAATCATCTCCATTTCGCTGTGGGAAATCCGTCGTCAGCCATTACGATTCAATCATCGCCTGCTGTCGATCGAGCTGAAACCTTATTAACGTGATGGAAGTTCCCCGGGTTGATAGCACCACCACTCTATATCCTCGGGTTATGAACTGACGGTTACTTACGAGACCATTAAAAGGTTTTCAAGCTGTATGATAATTTAAATTTTCGGCGCAAGGTTATTTCATTTTATTGAATGTTGAGGAGGATAAAGTCTTTTATGGAACTTAAATCTTCGGAAATAATAGCTTGACGAGGCGCGTGATAATATCTTAGTTGGTGTTTCCTAGATGGAATGTATAATAATATAGAGCATTTGACTATCAGGCGAAGTATTTTATGTTTCTATTAGTTGAAAAATACGTGCCTTCGGCGATTACAGCTATCATATTTTTAATGATTCGTTAAACTTCAAACTATTTTGGAAAAATATACTATGTTAAACACGTTACGTATTCGCTTATTCGAATTCTTACATTCGCTCCCATTTCTCTTTGAATTATATGGCCTTTACTGTACAGTTTTGTGGAAGTAATGGTATTTTCAATTAATAACTTTAGATAGAAAATGTATTGGTCATTCATCAAAGAGGAACTTTCCTTCGATTAATTTCCCTTGAATTTATCCTTTATGGAATTTTGTACGTGCTCTTCTTTCGACAGATGATATTGATGAAGATGGCGCACATAATGACAAAACCATTCCTTTAAAACTGTCAAGCACTTTACGCCCTTCGGTATGTTTAAATACATAAATAAATAAATAATATAGACAAAACATAGAAACACAAAGAAATGACACTCGCATATGTAGTTTTGACGCTTTGACGGTACGGCCGTCAGTGTCAGATTCTGATCGGAAACCAAGGAAGAGAAGGAAGGAGTTCGTTCCTTCTCTTCCTTGGGAAAGGTGGCTTGGACCACCGAAATTTCGAAAACTAGTGAGTTTCTTTTTTGTGTGTTTCGGTGTTTTTGTCTTTGTCCGATAGTGCTAAATTCATATATATATATATATATATATATATATATATATATATATATATATATATATATATATATATATATATAATTACATATTCTCATATTATATGAACCTACTATGTTTGGGACATCAGTTAAAATTTGGGTCACCCATCTGAAAACCTCCAAGTCTACTCAAGCTGGGTGAATTTCTAGGTTCCAGCATTTTCAGGGAAGCTGCGGCTCAGAATTTCCTGGTCCCTTTCAGCTGAATGCTGGGCTACTAATACGCAATTGAGAGATATCTTTGCGTAGAGGTCTGTGATTTACATAAAAATACCTTAGGTGCAAATCTAGATCGAATGCTTCTTGTAAAATAGTAATATCGCATGAGTGTAATACATTATTAAAACCGTTCAATAACATGATACCGGAACAACGAAAAAAATACGAGAATGCAGGGATAGTAATGCTTAATTTTAAGAGGATCCTGGGATGGTATTTTCAAAAGTTGTTTCACCTGCGATGAGAAACGTGGCTGAGCACTTTTGAATAAACTGCGCAAAAAAAATAATTTCTCTGACAGTGAAGCTCGAGAAACGCCGCAAGGGAAATCCGTTGAGGGGCGGAAGGAGCAATTTTGAACCATTGAATTAGGTGCTGCATATCCTTTTATCGCTTCATTATTGAAATTCATTGCCAGACAATTGATGGATTATGCGAGGGAGCGCTAGAGGGAGTCATCGGAAGAGGTCCGGGGCGAGAAGGGGTCTCCGAACACCATTCCTCCACCACTCCCCCAGTAATCGACCCCTCGACCACCTGCCAGGCGTCTTTTCATTTCCTCTGTTTACCGCCTTCTCCCTCGATCCTCCCTCTTCCTTGACCGTTTCTCTCTCCCTCTCATCCTCGCCTTGCACCACCCAGCCCACTCATGTTTTCATCATTTTCTTTATATCATTTTTTCTCTCGCTTCTGCTTATGCTTGGGATTGATCACTTCAAGTTTGTGAGACGAGCGTTGAAACATGAGCGTACTCATGTTAGCATTATGCTTTTGATAATTTTCTTGTCTCGTCTTGAATCTACCGCGCGCTTAAAAAAAAGAGCGCCTAACGGGAAATGCTTTGGCGTTCGCTTACAATTTTGGCTTCCTGTTTATTCAGCTGATATTTTGGTGTATTATCACCTATTAAAGTATCGGGAAGTCATCGTCATTATTCATATTTCAATCCTAGGAGATGTTTCATGCAGCCCTTCATTCCAATCCATTAAATGTTAATTACATCACCCCCCCCCCCCCGATAAGCTTCTCTGTTATGCGTCCTTTATTTGTCCTCCATCCTTGTCTTTTAGTGTTCCTCGCGGTATTCTCGTATTTCTTCGTTCCTCATATTTTCTGTCCATTTAATCTTCAGCATCCTCCTCTAGCACCACGATTCAATGGTTTATATTCGATACTGGTTCACTTTTCCAATGTTCCACCTCTCTGTTTCGTAGAGTGGCATGTTTGATGCGCGCGTTTTTCTACTAAGGTACTTCTGCCGATATGATACTGGAGATAGTGTAACGCATAATAATGACACGACGAAGTTCCTTTTCTAGGATTAGTAGTCATAAAAATTAATTTGTAAGAAAACTCGATTCTTTGGATAAGTACATCCCATGCAGAGTAAGACAATTCTTTGCACGAAATATTGACATGTTTGTTGAAAATGTAATTTATTTTGTCTGTTTTGATAATAATTATACATGAGTTTATGGGATCATATTTTTATAACGCAATGCCATCCGGCCAAACTTTGTATTTGTACATGAAATTACAATATCGAACGAATTGTTTCGGTAAAAATTTTTTGTTCTTTAAATTAGACGAAGCTGCTACAGATCGTAAATGTGTGTGCTGTAAATGATGGAAAAGTGTTATGTTATGCTAGGCATTCACTAAAAAAAGTGTTATCAGCTTTAGGCATTTGACGATGTAAAAAATAAAAACTGAAGATTGTTCAATTTCGTATTTTTAGGTAAATATAAAACCAAACTTAAGAACCCTTACATGTGTAAAGGCATTGCGATACTTATTTAGCAAGTGCGTGTAAAATACCTTTACTTAAGTAAATTCACCGTCGAGAGGGATGCTAAAATGCTTGACAAATATGAATGCACCTTCCTCTCTTGGTGAACCAACACACCCGAACCCTTTTTTCTTTGCTTGTGTTGTTAGTATCAAATCCAAGGTTTTTCCAACTGCTTCGCGAAACTTTTACCTTTTAGTTACCATTTAGTTATACTTTCCCAAATCTGAACGAACCAAAGTACACACCGTGTGGGTCGTCCCACGGTTTTACTACGAAGTTCTCTTGAAAGGCGAGGAAAGATATTGGACTTTAACGTCTAGAAATATTACTTCAGTTGTAAATGATCGAGAATTTCCTCAACAACGGGGATTGAAGATTACGTTTTATTTTCCAAAAGGGAAATTGCCGACCCGGCAGGTCGTTAATCTCTAACACAATATCTCCCATTTATCAGGGGAGCAGTAATTTGTAGAATATTTGCGCAAAAGGAAGCACTAAAACAGTAAGGTACGTCTACAATATTCATTAATGCCTATAGAATGAAATTGCGTTAATTCTCTAAAAATATATGGGGTTTATTGTGGTGATATAGGTAAAACTTTCGGGTAGGGTAAAACGTTTGGCTTAAAGACCAGAGGGTTTCGGGTTGAGATCCCGCGTGATGCCGCTTGGCTTTCATCGAAGCCCAAACTTCTTGATTTTATGAGTAGCCGAGCTTGCTGAAAAACCGTAAGTGCAGACGTGATAAAGAACTGGCGACACTGAATGTATGATTTTTTAAGCTGTTCACTTTTGTGCTAGGAGAGTTCTGAACACACCCATACAACTGTACTCCTATTAATTGCCTTTTGCTAAGGATGTTTAGATATATTTGGGAGAATTACAGATTCCGAGTCAAGGAAAGCAATGATTTCTTGAAAATAATGAAGCAATGATGAATGGATGCCAAAATCATACCCTTGATATCCTGTTATTTGTCAACAGGGCTATTCAATGTTTCAATTTGCATGGAAACTTTCATTTCCTAGCAATAAACTTGTAATTTTAAAAATCAAGCGGCTGTTCGCGCATCTCAAATAGATGTTTCAATGACAATCTTTGTACTTTATTGAATGGGATTTCCACACATTCCGCACTAGTTTTTTAAAGCAAGTAGGGGTAGTTTATTTTCAAATGCAAAGCAGTTATGTCCGTATTAATTTCTAAAAATTAGTGGTGATAGTGTGGGAGCAAAAGTTTCTATAACCCCCTTTTTTCGCATCTCTCACATTATGTATTTTTCTCTGAAAAAACAGCAGTCATATTCTCAAATGACTAAAATGTTTGATCTCTGCATGCTCTTGTCTCTTTTTGTGGACCTTTGCCTTTCTCTCGGTCCCATTCTGTCAATCCTTTATGAAAAACTCCCTGAGGCGTTCTCTTTGAAGATTATTGGAAACAGCAGCTGCCCTTGGCGCGATTCAAAGGCCATCGATTCGCCTGTTGATTGGGGTGCCTGAGGGCATGCATCTCTGGAACCCCTGCTGAGAAATTCGGGTGAATGCTCACAAAAAAGGTGGCAGTTTCAATTTCGTGTAGGTGATGGGTTAAGACCGGAGTGAAGGCAAATCTTATTCCCGAGAACAGCGTGATACCCGTTTTCATGTTCGCCCCCCAGGAGATTTGAAGATTGAGTCCGACGAAAATGTCCCCGACTACAAAAAAATTATATTAAATAATATAAATAGCAGCAACGAGGTAAAGGATATATTTTTACAAATTCAGATATCAGGAATTCATTGTGCATTCAATAGAGGTTTTTTCGATGTCCATCACTGAGATAGTGAACTATGAAGCGTTTAAACTTCATAAGTTTAACTTTAGATCTGATCAATTCAAATTAAAAAGAGATGCATGAAAAGATGAAAGATTAGAATTGTATGAATTGTTCCAAACATTTTAAAAACTTTAATATAATGCATTGGTTATAGAGGGGAGAATGTTGGGCAAAAGAGGAAAGGGAAGGAACAGGATATGGATGTTGGACGGGATGAAGGGAGGAAGAAAGTACTCAGAGATGAAGAGGGACCTGATATAGAGTAGGATACTGGATTTTTTGTTTTGTTAGGAGTCACAAAATATTTTATTTAGTAGCTTTGTCCATCCAAAAACCTACCTTAACCGGTAGATTACCTAATAATAAATAATAATAATAATACATTGGTGTAAAATGCTTCTAGAATGAAGTTTTATTTTCTTACAATGAGGTTTAAAGACCAACGAGATAATGTTCGAGTTCGTTTTAAACACTTATAATTTATTTACACATCAATCCATTGAGTTCACATTTTTATGTTGGTGGCTACGATCCCATGTCCTGGAGAGAAAACTTTTGGATAAAATTTTCAGTGCTATTAAGACACACATGCAGTAATTATTTTCGAAGTAATTTCTAAATTCTAGGGAGCAGTAGCTGCGTGGATAGACCTATGAATTTCTGAATGGATGGCCTGGGTTCGGTTCCCGCTCGGCACCCTCGGATTCTGTCTGCACGGTAACTGCCCGCCACCACTAGGCTTAGTGGCAGGGTTGATTACTCACAATGTATGCGACATCAAAGTTTCAGTATTTCTTAATGTTTAGTGAAAGATATTTCTTTAAAATGTCTGGTTTTGGTTTGTACGGTGCGGTAACCCGGTCATCGTAGCAAAATGGTAGGCGTAGATTGAAGTCTTTTGAAATATGATTATGGAGAAGGTGAAGTGGGCAGAAGAGAAAATAAACGAGGAAGTGCTAGTTATGGTGAAGGAGGAGAGGGGATGGTTGGGAGCATTCCAAAATAAGCAGGAAAGATGGATACCGAGCGTATTGACTGGTAATTAGATGTTCGAGACTGATATAGGGGAGAACGTTAGGCAAGCGAGGAAGGCGCAGAGGTAGGAAAGTGATTTTGGACGGGGAGGGAGTGAAGGGAGAGTGAGATGAATGAAGGGAGGAAGTCCATATACGGAGCTGAAAAGGGGCTTTTTGTAGAATAGGATGTTGGCTTGTGTTTGTTAGGAGTGAAAATGGGATTGTCGGTGTACCATTTAAAAGCTTTTGCCCATCCAAAACCTACCTTAACCGGCAGATTACCAATAATAAAAAATAATACGTATGACAGTTATCAACCCGAAGGTCGGTTTGATAGGTGAAGGCATAGCTCACCGAATACTAAGCCCAATGGTGTGTGAAATTCAACAAAGCAGAGTAGAGGGGCCAGTCACGATAGTCCAGGGATAGAATGTTGGACTACTACTGTCTTGAGGGCCCAGGTTCATCCCGGGCACGCCTCTCTGGCATCCTCAGCTCCACCCAAGCAGTGATTTTTCGGGTACCAGATATTCTCGGGAAACCAAGGGTAAGCACTGAGAAAGGAAGTGTCTGTCCCCACTACCCTTGTGGGTGAATTTCACACGGCGTTAGACTGTACTGGGTGAAGCTCTACTCTCAACTATCAAACTTCAAGCTTCGGGTAGATAACAGCAGTAATGATAAAAATAGACGTTTTAGGCGTGATATGGTGGAATATCATAATTAATTAAATATGAAAACCGACCTGATGGTGATGTAGTTACATTGAAACCGGTCGCATTAATAAATTTTATTTTGTGGAAATATTGCCAATTTTTAATTAAGTAGTAGTGGTGATAACTTGCTTGATACTGCATTCAATAAACAAACCTGAAATAATGTGCTTAGAAATTTAGTTATATGCAGTTGAATATGGAATTTTTGCACTTAAACAGTTGTGGTACCTTTCGTAGAGCTGTTTTCGTCGTCACCTTCGCCTGCTTCGGTTCAAGGATCTGCAGGTTTAGTCCAGCGAGGGTAACAACAGCCAGGAGTATGGTAAAAAATTGGGTGCATTCGACCGAGCTGGGCGCCCTCGGAATAATCTGCTGGATAACTCCGCTTGCCGCTGTTCATTGTTTCTGGATTCAAAGCTCCCCTACGGAGCCAGCCGAGCTCCCCATTCAGCCGCTTCAGAAACAACGCTCACCTTTTTATTGGCCGCCCAACTCGGTTGTACCCAATGCACCCAATGCATCGGCATAGAGCCGCTGACAATAGCTAACCATGTCGTCATCATCATGGTGTTCTATAACTGACAGTGACCTTGGAAACGTTCGAATCCACTTCCATTTTTAAACTCGTAGTGAAATTAAGAAGGGGAATAATGTTAAAGCTTGCAAATTACGCTCGAAATCAACTCAATATGATTGGTATATGTTGCATGAGAACTAATAGCTCACCGTTCGCCCTATGTGGAGTCTATTATGATTTTGTATCAAATTAGGTCGAAAAACTTTATCGGTGTTGTTATTTTTGACAAGCAATATATAATTATCTCTGTAATAAAACTAAGTTCTTAAAATTTGCTGTGGTATCATAATATGTATGAGTCTGATGTGAAAATTTTAATGTACAACGTATTATTTGTTATATTATGTTTTCTTAATTTAAGAAGCGAGGAAGTCTTCTTGGGAGAGGAGAGTCATAGAACAAATATGGACACAAAGCCGTAAACACAGTAATCAACCAGAAAGTCGGTTTCATAGTTGAATTTTTAGGCAATTATCTTTGATGTTGTACGCTTGGAAAACTCAAATTAATAATTGTTTTAAGAATAGACAAGTGTATTCAATTTTTGGGGTTAATTTGTGCACAATTCTATAGACCGACAGTCCATGTGAATTTATGCAATTCGAAAACTTATAGAAAAATTCCTCTCAATATTTAACTTCAGCTGCTCTTTTATAACGACAAACTAACAAACTATGTATCGAAATGTTTTCATTAATGGAATAATAAAAACAAAAAGTAATGATGGGCAGTTCTCTGGGATAAATTCGGGAAAATACAATTCAGAATGCGGTGCACGTGAAATGAGAACAGACATCCTCCTTAATAGAAATGACTTCCTTAGATTGAGAAGCCGTGTACTTTCTACCTCTCTGTGCTCTCTACTCATAGTTTCTTTTTTGGTTGGCTTGTTTGGTCCCTAAAGCACTCAAGGTTTCTAAAAGAGAAAATAATTCATGTATTCAGTTTTGAATAGACAATAATCATCAATGTTACTCGTAAAATGTTACCCAGTAAAACCAAAATAATATTACTTTCATTACCATAGATTCTTGCATTTCGGAATTAGGTTTTCGGAATATACTCATGAATGCTGTTGATTAGGAGAGAAACTCAGAATTTCATTGTCAACTTATTGAATTCATACAAACTGGTCTTTTGGACAGCAAAGGGCTGAAGAATATATTATTATCATATTGTTATAGTTATCACTCCACAAACTGAACTAAATCATGGATGCAGTTTTTTTATCTCGCGTTTCTCTTTTATCGAAATAATTGCGGACCATTGCTTGTTGCGGCCGAAGCAATAAGATTTAATTTAAACTTGCGCAGTAAGCTCTCACGAAATGAATCTGTTTGATGTTTCTGACGTAGAATTGAGACGTTTAGAAGCATTGCTGGGAAAGGAGGTTCGTATTCCTGTCATCTGTCGAGATTTGACTATTTAAGTATCTCCGTTTAGAACGCCTTTTTCAGTTGAATGAGTGGGAAACTAAACAAACTTTTGACCTCATTCTTCCTCCAATAGTTTTTATTAGAAACAGATTATATTCCGTAGGTAAATTAAGGAAAATAAAATAGATGAGAAAATAGAAAAATACAGGCTCTGACGTAGACTTCCGTGGTGCTTCATGATGTGTCGATAAAAGGTTCTCGGTACCCCAACGCTTGGGTAGTTTTTTTTGGACTACCAACGCGGTTGAAGCACCGGAAGCCCTCAATCACCGGAAACAAAAATACAATTAGCATGAAATTTTTCCAAATATATTTTTCAACATTCTCTAAGTAAAAAAATATTTTCTTGTTTACGTTATTTCTTTTTTGTAACAATTTCAATTATTTTGGATTTATCTTTAGCTCTCTGAATCCGCCCTACTGACGATAGATACAGGATCCTCCTGTATGAGGAGAGGGAAATCGGTCGAGCAAAAGGATGTTGTAAATTTTTGTACGATAAGCTTTAGCTATTATCCGAAATATTTGGCGAAATATGCGCTATAGCTGCATTGTACATAGGTTTCCGTGACATTGATCAGCTGATCTCTGCAAAACTCGCGATTACGAACTACTAAAAAAAATACAACAGCTGAATTGCATTGTAATCTTATGATGGCAAACAGATGCCAGAAAATTTTCAAACAGAAGAAATGGTTTAAAAGATTTGTTGAATTTATAATCAATTGCTTTTTATTTAATAGTTTACTTACAAATATTGTGGTATTACTCTTTTTACGATAGTTCCATGCAAAAAATTAATTATACAGGTATGTTTAAGATTTTCATAATCTCCCTTAAGGTACGTTATTTTTTGTTGAAATTTTCTTTATACATAAAATTTTATGTGCACAATGAGCTAATACGGCGGATTCCAAAGAGCTTCCAGGAGTTGTAAGTTAAATTGTGTTAAATTGAACTGGCTATCTCTGGCTTTCCACCACATTTCGACTGAATTCTAGCTGCGTCTTTGATTTTTCATTTAGCCACGCCAGATTAATCACTTGAATACAAGTATTACTGCAGTAAACCTTTATCCCTAAAACTTAATAATTGTGATGTAAACCGGAGTCTTGTTCGCCCTGTGCTTATTGCATGTTCGTAGTTGCTTAAAAAGTTATTAAATTTTCAGTTTCGATCCTTTGTGAAAAATATATCTGTAAATCACCTGTGAGTTTCGCAAGTATCTCGGAAAACTTTGCAATCAGCATGAGTTTACAGCCTGGGGAGTAGGTTGAATGAAGGGTCGGTCTTTCCCTTCTTTGTGACGAGACTCTTCGCCGCTTCTTAATGCCCTGGTGTTTTTCAAATCTCAATTGTAGTGCTTCTTACCTGCCCAGGCTTCGACTGCATTCTCGCCCTATCCGAATCTTTTCGCTCAACAGCTGCGCGAAATGTATTATTCTACGGGTACTACTTCTTTTATATTTGTCATGAATAACGAGCCTAATGTAATTTTTCAATTTTAATTTTAATTTTTAGGATGTTGTAGTCTACAATATTCTAGTCAAAATTAGTCTGGTGTGCATTCACCCCCTGCCACACACCCCTGATTGCCAAATAATTTATCCAATAGAGAGGTCCATTATTTGACCTACGCTTTGGCCAACATCATAATCTGTAAAAGCCAATGCCACATGCCGTGAAAATATTGAAACGGTCCCTAGCTCATTGGGAAATAAAATGATCAGTGCTAAAAGGAGCAAGGGAGGGAACATGAAGGGAGCAATGCCAGATAGATAGATAGATAGAGGTCTTTATTTGGATAAGGAAGAATTATAATTAAGTAAACAAGTAATAACCATAAATATCAATTCCCTAGATTCAAGAAAACAATTCATGAAATTTTATGTATGGAGTGTTTTTTTGCAATGGAGAGTCTGAGATGATAGAAACAGGAAGAAGTTTTTTTTGCCATGAAGAAGATTGATATGATGTAATGGAAAGATGTAAGATGTAAAAAAAGAAGTAGATTAGGGGAGTAATAAAATTAAGTGACGAAATCTATGGCAATGCACGATGCAGAAGAAGAATAATAAATTATTGCACAGGGAAAGAATTTGACGGAACATTCGATCGTTAAGATTAAGGGAAATTTAATTGAAATGCTTGGAAAAAATATAAAAATTCTAATCCTTCATTTTTTGTGATATTATGTACTATGCATACCATACTGGAAGGAACCATTGACGGCAGCGATTCTAGAGGGAGACCCAGGACGAATGATGGAAAACAAGTAATAGAAGTTACAAATGAAAACAATTCAAGAAGACATGAAGCAATCGGTAGAGAACCAACTAGCTCGAGAGTTATTACAATTAGCTGATAAGTGAGCGATTTTGATTAATTAATTCGCGTATGGATTCTTTTTACTGACGTAGTCTTACCAACTAAGTCATGGCATACGTTTGACCTGTGGGTAATGATGAAAAATTCTGAAGTCCATTTATCCCTAAAACATTCTTAACAAAAATGTTGTGTTGTAGATGCGTAAGAAAAGTGGTAACAAATTATACGCTATTGAAAGGACAAGTGATATTGGTTATTGTGCATGCGATGCGCCAGTAAATCCTACTGTTAAGTCAGTAAGTGAAGTTGAATTTCGAAATTCACCGGAATAGGAGGGCGGGTTTGTGTTTGTGAAACTTTCGACACTAGCAATCCGAGGAAAGAAGGAGGCGGGCAGGACAGTCTACCCTCCGGCCTCTTTACCTCCTCCTCGTTAGCAGTCCCCCCCCTCCCCAAGAACATTCCCTCTGTCTCTCCCGTACTCCTTCCTGTAACATTCTGTTGCAATGAGGGAACCAAGTCCGGCTCCCCTTACCTGCTACCACCATCCCATCCCCTCGCATATCACCATTCTCCTTCTCCCTACCTTTCCTTCCCGATGTCCATTTAAACCTGCCGACGTCGCTAAGTGTATTATTGCTCATGTTTATGCCAAAGGGTAGCATAGCGCTTGTGCTGTGTTCGGGATCTTTAAACGTGTGGAAATTTCAGAATTGTTTTAATTATGGATATCCATAACTTCCAAGGTCTTGCCTCTATTATCTGGTCCAATTGAGTCCATGATACAGTGCCAACAGGTGTATAGACTCTTTTATCCGCTTTACTTGAATTCTTTTCTTTCCTCATTGGCGAATATTGGGTGAGAGAACCCCCCCCCCAGATATGCCTTCAATTTTATTCTTTCCCAATTGATTGTTTAAAATCACGAAGAACAATAAACGAAATGAATCTGATTTTAACTAAACTTGCATTCCAGTATCAATTTTACTGATATCTTATTGAAGAGTGACATGGATAAAATGAAAACTAGTTTTACAAATATCTCGTGTAATTGTCTGCTGCCCCAATCTGTATCATAGCTGTGAAGTCGCTATGTACGAAATTGAGCGATCTGGAAGATAGCATCACAATTTGTTTTCCTAGGATTGGCGCACATGCGCAAGAGGTCTGTGACATCTGCGGTAGACCATCTGAAAGTACTCGTATACGGTTGCAGAAGAGGTTGAGAGCATGTTTAGAAACCCCAGAGAACCCTAAGACATTGTCATTAGTTATCCTCCTAATGGAACAGGAAATACCTCTACATGAGATCCATATAAAAACGTCATTTTTTCATCTTTGCCTACTTAAATACGTTGCCTCGGGAAACTCCGTTGTGAAATGTTAAGCACAGAGAATTTTCCCTCCGTTATTTAGTAAAAGTACCACTCGTAAAATGATGGAATCAGGAATCATTAACGCAAGTTCAAATTGTCATGCATAATTGGCTCATTTAACGGTGGAAAAGCCCCAAAAATACCGATCTATTAGAACAAATAAACTTCACCAATAAAGTCCACCATTAGACATGTAACTAATTTCAAGTAAAAAGTCTAACATCAACGTTGGAAAATTTTTTTCTCTTACAATGAAATTTGGCGCAGCTTCTCCGCGGTCATCCGGTGCCGATGGAGCGCCAACCCATTCGCCCCTCGAGAACTTCTTAATTCCCACCCAGCCGTTTGCTCCCCCCAATTCTCGTCTCCCTGCTATCTTCGCACTCCTTTTCTTCCCTTGCCCGGATCCAATTCTCCGTTCGCAACCGCTACTTCCGGGGTTGTTGCAAGATTCATTATAATCCTCAGTTCCGAAAATTCCACGCAGGCTCTTTCGTTACAGCCCGTTCTCGTTCAGCGCGCTAAGCTAAGGATATAAGAGCTCTTGGAGAAATCTTGTGTTAAGTACCCTTTTAGGTCTTATGTTAAGCCCTCCACGACTTGAATCGCAATTGGCTGGTAGGTGAGTTAAGCGAAGGGTAGGAATGGATATTTTTAGTTTTATAGTTAGAAGATTGCCATGTGATTGCAATAAAGGCTTTGTGGGATCAGACTGTCCTGTCTTCCCACTCTTCCTGTCCAAATTTCGCAATGTCAGCAGAGAGGAGGGAAGTACTATCTGTAATTATCTGTGCGTCTCGCCATTTTGCTGCTCATATTTCAGTCTTTCGTTGGAGAATGAATATTATCTATAAATATATATATATATATATATATATATATATATATATATATTATTAGGTAATCTACCGGTTAAGGTAGGTTTTTGGATGGACATAATTACTAATTAAATAATTTGTGACACCTAGCAAAACACAACATGCTACTTTACATCAGGTCCCTCTTCAGCTCTGAGTACTTCCTTCCTCCCTTCATCCCGTCCAACATCCCTATCCTGTTCCTTCCCTTTTCATCGTTTTCCTAACATTCTCCCCTCAATTACAGTCTTCAACATCCCGCTGCCGGTCAAAACCCCCTTCATCCACTTTTCCTGCCTCCATAGGATTTCTCCCAACAAACCCCTGTCCTCGCCCACCATACCAAGTTCTTCCTCATTTGTTTTCTTCTCTGTCCTTTTCACCTTCTCCATTCTTCTCCACACCCATATTTCAAAAGCCTCCAATCTACGTCCATCCTCCTGCTTCAATGACCACGTTTCCGCGCCGTACATAGCTACGCTCCATATCAAAGTTTTTACGAGTCTTTTCTTAACATCCTTACTCAATGTCCCTGTCATTAACTCCCTCCTCCTTGTGAAAGCCTCTTTGCCTAGCGCAATTCTTCTCCTTACGTCCCTACTACTTTGACCGTGTTGGTCCAAAACACTACCGAGATACGTAAACTGTTCTACCTGCTCTAGTTTTTGCCCTCCTATTTTAATGTTAAGCTTGGCCTTTTTCTTTCTAGAAAATCGCATAACCTTTGTTTTATTAATATTGATTCTCATCCCATACCTGTCGCACTGAATTTCCAATTCACTCAGCAATGCTTGCAGCCCCTTGGCTGACTGACAAATTAAAGCTTGGTCATCAGCAAACCTAACTGATTTTACGAATTCCCCGCCCACCTTCCTTCTTACCTCCAGTTCTTCCCATGCCTCTTTGATCATTTCCTCTGCATACAGGTTGAACAGCAACGGTAATAATGGGCAACCCTGCCTTACACCCCTTCCTAACACTGCCCATCCTGACTCCCCGTTTCCCACCCGCACCTGAGCAGTCTGAGACATGTACAGGTTGCGGATTAGCCTCCTTTCCCTCCAATCTATTCCTATTTTCCGCAGAATACTCATTAGTTTTTCCCAATTCACTCTATCAAACGCTTTTTCGAAATCTACGAAACAGGCAAATACCTCCTGGTGGTATTCTATATTCCTCTCGATTAATAATGCGGTGGCTATGGGGTGACGTGCTCGCCAGCCAACTCAAGAGGTCGCGGGTTCTATTCCCGCCCAGGGTGGTTTTCCTCCACCTAGGGCTTGTGTGTTTGTAATTGTCTTTGATATAATATGTAGGGATTAGGTGGAAGAAGGGACAATAAAGTCTCAATCTAGCCCCAATGAAGTCGTTAAATAATCTCATTACTGCAGAGGCATCACGTGTTCCTCTCCCCTTCCTAAACCCAAACTGATCATGCCCTAAGTAATCAATCATTTGCCCTACTCTCTATCCTTTTTTGATGATCCTGAGAACAACTTTAGCTGCGTGGGATATCAAAGTTATTGTCCTGTTGTCCTCACATGATGTACCCTTTATCTCTTTCGGAAAGGAACTTACTCTCTTCTCACAAAGTCTCGCATTTAATGAATGAAGAGCTCTCTGTAATACGAGGATCTCGTAAAAGAAAAAAAATCTCGTCAATCTCGTTTGGTGGATATACTACCATGATCAAAAAGTTCCCGGAATAACCACCGTGTGCCGCTCCCATCGTTCCGATTTGAGTTCTGTTTTTTTTGTTAAATTGGTACATCTGTTGTTGATATTCCCTTTAAATCTTAGTGTCATAACTTGACATTTGCAAAAGTTACGTAGCCAAGAGTACATCTATCTCTGTGTGTGTTGGCGATTTTTTACAATTTCAGAAATGGATTTAAATTTGCAACAACGAACTTGTATTAAATTTTGCGTAAAAAACGGATTTAGTGGCGCACGGACGTTGGAAATGTTGGAAAAGTGTTTCGGCAACGATTCTCTAAAAAAAACGGTCGTTTACCAGTGGCACGAGCGGTTCAGAAGTGGTCGTGAGTCAATCGAAGATGATGAACGCAGTGGCAGACCATCGACATCGAAAGTCGGTGAAAAAATTGATAAAGTAAAAGAAATGTTGGTCAATAACCGCAAATTAACCATCAGAGAAATAGCGGAGGACTTGAACATTGCCTATGGATCCGCCCAAGACATTGTGGTTAATGATTTGGGTTTCCGTCGTGTAGCAGCAAAGTTGGTGCCAAAAGACCTCAATTTCATGCAAAAAAGAGACCGTGTTGACGTCGCAAAAGACATGATTTGCGAGGCTGAATCCGATCCCACATTCATCAAAAGGATCATTACTGGAGACGAGACGTGGGTTTATGAGTACGACACGCAATCCAGACATCAGGCAAGTGAATGGCGTTCACCAAATGAGCCGAGACCAAAAAAACCACGTCGTTTTCAGTCAAAAAAGAAGGCAATGCTGACGGTTTTCATGGATTACAACGGTGTAGTGCATCATGAATTTTTGCCAGAAGGCCAGACAGTAAACAAAGAGTATTATTTGGGCGTTATGAGACGTTTGCGTGAAGCAATTCGCCGAAAGAGACCAGAAATGTGGGCAGAAAACTCGTGGATTTTGCACCATGATAACGCACCGTCGCACAGTGCTATCATTATTCGTAATTTTTTGACGAAAAATGCAACAAATACCATCCAACAGCCACCGAATTCACCTGATTTGGCTCCCTGTGACTTCTTTCTGTTCAATCGAGTTAAAAAACCATTACGGGGAACGCGTTTTAGCAGCCGAGAGGAAGTAATGGAAAAATCGCAGGAAGCACTGATGGACATACCGAAAACCGAATATAAAAAATGTTTCGAGGATTGGATCAAGCGCTGGCATAAGTGTGTTGCAGTCGATGGGGATTACTTTGAAGGGGACAATATAGATTTAGATGAATAAACTTGTATTTTTAATTTTCTGAATAAATTCCGGGAAATTTTTGATCAAGGTAGTAGTCAACTCGCAACTCACGGATACCTTAGCGGTACGCGTCTGGCTACATTCTGACGACCTATTGGGATTTGTTTTCTGATACCAATAAAAATAGCTATAATTCATGTTAATGTAGTTTTTTTATTTAAATACGCAAAGGAAATGATGAATAGGTTATCGTAGAGAGGAACGCTCTCGTTCAACCGAGAAGCGAATTTTTCTTCTTTCTAGAAAGAAGTTTCTTTTTTAATGGCGCCGATGAACTTGAGATCGGGGAGGAGGAGCTCATATATTACGGATCCTCACAAAGTGGGAGAACGGTGAAAAAAACCGATAATGGCTTATGCAGATTTAATTTTTATTTTTTCCTTTCCTCCTAGAGCCTTCTTTCTATTTCCTATCTTATATATCCCAGTCGTATAAGCTGTGGCACACGGTCTGCCTGACTTACTTGATTCTTTGTTTCTCATTTCACCCGTTCGTGAGATACCCAGAAACACCTTGGAAAAGCAAGTTTTGAAGCTCCCTTCTTCCAGTGGTCCATATCTCTGATCTAAAATAATGCTTTCACGTGCTGCAGCACTTACGTGTTACACTGCTGTTTATAGTTCCCTCTCCATCATCTATGTATATTTTAAACCCACTGAAATGGTGTGACTAATTCGTTTCATAGCAGACGTACAATATGATAACGATATGCTCGTAATAATTATTATTGGGTGACGGAGAAGAAATATGAGGTCAAGCGATTGAATGAAGTTTTACCAAAAGCTGTTTACATGTGCATATTCCATTTAATATGCTACCCTAAGCAGACCAGGTTGGCTGCTAAAATACAATGAGGTAGATGGAATAATGCTCACCTCATGCAAAACGTTATTACCTTTTAGACTTAGTCAACAGTTATCCCATTCCCTTATCTTTCATGATATTTCAAGTCCGGTTATTAATCAGTTTATTTCTCCAATACTACTGAAACATCTCACCTATTGCATTAGGACTGGGTCAAATACACGATAACACCATCTTAAAAGAGACCTACCTATTTCTAATGTATGCAAGAGATTTAATCTATAATTTACCCCTTAGTCTGTGAGTGACACTCCAAATAAGTCTTTTGATGATTCATTCTCGATACTAAGTTCATCATGACATCGTTTTACAAAATTAGCCCCTCCTCGCTATACACGCTTTTATTATGCAATCAACGTGACCGCTTAATATGACTGAGCATATTCTAGGCGAGACCTAATTAGTGAAGAAGAGCACTCCTCTTATAGTAAATTCTAGTCATTTTTCCCTCATTTAATAAACCCTGATTACCTGTTAGCTTGAGTTAGTTAGAGAGGCCTTCAGTAAGAATATTTCTTTCTGTAGTATGGATATTAAAACACCTGGCAAACACGTGAATTGTCCAGCATGTTAACATCCTGAACGAAACACCTTCTTAGCTTAGGAGTTATTCTAGATGTCTTTAAAACTTCTTCATAGGGAATTGATGCATTATAATCGATCTAATTTTTTCCCCTTTGAAATGCACAATAGACTTGTATATCTGCCCTCGTTTTTAAACCCCGCGGCTTCTCAAATCCACGCTCTACCGTGGACGAACGTTCATGAAGCATTTTTTTCGTTATTTAAGGGTTGATTTTCATATTGCGGAACGGTCGTTAATTTTTCTTGTGGCAACCCCTCTAGGAAGTTGTAATACAAATTTTAATTTTATTCATTTTACTCACAATTATGATTTTAGATTGTAAATGGAAAAGATTATGGTTCAGTAAAGCGTACTTAGATAATATTTTAGTTGGCACACCCAACTATAAACTCGAAACTCTTGCAAAAGACCGCAATTTTTCTTGCAAAACTCGAAGCAAGTATTTGCCACGAGAAAGGCCAAGGGATTTTTTATTACCCAGATTTTGCGCATTTCCCTTCCGTTGAAGAATGTGAACTGAAATGCAGCCCTTGACATGATGAGTAAATCTGAAAATGACGCCTCCTATTATACATTCTTACGTTTACTTTCTTCTCTTCACTTTCGTATCTTTCTTCTTCTCTTTACTTTCTTCGTTTCATTATTAGGTTAGTTCTAATATGGGTACAAAATAAAAGTTGATAGTAAAACTTGGTTGGTAAATTGAAGAAAAACCAGGAAAGTTTTTATTTTGTCACAAAACTAAAAATGTTTTAACATTATTATGGTGTAACCTCTACACCTTCTCGTGACACATCTGCCCGTCGCTAGCCAACCCCAGGACGTCGTCAGATAGCTAATGTTAAGGAACATACGAACCTGTTGTAAAATATTTATGTATTGAATGTAGTATACATACCTGTTGTTGAACTTCTGAGGTACTTCCTCGAAACATGAATTCACTTTTCCATGTATTTTTCTTTTCTGTGCGTTTCCTGCGTTCCTCGCACTTTCCTAAATGGTTGTTCTTCCCTCTTTCTAAATTCACTTATCTAACATTCGTGCCAGTCTTAAACAACCCCTCGATATCTCTGTCATCCACTTCTCCCTGCCCTCTTCCATTCGCAGCCCAATAACTTCCATTCTTCACTTGTCTGGTCTAACACGCCCTCGTTTATCTTCCTCGCTGTCCAGCTCCCAAATTTATTTCCTCCTTTCTAAAAGCACATCCCTAAATTCCCCTATTTTCCTTCTCCTTCCTAGAATACTACGTATCAAAACTCAACAACGCCGAGCTCCGTTTCATTCTACGTATACCAATCTTCGGTCACGGCTTTACGTAGTTCAATCGACATCATCTTCTTCGTTTTTCTATTTCTTATTAATACTTCTTTCGCAAACGTACTTCCTGTCCTTATTTTCTTACTAATCTTGCCCGTGATCGTCCGACGTTATGGCCTAGTACACGAAGAGAAAAAACTACTCTTACTTGTCCCCCTCCCAATCAATATATTATTGTCCAACTTACCCTTCCCGCATATTAAGAATTTCATCAAAAACAGTATTTTACAGCATTCCTCTTGCGGATATAGGTTTTTTTTATTTTGGGAGTCTCAATGAGCGACTTAATGCAGAATTTCATTGCTCCAATTTCTCCGTCGCCCCTCGATTCGCAAAAAAGTAGGATGGGCGATTTTCGTAATGGGTTTCGGACTAGTTTTAGTAAACCTCCCCCTCTCCCTATCCAAATCGCCGATGAATCCTACATCCGTGCCCACTTCATCATATCCTCCTCCCCTCCCGTCGCCCCTCGTCTTCACCCCCCTTGGTTTGGCGATGGGTCTGGAGTCACTTCACCCGTCGACACAAACAGCCGGCCGGCAGCGGGGGAAATGGAACCTTACGTAACGGCCGACCGTGCCTGACGTTGGGAGGGGAGAGGGAACCTCACCCTCCTCTCTTTTCGTGCCTCGCCCCTCTTTTAGTCCATTTTCTCTCCCCCTCCTTCCTACATCCTTTCCTCCCTCCCCCCATTTTCCTGATGCTCCTTTTCTCTTCTTCCTCGGTCTTTACCTTTCCTGCCTCTCCCCTTTTCTGTATTCCTTCCTTTCTGCTTCCTTAGCACATGCGCGCGCAGGGGAGTGAAACTCAACGAAGTTTGCTGGGAGGTGTTTGTATGGGAAATGAGGAGAGGAATTGGGAGGGGATGAAAAGAGGGGAGTAGAAGGGGAGGAGGCGGATTTATTTTTTTCTCCTCACTCTTTCTCTCGCGCCGAACGAAAAAAATTGATTAAAAAGAAAAAAAACGACACCCCCAAATAAAAGATGCCTTTATCATTAACCCCCTTTCTTTGGACCAATCCCCTGTTATTTTGGCACGTCCGCGACCTAGTCCACCCTCAGTCCATATTCACATTTTTCTTCTCCAGTCGGTAGCGTAGGTCGTTCTTTAGCTTAGTTTAAAAACTATTTAAACTGATAATGCTTTCAGAAACTGAAATTTATATCCGTAACTGTATGAATAATTTTATGTAAAGTAATAAATGTGATTAATGCCATTAACAGAAATGTTTAGGGCTAGAATGCTTTTCAATAGACATCAGTTCAGTCCATTCTGAAACTCAAAAATTTCGGAGTGGAGGTTTTATAAGGTTTGCTAACTACGCCGTTGCCGATTGAGTCAATTGTTAAGTAAATTTCAATTGCATTAAGTTTTATATTTCATGGTGAAATGTGTTTTTCGCGCAGTTTGTCTCCAGGGCTAGAATCTTCTTTTAGCGTTGCTTTTTGAATAAATAAACCAAATCCTTAACGCTAGAAGGGGTTCTCCCCCCTCGAAATCCTCGTTTCGTTCAGGTACTTCGTCGTTTTCTCTAAGAGAGGGCGCGCATGCCTCCGTTTTGTGTCGTCTCATAGCATCAAGTTGTGGCATTACTGACGTATGAGGAAATATTAAAAGGATTACGTTTTTTCGCGTTTCAGTATATGCTATCTCACATTACTCATTTACTCATAACACAGCAGGAACATTTTGTCCGTAATGGATTCAATTGAGATGCTCATGTCGCAAGCAGTAGGTTATATAGCTTAATCTGAAATTACACACATAGCGGATCTACGGGTGAACGTGACATTCTTGCTCAATGCGGGATTCGAACACGCGATCTTGGTTTATATAGTGCTGTTTGTATGGTTTGTTTACGTTGTCGGTTGCCAGGCCTGCGCTTTTAACGACCCGTGCACCGTGGTGTCTCCCTGCTCAACTTCTCTTTCTCGGAATCAGCATTCAGCCGGGTGAAAAATGGTTTCGAGAGAGAAAGAGTAAAAGTGGGGTAAAGTTATTTATGTTTTACAGTGCAATGAATCTTGCGCACGGGTTAGACGTAAAATCCCATTCTCGCACACCCTCACCCTTCTTTCTCCATCTCCCCCCTCCCCTTACGCACACAGCACACACGCACACACACATACACACATACACACACTCGAGTCTTTCCTCGTTGTGAACATCCATCCCTCCGCCTCCTCCTCCAACCTGGAGGAATTCCGTAATTGGAATTCCTGGTTGAACGAAATGGCGAGCAGAATCGGGGGGAGGATGTGAAAGGGGAGATGTGTGTGTGTTGGAGGGAGAGAGAGAGAGAGAGGGTGGTGTACATAATCGAAAAAAAAGGGACTCCCCCCTGCGGGGGTGGTAGTCAGTCAGAGGGCGAGTGGGTGTAGGGGGGATGGGGCGTGTGTGGGAAGGGGCACATGACGAGGGATGGAGAAGCAGGGCAGGGAGAGAGGGATGGAGAAGCTGTGCGGTCACGTGACCTCGCGGCTGCCGAAAGGGGTTGACTGGGTCCAGGCGCATGGACGGAACGGCGGGTGCTGGATAGGGGGCGGGGGGGGGGTGGTTAGGGGGAGCTATGAAAAGGGAGCCGTGGGGAGGAGGACCCCGCGACCGTAGGGGGGGAGTAAGTCTCGTAGGTGGCGTTGTCAGGAGAGTGGGCTTATGGGAAGGGGGCGTGCTCAAAAGCAGTGTTCTTGAGTGGTGCCCCCTCCCTCCTATGGCTTAAAGGCGAGGAGAAAGAGAGAGAGAAGGAACGAAGCACTCTTGAGATCGTTCCACCTCCACCCACCCCCGGATCTCGTCACCCACCACCACCACTCCGTCTATCCCTCTTTGACGCCCCTGGACTCCCCCGCTGATCCACCGCTCTCCCCCACTTCTCGTGCGCCCCTCGCGAAGCATCATCCCGTGGGGCGCAAGACGACCTCCCTTCCAGCAGCGCGCACCCGCCCCTATATCCTTGGGAGGATTGAATGCCAGAGACTTGGTACGTCCCCCCTGTCCGCCAACCCGCGGTCTCGGAGGTGAATTGTATGTCCATAACTCTCTTTGTCCAAGATTGCAGAAATCCCCGTGATTATTTTTTAATCCGCGGCACTTCATTATGGCCATGCGCCAACTTCATTTCCTCAACAAATAAAAATATGAAGGGAGAAAGCAGAAGCATGGTTTATGGTAACATGAGAGGATTATTACAGAAAGGAAATTGGGAATCAAATTCTAATCGAATGCTACATTATGAACTAGATCTCTCCCATAAAATGCACTCATTTCAATGCCATAGTTTTCAATTGCGTTAAACATTCTTTGCTAACCCCTTCTACGGTATTCGAAAGCATGATAATTACATTAGAACGTTAAACTTTTGGAATTTTCTGGTTAAAATATCATAATTTCCACTTAAAGAAGGGATTAGAAGAAGTGTAATCTAGGTTGACCAGAAAAAGAGTATATTTATTTTTTAGGTATCTATTTTGGAACATATTTTAAACACTAATTGTATTTTAGCCAACCAGTCACTGTAAGTGGTGATGGTCTCCTCGAATTTGACACTCATCATTTTTCTTTGCATAGTTTACGTATATCGGTAGTGTTTTGGACCAACATGGTCAAAATAGTAAGGACGTAAGGAGAAGAATTGCGCTAGGCAAAGAGGTTTTCACAAGGAGGAGGGAGTTGATGACGGGGACGTTGAGTAAGGATGTTAAGAAAAGACTCGTAAAAACTTTGATATGGAGCGTAGCTATGTACGGCGCGGAAACGTGGTCATTGAAGCAGGAGGATAGACGTAGACTGGAGGCTTTCGAAATGTGGGTGTGGAGAAGAATGGAGAAGGTGAAATGGACAGAGAAGAAAACAAACGAGGAAGTACTTGGTATGGTGGGCGAAGAGAGGGGTTTGTTGGGAGAAATCCTATGGAGGCAGGAAAAGTGGCTGAAGGGGGTATTGACCGGCAGTGGGATGTTGAAGACTGTAATTGAGGGGAGAATGTTAGGCAAACGAGGAAAGGGAAGGAACAGGATAGGGATGTTGGACGGGATGAAGGGAGGAAGAAAGTACTCAGAGCTGAAGAGGGACCTGATGTAGAGTGGGATGTTGTGCTTTGCTAGGGGCCACAAATTATTTAATTAGTAATTACGTCCATCCAAAAACCTACCTTAACCGGTAGATTACCTAATAATAATAATAATAATAATGTAATGGAAGTCAAACTGATGTCTTGTGTGTGCCATAGTTTTTTGTAACGACCAGTCTTTCGTTTACAATACGTGAGATGGAGGGAATTCAAACAGTAATACACATAGAAAGAGAATATGAAGATAGCTTAGGATAGCTTATGAAATTGCTTAGGGTAGGATTTGAGTTAGAGGATTATAGGAATTGAAATAAAATAAAGCTGTGGGGTTAGATGACATTCACACGAAACTGCTTCATGATTTAGGAGAATGTCTAAGATAGATTTTTTATAAATTAATTCGTAGAAACTATGAAGGAAAATTTTGGCCGGAAGGTTTCTTCGAATAGGCGTGTGATCCCATCCCAAAAAAAGGGAAAGGCAGTTATAGGACTATAGAACAATAAATTCTATTTCCACCCTGCTTTAAGTGGTTATCTGGGTCATAAGTAGGAGGATGGATAACTGTGCAAATGATTAATTTAGGTGTAGGTGAAGGTGGGCGAATTATCCGCAGTCTGTTCATGTCTCAGACTCGTCTGGTGCCATTGGCGGATGAAGAGTGTCGGACGGGTAGTGTTAGGAAGAGGAGTAAGGCAGGGTTTGTCCATTATCACCTGTGCTGTTCAACGTATATGTGGCAGAAATGATTAAATAGTCTTGGGAAGAACTGGAGATGGGAATGAAAGTCTGCGGGAAATGGATAAAATCAGGTATACGAATGATCGAGCAATGGGTTGCCAGCGTTTCTGAGAGATTGAAAAGTCGGTGTAATAAGTATGAGATGAAAATCTACCTGTGCAGCGGTTTACCGTAATATCTGTAATCCTGAGTTAACAGCAGCTTTGTCAGATGACCTTAATGCTATAAAACGCTGGTGTGACACTTGGCAATTAGAATTTATCTTAAAAAATTGTGAAGTGATGAATTTTTGGAAAAAGAGCATTTCCCTCCCGAAAGCATACTGCATCGGGAACGCCGAAATGGAATGTGTACCTGTAGACTCGATTAAATACTAAGGCGTTACCTCCAGTCAACCTCTACTGGATGAAACATACACGAGGAATATGTGGGCAAGTTAACAAAAAATTTGGATTTATTAAAAGAGTACTGGGAAAATGCGATGAAAAGTTTAGAGAAATGTTATCTTTCGCTGGTGAGGCCTCATTTAGAATATGCTAATAGTAAATGGGATCGCCTCCAAGTGGGATGCAGTGATGTTGAAAATGAATCATTACCTCCATCGTTCTACGTACCTACATCGTAGGAGAGATCGTGTCAAAAAAGTTAGAGGGATAAATTGCGGAACTGATTGATATAATGTTATTTTTTCCGCGAACGATAAGGGATCAGGATAATATTGTCCGACCGCGGTAGGGGTCATATGCGGGTCAAAATTTGTCTGATTTGTATTCACCCCCTGCCTCACACCCTAGCGGTGGCTTACAGTGAAATCAAATATCTAAAAAAACAAATCAAGATTAATGCTGTTTTCGTTGAAGTAATGACAGGCGTAAGGATGATAAAAAACGGCTTTTATATGGAGCGTGGTATTTTTCGGCTCGGAAACGCGCCGAGTGTGGAGAAGTATAAAAAAGAGAGAAATAGACTAATAGAAAAAGAAACGAAGAGGTATTATGTTAGCACGGCGGGGGAGGCGAGGGGGTTGTATGTTGAGAGAGATCGAAAGGAGGTAGGAAATGTGGATTCAGAACGTTTTGACTGGTAATGCGATGTTAGGCAAGCGAGGGAATGATTGGAATGGGATGGGAATGTTGGACAGAAGGGAGGAAAGAAATATACGGAATCAAAGAGGGTTTTTTTATTGTCTCGTATCAGTTTCTCTTTTGTTAGAAGAGGCAAATAAATTTATTAATGAGCCGTTGTGTAGTATGTGTCCCTCCAAAACCTACCTAAAACTGTACAAGTAGGATTGTACCATACCAATTGTAATAATGATGCCATTTATGATATCTACGCCAGAATGTCAGAATGAGAAACGATAGCATTATTGATAAACATTCGTTTTGTTAAAAGAAATAATACCTCAGATATACGAATACCTCGTATACTATGTAGCTGTTACCAGACTTGCACGTACAAAACAGATGAGTATTGACGCTTGCAGGTTTTAGTTATGAAGATCGGCGTTGATTCGCCCATTTGATTTTTATTGATACCTCAACGTCGCCTATTATCCACGATGATAAAAATATGTATGCCCCCCTTAATTTGAATTAGAGTAATTCATCTCAGTGAACTAGTGGGGTAATCCAGATTGAAATTTTTCTAGCGAAAACTTGAGAGTAGAACAGGGAAGCAGAATTACTTGAAAGAAAGTACACGTAATTTTCTCTCACAGCTCAGTAATCTGATTTTCTTGGCCTCTGGGATGGTCTGTATGTGAGGCTGGTGCCCTGACAACCCCCGCCACACGCCCTTGCAGCGGCTTGCCGCGTATTGTGTAGAGTTATATCTAGATATAGAGGCTAGATTAGTTTTGAGACTACCCGTTTTGTAAATATTTGCTCACTACTCCACATTAACAGCGGATTTTGAGCTTCGTCATCCACCGGATCACATCTCTACAATGCCTGCTATTATCGATTTTTGGTCGGTCTTATCTCTGCGTGGATATCTATGTTTGACCAATGTATGCCCAAGCTTTTGGTGGGCGAGATCTCGGTGAGAAGTTAAGGAAAATGAATTGCATAACCAATCGATATTTCATTTTTCCCTCGCACAATACGAGGCTTCAAGAGTAGTAAGCATAATTAACAACAATTCAATCAAAAATTGCTTCAATAGCTGGAGAACTAACATCCCCTGCCGCCCACCCTCGTGGCAGAGTTTGCCAGATGAGCTATAGTTGAATGTGCGTGTCCTCCTCAATAACTAGTCTTGGGACAAACTTAGGGAGACTTCATGGCACTAGAGTGCATAAAACGTTGCTTACGGCCGAAATGTAAGTCATGGAATATATTTTTCGGGAGGCGTATAAGTAATAAAAGTTTTTTTTTCCGTTTCGGACAACTTTAAGAGGAAGAGCCACTTCGGAGTGCAGGATGATTTGACTCCAGGCGAGAGCAATTGAACTGGAATGATATTAAATGCCATGCAAGACAGTGGACTTGTTCCATATCATCAACAGTAGTGCAAAAAATTGAGATAATTTGATAGGTCTGAGTACTTCAATCTAATCTCAACGCCTCTGCGTTATTTCCTCATCTCTCAATATTTTCTTTCTTCCTCCTACTTTTGTTCAAAATGTTTTTTCCTATCTTTTTTCTTCTCGGCTTCCTCAACATCGTCTCTTCCTGCAGAATATTAACATGTCATTCTTCCTCTGTCAACGTTTCTCTTAGATTATAATAATTGTTATTCTACCGGTTACTGTAGGTTTTGGATGGACACAGCCTAAACAATTGTACAAAAATACATTTATTTACTTTCCTCTTTTAACAAAAGGCACAACCTGAAATCAGGCACTACGGTAAACCCCTGGAGATCGGATGGTGCGATGGCTAACGTACTGACTTCCCACCCAGAGGGCCCGAGTTCGATTCCCGGAGGTGGAAGATATTTTTCAGTGGTGCCCCGATCCCTACTTGAGGTTTTTTGTGGCGGGCACTTGAGTGAGTGCGCCGTCCGTCGGATGGGACGTTAAGCTGCGGACCCCTTGGCGCATTTCGTTAGGTGTAGGCTGATGCCGACACCGGGTTTCTCTCCATCCTTCACCCATTCATGTCCATCTCTAATGGTGCAAATGACCTCAGCAGTCGGTCGCCTCCCCGAAAACTACTACTGGCAAACCCTCTTCTTTCCTCCCGTCATTCCGTCCAACATGCCTACGCTATTCCTGCCCCGCCCTCGCTTGCCCAAAGTTCTCCACTAAATGACAGTCGTCAACATCCCATCGCCAATCAAAACGCCTTGACTCCATCTTTCCTCCCTCGCCGTACTCTCTCACGGCGTCTTACGTAATCTTATGTAATTTAATGTCGACATTTTGTTGCAGTGATATGCTACGTGTTTTAAAAGGTTTTACTTTTGGTTTTTGTCTGAGAGTTTGCAGAGTCTCGCATCCTTTATTTAATTCTGGTAATTTTTTTTAACTCTTTATCCTTATAACGGCATTTCCTGCGAACTTGGCAACTTTGCTTCATATTTTGATCAATACTCCAGTGCAGGAATATTGATATGATCCTAAATGCTGGCAAAATATTTGAATTGGGATCTTATTTCTCTATCAAGAAAGAGCACGTTCCATTCACCTTTTTCGACGTGACATTTTCCAAATACGCGTTTTAATTAGCATACACAAGCGTTGCATTTGTCATACACCGTACCTCGTACGTACGACATTAAACGAAGTGAATTGTGAATACATCCAATGGATGAGTTAGATTAGTTTTTATATTCTTCTTTGATACTAGGGTTTGTACCATATTCATTCCTTCATTTGAGGTGTTCTACCTAGTAAGATAGATTTTTGGATGGTCCCTTTAGCGTCTACTATTTTCTGCGTGTCGCGAGAACTTCCTCTTTCTTTTCCGCACATTATATCCTACTTTATTTCTTGGAAACGTCTACATGGTTTCATGCTGCCTAGAAATCCTACTTTTTTCAATTCTATACCCCACTTACAAAACGTTCTCCCATCTATCACGGCCTTTAAGCATAACTACCACCGCTACCTTTCAATGTTTCATCCCCTCACAATCTCTGTCTTTATTGCATTTCTACCTGTAACTTCCTTTCCTCGCAAAATTTATTTTAAACTTCAGTGTTTATCTTCTTCTCTGTCCAACTTATTTTCCCAAGGCCATTTATTCTTATTCTATATCATACATTCATTTGGTAGTTAGTTCATAATTCATGAATTTCCGCGTTCCATTTTGGGAAATAGCAATTACACCCCCCCCCTCTCAAGATCCTGCGAATTTCAATGCCTCTGTGGGATTTAAACCCACGGTCATTTCGGTTGACTGTTTACCCAATAGACTAACCTTGTGACTGACATGCCTACGTTATCCTTCTGCCTCATGTGAATCTTAGCACGTTTTTCGGGCTTCAGTGTCGTGGTTTCCAAACAAACTGGCACATTTTATGGGAAAGGAAAAATGTCATACATATCCATTTTTTAAACTATTTGTGATCATGAAAAAAAAATTTTCTTCAGAGTGAAAAATATTGGAAAATAAACATGAAACTTACACTGTTGAGTTAAAAATTTGCTTCATAGTACGACTAGGATATTATGTTCATCATCCTAACCAGCTAGCTAGGATTGCTAGGATTGAATAGTAAATACTTGAAGAAAATTTTATTTTTACTATGAATGTCCAGCGTGTAGCGAATTGGTCTATTGATCGGAGGTTTCGGATTCAATTCCTAGTGACACCTCTGGTGGCACCCTCATCCTCACCCATGTTGTGCGCTTTTACGAATACCAGATCTTCATGGGAGACCGTAGGCGGCACATCCAAAGAAACTGGCCCCCAGGCCTACCCTGGTGTGTGAATAACACACACCGTTGGACATAGTACTGGGTGAACTCTACCACCATCTACCAAACCGACCTTCAGGTTGATAATTGCGGTATTTTTCTCTGAATGAAGTCGTAGATAAAATTGCGAAAATAGGTCACTAATCTTGCAGGTAGTTAAAAAGGACACTGTTTAGGAAAATATTTTAAATGTTAAATTGTTTACGAATAGGGTTGAGGACCAGCGATTGAAAGTTGACCAGTTAAATTTTTTGAAGTGATATTTTTCTCTAACAAAACGAGTTTTTTTCTCAATACACAATTTCTTGGTGTGGCGATTTAAAATAATAAAATAAATTTCGAGGATGTTTTTATAAGTCAAGGGCAACCATACCTTACTCCTCCGTCTAAACCTATCCGTCTGCCACGTAGGTCTGATCTGCTTACTGTTAAGATTTTTCAATTAGACGTCAATCCCTCTAGTCCACTCCTATAAAAATCTCTTGAAATACTCTTAAAATATGTCTCTACCTCTCCCACTATACACTGTTGAACATTTCTTCAAAACCTACGGAGTAGACCAATGAATCCCTATTATATTCTACGTACCCTTTTTATTGAGGTTCTCAACTGTTATGGTTTTGTTACATGCGCTCCTTCCTGCATCCTGAACTGATATACCGGTAGTAATTTTTCTTATTCTCCAAACTATTGTTGGCCTTCCAACCCTCTAGAATATATGCCGCTAGCCAAATTAAACTTAATATGCTATCTATCTTACGCATTGCTTATTATACTCTATTGATGACATTGTTGACCAATTTCACACAATTAATAAATACCTCCAATGAGCCCATTAAAACTCCTATTTTTCTCATGTTAACTCATATTTAGCCCATAAAAACCCATAAGACTCCGTAAAAACTCTTTTTTTTTTCTTAATGCCTCATCTAGTTTCGTGGGGTTAATATACCTGTATGTACATTGTGAGTGCCGTTTTCCCCTTCTAACCCGCTGTATATTTTCCTGGAACCAAGTCATCTTCTAAATTCACTGTTTTTCCGTAGCTAGGCATGATATTCTAATTCTGTAGTGCACCATTCCTTTATCCATTCCCTCCACCTTGCTTAAACTTTTCTGGTCCAATAATAATATACCATTTTTTTCTCATATAGTGGGTAAGTATCTTTTTTTTTCTTTTACTTCTGTTGAGTTCTTTCATCTTTTTGTGTACATGGTAAGCCCATTTCTCTTTGACTCTGGAATTTGTCCATATCATCGCATTACTCTCATCACCTCGTTTCCTTCGCATAATTAGTATCTCATCTCGGTGAATTATTTTATTCTCTGACATATTTTTCTCTCCAACTCCCATTTCTTTCCATTTCCATCTCCCTTCTTCGGGCCCAATTGCCTATCTTGTCATCCGCAACTTCGTTTTTCGTAACCCTCTATCGTATAGATCCCCCTCTATTTTTTGTTATCTCTTTTTAAAGATATTCCTATCTTATCCGTTTACCATTCAGAAATTTTCACGTACAATTTTATCGAACGAATCGTGGTATCCGTCATGGAAGATTGCGTAGGATGACGAGTGTCTTATTGCCAAGTGCAAGAACAGAGCAAAGAATTGGAATATTGCATATAATGTTTGCCCAATGGCCAACTTAATTTACGATTCTCAGTAGCGAATTGTACTGATCTCATAATAGCGCGTGCTCCAATTGACATTTCAGAAGAATATTCAAAGTAAGTATATGTTTGGGTTCATAATAAGTGTACGCTTGTTTAAAGAAGCAGGGAGATTATTTAGGACATTTTTCAAATAAACTTATATTTTGTCGATAAACCGGTGCACTCGTGGTTAGCAAGCTTTGAATATAATAATGTAATATTTTAATTTGATAGCCATATTTTGTATTTTGGAATCACCACGATGAAGAATTTTTTGGCCTAAGTTTTTCACAAAACCTTTCTGCATTCATTTGTAGTGGATTTTTTCCTTGTGATCCAAAGTTTATGTTAATGGAATGATTCGGTCTTTTGGGCGTGTCTTTAGATATTTTAATGTTTAATGCCTTTGCTCCTACTTCAATGAATTCTGTTTTTTCCATCGACGAAACCCACAATAGCACTTATGACATACCTACTCGTAATTTAATAATAGCACTCATTGTTCTGTAAGTCGATTTGGCTCTAATTACGAGTATTACAGTTTTTGGAGAAAAATTCCTTTCGTCTTCGTCCCAGGCTGACCCTTAAGGTTATGGGAATTGACGACATTTTTAAATCATCTGGTTTTTCTTGATATCATATCGGATTCCGTAAGCACTAACCAGGTGCCATTCGCATTAAGTCGCGATAATTCGTATTGGTTTTTTTTATTAGTTATTAATATTTTTGGTGCAATGATGATAAAAAAATCATTTCCAGGCAAAAGTTGTGCTGGAAAGTTTTTCCGTGAAATTCGATTTGAATCTAGAACTCTTTAAGTAAGAACTCATTTCATTTGGAATCTGTTGTGTAAATATTACTGTTGTGCCAGTTTCGTAATTGGCAATAAACGGACTGAAAATATGTATCCCACAATTTATGCTCCTCAATGTCTGCGACTTTTTTAATGAAAAAAATTTATCCTACAGCTAAATAGTTTGTTATTCAGTCACCATTAAAAACTTCACTCATCGAGCCGAAATTTTAAAATAGCTGAAGGCAAAACGAGGTCAAGAATGATTTTTCTGATGTTTTAATCTGTATAGATTTGAATTAATTTTGTTATTTTATCTTGCTATCGGTACACTTGGATTGGTAGAGCTAACAGATTTTGGGTCGAGAGCCTTTATTTTGGAATTTCTGCAAATCTTACGTTCACACCAGAAATTTAATCTGTAGGGGACGACATTGATAACGTTGAAAAGAGATATTTCTTATTTCCACATACTTTTTTCTTCAGTTCATTCATTAAAATTTCCTAATCATTTTTCATCTCTACCTCCCTAACCTAATATTGTCCCTTCTATCAGAGTACATTGCCTCTATTGCCTCGTTCCATTTTTCCTGCCTCCTTCGAATTTCTTTCGCCAACCTTCTCACTTTCCCTTTCATGTTCAGAACTTACTCGTTTGTTTTCCGTTTATTCAGTTCCCTTTTCCATTTTCCTCCACGCCCACACCTCAAAGATCTCCGATCTACCCTCCTTCCCCTACCGCAACGACGAAGTTTTCGAGGTGTAAAGAGCAACATTCCATACCAAAGTTTGTATTTATCGTTTATTTACATTCTAACACGTCTTATGTCCCTACTACTTTGACCATCCTCGTCCAAAACACATTATAATACTTCTAAGGCCATTTTCTTATTTTCCCTCCACTCTAAAGGTCCCGAACTATTTTTTTACCTACGTAAATTCTTCTTTTGATGTGCGTGCTACTTCAGCGGTAGAGCCACTAACTTGCCCGTTGTGCACAAGGTGCTACGAGAAAATTGTAATAACTAACTTGAACTTACACAATAGAATAACTTGCGTTTAAATATAATAAAAAATAATTTAATAATAAAAGCTTCATGACCCTGACATTACCCTTTCAAATGAATGTTTGCATCCTGCCCCTTCAAATGTTGCCTCTTTTTCACTTCATTCTATCAGAGAGTTATTTTCTATGATTTATAATTCTGCTGATTGTGATGCTTCAATATTGGAACTGGGGTTATTTAATTTCGGATTAAAATTTGCCCAATATCGTCTAAAACATTTCCTAAAAATACGAACTGCTCTACCCCCTCTACTTGATGACCTGCTACTTGAATGTTTAAGTTAGACTTCTTACTTCTTGAGAACATCATTACTTTCGTTCTACTTTCATGTATTCTCATCCCATAACTATGATACTAATTCAAAAACGCACTCAGTAATTTGTGCAACTCCTTGGCTGATTGGCTAACTAAAGTAGATAATCTGCAATGATCTGTCCTGATGAGTTCCCCACTTACTTTCATTACTACTCCCAGCTCCTCGCACGCCCCTGTTACTATTTCCTTATGTATGTACGCTGAAACGCATAGGCGAAAATAGTCCACCCCTCTCCAGCTACAGTCTACTTCCTTGTTCTCCAATGTCTTCATTAATGCATCCTAATTACATTGTTTACTCCTTGATATCAGTCATTCCATAGCATCCACACTGTTAATAATATATATATATACATATATATGAAATATTATAAAGCTGAACTCGGTGAGGTCATCACCGCGGAACAAAGAACATGTAAGATCATAGACCTAAAGTTTCTCTGTTCTTCTAAGTACACTCCTTTGTATATTTCAGTCAACTATGGCGTAAAAGTGAGACAAATTTATAACATTATGCAATTTAAATTTTATCAGATTAGTCCCTAAGACCCTGCGTCGACGATTTTCATTTTCTGCGGGGAATCGATTAGAATTCGGTCTTCGAGTCCCTAGAGTATTTATTTTTTAGATTTATCCATGTAGTATCAAGTCGTATAGGGGGGAACCACCTGGCAATGAAGGAACTCTTTTAAAGAACCGGTCACATAAGATATTATTACATTATTTACGGTAAATAGATACTTATTTTTGGTCAATGTCAATTATGCGGTTAATTAAGCACAATGGCATTTGTTTATACTGAGAAGATGATTCATGGAGGAATTCACTTGGAAGGTGTCGACTTTTAAGAAGAGTGTCATACTCACTCATGTTGACCACGACCGAAGTGGATAACTGAATTGAGTAAGCGCCTTTGTGGTCGTCATCCGAGATAGGTGATTCGGAAGAAATCTATTGTATCGGATCAGTATACTCGTGCAGTTTTAATTCTTTGCGTGCTTCTAGCGATGAGTAAATTAATTAATTAATTGTTAATTAAGGAAGAGCATGCTAATGCTTGCAATTTGAAAAGTAGGAAGGCGAAATTCCACCATTGCATATGGACATGCAAAATTAGACGGTCTCTTCCGCAAAGACACAGGTGGGGAAAGTTATGATACACTGCATAAGTTTTGCTATGTGGCGTTCTCACATGAGGATGGACGCAGTTGAATTGAGAACCTATGTCCTTAATGTCTTTGGAGAGCGTCAAATTATCCGCATTGTGTTTTGTCAAGCACTGGCTCTATTCATTGTGCTGTGCTGAACACGAAGTGTCATGGTGGGGTCCAGCGATGATTAATTTGTATTTTTTGTCTGATTTACAAAACGTTTGGAGCATTGAAACCTTTATCAGCTCATTGCTATAATGTTTACATTGGTTAATGAAAGATCTGGTGCTTTCCCGGCGTATTAGTTGGGTGAATTCTTCTCGGGTCTTCCACCGGGTCAATGGCTCCATAGCTGCCGACGTTTCGATTCCCGACTCGGTCATCGTCATCAGGGCTGATTGCCGTTCCGCCGAAAAGTTTCAAACATATTTATTTATTTACCCGTCTCCACGGCTCAGGTGTCATCTGATTGGTCCCCAGACCCACCATTGTCGGGGCGCCTCGTGATTGGCCGAGCGTTCTGCCTAGTTTCCCTGATGCATTTCAGAATAGGTTTCGAGGTATTGCTCAAATGAAAACCTGAATCCCTATTGAAATTTTTCTTTTGAAGGCGGATCTCGATGGCCTCCTTTGCCAGACGATCCCAGTAGCCACGCGCGCGGCTAAGTAATTTCGCCTCGTCCCAGTTGATGGCGTGATCTCGGCCGACGATGTGTTCGGTGATGGCCGATTTTTCCAGCTGTGCCAGTCTCAGGTGAAACTTTTTGGCGGAACGGCAATCAGCCCTGATGACGATGACCGAGTCGGGAATCGAAACGTCGGCAGCTTTGGAGCCATTGACCCGGTGGAAGACCCGAGAAGAATTTACATTGGTTGTAGTATATTGGCCAATATTAGATACTTAAACTATCCTCTTCTCGCTTAAATGAATTAAGGAAAGTTATACATGCACGTTCTTATTCAAATTCGTGCAATTCTTTTCTTTACTCCGAATGTCAACGGTTCGATGTTTTTCCATCGACGCAAATGTAATTTTGGAATGCTAAAGATAACATTTGATCAAAACGACAAAATTACGTACTCTTATACCCTTCATGCCTATCTCTCTTGTGGTATGTACATATAAATCTGCATATTAACCCGCAAGCCGCCGCAAGGGCGTGTGGCTGGGGGTGTTGGGACACCACCCGTTAAAAGGAACAAAACCACGTGCAAAACTACACCCACAGCGGCGTGCTCATGCAAAAATCCCTTCATCCCACACGCATGCAAACACATACACCATCATCCAACAAAATAATTCACCCCAGGATGCAGGATGAAATCCATCCAACAACGCGTAAGACAGAACATGAGAAGTAAGAAGGCGAAACTCCACTACCACATGAACATGCATGTAAGGGCATATACCTGATTTGATGTACTTTCAGGACACTTTTATCTGATAAATTCGTACTCCTTTATTAACTCCCTTGCCATTTCAAGTATATCGTCTTATTCGCAATTGTTTTATTTCATATGTATTCCTCCGTTCTTAGAGTATCATGTTCCATATTTCTCGCTTTGAGAATCCTTTTCGCACAATAGACGCATAGCATACTAGGTCTTTCTTTCCCTTGTCCATTCCCTCGTCTCTTAAGTAACTTTGACGATTCCAGTCCCACTCGTTCCCTCACAATTATTAGACCAATATAGTATACATAATTATATCACGTTTAATGTCGGAGCAATCTGTTCACATTCTTTTGCTGCCCACATATTTCTCATCCTTCGTCCCTCTTTAGCTGGCCATACACACTCAGCACTGCATTTTGTCTGCTCTTACGCTTACCCTGGAAAAACTAAGTAACCTCCCACAGTGATTGAACTGAATAGGTGTCGGTACACTTCTTTGCACTTCTATTTTTGCTTCTTTGAAGAAAAAGAAATGATGCTATTGATGAATATATTTGTGTCCTTAAAAGTTGGTTCATTTATATTCTCTTCGGTATAACACGATGATCAGGTTATTAATAATCTTACCGAGTTTGTGAGGAGGAATACTATGGTTCCATTCTAAACTGTAGATCGTAGTTGAGATCGAGACTAGAAGTCCAATGGTGATGGAAGAACTTAGGTGTAAAGATTTGATCCTTCCATTGCATAAAGAGATATATCACTATACTATACGTGTTACCTTGCAGGTCACCGCTATGGTGTGTGGCAGGGGGTGATTACACCCCGGCCTAATCTTGACTCAAAATAATTTTCCTCCCTTGCGCGCTCGGATAACGTTATTCTGATCCCTACTCGTTTGTTGGAAAAATGACATCTAAAATTAGCATGTTTTATTGCATCATAGCGTCTTCGTGTGTTCTGTGCAGGGCTTAAAAATGAGAATGTGAATGAATAAAGCGTGTAAAACTAGAAAGATGGATGGTTGAGTAATAATAGGTTCACTGAAAACTACATAAACAACGTCATTTTTAAGTTCTTCATCTGTAAGTACTGGCGTTTTATTTCTATTTTAAAAAGAATGATCTAGCAATCAAGATACACGGAGGCTATACATTATCGTTGTTATTTCTGATGACGCGAGAATATTGATATCAATAAATTCTGAAGAAACAACACACTTTTCCGCAGAATGTTTAATGGTGATTGATTTCAGGTACCCGATGATATCTTATTAGGGCGAAGGAGTACGTCTTATCAATAAAAAATTCTATGGAAAAGTACGTCCTTTCTTCCAATGTTCTGGATATGTACAACTTCCACGAAGTAAAGCCTGAAACCGTTAAGTTTACGAATGTTGTTGACTATAGCTCTAAAGGACGGGCTTATCATTCTATTGTTCTCCAAGAGAAAGTTCGAGGACGCGGGCAATTGGTTGACAGGGAATATTGTTTTATCTCATCCCCTTCTATACAGACTTAGATTACATTTGATTCGAAAGCTTTTACTTGGCGAGGGCGAAGAAGTATTTCAACTGCTGAAATGGCTCTTTAGGTAACCGAAAGCCCTTGTAATATAACGTCATATCTTGCATTTATGTTCCTTGTAAATCATGTTGTAAAAAAATGTAGTTATACTAATATTTAACTGTACTCAATCATCATAGCCAAAGGTATTATACCTACTAGAGGTAGGCGTCGGACGGTCCTCTAACAACTCTTATGTAGAGACATGTGTAATCTCGTGTACGCACCTTGAATTTAAGGCGAAGTCAAATGAATCTGCATTTATAAAGCATTTTAGGCCAGTATTATTGAGGTTTAATGAAATCAATAAGTTTAGAAGGGCAATAGGATTTATATATATGTAGCAAAAGCTAACCCGCTTAGATTTTTTGGCTTAAAAGACTGACACATTATTTATTCCAGCTAAGCCAAAATCTTAAGATAGATGTCAGAATCAATTCCACTCATTTCAGCAATGAAAATGATAACATTGAATTCGAGCTAGTATTAAAATTTTCTTTGCCTGGGTGAAAATAATTACTGGACTCGACGAATGGTATTGAACACGATATAATATTTATAATGATTTATTTTCGCGACTTGAGCGTTTTTCTACTTCGTTGGTGAATTTCCTTAATCAATTTCGAGGTATTTTATTATTGCAACTGGTAGGCAATATAATACGTTATATGCTATTATTTATACTATTGATTCTTATCCCATATGAGAATCAATATTAATAAAACAAAAGTTACGCGATTTTCCAGAAAGAAAAAGGCTAAGCTAAACATTAAAATAAGAGGGCAAAAACTAGAGCAGGTAGAACAGTTTACGTATCTCGGTAGTGTTTTGGACCAACACGGTCAAAGTAGTAGGGACGTAAGGAGAAGAATTGCGCTAGGCAAAGAGGCTTTCACAAGGAGGAGGGAGTTAATGACAGGGACATTGAGTAAGGATGTTAAGAAAAGACTCGTAAAAACTTTGATATGGAGCGTAGCTATGTACGACGCGGAAACGTGGTCATTGAAGCAGGAGGATAGACGTAGACTGGAGGCTTTTGAAATGTGGGTGTGGAGAAGAATGGAGAAGGTGAAATGGACAGAGAAGAAAACAAATGAGGAAGTACTTGGTATGGTGGGCGAAGAGAGGGGTTTGTTGGGAGAAATCCTATGGAGGTAGGAAAAGTGGCTGAAGGGGGTATTGACCGGCAGCGGGATGTTGAAGACTGTAATTGAGGGGAGAATGTTAGGCAAACGAGGAAAGGGAAGGAACAGGATAGGGATGTAGGACGGGATGAAGGGAGGAAGAGGGTACTCAGAGATGACGAGGGACCTGATGTTGCTGGATTGTGTTTTTTTAGGAGTCAAAATATTTATTTGGTAGTTGTGTCCATCCAAAACCTACTTTAACCGGTAGATTACTTAATAATAATAATTTATGTTATAATCCTGTCAGATTATTTTCCCTGATGAGTTCTAGTTATCGTTTTCACCTAATTAAGATATTTTCCCAATGCCGCAGTACTGATTAAAGATTTGAATACTTATGCCGTTTAATGCCATTGTGGTCCAAAGTAAATCCCCTCTCCTGCAGTATTGTAGCAAAGGTTTAAGGATTCTTATGTTTTCTCTTTCCAACAAATAATACTATAATTTAGTCTAGAGGGTGTGCTATATATTTGTTTTCCCATAGTTATCCCCGATGTGAAGTTGATACCCAATGATGCTACGTATATGATCGGCAACACTCATTGCCATCGTAACATCTCCAAACGCGCAAGTAAAAGTTGGTTCGCCTCTTATTTTTTTAAGGTATACTTTAACAAATATTTTTTTAGGCTTAAATCTGGACTCCATTCAGTGCACATTTCCGGATGCTCTGTAAATCGCGTGGAAGTATTTTGCCTTTGGTTTGCCTCCTTATTTTTATTTTAACTGTCACTGAAATTTTTACACTTCTTTTAGCATTGAAATTGATATCAATTGTATTTATTATAATGGCGATATGGTGAGAACCCGTTGAAGGCCCATTAGATGTCCCGAAGGACGCAGGGAATTTCTTACGAGTGATTGTAACGCGGGTCATCCGCCATTACTCTTTTGTTTTGCGATTTCGCTTTCATAATCACGTTTGATAAAATCTTACCATTCCGCCTTAGTGACTTCATTGGTGAATTCATGGACTTTTGATTATCTGAGTAATTATAAACTTCTAAGGTAAAAGATCTACTCAAAATTCCTGCAGGACCAGGAACAAACCGAAGCAGTAAGTGTATAATCAATTACATATGTGTAATTACCATTCAAGGTTTATATTTAAGAAGCATTAGCTGTGCAGAGAAGATAAGCTAACACATAATCGTAATATGTTAAAGGGTTAATATACTATTTAAAAGATAATTTATTGTTGCACATATATATAGAGTCTGGAGAAAATATTTCGACGTTTTACTGAGATATAAAGTACATAGATGTGGTAGACTTGATATCTGAACTCAATCGAGGCCATCAAACGGCAAAGTGAAACGGCAGCTTGACTTATAGAAAGTGGTTGTGCTGTAATAATAATTAATCTTGCGCTTGTTTAATAGGGTTGTAACCAGTTAGAATAACCAGATAAATATGTAGCGTGAATAATTTGCATGCTGTGGACGAGATCTATCTTTTGGAGATACTTAAAATTTATCGCAAACTCCAGCAGTATTTCGCTGGTTTATTGTCTAATGTATGGCGTACTACATACTGATTCGTTTTCGGAGTGATTTAAAATTTAAAATATCCGCGCATGTCAAGATAACAGAAAGCTCACCTTCAAAGTAGCTCAGTTTATAATGTGATGAAGTTAGCGCTCTTGAAATAAATTATTAATGTAATTGTAACAAAAATATTTAATTTAAAACCCATTACTTCTTTGTGCATCTTAAGGGCCTTTCCCATTTCCATTTCTTTCCCTCTATTCCCATCTTCCAGTCTTCTCGGTCGTTGCAAATCTCCCTTTTCAAAGCCTCATTCCTTAATCAGAAAGACTATTTCCGCTTTCCATATTTATCTTGACCTTCCACGTTTCCTTTTTCCCGTTGGTGACCATTCTAACAGTTCTTGGCCTTCTTTCATGATCTATTATTTGAACATGGCCTTACCGCTGGAAGGCTGATCTGGATTCTTTGTGCCACTGATAATTTCATGCCCAATACTTTTCCAGCATTTGGAATGTTTCCTTCCTAATTTGGTTGTCTTGGCTCTTCTCTTAAACCCTTCGTTTCCACAGCTTGTATTTTCGTTTTCTGGCATTCACTCTCAAGCCCAACTCTCTGCCTCATATGTCAATACGTTCTCTGCTGTTGTTTGCAGGATTACCGTCATTATTTCCTTGGATACTCTGTTCCATAGAACCCTATTTAACATTTTAATTGTTCCACGCGCCTTAAGTTATGATTATTCTACATCACACGTACACCTTGCGGGTTAGTGAATAAAGGAGCCTAACACTTTTGTTCCATGCCTCAAGGGGACGCCCATAACTCAACAGAATCTATTTCATTGCTCTAACACATTCTGTACATATATTTCAAAAAGGATGAGGGACATGCCACTGCCTTATCTAAGTCCTCAGATGCACGGAAAAAAGAAGGGGAGCTGTCAGGAGTTCCTCGGAAGAAGGCGGTTGTGCCACCGAACTTTTCGGAATACAAGATCGTTCCCAAAAGTAGTAGGACTGACTATTAAAAACCTTTGGTGCCAGAATTGATACATTCACTCAAAAGTCTTCGAAGTAACAGCACTTGTGCGTCCACACATCGCTGCCAACGGGTTTTCCACGCCTCTAACGCCTTCTGGAAGGAGGCGCCCGGAATGCTGCTAAGCTCCCTCGTCACGGCCAGTTGTAACGCTTCCACCGAACCGTGGTGACGCCTTTTCAGCACGTATTTGAGGCAGGACAAGAGGAAGAAGGCTGAGGACGAAAATTTGGATCCTCACTCGCTTGGTCGAGAAGCTCTTGGCTGATCCGCGTGCGAGTTTCCTTTTGTTCGTCAGAGAGCACTCGCGGCACCAAAATCGCACACACCTTTCTCACGCCCACGTTTTCGGTCACAACTCGATGCATGTCACTTTTAGTTCATCAAAAACCATGCGAACACTTAACATGCGATCCCTGTCCAATAAAGCCTTCACTCTTGCAAGATTTTCGTCACTTTTTGAGGTTGAAGGGCACCCTGAACGTTCGGCGTCTTCAGCATCGTCTCTACCTTCCCGAAATAACTTGTGTCACTCAAAAACGCCCGATCTAGGAAATGGGTCTTCTAGTGAATCACGTCTCTTTTCCATCATTCGGACCTCCAGGAATGTTTTTTCATCTTCCACGCCGGCAGCTCCTTGTTTTTTCGTTCACTTGTGTTAGACTCCGCGTCTGTTCGGGATGATGATTGTTACCCTTTTTCACGAAATGATTAAGGAAGGCTATTTTTAGCGGAATGCTTTTAATTTATGTTTGAAAATATTAGCGATTTCACTGCTTTCATTCAGGTGTGCAAACTTATATTGTCAAGTGTTTATTGTTCCCATACGATTTAAAACCTGAAAGATTTCTTAATCTACTTCTTGGCCGGATATACTCGGGCGTATAATTGAACAGTGAAAATTATCGAACTGATAAAAAGCAACAGATTTTACTAGGGATAATGACTTTGAATCGTATGCTAGCATGAAATAAGAAAAAGTGAAAAATTTGAATATTTTAATTTCGTAAAATTAAAATAGATGAGAATTTAATGATTGCGTTATTGTTTGCTCTTGGTTTTCCTTGTGATTTCGACTTCTATTTCGTTTTCAACGGTGGCTACAACGTGAAACTTTTGCGCTGAGCTCTCAATTATTGTTCCCTGAAAATTTCACTCTGGTCCCACCTCCCGTGAGAGTAGGCGTCCGTGCTATTAAGAATATCACGTCGGGGTTAGGAAATGTAAATACAACGCCTGAAAAGCATCATATGATAAAATAACGCTATTTCTTCGTTATTACTCAGAGTGGCAATTCAAGTTGTGCCACCCAGAGGGCCCGGGTTCAAATCCCGGCAGTGTTGAATGTTTTTCAGTGGTATCTTGATCCCTACTCGAAGTGCTTTGTGGAGGGCACTTTGAGTGAGTACGCCGTCCGTCGGATGGGACGTTAAGCTGCGGACCCCTTGGCGTCTTTCGTAAAGAGTAGGCTAATGCCGACGCCGGGTTTCTTTCCACCCTTCATCCTTTCCCGTCCATACCCTATGGCGCAAATGACCTCAGATGTCGGTCGCCTGCCCTAAATACTACTGCTATCAAGTTGTGCTGGTGTGTGGAAGTTTTTCGTTGAAGTTTAGATACAGGTCACTTAACGAAATAGAAAAGCGTAAACTTTTACCATAAATTAACGGTTTTTTGCTGTGTAAAAATATTAATTGGAATATTCCTTCCTTTCATCCATAAGAATAACCCTGATTGTCCACAATGAAACATTATTCCTTGACGTTCCGGGTTCATGAACGTGGCAGTGAAAAAAAATTCAAACTCGTTTCGCCTCTTACTCCTCAACCGAAAAAATATCTTTCTCCAGTCTCTTCCTATTCCCGTTAATAGGGTCCCCCGCCTCCTAGATTTCTCTCTCTCTCTCCCTCCTCGGACCTAGTTAAAAACAGTCCTGTTCGCCTAGTCAGGCCCAATAGTTAAAGAGGACTACCCGTGGTGCCAGAAAGTTATTGCTTCCGTTAATAAGAATTGAGGCCATTAGAAACATCCTCATTTACGTAAGTGATTCGGTTTAGTCCCTGAAGCTCGTAAGCTGGAATATATGAAAATTCTGTGGTGGCGAAATGTACAGCTAAATAAGCTTGACTGGCTATGTGCTAAATCACCATTTAGTTTTGACTGCTATATCCTCGTTTTCTGTTTTGTTGCTCGTATTTGAAGTGGAGATCTTAATGGATGATCAGATTCTTTACTTTCATCATTGAGATCAGTAAACCTCGCGGGAGAATATACTATATTTCCAGATTAATGTGCTGTTTTCGTCCCTTAGGGAGGGTTTGTCAAAGTTATGGTGCCAGTTACATTTGACCGTTTTAAAAACGCTCGTTTTTTACATGTTTATTCTTTTATAAACTGTATTTGTGTTTAATTTCGTTTTAGTAACACATTGCGACTATAATATCCAATAAAATTCACTCAATCCGAGTGTGGTTACTCAGATTATGGCAGGAAACAGAAATGCATTGCTAAATATTTTTGCCCAAGTTTGCATCTCACTTCATTTTTATATCAGTTTTATTGAACGTTTTCATATTTTCTCTAATAATTACCATATTTCAAATCCTTTTCATTTCGGATATCCATTTATTTCATTAATAGATTAGCTAATCGTGGAATTCTAAACGGAAAGGCATAACTTAAAGTGAAAATGTTTATTTTTGTGCAAGTCACTTTGGAAATGTATGCACTGGAAGTTACTTATCTCGTCTTTTGTCGCAGAATTACGAGTGGGTGTACCTGGGTGTTATTATTTATCTGATTAAATGTCGTGAGTACTCATGATCACTTTCTTTTTATCTCCGCATGATGCGTCAAAGTTTCTCTTATACATGTATATCTTCACCGGGTGCATTCTTGATGCTAAGATATTATTATTTTATTGCGGTGGCTGGAGAGCTTTGAAGTGTTCCATTGTTGTAAAACACAGTCATCTCTTAACTTGGGTCGTTAGACAAGGTTAGAGCTCATATTATATTAATCCCTACACGAATTGCGGCATTCACACATCTAGAAAAGGGGGAGTTACTAATCCTCTGTGTTTAGTCCGGAAGATCTGGTACCCGAAAAAATTGCTTGGGCGAAGCTGGAGTACCCAGAGTTGACGTCCAGAATCGAAACTGGGCCCTCAGGTCAGAGGCCCAGCTCTCCTTGTTATTTCATCATGATCTCTCCACTGATGATGATGGTCATTTCTCCACCAATTGGGCGCACGTATTTTTTTCTTTCACCTTATATGACTAGTCTTTCATGTACCTTTCGCTTACTTAGTATGCCTCGTGTAGATGCACACCTTCTTCTACGTGGTACGTTGCAAGTCAACCATTTACAGGTGGAGAAAGGAGAACCCATTGCCACACACCATTTTGGTTACTTAAATGGTATTATGTACGAGGGTCATCCGGAAAGTAGTACCCGTTCGTGAAATAAAGACACAAAAGTAAATATTAACAAACATAAAAAATTTTATTTGAAAGAGGATACTTTAAACTACTTCTCAACATAATCTCCAAGCAAATTAAGGCATTTGTCATAACGTGTGACAAGTTTCTGTATTCCTGCTGCATAGTCCTTCGCCGCCAGCTCATTGAGATACGCGAGGGACCCATCTTGCACAAATTTTTGCATAATGCAGATGGTGTTTAACAATTTCATGAACAATTGTTCGAGAAACATTGGGAAAATGCTCACAGATGTCATCAATTGTGACGCGCCGATCGTTCCTCACGAATTCGTCAACTGAGCTCACCAGTTGGTCTGTAATGACAGACGGTCTCTCCGAACGCTCATCGTCGTGTGTGTTCCCCCTCCCCATGTTGAAGTTGCGACACCACCGCCGAACAGACGACTCGTCCATTACATTGTCTCCATACACCTCCTTTAATTGGCGATGAATATCACATGGGCGAACGTTTCTTGCATTGAGGAATTTAATCACTGCCCTCACTTCACAACTGGCGGCGTTCTCAATTTTTTTAAACATTGTAAACAATCACAGAAACAACACAGGCAATGCTAGCGTCACGCAACTTGGCTCAGAGAAGGCAGACAAGCCACTGAAGCTATCTGACCTCGTCCAGCGGCTACTCGCGTCGTCAGCACTTCATGCGGCACGAACGGGTACTACTTTCCGGATGACCCTCGTAGATATAATGAGGTCTGATAAATGTGGTCCACCACGTCGACACAGCATGCTAAGTGGGAAGCGATGACTATTTGGCGATCTGGTTGTCCTAAGCGAGAAGATAACAATATCCAATTAAATACTATGGCATTGACTTTTAGTGAAAATTTAAAAAACTTGGTATGTTACACGGAATTTAAAACGCCTGGTTTCGTCGAACAGTCGACACCATCAGATTGATTTGTTGTTTAACTACTATTTATTATTTTATTAAACAATTATTTTATCATGCATTTATTTTTCTGAAACACAATATGATATATCTGCGAGTACTTAGGATTATAATTAATGACTAAAATGAGCTCAGTTTTTTCATTTACATATAATCCGATTAATGATGCTTGTTTTACGACTACTGCCGGCCGGAGCATAAAGCAAACGATATTCTTTATTCATGGTTCTTGCTTTTTGCGAGGTAATGTAGGATGTTCGTGTGTTAGGTATTTTGTTGCCCATTGTTACTAAATATTAGTTTTCGAATGGAGAAACCAAAATTTTGGGGAAAATACGAGATCGTAATAAGCTGGGTGAATGAGGCTCTTTTAAAAGTGAGCTTGGTAACAATGATTCTTGTATAATAGGCGTTTTGTCTCTTGCTTCCCATGCTTCTCGCCCTGCTACAGACCAGCCATGTTCTCTGTCTCCAGAGTTGTACATGACCACCTTAAAAAAAACTAAAAAAAATTTGAAAAATGTGTATCACGATATTCGCTATGAAATTTGTTCATAAATGTTTTTCAAAGAGCAATGATAATTGTTTACTGATGCACTAAGAAAACTGAATTTTCTGTCATGCTGTTATCATAATTTCTCAATTATCAATGTTCTAACGCCTACCATTGTTTATTTGTGAACATTAAATAATATTTTTAATATGCGGAACGTGGCCGAGGAAATAAGTCGCTCATATCTCTATTATGTATGGATTTCTCTTGAATAAGTTGACTACTCTTGGAAAGGTGTTCAATTTATAAATCATACCCTCTAAGCTACCACGAGGGCGTGTGATACGGGTTGTCATGCCACCAGCTATATGCGTAACTGTTGATTGATTTTCGGACGACGTCACACATGTAAGGATTCATCGAGGGTATATTTGCTGACTCTCGCCGTGGCTCCTGTTAAAATTAACAGTATACGTGTACGCCGTGGGCATTTTTAGATTTTATGGTAAACTCTGTCAATTTTCCGCTGAAAATACATGGTTTTATCAGTGGTTTTAGGTGTTGAAACTCGTCTTTCTTGAACTAAAGAATGTCTAAATGAAAACAGCTCTTTTTTTGCGGAGGACGAGCATGTACATGAAAACCATATAAGTTCCCGTTCCTGGGGACCAAATTTTGAGGCATAATTTCCAAACCCTTCACTATTTTAGCAATAGTTCAAGTGTGATGGAGGGAGGTTGAGAGAGAGAGACGTAATTTCCGTGCTCTATTTCTCTCCGAAAGTCGTTGTGATCCCTTGCCACACCTCTCTCTCTCTCTCTGGGCTGTTAAGCGAGGGGTGGAAGATGCAGCATCCCAATCAATTCAATAGGGTTAGTATTATGCCTCCCCCTTTCTCGTCTCATTTATCCCCCCGGGCACGTAGTATTTCCCTCCCCAAATCTATCTATCTCTCTCTCTCCCTCTACATCCTTTTTTTTCTTTCTCCCTCCCTCCCATGAATGTACCAGCCATTCGGCACATTGATTGCTCCTTCTGTCCTCCGTCCATCCTCCCTTCCCTTCCTCTCGCTTCTCTCATTTCCCTCCTTTCGATGCCCTTCCACCCCACCTCCTTTCACTCCCCCCTCTCTCGCCCTTAATCTTGTCCGTTAAGGGTTTCCTCTCCCCCTCCTCCGTGATGATCGATTAAGACTTCCAAATTCCTTTCGGGATATCGGGGGTCTTAGGAGGCATCTCGACAAAGCGTTCCGGCGTTTGTCCACCCCTTTGTGAGCAAGCATCATCGTGTGTGTGCCTGTTTGCTAAGCGGACTCGAAATTTGCTTCAAGGTCCGGAAAGGACGTGATTTTTGCGTGATTCAACAGATGGCTCTCCCTTCCCTTTCTACCGAGTCGTCTTCGGGCTTCCCTGGGACTGGTGAGCGGAAAGCCTTCAAGAAGAGTGACTCTCTCATTAGAAATTGTAGCTTATTCAGGACGGATGCATCACGATTGCACGGAGGAATGTATTTTTCACAGTTTTCAATTTTTTAAATCAGTTTTCGTGGTTAAATTTGCTTCTTATTATCCAATATTCACAATATTTTTCTTGAAAATTGATCGAAAATCATGGGTACCTTATTTTAGTTCATATTACAGTAATTATCAAGAATTATTGTTTATTGTTAAAATAAATTGTGCCCGACATCTTTCATATGGGTACTGTGCAGTTAAAGCATACGATAATGCCTGAAGAAGGGCTAATACCATATGCATACAACGCGTAAGCGTTTTAGCTCTCTCTTATTTAGACGCGTGCATCTTTATTGGCGTGGTGGCCTTGCAACCACTTGGATGCTGAAGATCCCGGTTTTACATCAGGTGGTGTCCTTGTACACCCTCAGATGGGGTGATTTCAGGGTGCCAGAGTAAAAACCCGTGAAACGTATGCGGATCAGGAAAAACATCTAAGGTTCCCACCTCCTCTAGTCCTTGAGTACGTAATTTGGCTGCAACATGCGATCTACATGGTCTTCACTCCTACAGTTTCTGACGTGCACCTTTCCCAGCTATTTGGCAACAGTCATTCAATTCGATGCATTGTCGAGTGCCGACCATGGGGACAGTTCCGCTATTGTGGTATAGACGTCTAGTGTGTATTATGGTTCTTCGGCTCGATGGTCACCAGCGTTTCATCGGCGGTGTAAACATCGCCAGGTTTCATCAGCGGTGTAAACTGTGTTTTGGTCATTATTTTGCATTCTTTGGATACTCGGAAATAAATATCAGAAGCTATGTTCCCAACAAATTAAATCCGAAGCCTAGATATCTCCACGTAAGACTACTCATATATAAATGTTTATGATCCTGTAAAGCTTTAAATATCTCACTCATGAAAACCAATTTTAAAGAAGAATGACATTATATTATCCATTCAAGCCAGTTTTTTTATCCAAGCCATATCCCCCCTGTGCGCATTGATCATTGATTTTCTTTCATATGACGTAAAAATCTCCTTATCTGCTCCTAATGTCTCTCTAGGTCGCCTCATTTGGAGCGTTTAAATCACTGATTGGATGATATTAATACTCGTATAGTCAATACTTTTAAATACACTATTTTTAAAAGTATGTGCCAAATTAAATTAAAAATCGAATTAGCCACGTTTTATGTTTAGTAAAATCTTGTATGCAACTCAGAGATTTTTAGCAGGGGTGAAGTTCAAACTCTGTAAAAAATAATTAGTTCACTAGGAAGCTAAGATTGAAAGTTCTTCCTCCTATTCCTGTTAATTCATCTGGGAATTCACACACGTGCCCAGTGAATTGGACGCCAAATTGGAGTCCCTATCACTGACTACATCCTATGGTTGATTTTTCATAGCTCCTTGCTCAGTCCTCCAGTCAATTAACTTCTTATGCGCATTGCTTCGCTTGATTTCTGTCATTACTTGTTCCATGTGAATTATCTCATCTCTGGAGTCTTCATGCATACTTCCCCAAGCACACTTTTCCTTAATTGATTCTCTTCAACAGGCCATCGTGTCTCAATATGAATCTGATTAGGATTATTTTTTGCTTTTCATATTTTTCATTAAACTTTATTCCTCTCATACCATTCTTAGAGCCTCCTCGTAAGTCACTGGATCTGTCCATATCATATGCATCATTCTCCTGCAGTTCTTCTTTTCGATCGTCTCCAAATTCTTTATTCTGTTCTTATTGCTTATGTTTCACTTCCATGGATAAACATGATTAAGATACACATTTTTAATAAATTACTGCCCAACTCCCAACCATTGAATTGAATTGAATTCAAGGAGAATGTCTGTCTGCGTTAGCGGTAGCTTGTATGCGTAACCCTCTTTGTCGCAACTCGCTGGCGTAAAAATCAAAATCGTAGTTTCAAGCTTCAGCTGCAGCATCAGGTGCCACTCAAAGATTTTGGGGTAAAATAAAATTCAAATCATTGGTAGAAGAGGTTCGCTTACATTCCCCATCCTTAATAATGCATGTGGAAAGCAACTTTATCAAATTAAAATTAAAAAATATGACCGTGAGTCTTCACACATGCTTCTTCTTGGAGATTATTACAATTGCTGTATATTTTTATCAATGTATCTCCTGTCGCTGTACTTGTAATCTCATGCTAAAAATGTAATTAATATATTTTATTTGCAAATTGAGATTGGGAATGGTATCTGCTTTGATTTCATTAAATAATTGTCTCGGTTGAGGCTAAATCCTGAGTATTGTCATCTTAGTTCCGCTACGGATTTTTAAATTATTTCTCCATGCCCTAAAAAAGATGGTGACTGTGGACTCGTTACCAGACACCATCATGGTGATTCTTGAGATATGACGAGGATGTAATGTAGAGTTCGATGTTAGGATATCATGTTTTAGTTAAACACTGTGAGACTTCGGCTCCAAATATTCCATGCGGTTGTCCGTTGAGAACCGCGATGTAAATGACGAATAATTGGGTCCATATTACCGCATCCTTGGGACTTCTGATTATGTGATAAAAGTACCAGTGATCATGTATTATTATTATTAGGTAATCTACCGTTTAAGGTAGGTTTTTGGATGGACACAGCTACCAAATAAATATTTTGTGGCTCCTAACGAAACACAAAATCCAGTATCCTACTCTACATCAGGTCCCTCTTCATCTCTGAGTACTTTTATTCCTCCCTTCATCCCGTCCAAGTAGTTTGCTAAAATCCGAGGCTTCTTTCTCGATTCATAAAATAAACCAATTCTTCAGTAATAAATTTCAATGGTCGGTCACGACATTTTAAATTATTCATAGTCGTGCTTTAAATATGAAATTCGTCACCTTCAACCATTGACAAAATCTTGAAAGTTCCCAAGTTTCAGTTGTGTGCTGCCTTTCTAGCGTTGGCGTATTCATCATCAGCAGTCATCATTCCAAGAGTTGGCTCGCTAAATCTCTTCCACCCACCTCGCCATGAGACTTGGTTTCTTCATTGGTCATACATGCATCATTATTTGCTTTATGCATTCTATTCACGGTCTTCTGTATTTCATCCATTTCATTCACTTACCTCTCTCTCATGATTGTCTCCTGTTGGCTGGTACCTTTGATTATTCCCCTTACGATTGATTCCATGTTTATCAACCTTTTCAATTAATGTTCTTACTCGCCTACTCATCATGAGATTGACATATTTTTCCAGCCAACAACAATTATCGACGCGAAGGTTAATTTGATAGATGAGAGAAGAGCTCACCCACTACACAATACTAAGCCCTAAGGCGTGTGAAATTCGCGCATCATGGTAGGGGGGCCAGCACATGATTTCCTGTGCCATGTATGATTTTCCAGGAAGATCTGGATCTCGAAAAATCATGCAGCTTTCGAATCGTGATATATGGGAACTGAAGTCGTAGTGGTCTATATTAAATTGCCTAAAGGCTGTAAGTATCGGTGGTTCAGTGGTAGAAAGCTCGCCTGCCACGCGGGCGGCACGGGTTCGATTCCCGGCCGCTGCAATTTTTTTTTCAGAGTTTGATGGTAGAAAAGACTTCATATTAGCATGTCACCCCCAAATAAACTCCACTCTCATTCTATCTTCTTTTGAAATATCAACAACGTGTTGCCCACCTCGTCTCGTAATGGCGGGGAGTGTCAGGAGATAATTTAATAGCGGATAGTTTTAGTAAGCCGTGTTTCCGCAGACGGTAAAAGGCTGTTATGGATGACATTGGAGTCTTTATTATAATTCATTTGACAATTTAGCCATGTTTTTAGCCATTATTTCATCAAATTTTCTTTGCATTATAGCATGTTAGATGCTTGGAGTAATTGCCCCGTAGACAATGTGATACATGAAAACTGTTTGTGACATTTATTCTGATCACTTGATTTGTACAACTTATCTAGTAGCCTCTAAACTATCTCGAATGCTGTAAAATGGATGCATGGTCCATCAAATTCTGTTTCACTCTCAGGTGGTGGATGTACGGGTAAACCATATACGATAGATAGATGTGGATTATCTCCAAGCACGGACCCATTGCTAGGATTTTGCCAGTATACTGGCGGACCTTCAGTGTCGTAATTACGCATCTTCATCGGTGGTACCAGAAGAATCGGATGTGAAGATAATCTGCAGTGTAGGTTTCATGATTTTTCAAAAGATGTATTATTTTAAGATAAGCTTGGATAATTTCCTTCGCGTTTATTACTAAGCATGCTCGACTAAGTGTTCTGTCCTAATGCTGTATATTTATTTTTACTATCTTTTTAGTTATTGGATTTTTATCCTAATATCTCAGAGAATAGATTGTTTTGGATTTATTTTTTCATTGGGTGTGTCGGTTATGGCTTTGTGATAATTTGTATATAAATTCAATACTTATCCTATGCCAATCTTTTTAATTTCAATCTAAAAACCGAACACGACTCCTTCCCAGACGAGGCACGGCGTTTGAACTTGTTTTATTGTGCAATGATATTTATATCCTTTGTTAGGTTATTAGAAGGATTATAGAAGCCTTTTTCAAGTCAGATATGTTCTTACCAAAATGTAGGAGTTTCGAAAATGTTATTTAAATAGAGCGAACGTTAATATCGCAATTCATTTAAGATTTTCTAATTTATAAACAGTTTTCGAATTTTGTACCAAAACAATTAACATAATTTAAGGATTTCAGACTCAAAAACATAAAATATAAATAATCTTCGAAAACTGATTTCTAATAAAGTGTGTTGAAATCTGTTAATAAAACTTTTAAATGGAATTCCTCAATAGAAAGGTAGTAGAAAATCGGCAAGGGTACACGGATGAAATGGATGAAATTGGCATTTATTTTTCCTGTGCAAAATTACTTTGTATTAAACTTATGACAATTAAATTTGCAGAATCGATTCCTATTCAGCATAAAATTTGATCTATTTAATCAGTAATATTCGGAAAACAGCCTTGATTTTCGAATCGTGTTTTCAACAGAAATATAAAAAATTCTGTTCTTATTAAATTTTTCGTCAAATATTTTCATGTTCCACTCGCAAAACTTCAAAATTTACCTTAAAACACGCGGAATGTGTACGCTTTTGGTTTATTTAATTGTAATTTGTAATGTTAATTTATTTAATTCATGACTGAACAAGAATATGAAAGCTGTTTGCGTCGACCAAGTTAATGCATGAAATTTCATTAGCCAAAATTAAGTCACATTCTACAAATGCTCATTATTGCGAATTAATCTTATAATTAAGCATGAAAATCAACTGGGGCGGATATATATATGATGGGGAGGTGTATTGAAGAACAGGGTCACTTTTCAAGGTCTCATACGATACCCCCAAGGCCTTTTCCAGATGGAAATGCTGAAATGCCTACTGCGCCTGGCTCTTGATGGAGCCAAGCTTGAACTATTTTGACGACGCTTTGCTAGTTTTGTGCTAGGGAATCGACAAACATGGGTTAGGCTTCGAAGCATTTGCATTTATCGTCTTTAGCGTCCCGCTTTTTTTATGCTCCTGCCCTCTCAACTCCACCAAAACGAGAGATCTGCATGCCTACCGATATGTTGAGTGTGAACAACGAAAAAATTGCACCACTAAGCATTTGGAAAATATTTGAACCACATTCATGATGACCATTGGTTCAGGAAAATTAGTAGGAAAAAGTTATTCCAATAATTCTGTCGTATAATTTTACTGTACGAAATGAGGTTTTTTTCATTCATGATAATGTGTGTGTTACTAGTACTTGTGGCTACATAAAAAAATAATCTTTGGATCTTCCGAAGAATCCCATCGTTTATTAACAAACAGTTCTGAACGAGGTTTCTTTTTTTCTTTCGGCGATGTGTGGTTTAAGTACTTACGGGGCTGTAAGAAATCCGGTCTTCTTCCCGCTATACCCCCCACACCCTTCGCTCCGCTGTGACGTGATGTTTATTTTTTTGTCGGAAAAGAGGGGTAGTCCACGATCCGAGGTCGTCTTGGGGTTTGGTGAAGGTTAGGATGGGGGAGAGGATGGAGGTGGGATCATTCTGATTGACACCCTCTCTCTCTCTCTCCACCCCCTCCTCAACCCCCTCCCCTCTAACCCTTTCTCCTGCGCAGTCGTGAAGTGCGCCGGATGGTTCCCGGGTGCTCACGACGCCACGTGCCGCGCCGAGGAGTGTGGATGGAGGTTGGACCCCGGTGCGTGCGTGCGTGTGATTCCTGATTGTGAGGCGGAGTGGTGTGCGTGTGTGAGGTCTCGACAACGACTGGGGAGAGGGAAGGAGGAGTAGCGATGCCTCATGCGTGGTCGGATTGGCGGGACAGCGAGGAGGGAGCGGGGCGGGTATGCAAGGCTCCCATCCGTCCCATTCGGGGAAGCCGCCCGTTTCGCGAGGAGTCGTGAACTCGCGGAGAGCGTCAGTCACTTAATTATTATAAGGGAAGCCCTTCGGTCGGGAGACTGGAAGTGCGAGAATTATACTTACACAACGTCTTAGGCAAATAAAAAGAGACGTTTCAGGCGTGATATGGTGGAATATCATGATTAATTAAAAATAGCAATTTTCCACAAAAACAAAATTTAATGCGACCGGTTTCAATGTTACTACATCATCATCAGGACCTGATGATGATGTAGTAACATTGAAACCGGTCGCATAAAATTTTATTTTTGTGGAAAATTGCTATTTTTAATTAATTCTTAGGCAAAGTAAAGTGCAAATCATTCGAGTTTCAATGAGACTGACCCAGAGGGAAATCATTATGGCTCAAAATTAAGTATATTAGTAGATCGACCACCACCGAAATTAGATAACAGGGATAGAACTGGCGGGTACAACGGTTCTTTCTTCCCTCGTAAAATGAAAATATCTTAACAAAATCGACTCAAGCACTTGAATATACTTAAGAATAAAAAAAATTGATGATTTAGTCTAACTCGCCAGTCAGATGCGAGATGAATAGGTGTTTACATGAATGTGTGAATACAAACGAATTTTTGTCCATGTTTGAACTAATATTTGTACATTCATGGTTGGTCCATTAAAACTCCCATTGACGTAGATATAGAAAGAAAACGGAGTATGTAAAGGATGTAGATAAATTGGCACGTTTTTTTTCTGTTTTTAGTGAATATTTTTTTCCCCTTTCTGTTCCTCTCCCTTATCCATCCCAACCGGCTTGCACCCCCTGCCACATTCCTTTTTGATGGATCGCGGGGTATTTGTGTAGGTGTGGATGAAAACTCATCCAAAGACTCGATCCACTTCTCTCATCTCCGTTTTATGCATAGGTGGTGGGAAAATTTATTTTTGATCCACTTTGAAAGTCGACGACTCGCCACAACCTAATCACCTGGATACTTTTAATGTAAAAATCTAATTTTAAAGCTTAAGTCGAACACCCCCAATATTGTATGATGCCGAGGAGCATGTATGTGTGTAAGTGTCCGTGTGTTTATCTATGTGTGCTAATATTTTTTCATGTTCATGTGCAAGTTATGCATAAAGAGCTGATGTCCTGTCACCACCGGTGCAAGGCCCTGCGGCGACTAACGATGGATTGTATAGATGAGGATTCAGAAGGTATTATCCTAGCTCTAGCCGTTTTTAGGCGAGGCCTCAGTGAGAAAAGAAGGGATATTAACCACCAAACCTAGCGATTATACGAGGGTGGTCCCATATGTACCTGGCCTGACCTAGAGATGGCGGTAGTTGTTTGAAAAATATCACTGCAATGGAAAGTACGCAATCTATAAAGCATATTTTTCAAGTTTGAAGACTCCATAATGTTTAATATTTGTTTGGCAGCCATCAATAGCGAACGCTTTCAGTGAATTTGTGAAAATGGAGAAAATTGGTCATCGTTATGTGATACAACACTTTTATTTGAAAGGCCTCAGCCCAACCAATATAAAAGCTGAACTGGATTCTACTCTGGGTGAGTCTGCTCCTTCGTTTACAGCAGTAAAATAATGGGTGAGAGTTTAAACGAGGCCTCCAGAAACGGCGAAGGAAATCCACAAAGTGGTGATCCTTGTTGATCGTCGACTGAAAGTGCGCGAGCTAGCAGACATAGTAGGCATTTAAAAAAGTGCGGTACAGCGCATATTAACTACGAATTTGGACATGAGAAAGCTGTGTGCAAGATGGGTACCGCGTTTTCTCACACTCGAGCAAAACCACTCGTAGGAATCATTTTTCCCTCGCAAAATTCTCTACCACTACTGAAGGAGACATCTGATAGCGAACTGAGCCTCCTGATTTCCACTCGTTCATGCCATTCATCAGACAAAATTTGCTCTAATGGTTGTTCACCTAACACCTCCTACCCCACGAGCTGTCTTGCAGGGTACATCTACATCTACATCTACTCAATACCCCGCAAGCCGCCGCAAGGGCGTGTGGCGGGGGGTGCTAGGACACCACCCATAATTTAGAAAAGAAAAATAATAAAAAAAAATCGCATGCAATAACGACAAAATCATATATAAAAAAAAACATGGCATACATTCATGCATGAACACTTACACCCCACACACATGCAAACACTCAAACTACCAACTAACATACACATGCACCTGAAAGTATACCTAACATCTCTATAGTGTTTAATTTTGTTCCGACTTGTAAATTCTACGTTTTTAATATTTCTAAAGTGACTTCGGTTTCTTGCTATTATGATTACTGATTGTTCGGGGAAAGAATGAGTATTTGTACCTATCTGTCTTGGAATCTATCTCCCTTAGTTTATCTTTGTGGTCTGATCTACCTAAGTAGTGTGGGGCCATTATAATTCCTTCAGTGTCATATTTAAACTCGTTTGTTCTGAACCTTTGTAAAAGTCTAAGCCTCGCTTGTTCTCTCCGCACTTCAAGTGGTTCCCAGCCTAAATCCCCTAAGAGACCTGTCACACTTGTGTTTTTATCATAACAATTTTTAACAAATCTAGCGGATTTTCTCTGGACTTTATCTAATTCTTTTTGCCAAATTTTCTCCCACGGATCGGGTAAGATCCATAGAGTCCATCCGTCCGTCTTATTGGCGACCGCAAGTGCTTTTCTCTGTTGTTGCTCCACGGAAATGCACTCCCCTCAAGATTCCCTCTTCCCCTTCCTCTTCCTGCCTACATCTACGTGATACCCTGCGAGCCACCGTATGAATGTGTAGTTGTAAAAATACGTAAACTCTGGTAACTGTTCATTAACTCTGTTATCTTTTCAATTGCATCTGGGTTCGATGGAAACCTTTTGCTGCAATGGTTGTCTCCCTGGTGTGGAATCGCCCCTCGTCTTGCCTGGCAGGGTGCCATGCAGATGTAAATGAAACGGAACCCATAATGAATAGCTATCTATATCGCCCGTTCATAACTTTAGGTTTAACTTTTTATCCTAAACTGTGATATTTTTTAAAGATATTTTAGTAACCTGTAAGCCACCACTAGAGTGTGTGGCAGGGGGGGTGTACACATGTGCACATTTTTGACGCGTAAATTCTACTCGGTGGGAGTTGAATTGCCGTGGACGGAAGTAATGTTATTTTGGGAGGGTCGAATCGCCTTTTAGGAGCGTTGAAAGAAAATAAATGTCGTTGTAGGTTAATGCAGGTTGCTCACTTCATTTTGCTAATAAGTCCACTGTCATTCATACTGCCCTGTTCTTCTACACTTTTTTCATCTCTGTAATGTTTATGAATTTTCTATCACATGCCCTTCTCTTCTTAGGACTCAATATACCATTTAATTATCTCAGTCCTGGATCATTATCTATCTCTAGTACATAACTAAGCCTTAATTTTTTGTTCTTCTTGCTAGAGGTTCGTCTCGCATGCGTAAAGAAGTATTTTGAACTTTGGTAACATTGAATGTGATTGATGTGATTGATTGTGTTCCATTACTTGACGTATTATACATTTCCATTGGTAAATCAAAAAGATAAAAAATTAATTTTTATTTTGCGTGCTTGGTGCGGGATCACCTTTGCCACGCCGCCCTTGCTGTAATAGATGTCTATTTGAAATGCTATATGTGTAGATTATTATATTTAAAAACGGTGACCGGGGCATTAATTTTATGTAAGATCTTTGGAAGAATTCTCAGTTCGATAATGGAATGTCTCAGTTGCCGATATTTGTCAAGAAAAACCGGAGTAAATCCTATATTTTTCCTGCGGATAAAAATAATATCCAGGTTGACGCGGTATTTCTGAATTTCAAAGACTTACTGTAAAATGTCACATGGTCAGTTATTCGGAATGGCATTCCAGCCAAATAATACAATTCTTAAGCGATTGCGTCGAAAGGTTGGCTTTAGATTCCGTTCGCTTCAATCACCGTCAAACGATCCAATGTCGTAGACGAGTGTTTCCCAAGGGAGTGACTTCGTTTCCTTCTCTTCCATTTACACATAAATGTAATCAATGCTAGTGTGTTAACAGAACGAAACGAGCCAATCAAAACAATGAACATACACGATGTAACTACTTGATGTAAAATTTTCTCTTTCCTAGCACCGTTGTTAGTAAATATTCATCTACAAAAAACTATCATGTATATTTTTAGGTCCATGTGTACGTTAGTTGGTAGTTTGTCTGTTTGCATGTGTGTGGGTAGTAAGGGTTTTTGCATGAATGCATGCCATGTTTTGCTTGTGGATTGTATAAATTTGTGACTTTTGCATGCGATATTTTTTCTTATTACTGGTGGTGCCCTAACACCCCCCGTCACACGCCCTTGCGGCGGCTTGCGGGGTATTAAGTAGATTTAGAAAATACCCTGAAAGCAACTGGCGTGACTTGTGGCAGGGAGTGCATCGAAAAAAGGCATGCATGGTTCACGAATTGTTGCGATCATGTGCTATGCGTGAAAAACTGGCAGTTGCAAAAACTTGTCATATGCGTAATGAAAATGAGTGCATGTGTCAAATTTGTGGATAAGGGACACTCACCATTAGTAAAGAGATCATCTGCTGCAATATTATACACTATAAGTCGCCGTGACGGTGTGTGTTATGGCAACAGTCATAAGTACACAGCTGTTTGTTCATATATACATTTGAATATATATTAGCTCATATACAAAAGCACTCGTACGCATACACAGGTACATTCATGTATATATCATGGTGTTATGAAGTAAGTATATAATTAAATGTTTCTAAGTAAATACATGCGAGGGTTTGGGTTTGATTTTGTTATGATTGCGGGTTGTGCGAGGGAAGAAAGAACATCTGAACCTGTGGGTAACGGCCTTAACTCTCTTATTTGATATGGGTGATCGAATCTGCCAATATTATTTGGTAAGATAGTAATTTACACGGTGTAGCGAGTAAACCCAAGTATCCTGTACTTCTCCAAAAGTCGTAAGTCTTTCCTGCTATCTTCTTGAATCAAAAGGCTCCCAGCATATTTCCTCCGGCGTACCCGTCACGGTTACATGTGTACCCTTGTACATCATGCAAATAAAAAAGCACGCTGTCCCTAAAACATATTTGCAGTAAAAAATCAGTTTATTAGTGCTATCCAGAACGTCTAATGATTCAAAAACACCGAAATGGAGGGTCTAGACTCGATTAAATACCTAGGCAATACCCTTACTCATGGCCTGTGTGAACAATTCACTGGGAATATATGAATAAATTAACCAAAAAATAAGGGTTAATTAGAAACACGGGAAATTGTGATGAGAACATTAAAGATCAATTTTATCTATCGTTGGTTAGGCCTAATTTAGAATATGCTTCTGGTATATGTGATCCTCATGGAGTTAGATTGATTGCTGAATTGGATCGCGTGCAGCGTAGAGGAGCTAAATCTGTAAAATGTTGTTACGATAAACTGAATAACGAATCAAGATTATTAGGGAAAGTAGGTCGGGAATAATTCACGGGGCGAAGGTTGAATTACAGATTAAATCTCTTTTATAAATTGGAAGGAGGGCTCTGTAGCGTGTATGTTGAAAATGCATTATAATCCCTGTCGTGGTACGCTATGAGAGATCATGAAACTAAGATTAAATAGCTTGGGTGTAGAACGGACAGATTTAAGATGTCATTTTTCCCAAGAACGATAAGGGATCAGAGTAACTGTAAACGACCGCACAAGTGGAAAACATTTTTCATTCCTCGTAGTCTAATATGTTGACATTATTTCATCTAACCTTATTTTATTGTCCTTCTTGTTACTAGTACATGTAGCTCGTCTTGCATTTGTAGAAAAGTATTTCCGACATTGATACCATAGTTTATGTTCCTGTAGCTTCATCATCTACATTATTATAACTATTTCAACTATTTATTGTAACTAAGAACTAATAGAAACTTAATTTTTATGTTGTATGGCTGGTGTTGGACCACCCCCCAGCATACACCCTATTGGTGTCTTGAAGCATATAATGCCGTTCTAGAAGCAAGAATGAGATCAATATCATCGATGTTAGAAAAAAAGAAATGTCGACACCTGGTAGAACAGGCGATAGGTTGTTAATAGGTAGCTTTATACGGGTAAACCCTCGTTCGTAGTAGTAGTAGTTTTATGGGAGGCGACCGACAGCTAAGGTTATTTGCACCATTAAGGATTGATGGGGAAGGAAGGATGGAGCCGGCTTCGGCATTAGCCTATTCTTGTCGAAAGGCGCCAAGGGGTCAGCAGTTTAACGTCCCTTCCGACGGAAGTCGTACTCACTCAAACTGCTCTCCACGAAGCACCTCAAGTAGGGATCGGGATACCCCTAAGAATATTTGTTGTCTCCAGGATTTGAACCCGGACCGTCTCGATGGGAAGCCAGTACGTTAACCACCGCACCAACCCAATCGCTGGTCAAATTAAAAAGATAGCTGAAGGATATCCTCCTTAATCGTAATACTTATTTCCTACTTGACTTGGGTCGCGGGTTTGTGTCTCTTATTGGTCTCGGGAAAACGGTGCATTAAAACTTTACCGTTTTGCAATCTATCTCTTCGGTTTTGAAGGCATGGTCCTGTGCTCCGTGATATGATTGAATTTTCAGTGTGCTTTCCATCTTCAGAAAAGTGTTTCATCCGAAATATACCCTGGAGATTCAACATTTTGTCTCACTGCTCTGGTTATTGTAATTTATTTTAACAAATATCGCTTTCCAAACAGTTCACTGTCTTATTGATCCTTCATTCGTCGTTCGTGGGAAAATGATATCTTAAAAATTCCGATTCTACATCGTATTCCTGATCTCAGTTCCATGCTCTCTACTGCCATGCTATGATAATTCTAATGATATTCAACATTATCGCTGAAGAAGACTGCTTAACTATTAACTCGATATCACAACTAAGCAGCCCATCACATTAATTATAATTGTCGTAATACTTGGCTTTGTTTTGATGATTGTGGGAGGGAACAAAATTTCAATCGGCTACTACTTCTCTCTTATCATATCCGTGTAAGGTAAATGACTATTGCTTCTTTCTTTCACTGATTACACCTCACCTAGACTCATTCTTAGATGTAAAAATAAGCAGATAGTGTTTGACATCTTTTGGAGGTAGTATCAATTCCAAAATCGGAATTAATAAGTCGAAGGAGACTACTTGTTAAAAGATATAACGTAATGAAAGCTTAATTTTTGTGACTTGATCTTTACTAGGAAGGAGGTGGAAATCACTTATGCATCAAGGTTAAAAGTCAATTAAAATTGATCTCTTACCTGAATTCAATGAAGATTTCTTTTCTGAAAAGCCATTAAAAGATTGAATCATCTTAACAATCCTAGTATGTTCACATTGTAGTAATGATGTGCGAAGTACTTATTTTATAGATGCAGATGGTGCTTAATTTCCCCTTCAAATCTCATCGCAACAATTTTTCAGCTACTGGTAAAAAAATACCAGAAACTAATATTGTATCCTTAGAGATTAGCGGGAATGATTTCAATTGAAAAAATCATGATGTGGATGCAAGCAAGGGAAAATCAGAACTACCCCACTGGAAAACTTAAGATACCTCGGTTTTTAAAGGAATGAAGACTAATATCATTCTCAAAAGCATGTTAAAAACGTCAGCATCTTTGATTGACTTTACATCACTCTGGAGTAACGTCTATCGTCTTACTATGCATAATATTACGTGCAGTAATATGCCATATTATTCTATACGTAATATCTGGAGCCTTGTCGTGTCGTCATCATTGGTCGTTCAATCCTAAGACTGGTTGACTGCAGCCCTCCATCCTACCCTATCTGATGCTAATTGGCTTACTTCCTGGTATGATTTCCCATGTACTTTCTTTTTATTAGCCCCATGTCTTTATCCCTTGACTTTTTTCCTCTTGGGGCTTTCCCCTCTATTTTTCCTTCTATTATACTATTCTTCACGAATCCATTGTGCCTCAGGGTGTGGCCAATCCATCTGGTTCTTCTTTTCTCTATGGTGTTCCATAAGGTCCTTGTCATGTATGACATTCCATATCTTTGAACAGGAGAGAAAATAAAAAAAATGTTTTCAAGTACTTCCGATGTTGTCAACAGTAAGTAATAAATTAAGCCACAAAAATGTTGGTTTAATTGATCGCTTACTTTATGCCATTGGACTTTTATAATCTGGGTTCATCGCGTAGAAAAATTTAATTTAATCGGTAGCTACCTTGTATTTTCTCATGGACGTAATTATTTTGAGCTAATGTTATTATTTAATAAAATGTATGCATTTATTAAAAAATTCATAGGTTCCGGTAGCCGTTAGTGGGCACGTTTCTGAGTGCTTCCACGTCTGTATTTAACTATCAACTATTCCCTGAATAACCTAAGGTCTTTATTTTTCCAGAGACTTCTAAACTTTTCAAAATGTTGATTTAATCAATTGCTACACGAGTGCCTAATGCTTGGATTAGGAAAGAGAAGCCGGCCGGAACAACCAAGCACGCAATTTAACGTTTTGACTACCAGGTCTATCCCCTCGCACCAATTTCGTGACGGATGGTTTTTGTAAATAAAACGTTTTTATTGCAAGACGTGTAAGATTATGGAATCGGAAGAACGATATGGGAATTGAATAGCAGATTGACGCTCTGATTCATTTTATGCCGCTGTCCGATGCCAACTTAATAACGCATCCATGAGGAGCGTGTAAAGCCTGTGGCAACAGTTCTGGTGATCTCAGCAGGGCGTAAAGAGCGGCAGTTGCGGAGGAGTGTGTTCTTGGTGTGGGGGGGAAAGCACAGCGGAGGCAGGAGATGCGCAGCGGTGTGGGCCGAAGGAGGTGGAGAAATGGGAGGAAGGGGAGGTGGTAAGGGGCAAAGAGCCGCGGCGACTTTGCAAAGTGGGCGTTATCCATGCAGAGAATACAATTACCCCCGCCCATCGACCAACTGCCTGGGAGGCGACCTCTCCCAACCATTACCTTCTCCCCCTCCCTCGCCACATCTTGCGAAAGGAGACCGGAGCGGAGGAGGGGCTGGGTGGGGATGGAGGTGGCGGAGAAGAAAAAGAATCCCGCTGCCTTTCTCCTTTCCTCCTCCTCCCAACCCCCATCCGGAGTGCCTGCGCATTGTTACCAACACACATTCCCACCCAGCCCCCCCCCGCCTACCTGCCTACCCCTCCTCCCCTCACCAATCTCATGCGCTCGGAGTCAACCACTCCCACCTACTCGGGAGAAGGAGGTAAGGAAGTGAAAATGCATCAGCCATACTTGTTTACTTGCGTCCAGGAGGAGAGAATCTCTCGCGGGGCTGAGGGGGATGAGTTAAAAAAAGCCTCTTCCCCCCCCCACTTGATTTCGGAGACCGGATTTGTGGGGGGCGGTTGGTGGGAGGGAAGTAAGGGGGGTTGCGCAGTGGGTAGCAGTCTTCGTAAGGACGCGCGGAATGTGACGTGTAAGGAGTGTGTGAGAGGGAGAGAGTGAGAGAGATGGAGGTATGCATGTATAGACTCGTGCGAGGGGAATAAAAAAGTTATATGAGCCAACGGAGTTCATGCAAGCTTGCGTGGTGGGAGAGAGATTTCTCTCTTCGAGGGAATAGGTCGAGGAGATCTTCTGGGGGGGATGAGAGAAGAGGGGTGGGTGTTAAGGGGAGTGCCCTCTTGCGAGGGAGGCACGCAAGGCCGTCTCCTCTTTGTGGTGTCGGGAGATGGCCGGGGGGTGAGGGGAACGGAGGGGAGAAGGACGGAATGGGGAAAAAGGCAGAGGGGGGGCTGACGAAGATGTAAGGAGGCGGGAGGCGATGCCTCGCCGGCCAAGTGGTTTCGAAAACCTTAGACTCGCTCGACGCTTGCCCTGTGGTGGTTGCACGGCGAGCCTATTCCCCCTTCGCCGCAGCGTGTGAGTCACTCACCCTCTTCGCGGCCAAGAAGGCTATGATAAAGGTCTGGTGCCTCTCCTTACTCTCACTCTCTTCCTCTTGGTCCACCCTCTACGTCACCCTCTACGTCTCCCATCTACATCTCATTTTCCTCTCTGAACTCGTATCGCTCTCTCTCGATGTCTCCCATGCCCGTCCCATGAGGTTCAGATTATAAGTAATCCCTGAGAACCTCTGTGGATTTCGATTCCCTTCTTCCTGCACATATTAAACGTATTCCTTAATTTTTAGGTGTTTCTTCCTATTTTTAAACTTTTATCCCTTTGCTGGCGGAGTGACACCGGTGATCAAGTATTTAAAACATTACGCTCGCCTGGGAATCATTATAGCCCCGTTTTACATTGGCAGGTTGGACTACCAGAATGAAATATGTGAGAAAGATATCACTACCCAATAATCCCTGGCACAATGCATAATCGCAACAAAACAGACGTAGCCACTCCTATTTTCTTTGTTCAAAAAGCAAAATTTTAAACTTGACTCGAACGTACCCAATATTGTATGATGTGGATAAGCATCTATGAGTGTAAGTGCAGGAGATATTTATGTGCTAATTATAATATGATCAAATTCAAAATTATATGTACTTTTAACTGAATACGGCTCTTGGGTCATGATTTTGATGTAAATCTAATATGTACAGCACATGGGAAAAGAGTATGCCAATCAATCAAAAAAATGTATGGTATAAAAAATAACTTTTCAAGTCAGCAACGTAATGTTACGGTCGATCCTGGCGGGAAAAGTACTTTATTATCTTCGATTGTCATTTTCTCCTTTCGTTACTTCTGGTACGAGTGTTTTCTTGATGAAATGTGATTTAACTTCGGGCCAACTCCTGCTCACATTCCATTAAACTAAAATACACTTTCTTACAACAAACTTAAAATTAATAGAATATAACTATAAATGTGTAGGTCGCGGTAGTCCAGGGGGTAGAGCGTTGGACTGCTGACCGGAGGGGCCCAGGTTCGATTCCCGGGAAAGGCACTCTGGGCACCTGCAGCTCCACCCAAGCTATATGTGATTATTATTCGGATAGTACCAGGTCTTCCTGGGAAACCATAACCGGCACAGGGAAAGGAATTGGCCCCCCTTCCCCGATGTGTGAATTTCACACGCCGTTGGGCTTAGTACTGGGTGAACTCTGCCATCATCTACCAAACCAACCTTCGGGTTGATTACTGCGTTTTATTATTATAAAGAGAAACCCCAATACACGAGATATTAGGGTGCTAAAAAACAGAATAAACTGAAATTGGTAGACTTTAGTAAAATCTCAATTCTGCGTTCGGTGTCTGTGGAAAAGTGAATTTGTTACTTTCATTGCATCATACCCACGTCCTGGAAACTAATTTTGTGTCCATAGATCCGTGAATACAACTAATTGAAATTAAATTATTGCAGTGCATGCGAAGAAATCTTTCCATCGCTTAAATTACATAAAATCGCAATTATCTGCAAACTTTTAGCAGATAGCGCATTCATTGTGGGTGGGGGGGATCAATTCCTGCTACATTCCTTATCAGGGAGATTAGTTGAGGGCAGTTGCATTTATCTACCACGTAGATGTGGATAGATGTGCATCTTAAGTTTTCAGATTAGTTTATGCGTCGATTTCGTCAAAAGGCCTCTGACTTACTTCCCGATGGCTAAGTTTTTGGCATTGAATTTGTGAGATGTTAGAAACTCGGTGTGTGATGAACGCTCCCTTCTTCATTTGTCACGCCTGCTTCCGCTATGCCTTGAAACGAGCGCAATACGTGAGCGGAACTAAGCTTCTCAGGATTTCCTGTAAGAGTTGAAGCTACTATTCTCATCCTCCATCATTCATACACACTGGAGACAAATAATCGAAACCAAGAGCTCGAAAAAATTTAATAACCTGAATATTTAAGTTTTGATGTATTCATATAGCGCAACATTTAATGAAAATGTGTGTATCGTAGACATTTATGTGCATGAGGGTCGTATATGAGCTAACATTTTTCATGTGTATGCATGGACTAATATTTTTAAATTAATGGCTAATGCTCTACCACTCCCTGCCAACCGCCCTTGCGAAGGCTCGCGGGGTATTACGTGGATGTAGATGTAGAGGATTGACGATTGTTTCTAAGCTTTTCTGTCATTTCACCAGGATGCGAATTATTGAAAAGAAAACACTTAAACTTGAGTATACATATATGTACGATTATATCCGACTCGTAAACCGGATATACGACTCGTATATCCGGTTTTCTAGAAATACGAGAGAGAGAGAGAGAGAGGATAAAGCTTAGCCTCGTAGAGAGGCTGAAGCTTACCATTAAAATTGGAGAGTAAAAAATTAACAAGGTGGAACAGTTAACGTATCACGGAAGTGTTTTGGATCACTACGTTCAAAGTAGTAGGGACGTAAGGAGAAGAATTGCGCTGGGCAAAGAGGCTTTCACAAGGAGGAGGGAGTTGATGACAGGGACGTTGGGTAAGGATGTTAAGAAAAGACTCGTAAAAACTTTGATGTGGAGTGTAGTTATGCACGGCTGGGAAATATGGTCACTAAAGCAGGATGATCGGCATAGATTGGAAGCTTATGAAGTATGGGTGTGGAGAAGGATGGGGAAGGTGGAATGGACTGAAAGGAAAACAAATGAAGAAGTTCTATGCATGGTGGTAGAGGTGATGGGAGGGTTGGGTGAAATCATAAGGATGCAGCAAAAATGGATGAAAAGCATATTGATCAGCAGTAGGATGTTTAAGACTATAGTAGAGGGGAGAATAATGATTCAGCGGTGGCTTCTACATCTACATCTACTTAATACCCCGCAAGCCGCCGCAAGGGCGTGTGGTGGGGGGTGTTAGGACACCACCCGTAATTTAGAAAAAAAAGAGAAAAAAAAACCGCATGCAATAACCACAAAATCATATATAAAAAAAAAATTTGCATAAATTCATGCATGAACACTTACACCCCACACACATGCAAACACTCAATCTACACCTTACATACACATGCACCTGAAAGCATACCTTACATCTCTATAGTGTTTAATTTTGTTCCCACTTGTAAATTCAACGTTTTTAATATTTCTAAAGTGACTTCGGTTTCTTACTATTATGATTTCTGATTGTTCGGGGAAAGAATGAGTATTTGTACCTATCTGTCCTGGAATCTATCTCCCTTAGTTTATCTTTGTGGTCTGATCTACCTAAGTAGTGTGGGGCCATTATAATTCTTTCAGTGTCATAGTTAAACTCGTTTGTTCTGAACCTTTCTAAAAGTCTAAGCCTCGCTTGTTCTCTCCGCACTTCAAGTGGTTCCCAGCCTAAATCCCCTAAGAGACCTGTCACACTTGTGTTCTTATCATAACAATTTTTAACGAATCTAGCGGATTTTCTCTGGACTTTATCTAATTCTTTTTGCCAAATTTTCTCCCACGGATCCCAAATACTTGCGGCATATTCCAAATGAGGTCTAACTAGAGCAAAATAACACCGCTCTTTAACTTTTTCATTACATTTCATTTGACTTGACTCTCCTTTGTAATAATGGTGCTCAAATATACACTCACATCTAAATACAAGTGTGTATACCTCAAACTGCCACAAATGCGCGTGGCAAAGGCTGCTAGGGCACCAACCATTCGTGAATAATTAACAGCCAAGTGGAAGTAGTTAAATGGCCAATATGAGGCAACAGCATAGCGGACAATTTTGCGACTGATACGCCCGAGATTACAACCATGGAAATAACTAATAACTGAAATAACGCCGGAGATAATACAACCATGGAAATAGCTGATGACATTATCGACCAAAAAACCTTGACGAATGCTGTCTTGAAATCTAAAAATACAGCACTCACTGCGTACTTCCACCCTCGGATTCCAAGATATCATCAATAAACCAGCCCACTTATGTTTCATATCATCTTATTTTACTAAAGCCGTGCTGCTTGCGTTAGAGTATGTGTCTAATCGAGGAAAACATTACAAATAATGACATTGGCTAAAATTAACCAGGATATCTTTTTCGGGAAAGGAAATCGATCTGTAATTTTGGACTCTCCCTTGCCGCCACCTTTGAAGGGTGGCGTATGTGAGCCAGTTTTCACTCGCGAGGTAGTGAACCTTACGATATATATCGAGTTTTCAAAAGGTTATTGAGGGGTGTTGTCTTCTTCATTGAGTTTTTTTCTGTATTCCAGTGGCGATTTCTTCCTTGCTTTTAATTTTACTTATGTTTCGAAGTTGTTTTTGTAATACTTATGGGGAAATACTTAGTCACTCATGTACTCATCTCTATTTTTGGCCTAAATGATCTGAAAAAATTGGTCGCGAGTCAAACCGGGTGGTCTGTACCTTTGTAATTGCCTTTATTTCTTTTTAATACTTCGCGACGACGGTCTAGACCGCTCGTTCCACTCACCAGTTTGAAAACACCTGTGGCTTCAGGCCTTTGGTGTTGGACGTACGGGGTAGCCGCATGTACTCTTTCATAAAACCAAAAATGCTTGGGAATGCATTCTCCGTGGGTTACATTAGTGAATCCCTCCCATGGATTGGGCATGATCAATTATTCCCTTCATGCGCAATTGGTCTGGAGTTCCCAATACTCTCTCATGGCCATAATTCTTTGCATGATAGAGCGTAATGTGAATTGTTAATCGGGGAGTTGGTTCGACAGCAGGGACTCTTCCCGATAATAAGATCGTGACTAAGGATGAGAGGTTAAGCAGATATGCGCCTACCCGATATAGGCGCGGACCATATACAGTCCATATCCCTCTCACTTTTGAAAGGCGATGAGCTGAATTCTCTTCTCTTTGAAACCATTGATTACTTGCTTAGCTCTTCCTTGTACAACATACCCTCTCTTTTAAAATGTCCGTTACTTGGGATTTGGCAAATAGGTCATATATGCTGTTTCATGTCCGCTCTCATGCCCTACACCTCTTTTCGTCTTTCGAAAGTCTACGTCTACACAACACTCTTATGTGTCTGTATGCCACTGGGTGTCACATTCCCTACCTATGACTCTAAGAGCGGAGAATATGAGTCGCATGTCGATGTGATAGTTGAATTTCCCCTTTATACTTTTCAATTCTGCATGACCTGTCTTGTTACGGTGGGGACCTGTCGTATAAATGATTGTGGTTCTTTTTTATACCCTCTTTTCGAAAACAAACAACTAATTTATTTGGTGAATTAACTTATTTTTTATTTTTAAAATTAAATTTTCTAATGTGTACCCCCATTAAAATTTTACGTCGTGTAACATGCAAGTACTTACCTGGTTTGAAAGACTTTACTCGAGTCCATCTAATATATAATTTATCTTATCTTATTTTTTTCCGAACATTCAGTGCTTTGCATTGTCTGTTATTTAATTCTAACTACCATTCTTTACACCACCCCTATATCTGTGGTCTAAATTGTCAGTGAGGAGCAACGTAACTGCTGGTGTCCTTATTTATCTGTACATCACTGGTCGTCTGCAAATGATCTAATATTGTTGCTAACGCGGGAGTTTAGGTCATTAATTCATAACAAGAAGATTGGGGGCACTAAAACACTTACATGCGGCGCTACTGAAGTTACGTGTTTTTTTTAAATAAGGAGCGATGTTTTCCTCATGCTCCTTCAGAATTCTAGCGGGTGTTTCTTCTGGACTTGGGGCTTATTCGGTTTTATATTTCGGAGCTGTCTCTCTATTACCTCCTGGGACAATATAGGTCATTCATGTGCTCGTCAGGTGTTTTGGGCACTTCATTTTGTGCTCCTATAGTTTTGGTGTATCTCCAAATATTCGCCTAATATTTTGATTTGAAAGGTACGTAAAACTTTGCGCTTAATCTTTTTCGGGTTTGCTAGGCATGTTGCGGGTTTACCTTCTGACAACTCCATTATTTATGTAAAACTTAAAAAGATGGGTCTCTTAAATTTAAAAAAATAGCATGCAGGATATCGGCAAATAAATACTCCACTTATTCTAATTATCTCCTACTTGATGTCATATCTATTTTGCTTTCTAATGGTACGCGGAAAAACATAATTTTAAATCTAACCGTTCTACTATGCATCTCCCTGATCTAACTTTGGCGATCTGATTTACCGTAGTAAGTCGGGACCGGAAATATGTCTTTAAAATCCTCAGAGAAGTGACCTGCCTCAAATTTACGCTGTAAATTTAAGCCGTAATTAAGCCTGCAGTCAACTAGTGGCTCCCATCCTATTTCTTGTAATAGTGTCGTGACAGTGCCTACACTACCTTGTTCATAATAACTTTTCACAAACCTAGCTGTTTTACGTAGCACTTGATCTAGTTTCTAAGTCAAATCTACCTGGGGAGGATTCCATACAAGTGGCATACTCTAGGTGGGGCCTAAATAACGTTAGATAACAAAGCTCCTGGACCATTTCATTACAATTACCAAGTATAATTTTTATGAATCGTAATTTTTTATTTGCTTTTCCGCAAATTTCACGAATTTTTTTCCCCAGGACATATCTTTAGTTATTGTTACACCCAAATATTTTACCGTTTCTACGTTTGTTATGTTGGTTCCCTATATAGTGTGTTATTTACACAAATATTCATACAAATACACACATATATGCCTGTGTGCATTATGCAATAAATTGAACAATTATTATTACATTGTGGTCTTAAAAGTATTTCAGTGCTAGGATTTGATTTTGTATGCTTGCGTTCGTTTCATGTGAGGAAAGAATAAGTACTGCTGTCCGTGATGGTGTCCATCTCTCTAATTATATTTCTGCGGAAGAATGCTCCATTTTAATTTGGATTCATAATAATTTCCTCGGTGACCGCTAACAGCCGGAGAGGCCTGTGGCCGAGCACCTGTCTCATGCGCACAACTTTTAGTTCATATGTGCGTTTTAGTATTTATTAATTTATGTGGAGAAACACTCGTACAAATATAAACATGTTCGAATTTGTTATGAGTGTTTATTTTGCGAGGAAAGGAGGAACACTTGAACCTGTCTTTGAGGGCGTCGGTCTTATTTAATTCTGGTGGTCGAAGCTACCAGTATAATTTGTTGCCATAGTAATTCTTTTGGTGTCACATGAAAACTATGATGCCCAGCTCCGTAATGAAAGTTCAACTCTTGCTTTGGGCTGCACTTAGAATACGTCTTAAGCATTTGGGACCCATCTAAAAGGGAGTTGATTGAGGAGATGGAAAAGGTTCTCAGGAGGACCTCTTGGTTTGTGAAGAAATGTTACGATAAGAAAGCTATCGTAACGCAGTTAATTGAGGAACTAGGATGTGAGTCCCTCCAAACGAGAAGGGAAAAGACGAGACTAAGGCTCTGAGAAAGGAACAGGACACTCGATTTTACTTATGACACCGAAGAAATCATTAAGGCCCCTCATTATACCGGCAATTGGACAATTCGGTTAAGATGTAGATGTAAGATAAGAGAGATAGGCTGCGGCACCAATTTGTGAAGGGTCTCTTTCTTTCCTCTTGCGATTCGCTATCACAACAAACACAAAGCCCAACGACGTAAAAACTAATGCCAAGCACTAACCTCGAACACATCCATTTAAATAGTTGCTGAAGGCTAGTGGCTTAACTCTCCCCCTTCCACACACCTCCTGGACGGATTGAGGTGTAAGGTGGAGATAAATATGCATCAAGACTCCTCGCTATTATAAATTTACATCCACTTGACACGCGCCAAGCCACCACTAAGGAGAGGGTGATTCCATTCCAGGCATGCAACATCCAGGTTAAATATTATGAAATTATTAGTTGCCAATAAATTTGTAAAATGATTCATATGATGTAAACAAAAGCTATGTACACTCCGGTAATAAAATGTACAACACTTCTCTGTACATTAGAGACGAGCTGTAAACAACAAGAAGAACAATAAAATTAGGGTAAGTAAAACAATGACAACATACTAGTCTACTATTAAGAATATTTTTGTCAATTTTGCGGTCGTTTGTAATTAAAAGCTGCTTGATTTGATTCCAGATTGTGAAAGGCCATCATTTTTCACGCAGTGGTACAACATGTAATATTAGTGTTTTATTTGTAAATGTGTGGATTGGTAGGGATTCAAATTCACTGTAACAATCATTTGCAAATTGGAAATGCATGTGTGCATCTACGCTACAGTTCCTTTCTCAACTTCGGGAACTAAGTGTTATGTCGTCCGAATAATCGTTGGAATTTGTTTATCTTGAGCCGAGCTCATTGCTTGTTAGCGCAACTCTACGACCCAATGGCCATGCCCTAAAAATAATTCCACGCCTGGCGCAGGATTCGCGTTAATGAAATAAGTTCTGTGAGTCACCGAACTGAACAGGTTCGTCATAGGAAAATTGGGAGGAGAAGTTTTGAACACGAAGGAAAGGAAGAGACGGAATCTGAGGAAACTTCCTTCGAGCGAAATGACAATTTCGCATTCCACAGCGGAGCCACTAACCAACCCTCCCCTTTGACCAAGAGGCAGGAGTAATCAAGCCATCAATCAATGCGGCCCTATGTTCTACGTCTACGAAGGGTCGATCCATCTCTTTCTCCTTTCTTCCCTTCTGACAGCAACCGCGGCAGCAAACCCCTCTGTAAAAGACTCGCACTCAACCCCCACGTTCCCTTCAGCCAGCCGGCCTCTCTCTCTCTCTCCCTCCCTCCGTATCTCTTTCTTGTCTAACCTCTCCCCACCCCCTTGCCCCCCCCCCCCTTCCACTTCCACACGGCGACCTCTCTCGCAAACATATAGCTTCCCCTTCCCTCCTTTCCTCCCCCCCTCCCCGTTCGCCCTGCTCACCCCATCCGCCCTTACCCCATCTCCCCTCCTTTCTCCGGCCGTAGTTCGCTAATCCCCCTCTCCCCTTCTCCCCCTCGGTTCGCCTTTCATTTGCTGCGCGGTAGTCGGTCATCTTTGCAAAATAAAAAAAAGATATCACGGGCTGACTCCCACATTAGGCTTCATTCACGATCTAAGGTTCATTTCTGATAGGGCGAGCCGTGATTATTTATATCCTTAAAATATAAGCGAATTTTGAAGCTGTATTTTCCCCCCACATTGATGTTATTTAGGCACCGAATGTCGCAGCAAAATACGCGGTAATGTGTGTACTTCGTTGTATGGGGCGCTTATGATTTAGCGATTAAGTTCGTTGTATCGAAAATTTTTTCAAATAGAGACGGATTACGATTCGAGAAATGTACACTATCAATGCCTCTGGGTTGGATGGGAGAATTTCTTCTATGTAATACGTATACCAATCTACGCAAAATAGAATTTCGGTATTGCAAAAACCGTTACTTTACTCGAAAGTATTTCGTAATGATGAATGTAAATGTTGGGTGAGAATGGGATACTGGGCACTTAGTAGGTGAATGTTATGAATTCCGAGTGCCAGACTCGGGTTGAAGTTTTAAGCCATTGGACTTCAGGGAATAGAAAATATAAAAATGTATTGATAATTATAAGTGCGAGTGTCCCAGACGCAATATTATATTGGTTTGTCTTACCTTTTTATGTCGATTACGACTTATTTTCATGAAAAATCACGATGAAATCTATGAAGAAGTTTAACCTATGCGTCATAGTAATTTTTCATACTCGTGCGTATCAATAAGTCTAAGCATATTTGGACGCGTCCACTTTTGCCCACTTTTGAACGCGAAAATTGTCGATAATATGTTGAAGCTCCAATATAAAGTGTACTGGTATCCCAGAATTAATATTGGGTCGCCTTTCTATGAGGCTATCGTATTCTCCAATTAGCGTGTTTATCAGGGAATCACTAACGTCCTCCACGCCATAACTGGTTTGCGTCTGGGAAAAACGTCTCCTGCTATACTCGTAACCCGTCGTTTTTCTATTGGGAAAAACCTACCCCGGAATGGTCTTCGTCATAAGTCTTCTTCCCCTTTTGTCAGCTCCACCTTCATCCCAGTCCCTCCCGTCTCGAATGAGGCAGGCGTGCCTCCTCACGCGCTAGTGCGGAATACCTCCTCTCGGCCGGTTGCGCCCTGTTCCCTCCCCAGCAGAGGTCGACCTTCTAATTTCTTCATTTATGCCATCCGGGTACAGTGCAGTAAAAATTTCAACTCGTTTCGTTTGGCCCGCCACTTCGTTTTGGATGTTCGCACAAACATCACACCACGTTGAGAATAGATTATACCGAAAAGGTATTCAGTTTTTGTGGTTCATTAGCTCACCCGTTCGGGTTTTTTTGGAACGCTGTTGCCAAGAGAATCGCCACTTGACGCGAAATATCGGTGGTCATGTTTTATGTGTCTTATGGAAAAGGTTTCTGCATTTATTAAGGTTTTGCTTCAAATGTTTCGTGCGGTATGATTGGTAGAAATGTTTTGTTAACTTCTGCACCGTACCCTGGAAGCGGCCCATGTGGCGCGTGGCAGGGGTTGTTGGGTCATTGGCCTTCATTAAATTGATGAAATACTGTTCGAGGCTAGTGGTCTGCAGCTTGGTTCATCGGTCGTGATGTCTTCGTTGTTGGGCATCTTTTTCTATGCGATCGCGAATCGTATGAGAAATTAAAAGTGTTCCTGATCTATTTCCGCTGCGGTCTATATCACTTCGTTGATCGTCGCGGAGCCACTAGTTGAACGTAACCTTAAATACAGGTTAAATTTACTTCGTAAATTTGAGGCAGGTTACTTCTCTGAGGATGTTAAACATATTTTAGATCCCGAATTACTATGGTAGATCAGATCACCAACGTAAAATCAGGGAGACTTATTTTAGAATGGATAGACTTAAAATGCCGTTTTTTCCTCGAACCAATTGGGATTAAAATAGATATGACAGCAATTGTTTGGGGGTAATTAGAATTAGTAGAGTATATATTTGCCGATATCCTGCATGTTTTTATGACATATTTTAGATCCCGAATTACTATGGTAGATCAGATCACCAACGTAAAATCAGGGAGACTTATTTTAGAATGGATAGACTTAAAATGCCGTTTTTTCCTCGAACCAATTGGGATCAAAATAGATATGACAGCAATTGTTTGGGGGTAATTAGAATTAGTAGAGTATATATTTGTCGATATCCTGCATGTTTTTTTATTCAAGGGACCCTTCTTTTTAACAGTTCTACATCATGGTTTGGATATGCGTATCCTGTTATTGAATATTGTTGCATGTGAGTTGCACTTTCTTTCTTGCGATTAATATTTTTTAGGTGGATGATCAAATTAATATTTGTTTAGAGGTAATATGATTGGGATTGGGCATGCATGGCTGGTGACCTAAAACCCTAAGCCACACGCCCCTGCGGCGGCTTGGGGGGTATTGTGTGGTATACACTTGGGTTATAAAAATAGCCGCGTAATGCGATGCCATAAAATTGAATTCGCGAAACAATTATGCCTCACGCACAATTATATCTTTCGAAAAGAAAAGGGAAACTACCATGATGGCACCCAACTACATGTACATCTACATAATACCCCGCAAGCCACCGCAAGGGCGTGTGGCGGGGGGTGTTAGGTCACCACCCGTAAAAAGGAACAATACCACATGGAAAACAACTACATAGAAAATTACACCCACACAGCCTTCATCCAGCACTCATGCAAACACATACCATAAACTAACAAACTACTGCACCCCAGGATGCAGTACGATAGCCATCCAACAACACGCAAGCTAGGACACAACAAGCAAGAATGCGAAACTCCACCACCACATGAACATGAATAAGTGTATCTACTTATCTAGTGTATTATTATACACTAGACAAGTTTATTGCATATAAATTCGAAAAAAATTGGGAATCTAAGATTTCTACAAAGGTGATTCGATCTTAGAATAAATCTGAAGGTGACAAATTGACAAATAGGCGTGTCACGTCCTAATTTAGCCATAATTAGTTAATGTAGGCGGTATAGCAATTTCATTTCAGTCACTACATCCTTGGCTTCCATTTAGTTTTAGATATTTTGTATGCCAGATATTTTGGAAAATTGCTCCCGATTTTGTGGAAATTAACGCGACTACTCCAATAATAACTATGGGATAAGACGACTCCTTAGGGGGTCATTAGTAGATCATGGGAAACTTAAATATTAACATTCGGTGCCATATTAATTAAACAGCGGACCTAATTAGTCCTTTAAATGATATGTATAATAGCCAGTTGCTTGAAATAATATCTTCACTGCATGATTCCTGCGTAAAAGAGGAATTCGAGTCGATGCGGAAAAACTCTTGAAGTTGTTTTCTTTAAGATTTAATTTTACTTCCAACGACAACTATGGTTATTACCAATTGTAGCCAATTTTCTTCCTCTGCATGTACGTGTGTAGTCAGCAAATTTGTCGTGGTCGTTTTTATTAAGCTTATTGGACCGCTTCCAAATGAATGTAGCATCTAATGGTATACATTTCTTATATAGAGTTAAGTTCGTATTGAACTTTGTTTGTAAGCGTTTCGCGTTTTCAGTTGGTGTAAAAATATTATCAAAATTCAAAAATTAACCAAGAAAATGCGCAATAGAGAGAAAGCGAGTAGCAAATTAATGTTATTACTCTTTGAATATTGCATTGATCAATTCGTTAGGTTTATACCTACGTGACACAGTTCGTCGTATTACGTTTCGCTCGTAAACCAAAAACATCCTTCGGTAATTTGTTACCAGTGTCTAATATTTTATTGATACTTGTAGTTCAACCTCAAAAACTTGTTAAATACTCTTATTTAATAAGATATTGTTGAACTATTTTAATGTTTTATTAGAGTTTTACTTATACTTAAAATACCAATTCAAGTATCTGGAAAGGGTGAGTTCCAGATGGTTGGTGCTTTTCTAAAAATGCAATCCCATGGTTAAAAATAATCGTTTTGACTGTAGGTTGGGGCAAAGTTTAGAGAGAGGCCCTGGTTATTCTGATATTGGGCTAGAAAAGCCATAATGTAGTTTTGGAATCCAGTGGTAACTGTGTTGATTTTTCTCTAGGAATAAATAACAACACAGTCATTAATTATAAGTCCAAAATAAACAATAATTTATATATGCGCGTTTTACAAACACAAAGAGAATGTAACAAATTCAATATTAGCTGTAACAAGCAAATCAAAAGCTTCTCATTACAATAAAATGAACCTGAGTTAATAATTTCAATCTCCTATCCATTAATTAGAGCACATAGGAATAGTTTTAAAACATGGTAAAGGTAAAAACTCTAGTAAGTCACTTTTGCCCTCGTATTTCGTTTAATTTAATTCATAACTTGTCACTTCACCAAATTTGAGTGAAAATATTCTTGATTTGTTTGCAACGAACTTATCAGAAAAAGGCCTAAATATAGAAACTACAAGGTCTGTCCCAAAGATAGTAGGACTTATTTTTTCCCAGATGGACGGTCCGGCGGAGTTTCTCTGACTGGGTTCAAGGGAGGGGTGTCTGGGGGAAGGCTGTAGCCCGGTGGCAGTTGGCTCCCAGTGTGCGGATCGTTCGTTTGCGAAACCTCTGCAACGTGACCTTGTCACACTCCGTCTTGAATCGGTTGTTGGAACAGCGCCACGCCATCAAATTTTGCTTGAAATTGGGCAAAACCGGGTAAGAGACTCATGACATGCTCAAGGCAGCCTATCTACATCTACATCTACTTAATACCCCGCAAGCCGCCGCAAGGGCGTGTGGCGGGGGGTGTTAGGACACCACCCGTAATTTAGAAAAGAAAAAGAAAAAAAACCGCATGCAATAACCACAAAATCATATATCCAAAAAAAAAAATGGCATACATTCATGCATGAACACTTACACCCCCACACACATGCAAACACTCAATCTACATCTTACATACACATGCACCTGAAAGTATACCTACAGCTTTGCAGTGTTTAACTTTGCTCCGACTTGTAAATTCAATGTTTTCAATATTTCTAAAGTGACTTCGGTTTCTTACTATTATGATTTCTGATTGTTCGGGGAAAGAATGAGTATTTGTACCTATCTGTCCTGGAATCTATCTCCCTTAGTTTATCTTTGTGGTCTGATCTACCTAAGTAGTGTGGGGCCATTATAATTCTTTCAGTGTCATAGTTAAACTCGTTTGTTCTGAACCTTTCTAAAAGTCTAAGCCTCGCTTGTTCTCTCCGCACTTCAAGTGGTTCCCAGCCTAAATCCCCTATGGTGATAACGTCATGGGTAGATCGGGTGTTTTTGGGTGGTACAAGTTGTTAGGGGAAGGCAGAGAAGATTTCGAAGACGCCGAACGTTCAGGACGCCCCTCGACCACAAGAGTGACGAAAATCTTGAAAGAGTGAAGACTTTATTGGACGGGCATCGCAGATTAAGTGTTCGCATGGTTTCTGATGAAATTGACATCCCTACAAGTGATATGCATTGACTTGTGACCGGAAACGTGGGCATGAGAAAGGTGTGTGCGAAGTTGGTGCCGCGAGTGCTCTCTGACGAGCAAAAGGAAACTCGCACGCGGATCAGCCAGGAGCTTCTCGACCATGCGAGTGAGGATCCAAATTTTCGTCCTCAGCCTTCTTCATCTTGCCCTGCCTCAAATATGTGCTGAAAGAGGACATCGGTGGAAGCGTTGCAACAGGCCGGGATGAGGGATATTAGCAGCATTCAGGGCGCCGCCTTCCAAAAGGGGAGTGGGGCGTGATGAACCCGATGGTAGCATTTTGTGAACGTACAAGCGGTGCTACTTCAGAGACTGTTGAGTGGATGTATCAATTCTGGCGACAATATTATTTAAATCGACTTAGTCCTACTAATTTTGGGACCGACCCTGTTTAAGGAAATTGGTTCATCGCATTTAAAGGGCTCGTTTTTATTCATTCATTTCCCGTGTCTTCCATGTAATCGCGTGTTTTCTCTCTCAATTCTTTCCTTTTCCACTATCCCTAACTGCTTTTTACACCATTCTTTGATAATTCCATCGCTTTATACGCTCTAATAATGTGAATCCTGGTTGAACAAACAGAGCAGTAAATGCTAAGTTCTTAAGTGTTTATTTAAATTTAATAAGTTTATTTGAAAAATGTTTGTACTTATTTAAAAATGAGATTGTAATTACTTGAAGTACGTGATACAGTGTTCATTTGTAAATTTCATGGACGATAATAAAGACCGAAATACTGAAGATGCGTGGAAGCACTTCTTTTACATCACGCGCTCGGCAATCAACAGGCTCATTTTAAGGTAATTTATACACGTAAATGTAACGCGGAACGTAGATAGTACATCGCGGTAGTTAGATAGTCGCCAAGACGTCAATGGCCATGTCACGCCAAGATGGAAATTACAAGGAACGATATTTCTAGGAACGAGCGAAATGAGATCACGTGTGATGGAGTTTTTGAAAGATTGGTTCGGGACGAAATAATATTCCAAAGGAAGCGGTTTTTCTAGACAAAAAAAGTCTTCGACACAGTATCTCTTAGGAAACCACTCACAAAGCTAGAAACCTGTGGCATAAATTAAAATATTCTAGGCTGGATTAAAGACTTTTTGACTGGTCGCGTAGAAGGGGTAGTCATAGATGGTGTTATCTCTAATGCAGCAGAAGGTATTACGGGTACTTCCCTGGGAAGTGCCGTCGGACCCCTTATATTCCTTTTTGCGTTAGCGACATAAACTCCATGGCTAACTCATAGTAACATAGGCATGCTTTAGACGACATAATGGTTTATAGAGATATCTCCCCTTGTCCTGAGGATAAAATATAGCTTCAACAGATGATCTCAATGCTATGCAACGTTGGTGAGACAATCAGCAATTCTAATCAAACTTAAAAAAGTGCGTTGTGATGAATTTTTGGAATAGGAGTACTTCCCTGCTGCATCAGAAATGAAAAGTGTAAACTCGATTAAATACTTGGGTGTTACCATTTCTCACGACCTCTCCCGAGGGCTAAATATTCGGGGAACATGTGGATTGCTAGGAAAAAATTAGGATTTATCAGAATAAATATGAGAAAACGTGACGAGAAGGTATTGCATTGCTATATTTCGCTAGTTAGATCTCATGTAATAAATGCTAATAGTGCTCGTATATGGGATCCTTATGAAGTTCATTTGTTTTGCGAATAAAATCGCGGGCAGTGTAGAGAATCTAGATTTGTAAAATGTTTTTATGACGAATGTACTGGTATATCTAAATGTATGGAAGAACTAGGCTGGGAATCATTCACGGGGCGAAGGTTAAATGACAGATTGACAGACAAATCTTAAAAATGTATTAGCCCCATCGTAATACGGCAGTAGAGATAAATCACAATAGGGGAATAGGGCATTTTCTGTTTATTCTAGTAAATAGCCTAGTATTTTGTCATTATTGCTGGTAAACTTATTTTATTGTTCTTCTTGTTACTAATTGCTCGTCTCTAATGTGTAGAGAAGTACGTTATACGTACCAAACTTAGACACCCTAGTGCATGTGCCTGAAGTAATCGTTTTCTACGTTATTTGAATTATTTGACATGCATATAAATTTTCATTAATATAAATAACCCACGATTCACCAAAAAGGTATGTGGTAGGGGGTCCAAGCAGAAAGTGGGATTGGCAAGATCTAAGGGAGAGGAAGGGTGGTTAAAGGGTTACGTATTCGTTAAAAAAATCTCAAAAAGATATACAAATCCATGTAAATGCTAGCGGAAAACCTATTTCCAATACTGTCCCTAAAAATTAAGAAAGACTTAATTTTTTCTCATGCCTTTTATTGAATCACCCCCTGCCACACACTCAATCGGTAACTTGCAGGGTACTATTTAGACGTTTATATAGAGTATTAACCGTATATCTAACATTGAACTCCAATATGTGTTCTACCTTTTAAACTTAATGTTAGTATTAGTACGGCCAGGGAATATTACTTCCCAATCCATTACAATCCTTACCATTTTTTGATATATCCTACAATTGTCCCCGTATGAAGTTTCCCAAAACGAAGGGGCCATCGACCAGTCGATCGAGATGTACATCTTGAGGTATCCGGTGTCTTATTGCTGTACTAATAATAATGGTAATCTACCCGAAGGTTTTAATTAGTAAGGCTACAGATCTTCCCCGAGTGTTATTTTAATATGTACAACATTCAGGGCCTGTTGTTAGATTTTAAAAGGTTTTGTACAAAGTTATCGCCCGAGATTTGAACCCAGGTCCCTCCAATCACGACCGACCCACGAGAATATCTCGCCACATTATTACGGAGATGGACGTGGAAAGTGTCAGATTCTTCATGAATGTCACGATGCTTATGAATATTATGTTTTTTTTCAAATAAGGTTCCATGTGATTTCCCATTTTAATAATGTTTCTGGTATTCTGACGACTAGACAGCGTCACAGGCCATGCTTTGGGATTGTATGTACAGGTACTACCTCCATTTTTATTGCGACAGTCAACGATTTGTGTTTTAAAAATTGTAGTCAATCAATCAATTCACCATCTTTCCCATTCATCATCACCCATTCATGTCAAGGTATTTATTTAATCTCCTTGACGTCTGTCATTGATCTGTACCACGTATCTCATCCGAGGTCCTCATCTGTAGTTCTTGCTCACTTTTCCATCGACAACTGCTTTCATCGGGCTATCGTATTTGAAAATGTATTCGACATGGCTGCCTCTTCTTTTTAGAGTTTTAATTAGACTTCTTTCTTTACCTTCTCTTCTTTAGCTATTCATCAGTCAATTTGATGCTCATCATTCTCTGGCAACACCACATTTTCACCGATTCCGATGGTCTCTTTTCCGCTGCTGTTATTAATAATGCCTAACTACTGTGTGGAAATTATGCTTTACACTTTATATGATTTTATGAAGTGACTGTTTATTATATATATGCTCTTAAAAAATGAAGGGAAGGTATTTTTTTTAATTTTAGGAGTCCATAAATTCCGTTTGTTCATCCAGGAGGCTCCCACTCTTTTCTAGGATTTTTCAATTGTCATTCAGCTTTATCTTGATTGCTCTTTGGTGGTTTCAAGCTGTTATTGATAGACTTACGAATTGGTTTTTTGGCTAGTTCACATCGTATGCGGCGAAAAGGAGATGAACTTGTGAAACTATTGTCGAATATTTAGATCATGGTATGAAATATATTGAAATCCTTTACACAGTACAGTGGTTAAAGTATTGACTAGATTTCTTATCTAAATGACAGTATGATTTTTTTATTATGTTAAAAATATGTCGCTTCCACTTCGTACTTTGATTAGCGAGATCACGGTAATAGTGTTGACATGATATCAGGTTTTAAATGTAGTTTTTTTACCACAAACGATAAGATATCAGAATAATCATCGACGATATACTTCAGGAAATAAGTTTTTATGCAGGGTAGCATAGTTTGTAGTAATATTATCTACGTCTACATCTATCCACGCCGCCGTAGGGGCATGTGGCGGGGAGCGCCAGGGCACCAGCCATACCTGTATGTCTGACTCTGTTTGTGACGGTGTCTATCAACGTTCTCGTAAGAACTCATTCTTCCCTCGCAAAATATGCAAGCATAACAAAATCGAACCAAAGAGCCTGAAAAAATTAAATTAACGGCGAAAATACTCTGAATGAAAAAAAATATAGAACAACTCGATTACGTAGTTGTAAAAGGGGTGTGGTAGTCCAGGGATTGAGCGTTGGAGTGCTGAAACGGAGGGCGCGGGTTCAATTCTCGGGCACGTCTCTCAAGGCACCCTCAGCCTCACCCGAGCAGTGTGATTTTTCGGCCACCACAATTTCCTGGAAAACCACCGGCGGCACAATGAAAGGATCTGATCCCTCTACCCTGATCTACATCTACATAATACCCCCGCAAGCCGCCGCAAGGGCGTGTGACGGGGGGTGTTAGGTCACCACCCGTAAAAAGGAACAAAACCACATGTGATGTGTTAATGACGTGTACCCTCATGTGTTAATTTCAAACGCTGTCGGGCTTAATACTAGGCGATGTAACAATTTCGGAGTGTAAAAATCATGATTTTTACACTCCGAAATTGTTGCATTTAAATGCACATTAGCGGATGACTCCGTTAAAAGTTACTGTTGCGGCATCTCCCGCAGTTTCTTTGGAACTAGGCGATGTCTTTCCCTCACCTGTCAAATCGACTTTCGGGTAAATAACTGTGGATTTACATATTTTTTTGTGATTAATAACGAAGAAAAACTTGGATTGTTATACTGTGTGCCTGATCACCACCTGCCACCCATCCTATGGGTGGATTGCAGAATACCATGTAGAATTAGTATAACCGATCTGGTGCTCATGAGAAGCGATGATCGTCTTTGCCTAAACGGCAAATGATCGTCTTTGCCGTTTAGGCAAAGACTATCTCCCTGAAACGGCAAGGCGTCTCCCTGCACCTTCACTTTCCCTTCATGCCGTCTCCACCACCTCGCTGAAGGTAAAATTTCTCCTTTCCTCCGCTCCCTCCCTCCCCCTCGACCGCCGCCCGCACCCCGACTTGTAAGTACATGCAGTAACTTGATTGGACAAACACGGGAAGCGTAGGCCCTGCTGTCTGCTGGACGTCCTTCAAGGCGAGCAGTCAATCCCCTCTCCCCTCGCACGTGCTTATCGTGAATGGCGCGCCTTTTGTGTTAAGTGGGCGATTAGCATCTGCACGGCATCCTGTCGAAGCTCCGAGATGACTCCCAAATGGCGTCGTCTTCTATGTTTGGCATGAAGGGACATGGGATTTGGGACTGACCTTAATGCATAGATAATATCGTCCCTCACGCCTCCCTCCGGGATGAATCGGTCATTCCTCGTGAAGCATCGTCATGCTGTTTTTGCAATTTAAAAATGGCCGTTGAGTTTAGGGTTACGAAATTGATTCGATTCCTTCGACGGTGACTTCGGCACATTGACTAACATCGTCTCACTTAAGAACTTGTCAGATTTTCTTAAAGATTCGCCATCTTCGTCCTCGATAACAGTCAATCAATTACTACTTAATACACATTTTGTGTAAACTCTTGGCTTCGAGTGAGAGCTCATTTCGCTGATTTCGGTATCTGCGGAGGTTTACTAAGCTGTCATTCACAACTTATCTCTCCTTGATAGAAGATCACGTGTGAATAACGTGATATTCTTAAATGATAGGAGGAATTTACTCCACCGCAACCAGCACGGGTTTAGCAAAACCACATCATGCGAAACACAAGCTGACTTCTTTCCTTGATGTCACTGAAATCGGGGAAATGAATTCCCGAATCGATGTTATACGAGGGCGGTTCAATAAGTACCCGTGTTAGAAATGAAGAAACCATTTGTTCAAAAACATTTTTTTTATTTTTCAACATAGTCTCCTTTTAGAAAGATACACTTCTCCCAACGTTCCGGCCAATTTTTTAACCTCTCAAAAAAATAGGATTTGTCGAACTCTCCAAAATACGCCTCTGTCTCGGCGATAACTTCCTCGTTTAAGCTGAATTTTTTTCCCGCGAGCCATTTCTTCAAGTTAGGGAATGAGAAAAAGTCGGGTGAATACGGGGGGTGCGGCAGCAATTAATAACGTAGTTCATGTAGTTTGGCGGCAACAACTCCGGATGAATGTGCTGGTGCGTTATCGTGGTGAAACAGCAATCGCGGCACCCATCGGGCCGACAATTTTTTCATCGCCAACTTATCATGTAAAATATTAACTGCCGTTTCGGTCGACACACCCACGGCCTCTGCTACTTCGCGCACTTTCGTTCGTCGATCAGCGAGAATCATGGCTTGGACGTTTTGAATTATAAAAACCTAACAAGCGACCACTACCCGGTATTGTTAAGCATTGGGACTAAACCGATAATAAACCTGGAAAGGACTAAACGACCCTCTCTCGGGTTAGCAAACTGGCCACTCTTCAGGGAATCTATCGTAGACTGCCTAGAAAAGAGCCGCAGCCCAGACACGACTGAGACGATAGACGAGATGGTAGCAGAAATAACAAATGCCATTGTGGAAGGCATGAAAAAAGGAATACCGATGGCAAAGAAACGGCCGTATGATTACCTCAAGCTAAGCGACGAGGTAAAAACCCTCATTAAAGAAAGAAATGCTCTTAGAAGATCATACTATCGCCTAGGCACCCGAGAACTTAAAAATAGGGTTAAAGATCTTAACAAAAAAATAAGGACTTCAATTGAGGAATCTAGGACTGCTAAATTCAATCAGCAACTAGCAGAACTAAATAAAAACAATCACTCCGTATGGAAGTTAGCAAAGAAACTACGGAAATCCCCTACCAGTGACCCAAGTATAAAAACAAAAACAGAGGCCCTGACGACGTCCCTAGAAAAGGCCAAACATATGGCAAAATTTTATGAAAACATTTTTACGACCAACGACCCGGGGGCCGAAAAAGCCGAAATTAAACCACTGAACAAAAACGACGCCGGGTCACCGGAGGGGCAACTAATTATCACACTGGATGATGTTGTTGAAGAAATAGCCAAGCTCCCAAACGGGAAATCCCCGGGAGAGGACAACATCACTAACGAAATAATAAAAAGACTTCCGGAAGCGGCCGCCCAGTATCTGGTAAGGATCTTTAACGCGTCAATCGCACTCGGATATTACCCGAAAGATTGGAAGGAGGCCTTGATCAAATGTATCCCTAAAAAGGGGGGGAAAACGCTAAAAGAGGAAAACTTGAGACCAATATCCCTCCTCTCGAGCCTGGGTAAGCTCTTTGAAAGGGTTGTAGCACCGCACATCAAGAGATACGCGGAGCTAAAGGAAGTCATACCACAAGAACAGTTCGGATTCCGCCAGGGATATTCAACCGAACAACAGATTCACAGAGTCACAGACTTCATAAGTGACGCTTACAACAAAAAAGAAAAAACCATCGGTATTTTCCTTGACCTATCTAAGGCCTTCGACAAGGTCTGGCATGGCGGCCTAATTCAAAAGATGGAGTTTTGGAAATTCCCCAAATGGATGATAAATTGGACAAAGTCTTACCTAGACGGAAGAACTTTTAAAGTCAAATGGGGCGAAGAAAAAAGCGACAATAAAACTGCCAAAGCTGGTGTCCCACAAGGATCCATACTAGGCCCTCTTCTATTCAACATTTATACAGCCGACTTTCCAAAGCACAGAAATGACTGGCGAAGTATAACTGCCCTCTATGCTGACGATGCCGCAATCCTGGTAAAAGGGAAAAACATGACCTCAGTAAAAGAAAGAGCACAAGATGCATTGGACGAGATAATATCGTGGTATAAAAAATGGAAATTGCAGATAAATACCCAAAAAACCAAAGCAATACTTTTCGTCCACCCAGGATCACGTAAAGCATCTTGTGAATGTATCAGGATTGGACAACAACCGATTGAATGGAGTCAAAGCATCAAATATTTAGGAGTGGACTTAGATGACAGACTGACCTTTAAAATACATATCAAACAGATACGAGATAAAGCGGCCGCAATAAGGTCGCAATTGGCACCGATTATCCGACAAAACGCCACCCCTAAGGAAATAAAAATTCTAATATACTCGGCAATAATAAGACCAACATTGACCTACGCAGCCCCTGCGTGGATGGGACTACTCAGTAGATCCCTAATGGACAAATTAAATAGCACAGAAAGGAAGACCCTGAGGCTGGCTTTTGGGCTCCCCCCCTGGGAAGAAAATGAGAATGTATACCAAAAAACAGGCATAGAAAAACTCTCAGATCTCTTACTAACAAGGTGTAAAACATACTATGATAAGTTAAAAGAAAACCCAAATAGGGCTATGACATACACAAAAATAAATAAAATAGGCCCCTATGATAAATATAAGAGACCTAATAATGTCACACTCCAATAATAATACGGAAAATAATTAAATAAATATAAAAAGGGCAAAAACAACGATGCTGGTGGTGCTCCAGAAAGAAAAAGGAATTATATACTGAGACACAGAGCATAAGCCCAACTAGGCGACCTCTGATAAACAAAGCCGCCTAAAAACGGCAAGGCAAGTCGTGTGAATGGAGTAACACCATAAAATACCTCGGAGTTGTCATTGACGATAAATTAAACTTTAACAGCCATATTAAGGAAATAAGACAAAAAGCGGCCATACAAACATCACAACTGGCAAAAATTCTAAGAAATAACGCCACCCCTCAGGAAATAAAATTATTAATCTACAAAACCACTATAAGACCAATCCTAACCTACGCGTCACCTGCATGGACGGGGCTCGTGAGTAGATCCCAAATGGAAAAATTAAAAACCACTGAAAGGAAAATACTAAGACTGGCCCTTGGACTCCCTCCGTGGGAAAAAAACGAAAATATATACAAAATAATAGACATAGAGACACTACACAACTTTTTACTGAGGCAAACTAAGAATTACTTCGAAAAACTGAAAGGAAATTCTAACGAAGCTATGACATACACTAAAATCAACAAAATTGGTCCATACGATAAGTACAAAAGACCAAACATGGTGTTAAACCCCTAACACATAGGAAAAAAATAATAAATAATATATAAATAATGAATATAATGACAATTAAAAAATGGAAAAGGGAAATAAAAACGACGCTGGATTGGTAGTCCAGGAAAAGACGGAAAAAATACACAGGACACAGAGCAAAAGCCCAAATAAAGCGATCTCTGAAATAAAAAAGCCGCCTAAAAAACGGCAAGACATCTTCGTCGTCGTCAATTTACGAATGCATTAGAAACCATTCCATTAAATTCTACCAAAAAACATGAAGGGCTTAAAGAAGAATTTCTTCAAATTATTGGGAAAAACATGGTCAACAGGAAATGGGATGTTCACTAAAGACCCACAGCTGTTACCGAAGAAGAAAATGATAAACCGCTAACAATGAAAGGAAGAAGGGAAAACTAAAAAAGTAGCTGAGAGGTAAATCAGCAGAACAAGTAGATTCGTCTAGACGAAAACGACCGCATTGGGATAATCCACTAGGGAGGCATCCTATAATATAAAGCCACTCAGCAGGAGTACCGCTGAGAATTGTTTCAGGTGCCCTATTCTTCTGATTATAAAATAGCGACCTAAGTTCCCAATTTAGCAGCAATCTTAGATAAATTGCAGACGACACAGTGATTTACAGTGAAACAAGTCCTTGTAAGTGAGCATACTTTTCGTCGTGTGCACATTTTTTACATACATGTGTCGGTCTATATTTGTATTGGCTACATCTAAATAAACTCCCCGCGATTCACCAAAAAGGTGTGTGGCAGGTGGTATGGGTAAGGGATAATGGAGAGGAAGGGAAAAATTACCAAACTGAATCACTAACAACCTCGAAAAAACGTGCAAATTTATATATATGCTGGTGGCAAACTTAATTCAAAACCATACCAAGACTGGCTAACGACATCTCGCGCCCTCGTTCGATTTGTTATTCACATCCGTGAGACGTTCGTTAAATATATATATTATTATTATTATTAGGTAATCTACCAGTTAAGGTAGGTTTTTTCGGATGGACATAATTACTAATTAAATAATTTGTGACCCCTAGCAAAACACAACATCCTACTCTACATCAGGTCCCTCTTCAGCTCTGAGTACTTTCTTCCTCTCTTCATCCCGTCCAACATCCCTATCCTGTTCCTTCCCTTTCCTCGTTTGCCTAACATTCTACCCTCTATCACAGTTTTCAACATCCCGCTGCCGGTCAATACCCCCTTCAGCCACTTTTCCTGCCTCCATAGGATTTCTCCCAACAAACCCCTCTCTTCGCCCACCCTACCAAGTACTTCCTCATTTGTTTTCTTCTCTGTCCATTTCACCTTCTCCATTCTTCTCCAAACCCACATTTCAAAAGCCTCCAGTCTACGTCTATCCTCCTGCTTCAATGACCACGTTTCCGCGGCGTACATAGCTACACAGAAAAAAAATATATATATATATATAAATATATATATATATATATATATATATATATATATATATATATATATATATATATATATATATATATAAGTAAACACATGGAGCTCAAAAGTGAAATTTCAATGGTAGAAATTCTATTGCTACATTACAAAATAGTCAAGTTACACCATATATGCGAGAATACTTGTTTGTAGGCCTACGTTTATTTACGTATGTACTATATTCGTATTTGTTGGAGTATACTCGTATTCGCGCGTATATATATATATATATATATATATATATATATATATATGTATCTCTATTTGTGCGTGAATGGGTGGTGACCTAACATCCCCTACCGCACGTCCTTACTGACGGCCTGCGGGTAATCGTGTAAATGTTGATGAAGGTGATGAATACGGGGTCTGGGAAAAACTTGAGCGGGCGACATGTTGATGCTCTACGAGACCGATATTAACTGCTGTCCTAGACTAGTATTTCGCGAAGTGGCACTGACCGAATCATAGAAAATGGCGGGCCATCCACCTGAGGGGCGGAAGCGGGGTAGCCGTTAAACGAGGACGGAGTGGAATGGGTCGAGGCGGGGGGGGGGACAGGGTGGGCGCCCCCTCTCTTAGATCCTCGACCCTCCTCTCCCTCCAACTCCGTAGGCAGTAAAACTCGGGAGGCCAATCGCGCAATACCCTTGCAAGTGAAAGACCTCACCAGCTCCTAGCACTGGCTGTGCCCTTAGGGAAATGGTATTCGTTTAAAATGGATCAGAAAAAGTTTCTATTTCCTCGCGTGAGACACTTCCAGCCATTCGTTTCCGTTTCTTTTAGTAAAAGAACGCTTGAGTTATACGCTTAGACAACATTAAAAAATATTCTCCCTGGTACAGTAGTTTTATTGTGTAGCGATAGCAAGTTGTTAAGGTCACTCAGATTTTGTTCGCATGTTACACGTGATTCAGTTGATCATTAAAATCCAATCCTTTTCGATAGTTTGAACTTTAGTTTTCCGATTGCAAATGAAACTTTATCTCGACGCGACTTTATCTTTGCGGTAGTTGAGTTACAAAACAAACTACTAATACTAATAATACCACCCCACTATTTTAATTTACTTGCTTAACGTCTCAATCGTGGTGAGATAGAGACTATATAGTCAACGAGTATTTTTCCACCTAAACATTACTAAGAAGACAATTATACACACCTAAAACCCTAGGTGTGGGAACGTTACCCCGCCGGACCACCGTGATCGGAAAAAAAAATTGCATCGGCCGGGAATCGAACCCGGGCCGCCCGCGTGGCAGGCGAGCATTCTACCACTGAACCACCGATGCAGACGTAAGGTTAAGGCCTGAGACTGAACTTCTTGGAAAACATTTCGGACGTATTAATTTGCAGTTTAGTTTTTTTAGTTTTTAAAGGTCTTTATTTCCGTAAAGTGAAGCTTACAAGATATAAATGCATATAAAATATATAGTTGAAACATAACAACAAGAATACGGAAACCCCGTTTTAGGATTTAACTCTTCTTCGGGGTGGAAACAACAGAATAGGAAAGGCTTCAAAGATGGTAGCGGTTGCGGACTAAGAGCATAATAATTTGCAGGTTGCGGAATAGGATAATAATTTGCAGGGAATTATTTGGTTTTTTATCTAAAGCGCTGAATAGAGCAGTTCTTGAAAAAATTGAATGCAGATTTTTTCAATGTACAGTAAACGTTTCAGATACCCGACTCATTTAAATAGTTGGGGATGAGGATCGTTTTATTCTAGAGCAGGATTTAGATTGCATTACTAAATGGTGTTCTAACTGGGGATTGACTCTAAATTATAATAAATGTTCAGTGGTAAATTTCTTTAAAAGATCAACGGGATTTGCTTACAAATTAGCTGGAGGTGACCTAGCAGTAGTTGATACGGTGAAATACCTAGGTGTCACATTCACAAAAGACTTAACTTGGGGGACTCACATACGTAAAGTCTGCGGTCAAGCATATAAAAAATTGGGATTCATTAGACGCATGGTCGGCAAAAGTGACTCGAAGGTCAAGGAACGTTGTTACCACGCTCTTGTAAGGCCTCATTTAGAATACGCATGCAGCGTGTGGGATCCGAGTGAAAAAGGTCTCATTCGGGAAATTGAGAAGGTTCAACGCCGGGCAGCCCGTTTTGTAAAAAAATCCTACGATAAAACGCAAAGCGTCACCGAAATGCTCATGGATTTGGGTTGGGAATCATTGGCTGAGAGACGATTCAATGCAAGATTGAAATTATTAAATAAATTTAGATCCGCATGTTTCAGCACCGAGGTCTCGCAAATTATTCGTACTCCTACATACATTAGTCGCTTGGATCATGCATATAAAATTCGGGAAATAGATGCCAGAACTAGCCGACTCAAGGACTCCTTCTTCCCACGGACAATACGGGATAGCAACTGCAGGGTTATAGATAGCAAAAATTCCACTTGCCACCCTCAGCGTCTAAAAAATAATTAGTTGTATTTAAATGCATGCTCTTCCACTAACCTTATGTGTTTTGCTATAATAACCCATTCTTTCCGAATGACCTCATTCATGTTCTGTTCATCTGTTTTTAAGTTTCCCTTTCAATCCCTCGTCCCTCTCCGCGGGGGCAAATTCCTGCTACCTGCAACGTTGGGTCGCATTCCCTGCCTTTTAGAGACTCTTGGGGGGTAGAGTGTTTCGTGGTGCATTTTCATGTGGTAGTGATGTTTCAATTTCTTGCTTGTTGTGTCCTGGCTTCCGTGTTGTAGGATGGCTTTCGTGCTGCATCATGGGGTGCAGTTTTTTAGTTGTTTTGCGGTATATGTGTTTGCATGAGTATTGGATGAAGGGATTTTTGCATGAGTGTGTGCGCTGCTGTGGGTGTAATTTTCCGTGTTGTTTTTTTGCATGTGGAATTTTTCTTTTTTACGGTTGGTGACCTAACACCCCCCGCCACACGCCCTTGCGGCGGCTTGCGGGGTATTATGTAGATGTAGATGTAGAAATAACTACTCATACTGCTAACTTGGCAGCCCACGATTATGAGATGGGATATGACATAGGTAGTAGGCGCATTTTTCTGATGCTCTTGCAAATTATGGAATTGCTCACTGCGCTGACTGCTGAAGATGGAAAAACACAAAGTCCAAGTTTTGCCGACTGTTAAACAGTTCTTTAACTGGCAGACGATGTTATTACGGTTTTAAATGTATATTCACAAATGCGCAATTTTATTTATTCATGAAATAGGTTTTGTCGGTTATCTCCTAGTAAGGATAGCGTTTAAATTAACTATCAGATTTAATGAGAAATTATAAAACCGGAACTGAGTCTATTAGTACGACGACAAAAATATTGGGGATGTGCCATGCGCGTTATGAGTTCAGAAAAGTGCTCATGTCAACTCTCTACGCAGGTTGAGAAACGGCCGCCTTACCTTACATTTGATTGGTGGATACGTGAAGCGTTCTGTGGAGACGAATCTTATTCCATCAAACATTTATTTTGTTTGAAGGAGATTTGATTTTTGTGAGAACTAACATATACTATCCTTTAATGCCTTTTCTCATAATGTGTTGTGGGTAACAGTTATTATGGAAGGCCCTCAATAGTCGTGTACATATATGAGTCAGTGTGATACAATGAAAATATTTGGTTTGAATAAGATTTTAATGTGAATTGAAGGTGGGACAAGTCTTTTCTTAGCGGAAGGCTCTATGAGGGCACAGTTAAGCGTTTAATTGGATGGGAGCAGGGCCCCTTAGGAATAGCTCACAACTTTGCACTCGGAGATTACCACGGAAAAATTCGGCTCCGTGTTAACACGCGGGACCCTTAGTGTGAGACAAGAGAGAGATGCACCACCACAATAGTTTCCATAATCTTTCTCTTGGCGCTTAATGAATCCGAATCGTGGTACTCACCGCGCAACAATGTTCATACATTACCGAAGAAGATATTTTATGCAAAAATGAATAGCATTTTTAAAATTTAAAAACGGGCGTGATAGTTGGATTAAAACTTTCATGGCAGTTTTTTTCTTAATTCATTACGTTACTCTTAAGATTCTGAAGACATCTCCGACGGTTAAAGGCCGTGAGTGCTGAACTTAGTTTTTTTCATGGGCGCGGAACTACGTATCAATTTTTATAATTACTCATAGTAGGCAATAAGTGATTGGTGATCTATCGAAAGCACGGCTTCTGCGGTTTTCTTGAGATTGTGCAGACAGTGTATACCCATTGATATAATCTCAAGGTTAATGCTTAATTTTAAAATTTTACGGTCAGCATATTGCATTTTCCATTGGCGTATTTTGAGAGCTAACTTTAAGTTTGACGATTAAATATGAATTATTAGTCGGCATGAACATATTTAAACTACTTTGACATTGGTGAACACGTTGACAACGACAATTTGAAAGCAAGGTTTTTTTTTAATTTGTCGTCGCGTGGTAATGAAACCATTGAGATTGTTTACTCTGGCGATAGTACAATCTGTTCCCGCTGGGTTATTAGCGTCGTAAATATCTTAGAATGTTTTTTTTTTTCATTTTTCATGATAACCGACAAAATAAAAGATACCCTCGTTTCCTCTTAAAAATTATAGAACGTTTCTTTTCACTTGCGATTTGGGACTCTCACCCCTTTAATCTTTTGTTATTTTAATTTCTTAATTCCTGTATAATATTTAACCTTGTAAATATTCATCAGCTGATATTGAATGTATTTAGAATTAACAATGGGTAGTGTTATTTTAAACCAGCGGGTCTCGATATATTATATAGATATTGAGATGACGGGAATTGTTTACTAGAAGAAATGTTGCAATTTTTTATTTTATGTGAATTTTCCATTCAATATAACACTCCAGTTTAGCAGAATGAAGATATTGATGAAAATTTTATTGAAAAAAAAAGAATTCTGAAGCGGTAAACTTCGTGGAGTTGTAGAAGAAACATTTAAAATTATTAAATATAATATTGTTAGTTTTGAGGTTTTAATCGTGACGACTAGTAAAATACGTTAGCGTCATTTCTCTCGTAGGTGGATGTTGGTAATGCACTAACTTCTTTTGATTTGAAAATTGAAATGTTACATTTCATTTTGCTAGTACGTTTTAATTATCCTGTCCACGTAATCTCCATTAATTAACCGGAAGAGCGGACCGAAAGACAGTAGGAAAAGGGTGAAAACAGTAGAACGAACCTACACCGTTGATATTGCGAAATATTTTTCACGAAAAAATTACCCTCCTATGCGCATACACAATGCAAACGACCACCGTTATATTTATAATAATTGACGGCTATGTGGTGGATGGATATCATATAAAAATGATTATAGCACTTTTCCACCGAATAAAAAGTTATTATTAGAGAAGCGCGTTTCGACTTACAGAGACATCTTCAGATACGAGAGAATTTTTGGTCTTGCACCGGAAGGTGGCTCTGTGAGTCGAAACGTACGTTTCACATTCAAAAGTTTAATTTAGAGAAAATTTGTTTGAGTCACTTTTTCATCATAGCGCCACAATGCCAATTTGGACGTTTAACGTACAGTGTCCGGCGGTGACCTACCATTTTATCACTGGGGACTAGGAGTGAGGAAATAAATCATTTCTATAAGTGAATTCATCAGAAATTTGTGCATGCTTCTCATGCATAAGGTTGAGCAAAGTAGTGACGGAATTGATTCCATTTATCTCGTAGCTGAAGCCGGGCGGTTCTTGTCTGGCGCAATGACAGCTGGTGTTCGGCGAAAGACTGCGCTGGAGAGCAGAGGCGCGTAACGGCGAGAATAGCCAATCGGGTGGCCCCTTTACGGTCGGCAACCAATGATGTGCTTCCGTTCTCCCGCTATGACTCGAACGATGCTCTCGCTTGGACATGCATTTCGAAGGGCGGGCATAGTTAACTTATCAACTCTGTGATTTATTTATTGGTTCAGCAAGTTTCCTGCTCGCCTCGTTGAGCAGGCGAAAGGCCGCTAGGTGAAAGGGGAACCTGAATTATTGTATTTTTACCAACATTTCCATTTAGACCCTTCAACTGAAAATTCATCAACATAGAATTGTTCACCTGAGATTAAATCAATGGATTATGTGTTGTAAGCATTGATTTATTGTAAATAAATGAATATAATGTACTGAGAGAAACTTCATTAGTTGATGGTCTATTATTGACGTCGCATAAACATTGGATTAGTGGACACGATATTTCTTGCATTAATTAACTTTTATGTAGTTAGTAAATGAATAATGTCAAAGTGCTAATTGTGTAGTTTTTAGGGGAGGGATTTGATTTCTTAAAATTAAAATGAATCCAACGATTGAGTTGTGGAGCTTTTCAAAAGCATCATCACTTGTGTTGCTAATGAAATTCCACAGTTCTACACAATTACACAATTACACAACTCTTTCAATTGACTTGGAGTAGTATTTGGTTCCGCTTCACGAATTATAATACCATAGTGATGTCTTATTCCTTATACAGACGTTACAACTTTCAAAATATGCTCAAGCCTCCTATACTAGAATCATTTTTAATACTTTAGTATGTTGGAGTACAGTGTCACAGGTATCAGGAATGTGTTAATTTTCTGGAAATGCAAAATGCAACTTTCTATGTGCATTATACATATTTCGTATTGGCCTCCATGATTATTATCTGCGATTATATTATTTGATTTTCTATTTATTGTGGTATTTTAAATATCGACAGAATCTTTGTTTCTTTCTTACAATTTTATTAACCCACATGCTTTGTTCAAGCAAAATTATTGAAATACATTTATGCATCGCATTTCAAATGTTAAAACCAAGGATTAATTAGTGATAAAATTTATTCCAAGCATTGAAATTACTCGAAGCATGTTAAATGAACCTAGGGTAATAACATACGCCATCCAGAGTCTAAACAAATAGCGGTATTTGAATGAAAATATAAAGATAATTTGTAATTTTGCAAAATAATGTTTTTGTAAACTTGAAAAATACAAAATATAAGCCTTATCATTACTTTAAAATGCTATTAAGAAAGACAGTATCACCAGGTTATTAGTGGGCCCAATGAGGAAACCTCAGGGTTATGAGTCATTTCATGAAAACCTTTGGGTTTAGAAGAAAAATATAAATAATTTGAGCTTAATTAAAATTCCGAGGGCATAATTTCTCCCCCAAATTAAAATCAAAGAGGGATAATTACGCGAAAAGTAATAAGAATTATTGTGCACTACCAAACGATGCATGAAATTCTTATTCCCTAGTTCTCTTCACTATCAGTGAAACAGAAATTATTAAAAACAACTGTTAAAGCCCATCGAGCTTTTTACAACTGGCCTAAAATAAGTCTGATTTTTTTAATGACTTGAGAAATTTTTAATTATTATACTACCTCATTTGCTCTTCGGTCATGGATTAAACAGCGTATTATTTTTTTATATAAACGTAACAATTAATCTCAGTCATTTAAGACGCACGCCAGTTTTAACTCAACTAATTATTATATTTTAATTATTATTGCACAAAAAATATATTGCCTTCGTTTTTTATAGTCACCTTCTCCACGGATTACAACCTTGAGGTGATGGAAGGGCGTGTGCGTTCTGGTGACCCCTAGAGCTGTGCTGGCGGGAGCAATGATATTTGCACATAGTAGGGCCACCCATATGTCGAAAGTTAGGAGCCAGGGGATAGGTAGTCCACACAGTGTCAGTTCCTCAGTGAGGCGGCTGCAAAGGCGTCTGACCCCAGTGGGGCGGCCATTGAGTGATGGTGTCACATTAAAAACACAATTGAGGAAAGCAAAGGGAAACAACCTCACTTATTTATTCCAAGATATGATGATGCACACATGTGTAGGAATGTGCTTGGGCAATTTCGGGCCTCGGTCCACTGGGTCGAGAGAGAAGTTAGGGGAGAGAGTGAGTAGACGAAAGTAGATATATGGGAACGTCTCATAAGAAGGGATATCGAAAACCTCAACCGAAACTATAGAAACGATAAGGAAGAAAATATCAAGTAAACCATGGATTTTAGTTGAGATGATTCATAAGTTAGACTAGAGAAGGAAATGGAAAAATTTAAACACAGAATTAGGTAATATTTACAAATAGTTGTATTATAAACTAAGACAGTAAACTAATAGGGCGAAAGAACTGTTGTTGAGGACGCAGTTTGAAGAGATTTTACAGAGGACGGTGAAGTGGGTGCGCTGTACAGGAAGGCGAAATAATACTCGTATCAGGAAGTAAGCAGGGAAAAGGCAAAATAGCAAAGATGGAGGTAGAATTATTTATTTTGTTAAGATTAACTGGAGGACTTAAATGTTTGGGATATTTGTGTAGCAAATTAAAACATAGACAAGGATATCATAGGTCCAGGCACACTTGAGTGCAATAGAAGAGTCGCCCTTGCTGGGTAAGGTGTACATGTACTTGTAGATGTACCACTAATTACGTGTCTTTGACAGGAATACATCTGCTTAATACCCCGCAAGGTTTGCCTGTTCGGCTTGATCGGCTAGCGTCGTTCTCTCCCATTTACCGCCTTCCGAGACCTATTTGATACTACTCTTCAAAATCTGCGCGCCCGCGGAAACTGCTCTGAGTTCGCATCTCTCTTTCTCCTTCCGAATCGCGGGGGATGACGTCACCGGCGTCTCCGACCAATCTCCTGCGCTCGAACGCTGCCACAATGGGAAAGTCCCATCTGCCATCCCCTCCCCCATTTTTATCCCATTCCTTCCTTACCCCTTCCAATTCCGATCCGGGCCTCTCCCCCCCCTTTCCGCCCCCTCCCCCACACGACCCTGCGCCGATGACTCACCTCCCCTCACCCCCATAGCCCCCTTTCCCCTCCTCCCTCCCCTGTTTTCCGGTCCGGACGCTCACACGACCGACTCCTAGCGTAAAGCCTCCTTTCTCACCCTTAAGTCCCTTCTCCCACCTCAAAAGCTGAGGGGTTCGAGGGAGGGACAGAGAGAGACAGAGAGTGAGAGAGAAGTGGATGGTCCGTAGAAAGCTCTGTCATTGCGGAGGCCATTATGCCTAATTAGAAGTCACGTCGGCCGCTCGTGCAATCCGGCTAATCCCCGCTCCGCAAACAAAACTTCGGTCCCCACCCTAGTGAAGCCTTCACCCTAAAACCCTTTTGTAGATCCCTCTTTCCCGTCCACCCTTCTTGCTTCAGCAATCCATATTCTGAGAAAACGCCCCGACGAGGGGACGTGACCTCCTTTGTTCTTCGGCTCTCATATTCGATTCCCTAGCGGGACGCTGCTTTTCGATTCACCTCTATTTGAGGTTTCAATTGTCATCGTTTTAATTTGCGAATAATTTTTGCCTGCAGGAGACGGGTTATGGAGGCAATCATTAAGTACGCATGAAATGTCTGGAAGGCACTCGAACGTGAGGTATGGTCATGCACAACACCGTAATTTGTCGACTATAGAATTAATTAAGTGATATTCCCGCAATAACAACAGAGTTATCCATGACAAAATGCTATAATAATACACGCGGCTCTAGAAAAGGAAACAAGCAAATTGAAATTAAATTAGCATTTAATTATGAGGATAAAATTGAATTACGGCGACTGTGATCATCTTCAGAAAATCCATTTCTTGTGATCTGTAGTCATCTTCAGAAAATCTGTTCCAAATCGTACAAAATCTATCCTCATGCTTTCAAAACGTGTTGGGCTGTTCCATGCCGCTGAGTTTCTTCGTAAATTTGAATCTGGAATTGGCTGTCTCATCTGGATGAGGAGATTGGGGAGAATTAATTAATGTACCGCATTGCCGAAAATAGGAGTCGCTTAGAGTTACAGGCGAATGAGGAGTTCATTGATGTGATAGGTGACTTATCCACAACCTGTACATGTTTCAGACTGTTCGGGTGCGGGTGGTGGATGGAGAGACGAGATAAAACAAATGGAACGGTACATCTCTTTGAAATGTTGTAGATCAAAATATTAAAAGTAGTAGGAACGTAAGAATCAAATGCAGTAATATATTTTTACAAATCTACTGCAAAAAAATTAAACTAACAATAATATTACAAAGAAATTGTTATACTCGGGAAAAAAAATCAGTGATGCAGAGGGTTGTAATTATTCACGACGTTTTAAAAAATACACTAAATTTCGCTAAATTAATGAAAATATGCCAAAATGAGTATAGTAGCTTAATTTCATTCAAAGAAGAATTGACAATTTCTACATTTGAATGCTTAAGAATCAATGGAATTTTTTTGGTGAACTTTGCATTTTGTACCTATCCTCTCCTTGGTCCATACGTCCTTAGAAAAAATAGAAAACCAAATTATTTTGGTAGATTATTTTATTATTCAACATAATTTTTTCAATTCGCTCGATTCACTCTTCCAAGCGTGTCTTTTGTGAGCCGTGCAGATTTCGGAAGGCTGTCAAAATATGCATCTGTGTACGCGATGACCTTCTCTATCGACGTTAAGTGTTTTCCGTCGGGCCATTTTTTCAAGTTTGTAAATAAAAATAAGACACTGGGTGCTAAATCGGGTGAACACGGTGAATTTTGTCATGATTACAAATTTAATTCCTTAATTTTCGCCATCAAAACAGCGTAGTTGTTCGCCCATCCATTGTCTAGATGGAAAATAACTTCTTCTTTCCCAAATGAGGAAATTTTTTCCACTTATTTGCTCAATTAGTACAAAAACGACGCATAATACTCTCCATTTATAGTTTGTCCTTTTTGAAAGTACTCAATACAGAGGATTCCACGTGTATCCCAAAACACCGTGACCTGCTCGGGGCCGATTTCGCCGTCTCCTCCTTCTTCGGAGCCGAAGGGCCCTTATAAATCCACTGTTTCGACTGATCGTTTGTATCCGGAATATAGTAGTGGATCCATTTTTCATCTACAGTCATGTTTGGATGCAGAAACTCGTCAGGATTGCGACGTGAAAGCACCAAACCAGCCTCTGAATCGACCACACGATTGCGTTTATTGTTCACTGAGAGCAATGGCGCCAGCAACCATTTTGCCGAGATTTTTTTCACACCCAATTTTTCGTTCAAAATTAATTTACCTGTGCCTTATTAATGCCTGTGGCATCATTTACATCGCACAACTTTGATTCCTCGTTCACTCGTAAACATATCGTGGATTTTGTTAACAATTTGTCAACAACTTCCACTGGATATATATGTTTCAAAAGGTAATCAGTCGGTTAAGGTAGATTACGGATGGACACAACTACCAAATAAATATTTTTTCTCTTAACAAAACATAACCCAACATCCTACTCTAGAACAAGCCCCAAACCTCTTTTCATCACCGTGTACTTTCTTCCTCCCTTCATTTCGTCCAAAACACTTATCCTATTCCTACCCATTCCTCGTTTTCCTAACATTCCCCCTCTATTACAATCTTCAGTATCCCACTGCCGATCAAAATGCTTTTCATCCATTTTTCCTGCACCCTTATAATTTTACCCAACCGTCCCATCTCCTCCCCCACCATACCAATAACTTCCTCATTTGTTTTCCTTTCCGTCATTTCACCTATCTCCGTCCATTTCACCTTCTCCATCCTTGTCCACACGCTTTAGTGACCATATTTCTCAGCCATACATAACTACACTCCATATCAAAGTTTCCATGAGCCTTTTCTAAACATCCTCACTCAACGTCCCTGTCATCAACTCCTTTCTCCTTGTGAAAACCTTTTTCTTAAGTGCAATTATTCTCCTTACGTCCCTACTACTTTGATCATTTTGTTCCAAAACACTTCCGAGATACGTAAATTGTTCTACCTGCTGTAGTTTTTGCCCTTCTATTTTAATTTTAACTTTGGCCTTTTTATTTCTATAAAATCGCATAACCTTTGTTTTGCTAATATTTATTCTCATCCCGTATCTATCTCACTGAGTTTCTAATTCGCTTAGCAATGCTTGCATCCCCTTGGTGGACTGACAAACTAGAGCTTGGTCATCAGCAAACCTACCTGATTTGACAAATTCCCCTCCTGTATACATTCCTACCTCCATCTTCCCACGCCTCTTTGACCATTTTCTCCACACATACGGTGGTCAAGCCACCTTGTTCAAGGAAGAGAAGGGAGAAACTGAGGAAAAGGTTGTAACAGAAGGGGCGGGAGACGCTGGATGGAAGGGGAAGGTGGGGAAATGTTTGCGGGGGTAAGAGTTGGGAGAGTAATTTTTGAAGTTTGGGAATAAAATGAAAGGTTTTGGGTGTGGAGGGGGAATGGAAATATGTGATGATTGAGGTGATTAATGTCTAATATTAATACCTGGAGCATTCCAGGAATCAAGGAGCCAAATAAACACCAGCTCTATTGTTTTGATATTTAGTGGAGGCTCAGAGGGTTAGAGAGATGCTAAAATTGAGACACTACGATATAGCATTTATCAAAGGGAGTTTTTTTCGGAGTTGGGCTTTGGGATTGGGAGCATCCCCAACAGGGAAGAATTCTTGCATGAGGCCCGGGGGTTATTGATTCTAATATTTATGGGTGTGGTAAATTGTCTGGTACCTTGTCCAAAATAAAAGGCCCATAGTTGGCCCTTGCGAAGGTAAACTATACTGCTGGAAGTGCATGAGGAGTAGGGCATTGGTGGGAGAGAGTTAAAAAGCGGCGGGTGGGAGATGGTGGATGGGGTTGGGGTTTTGAAAAAAGGACATTTTTTGCATGTAGGTTTATTGCAGGGAATGGGAGTGGCTTTGGGACGGGGCGGGGATTTATTGAGTAGATTGGTTGATTTGAGGAGATCTGATAAGTTGGCGGGGCGTTGGAGAGTAACGGAGGAGCATGTGGGAAAAAGGTTGTTGGTGAAATTATGGTTTTTGAGGTTAGGGTAGAGTTTGTTAAGAATTGATTTCAGGGACTCTAGGGCAGGGAGTATGTGGTGCATATTGAGAGAGGGTGGCTTTTTGCGGTGTAGGAAGGTTTTGGAGTGTAAGCATGTCTTCGGATTCTTTCGTTTAGGAGGGATTCCGGATAACCTCGTTCGAGGAGGGAATGATGTAGATTTGAGAGGAATTTATCAAGGTAATCGAGGTGATTGCAGATTCTGTGTCCTCTTATGGCAAGGGAATAAGGAATAGAGCGTTTGGTGTGGTATGGGTGGCAACTGTTATGCTGTAAGTACTATATTGTGCAACAATACGCGCACGTACTGTTGTTTGTTGGACGGTTTTATATGTACAGAAGTGTGGAATTATATATATATATATATATATAATATGTATATTTATTGATATTTAAAGACGCAATCTGCTGTAAAAAATATTTTCATGTTTTGACGCCTAATATACGCTTCGTCTTATTACTCTGCTTTGTTACCGCCTTAAAGCGAATTTTGCAAGCCTTAACCAGCGTTTTTTTTATTTCACTTACCTCAACGCACCCCTAGATAGGCACACAATAACACAGATGCCCAGTATTTTTTTTACCCCCTGTTAACACTCTCCCTGATTCAGTCCTCTATTCTTGACCCACTTAAAACATATAAATGGCAAAATATGGGAGCGCTATAACGTTAAAATATTTCTGGGCACCAAAATCCACAATTGCGACCACCTGTAGCCTCTCGGAGAAACGCGCGGTTAAAAGTCCTGATGAACCGTCGGCAGTAATTGATTTATTTTAATCGTCTTTTGAAATGTGACTCTTGATAATTTTTCAATTAGAATTTTTGTTGATAAAAGGCTCGAAGAAAAGTTATATGCTGCGTCACAGTTCAAAATAATACACGAGAAGGTACCTCACGAGAAATTGATGCACAAACTGCGATATTAAATGGTGACAAACTATAATAGGAACCTCTTAACCAACTGTACACAAAATGTAGTCATCGTTAGGTTGAGTTCAATAGAGTAAGATAACTCCAGGAGTGTCGCAGTAGAGTGTTATAGAACCTCATTTTTTCTTTGTCCGAATGTACGACCTGAATTCCCACGTGTGGAGCAACAAATCATTTGCAGACAACGCCATGATTTACTGTGTAAAAAGGATGCCAGCAGATAGCGTGCTTCTCTCTAACGATTTAGACCGAAAATCGAAGTGGGGTAAAGAATTGGGTTTTAATTAAATATATGATATTGTACAGCACTGAAGTTTTAGTATTACAGAAAAGTTGAACAGGACCAATTATAAATTAGATGGCATCTTGAGAGAGCAACTCGGAAAAGGTTAAATAATCATTTGTTACATCGACACTGAACATTTCATGGGGGTGCACACATTAAAAGAATATGCGGGTAGTCTAAAAGCAGCTAGGTTTAATTAGGCGTGTCATAGGAAAAAGTAATGATTTAAAATATTTAGAGGTTGTTAGTCTTCTTTAGTGAAGCCACAATTTGGAATACACGGCAAACCATAAACGAAAATATTATTTCAGTATTTGGAAAAGATTCAGAGAAAATTCGATGGATTTCTTGGAAAAAAAGGCAAGTAGAGAGTAATTTTGGCGGGTATCCTGGATGTATTTATGTTGGGAGCTCCTTGATTCGCGGAGAGAGCGGGGAGAATGAATTTTAGAAAGATGTAGGATGCCACAGTTTTTTTGCGGCACTAGGGAATGATTATGGCACCAAATGACATTGGTAGTTTCGACCATTGGGAAAAAATATAAGAGAGACCACCGCAGGGGTAGATCCAAGTGCTCCCCTCTCCCCCCAGCACGATATGCTATCATAACAAAATCTGCCTAGTGCTCGAATATATATATATACTATATATATATATATATATATATATATATATGTATGTATGTATGTATGTATTTTTATATGTATATAATAAATTGGCTATATATATATATATATATATATATATTTTTTTTTTACACATATATAATTTATATATTTATTGCGGGAAAATGTTTCCCTAATACAAATTTTAATACAAGGTGTTTATAATAATAAGTAATACAGGATGGTTATAATAATCTTTAAAAATAGCAGTACGAAATAAATTAAGAAAACACAACAAAAGCGATATAGCTGCCATTAATTTTTTGTGTTCAAGGTTGTTTAAAAATTTTTTTGAAAAAAGCACGTTAGATAAAAACAGAAGATCTAAATGGGATCAATGAAATGAATTCTGACTTATGACATTCTTGAATTTCGTAATCGAGAATTAAAAAATATATCTATATTTTGTGATAATCGATGATATTCGCTCCTGATTTGAAAAAATGCTAGGCGCGGTATGGGAGGAGAGAGGATTATTGGGAGAAATCAAAAAGGAGCATGAAAGATGGATGGAGAGCATTTTGATTGGTGGTGGGATGTTGAAGACTGTGATAAAGGGGTGAATGTTATGCAAGCAGGGGATGGGAAGGAATAGGTTAGAGATGTTGGGGGAAGTGTTCAGAATTGTAGAGGGGCTTATTGTAGAGTCGGATATTGGGTAATATTTTGTTAGGAGAGACAAGGGAATTGTCACTGTACCGTTTGATGGCTTGAGGTCAGCCAAAAGCTTACCTAATCTGGAGAATGCCAGTGATAATAAATGCATGTACTGGCATGCCAGTGATAATAAATGCATGCCTGTATGAACTAGTATTTGTGCAGGTATGACTGGTACCCTAATCCTCCCACCACATGCTTTTAAGGCATCTTGTGGGTTAGTGTTTAAACTTAGTTGTAAAAGTGAAACTGGCCAAAACACTCACTCCATCTCTGTTATTCAAACTGGTGGGAAAATAATTTTATGATCCATGTTAAAATAATTAATGAGTGACAGTCGACGACGCGCCACATTGCTTCGGAAACTTAAGGATATAGTCAGCCACTCTCGGAGAATCATAACTGGGCGGCGGAAATTCCTAATAAATACAGGTAATGAATTTTAAGCTGGCGAAAGATTTTTCGCACAAAATTTTTCTATAAAGTATTCCATTAATGATTGGAATCACCTAATCATGCACAGAACAATTAAGAGGGGCTGATAGGTTTTGTGTGTTCGTAGTAAGCCCAGAAATTATTGTTAAAATAATAATCATATATCAAATAGTGTTGGGTAATTACTTATACTAAGCAATTTTAAATTAATTAAAATGGCCTTAACTAATTCATTTGTCATTCCTTGATGTTTTAGATTTTACCTCGTATTTCACTATATTCCAGCGATCGCTAATTTCATTTCTTTTCCCACTTAAGTATGGAATTGACAAAATTGCATTATACAAATAATCATGCTCCGTCGACAAAATAAGGGACGTATCGTGATGTTGTATTACCAGATAATATTTTATTCCAAAAATATCTCATATACTTCACCCTGTGTATGGAATTAATGGCAATGCCAATAATTCAAAGCACACAACTGTTTTCCGCGAAAAAAATTGCAAAAAAAACTTCTTTGCGGGAATATGTTATCCTCAAGACACGAAGCTCATAAATAAGTAGTTATTTCTGACCGCTTTATCGTATAATCATTATATTACATTTTAATTATTTTTTTGCCCGAATTAATTTAATTCCATTGAAGGAAAAGCTTGAAAATTTCCCAAAAATTACCGTTGACCCATGGGAACTATTCTTTGAACTCGTGTGAAAATTGAACACTTTGTTAAAATTGGAAGTAAGATGTCATGGATTGCGACTTCCAAATGTTTACCAATTGGTTTGCAATGTACTTCTCTAAGTGCTATCCTCATGCTGACATTGTCTGATTTTCTTTCAGAATGTGTCTAATGAATTTGAGAAAACAGCTCCATTTTTCGAGAATGGCCCTCGACACTAAATGATGCATATGCTTTCCTGTGAAATCGAGGCAGTCGCAACCCCCTCATCCCCTGTTTTTCTCCCTTCCAGATTAACTCCAAAGAGCGCTCTCCACTGCGGCGACTCAATTAGGTATCGCTCCCATTCTTTACCGTGATTGACACCCGAAGAAAAGAGCCCTTTGCTGATTCTCAGCCGAGTCTTTTTCGCGTGGCCACCCTCCATCATTCCCGTTCCCACTCTCTCTCCCTCTCCCGCCAACTCACTCCATCTCTACACCCCCACCCCTTATACTATCGCCTCGCCATCCTCTCCCGTTCCACCCTCCAATCTCCCCCCGCAGTTTCTTTTGATTTCCCTCCCCCCCCTCCCAACCCTCTGTCGTCCTCGAAGCACACCCTTTCCCCATTACCTCCCCGATCCCCCCCCTCCTTTACTCCCTTCTTCCTCGCCCCCATTTTCAACGCGCGGGGCCGTGTATACCCAATGTCGTCGTCCATTGTTGCTCCATTGTTTGTGGGGTGGGGAGAACGTCGGCTCAGCCGCCGGGGCGGCAGTTAAACAAGGCGAGACGGGGAGCACATGGGCTCGAGGCGCCATTGTTTTTTCGGTCGTCGGATTCGCCAATCGAGAGGACGGGTCTCCCGAGTGTTAGCAAGCAAAACGCCCGCTCGACTTCACGTCGTTGAATTGGTTGGGAGAGTGTCCGCGGGAGGCGCTTTCAGCGTGGAGTGACAGCTGTGTTGGGAGCGCGCTATCGAGAAGGGGAGGGGAGAGAAAAGAAGAGCTCTCATTTTTTCCGTCTTTGTGGTTTTTCCACCTAGTCAAGAGTGGAGGGCCGGGCTCGTGAAAAGGAAGTGGATCCATAGGAGGCATCGTTTGTTAAAAAATGATGTGTTTGATGGCGGAATAATATTCTCTGATATGTAGAGGGTCCGTCTCCACGTTTTCCCTTCCTAATTTTTCAGAATTCCCATCCCATGGAAACGGGTGGAATATTTCTTTGGTTCTGGAAATAAATGTTCTTTAATTTATCGTTTTTTTGCTAATAACTATTAGGGTAGACGACCGGCAGATCGAATCATTTTCGTCATTAGGGATAGGCATTTTTTTAGTATCATGCATGCCAACGCTAGGGTGTGTGGCAGGGGGTTAATTTTTTTCTGGTGGATGATTTTCGATTGGTTATTTTGTGAACGTAGGCTATTCAGAGAATAGGGAAATGTTATAGGGAGTCGGCATAAGCTTACTCTCATCGGAAGACGCCAAGGGCTTCGCAGTTTAACGTCCCATCCGACGGAAGGCACACTTCATTTGTGTTCTTCACATCGAAGCAAATAAAGGAATCGTAAAACACTGTCAAAATATGCCAGCGTCGAGATTCGTACTCGGGACCTCGAAGTTAAAAGCCAGCGCACGAATCACCTCACTGACTTGATCCCCGTTAGGATTGCTGATTCCGGACAGTATTTTTTGGCAATGAGGATCCGATGACAATTCTATTCCATGTGATGAATAGTTACGTTTTTTTTATTCGTCAATTTCGCAGTTTTTCCAGTCGTACATTATTTTTTTAGATCACATATTTAAATTTGTGACTATCCCGGAGCAACCATGAGTCATCGGTTACTTTGGATTCACCCACGCCATTGATGAGAGATTGGTTTTAAAAGAGGCTTTTTTTTCAAACAAGAGATAAAAATTTTCAACTGTGATCTTTCGTATCTGATCTTTGGATTTTTTTAGACTTACGTACTTGATTGGCTTTTTGCAAATCACGGGATATTTTTCCCAATCGCGAAATATTTTTTCGAATTTTCAATGTTATATTCGTGAGGGAAGAATGTCGGCGTAAATTCAGTTTTTTTTCCGAATTACCAATTATCAATGTGTAAACAGGAATTTTGAGATGGTGTATTCCATGAATGAAGCATATTAATAAATACTTCACATTGTTTACGTTGAAATACTGGTACATGTATTGTCTACCTTGCCCGCAATATTTATTTACGAACACAAACACGTGCTGTTATCTAGAATACGAAGTATTCCGGCAGTTGGAATGGTTGGCAAAAGCCTTTTGCAAGGATTAATTTGTATTTTATTTATGTATTTACATCTTAACTTGCGAGAAGACGCAAGTGCGTTTGTTAGAGGTTGTTAGCAGCCGAATCCTGTAAATATAGATGAAGAAAAGTTTGCAGAAGGCAATAGTTTATGCATCACTCATTATATTCAATTGTGAATCGTGCGAGGAAAAAATTGAAGCTTGAATCTATTGGTTGCGTTGCACAAATAAATGCGTTTTATACACTTTGGTGTGGATTCATTGCGATGCCCAAGTGTTCTACGTCATATTTTATACACGTTATCTATTTTGATCTAGACTTATACTGGAATAACTGGAATACTCCAAATTTGCAGCTTCAGTTTCTTCATGAGTTCATTTTAAGAAGAGTTTTACTATGAAATATTTGGCATTTAGGTTCATCCGCCATTTAATGTGGCGTTCACGATTTCTGGGTAATTTAAAAAAAAGTGATCGCGTTGGATTCGATATTTCTCTAAAAATGTCGGTGGCGTCGGTGAGCAATAATATGAGGATGTTCTTGAAGAAAGCTCATAATGAAAGACTATGTAAATAAAGGACTATGGACTGCTCTAATTTTATTATTCCGTGGCTATGCGGTTATCCAGTGCTGCAGAGAACTTAGAAGTTAAGTGTAATACTTGTTTGAGCAAGGGGGGTTTGTATTTAACTTAAGATATTTTGAGGTTGAAAATAAAAAATAAATAACTTGGCTTTGCCACGTAGAAAATTTTATTTACGACCTATGTTTCGTTATGGTGTAACATCTTCAGGTGTTGAAGTCGCCTGAAGATGTTATACCATAACGAAACTAGGTCGTAAATAAAAATTTCCATGTGGAAAAGTCAAGTTATTCATTTTTCATTTTCAATATGAAGGTTTTCCCGCAAGTCACGCCAGAATCAGTTTCATTTAGTTTTTTAAGATTATGAGTGTATTTAACAATTTAAGGATATCTGTAGGTGTGGCTAATTCTATTCTATCTTGATCACATACCTCATAATGTAATTTGGGGAATAAAGTTGACGTACATAATTTCTTTGAAAGTGTATACTTGTGAATACATATCATCTATTATATTATATTTTACAGATAAGTCATACCGGATGATTATTATGGCCATAAAATATGGTTATAGATTATTTCTGCACATCACATAGTGACTCAGTTTAGGAGACCTTCGACTAAGTTCAGTGAAGGGGCTGCCAATTTCTTAATTGCTTCATGTGGTATGCTGTTATAAAGAATTTAACGATGGATAGGTTTGCGGAGAAAATGTTTAATTCAGACCACTGGGAACTAACTACTAATAGCGTCCAAAATCTTTACTATAACTACTTTTTGCGAATTTTTTCATTATATGTGGCATTATTAGCAGAGCCTTCATGGCCAGGTGACAGAATGGGATTGAATAGTGGACTAAGAGTGTGGAAAAATTATAAAGATATTTTCATATACAGCTGCTAGTGGTGGCCTTAGAGAAAGAGTGAGCTTCAAATCTTTAACGTTGAGATAAAAATTACTTGAATTTTCTACGCCTTGGCCGCGGTGTTTGTCTTTTTTTTTCATTTACATTTTCTTTAATATAATGAGATTTTCTGTCCCAGAGTCCTTCGCATCCATTTACTGGCATCACTCCTTGCAGTTGGAGAAGTGCAATAAAGTAAAATAAAGTGCAAAATAAGTCATTTGAATGAGCCGTTAGCCTCCGCGGCCGTCACGATCTACCCCTATTTCCAACTCAAGAAGTCGAAATATTGGGTTTCTTGCTGGCCATTAAAATTTTACCGTAGTATAAAGAATGCTTGCCAAAGCCGACAGTTGAATAATTACCCAATTAAAGTAAAGCTGAACTTGTGAACCTGAATCAGTTTTGATAACAAGCGCGGAATAAATACGAGATCTCGTAGGTAAATATTATTAATCATCGTCGGAGTAAAAATCGATTAAAATGATTGCTCCGTTTTCGTTTTGTTTCGGAATTCCATTTTCTAATCTTTGCTCTCTTCTTCGCAGATTCCAAGACCCTTTGATTGCCGTTATTATTTTATTTTCTACTTAATTTCAAGTAGATTAATTGGCTGGAAATAGTCTCGGTCAAATGTCCCGGAACTGGCCCCCTACCCTGATATCTGAATTTCACGCGCATTTGGGATTTGTATTTTGTGAACTCTACCCTCACGTACCAAAAAAAACCTTCAGATTGATAACCGTTGCGGTATATTCAACATGGAATATATCTAACTGAAGGAAAATGCTATATTGAACGAAATATAGAATTTTCGTGCTCATTAGCACGAACTTTTTCAACGTTCCAGTTTTCACCTTTGCTCTTTAACAATTCGTTTTTCTATATTAGACGTCGTAATTGATTGAATAGTGGACTTTTGCTGTTAGCCTATTTCATAAAGTTGAAGTTCTCATATTTTTTAAAATTATTTTATTATGGAGTCTAACCATTGGGTACGGGCTCTGCTGTGCTGCGTCCATTATTATCCTAGATTATGGTTTATACTCGTGTGTGTATGTGTGTGTGTGTGTGTATATATATATATATATATATATATATATATATATATATATATATATATATATATATATATATATATATATATATATATGTATGTGTGTGTGTGTGTGTGTGTGTGTGTGTGTGTACATGTACACATATATGCACACATACACATATGTGTGTGCGTGTAATTATTTATTTTAATATTGACTCTGCATAAAAGCATATTGATCCGATATTGACCTGATCGTTTTTTAGAATTGCTTTTTTAATATTCTTTCAATGCTTTTATGGCGGTCGTGTGTACAGTGAATACCGGCCAGAAGAAATTAATTGAACTCTTTGATAGTTTTTAGGCATATGAGGCATTGTGATGGTGTAAATATTCAATTTTTTTCTGTAATTAGCCATTTTAATTTAAAACGATCACAATACGAATGAATAGTTTTAACAGGAAAAGAATATACGTTGATAAAATTCAATCCTGCTATTCACTGGTCGCATGGAAATATGTTCTTTAATCCAATCCCTCTTAGCCACTGAACATCATTATTAATACCAAAAAAGTTTTTTTCTCTTACGTTTATTATAATCTAATTACTGCTTAGAGATATGAGGCAAGTTGGTTCTTATACTTATCACCAACACGTGATTTTACATGCTAGTTGAATGATGTCCAAAGTGCTTTTTTCTGTACAATCCTAATTATTTTTCTCCATAAAGACGTATTTCTGCACAACTCGTTTTCATTTTGGCTGACGAATTTTTTCTGTGAATTACAAGAAATTTGTAAACAGGAAAAATATATATCTAAAAGTATTTCCAAAAGGGAATGTATGAATGGATCTTATTCTAATATCATTACTGTAAGAACATTTTTTAGTTAATAATATATAAGAAATGTAGGAGATATCACCTCGATCGCGTACGTGACGTTGAAAACATGCGTTAGTTTATTGTTAACATAGTGTACGCATGAGTAATGTGAGAAACAAACGTAAAATTTCTCAACCCAAACAAGAAAAAAAAACTTGATAACATATTTTTGAAGACAACGGGAGGATATGTGTGGGTGAGTGAGCTTGAAGTGCAGTTGAAATTAAAATAAAACAGATTAGCGAGACCAGGCGTGGGAAAACCGAAGAAGAGATATTCGGAATCTGGGTTTACCTGTCCTATATCTGAGTCAACAAATTACAGCGCAAGCCGCCGCAAGGGCATGTGGCGGGGGGTGATAGGGCAACAGTCATACATGTCCAAATATTAGTTCATGCATATACTTCAGTAAATATGAGCTCAAAAACCACTCGTTCAAATTAATTCTTCATGCAATAATTGCTGCGCTTCGCCTAATCAAATTCTATGCTTCAAGTTAATCTTTTCTTCTGGATTCAACAAGTTCTTTAAATAAATTCTAGTGTTAATCTGCAATAATAATGACCACCGCCCATCGAAACCGTCCTTTTCACTTTAGGCGTAATACAAGTCACTTAAATTCAAGCACAAGAAAGGCGGTATCAATATTAGCAGGCTGATAAATAACTAAACACGTTTGTGTCCACCATTCAATATGATATGAGATTGGATAAAATTGTCAAAAGTCACTTAAGACAGCCAAATCTTTTGGTATTAATTTAATGTATGTTATTACGGGTTAATAATACCTCTATTTTGTTTCTTGTCCGATCTTTGATCAATTCAGTCGACTAGGAAATGGGAGCACTTGAATACTGTTGACGGATGGTCCATAAATTACTTTTTAAACTCCTGCCCGCATTAGTTTTTTGCGCCTTGCGATTCCTTCTGTTTAGACTCGATGCAGAAGACTGTTGAACGAAAATAAGAAATTAAGATTTGGAGATTATTAATTCAGAAAGCTCATCGACGGAAGTTCTGTAGAGAAAAATCAGGTGGTGGAGTGCGATGCAAGCCACATCTTATGGCTCGCGTCCGGAGCTGGTACGTAATCAGAAATCGGCTATTTACGGTGAAGCGGGAGGTGTCGTTCACGGTGGGTACACCTTGAATCCGCGCGCTCTTCGGACGTCGTTGCTCATTTTGACTCCCCGCGGCCCTCCATTATGAAGCCATTATGTTGCGCCCCCCTCCTAGTCCCCGCCTTTCTGTTTCGCGCCCAGCCACCTCCCGCACGCTTCCGAGTCCGCCGCCGCGAATGCAGCGCCGCCGCTTGGGGGAGAGCGAGTTCGGAAGGAGAGGGCGCCCCGGACAGCGTTTCGGGTTGGGAGGAGGGGAGGGGGACCTTGGGGGAGCCCTCCCTGGAAATTATTTTTTTTTCCTGTGCCCTCGTCGTCATGAAAACTTTTTACCAAGGCGTCGATGAGACGCGTGAATTCCTGTAATTTCTCTCCCCCTCCCAAGGGGGTTTTTATTTTTCCGTGTCCGTGGACTCGACATCAGCCAATCGCTTTGCAGATGAATCACACGCCTCGTCACAGTCCCCCGTCGCTCGGAAACTTCCCGAAGTAAGACGGCGGCCGTGCGCATGCGCGGATGCGCCCATTTCAAGTAAGAGCAATGCCGGGACACGCGGCGTGCGCATGGAAAAGACCGCGCGGGGAACGATGCTGTGGGAAGATATTTATAAAATATCGATCAATGCGGTGGGCGACTGTGCCGCTAACCGTGCTCTAGTTGCTGCCTGAATTCACGGTGTTGTTACGTCGCTATTGAACGAAATTCAACGTTGGCGCCTTTCGTTAAAGTTAGGCTAACGTCGACGTCAGGTTTCTGCACACCCTTCCTTTTTTCCCTGAACATCGTAGTACTTCTAAATTGAATACCTATTTGCAATGTGCAGATGGCCTTAGTTATCGAGCGCCTCCTCAGACAACAACTTCTACTACTTAAATCTGATTGGGAATTGCAGTGCTTTGACTGGTTATAAAAGTCCGTATTAATCGATTTTAATAATTTAAAGGGGATAAGAGATTACTAAATAAAGGAGATGAAAGCTTACAAGTATATTCTTGATTGACCTCATCATTCAATTGAATTTCGTATTTCATTTGTGAAAATGCTTATATTAATTGACGGCTACTTGAGGCCGAGATAATTGAAATCAATCAGTGTTCTAGGAAAGTAGGGTGATATTAAGTTTGCGTTCCATGGAAAGTACATTTATTATTCAAATAGGATCGCTACACTGAAGCATCTTCAAGAGAAATGTGTCTATGAAGTGTACTGGGTAGCGAAACTAATCGAGGAAATAAAATATACATTGATAAAGAAAATCCATAAAACTAACGGCTTATTCAACACTTTGCATTTAAATAACTATATATGTAGTGTATAGATAGATAGATATAAATATGAGAGATGTAAGGATAATATATTCCATAAGAGGTCATTCATTTCCTGGAAAATAAATTTATTCCAACCGTGGCTTCGTGGAAAAAACGACCAATGCGTGTAGTTTTCCGTCAAGTTAATGATAACTGCATCACACTTAGTAGTACGTAATATGTAGTCAATGAATATACTAAAGAATGACGGAATGCATTTTTCCATTGTTATTAAAATGGGGAATACTTCAGCTTTCTTTTTCTACAGGTGAAGATGCCATAAATTCCTCCTGCATCTCAAGGATGCCGTAAATTTTATGCTTTTTCCGTCGTGTCTATTATGGTATTCACCATGTAGTGGCTAAATGAAATGCCTGGTCCGTCATAAGTCTAATTTTATTTTTATCTTTAACATCTAATGGGAATGCCCTTATTTTTAAATAAACATAAAAAATCTGCCGCTGAAGATTTCTTTCGTGAATTCATCTTAACTCAGTGTTTTGCGGGATGAAATTGTTTTTCTTTCTGAAGATGAAATTAAAACTGATAAAAATATTTATTTAGCTGACAAAGAATCCATTTACTATTGGTATGAAAACACCGAAATCCGTACGGAAAAAATGTATATGATCTGCATGTGGGTTGTTTTGAATCTTGGGACATTGGTTTCTCTTTTCAAATTCTCTATCAATCAATGGGAATCGCTCATCAGAATTTTCCTGTTTCTCTTTCATGAATAATCAAATTTCTTCTCTAAAATCACATAAACTAAGTGTATTAAAAATATTTGCTTCTATCATAATAATATGAAAAAGAAAACTTTCTCCCGAAAGGGAAATAATAGATTGGAGATGAGTAAATACTCATTAAGTTGTTGGAATTCCAGAAAAGTAGAGATTTACCTAATTTTTGAATTCCTGATAGAACAGATCAGTAAATAGACGACATTTTAGGGACTTAAGATGAATGATGCCAACTTCCAAATTTCCAATCTCCGTTCGTTGGCGTCGGCAGTTTAGTGTACTTTTTGTACTTTCTTTTACGTAAACCAAAGCTGCTAGGCCTTCACGAGTAGAAGGAGCACTAAAGCATCACATCTAGCAAGAAAGAGTTCGTGAAGTTTATTGAAGGAAGAAACGCTTGATTTCAACTCAGAAGTACTTTCTGTTTTTGTTATTGCCATCTGTGAAATTACGGTAAAATACAGAGATATTTTGTTAAACATCCATCAACGCCACTCTAGTAGTACATAACAAGAGTTTAACGTTCCGTGGAATCGATACAAACAACGCAAGAGTTGCTACTAACTTATCATTTACGATTATTTGAAAAGTTTTTGTATTAATGTAGCGAATGAAGTCAATGTCGGCTAAATTTTAAATTTGCTGACATCTTCGCAGTATTGCTCACTTATTACGGGAGACTGTTGAATTCAGGGAAAATATTATTTAATTTACATTAGATTTCCATTACATTTGGATGAATAATAGGGTCCGTGGAGGGGAGAATAACTTCAAAGGAAAGTCGCGGTTTGGTAAATCCATCACCCCCGAAATCACGGGTCCCTTACGCTCACCAAACTAAGAACCCAATGCTTCGGGGTCAAACCAATGGGATCGCTCATTATCATCTCCATTTACTAATTAAGAATTATGCGAGGAAAGAAAATCACATCGCAACAGGACGTCTTGGTTGCTTAATTGGCTAAAGCTCTCGGCTGGACATTGATGAATCCGGGTTCGAATCCCGGTCAAGGTGAATGATTTTTGCACCGTTAAATACTTGCATTTCGCTGAACATCAGGGAACCATTACGTTGAAGTATATGTCGTAGTAGTATTTACTAATCGTGGTGACGTAAATGGGGTCAGTTGCCACTGCTCACAGCCAAGCCTCTATCTACAAAATTAGAGGAATCCAAATCCAGTGAAATGTAGGTATATTGTTTCCTTTGGGTTTCAGGTTTCATTTTTCGCGAAAGGAACTGACTATAACAGTGATGGCAGCCCGCTGATAATTTTGGGAAGGGTTTTTTGTTTTTCATGACCACAATTATCGACCCTAGGTGTGGTTGGATAGGTGAGGTAGAGCTTCACTTAGTGCTAAGCCCAACGAAGTGTGAAATTCACACATAAGGGCAATGAGGAGGGGCCAGACCCTTTCCCTGTGCCGCCTATTGTTTCCCAGGAATGTTTGGTATCCGAAAAATCACACAGCTTAAGTGGAGCTGAGGGTGCCCAGATACGTCACCCGGGATCGAACTCGGCCCCTCCAAGCGGTAGCCCAGCGAAATAACCAATGGACTCCCACGACCCCGTGATCTTCAATCTTCAGGCGGAGGATGGAGTCAGTCAAAGATGGCAAGAGATTTTTAGCTCATTCTCTGCTTAAATGGGCCTTTTCCAACCGCCATGGTTATTAAATCTTATTTAATAGACATACTCCTTTTTTTGTCTTTTTTAGCCTTTTTAGAATTTTATCCAGTCCAGTGTTATGGTACTGTAATAATTATCTGCATCAAAAGGCTTACGTGTGATAATCACTAAGATACTGCTTAACATTTCAGTATTCAGTCATCTCCACCGTTTTTTATGAATTCAAATTATTTTTGTGGTGTCTCCGATCTACATAATTCACCAATTGTGTTCATTCATAATTTATATTATCGTGAAAATGAATCGGGAAAGATACTAGTGAAATTTATAGTAATTTCAATGGATAGCTCGTTACGGAGAAAGTCCCTATCTAATTATGTGCTCAGTGATGAACCTCAATGTTATCTAATGAAGTCTAATTCTCAAAGAACCAATTCCAATGCCAGAGATTCCTGTGAGTTTTGCAATTTGGATTTTCCAGCACATTGCTATGTTATGGTATGATTATTAGCAGTAATGGTCCGGGTTTGGTTAGGTTTTTGGTGGACCCTGGCACTACGCACCACTGTACTCGCAAGCTGTAACGTCCATGACAAAAAATATATTAAGACCCCATGCCAAAAATTAAAATTACTCAAACTTTAGCTCTTAATACTCTCTGCCTCCATTATTTCCACCCAATGTTCTTTTCCTTCTCCTAACTCACTTTCCCAACATTCTCCCCTCGATTAGTGTTCGGCAGCCCTTTTCGTCTCATCGAGACTTTAGAAACAAAAACTTTATTGTTGTAAGTGGTCATGATGGATACAATAAGTATGCTAATTTGCTTTAAATTTGATTTGACCCTATACGAGAATAAGGTTGATTATCAATCTGCGTTATTCAATTTAACTTTATTTCTGTAAATTTTTGCAGAGATGTTCATGTATATTTCGATTTTATATTGTATTAAATGTGGGTCGCGGTAGTCCAGGGGGTAGAGCGTTAGAATGCTGATCGGAGGGCCCGGATTCGATTCCCGGAGCACCTAAAGCTCCAGGGAAGCAGATCTTCCTGGGAAACCACAACCGGCACAGGGAAAGGAACTGGCCCCCCTACCCTGATGTGTGGATTTCACACGCCGTCGGGCTTAGTACTGGGTGAACTATACCATCACCTACCAAACCAACCTTCGGATTGATTTCTGTGTTTATGGTTATGTATATTTTTAAAATTATTAAAGCACAAAAGTAATAATAAGTTTAAAAATTTTTTCGATGTTCTTCGAGACAGTTCCGAACCTGTCTGTTGATTAGTTATGTACATGAGTCTGAAACACCAAAAAGTGTGATTTTACATTGCGATTTTTTGCGTGGCAATTGTAGCATTAATTAATTGTAATTTATTAAGGTAAATCTAATTAAGGTTAATCTAATTAAGGTTAATCTAATTAAGGTTAATCTAATTAAGGTAAATCATTATTGTTTTGAACTTCGGAATGTGTAATTTTCAAAAATGAATGCCCGCTACTTAGACCACATACGACGTACAAAATCTCGTTAGTACACAGATTGTCGAGTTGGAGCAGTGTCAATTTGCCTAACGACCGGTAGAAAATACCTTAGGTTACTCTAATTTTGATTCAAGATTTGAACTTAAGTAACGTAAATTATGGTGATTGACAAAGAACGCGAAATGTCTACTGTACTAGCCTGTAAAAGATAATTAGGCTTCACTTTTTATAATTTTAATCCTATATTTTTTTACCTAAAAGCCGGAATTTTTTGAGTGAAAGGTAACAATTTTGCAGATTTTCTATGTTGAACAGTAATTGTTCTGGAACCTTTGCGTAAAACTATGTGTTAAGACAATTCACCCTGTGTGTACCAGTTTCTGCTGCTGTTTAATTCAGCATTTTATACGCTATGCTATGTTAATTAAACACTAAGTGTGCATATATTATCCGATAGGTGACACCCTCTGAACCCTAATGGTGTGAACACGTAAAGCGTCGCGGATTTTTCGTTATTCGCGAAAACACTCCCACTCCTCTATTGGTACAACATAGGCTTGTCTTATCAAGGCACTAGGTCATCCATTTGGTTAGTAGGAGTCGCTAAAATTGGTCCCCTACCATGAGGTATAGATTATTCTTCCCTTTTTTTAAATACGGTTGGTGAAATAATTTAAATCGTGAATCTCTGGAATTATTCATTCAAATGAATGCGTGACCTTATATCTTTGTCCAGGTTTTCATCAAATGTGATTGATAATATTCCGTGCAAAGTCCTTCAGAATTTCATATTTTTGCACTCTTTCAAATTAGTGCTTATTGATGGATGGTGATCGACACTTTTCCACAAAAGGCCTCGAAATAAATGTCTTGCCCTATTAGATGATTGTTTTAATGTGAATTCTGGTTAGCTAATGCCTCCTATTAAATCAGACTCGACGAGGGTACATTTACCGAAATTCTTTCAAACTGGAGACTTGGTATGTGGAAACGGGTAATTAACGAGTAATAGGTCCTGTAGGAATGACGCTGATGACTTCAGTAATTGCAATAGTTATTTCCGTTAAATATTCTTGTTTTGCGACCCGATAGAATTAATGCATGCATGATTATGATCTTATGAAAAGGTAAATTCTCAAATGAAAATTTCACTCATCAAGTGAAAAATACAACATGGAAATCGGAAACAACACAAGAATTCTGGCCGTTGAAGAAAAATTTCTCGTGTCGAAAAACCGAGTAAAATGATGCAAATTACGTGCATTTTAGTTGGCTTGTTTGAATAGCTTTTCTACTCGTGTATTCTAAGATACAGATAAAGATAAAGACGTCTGACTAGTAGATGTCGAATGAGGGACCGAAAATTAGTCCAATATTATTGTTAATAAGTAATCTACCGTTTAGGGTAGGTTTTAGATGAACACGACTACCACATTAATATTTTGTGACTCCTAACAAAACACAAAATCCAGCAACCTACTCTACATCAGGTCCCGCTTCATCTCTGAGTACTTCTTTCCTCCCTTTATCCCGTCTAGCATCCCTATCCCGTTCCTGCAATTTCCTCGTCTGCCTAACATTCTCCCCTCTATTACAGTATTCAGCATCCCATTACCGATCATTACGCCCTTCATCCATTTTTCCTGCCTCTTTAGGGTTTTTCCCAGCAAACCCCTCTCTTCGCCCACCATACCAAGTACTTCGTCATTTGTTTTCTTCTCTGTCCATTTCACCTTCTCCATTCTTCTCCACACCCACATTTCAAAAGCCTCCAATCTACGTCTATCCTCCTGCTTCAATTACCACGTTTCAGCGCCGTACACTATTCTACCTGCTCTAGTTTTTGCCCTCCTATTTTAATGTTTAGCTTAGCCTTTTACTTTCTGGAAAATCGCATAACCTTTGTTTTATTAATATTGATTCTCATCACATATCTGTCACCCTGAACCTAACTGATTTTTACGAATTCCCCACCCACTTTCATTCCTACCTCCAGTTCTTCCCATGCCTCTTTAATCATTTCCCTCCACATATACTTAGAACAGCAACGGTGATAATGGGCAACCCTGTCTTACACCTCTTCCTAACACTGCCCATCCGGACTCCCCATTCCCCACTCGCACCTGAGCAGTCTGAGACATGTATAGGTGTCGGATTAGCCTCCTTTCCCTGCAATCTATTCCTATTTTTTGTAATATATTCATTAGTTTTTCCCAATTCACTCTATCAAACGCATTTTCGAAATCTACGAAACAGGCAAATACCTCCTGGTTGTGTTCTATATTCCTCTCGATTAATAATCCCATTACTGCAATGTCATCACGCGTACCTCTCCCCTTTCTAAACCCAAACTGATCATCCCCTAAGTAATCATTTGCCCTACACACTATCCTTTTGTTTATGATCCTGAGAACAACTTTAGCTGCGTGGGATATCAAACTTATTGTCCTGTAGTCCTCACATGATGTAGCCTTTACCTTTTTCGGAATAGGAACTAACACTGATCTCAGAAAGTCTTCTGTCCAGATTCCTTCCTTGTAGATACTACGGATCAGTCCATATATAGTAGTCTCCTCCTACCACATTTTCCTAAACATTTCAATAGTTCCACGGGAATGTTATCCACCCCCACGGCCTTATTTGATTTTATCTCCATTAATGCCCTTTTTATCTCATCGTCGAGTATGCCTGGACCAAAGCTATCTTCCTCTGCGTCATGTTCTCTTTCTGTCTTACCTTGTTATCCTAAGTTCTTTACCATACAGTTTTTTTAAATATGCCTTCCATGTCTCTTGGATCTTTCCTGTTTCAACCATTATCTTACCCGACTTATCTCTAACTGGTAATATAGGTCTTCCCTTCTTATTTTTTGATAGTTTTTTGACCTTCTTTTATTGCGTTCGAATTCCATCTTTCCTCTGTAATATTTCCGTATCCTCGCACTTCGTCTTCCACCATGGTTCTTTTGTTCTATTTGTTACCAGTCTCAAGTTAATATTCTAATTTTTGTACTTCCTTTTGCCTGTGTTTACATTCTTCAATTTTCTCCGCTCATCCATCTTTGTAATCATCTCATCCGTGATCCATGGTTTCCTTGTCTTTATAGCGTTAACGGTTCAAATAGTGTCTTTTGCGGCTTTCGATAACCTTTTCTTGATACTTTCCCATTTTTCTTCGATAGTACTTAGCTCTTAAACATCCTCCATGATTTCCTCTACCGCCTTTTGGTACTCCTTCTTTGTCAATTTATTTAATGCTTCTACATTCCATTTTCCATCCCGCCGCCCCTGCCTTATCTTTTTGAAACGGACGCTAAATTTCGTAACAACTAAATTTTGGTCAGAGTCCGCATCCGCTCCCGGGAAGCTATGGGAATTTATCACACTGTTTCTACTCTGTTTCTGTCTGTACCTGGGTCTAAACAGAATATAATCAAGCTGATACCTTTCTGATTCACCTGGCATTTTCCAAGTATACTGCGCCTTTTGTGGTGTCTAAACCAAGTATTGTTGACAGCTAACCCCCTCTCCTGCAGAACTCAAATTGCGTTCTCCCCGCGGTCATTCCTCGTGCCTAAACTGTAGTCCCCCACCTCGTCACCATCTCTTCCTTCGCCTACCGTCGCGTTCCAATACCCCACAACTATCAAATGTTTCCCTGCAGGAACACACGCGATTACCTGTATCTCCTGTAACTGTTCGTACTTCTTATCGACTTCTTCCTCCTTATGATTGCTTGGTGACATGTGTACCTAAATAATAACCTAGTTCGTCGGTTCTGCTTTTATCGTTACTAGTAATATTAGTCCAGTATATATTTAAAAATTAATCGACAAAATCCAAAATACTATTTTGGTAATCGGTTATCGGCGATAAGTCCAGAAGTCACTATTGTGTTATCGTGCCATGCGTCACGTTACTTCTCTCCTGGAGTCTCTGGTAGGATCCCGTCTTGCCAGACTTCCAAGGGACCAGACTAGCTGATAATGTACTACACCCTTGTAAGCAGGGCTCGAACCCGCGCTATTGAGGTTCCATTCCACCCGATAAGCCCGAATACGCCATTGTTTTGAGGTATCAACCACGTGCAGTGCATTCTTTCTTTTGTGTCCACGGATGTATTATTGACCTTTGAAGCTTGCTGCAATGGCTGACTGTCTCAGTTAACCGAATGATGGTGTCTGATGGTGGTGGATGATGCGAAATTGGATGGCAGACAAAGGATCATGGGGAGGACGTTCAAATAGTCAAATAGCTTATTCCCCGCTTACTTCCATTTGGGTTTAAATGGCAGGTGCTTAAGTCGATGAATATTATTGAGAAAGGATCCCATCCATCCCCACTCCCTCGTCGCAGCCCACAGCGTATGTTAATGTACATGTTCCGAAAAAGACGAGATAAATTTGGTTTTTAAATCCATCCATTAAAAAAAATGTGAAAAAATGGTAACTTCGCCTTGTCTAGCTGTGCATGAGGAATAATCGAGAAAAAATTTTCTCCCCAAAATTTATCTTTTCATAATTTTTGGGATCTACCTGATCATGACATGACACCTAATATTTAATTGCCGTCATTTAGGCCTTCAATGTCCTTAAATAAAGTAAAATTCATCGCTTTCTATTGGAAAGTTCCTATCCATCGCAACTGGCGTGGTAGCATGGGCAGTTCACTAGGCTACTTGCCAGGGGGTTCCGCGTTCAAATTCGGGCGTTCGCTCTGGAGGTACCAAATTACATTCAAACTGTGATTTCTGGATTCCGAGAACTTTCTGGGAGGCAGCAGAAAAAGGAACCTTACGCCTAAACTTCAGGGCGTGAGTTTCACATAATACAACAGGGGGCCTGAGTTCTAGTGAATTCTTTCCTCGCTCATCTACGAAACTGGCCATTCTTGCATTGAGGGCGAGGAATATATTTTATTCTTTTTTATACATGGCTTCAAGGAGTAATTATTCCTGGTTATATTATATGTAATCATTTTTGTGTCAGCAACTCAGGGTCTATCACGGAGATTAAGGATCTCGAGGTCCCACTTGGCATAGGCCGGCCATGTATACATAGGTTCAATTTGAGTTCTTAGAAATTATATCCTCAATTATTAGTAATCCTTTCATAGAATCTCTTTATTCGTTCAGTGTAACAGGAGAGTAGTAAAATGGAGGTGAGTTGATAGTTCATGGGCATAATTAACCTAATGTATGTCGAATTTTTATCAAAATAATTACTCACAGTAGAATCCGAACAAATACGTGATATTGTATTCCAAGTATGAATAGGAGTCGTGATGGGCTGATGATGGTCCTACGTGATTTTCATTGCGCTGTGTGTGCTTCATTAAGCAATCATGTATACACGAATACGCAAGACTCATAGAATCAAAATCAATTCTTCAAGTATCGCAAGCCACATATTACTAAAGGTTTCACGGAGAGACCGACTGTGTATGTGTTAACATTTCATCGTGCTGCCTTCGTCGAATTTCCGCATAAAACAGGCTCCATGTTTTTCGTATGTTGGATGGCTTAATTGCGTGGGTGGAGAGGGAAGGTGATAAGATATGCAGGAGAGTGGACGTAAGGGCGCCGCCGGCGGTGCAGCGCGCAAGTGGCCATTCGGAAATGCGCATCGCACTGCAATCCAGGAAGCTTGTTTATTTTATCGAATCGAGCGAACTGGAGGGAGGACGGATTAAACGCGGCGGGGAGTTTGTCGAGGGGGGAAGGGCGAAGAGGGCGCTAATGGACACCGGACGAGATTGGGGGGGAAAGGGGAGGGAAGAGTGGAAGGCGGGCTGGGGGAGAGGAATGGATTTGGCGGCGGTGGGAGGGGAGACGGAGGCGAGGAAATTCATTTGCGCTCGGGAGCGATTGCGTCACTTTTTCCTCGAGGCCGTGACTGTGAACGTGCGCGCATGAAGTAGGCGGTCGGACTTGCCTTGGAAAGGGGGTGGGAGCGACGTAAGGGGAGGGTTCCTGCCGGAGGGTAGGGACAAGAGGGGTGTACCAGAGCCCCCGACTCCGTAGACCTCCCCTTCTTCACCCCTCCTTCATCCCTAGCTCTCTCCCTACTCCTCCCCACTCCTCGGCTTCCCTGCTCGATAGCGACGGCGTCCTGTTTCAGTCCGACCTCCCCACCTCTCTCCCGTGGGAGCCTCCCCTCCCCTTGCAGTGGAGACGGGAACGGGGATCCGCCTATGGGGCGCACCGTTGCAAATGCTTTCGACCGTGGACCAACCCCTGTTCTCCCTCACTCGTCAGCAGGAGGGCTGCGGGGGTTTCCATTGGCGTACCCCGTTATCCATCTGACTCTCTTGCCTTACCCTGTGCTTATTCGTGCTGTACGCCTACCTCTCTCCCTGTTTCACCCACCCTCCTCTCCCACACTTCCTCCTCCCCCACACTTCCTCCTCCCCCCCCATGCATATCTCCCCCTCCCACCTCTCATGTTCGCATGCCAGCCAGCCTCACTCCAATCTCCCACTCTTGGCCTCGGGTCTCTCTCTTTTTTTAAACACCCCTCCCACTTCTCTCCTATTGCCAGGCAGTCCCCTATTCCGCATCCGAGCAACGCCTATCTCAAACGCCCTCGCTCCCAATGGAGGAAGGAAAAAAAATAATAACAGGGACCCGGTCGAGCGAAGCCAGACGCTATATTTTATACTCTCTCTCCCCCCCTTCCCCCCGCCAATACGGTGCTCTCGAAGTGTTCGTTTTATGCATTGCATGTAGCGTCTCTCTCTCGTGGAGTTTTAACATTGTGGAGGTGGAAGGATGTTGAATTTTTAATGGTTGGCATGCCGATGTTTGCGAGAGGATGATGGGTGGATGTCTCTGACTGGGTCGGTTCAAAACGTCTAATCACTAAAATTTCTACGCGGCGTTGTCATGGGAAATGTTTTTGGTATCCTCATGCTTAAAATTCTTTCTCTTCAGCAATAGGAATCCCTGTGAAATGAAATCATAATAAGAGTACAACGCGAACTCAGTAGAAAATATACTAGGCAACATCATTTTTATATTCTCTGATCCAAGTAGCAGGTATTTAAAGTAATAGGCTGAGGGATGTCGTAAAGGTGGTTTTCAATGAACGACAACAACAACGTAGTGTAACCCGTACGGAACGTTTTTGACCTTTATTTTTTTGCATTGAGAAACAGGGTGGTCTCCTCCTCTTGAGAATTTCAATACCAGGCAAACATGAGAACTTCACGCGCTATGTCCACGATTTTGGTACATTTTCTCAACCGACGAGAATTTGGTCTCTCCAGGGAGATCAGTCCTTATTGGATTTTCTATCGATCTTTCAATGGGAGTTGCTCGTGTACATGGCTATGATTCGTGGAATGTCGATTTTCAATTGCCTCCTCTAAGAGTCGATGATTCGCGTACTCTCCCTTCCAGCGAGCAAGTCGCGTGGAAGGTGAAACTATCATCGCGGTGCAGTGGAAAATCCCCAGCGTTGCTGGGTGGTTGTTAACACTCCCCACCTCCGCCCCCTTTGCCATTAGTGCTTCGCGTCCGGAGTGGAGGAGGTAGAGGGAGGGGACCCGTGTAGCTGGTGGCGGTGGTAGGGAAGCCGCCTACCATCTCTCTTTCCCTATCTCTCTCTTCCGCCCCAAGTCCCACTTTCATATCGCCTCCCCCACCCCTCGCACACAAACACACGACCAACGCACACACCCTCTCTCATCAGTCCACGGCGCTTCCCCCACCCCGGGGGTCTTCCGCCTCCCTTCCTTCCCTCCCCCTTCCCTCGCATAACCCTCTTTCCTGCCACTCTTCTGCCGTCTATCACGTCCGAGCACAAAAGGAGACCCTCTCAGCACAGGGACGCCCACTCATCAGTTGGCTAGGTCTAGAAACATGAGACAGGCCACAGGATTGGTGGGAGCTGATGCGCCTGCGAGGAAGGCTCGGTTGGCCAATGGTGAGAGTGGATGGGCGTGTCCTCGAGGTCTCTGGCGACGCGACGCCCAGTTCTCTCGATCCCTGCATTCTTCCCCCACCCCCCGTCGGGAACGCCACCTACGACTGCTCTTCTCTCTCTCTCTCCCTCTATCTCGGTCGGTTGCGAGGCTGCGATACGGTAGAGGTATAACCGGGGGTCCTCTTCTATCCCGGGTCCCGAAGAGTTTTGCGCCCTCTGAAGTAGACTCGTTTTCCTAAAGTACCAGGCTCCCGAGTTGTGTCTGGAAATCGGTTTTAGGTTCGCGAAATCCATTGAAGGAAAGAGTCGGTATCATCGTTTTCACGACGTATTTCGTCGAGGACAGGGGTCAAGCTGATGAGAACGCCAGTTTTGGACCTGTCAAAGTCCTCCTGTCGTTTCAGTCAAGAGAGTTCGGAGCAGTCCGACGCCTTCGACCTTTAATCGCGATCAGAACTGCTAAGAGCGCGGGATCATTTCGACTTTACGTTCCCAACTCGTCGCCGGTTCGTGAGCCCACCTCGTATTAAAGGGGCTTGTTCGTTTGGAGTCGTTCGTGAACTGAAAACGTTAAGCGATTCGCAGTTATGATCGGCAAAGGCAGCTCAGTACTTGGTATTCGCCTATGCTTGATAACTAACCGCTGAAAACTCGCGTATCGCAGGTCTTCGGTATTATTCATTCCTTCCTTCCGGTGGTTTTTTTTCAAACATCTTGCGAAGAAATCATCGCCATTTGCCAAGGTGCTGTTCGGATATTCCTTGCACAGAGGTGAGTACGCACATCTCTTATTTTTTCCCCTCCTTTAATGCAATTTATGGAACGAAAATAGCCCACCACTGCGTTGGTGCAGGACGATGTATGTATCGGTGGGTGGATAGATGGGACGGCTTGCTTGGGGGGGGAGGGAAAGAGGGGGCTAGCGACGTGGGGGAATGAGGGGCGCGGAGGGAGGAAAGGGAGTCGGGGGGTCCCTTCTGGCTTCCTGCTAACATATTCCCTCCCCACCCCTCAGACCCTGCACATCCCTCATACCGCCGCCTCCCTCCCTAAACCCGCCCTCCCCCAATCCGTGCTGCCCCCACCACTCCCCCAAGCGGGCAACCATCCCTGTCTCGGACGAGTCCAAGTCGGCGGACTTCCCATTTGTGAGGGGGAGTCGGGCATGTTGCGAGCAGTTGCTTATTCATTACATCCCGTGTTGTCGACGCAGGTGGTGGGACGTCCGTCATGTGCCGGGATGATGGCGTTTTCCCTCGCTCACTCGAGGCGGGGGTCTCGGCACATCGCTTTAAAATCCTCCGCATTCTCCGGAGACCCGACTTCGATTCCTTCGACGTTCCGCGGCTCGTTAGAGACCCCCCCTCCGGTCCCTCCCCCCCTTAGAAACTCTCTTCCCCTCCGTGTGTCCTTCCCATCGACCCGGCGGGGAAGTTTCCTTCCCCAAATGTTTTCTTTTGTTCGCCCTGAGCCCCCTCTCGCATCCAGGTCATTCCGTTTCCTCCGGTCGTAACTGCGCCTGGTTGAAGAGAGCGCCTCGCGTTGGAATGTGTACTCGTGTTCTTTTCCTCACTTGTCCTTTGATCGGGAGTTCGTGTGCTCATTGAAGGCGCGCAGCGAAGAGTTCTTGCTCCGTTTTGGATGCGGGGGGGGAGGGAGAGAATGGCGTCATCTCCCATTGTCGCGTCGACTGGGAGCCCTCCGGGCCACTAATCTTCCATGGTGACTTGCGGGAGTGCGCATTACCTGGGTCATTAGGCCCGAGGGCGGCCGGTGAATGGTCGCAATAGTTATCCTACGTCTTCCTGCGAATGAGGCCTTATTTTTTTAGTGATCTTAGACGTGTGAGGAAACTTCAAGGATTTTGCACGAAAAAACTTCCGCGTTTGGAAAGGCCGGCTTGTCTCACCTCTGTTGTTTTTGCTCCCCTGAGGTACTCGTTAAGTTCATAATTCATTGAGTGTACTGGTCATCCCCCGCTACACGCCCTTGCGGGGTATTATGTAGATGTAGATCAGTGTCCCCGATGTCTCCACATTATCTTGCGCCACTCTTGAAAGCGTGATGGTGCGCGGTCGAAACGTAACGGTGGGTAGTGTGTCCGTCAAGTTAGTACGGACCCCCTCTCGGACTTCTGTGTTGTGGTTCCATCGAATTTTTGGTCTCAGAATTTTCGCTGTGTTTCTGGAAACTAGCAGTCGTAAGTTAGGTGTAGATGCTTTCCTGCAGTCCGAATGACGGACCCCCGGTTTCTACCGTAATGTGTCTTGTTCAAGCATTGACGGGAGTAATCTCGATTTTTCTTGCTGAACTACCATTATTCTTGCAAATAGTGAATCTGTAGCTGTTATCTGAATTTTCACTGGGCCTCAAACGATAATTCCCAAGGACACGTTTGTTGGCCGCCGACGCGGCTGGTTTCCCCCCGGTAGTAAGAGCTGCGATCGCCGAATTGAGAAACATTCCGTGGGCCCGTGTTAGTAGCTTACGTTATCGAGTTGCTCTGATGACCACGGGATTAATCGGAAACTCATTCTGTGGTGGATATAATTGGGCTGGGGACGGGTTAATTGAATGAAACAGTATTCTTCATTTCGAACTGTTTTATGACCCGGGGTTCATGTCATCCAGCGCGAGTGTCCCTCACACGTTTAAAGCAATACTTGTTTTCCGAAGCTTGTATTTAGTTTATGTGGTTTATTTACTTGGAACTCTTTTAGAGTTCAATTCGTAGTACGAATGAGTTCAGCATTGTTTCTGTAAAATACCCCGAAGGCCACTACCAGGGCTTGTGTGTGGTTTAAAAGATTAAGTGCTAGGATGGCTTTCTATACTTGAAATTTTTTTCAATTTTTGCCGTGATTTTCTGGTGCTAAAACTTTGTATTTATTTCAACGGAAAACTTAATTTTCTGCGAACACCAATTTTCTGAAGTTACGTTAGACTTAGAACTACGAAGATTTAAGAGTGTTAAGAATGGGATAAGTGGACGCTATTCTTGTGCAATAATTTGTATGTATATTGTGCACTTAATGTGAGTGTTACGCACATATTCCAGCATTTGGCAATGAAATATAGTATTCTGATAGCGGTGCCTCAGAGTTGTGTGTAAGTGATCCCACTTTGGTTTGGCGTTCGGGGCCGACCGATATCATCATATGCCGGCGAACGAATCGCCCGCCACCGGCAGGTCAAGGCTTGACGCCGCAGAGACTTTCGGGTCCCAGTTGCATATCCGTTAGGGTTAATCTTGTGCTAATAATCAGAGTGAATGCCATTTTCACCACATGTTTAAGTGTATTTCTCTCGCGATAGGATATGTAGAGGTATTTGTTCTAATTGGTGGCTTGCTATTTTTATTTATCGAGTGCGGGCGGCCATGATTCATTCCTGGTAACCGTTACGAAAATATTTTTCCTTTATCGTTGCGATTAACGTAGATCAGTATTTATTTCGTTTGAATTGTGCATGTTACTCCAGTTGGTAACGTCCCAATGTAATCCTAAAATTTCTCTTTCAAATGTACATTATGCTTCTTGTTGGCAATGAATAATTCCAAGTCATTCATCATGGGCAATATAATATTTCAATACAAAAGGCAATCTTCGTCATGTTTAATGGTAGTTTGTATAACCTAAATGCAGTTTTGTCAATTATAATATTAGCTTCCATGGTTTCGTGGACGTTAGAAATTACCGTTAAATAGTGAAACATTCTTTCTACGTGTATTAGTGGTTTCTTTTTCATCCCGTACTCCAAATTTTGACGTGTCATTTTATCAGCCCCACTGCCTTTCTCCTGGTTCCAATTACTATTTGTGCAGCGTGATGTGTAAGCATATCTCAGGGAAACAGAAGAGTAAGTTTAGATTAGAATTCCAGTGGTGGACCAGGCTGGTGAACCCCGACTGCAATTCTTGTCCGTTTTTGTTACGAAGTGCATCTGATGAATCAATTTTTAGTTTAGGACACATTTTTTGGTTTTTGAATACTAAAATCATAGGTTGATGCATACTGAAACCTTAAGAGTTAGAAATTGAGGCTAAGTAATAATAACCATGCAGGCAGTGTTTCCCAAGTGGAGTTAGAGATAAAATTTTCAGTGCAGTGTTAATTCTTGAACAAAAAAGAGATAATAAGCCCTACTGCGGCTGATGGATCGAGGCACGGCATTGGGTGATTGCTCGGTGTACGTAGCAGCGGGAACGCGTACAATTTTCGATTTTCCCGTTCCATTACCCTTGACCGCCAGCCATTAAATACCCATTTATATTCTAATGAGGCTGTAGAGGTAGCTTTTGTTTGTGGAATGAGGGAGTGCGGGTGCATTCTCTCTTAACGCAGTTGTTCTACTGGACAGTCGGGCATGCCTTGGTGAAGTGCATTCAAAGCATTTTGTTTCTGTCCCCTTGAGATCGGGTACCATAACGGGTCAGTCAGGTCCAGTATGTTGTGTGCATAATATGGTTAAATTGATTCAAAGAGTATAAAGTATTTTCCAACCAAATAATTTAGGAGGAATAGAAATTTTCGAATGAGAAATAATCCAGAAAGTGATAGCAGTCTGTGATTTAATTCCCATCATATGGTTCGAGCCGATGGAATTACTTCCCGCGACTTTTCTATTGTTGCTATTTCCCGAGGATAAGGGAAGTGCTCTGTCTGTGGTGATGCAAAATTGGTTCCGGCCGGTTTTTGTTGTGTCGGCGCGTAGTTTTCACCAATAAGATCTCAAGATTCCCGTCCAGTTTGAATTCCAACTATCGGTAGCTTTCAGTGAGAAACTCGGCTTCAGTTAGTGAAAATTACAGAATGTTCTGTCGGACGTTACTACTCTCGATATTACGATAAACTTAAGATCCACACGTATACTCAAAGGTGCTCTCTTTCTGACTTAAAAAATGATTGTCTATGCGGGTACATTTCCATTATTTTCGGCTGCTTCGGCGAAAATAACGACCGTTTCAGCCGTTAATAAATTTGCATTTGCGTGTTCGAATCTTGCTCATTTTGTGCGACCGTACGGCATTTTTCATTCAGGCCAATTTCCTTGGTTTCAAGTCTGGAATTCGTTTTAATAAAGGGAAGTCGTTCGTATTACTTTTCTTTTAGAACTAGTTTGATAAAATGGAATTCAGCTGTGGGTCAGTAGTTTTTTGCCGTTGAAATTTTGTATTTTCCCTAAATCAGTTGTCGGATTGTTTTAAGGAACACGTTTTTGTAATTATTTATTGGAGTCGAGAAGATATATCCCATTATACCTTGCCACTAGAAAATGATTAATATTTCTGTGTGGACTCTGAAATCGTGTCCATTGATTTGCCGACACATTGCCATTGCTTAGACAATTGCAGAACAAGGCCTTCATTGTGTAGATTTGGCATAATTATTTTTGTTTTAATTTTACTTGAATGGAAGTAAGGTGCGGAAATCCAAGTTTTCCAAACTTCCCACGACCAGTATATTTTATTGGAATGAATGATTTTAATATTAAATCTTACGCAACTTATTCTATTAACTTACAATGTACCTCATGGGATTTGAGCAGTAGCTTGAAGATCCAAGATCTTCGTAGTAGTTTTTATCGGAGGCGGCCGACAGCTGATAGTCATTTGCGCCATTATGGATGGACATGAATGGATGAAGGGTGGAGAGAAATTAGCCTACTCTTAACGAAAGTCGCAGCTTAACGTCCCATCCGACTGACGGCGTACCCACTGAAAGTCCCCTCCGCAAAGCACCTCAAGTAGGGATCGAGATTCCACTGCAAAATATTCAACACCGCCGGGATTTGAACCCGGGCCCTCTCAGAGATCTCCAATGAGTTAATTAAAATGTGGGGAATTGCCTGGAGTGGCAATAGGCATTTACCTATGAGTATTATCAGTTCATTGAGGCTGATCATGCTGCATTCCTCCCATTTTCTAGATCTATTCTTGATATGGTTTCGAATAAGTTATGAATACCATGCACGAAGGACTAATTCGTCTATCACGTCAACACACATGAGGCAGGTCTCATTAGTTGAGCGATCTTTTAATTCTCGTGCGTTGTCCGTAATTACTCGTGTTTTTTTTCATCGGATCGCTCCCCGTAATCAGCCACAAAAAACAATGGGATATTTGAAATGTTTTTGAATGAATCATCGTAGGTTATATCAGTGTTGATGCTATTGACAACTGTATACAACTGTTCTTTAAGCATAATGAAGAGTTTTCCTTGTTGGTTTTATGCCTTGCCATTCGAGTAGTTTCTTCCAAGTTTCTGGTCATATTTTCATCGGTTAGTTCATGGAATAGTGGCTCTGATGTTTTCTACGAAGGTTGAGCTTTCGTCACCCCATGGGAGACCTCCCTAGTGCGGTGTCGAAGTAAGGGTCTAAACCCGCACGGTTTTCTCATCCCGAGAACTTATATGTTTCGCGTCGGGCCTTCGTCAATCGCAAAGGGGGGACCGCGGTGGCACTGCGCCGGCGTGAACGCCCCCGTCGCCGCCGCACCAAGCCTACTCCCGCCGGCGAGCCCCGCTCTGTCTCCCTCGGCGGCCCTCTCTCTCTCTCCCGTTTCCGTACGAGGCCCTCCCAGAATCAATACCACCACATTCGGTCCTCCTCTTCCCCCATTGCCCTCCCACCCTCCCTCCCTTTTATTCCTCCGACCCATCCCCATAATACGCACATGTACGCACACTCGCGTGGGGGACGAACGGAATATTGGGGCACAATGCATCCATCCACACCCGCCGTGAGGACTCTTCAGACAGGGCGTGGACTGGCGGAAATCCGGTGGCCGGCCACGTTACGTACTGCCCGCCAGCCCGCCGTCGAGATGCAAGGGCGAAAAATATCCCCCAGCTCTTTTCTCTCCTTTTTTTTCGGCGTCAGCTTCTCTGTAAGAGGGGATGCGGAATCCACCCAGCCCTCATGAAATTGATGACCCCTCTTCCCTCCCCCCCTCTCCTTGTACCCCTCACTCGACTTTTGGAGGGTAGAATATTCTCTCTTCGAAATAAAATTTTTTAAATATTTCTCCCGGTATGTTTTTATTATAGAGCCTGAGGGGCCCGTGGATTTTAGCCACGAGTTCTCGAAAGAGCTCCCTCCACTTCTTCCTACCAATCTCTCCTTCCCCTTCCTTTCAACTCCAAACTTACCCCGTTGAGCATTGTTCATTCCCGGACCGTTATGCCATATACTTGGCGTGGTGATTTTTTAGACGTAGAGCCCTTACCACCACAGTTCAATTTTACAGGGAAGTTCGTTTTGGTCTTCAGTTGTTGATTAAACTTTCCTTGAGTTTGAGTTCGTTGAAAGAAGATAATTTCACCGGAGAAAAAGAAGGGTGAATTTTATATATATTCGATGTTTTCAGACTCTTTGGAAATCCATTATCACCGAAGTAAAAAAATTCGATGCGTTGACCCTAGTCGTACTTAATAAAATGATGGAAATATGATACATTGTTTTTTTATGCATTCAATGACATGCTTCTTAAAGGTAGGGTGTAGTGAATATCCTTGGGTGTTGAGAAATTGTAAGTATGGTAGCTCATCAGTGACTCGGGTGCCTTCATATTGTATCACCCTGGGTTCGATGAAATCTAAACCCGGAATGTATAGCGTTCTACATTAGTCTCATAACTTGAGAAAAAATTCATATCCTAAACTGCCTACTCCGGTACGGTTTTTTAAATTTGAAATGTTCGCGCTCGGAAATTAAGAGTAGTGTTGCTTTGGAAGGGTCATTATAGGTAACTTTTCGTCTTATGCTTTCCACTACGACTCGCTGCAGAGTGGTGGTTTGTTGTCCCAGTTCTTGGATTAGGAGAAGCTAGTCGTCATGAACACGATCAATTCCTCGAGTGGGAATATAATTCCCTTTGTTAAGCTTCCGTGTACTTGAATTTTTTAATCCATTTGAAGGAAAGAACAGGTTATGCTTGCATATACTTAAAACAGTTCACTCCAGTTCCCAGGTGGACATTTTTATTATTTTTTTAAGACGGCAAATAAGGTAGTCATGGTAATGAATTAATGCCCGCAACTCAAGCATGCTAGCATAATCCGTCAAGTTGAATTATTATCCGAAGAAGAACATATCCTCTAGCGGCATTTTCCCTTTTCTTGGTTGGCACAGGTCAAGCATTTTTGCATCCCCTTTGGGTAGTCCCACCGATTATTGAGCCATAATTGGAAGAAATAAAATGGAACAGCGGAACTGTTCGATTCAATGCCTGGAAAATGACTGAGGACTTCCGGCTGCGACGAAGAGATAAGTGCGTAAAATTGATTACCATTGAGGAATTTTCTCCTTCCTTCCTGTAACTTCCCGGGCTGTAATGAGTCCAATAAATTACTCCTTGCTGCTAACATTATTCTACCTTTTGACAAGCTGGCGTCATTCTCGTGAGGTAGGTAGAAAGGGTCTTCGGTCACGAACGTGCTTAATATACTTCGCAAATAATTGGATGTTCCACGGTATGGGCATTTTTCACCCCACGCGTTTGGGAGGTTTCAGGCGTCGATATAGGTCGACTGTAGGTCCTCTTTTCTTCCAAAAAATTGGCCTGCGTCCGTTTACAAAATCGTCCTGTCGTCTCCCCGTGTATGATGCAAATGAATGCGATGACAATTTTTTGTCAATACTGCGGCTGATATGAATGTACCTTAGGTCATCCCATCCTCCTTAATGCCTTCGTGAAATTGGACTTAATTTGAAATATAAGCACAGAACGTATCTCGTCGATTGTCTATCCAAGACCGTTGGGTGTGCGAAGTCGGACAGCGGAACGGAAGTGATGGCAGCGAGTCGTTAGGCCGCTCGATATTTTATGATGTTTTGTGCATCGTACGACCGTGGTGCTCTTTGGCCATCTATCTTACGAATTTTAAGTTTATTATTATCGGATTGCTCCCCTACATATTTTCATGCGAGCCACCGATAGGGTCTGAGTCATGAATGCATGTTATCCAAAACACCGTTCTAGTGATAATGGATTTTTAGGAACTGCTAATGAAGGTTTTGAACCTAAATGATTGATTTCATCGGGGATACGGATAACTTCATCTTCGAGGTAGGATTTTTTAATTTCAATCACAAATATAGTTGTCAATAGTTTAAAGGCAATAGAAGTCGTATGTAAAATTGATTATGTATTATACAGACTTAGCTTTACTCAAGCTGTGGGATTTTTTCGAATAATGTATCTTCCTGGGAAACCATAGATGGCCCAGGGAAAAAATGCTCCCCCTCCTGATGTTTGAATTTCATCCGTCGTTGGGCTAGGTGACCTCTGCCCTCACCCATCACAACGTCCTGGTTGAAAACTGTGATTTTGGTGGAATACACTGTGCAGTATATCCAATTACCCGCTGTTTGAGTTAAATAATATTCTGAGCAATTTCAAGTGGTTTAACTGTAATTTTTAATATCTGTAAAAATATACTTTCGTCTTGTAGTTATGGACGAATCTGTCGTGAGGTAATGAAGTTTGCAAATGTAGGATGACCTGGATCGATCGTGGTTGCGTCAATATAATCGCGATGCGAGCAGGTCTCGCGCATTTGAACGGTTGCATCTGAAGGTTCCTCAACCGTCTGATAAGGAATCACGTCTTGGCCGTCCTTAATCCCACCTCTGTCTTAATCTCGATCGATCTCCCTTAAAATTCAGGTGATTCAACCGCTGCTCCCACGGATTGTTTTATTTTATCTCTGTTTGTCAGTCGCACGGTGGTTTCTTGGACAAATTGTGACCAACTTCCAGCCCCAGGTAGTAGTAAGTATTTGGGGAAGTTGGTGTATCGTATTATTAGAGAGACGCCATACGGTAACCTTGCGAAAGTAAAAGAGAATTGTTGGGCACTTTTTGGTCCTTATATCGGAATTTTAACGATGACATATATGATGTTAGACACATTTGCAAACAACGATGCCCAAGGTGGAAGAAATCCACGTAAGCGGGAATCAAACCGGCGACCCCTGGGTTGGCAGGCAGACGTTACTCCGCCACCACCGGGGTCGGCGATGATCTTCAGCTTTCTCCCCCTTCATCTCTTTTGCTCTCTCTCTCTGCAATTCGCCAAGTAAACGCGGAATGCCAAAAACGCAGTGGAGAATAGCATTTAGACCTGTGCCATAACCTAATAATTATTCTCATTTTTCATATCCTTCTTGACTTTTATTGGATAATTCCGGTTTCGAGGGTTGGAGCATTTCTTATGTTTTTCCAATCGTACTTCGGATATTTCTCTCGCGTTCATCCCTAGAGAGGGGATGGAGTTATTCGCAATTGTTTCAGAAATGTGCCTGCACTACATAAGTATTTACTGATAGTTGTGAAGAAAGGTTTGTGGGCACGTGTTCAAGTTCAGTTGAGCAATGTAAAGGATCAGCTAATGGACGAATCGTGTTTGTCTGTTGAGTATTTCAATTACTATGTTTTTTCATGATTCCCTCAACCGACACTACATAACATAGGAATTTCTGATGAGGAATGTTGTTAATTTAATTTGTGGCATTTGATCAACAACTTTTATTATTATTATTGCAAACCAACAGAAATAAATCGCGACCTGGGTTTCAATGCTTTGCTTGATGACGGTGGTATTTCATTAAAACCTACTTCGTGATTTATGTACTCGTGGTTTTGTGAAAATTTTCATAAATGATTACAATTTATAGGTATTCCTGTTGTTTTAAGGTAAGGTTTTATAATTTCCCCGGAACGCTAATCGAAGTCGGGAGTAGGCGTGCGTAACGCTTTCTTTATTCATATTCGGTAAACTCACTCGGCTTACAAAAAATCATCTCGTACGTCGTGCTCATTGCTTAATGCTGCATCATTGTCAAGTATGAGATGTCGTCGTTGAGTAATTAAGGTTTCACAGGGACTGAGTACAATCTATTTTTGGAATGAAGCCCTCGGCAGTGGTGTGATTGTTAGAGTAAAGTGATTTCACAAATACTTCCGTTGATAGACTCCCGTTATTCCCACAAAAGCGGCATTCACTCGTCACAAATAAAAGAGTGTATCCGCCCCCCCCCTCTTATCAGCGCAATTAATTCTCAGAGAGTGCAATTTAATTCCACGCACTAGTTGAGGAGTTAACTAGAAAGGGCATAATTGTTACTCGGCATGGTTCGCCGAGGATAATGCTTTTTGTTTGGTCTCGTTGGTGAATAGCTATCTCCATCAAGTCCATTTTCTTTTAACTTCCTGCTACCCATATGGTCAGACGCGGGCAGTTAGTACTTCTCGCAATTTGGTGCCTCTTCGATTCAGTTTATTGGAATTTTATTCATCCACAGGGGAAGGGATGAAGTCACAGAGATTTCATAAAGAGTACGGTCGTGTTGGAGGTTTCCCTCTCCCGTTCGAAGTGGGAAAATTACCTATTTATTTGAGTAAAAGTATCGGTCACTAAAACTTAATTGTAATCATTTGGGTCTGGTGTTTGGATTTTTTGTCAGCTTTTTGGTTGACCATGCATGCCATCAAAGTAAAATTTGAATTGGTTAGTCCTTTCTTAACGTTTCTGATGAATATTTAATGGATTCAGGAAATGCTGAGATGATAAATGTAAACATATATATTTATATGAACCCTTGATTTTCATTTATGTTGCTATTATTTTCATCAGAATAGGAGAGTCAGACTTCTGTCAGCAGTTGCATTCATATTTCCATAATAAATTCCTGAGTACCGGGAAATGCCAATGACGTTTAATAATGACATCTGAACGAATGGCAATATCACAGAACAAGGAAAAATTGTTTCTTTTTGTAAGATTCAATTTTAAGTCGGTGTGAAAATGAACAAAGAAGGACCTTCACGGCTAGCTAGAGTTTCTTCACTTACTCCGTTTTTATTTATGAAATAAATTCCAATTTGGGTGGAAACCGTGGCACAATGGGAGAGAGGATGGTGGAGTGTTTGCGCGCCGTGCAGAGAGATTGGCGACCCTAAGAGGGGGTCACATTATTATTACGCGCATTTTCATTTTTGAACAATTTGATTTTTTATTTAGTGTTCATATTTTTTATGTATATATTCCTTCCGATCCATACCTTGAATACCCGTTTGCATTCCGGACGAGTGGCAAACAGCGGACAACAGAACAAAACAAATAGAAGATTTAGGTAACCCCCTATATCCCTAACCTATCCCACCAGGTGCTTGCACCCCCTGCCACACACATTTTTGGTGGATCGCGGGGTATTTATGTAGATGTAGACTAGTTCCTCGAGATACCTGCATGGCTGTGGTCTCCTATATACCGGCCATATGATCGAATTGGCTTGCCCACACTTTCTTTCTAACAACTTCTGGCTATGCCCCTCCCACTCATTGTCTTTGTCTCAATGTAATATAGAGCGGACAAGTCAGCGATTTCGTTTGAGAACACCGGGAGAATTCACGAGGAAATCATTTAGGTCGTTTCCCCAGAGATTTTTTTCTCGTTCGGGTTCCGACCATTGTCCAATATGAGACAACGGTTCTCGCAAGTCTCCGCATTGAATAGGCATTCATTGTACGTGTGTACGTACGAACGATGGATTTTTTTCCATTAGGCATATTGAAGAAACGATGTTCGTGCAGCTTCCACAGCTGATGAGCTGTGTCATAAGCTTTCTCCTTGGGAGAGTTCGGTTTTTATTTTTTTTCGTCTCGAAAGACGAGTGAATCGTGAGGAAAATATTTCAACTGAAAATCTTATCTCGATAGTGTTATTGAAAAATAAATCCGTAGTTTATATCCTTCATATATGTTTATGCTGTCCAGTAATATATATCCGTGTATTATTGATTTACTGCTCATACTTATATAGGCTACAGAAAAATTTCTTTTAGACGAGTTGTTGAGTTAGTCCCCTGTTTAGCTTAATGACGTGAAGGTCATGGGTTTTGTGTCGCATGCAGTTGATGTAGCTGAAATCTGTTATTTGGTAGAAAATACCCTTGATAAAAGATATGGAAATGCACTTGCCACTCTATCCACTCCCCAATCCCAATCAAAAGTACATATCATCCATAATAAATTTCTAAATCTATAAATGATTTTGCAATCACACATGTGATTTCCTATTTATGTTCTTAGTAGTTGTAGTATTTAGGGGAGGCGACCGACAGCTGAGGTCAATAGCGCTATTAGGGATGGACAGGAAAGGATGAAGGGTGGAGAGAAACCCGGCGTCGGCATTAGTCTACTCTTAACGAAAGGCGCCAAGGTGTCCGCAGTTTAACGTCCCATCTGACGGACGGCGTACTCACTCAAAGTGCCCTCCACAAAGCATCTCAAGTAGGAATCGAGATACCTCTGAAAAATATTCAACACCGCCGGGATTTGAACCCGGGCCCTCTGTGTGGGAAGCCAGTACGTTAGCACCCGCACCATCTCGATCCCCTTATATTCTTAGTTTTTAGTTATTTTCATCATAGGGTTGTAGTGTCTACGACGTTTGAGATCGGACCAATGAATCGATCAATGGAAGTCATCCCAGTAAAAAATCGACATCAGAAATGGGATTCGACTCCTCGAAATGCCGACTAAGGTTTTTCGACGCCGGAGGAACCTAATCGAATCGATATATGTATTATCCTATCGGATTATTCACTTCTGTTCAACGCGATACCACTCGTCTGGTTGCAAGCGTTGTATGTCGTCGATATTGTAAAAGTTCGGGATTGTCTGTAGAACACGGAATCTCGAAAATGTCAGAACTCCGGCAAGCATATAGCGAGAGCACAGATTTGTTCCATGTGGTTGGCTCACACACGGATCGCAGATTCATCGCGAGGCATCGTTAAAATCAGTGCACCATTAAGGGGTAGTATTGGAAGTATTCATGCAGACTGGATCCTACCTTTCGATAAACCTCCTCGGGGCCGTGCTGAGGGAAAGCAATGGACCTCTGATACAGATATTTACGCATTAAAAGCGTTGTTCACATTTCATCCCTTGAAGTGCAGAGAGGCCGCTGGGATCAGCGAGCTATGACAATTCCTCCCTGCCCTTGGGCCCACTTCCACGGGCACCTGGGTCTGCCTTCCAGGCCATCGTTTTCCCTGATGGATCCCCCATCTTCATCCAGGTGTTCCAGGGTTTTGAAAAAGGGTTGGTGCTGCTTTGGTGGGTTAAGTCCCTCTGCTTCTTCCCTGGATATTGTCGCCCGAGGGCTGCGAGGGAGAAAAGGGTTTTTGGATGTCAGCATTGCGGATTGTAATCGGCAACGCTTGCCTCACTTTGCTCCCTGCATTGTTGACTGCAAGGGGGGGGGGGGGTCCTATCATTGATTCTTTTCTCAGTTTCCAGCTGCACGCACGCGTGAATAGTTATAGAACTAGCATATCACTGTGGAATATGTATCGAGTATTGCGTATTGAAGCCTGTAGATAACGACTGTCATTCATTTCGTGGACTCATAATTAAGGTATGTGGCAAGCGTAATAAGGCGCTTGGTTATGAGTCTCGACTTTTTCTCGGTTAATGTTAGAGTAGGTGCATTGCTTTTTTTGAGATTTTTTTATTATTTCTTTTTTTTCATTGTTTTGGAAAAAATTATCAGATGCGTCTCGATTGTCTTGCTCTTGCAATGCCTGTCTCTTGACAGGTTTATTTCCTCTGCGATCCATTTTTGTTGTATACTTATACATTATCCCATGCATCCATTCCCATTAGGTATCCGTACATTAGTTATATCTCGGGAGTTTCGCAGATTTTTCACTCCTTCTTGTGTTGGCGTTTTTACCTACAGTGGGTTTTTCGTTAAAGATATCAGTTCACAATCTTTACGTTTTTCCCACAAATGTATGTATCTTTTCGAGCTCTGTCCAATTTTTTCCCGGTTGTAGCATTCATTTTGTTTATTTATTATCATTTTAAAAAAATATTTTATATCGTATTTTCCTATAGTATTTTTATGATTTTTTATTTATTGATACATATTTCCCTAGAGGGTTTAAGTGGAAGAAGAGACTGTCTAGTCTCAATCTCGCCCCAATAAGGACGTTTTATTATAGTTATCGGTCGGCAAGATATTCTGGATCCGGGCCACAAGTGCCCTCGTACTTAGGGTAAATCCTCGTACCCTTTACTGTATGTAGCCGGCCTCTCTATGCATGATTTATATTTTGCACTAAATCCTGTTTGCGTTTAGTAATGGTATCGTCGATGCATCTACATAATACCCCGCAAGCCGCTGCAAAGGCATTTTTGCAGGGTTGTTAGGGCACCAGCCATACATGCAGGGATAATAGTTCGCGCATCTTGTTGAATATATGGTATATTATCTTATACAGGAGGAATGCATGCTGATATGCATCAAAGATACAAATTAGCTTGAAAAATATTTGGAACATCTTCGCGCCATGACTTGAAGTTTCAACCTTGATGATGCAACGATGAAGCGTATCTCATGGACTTCGTTGCATTCATGTTTTGGAATTTGTTGTATGCATCTCTCGGGGGTATACATGCAAATATATAACGTGCAGTAATTGTTGCACTTGAGCAATTCAAAAAATTTTAGTGTCCTATTTAATTTAAATTTTTCGGGCTCTTGGGTTCGATTTTTTAAATGTTTGGTTGCCCTGGTGAGGGAAGAGTAATTGAATCTGTGTGTAACGGTGTCTCTCTCTCTCATATTTTATCCCGGTGGTCAAATCCACCAAAATAATTTTGTTCTGGAACAATACCCTGGGTTTCGCAAGATAACTCAGGCCTCCTGAATCTTTGTAAAAGTTTTATTTCGTGCCTGCTCTCTTCAAGAATCAATGGTAGGATCGTGTTGACTTGCACGGGTGCTGTATTTTAATGACAAAAGATTTTTCAAGCTATATCCGTTGGGTTAACGTAATTATTCGATGTGGGTTTTACTATGTGATGGAGATACGAGCGTCGTACTTGGAATGGGTTCTAGGAAAATCCAACACAGCATTTATTTATCGCGGCGTTAAATCTCTGGGGTATCATATATTTTGTTTACATATTATTTATGGTTTTTTATTTATTTTTATGTATGTATTCTCGTGTTTGCGAGCTACGAATGAATCCTTAGTATATATAAAAATTTAAAATATTCTTATTTGATGTTGAATACACTTAATTTAACAAACGCTCAGCGCACAGGTCTCTTAAATGTACACGAAGAAATATTACTGACACCTCTCAAGGGATGATTAATATCAAATATCGATCATTTCCCCCTAATCTGACAATGCTCCGATTCTGTCGCATTACCTCTAAGATGAATTAAAAGGTAATATGTTGAGTGCCATGATTATCACACTTCACGATCACATTGTGTGTTATCCTGCGAGAACAAGGGAGAGTGATGAGTGCCATTAATTTCTAGAAATGGAGGCATGTCGCTGGGTGACCCCTGTGTTCGACTTTTTCTTAGCATCCGGTTAATTCTACCCAAATCGTATAAAAGAAAACGGTTACCAACGCTAAAGCTTAACCAAAATAAACGGAAAGTTCAGTATGTCGCCCTGACATTTTTCAGTGTATTATCATTTCTTTCGTTGAATTAATAGGCGATGACAGTTCCGACTCTCAGATCGTTTCACCACTGCTGAAAACTTGGTTGCTGAATTATAATGCTTCCTCCAACATCAATATGTATCTCGTAGTAGTCGACCATACAGTGTTTAGAAGAGACAGCTGGCTTTCGAAGAACGGTCGACTGAGCCGAGACAGAGAGAGATACGTCTAGTCATTATTAACACAGTTATAACTTATTAATTTTGCTAAGTGTTTAATCAGCTCTGGGTAAACAGTTTGACGAGTGAAGAAGTCTACCGTAATAAATTTAATAATCTAAATTAAAAAGGCTACATGGGTACTTCCCTTACCAATGATTCTAACATCCAAAGAATTCTATGCAGTGTTAAAACGTTAATGTTAGAAATCATCCAATGTAATAATATTAGCGACACACTAGTTTTGTTCCCTATTTTCTCCAATAGTACTTCATACTTCATTAAAATCCTTTATTAATTAACCATTTCGGATATTTAATTATTTGATACTGAATTACTGTTTTGCAAAATACTCGAATGACGGTCTATGGATAGGTTACACTGCATAACTGAGGCATGAGTTTACAGATAAAACATTCACTGAAACACAGCCTTCTCTCGAATTTACTTTTAGTTATAATTTTTTTAATATTCAACAATTGGTCCTAAGTTGTGGAAGGATGACACAGAATTTAAATCAATTCATTGAACGTGGCTTCAATACATCCTCAGAAAAGAGTAAGCCGCGAGTCGTTTCAGTATCTACTCATTTGCAGTATGATATTGTATTAAAACAACTTGGAAGTGGTATTTGTGAATTGAAACCGTGGTCGCCGGTAAGTGAACACTAACGGAAAGTTGCAATTGAATTTACTTCTTTGCCAATTTTAAAATTAAGGCGAACGCCTCACTCGAAAAGGAATTACTTTTGATGTACAATCTGTGTGTGGGAGCGTGTCAGGGATGCATGGACACTTACGTATGCATCGTTCATGAAGCAATTCATCGCATCCTAGAAATTTAAATGATGTTCTAAATTGGACGAATACAGAGAGAAGAAGTTGGATTAGTCCACGGGTTTTAAAGTTTAAAATTTCCCAATTCTTTTTCGTGACAAAGTATTCCGCCAAACAATCATAAGGAGTTCTGATTTTTTAGAATGTTGAGGGTGTAAATGGATGCAAAAGAGAATTGAGAATGCAGGTCATCGCATCTTCCCTTCGACCCGATTTGAAGGCACAACCCCCTTCATGTCTCCCCCATTCTCAAATACGTACCTCCGCGTCCCTCTGCGATGGCGCCCCGCGCGATGCCGAGCGGCAATTAACATCCCGCTCGATAATTGGGGGACTCGACGCGATTCCATTAAAGGGGATCTAACAGGAGACGGCGGCGGCCTTCCCTCCTCCCCTTGGCCTTTGTTCAGTCAGTAGCAGCTGGCGGTTTTTCCCCCCCCCCCCACATTTCGATTGTTAGCGGATCCCAGGGCCCTGCGGTCGAACGCTTTCTTGGGCGATGCCTGCGCATCTGTGCCACGTGCGCTGTCCTCTCTCCTTTGCGTTCTCATTATTTCGCGCGTCGTGCTTTGCGAGGAGCTCATCAGAAGAATCCCCGCTTCGATTCAATCAAAGTCTCGAAACAATCTTCGCGGATATTCGCCCACCGATAATTTCAACTGCTCGTGAAGTAGCTCCTAAGCGTGACGATCTTACTACACATTATGTTGGAAAGAGTCTGTGTGCCAGGTGCCACACCGATGAATTGAAACCGGTCTCGAAATTATTCTGTAGATCTGTAGTGTTTTCTTTGTACTGTCACATCTTGAAGGAGTTACACAAGGTGACGCCTGACGATGTTGTAAAAAAATAAGATAAGTGAGATCAATTGTGGGATAGATAGATGTATAATGCCATTTTTACCACGAACGATAAGAGATCAGAATACCTGTATCCGACCACGCTTGGGGGAAAGTATTTTTTTTACTTAAATTATCATTCTCGTTACTAATTATTCCACTCTCATGCGAAGAGTATCGCACTTAGATACCGTAGTGCAAGTACCATGATCTACAGTATTGGAATAATGTATCATGTATATTGTGACTAATAATCAAGAAAAATTTAATTTTAGAGGCAGCATGTCTGTTGTGGAGTCACCCCCCACCACACACTCTTGCTTGAAGGATACCATGTAGATGTAATATATGAAATATTGTCATCAGTTTTTTCTAAGCAACTGATCCCTGACCCGGACGTTAAAAGAAATTAGTGAGTGGTGAATCAGTGGTTTATCAATATGGACAAAAATGCATTCAAATGCAATGTGAAACGGTGCAAAGGTTGATATTGATCTGAATGACCTAAGTGAGGAAGATGCCCAGTTGTCGCCATTGTGTGGATGCAGCCTTGAATCTGCATCGATCTTTTATTTACCTCGATAATTTGCACAGGGTTGTCTTGTAACCCTTGCCTATTTCTCTTGTTTCTGCGTTCTTATTAGTGTCGAAATGATTTTCAATACCAACATTTAAAAACGTATGGTATTTTCTAATTTTCCCTCCTCTTAATATTTTTTTTTGCCCTGTGAGCGATTTAAAGTATTTTTGCTAGATTTAGTTGAGTTTTTTTATCATCGGTAAATCCCATGAATCTTGCGGTTCAATCGAAGACAATGCCAGTGAGTCTCCTTCGGCATCCAAGGTGTGGAATTTGGCCATCGATTAGTATTTGCAAGTCGAGTGGCCACTAAAAATAAATATTTCTCTTTCGAAACTTATCTTAAAAAATTTATCCATGCTCCAAAATTTGATTACGTGACACAATGTGTTGAAATATTCACCCATGAACGAGTATTATGTACCTATTGTTTCAAATTACCGGTATTAGGGAAATTGTGATTCCTCGTTTATATTTTTTGTGGAATTACATCTTTATTTTTGTTTATCGTCTGCATGTTTTGTGGTGTTCTCTTGTAAGTTTCATATAATGCTGCGTCTTCCGTGTCTTATTAAAATAAGAGTTAAGTGAGAAGAGGAATGTGTGTAGCTTCTATCTTCTATCAATCTGCATGGTTCCCTGCAAGCCACCGATAGGTTGTATGGCAGGGGTTGATGATTACACTCCAGGCTATCAAAAAAATTATTTTTTCTTAACTTTTAGGGACAATATATATTTATAAAATAATGAGAAAAATGTATATCGTGGTAACTGTAGGGCCATGCTTTACGTGAGATATACTTCACTAGGAAACGAGACGAGCTTGAGCGAACTAAATGGAACTCATTTGGAATGGACTTGATTTGTTTTGTAAAGTCATTTAAAAAAAAAACTATATTTTCGTTTCTGCATATTGTTAAGGAAACGAAATGGTTTTTCGATTCGAAATGGGCCCAATTCCTTGAAATGTTCGATTAATTTACGTAATATTAGTTCCCCAGTCTACCTAGCCGAAATATATGAGTCTGTTTGTTTACCTTTGGAAATCATAGAGCAGCACGTTTACGCTACGTTGTTTTCTGTAGCAACAGTGTAATATTCTTTGAGCTTTGATTCTAGACAGCCTAATGTAAACTTTCCGTTCGTGTGCTTGTGGCGTTCGAAGATCCTTTGCTGCTCACCGTACGCGCAGGATTGGATGGAGAACATAACGCAGTCTTTTTGTAGAAATGGGGGTCTCGTGTTTACATGGACGGCGACTCTTTCTTCAGTCCTGATCCCATCCTCTTATTAAAGGGAAGAAAGACTCGTTTGACCACTAAAAAAGTATTGATTTCAAACTCCCGTTCCATATTTTTGTGTATTCCCATCTCCCCCGTACTACGGTGGGAGAGATCATGTCAGTAAAATTGGAGAGATTTAAGTTTAGAACAGATTTAAGATATCAATTTTCCCTCGAACGATAAGGGATCAGAATAGCACTATCCGACCGTTCTATGGGGGAATAAATGTATTTTTTCTTTGTTAATTTTAATTAGCCTAATATTTTGACATTATTTCATATAATCTCATTTTATTTCCCTTCATGTTACTTACATTTCCTCTCTTATGCTTAGAGAAGTATATCTCACTTTGATACCGTAGTACATGTACCTGTAGTTGTTATCATCTACATCATTTGAATAACTTGACGTCAATGTATTGTCACTAAATATTGAGAAAAACTAAATTTTTTATGTTGTATGCCTAATGTGTAATCATCCCATGCAACATGCCCTAGTGGTGAACTGCGGGGTACCATGTTACTTAGTTCAGGTTGGTTAATTAAAAATTCTTCGTTTCAAAAGCTCTTCGCGAACGTCATCTTTGGCGTAAGCTTTGCGAATTCAACGCGACTCTTGGACGCACCAGTGGAGTGAGTATCGTCAATTTAAGTCCGGCTCAAAAGATTACCTAAGGGGCACTTCATGATAATTATGGCCATCCCCATTAAATGTGCCCATAATCCATCACCATGTGACAGGGACGTCCAACGGATCCTCTTTACATTTGTGTCAATCGAGGGAGAATGGCGTGGAACGAGACCCAACGGCTACCGCTCAAAATTCCCTTTAGGCTAGAAGTAATGCGTACCTCCCTAAAGAGACCCTTGGCGTCGTTGTTCCGCGATGACCGTTCTGTCCCTCGGTAAGATCGGCCTCTTTCTCCTTTCTTTCTGCTAGATCTCCCAACTAGTTTAGCCCCCGGCCTTCTATGTCAACGTCCAAGGTTCCATCTTCCAGTTTGTTGGATTTTTTGTGGGTCCTCTGACGTCTTTACGGTCGGAATCAATTAACATATGAATTCTCCTGAGGACATGTCACCAAAGGGTGAATAAAAATTTGTTTTTGGATTTTCGAAGCGACTACTCCATCTGAAGTGTGGTCCGTTGAAGTATTTCCGGGAAACATTTTGAAATCTCTTACCGGGACTTTTCATTTCAGGGCACTTTTCATCCGATATATACCTTTCTATCATGTGAAAATGACGTAAATAAATGATTTCATTTTAAATAAATAAATAATTTTTAATAATCTAAAGCGTCACTCGTATCACTTGTGCGTAATTAATAGGTACATATATATATCGGAGACCGTTGGTATTTTAGAACGGAGTAAGGTGCGACTTGGTTGAAGATCTTGATATTCATACCGAAAATGTAAATGTTCATATTTTTGTTTGGCAATGGCCCGAAGCGTTTCACCTTACTGCTCGAATGCATGTTTGTTGCACAGAACTTAATAAGAGTGGAGTAAAACGTGTCGAGCCGTCATCAAATGAAAGTGTTGAAAATTAAGCGGTTCATATTCAACATGGACATTAGTCTCTTGTCCAAAAAGAAGACGTTGATTTAATGGACTGGCATAGTTTCGCTGTAATGGATGGCTAGAACCGCAAGGTCAAAAACCCATTTGAGTCACGAAACATGCTATCCGTTCATGAAAATTAAAAATTTACTTATTTTAGGATCAATCATCATTGTTCTAGATTGTGGAGCATTTTCAAGTTCTTACACTTACGGCACTCGGTCGCTGTCACATTAAAAGAGACACGTATCCGTCTCCCTCTCTCTCTCCCCTCGATCCACGCAGACTGCGGCCTCAGCCTTGCTGGTTCTATCGCGGGTCAAGAGCGATGGAATTAAAACGTTTAGTAGAGGCGCATTCCTATCACCAGTGAGCAGCTGTTGGATAAGCTCTTCACATGTATTTGTAATTGGAAGGAAATGAGTGAAATTGGCACGTCACTCGTACCGCGACTTCCCTCTGCATTCCATGTATTCTGATGCTAGGCACGTACACGATATAATGCATGTTAATAAGCTCCACGTGCTTCATTTTATTTTCTTATATCCTTGACCATGTACGTATTTGCCAGAGGAGACTGTTCGTATACTCAGCAGTGCCATTTTAAGAATATGTACTTGAAGTTTGCCAGATTTCACTCATAACAGCAAGAGAGCTTGGTGTGAGAGGGGATGTGAAAATAAAAATTGGTTTCTCTTAAGTCCTGTTTCTCAAAGAGTTGCAGTAAATTTCATCGTCTTATCCGGCGGACCATTCATGCCGTGTTGGTGACGCAGATCGACCTCCCCACTCTTAAATGTCGAATGTTCCCCCCGTGCCACGGTCACGGATGGTATTTTGGTCCAAGGATAAGTGACTCAGAATAGATGTTCAGGTTTTACTTCTGAATTTATAAAACTAAAATGTACTAGATCCTGTCGATAATATGTCTTGTTTTCCGGCACATGCTTGCTTCACAAGAAACACGCATGTGGAGGAAAACAAGAGCTGCGATGTTCTTCAACGTTAATTAGTGCAGTGATGTTCGTCAACGTTAATCTGCATGGGTTGAAAAACAGGTGAAAGTTTGTTCTTTTGCCCGAATATATTATTCATAATCCACCGAGAATTCTTTTAAACTGCTAAAATACGGATGAGTGATCGGATGCCTCCTCTATACGTATTCCCGTCGCTTAACTTCCTCGGAGACCACTGACAAGTCCCCTTCTTTCGTCGAACCCTCGCCCAAGAGTGTTGCATGCATGCATCCATCCCTCCGAAAATGGTAATTGGCAGCCGACGTAATGTGCACTGGATCGCCCTTTCCCCTCCCCTCATTAGGACCGAGTCCCTTCCAGACTGCCGCGATCAATACTTCCTCCGGCTCTGTCCCCTTGTACACTTCGGGTAGCCGAGTGCCGTGGGGAGGGAGGGACTCCGGGGCGCGAAATACTATACTATATTCGGTGGTGTCTCTTTCGCATGTAAGGCGGCAGGGCATGCTAGAAAGCGCTTGCTGATTTCCAAAAAAAAAGTTCACAACGGGGATGCAGTTCAGTCAGTTGTGTAAGACGGAAGTGAAAGTGCAAAATCTGTCAATTTCAATAAATTTTTCGGCAGGCTGTGTGTTTTATTTGAACTTTCTCCCGTATTGGGTTGAATTCCATTTTCATGCTTAAGGCTGGACTAAGTTAGTGTATGGAGCCTGGGGGTTTCCAGCCGATATGTGGAACTAAATGCTTTAATAGTGATACGAGGAGCAGAATATACAAGTATAATGTGCATTTAAGATATCCGGCGTATGTTAGTTTCGGTTTATTGAATGAGAGCTCTAAAAGAACTGATAGCGTCTTTTCAGATTCGCGGAGTTTATTAGTATGCTGTAGTGTAGTGGCTGTTAAAAAATATACACGGAATCATCTTCTAGGATCCAATGTTTTCTTATGGGATATCTATTTGAAGGCGCTTTCTATGACGCATCCATTTCATGAGTAGGTTCTGCTTAAGATACGTTATTAATAAATACACGTGCAAAACATTTCTTTCTTATTGTCAAATTTATATCGCTTTACATAGATTTTTATCATTGAGCCCAACTGTAAATTATTGTATTTTGTGTGTAAATTCATGATTCATTCCATAGCACGTGTAATTTCAGTCTCCTAGTACGCGTCCACTCGTGTTATTTGCCAATTGTGTTATTTACCTATCAAAACTTTGAACTATCCAAAGTAAATCTTTAAATAAGTATCAAAAAGATAGGGAGAAGTAAGGTAAAAAGTAAATGATAAATAACAATTAAAGTAAAGCATAATTTCTCGATCGTAATCTGAGTGTATATATATATTTCCTTTTCATGAATATTTTGCCTTCCACTAAATGTTCTTCAATAATATTACGATACATCTCAATATGTAATAATTTTCTCCGAAACCTCTCCATCACCCATTTATCGATATCTACATGGTACCCTGCAAGCCAGGCCAGGTGTGGTACGTGGAGGGTTTAATTTATTTATTTATTTATTTATTCAGTATAAGTCCGAAAACAGCACATTTTGGCCTTTACATCGAACTATTAACAACGATAACAATGGACACATTTACAAACACCCTAGCCCTAGATGGAGGGAAACGCACCCAGGCGGGAATCGAACCCGCGACCCTTGGAATGGCAGACGAGGACGTTACCCCGCCACCACCGGGGTCGGTCGACAACGGGGTCGATTCAACAATAAACATGGAACATAAAAAATATCATATTTTCCTTAATCGGCCGTTTCCAATAAATGCATAAAATAGTTCAAATAATTAAGATAATGTTAACTATTGATACATTCACTAGTGTATGGCAGAGGGCCTGGGGTGTTATTAACCAATGGGAGGTGTTATTAATATATTCATCTGCTCATTACCATTACGCACACTCCATGTTTATAGTTGATTGAAATAAATGAAAATTGATCCGCAGAAACAGTAAGAATTGGAGGGTGAAACAAAAATAAAATATCAATATGCATTCAAATCTTGTTGTACGTTGGCCTTATTAACGCCTCTTAAAGTTTTAATAATTTCATTCTTGAAAGTGGAAGTGATGGTTGTATTAGTTTTAAGATTAAGTTTTAGCCATAATTGTCCGAATAAACTTTATTTTATTGTATTCCCATTCTATTTCTTTATTCAAGCAGAATATAATATTAACTGTTCCGCGGCAGGAATTTTGCCTTGTTTCCGCAATGAAATTAATGTGGTGTGTGCTACAGAATTTAATGGCACTGCGAGGTATGCTTAATAGTAATTCAAGAGGGAATGACGCATTGTGTGAAAAATATACCTCTTCGGCATTCCGTGAGTGCGTCCGATATGTTTTCCGTCAGTCCTAAGTCATAATCTTAGCATAACTGTACCTGGTGGCGACACCGTGTCGATATTTATCCTTTTGATCGAAGAGGTCGATAGTGTGGGTAATTTAAAGGGACCGATATTTCGATGATTGATAATTATCGTCGATATGACTGCATACACCATATTGCTCGAAATACGCTGTAATTGTCGCCACCTCGATGTTTCTTTCACGTCGACGTGTAGTGATGGAAAATATCGCACAACCCTCTTTGTGAGCCGAGGAATCTATGCGCGAAACTTCCTCTCTTCCCCTGCAACCCATCTCCCCCTCAACCTCTCCCTCCCCTTCCAAATATCCATCCCACGCCCTCTTCACTGCTGCATCCCTCGCCATCCTCGCTCCTTTCCCGTCCCACTCTGGATCGTCCTCGCTTTGTCGTAATCCCGCGATCGGGTTCAAAGTGCGCCCTAATCGAAAAAGCGCCTCCATTCTTTTTTTTCATGTGATCGGCGGGAGGATTAGTTTCGGGTGGGAGAAAAAAGGAAGTACGACTTTGACCTGGTATAAGCGACATATACGAGCCTCGGAATATTTCCCCCCCCACCCCCCCCCCCACCCCATTACAAAGCTTACGAATTTGAAGCTTTAAAATTTTCGGTTCGTCGAATGTGATCTTTTGAAGATGACGGTGCGTGACAGGTTGTCAAAAAAGATGAAAACGGGGAGACTGACGTGCTTTGTTTTTTTCCTTTCAAGAATAAGTGTCGGTAATTCTAGGAGCAGTACATTATTCCCCGCCGATGGCATCACTTTGTTCGTTTTTCTTTCATGGCCTATGGCTCTCTCTATAATCCTGTGACTCTTGCGTGCCGCCCAAGTCCATATTAAATGGTGATCTGATATTTTCATGCACTTAATATCATACCAATTTTGTACCATGGTATATAGAATTGGCCATCCGGTGGAGTTTTCTGCGTTTCCGTATTCGATTTCAAAATGTCATATGTGGATAAAACATAATGATAGGCGCACTAGTTCGAATAGGAAGAGTTTTTTTTGCGTAAGAGCTCACTATTTGCATTCGGACAATTAAAGTTTATTTTTCAGTATCATGTACAAATTGTTAGTATCTCCGCAGGAACACAAAATTTTCATTTTGTTTTTATTAATGTACGCTGCGACGTTTTCCCCATCCGCCTGAGTGCCTTAATCAGTGACGTTTCGTCCGTATTGCACCAAGCAGAAGCCACCGCTGGGGTGTTTCCATACCATGACTGCAGAGCACTCAATTTGTTTTGCTGAAATGGGAATTGGTATTCAATATTGTACGACATAGAATTAAGTTCTAATTCCAGTAGTATAAACTGTGATATTTTGTGCCCTCTTCCTTTATAAACTGTTCATTATGAAAATTCTCTTTCAATATTTCATCTGACTACGTTGCATAGTTGGTGGCTGATATCATAAAACACAATGAACGCTCTAAGGGTGCTTTTATTGTTTTATGTTAGAATTTCTTTAGACTTACCTCTATATGAAAACATTTCTACCTTTGTCTGAATAAAAAGAAGTGTTTCAGGCAAGATATGGTGGAATATCATAATTAATAAAAATAGGCAATTTTCCTCAAAATATTTTGTGCGAAATTTCCAATTTTTATTAATTATTAATTTGTTTGAATAGCTCATGTTTGAAAAAAACATTGTTTCATTGTTGTTATTTATAGGATATTCCATCAGATTTATTAATTGCTAAAACTAAATGGATAATCCTTTAATGACTCATATTTTCGTGATGAATTACTCCTACTTTGTGAGCAGCTTGTAAAATATTGGCTTCATAATTCCATTTCACCGCTTTTCTTTTGCATGGTTGTTTCCGTTCTTTGCACAGCTTCGCCGAATTATGGCCAATCCAAATGAACCAAACAAAACCAAGGGAGAATTAGCATTCAGTCGAGGCGTCAAAACCACGCTCAAAGGTAAACATAAGCCAAAAAAAAAGTCGAACTTGTTTATGCTGGAGCCCTACCGAGTTCAGGATTAAAAAACACGACATCAATTGACTGGCCCGCAACCAAAATAACCGATATTTTTTTCTGTTTTTGTTCCACCAGGAGACATTGAAGTCATTTTAGATTGCCAGGGAATCCCCATTGGCTAGTGACTACAAGGACGGGATAATGCGGGTGAACATTGCATATTAAGGTCAGTACTCATTTAGTGGAGGACAAGGTATTTTTTTAAATTCCAGAATAAAAATTCAAATTCTCGTAATCATTTCATCGTTTTTTTTAAATTTTTTATAAGTTTTAAACAAATATATTTCACTTTAGTGCTATTGTCGACATATATTATGGGAAGAATTTTTTTTGGGCATGAAATTTCATGAAGTGAACTATCGCTTAAGTGTCTCAATGAAATGGTAAGCACCACATTTTTGGAGAGACATAACTCGAGCGTTCTCATTTCCACGGTGACCGCTCTGGTCCTCTCATAACGACTGATTTCTCATTTTCGTCAGACCTTTTTCTTTTGTGTGTCGAAAAATAATTACTTTCCGGCGAGATATCGTTTGAGGGACATTCAAAAACTCGGAAGACGGGATACATCGAGCAATATCGGCCAATCGTCCGAATTTTTTCGCACGACCGTGGATCGGATCCGTGGTCTGATAGGTGTGCTTCCAATTTCCCGGAGGCGCAGGGGTTGGGTTGGTTGGAGGGTGATGGATTTGAGCTGGAGGGGACGGTGCGCCGAACGAAAATGCTCCAATCGCCAGTCAGTCTGCGGCGCGAAACCCGGTGTGGGTAAAAATAGAAATCTCGCTTCTAAACGGGAAGACTGTTGGACGCGGCCGTGTCCGCGGCCTAACAATTGTCCTTCTCAATTCCCCCCTTTTAACCCCTACCCTTCATCCCTTTGTCCTTCAACCCGGGAGAGGTTGAAATCTTTTTATATACGTATATATGTGTTGTATGTATACGAGTATACACACACAAATATATATGTATGTACATATATATAACATTTGGACGGCACAATAAAAATAGATAGCTCTTAAAAGGCCTTGAAGAAGGCCGAAAGCTCAAACAATCTACAATGTCAGTGTCCTTTTAAGTGCTATCTATTTCATTTGTGCTCTATTGCACTGTCCAAATGTTATATTGCTCTTGCGAGTGCTTCAACATCATCGATGTATATGTTAGCACTAGCGAGCAAAGACCAAAACTCAAACACACAAAAAGAAAAGAAACTCACACGCGATCGAATTTTCGGTGGTACCAGCCACCTTTCTCAAGGAAGAGAAGGAAGGAACTCGGAGAACTGTTCCTCTCACTTCTCTACGTTGAGAAAGGTGGTTTGTACCCCCCAAAAATTCGAAAACGTGTGAGTTTCTTTTCTTTTTTGTGTGTTTCTGTCTTTGTTCGCTAGAGCTAACTTCAAATACATTATATTTGTGTGTGTGTGTACGTACGTACGTACGTTTTAGGCCCTTCCTCCTTCACAATCCCCCCCCCAGTTAATTGCCCCGTAAATGGGGTCTGTGTACCGCCTCTTTTTTTTCTGTCGCGCGTCCGCGGGATTAACCCAGATACCCACGCATTGATTCCTCACACACCGCGTCGATTTATGCATGCGACCGTTGGGGGGAATCGAGGGAGGAGAAGGAGGGCGAAGAGAATGGGATAGAGAGAGTGAGAGACGGGGGAGTGGTTCCCTGTCCCTCTTCCTCCCTCCCTCGTCCAATTGTTTTGTGAGGGGAACGAGATTGCGGTCGCGGAATTGGGGACTCACTGACCGTTAATGAATTATTAAAATAAGGCTTGAGGGCGACGGGGGGGGGGGAGAAAAAAAGAAACTAAAATTTTCTCTCGCTGCCCCCCGCGTCCTGGTTTCCACAAAACAAAGATTCGACGACAGTTTTTAAAAAAAAAAGGGTCCAGCTTTCCTTCCATGTGGGTGATAAGCGAACCGGTTCGAGCAGACAGTTGTAATTAATTGCGGCAACTATGTCGACTTCACGCAGATATTATATTTACGTTAGTACTGGTTCCGTCACAAATCTAACGTTTCCTAGTAAAGTGTTGGCAATTCGGAAAAAAATTGATATGTTTATAAGTGACGGTAAGGAGGGAGGAAGTTGGATTGGGGGATTAGAGAATGATAGATGAAATATTTGAGGCCTACGCTACTAGACTGCGTTGCTAGGGTCTTAAAAATACGTACAAAACCTGTAGATCAGGTAATTGTCGGTTTATATGAAGTAATTGTGAAAGGAATGGCCGGTAGACAAACAAGTTTTTTCGAATACGAATATTGTCTAATATCCAGTGATGAAAAAAATATAGTCTCACAGACCATCACGACATTTTATACAGGTTTTTTTTCTATATGTGCATCGCTTGGGATTCCTCCGATGTTCAGTACCTCTAAATTAGCTACTACTTCATGCTGTCATTACCTTTATCACAGTATTTTTGTGACTGATTTCCGAATAATTCAGTTTTAAGACCCCTCTTGGCCAACAGTACGTATTTCTTTTCTTATGTAAGTATTTTGATTTAAACACGGACACACTCGGGCCGCATTCGTATTATATTCTGCCGAATCAATTTGCGTGTCTTAACTAGATGTAAATCAATCGAATGTTATTTGGAAGCGAACGTTCTAAATCTTGGATCTCTCCAAGGTGCTCGTTTGTTAAAAAATATTCTATTCGTAGCAGACGCTTCGAAGCTGGACGAAGACAGTTGTCACATATGTTATATCAAGTGATATTCAGTATCAAATGATATCACATAGGTAATATCATATGACTGACACTAGTGTTAAATACCTTCCAACTTAGTTCTCAATAGTGACCTGCTTGGTTTAGTACCCCTAAGGCTCTTACAGAGTGAGCGTCATGGAAAGCTCGAAAGTGAAGGGAAGGTGCGATTTATCTCACAGTTGTTATTTTATTGACACAATATAGGACTTATTTTTATCGAAAATTCTTGCAGTCTGTTTAGCTCTTTATGATTTTTAGCGCAGCGTATTATATTATATTTATTTAAGCAGCTTCAATAGTGTGAATGCTGTTGAAGGCACGAAAATAAAATTAAAAAATGAATAACTTCCCACCGCTGCCGTATTCATTTCCAAAAGTTTAAGCCCATATTTATATTTCGAGTTGAATGGTATAAGAATTTTCCTATGCAGATGAGCGGTGACGATTTGCCTGGTACTTCGGAAATGAGTGCGATCCACGCTGATGGGCCAAGCTTGGAGAAAATGGTCCGAGAAAGGTTTGAATTGGAGACTCTTTCGTCCGACGAATGAAATTAAAATAGTGACCCAGTGATCGATAGTCAATCTGATATGAAGTCAGAGGCTTAGTGAGTGAGTGTAGTGAAAGTTACGATTCGGACGGTGATCGTTCGGCTAAAGATCGTGTCAATGGCGTTAACCATGATAAAGACAGCTATCATTGGATTCCTTTTGAATGCTACGGCAGAACGGCTAGAACGTCGAATCGCAGCCCCTTGTCTCAAATCCACCGCAAGGTTTCGAGCGGAAGCTTTTATCCAGTCCTGATTTGGACCTATGTCCAACTGTTGAAAAAAAAAGAAAATTATATGAAGTCAGAACGAGTGATTTGCATAGCATGGACAAAACAGGATTAAAACATTTTTTTTGGTATTTTACTCTACTCTAATGCACTCGAATCTAATCACGAGGATATAGGATTTATCTTTGAAACGGAAGATGCTGGAAGAGATATGTTTCGTTCAGAAATGAGTGCTAAGCGATTTACAGCATTATTTATAGCCTTAAAATCGGACAATTATATTGACAGGGCCAAAAGAAAGAAGTCCAAAAAGCAGGTGCAATTACTGCAGTATTTGAAAAGTTCATCCTCACTCGCTGTCAAATCCTCTACTTATTGGACGAAAAGCATTGGTGAAATACTTCTGAGCTTCCGTGGTCGATGGCGATTCGAAATGAATGTACCAAGCAAACATCTAAATGTTCCATCCAATCGCGATAAAATGTGACTGTTCATTTAGTAATTGTAAGGATATATGAAGCAATAATAGGAAATGTGTTTATTCAGTGAAATGCTAGCGATAATAGCTATTCGGTCTGTGAGACCGCATTTCTGTGTTAGTGTCATAAAAAATGTGCGGTTACGGGTTATTATAGCAATTGTGTATAAATAGCCAATCTGAATTTAGCGATTTTCTGATGTGGCTGCCTTTATATATTTTGAATGCGATTTTGAAAATTCTGTTATGAGTGGCAGTTAGTTTGAATTTTAGGCAAAGTTAATGAATAATGTCGGAGAAATGTGGTAGGAATCTGAGTCTGAATGAAGTGTGGGTTATCTCACGAGCAAACTATTCGCAATGTGAAAAAAAAGTATGCAGGACAGGAGTTGACAGTTTGTCGCCTAACCTTTAATTGGTAAATGTGAAAGCAAGAAATACTCGTTAGTTACTCGAGTTTGTTTTTGGATTGTGATCAGATGATGTAACTGCATTGTATTGTGTGATGGGTCGAGTTAAACATTGGAGGGCACACAGATTTCTGATTTTAAATATTTACAAAAATGGTTCACGGTTCCCATTTGACATTCCATATTGATATTATAGATACCTAGGTATAGGAGAAATTGCATTGAAGGACTAATACAATCAATGAGTCATCCTGTGGCGAAATTTCGAGATTCTGCGTTGCACTTCTTAATTTTTAAATTATTCTACAGTTGGTGAATCTATCGCAGGCGCTGGCTTGTTTAATCTTTCAATATTTTGAACTGCTAATACTACTTCATTGCTTATTTCATTGATCGTTTCATTTCTTATCTTAAAATTTTATTCACCGGTTAAGGTTCAATCATCAGGAAATACATTAGTTATACAATGTGGATTCAACTTGAACCATGACTTCAAAGCATTTTTTCCTTTGATATGGTTTAAACTTCGGACACGGATCTCATTTTTAATTTCTGGTGAAATTTAATTCCTCCAAATAACCTGATAAACGAATGCTCTACAGTAAACATGCTCCATGTATATTGTTAAAAATCAGTGACAGTTTGTAATACTTCATGGTACAATTTTGATTTTTAAAGATATTTTAACTTGTTCTGAAAAAAATGAAACAAAATATATGGATAATAAAGTGAAGTTCTGGTTACCCCTCATCTTTGTTAGAATATAAAAGTTTTTCTTTGATGGAAATCGTCTTTTCGCTGTTTGCCTCTCCTCACAGCACTGGGACACGCAACTTTCCCCCAGCCCACGCTCATTATGTTATTTCGTCGTGGAATTTAACCACGACTCTAGACCGTCATTGAAATTAACTGCTTTCCTTGTTATGTGCATGCAAGGCGGACCATAATTTTCATGAATTATATTTAGTCAGGCGTGTGTGGAAAAGGGAACCGCCGCTCGCCCAAGGGTGGCGTCGAGTGATTTTGCGAGAATAATTCTTGCTTCCCGGGGGGAGAAAGCGGCCGCGGAGGTTTGGCAACGTCGGCATGCGGGGTGGTGTAGTTAGTGCCGTGGGAAGAATAGTGGTGCGCCCTCACCCATGGGGATGGATGAAAAAGAGAGAGAGAGAGGATGTCTAACGGTAAAAAGTGCCGTGTTGCCTCCGCGGTCGGTTTGTAAGGGCCCGAATGCGGTCCCACCCTCGTCCGACATTGTCGCCTTGTCCCCCGTCTTCCTCGCAGTCGGGCAACCGCCACCCACCCGGCCGGCGGGGGCACGGGTCGGCTATGCGCGAAAATTTGTGGCGACGTGTTGGTGCCAGTAATTTTTAGGGGAAGCAACACCATTCCTGCTTTTATATAATTCCCCGAATGCCGCCGCGAGGCCGTTTGGTGGTGAGAGAGTGCTGGTGCACTACCCTTTTCCGCATTAATTTTCTCTTATACTTATGTAAATATAAAGATATATATGCTTGAGCATACAAAAGCACACTTTCATTTGTGCACATCCGTATTAATTTGTATGTTACCAGTTAAGTTTAAAAATTTTATTTTTGGAAGTTAAGAATTATGAGTGCTCTCGTCGCATTTTTTGATGATTCTATGTGATGTGTGTGTCGTAGAGTCTCAGGATTTGGTCATAATAGACGGTGTCCGGGTTTTCTTCGGTGATCATCCTTCTCCCAGTTCTTATTTCAAGTACACATTTTGCATAGTGACACCAATTCATTGCTCTGCGGAATAAAGTTGGCACGATGCGGAAATAAATACAAGTGACATCTATTCGGGGGTTAAACCCTGCCTATGTATCTCGTGTTCATTTATATAAAGACGAATATCTCTCTCCTTCGTACCTTATTACTCCACGGACGCCGCCCTCGAGTCAAACTGCTGGAATGAAAATGCGTGACGTCCCATAATAACGCTTTCTTCAACATCCCTCATCGTCAAGTGTGTTTAGCTCTTGCACGAGACCCATGCTTCGTAGTTTGCGACGGCTCGCATTCATAACCAGAAGAGCGTACCTCAGGGCTTCTATCTAGCGCCATCGATTTTTCAGGCAACTTTTCACTCTCCTCCGCTCCCTCTCTCACCCTCCCTCCCCCTTCTCCCACACTCCGCCCTCGCCCGTTTTATCCCACGCCTCTCGCTCAGCCCACCTTCCTGGCGATGTAACCTCAAATAAAAAAGTTGAATTGAAAAATCAAGAGTAGGGGGGGGGGGGAGGCTGATAGGACGAAGGAGTAACCCAAAGGACGGGGAGAAGAAGGGTGAGTGGGGGCGGAGTGGAGGAGTTAGGGGATGTCGAGAGGTAGAAAAAAAAAGAAAGTCGGACGAGTCATTCCCCAGAGCTTTATCGAGCGTCGCCTTCCGAATTCGAAGCCCTGCAACGCGTTAGTTCGACGAGGATCTTTGCCATCGGAAATTCTTTCTCCCTCTATCCCTGTATACCCTTTTTCGAAATATCCGTCCATTATAATGTCGCCTCTGATCGAATCCGATCCTCGTGAGGCACTCTCGAAAGCAAGAAATGTCGCGATCGAACGTCTAAAACGCATGATTTGAATTTTACGCGTAATGAATATTTGGTTCCACCACGCACGTGTGGGAATATCTGAGAGGGTTGGTTTTGTTTTTCGTCTTTTACTGCGGTAAAAATTGGATTTACGTAGTTGATTGAAGTTCAGTTGATCGTAAGCTCGAGGTTGAAACCAGCATAGTTATTTACGGGGTAGAGACAACGCAATGTGGGACTTCACTGCTCATTACTGAATCTGTTCAACTCCGTAAGGATGACCGTACCGAGTGCGATTATTTGTGGATAATCTTGTATTTTCGTGTTCTTTCTCCATTATCTTCCTTATGATGTTCATTTCGTTGGTTTTTTACCACGTTTTCTGCGCTGTTCATGTGAGCATATAATAGTTTTGCATGTGAGATTGGTGGTACACATGCGGCAATCAACAGCCGTCCGAGGTAAACAAAAAGTGGTATCAAAAGTGACGATGCATTTTTCATTTGCAATGCTAATTTGTCAAACCATGTTCATTGATTACCCTGACCGAGTCTTTTGTTTGAATTAATCGCGTTGCATGTTTGAAAAAAAAAATTTGGTGACTAACTAGGTACTTGATTTCGTTAGAACGCATTGAACGTATGTAAACATGGTAATGTTTTCCAAGAAACCCTTCACTGCATCCGTGCAACACTTTCAGCCAGCGGCGTGTGAAGTACTATGCACGTGCGGATGAATATGCTCATGAAATTATGTGATTTAGGTACTCTTTTTCTCTTTTTATCTCTCCAAATGGTCCCAATGTCTAACTAACAAGAGGACATATTTATTGTATGCATCACGTCAATGTGATTAATTACTGCTTAAGTAAAGCATTCATCAATGACTATCGATAGCATAGTTGATTTCTTTCCGTTGCTGTAAGATGGCGCATGTGCGCATGCGCAAGACATCGCCGATCACCGTTGAAGTCCGCCTTGCGCCACCTTATTTTCTTCCGCAGAATGTGTTTTAGTCCTTTTACAGTTTCTTGAACATTTGTTCTCGTGAATTATTTCGTTCGGATTTTAACAACTGGTTCGAGGTGGTCGACCGATAAAACTAGAAATAGGTTTTTATTGTTAGAATTTGCAATGAATCGCTTGCTTGCCTCTCTCTCTTGCTTACACGATCTTCGAGAAGTTATAGGTTTACTTTCAGAGGAGGGATATCCCCACAAAATAATAATCTCTGGAGACACGACACTGATTTATTGCTTCGCTCCAATTTTGAAGTCCTTTTATAGGAAACGGACCGAGTTAGTTTTCTGTTTTAAGTTTCTGGTCGGAGAGCGGGGGTCGTCTGTCACGCATACGCTACTTCTTTCTACTTTCACCTTCGCCATGACCCTCGTCGTGACGGTATTGAATCGTTTCTCGCTCGCCGTAACCTTGTTTGGTGATAAAAGGTTTGCGGAACCAAGGAATTTCGGTCTCTCCCTCCCATTTTATTTCTAGCCCCATTGGCACTGATCTAGGACAACGGCATTTACATTGGCGTCTCCACCTCCTTGGTATTTTCGAGTCTGTTGTCTCCATCCCTCTCTCTCTCTCTCTCTCTTCTGCTTTTTTTCTCTCTCCCTCGTCGCCGTCTCTATCGCCATCTCCCTTCTATCCGCGACCGGCGCTGCCATTCCACTCCACCCTCCGCCCTCCCCCACCTCCCCTCCCTCCCCCTGCCCGTGCAGTGCGTCCGTGGAAATCAATTCGAGGAGTCTTTGCTCGTAGCCTCAATATTTCTCGAAGACTTGCACATTGTTTATTAATCACGTCATGTGTCAACACCACCGATAATTTTAGCCTCTCTTCGCGAATGTTTGTCTTTCTGAGTGGTTAATATTTTTACACTCCAATGTTTTTAATTCGACTCAAACTCCTCGGATTGGGAAATCGCCCGACATCGCAGTGAAGGTGGTAATTAATGGTCACTATCGGTATCATATCGCTACATGGTTTTGTGGCGGAAGTTGTTAAGACTCCGCCTTATACATATTATACACCTTATTCCGCAGGACGCCACGAGGGCGTGTGGCAGGAGGTGGTTGGGTTACTATCTATGAGACTGATTGTGGATTGACGAATAATTGTAAGGAGTGAGACATTTTAATGAAGTGTTCGTTTAAGGTAAATCCAAATAAGTTTTTCATTAAAAATCCTTGGCGCTTTTAAACACGAGTTTTTTTTTATTTTGTAATTTCCTGACTGGTTTATCGTAAGGTATAATCTATGTGCTACCCTACAAGACATCCGTAGGGTGTAAGACCGAGGCATCTGGCAGACATTTCGATCTGCTGATATGGTGAAAAGTGTTATTTATATTTCAGGAATAAACTCATTTACTTCGAGCCTATCTAAAGGGAATCATTTTTCCCTCACGCAATTCGAGATCGTAACCGTAGGCATCATAATTTTTGACAAATCGACCAACAATTACTGTAATCGCTCCTGGTCTAACATACGCTGACATGCGCTCTACGTGGCTTCTTGCAGGGTAAGATGAAGGTCCGCCATAATAACCAATAGAATTGTTCAGATTAGCTGCACTATTTCTCCATCCTTCATGAATCATGACTTGGACTCAAGTATTTTCTCATTATTTTTTTAAGAAGGTCAGCACCCGTGTACTAACTTTTCAAGCGTTTAGGGACCACATTTCGTGCCTTTGCATAGTTCATGCTGCGTAATTGCTTGATTTCCCTGCTTTAAATCATGATGAACCATCGGCGATGGAAGTATCATAACATGAAAATAGCATTTTTATATCATTTTACGACAGCATAGCAGCAGCCATCATTACCTTGAAGTGTAACCCGAGCGCCCGAATAAATTAAGTTAACGAATAAAAGTTGATGAGTTAGTCAAGCGCACAAATTATTATACGGGAATGTATGTGCACGAGATGCTTTGTCTATAATTGCTAATAGAAGTTAGCACACTGAGTTCGGTCCTTCTCTTCCTTGAGAAAGGTGGCGTGGACCACCGAAAATTCGAAACCTAGTGATTTTCATTTTTTCTGTGTTTTTGTCTTTTTCCACAAGTGCTAACTTCATTATTCATCACGTCCGTGAGACTTTCACAAAAGTGCTATGCATACGATGATGGTCTGAAAAGTTTCCGACCTCGTAAATTTCAGAAAATTTCAGAAAAAATGTCTTGTATCTTTGTTAGTGTTAGTGTATCCATGCTCCCTTGCCGGCTAATGTGCAGATGCAGTTGACTAGAAACTGAACGATATTCTTCTATAGCAAATCGTCCAGAGCGAGTGAAGATAAACTGAAGAATTGAGCATTCGCGTGAATGGAAGATAACGAAAAAAATGGCACAGCTCGACTGGACTTGCCTTCTAATAGTATATGCATACAAGTTCTCAATGGAGGACACCTCTGAATGAAAGTCAGGGCCCACTCAGAACGCCATACTGCTTGCCCGTCTGAAGTAATCAAACATCCACTCGGTTTGATACGATCTTCTTTTGTCTTGGCCCATCCATCTCACGTAATGTGAATTCATTACCTCGTTGCAACACGTTTCCGGCAATCTGCGAGCCGACAGAAGATAACCCGGAGTGACGTGAATGCGTAAAAAGTCGCAGGGAGCCACACAACGGCTCCCGTGTTGCCTTCATCACGACCGTAGTGCCCGTGGTGAATAATTTTAACCATTCGTGGGATACTGGGGATACAGCGGCGAGAGTTCCCCACGCATCTTCCATCGGTCGGTTGAAATCCTGCGTCGATTTCTTATGCTTTATTCAAAGAGAAATGCGTTGTCCTTGCCGCGAGGGGCATATATTTCATCAAATTTTCATTGTTTTGCAGCGCCGTTTTTTTTCGTTAGGTACGCCATGAAGTAACTTCGCGTCAGTTCAGCGAGTGGAATATTGATCTTTGTTCTCAAGAAATCGATATTCCTGCTCCGTATTTGGGAAAATTCAGCGCTTTTCTTTGGAGTAGAATATATTGTCGTCGTCCGGGTTGCCCGTTTGGGAATTTGCAGAAATTGCCGTTTGTAGGAAACCCTTAAAATTCAATGGGGATACGGTATCGAGAAATCCGCACGCGATGAAACGTAATCTTGCGAGGCACCGGATGTGTTGGGTGTTTAGTCCGGGTAAAATGTTAGTTTTTTCCTCTCCTATGAATGATTAAACGAATAGGGTTTATAATAGGATGATAATATGTATTCATGAATTCAAATTTTACACGCGAATCTGATGTGTGTAGATTATGTGAATCAGGAATATACGCTCTGCGTTAGCCCACCATTCTTTTTCAATGTTGCTCCTGCACTTGCATACGTAGTTGCCTGAATACATATATCCAAGCCACAGCTATAGATATACCTGGAGGTCGGTTTTATAGATGAGAGTGAAGCTCACCGAGAACTAAGAACAGTCGGCTTAGTTCTCGGTGTTAAGTTCAAACGCCAGGGCGGAGGGAGCTAGTTCCTTTCCCTGTGCCGCCCAGGTAGATCTCATACCCGAAAAATCACTCACCTTAGGTAAAGCTGATGGTGTGCGGAGGTGTCCCCAGGAATCGAACCTGGGCCCCTGTCTATCTAATTTTATCTCGGTGGCCGATATACTACCAATATAATTTGGTACCATTATAATTTCTTCGGTTGCTTAAGAAAAATCAGGTGCTCTGTACGTTTCTAAAAGTCTTGCCTGTCTATTTCGTGAATCAAGAAGACCCCTGGCCTTAAACCCTCCACCATACTCCTCAAGATAACTCTCTTCTCGTTGCAATTTTTAAAAACTCTGGCTGATTTCATTTGAATTTTCCTTTTTCTTTTCCAATTTCTGAATTCGTTTTCTTTCACGTAGCTGGAGAATCATCAAAATGTACATCTACCCAAGACTCCACAAGCCACCCCAGGGGCGTGTGGCGGGGGATGATAGAGCACCAGCCATGCATGCAAAAATATTAGTTAATGCATACACTTGATCATATGTTGGCTATATACAACTCTCGTAGATAGTTAATAGATGTTGAGGAATCTCACTCGCCGATTATACATGGTTCAAACCACGGATGTAAAAATGCAGGAGGTAAACGTTTTCTTCCAATACGTTTCTACTAATTCTGTTATGCTTGTCGGAAGATGTATACTCATATTATGGCGCGCCTCTACGAAAGATAGTTTTGATTGAAGGATTATGGAAAGTGTAAAGGAATAATAAAGTCACGGTGGTATTTGACATAACTATGCTTTGTTAATAATATGTAGCAAGGATTTGGTAAAACTATTAAACTAGAAATTAACGATTTGTGGGAAAAATCCATCGGTTAGAAAGCGTGCATCGGGATTACTGTAGAAACTATAGTGGGAGTTCATGCAAATACGAAAGAGCAAGACCAAGAGAACAAAAATTCGATTTACGAGTGCTTGTGACGCTGAGAAAATTATTTGGGCCGCACCCTGCATTGGCAGATCAGTCTATCCGGCTAAAATGAGAAGTGACTCCATCAATGACAATTGACATAATAATCATTGGCAATGTGAGACACTCTCGCAAGTAATTAGCCCAAAAACTGAGATCGAAGAAATCAATTGATTCATTATATTTCTATTAAAACTTGGCACATCAACCTAACTCTTGAGTGACAAAATTAAGGTTGGTGTTCTTACATCTGCCGTGCGCCCCCCACCGTCTTCGGAAAATCAGGCGTTTACGTCTTCAATGTTATGTTCCAAAACTGCTGCAGGTACAACCCACCCTGCAATAGGATGTATGGAAGGGGGTGTTTCATTACCAGCCATTTAGAATGTCAAGAGAAAATGAAAAAATAAATTCTCATGGTCCTCTAGCGAATAAATTGTGTGCCATAACTACTTCAAGCGAATTAAGTGTATGCTGGTGTGCGAAATTGCAACCGGAATATGCTCTAACTGAGATGTGTCTAACCCATCGCTCCGGTTAGCGTAGTCTTGTCGCGTCTATTCAACTCTCCCTCTTTGCTTATCCTACTCAAGGAAGCAATTTGGCAACAGCGGTACAAGCTTAGCTATTTCGTTCGTGTGCACCACTGTTCATCGTCACCATCCTTCTTCCTCGTCCCCTCTACCCGATAATCTTCAAGACGAGACAGGCACGAAATACAGCCATTACCGCATAATGGACTTCCTTATCGCTGGGCTTAGCGTGCATTCTTTAATTCCCGACAGTTTGTGGTGCACTCCTCAACCGGCCGACTTGATTTCTGGGTTTTGTGCGTTTCGTGAATTGGTTGAACCCCGGTGGACGCAACGGACGGCCGCATATGCCGTGTGAAAATAACCGTGTTATGTTTGATTCCCTCTGTTGATAAATGGAGGTTCGTTTTTTTATTAATATTACCCTGCGAGTGTAATTTCTACGCAGGGATGGAAAGAAGTCCGGAAGGCCGATGTTGAGCTGGTTAGAGGGCCTATGCGAGTTCTCCTAAGGTTCTTATTCAAGTATGGAAGGCTGGAAGCGCGACCAGCGGTGGCGCCAGTGTGCTCCCGGCATTGCTATCGGAGGCTCCAGAGAACTTCGGACCCATTCCTCGTCTTCCCCCACTCCGGCGCTATCCGGCCTCCCATTGTGACGTTGTCCACATCTTCGACCAGATTCAAGGTCATTGTCGCCCTCCTCCTACTCTCACCCCTCCCCACCACCACCTCAGCCATAAACCCCTTCTCTTTTTCCTCTCCCTCCCATACCGTCCCGCCCACCCTCCCAGTAATGGACTCTTCTACCCCCCGGCTTCCATCAGCTGGCTTGGACTCCGGACACCGCCCCTCTCCCCCTTCTCATCCAATCTCGGACCCCGGGTCCAAATAACCTCTCAGTTTATGCATGCGTATTGCCATTATCGATTAGCATTCCCTTTTCCCTCGCCACTCTTGGGCTGCCATTCATGATTCCATCGTTAAAGCCCCCCCCCTCCACATCTGTCTCTGTCTCACTCCCCACGAGAGATTACTGAGAAATTTTTGATGAGAATAATGGATTTTGGACGGTCAAGTGGAATTTTGTGTGAGAGCTTGAGTGCTTGTGTGTAAAGAAATATCCTGTCGATGCCTTCACCGGTTGGTCACGTATGAGAGTTCCACGTATTGATCGCTTGTCTGTACCCAGCAAGATCGCGACCCTTGCAGTCGTGGAACGCATATCACTAGGAGACTCCGGTTCCCAAATGCATTAGCGTGGCGCTCAATCAGTTTTCTGATCTTAAGTCTGAGAAATCTTATGTACTGAATGTTGACTTGTATTTGGGTGGCGTTGCACGTTTCTGATTTTCTCTTGCATTATCTCATGTTGCCAAATTCGAACATTTTTTATTTGCTAGGTACTTGCATTGCTGGCTACACGTGTACAGTGCAATTTTTGCGCCATTAAGTTATTTTTACCTGTAATATTCCTAATTACAGCTGCCGTACGGTTATCGGTTTCTAATACTTACCTTTTTTAATATATTAATTGGCAAAACTGAAGGATATTGGGAAAGGATGAATTTTCAGAGCTTTTTATTGGATATTACCAAAAATATTAAGCAAAAAATTCCTGGTAAAACTTATTTTGTGCTTAGATATTTATTGGCACGCAATTTCTCTGACACGAACCGACTTTCATAATGAGAAATTATACCATGCGCCTGTACGTTTAATTATTGTATTTTATGTAAGGTGCCAAATAAATGCTTAACTCGTTTTCAGCTAAGAGAGCCTTTTGATAGAAATCTCTTCATTGGCTCTCTTTGTCTTTTTAATCCGAAGATGATGCACTAAAACAAACGATGTATTTTTTACCGCTCGGAGGTAATCAAACGGCTGTCTTTCCCGTGACATCTAAAACCAAGTTTTTGCACGACGAACGCGTGCAGATGTAAATACAACCAAAAATATTTAAATCTGTTCAAGTTTTGATCACGACGAATATTTTGCCATTTCCGCGTTTCGATATTACATTCATACCTGGAGTGTGTTGTAAGCCATATTATGAATCTTCGCGATTTGTTCGATTAACATACCAAGTGATCCTTTCGTTTCTTTGAGGTGTGTCTTTTTCAAAGAATTAATATAGCGTGAGTCACGCCCTACATATGTGGGTTTTCCAACGCCCTGCACTGCTGGTACTCCCGAAGAGTAAGCAGTCTTCTTGCGGCTTGAGGAATATTTTTCCCCAAAAATTTACGTACGTCACTTACGGGAGGGTTGTAGTCACCTTGCCTCTCCCGAAGCGCACAAGGGTTGTTAAATTAAGAGCGATCGCAAAATATTTCATTCGCATATATTGTTAAACATTTAATTTAAGACAATATTTGAAGGGAGGAAAGTGGTATACGGAATTTAAGAGGAACTTTGTTAATTGACCGATTTCAGGTTGTGATTTTTGTTAGGAAAGGCAATTTAATGTATTTTTGTACAATATTTTAGGCTGTGTCCATCCAAAACCGACCTTAACCGGTAGAATACCAAACGTAATAATTGTTAGTTTGATGTGTAATTTATATGCGGTATGAGTTTCATTGAATCCAGTATTGCATCAGCGGTGGTCGTTGCAAATTGGAACATGTTCAGTTTGCCTGCGGATATTATGTTTGCCTCCGCGATTGCGTTTCTGATGGCGAAGAACAATTTCCACGAAGGTGTTTCTTCACGCTGGGAAGCGGGAAAAAGTCACATGAGGTTAGGTCTAGGTTTCTGGGAGGATGAAGAGAAAACTTCCCATTGATTTGCGTGAGATAAACACAGTTTCGCAGTGGGTTTCAAGGAATCTAACGAGCACAGGCATGTTTCATGTGCAATATTTCTGTTACTAACGTGATGGTGTGGTACCCGATGAAAATTTCCATATTTCTGGGTTACTCTTAATGGTTACTGTTTGTGGTAATTGTAACATTGTGAGAGAAGATTGCCGAATAACTTAACGCTGTTCGATAATTTTTTCTCACAATGGCAGCAGTGGTGTTTGTTTTTATTTCCCTATGAGTAATTGACCGGAGCTCAGTGGGTCCACTTTCCTTCACAAATGATTGTGTCCACTCTTTAAAAATTATAGACTATCTTATAAATGTAGGGATAAAAGAAATCTTGCATAAAGATACTGTAACCCTGTTATATGGGCCTCAGCTGACGAATTGTTCAAGCGAAACAAAATTCAATGCATCGTCACGTGGTACCTCCATCGCTGCCGTAGGCCAACCGAGCATGTTTCAACTTGCAGCGGCTATCGCTGACGTATGAAACTTGTGACATATATGCATTGCACATTAAGCTATCAGTGCTACAAAGAATTAAATTTTTGACTAAAAAAATGCATGATCACTTTTTATTGAACAGTTCTCGTACATAACAGCCGTATTCAGCTGCTGGAAAATCTCCGGAAACTATAAAAAGCTAAAGAAAAACTGGAGATATGGGGGAAGGACTTCTACTATTTTCTCCGTCATTGATGGCGCGCAGGCCGTGATGGGCTCTGGGGAAAGTGACGTAGCTTCACTCCCTCGTCTCCCCTCTCTTATGTCGGGGGGAAGCGGTTTTGTCTGTCGGAGGCGAGGCGGTTCATCGACCCTCTCCTCTCCCACTTCCACTTCCCAACTGGGCGCATGGGGCAGTAGCCCAGGCAGCGGAGAGACACCGGCGAGGACGCCGCCACCACGCCGCCCTTGCAACCGCCCGCTCCCTCCTCGACGCCCTTCCCGTCGCATTCCTCCTCCCACCTCCACCCGCGCCTCCCCTTGCAGACATCGCCCCCGTTGGTCTTTGAACCCACAACAGTCCTCGCTTTGAGCTTCCATAATGGCTTCGTACGCACTTCGTATGCGTGTTGACATTGCCTCGGGCCGTGCTATTCCTGGTGACTTATCTCGGCTGTTCAAATCTCCATCAATCGCTCACCCAGAGGCCTTGGCTCCTTACTGTTTGTGCTATTAGGCCTACGTAAAGTCATTCCTGGGGAGGTCAGTGCCATACGGATGTATAGTTCTGAAGGGAGAATTTCTTCTGCTCTTGGTGAATCGAAATTTGAAATGATTATATTCGGAGTTGTGCTACCCACTGGATGCTTTCGCGTAGCTATCGTGGGAATGTGGCACATTGGCTTTCAAATGGAAAGTGTTCTGTCCGTTCACGGAGTTCATTTAAACTGACCGAAATGCTTTCGTCGGGGATTTTCAGCTGCATCATTTCACATACTTATTTGCGTACCTTGTTTAATTTGATCCCGAAACTATGATGCTCAAGTACAATGATCTTGGAGATGAAATTATGTATTAGGATGATGTATTTGGGTCTCATCTGTCATTTTCCTTTTGTTAAAATCGAAATACGGAAAAAATTGAAGAAAAATCGATCAAGTTAGTCAATTTATTCATTAGAATCTTCAACAGGAATTGAATTTAACTTGATTGCAATGAAAATTCGCTCCATGTCATTACTTCGACACCATACCTTGTGATAATTCGTCCAGTCTTGATGCTTTACCTGTAGAAGATCTGTATTCTTCTCGATTATCGTTCAGGTAATGTTTCCTTAGTAACGATTACGAAATATAATATTTTATAAACTGCTAATTTCTGTTTGTACGAGTAGTTATAATCTAAGGCTGAAAGTCGTGAATTATATACTGTATCCTGTTAAACTAAACACTTTTAATTGACTCGTATGTATTTGTGTTGAATTTTTATTATGTTAATCGCTATAATGCAGTTTTGTCCATAAAAATTATCGTTTGTAGCTTCAGCGGAAAAACAAGTGTGTGGGTGTTCTCTTTTTCTACCTAATGGAGAATGGAATGACGCTTTGGACGTGATAGTAATCAACATTCAATCCTTTCCATATCTTCGACATCATCTGTTTTGGTCACTCGTCTATTCCTTAACTTTCCAATGCTCCTTTGTCTCCGTCAAAGTACGCATATCAGTCTATCTCCTTTAAGCAGACTCTCCGGTGTTGATGCCAGCCAGCAATTCCCTAAGAGTTTAAGCTTATCTTTCAATGTGTTTTGTGTGTACGCTCACAGATGTAAATTATTATAGTTTATCATTCCTTAATGATTATTGTTCTTGTATTATTCTTTCAATACTATGGGAAAAATTAATAATACGCGATACCGCTATGATATACCATTTTTCGCCCGTCTGGGTTAGGTTTCGATGTGTGACGCGTGCACTGAGTGATCGTTTCACTTTACCTCGTTTCCCAAAACTTAAACAATTTAATCCAAAATCAAGCAAATAAAAAAATCATCTAAAGAAATTTCATCTACGTGGCACCCTTCAAGTCACCGCTAAGTTATATGAGTATATCTACATGTAAATGTCGTACATGTAGGTTATATCGTATGACAGATTCCACACCGAGAATCCAAACTTAAAATTATTTCTTTCTTAAACGTTTATTATAATTTATGAGTTATATGATTTAAAAAGTGGATGTAAGTTTTACAAACAGCTTGCACGGGCCCTATGCATTTCCCCCTTCTTAAATTTAACCAGGGTTTCCAAGCTTAAGATAGTACGTACGCTAAGCGTACGGCTAGGGATGATTAAAAATGGGGTAATAGAATAAAATGTGCAGGCTAGGCTACTTAGCATGTACGTTTGTTTTAGCACCGACATTGACGTACATTCTGATCCCATATCATTTGTGGGAATAATTGCATTGTCTGATATATTTCAACCAGCCAATAATGGTGAACATTGTAATGTTAATTTTAAAATTAATTTAATTGGTATGACAATTTCACCCATTCAATGGGTGTGAAGTGACTGCAGCACAGTAAAAGAAGGGAGAACGATATCAGAAGAGCAGATGGGTGCCCCTTTTTTTAAAAAAAGAAAAGTCGTTTTCATGGCAGTGGAGCCATATTGCCGAAGTAAAATTTTCAAAAATCCCTACAGCCGCGTTAATTCCGTAGATTCCTATTACTTGACGTTACGACCTGATAAGCCATTAGGAGTGGAGCTCGCACGGAAGGGCCCGGGAAATGGCAGATCGTATCTTCCTTGCGTGGCCGAGACAATTTGGTGCGATTGTCAGCTCCCATCATAAAATTCCGACGGAAGCGAAGAAAAAAGAAGGAACTTTGCGATCCAAATCCTCCCCCTTCACCCTCGACAATTCAGGCCCTTACATTCTTCATCCGCCATCCTGCATCCATCTGCCTCGCCCCGCCGATCACGTCTCGGCTATCCCGTCATCGAGTGAACTAAATCTATGAGCTTTCGCGACCCAGGTGAGGCGAACCATCGACGCGATAGCTGTGGACGTTTCGAACCTGCCTCTTGTCCTAAGAGTGTTTCCGGGGAGTCAGGGGGGTGGTGGGTGGAGTCATTTCCATTATGTTTTTTGATCTGAATAAAGATTATTCCGACGGAAGGGAGGGAGAGGCATAGAGGGTATGCTTGTCGATATATTTTAGAATAACGATGGCGTCACGTGTGAGGAAATCGACTTGTACGTTCTGCAGGATTTCATCGGATTCGAATATTTCAAAAATATTCGGAGGACCCGAAGCATTTTCCCCTTCCCAAGTGGAACGTGTCGTTATCTGCATCCCCTACCCGCACCTCTTCTCATGTGTCTACGGCGGAGAAAATAGTGGGGAATGACAAGCTGAAATCCATAACCTCCTAATGGTGACACGTTCTTGGTTTTGTCATCTGTTTTGTCATTAAATTTGATTTCGGAATAAGATTTAGTTCAGCGGAGGGGGGCTAGATTTGTCAAAAATTGTTATGACCAACGCAGAAGCGTAACTACTTTGCTAGAAAATTTAGGCTGGGATTCCCTTACACAGCGGCGTTTACAATATAGATTAAATTTGTTAAAAACATTTAAAGATGGGTCCTTTTCCGATGACATCAAGAACATAATACGCACCCCAACGTATTACGGGCGGAGGGATCACGAATATAAGATTAGAGAAATAGACTGCAAGACTGACAGGTTTAAATGGTCATTTTTTCCAAGAACAATAAGAGACCAGAATTCTTGTAATCGAAATCCCTCAGGAGTCGGCTCGACATAATAGGTATTAACCTACAAGATAGCGACTGCGCATAGAAATACTAGTATATTTATATATATTTTTTGAAGGTTCCCCCTACCTTTCCCCATCCATTTGAAAAACTCTAACCCCCTCATCCCTTACCCTTTCCTCCTGGTGCTGCACCCCCTGCCACACACCTTTTTGGTGGCTCGCAGGGTATTAATGAAAATGTAAATCTGTAAATAGGCATAGCCTAGCATTGTCCATCCATAGCTGCCCTGACTAGACTGGATTGAACCGCGATGTGAATGACAATACATTGTTTAAAATATTAAGAGTAGTATTAATGATTTGATGTTTTGCTCTAATTTTTATGTATCGTATAGGACGATATATATCAATATACGTAAGAAAGAAGGAATTACCTACCTGCGAACTGTGGGGATCATTCATGTTACTATACGTGTTTGGCCTTAGATCTTTTAGGAAGGAACAAGACACCTGAGTTTTCTCGTGAAACCAAGGCAATTTATTATGGTTCCTTATAAAATTTGTGGATTCGATTCCAAAATAAAATTTTGCCACAGATATGAGGCCAACTCGCTCTTTCGCACAATACGCAATCATAATAAAATCGAACCCAAGCACCCGAATTATTTACTTAACATACTAACATTTGATGGTTTGGTTCATTATTGCGTGAGGAATGTACACATTTGTGTGTGTGCGAGTGTTTTTGCATATGAGAAAATATATATTCAAATTCATGTGCGGCTTGTGCCCTGCCGCCCCCTGCCACGGCCCCTTACGTCTACACAATACCCCACCCTGACGGCGGCCTGCGGTGTATTGTGTAGACGTAGATCTGTGAAAGGTTCCTCCGTTTAGTTGCCGTCTGATTTACTCCCGAACCGTGGATCCGTTCTAGTTTTATTGTAATGTAAATTTAACACATTGTAACAATAGTGGAGATTTTTAAGAAGCTATCGTTTGATCGACTGTTTTACCCTAACCGTATGTCTTCCTGTGAACACACAGCTGTCCACACCATTAGCGAAAACAGGGTAATGTCAAATAAAATATCAGGAGAAAGATAAATGCGAGTGCTGGTATTGGTAATTCTTGCGTAAGTAAGAAATTGACTTTCAGCGGTGACGACGGTATATATTTTTTCCCCAATGGCAGAGCTGTCGGTTTAATTCACATTCGACCGTGATCTTTTCCGAGTGACAAATCAAATTCCTCACGAGGAGCAATCGGAGGAGAGAGAGAGAGAGAGAGAGGTGGGGGGAGGCAAATGACCGCCCATTGGCGATGCATACGTCATATCCAGATGGCATGTCAACATACGAAGAAAGAATGTTGAGAACGTGGACATGGGGAGAGTGAGGGGTCCTGAGAAAAGCGAGGGACGGAACGGTGTGTTGGTTTTATGCCGAGATCCATCCCTTTAAAAAGGTTTTGGGCTTCGTTTTTTGGTGCGGGGCATTTTGGGGGAAGGTGGGGGGGGGGTGGAGGTTGTTCGGCGAGGCGAATAGAGTGGGACGGGGGGGGGGGAGGGCGGGAGAGATGGGGGAGGATATTGGAAACGACTGGGGAGCTGGGATAAAGCCCTCCCACCGTCGTTTTTCGCCTACCGTCCATCCACCACCACCACCCCTCTCCCCCCACTTACACAACCTCTCTTTCTCTCTCGCCCCCCCCACCCCCTCCGACCCGACCAGGGCCAACCAGCCTCCCCTCCTCCCCCATACACCTCCTCAGGATGTCACATCGTATGTGTGCGTCCCGACCCCACCATTCCTCTCAATCCCTCGGAGCTCCCAGCCCAGACGACTATGCCTCCCCCTTTAGACCCCGCTCTTTCGCCGCCGCTAAAACGGTTATTTTCACGCGCCCTTACTCTCTCTTTCTCCTCCCCACCCTCTATTCCCCCGCATCCATATTCCCGAACCCTTCGCACTTTCTTCCTTTCCCTCTTCCCTCGCCGGACTCATTCTCCTTCTCGCCGACACATTTTTATCGCTTCCCTTATCTCCTCTTTCTATCACCTCCGAGGCTCCTCTAGCTAAGGCCTCGCCTTTTTTTTAACGGGGAAGATCTTCTCGTACGGATACAAATCTGTGTTTAGATAACACCTCACAATGTGATATTACTCTCGTCCTCCCATGCTTTCTCCTTTCGACAAAACGGCCGTGTCTATGCGTGCGTGTGTTTCTTGCCCATTTGTTCCTTTAAGACTCAAATCACGGAATGTTTTTACCCCCACTACCTGTCTGAAGGTTTATATTTCAGCTGCGTGTCTTATGTTTTTCACTGTATTTATTAACTTCCATTTTTTCTTTAAAAATAAGTAAAATCTAGAAAAATTGAAAGAGAAGGACGTAAACAACCCCCCCCCCCCCGCTAGATCACAAAGAAAACATCTATGTCAATTGTGTGAAACTCATGCATGTTTCATGAAACGAGTGTCATACCCGCGGGAATAACTCGACCGATTCGTTTGCTCGAACTGGTAATTTTATTTGCCGACTATAATTGAAGAAAAGATGAATTATAGCGTACCTATAGAAAACGTTGCAACTGTATTGTTTGAAGCCGTTTTGGTGAGTCGTGACTGGAGTTCAATCCGAGCAAAAGAGTTTCTCTAAAATGGAAATATTACTGTAGGTAGTAGAATGAAATCCACATGATTTATGGAGCAGTGCGAAATCTGCCAAGAGCTAGAAGTATATTAATTTGAAGTATGAATTTGATTATTACAAAAGCCGCCGCAAAGGCGTTTGGGTGGGGGAGCACCATTGATGCATTCACAACTATTTGTTTATACATGCACTTGTAAATTAAATCATGTACAAAATCCCATGGCCGTATATGAGTCCATATGCATGCCTCTATACACCTTGCTATGTACAAGACATGTGCATGGGATCCTGAAAATTGGGTAAATTTTTAACTTCGTGGACTAATTTTAGGGTTCTCTAGATTCTATGAAGTTGGCTTGGCTGAAAGAATTGATCAATCCTGCCAAAATTATTAGCTTTCCTTCGAACACGAAATCATCATTCTATCATTAAATCATGTGAAATGAATGTTGAACTAGTTAACTATATTGATAATTACTTACTAATTATAACACTATGCATTTTCGCCTCTTCAGTGGTAGATGACTTTTCCGTTCGTTCAAATACATTCCTCATCTCTATTAGGGCCCACCAACCAGTAGACAGAATTTTGAGGAATCTATTGCATAAGTGTATTTCTTCAAACTTCGGTTTTCAATAAAGCTAGACGACGTATCCGGAATAATCTCGGGAGACTGCCAGATAGTGACACGAAATTAACATTTTGTTGCTATTATTACATTACTGCAGCTCTTAAAACTATGAGGTTCATTCCCGGGATCTCAGCAATATATTAGTGCTTAGTATCAGGAGTGGGATCTCCAATCGGAAGAAAACGGGCAGTGATGCATTTCTGGAAAATGAAATCCATACAAACTCGCACCTTTAGATTCCAAGGGCTCAGCATGATTATTGAGGGTCATGCCAAAAGTATTTGGGAGGCACTGTGCCATCAGGAACATGTACGGAATATTCGAAGGAAACAGTTGAGGAGATGTTTTATTTCACGCTGGTTAGATAGAGTCTTGTGTACTAATCGTCATGCAACACAGGGACCCTGCGTAGAAGGACCTAATTTTGGAATCGAGTGGGAGATACTACCTTGATCAAAAATTTCCCGGAATTTATTCAGAAAATTAAAAATACAAGTTTATTCATCTAAATCTATATTGTCCCCTTCAAAGTAATCCCCATCGACTGCAACACACTTATGCCAGCGCTTGATCCAATCCTCGAAACATTTTTTATATTCGGTTTTCGGTATGTCCATCAGTGCTTCCTGCGATTTTTCCATTACGTCCTCTCGGCTGCTAAAACGCGTTCCCCGTAATGGTTTTTTAACTCGATTGAACAGAAAGAAGTCACAGGGAGCCAAATCAGGTGAATTCGGTGGCTGTTGGATGGTATTTGTTGCATTTTTCGTCAAAAAATTACGAATAATGATAGCACTGTGCGACGGTGCGTTATCATGGTGCAAAATCCACGAGTTTTCTGCCCACATTTCTGGTCTCTTTCGGCGACTTGCTTCACGCAAACGTCTCATAACGCCCAAATAATACTCTTTGTTTACTGTCTGGCCTTCTGGCAAAAATTCATGATGCACTACACCGTTGTAATCCATGAAAACCGTCAGCATTGCCTTCTTTTTTGACTGAAAACGACGTGGTTTTTTTGGTTTCGGCTCATTTGGTGAACGCCATTCACTTGCCTGATGTCTGGATTGCGTGTCGTACTCATAAACCCACGTCTCGTCTCCAGTAATGATCCTTTTGATGAATGTGGGATCGGATTCAGCCTCGCAAATCATGTCTTTTGCGACGTCAACACGGTCTCTTTTTTGCATGAAATTGAGGTCTTTTGGCTGCTACACGACGGAAACCCAAATCATTAACCACAATGTCTTGGGCGGATCCATAGGCAATGTTCAAGTCCTCCGCTATTTCTCTGATGGTTAATTTGCGGTTATTGACCAACATTTCTTTTACTTTATCAATTTTTTCACCGACTTTCGATGTCGATGGTCTGCCACTGCGTTCATCATCTTCGATTGACTCACGACCACTTCTGAACCGCTCGTGCCACTGGTAAACGACCGTTTTTTTTAGAGAATCGTTGCCGAAACACTTTTCCAACATTTCCAACGTCCGTGCGCCACTAAATTCGTTTTTTACGCAAAATTTAATACAAGTTCGTTGTTGCAAATTTAAATCCATTTCTGAAATTGTAAAAAATCGCCAACACACACAGAGATAGATGTACTCTTGGCTACGTAGCTTTTGCAAATGTCAAGTTATGACACTAAGATTTAAAGGGAATATCAACAACAGATGTACCAATTTAACAAAAAAAACAGAACTCAAATCGGAACGATGGGAGCGCCACACGGTGGTTATTCCGGGAACTTTTTGATCAAGGTAGTATATGTAAACACAGAGAAAAGTTTCCAATTTCTTGGAAGGTTCAACTTTCCTCCGTATCTTGAAAAGAAATCGCTATGAACGAACAATCTCGTCACGTTCTCATTGGATATACCGGGTTGGAGGTCTTTAGAAGCACGACTGTTACAAGATAAATACAAATCATTCCACTTAGAGGCTGACCCGGTGAATAATATTTTAGCCGAATTGGCAGGCAAGAACGCGAGGATTTCAGGAAAATTGATCGTTGGTCATTGCGATTTAAGGAATCATTTTTCTCTCTCACGGTTCGGATGTGCATTTGTGACCATGTGATACCAAATGCTAACAACCATCTATTGCTCTAATGGATGCTGGAACTAGCACCCCCTGCCACAACTCCTCTTGAATGCTCTGCGGGCAAGATGTGGATGAAAGCATTTTATTGATTGGTTTGCCCCTTATCATCATACCCTCCGTTAATTATTTTATCTGAATTGTTATTTTTTTTCTTTAACTCCTCATTTGAACCCTCGGTTGCTCCAGAATCTCGATTTTACTTGTTTTCTAAGTTCGTATAATGTTCACTCAGCCTTTTTCCATTGTATAAGTAACCGGTTTATTTCAATGTAATTTAATTTATTTTATTTCTAAGAATTTTATCTGGTAACTCATGTGGACCCCGAGAAATATCTCCGATGAATGAATGACAGTTCTAGTTTGTTTTACGGGAAATTGCCAGTTGCCGGTGAGTAGACTTCAATCTGAAAATGCTTCAATCATGGCGAAGCGAACGGTTGGTGCAGTTGTTTCAATCTCGGCCCACATTGATGAAGACGTTGATCAATCAATCTCTCTGTCGATCCACCATCCTCTCATCCACTTAATCTCTTCTTTTTCTGTGAGCATTTTGCTTTTTATTCCCTCCCGCCGATCCTCTTCTCCTCTGCCGCTACCCTCCTCAATTCTCCCTTCCTTTCCCATCGATCACGTTGCTAACGCAATTGTCCCAGCTTCCTATTGCAACTCCACCTTCCATGTCTATAATGCATTGGCTCGGCCACTCCAAACTACCGTAACCATTTCGTATAGCAGACGGAAGGAGATTTAGGTACAGATTTACAGCTTTGGTTAGCAAAGCCGTCTGAAATTTATTGCGCGCTATAGAGGTGCTTTTTCACCCAAATGATTTTCTCGCAGAAAGTAGATAGTGAAATGTATCCATATATTATTCATTTTTTTAATAGTGCCATATTTTATTATGGACAAAAGATTTACTGTTGTCGGTTTTAAGTATTCATCTTTACCTTTATAGGTTCGCACGATCGTGAAATTTTATATTGGCTATATTTTTGCAAATAATTAGTGTGTAGTTTCAGGTGTGATACGGTGACTTTTGAAACGTATTAATGGCCAAATAACTTTTTTCCACGACTCAAAGTGATAACAAACATGGTTCTACTTTAAATATAAATTCCTGCCACAAAATTACGCCCGAAACTACTAACTATACTTTTCTACTGTTTAAAAAAATTTAATGTTTCAATGTACTTCGTGCGCATCATCTTCAAGTAGATCGATGCAGCGAAACCCGGTCGACAATAAAAAAATTAACAAGTGGAAAAGTGCTGTTCATTGGTATTGAGTAGAACACGATAGTGTAAGAAAATGTTGTTGATGCAAAGTTAATTTGAAAACCATTAGATGAAAGTTCCGGATAATTTAAAGTAAAAAGACATAAAAATTAACTTGCAATAGCATAAGTTGGTTGTAGAGATCTCATCAAAAGAGGACTCACATGCTGTGGTGAATATTAGTACAGTTACAATGGGAAACAAGGATGCTTGACATATCTTCATATGTACTTGTACATCCAATATTCTACGAGAAAGTACAGGTAAGAATATTGCTACAGAATATCACCCCAAAAGGCATGCTGAAGATTAATGAAAAATGGAGAGCAAAATCGTGAAAGAATCAATGGTCGTGATGTAACGAAAGTCAATCATTTGCAGTTACGACAGGTACTTCCCCATTTCATCCTTCTGGATTGAAGGGAGAAAAAGAATTCAGGATGAAGGGGGAGGGCAAACGAAGATCGGGGCCGTCTCTGTCTGCGCATGCGCACATTTTCCACGTCTGTCCCCCTCTTTTCTCTTTCGCCCCCCCCCCACGCCATCCCGTCTATCTTCACGTCTCGCCATTTACGTCCGTCGTCTTTCATTCTTTCCGGGATGTCGCAGAACGTGCACGAGCTCACGAGAGGGAGCACGAGAAGAGTGGGGCGGGGCGAGTTGGGAGAGAGGTGACCTCCCGCCCGGACTCCCGGCATCAGCACGCCTCCGCTCTTTCCCGTCGCCTCATCCTCGCAATCCCGCTGCACCCTGTCCATCTTTCACCCACAACCCCCTTTCAGCAATCCTCTTCCTCCCCCGATGTGTCGTATGGACCGCCGTGGAAAAACGTGAACGATTTTTGGGGGTTTTGTGTCCCCTTCCACCCCTTGCCCCACTTGGTTCGCTTTCTCCCCACCTGCACACTTTCCTTTCAAAGAGGGACGACGTCCCAAAATTTGACAGACCCCTCCCCTCGAGCACCGTAAAATTTGAGAAAAATTTCCAATTTTGGTGGAAAAATTATTCAAAATTTCCCTCCGTGTCTATTTAGTGACAGTACTTGACGGCTCGGGTCATAATTCAGTGATTCGATGGATTATGGGGGGAGAACGGCCAAGTGCAGTACTTGGATTCTCCTGTGGCGTCTGAAATGATGACTTTTTACTATCATGCATTGGCTATTCATCGGTCAGAAGTTGACGAGGAAAAGTTAAGGAAAATTTTAGGTACTGTCGAATTACCCATCAGAAAATTTCGTAATAATCGCACTTCCCGTTCGATATTTATGAACTTTCTACCAATATAATTCAAAAGATCGAGATTAAAAAAAAGAAATGTTCTTTTTCTTCCTCAGGATTAGTTTCAATTTTATAAATACCCTCCACTTTTGAAAGTTTAATATTTAGTGCGAAAGTCGTCCTAAAATAAGTACAATTGTTTATGAAAACCCTGTTTCAGGCTAAACCTGGTGTGTTCCTTTTCGGAGTTCATTGTGTGAAATAAGCCACAAAAATTATGTAATTGTCTGACATGTGAAATCAAAATTCAACTTTTGGACCTTCTTTGACCACTTATTTCGCCCCCCGCCATCCGCGGACGTCGTTTCTGGACGGCGTGATCGAGCGTCAGCGGTGCCCGCGTTATGGGGTCGCCGCGTGGCGAGACGCGGTCGGGGGGCTGTTCTTCGCGGGAAGGTCAACTCCTTCATCCCCCACCTACCCCCCCACAACTCCCCCGCACTTGTAAGCCAAGACGTTGGTCCTTTTCTCTCGCCTCCACCCCGAATTCAATTCCGTCCAGCCCACCAACCAACAAGAAGGTCCATTTTGCGCGTCCGTCCGTCCGCTTCTTTCCGTCCGCTCCTCCTCCCCGTCCTTTTCCGTGTCTTCGTCCCCACCCCATTTGTCCCTCACGTCGCCCTCCCGACTCCCCACCACCTCTCGGCCCCGCCTCCTTCCCTCAAAACTTCCGCTTCGGGGAGGAGGGAGGGAAGGGAGGAGTGCGCTACCAGTATACACCCCATGGCGCCATTATCAATGATTTATGTCCCTCGTTTTGCGGCGTTTGTTCGATCCGGTGGCAATATCTCTCCCCCCCCCCTCTCTCTCTCTCTCTCTCCTACCCTCTCATTCCACCTCCTTTCAAATGCTTCCCAACGCCTCCGTCTCGTGTTCACCTCGCGTATCCATCCCCCTTGGCCCCGGGGCCAACCATTAAAGGTGTGTGTGTGTGTGTGTGTACGCGAAGAGGAAGGGCGGGGATATAGAGGGAGGATATTGAAGGCCGGTAGGTACACATGGAAGGGGGGGGGGGCAGGAGGAAGAGGAAGTAGGGCTGCGGGAGGATTTTTTTGTGAAGGAGGGAGGTGGAAGGAGTGGAGTGCTTCAAGTGCGCCCACTGGTACGGTGTATATGTACGTATTGATCTATGAATCGGCGGCGAGTGGGAGGAGGTTGGCAGGGAGTCCGTCATCCTCGGACTGAGGGAGGGCGAAGCCTGTATTCACGCGGTCGGGGGTAAAATGATCGGTCACCGCGACGTTAATGGCAAAGGGGTCGTCGTACTTTCTTGCTTGGGTGAGTTGGCTTGCTTGGGTTGGTGGTATTTATTTATGAATTTTGTTCCATGTCTGTATGTATTTTGTTCTCCGCTAAAGTTTTCCACCCGAGTTTTGTGTCGTGAAATTAGACGAAGCGAAATTTTCGTGGGAGGCCTCTTGTGTGGGTCTCTCTCCGTGGCCTTTGTCAGTGTGACACATTCGCTCTGAATTCTCAATCTAAAACCGGAGTTAATTGTTTCATGATTACCTTTTTACCGATCCGTAATTTTTAAATCGAAAAATGCACTCTGCAGTTGAATTCCTATTATTGAATCGCTTGACTCTAATTTATTTTAGTCAATGCTGCCGGATAAATTATCGTCAATAATCTGTTTCTGTTCAGGTTTGGTGAAGTTGTTCTAATAATGGCTGTTGATGTACTTGAATTATTATTATTAAGTAATCTACCAGTTAAGGTAGGTTTTGGATGGACATAACTACCAAATAAATATTTTGTGACTCCCAACAAAACACAATCCAGCAACCTACTCTACATTAGGTCCTTCTTTATCTCCATAAAATTAATTTTACTCGTCCTTGTAAATTCGCTCAAAGTTGGAATCAAACGATGGAATTAACAATCTGCTTGAACAGCATTTTAGTCTTGTAAAGGTTTTTGATTGTTTACGTCAAACGCATGGATTTTTTGCCAAGAGTCTTCGTTATAGACCTTTTTCGTGTGTTCGCAAAATCCTTGTTAGTTCGAATAGATATCTAATTCTCTTGGAGAGTTTAAACTCTCACGAATGCTATTTTAACAGAGAAAACGAGCAGCTATAAGAATTCACAGAGTCCAATCTAAATTTATTAGATAAAATTTGTAATTTACTTCCGTTTTCCTTCACGAATTCCCATCCTGAAATTGGGAGATATTTATTTCATATGGTTTGGAGTCTGGATAATTCTAAATATCACAAATGTCAGCAAGGCGAAAACTCCAAGTACGCTAATTTATTACCTGATTAGTGTGGAACTCGCTTTCGACTGACAAGGAGCTTTTCTAAAATTTTCAGAACAATCGCACTGTCGTATTTTATGCGTTTATCACGTGGCCACTGGTAGCAGCCAAAGGTTACCTAATGGGAAATTTAAAGATCCTAGAGGATCCGGGGTTCAAATTCGGATGATACCACAGGAGAGCCTAAGTTAAAACCAGAATATTCCATTTTCCAGGCACCACCACCTTCTCTGCATTCGCTTATGGCGAAGGGCTTAATAATTGAATTTCATGCACCTTTCAAATTAAATTCATAAAAATAAATTATTTCGAGGCCAACCCCTTAGTGTCATACCAATCCTTGCGTTTCTTGCTGCGATAATGAACTAAAATGACTGAATCTTTAATAATTTTGTCATCATTGTTTTTTAAAAAGTTATTATGAGGTATTATTTTGTAAGCTAAGATTGTTGTCAGGTATACATGTCAAGGAAGAAGAATTTTGCACGAGTGCATGTATTGAGAAATCAAAGTGGAGAGAAGGCAGGCGTCTATACTTGGTTTCGCAACATGCTCAAGAAGAGGAATTACGTCATTAGTATAAATGATAGCATAGTTAATGCAACTCGATTTGGCCTTAATTTGGATGCGATTTGAGAAAAAATCCTTGAATTGTTTGATCAATTCCAATACGATAGTAACCGCTAAGATATTCAGGTATTTATTATTATTATTAGGTAATAGGTCGGTTAAGGTAGGTTTTTGCCTAACATTCTCCCCTCTGTTACAGTCTTCAACATCCCATTGCCGGTCAATACCCCGTCCATCCACTTTTCCTGCCTCCATAGGATTTCTCCCAACAAACCCCTCTCTTCGCCCACCATACCAAGTACTTCCTCGTTTTTTTTCTTCTCGATCCATTTCACCTTCTCCATTCTTCTCCACACCCACATTTCAAAAGCCTCCAGTCTACGTCTATAGGTATTAATTAAATGGTGTGAAATAAATTACGTATCAGAGGAGTACGTATGTTCGACTGGATTGAGATATTGGATGTTTATCAGTAACTTCCTATTTCTCGATGCAGAGTAACCTACATTACATACTTCTCGTGAGTATAAATGAATAAATAAATAAATATATATATATATATATATATATATATATATATTCCATGAACGATAAGGGATCAGAATTATTGTATCCGACCGGGCCAGGGGTCATATTCGGGTCAAAATTAGGCTGGTGTGTATTCACCCCCAGCCACACACCCTTGTGGTGGCTTGCAGGGTACTAAAATATCTAAAACAATGGCTATGCGATCGGATTTACTGCCGTTATTCTTCGAATTTTAGTGCATCCTATCAGTTAGCGTTTTTCACATAGGCATCCTGGAATGTAAATCCACTCCTGAGAATGAACTTGATTAAAAAAATATTCCTGAAAGTGGCGATGTTTATTTATACATGAGGAGTACATAGGAAACATAGAGGAGAAATGATAGTCAGTCTTGACTATTTTATGATCACGATGCGGAACATCGCACCCTCTCCCCCGACTGCAGTCGACAATTTACTTGGACTTGTCCGTGCGGTGAAATAACATTATATTTTTTTTCCAGCCTCTAACCATCAGCACGGCATGGATTTATGTATTGTTCCAATAGGTTTTCTCATGAATAATTCACCTCCCGGAATGCTGGCTTCCGAGGATCCTAATTGCAACGTCAGTGCGTACTCCAGCGAAAGGGGCCGGGGAAGGATTTTTGGCAATTCCGGGCGCTCAAAAGATGTATTCGCTCTGCTGGAAGCATCCGTCGCGGCATTCCTTTTCATCACTTTTTCGCGCCTCATTTAGCCCCACAGATCTCCGCTAATCCTGCCGGCCGCCCTTCAAGAGGTTAATCATCCAGAAATTCGGAGCGAGCGAGGGAGATGCGCCCCTGGGAAGATATATAAATGCATTACGTAGGCGCGCCAACGGCGGAGGGGGGTGTGGGGAGAAGGGGGGGGCTCTCAGGGCGTCTCGACATGTTTCCAGGCACTAATGCCCCCTCTCTCCTGCCACCGTACTCATCCATGGGAGAAGCGAGTGATTTGGGATGGTAAAAGGGGGTAGGTTTTAAGGAGCTATGAGGGAGGGAGTGGGACGTAGAGAGAGTGAAGGACGCTAGGTCTTGCGTTGCCAACTCAGATTTATAATGGCACTATATCAGAATTCGGTAGACTGACGAGTCGAGGTGAACTTTTTATATTTTTTTTGCAGAAATATTCATCTCCTGTAAATTATATGGGAAATACAAAATGCTTCAGAAAGGTTAATTTTATCGCAGCAGTGTATAAAACTTAGTAGAGGTACATGATGTTTTCCTTTCAGACAATATTTGGAGGACTGTATGTCGCCGTTTCAAATAGAATTACGCTTTTTTCATAACAAAACCAAGGAGAATAAAAATATATTATTTTACATGCCACCTTAGTTTTTGCTAGCTCTGTTACAGTTGTATTAACATTTTCGAAAACGCTCAAATGATTCGTTATGGTACATGTCCGAAATAGCATAAGGCAGAAAGAATGCGTCATTTCCTAGCTTTAATCGTCAAGTTCTCTCAACTGACAACATTTGTTTCGGTTGAAATTTAGAGGATTAACAATTTCGAGGGTGCAACGGTTGATCAGAGGGAGAATTTTGACCAGCTGAAGAACAAAGAGATGGGGAAACAAAGTTTCATGTCAGTGGATAACTTTCGTGATTCTCACTTCAAATCTTCAAGGCCAATTCAGAGTTCACGAATAGTTAAGAAATATTTGAAAGGTGGCTTAATGATATTTCTCCCCTCTTTTATTGGTCAATATCTGAATTTTCAACCTTTAGTCCCCAAAGCAGGTATTACATCTAATCATATTCTATTTTATCGGGAGACATTATAGAACTATTTTTCCCATAAGCACTTTCAGTCCTTATTTAAAATTAATAACATGATGATGACACAACAAACATTAAATGATATCTAAGTCATATTGGTGTTGATAGTCGTATAAAGCATAAATGTAAGGAATAAAATAAATACTCGGAGACGAAATTTAGCCCTCTTTACAGTGCGTTTCAGTGATTTGCAAATGCGCGAGAGGGTGGTTGGTTGGATGCGAATAAGCCTTTTAGGGCATACGGCTACTTACACAGGTGGTGACAGTGCTTTAGCCTTCATTCGCGCCGAAAGCATTGGATAAATTCATGAATTTTGTTTTGAATAAGGGAACATAGAAGTCTTGAAGACTAATGATTCCATACCCTAGGATAGATTTTCAAGTTCCTTTGATTTTTGCCCTTATTATTACGAGCATCATTGTGTAATTACCATGGGCACCGTTTGAAGGTGGAGGGAGCATGGATTTCATTCAGATCTTCCCTCGAGTTCTGCCAACTTACACCATAGTTATCATGTTATTTGAAATTAAAAAAGATTCCGCGTTTCATGTACGAGGAGAAGTCAATAAATAAGTCGCAAACGTGAGCAAGACAAGTGCAGGAGCTATTACGAACATTTCATTGGGAACGCTTAGAACATCCACCGCATAGTCTCCACTTAGCCTTCAATCATTTCCATCTCTTCGGGCCCCCGAAAAAATCGTTTGGGTGGCCGTTGTCCGAAAGGTCACTCGTTGACTGCGACAGCAAACAAGAGACCTCTCTGCTGCTGGGTATCAAGGTCTTGTAAAGTGATGTGAAGTGTTTGCATGTGCAGGGTGAATATCTAGAAAAGTGAAATGAATTTCAGGAAGTTTGTGTGATTATTTTTGCCTCTATTCACTTTTGCCAGTTATTTATTGACTTAATGTTGTATAATGCAAGTGTATTTTCGAAGAGTGCCGTAAGTAAACTCTTGTCTAACTAACCAGCCTTTGGGTCGCTAACTAGCATTTATTTGTAGAAATTATGTTTGAAATTTATTTCCTGAGCTTAAGTGTAACATGGATCGTAGTGTCTTAAACTGGACATGACTTTGACCCGTGGTGCTAGGGAACCTCTTGAAATTTTGAATGATAATTCATTATAACTCTCCCGGGATTTCGTCGCGTAGATTGGCTTTTCAGACGAGTTTTACCAACCTGTCCAGAAGACACCTCCAGGCAGAAGAACCGGAAGATTTCAGAATAACTTTGGAATTTTAAACAACGAGCCTTCACGTTAATGATAATATGCAGATGCAGTACTTAATATCTTACGGGTTGGTGTTTTTTTTACCCACCATAGTTTTCAATAGATTCTAGTTAATTTTTGACGAAATAAGTGAAATATTCGCAGTATTCCTGCAATTGATCTAAAAAAATGACACGTCGCTGAAATCGATATACTATATGTCACGAATAATGCGTTTGAAAATAGATATACTAAATGTGACTACATTTGTCGATGCTCCCTTTGTTATGAGATATTGTCTTCTCATTAAGCCTAAAACAGTTAAATTGTTAGTTTAAATTCTTTATTTTGTTTCACTATAACAATCTGGAATAACATTTTTTTTTGTATTTAATTAAATAGTTAAGATTCAGGTCCATGGAGTCACTTTAGTCCTGTACTCCGAGTAAGGTTATAAGCCCAACACTAGTCATTCAGAAGTAGCTATTTTTTTCAACCACTATATTTATTTAATCGGTTTCATTCGTTTACGTAGATGGTCCCCCGTCCAATGGAAGTGTCCCATCTTTTTTTACAGCACAAATTGTAATGATTCTAGGAGCTATCGTTTCGAGAATGATTGCTTTAATTGAGTGAGCGGGAGTGTTACGTATAATGGGATTGCGTGTGGTGTGACTGTTGCGAGGCGATGAAATTTCGGGCGACCATGGTGTGTGTGTGTGGTTGAATAAATAAAGCCATAGTTAAATATTTATTTTAAACTCCAGCGTTGACACTTAAGCATTAGGTATTTGTGTCGTAAATGTTTCATGCTTGAAATGAACAGTCGGCGGTAGTAACATCGGTGGCTGTTTGAAGAGAGCGGTTCTCAAAATGGAGAAAAATGCGAGACGTGCGCCCTGGTCCCAGCTGACGAGGAATCCCTAGCGGATGATCCTCCCCAAGAATAGAGGCGGAGAGGGCGGAGGGGGGTGGTGTTGTTTTGGATGCGCCTCGGGGAAAGTAGAGGGGAGTCCACTCGCCGCCGACACGGCCAGCGGAGGCTGAGACGAGTGGCGTGCCGATGAAAAATGTATGCGCCCGAAAGTGGGCGGGGAAAAATTTAATCAGCGAAATTACACCGAGGTGGTGAATAATTAAATGAAGACGAGGTAGGAGGAAAAAAATAAACCGCTTCGAAGGAGGGAGATGGATGACCCTGTGCGGAAATAATGGGGTCCCGCATACTTTTGGGTCCGTGTTTCAGAAACCTAAAATTATTATTATTATTATTGACCCACAGTTATCTGCGTTGCCGTACGATATTTTGTCTTCCATTCAGGGGTTGACTTTTGTCAGTCTTTATATGGGTAAATGGGAAATGAGTTCCTCTCAAGAGACGGTTGCTGAATTCCATTAAGAGTTAATGAAATCTCAAGACGATAGTTTTAGCTATAACAAATTCTTTCCAAACTTGGTAGTATTCCATCGTAATTTAATGATTTATTGTAACTTTTACGAGAGTACCGCAGATGAATTGTCTTTGGTACCTTTGTTGAAGATTATTGAAGTCAACGAATTGCGATATTTTTTGTGATTTAATGTATATATTGTCAATAGTGAAACACTTTTACAATTAAAATCAATGAATAAGAAAATGGAGTTCCCCGTAAGAGTAGCCGAGATTTTTGGTACTGAAATTTTATCATACCAGACTGATCAACGTCTTCCAGAGCTAATTACAGTTAATATGTACGAGTAAAATAATAAGCTGTCGAATTTGATGATATTTTTCTACTGCTAAAGTGTACTGTCATTGTCAAATTTAGCTTAAATAAGCAATGTGCCTATCAGTAAACAATAAAAATGATGGCATTGCCAATGCTGATGATATTTTTTTTAGATTATACGAAATTAAAATTTAGCTAAAGGTGTACTCATGTTACTGAAGCGATATTTCTTTTTATAAAAAAAATTAGCTTCAATTTGTACCCTCATTTTCAGTTTCTTCTTTTTGGTGCAAATATATACGGAAAGAAACAATAGTGATATTTTTCTTACACTTGACCTAGCCTGGAAACAAGTTTGAGAGAGCAAGGAGCCGAGTGGAATTCAATAGCGCGACGAGAAACCGATGTCTGAGTATATCTTTGTACGTACGATACTTAAAAGAGAACACAATTCTCTAGAAATAGCAACTTTTCCCGTTCAAAAAGGTTCGTAGACTTGTGTTTTTGTGATAATTAGGTCCCTATTTGTGTACTACTTTTTTTATGTATCATTGACATGCTCTATCATGAAACAGGTAGTAATTTTGCAGAAGGTTACTGGATAGTTTTTTTTGCTGAATTCTTCCGAAAGTTTCAGCAAGCGAACGTAGTTTGCATGGCATCGTCGGCTTCCTCTCATTCCATTCAAGTTCGGGCTTAACCATAATTTATGAACGGGACCTGCTCACTGCCATATGTGGCTCAAAACATGGAGATTTTGCCCTCTTCACTCGCGCGTAACGAGGCTTTGGACAGTCGAGGCGCCGTCTGCTGAAATACCCTTTGCGACACCTGAAATCCAAGCCCTTTCAGCCCTTTGCGTTGCCTTTGGAAAGCTATTTCGGAAGGAAGGCACGCCCAAGCGCGTCCGGGGGAGGTTTTCTTTTTCGACCTTTGAAACGTGCGATGGCAGTAATTGTAATAAGATGAAGAAATATGGGGCTGTGGAGGGTTTCATGGGAGTGAGAGGGCGGAGGGGAGGAGAGGGACTGGGGAGAACATGGATCACGTATTAGTACTCGTCGCTTTCATCTCCGTCCCTCCCCCACTGAGTAACTGCAGCTGAAACTTTCCGCATCCCCCATCCCCCCCCCCAATCCGATGAAACTTAGCCGAGAGGATTCTGGGTGGGGGGTTTTAGGCAAATGAGCAAAACCGAGAAAATGAGAGGGAACCCGGTGAGAAATTGAAAGTGAGAGAGTTGGGTAATTATAGCAAGATTGTGTAGAAGAATATCCATTGTTAAGCTTTAAAGTTTAATTTCCATTTTATTGAAACAATAGGAATAGTTTTCAATGTTAGAAAATATCTGAAACTTCTAGCGCAGGTAATGGAAAGTGTTAATTTTTTACGTCTAAGAATTTTAAAGTATTTTAAAATTGGAAACCCACAAACCAGTGTCTGGAATATTTACCATACGTATGCTCTTAAAAAATGAAGGGAAGGTATTTTTTTTAATGTTAGGAGTCCATAAATTCAGTTTGTTCATCCAGGAGGCTCCCACTCTTTTCTAGGATTTTTCAATTGTCATTCCACTTTATCTTGAATACTCTCTGGAGATTTCAAGATGTTAGTGATATACTTACGAATTGGTTTTTTGCTAGTTCAGATCGTACGCGGCGAAAAGGAGATGAAATTGTGAAACTATTGTCGAATAATTAGATCATGGTATGAAATATATTGAAATCCTTTACACAGGACCGTAGTTAAAGTATTGACTAGATTTCTAAATGACAATATGATAAATTTAAAAAAATGTTTTTGAAATAATGGTTTCTTCATTTCTAACACGGGTACTTATTGAATCGCCCTCGTAATTTTGCGTTGTCAAGTCAGCTACCGTAAACCTAAGATGGGTGGATTGACAATCCACCATTCGAATGCATGGTACCGTTCCCATATTTCTAATGTTGCGATACGAGTTCTCATATTATTTGTCGCGAATTTGCTAGGAGCGTAAGGGATTGCAAAATTTATCGTAATATTCCTGAATACTAAGATGCCTCATTGCAATTTTAGGTTGAAATATTTTTCGTTTCCTCTTACAGCTACGAGAAATTTATTCTTTACCTGCCCGAAAAATTTCTTTTGTGGGTATCTCCATGAATAGAATTTTTGGAATGGGAAATAAGCCCAAAGTTAGCAGCGATAATTTTCTGTAGTAAAATCATAAGTTCTTTCAAATAAATATGAGTTTTAATGCGTGTACTGAAACAATTTTTTGATTATGCCGGTGCTCCGAAGTTACCTTAGTGAGCACATTACGAGTATGTATGTACGACGTAGTAAAATAAAATATTTGATTCTATCAAATAAGACATTATATACGCAATAACGTAGATTGGAGGCTTTTGAAATGTACGATATCTGTGGAGAAGAATGCAGAAGGTGAAATGGACAGAGAAGAAAACAAATGAGGAAGTCCTTGGTATGGTGGGCGAAGAGAGGGGTTTGTTGGGAGAAATCCTATGGAGGCAGGAAAAGTGGATGAAGGTCGTATTGATAGGCAGTGGGATGTTGAAGACTGTAATAGAGGGGAGAGTGTTAGGCAAACGAGGAAAGGGCAGGAACAGGATAGGGATGTTGGACGGGATGAAGGGAGGAAGAAGGTGCTCGGAGATGGAGAGGAAGCTCATGTAGACTAGGTTTTTTGGATTGTGTGTTGTTAGGAGTCACAAAATATTTTTCGGTAGCTGTGTCCATCCAAAAACCTACCTTAACCCGTAATAATAATACGCAATTAGTCATCTGCTTCTCGGGCCTCGGGGACAAACTTTTTTAACGAGGAATAACTAGGGATTGAATCATCGGTAGTCGTTCTTACATTTTTAATTTGCCTATAATTATTGGATTTTATGCCAAATTCTCTGGCTGATACGTAAGACCCTGGAATCCCTTGTGTTACGCGTTAAATTTCTGTAAAATCCGAGGAATTCTCCCACGGTAGCCGAGTGGGAGGTGGCAGGCCTTTCTACAATTTCGGGCCATGAAATAAAGATGAACGCACACAAGGACTGGTTGCGGTAAGAGGTGGTTCTTTCCGAGACGGAGAATCGTGGTAGGATTGAGAAGGAGGGAAAGAAAAAAATAAAGTAGTGGCAAAGAATTAAGATGATGAGGAAGAAGGGGTTAGGACACGAGGGGCGCAGGATGAGAGGAAGAGTGGATGGCCGAGAAATATATGCTACTAAGGAAAAGCTTTAAAAAGTATTAAAAAAACGAATATAGAATTGGTTATAGGTTTGGTAACTACTTCTTAAATCGCCTGAGAAGATTTACTTGACTCTAGGATCCATACTGACCCTGGATATTGGAAAAATAGTGAAGTCTAGAGACAACTACAGCCGCGACGTGTATGTTCCCGAATTTTTAATCTTCTGGGTACGCAGTGACTGTCTTGATTTTACTCTCCATTTCAACTGGGTCGTTGGAAAGGGGTAATTAAATGGAAATACGAATGATAAGTGAATGCGTGCGAATATGTCAATTCACAGTAGATTGTATTAATTACCATCAGTGATATTTCGACAAAAATTGCGTATTTTTCCTTCAATTATGAGACCCGAATTTTAGCTCTTATGCTCTCGGACATTCACTACGAGTGGCGTTGTGAATTTGCCGCTGGAGGGTGTTATTGATCGGGATTTTACATTTCTATCTCGTTGTTTGTTTTTTCTATACTCTCAGCGGGCCGCGTAAGTACCACTTTCGGCGCTTGGAGACTCAAGTGTCATCGGTGAATCTGTTGGGTACGCATGGAAGATTGGGGTGCACACATATCAAGAGAAAAACGTACAGTGAACGATAGTATCTCCAAGAGTGTAGATTCAGTGTTTCGTTTTAATTGGATTTACGATGGCTGGTTTTCAATTTATCCTTCAGCATCCCCGAGGTCAAGTGCCCTTGCATCCGTACCGTCAGTGGCAATTGCATTGTACGTGTTATCATTTGCTTGCTGTCGTCAATTATAAAAATGTTCTCCTTGCAGCAGACAGTAGTTGTTCCTGTTTTCTTGCTTGATGTGTTGTTACTATTATTTTTTGCGAAGGCGATATACCAAAGATTATTTGCGTCATTAGATTTAGGTGGTTAGGGGGCAATTCGGTAGGGGTAGAATGTCCAGGGAATGGAAAAAGGGTGGAGAGAAACCCGGCGTCGGTATTAGTCTGCTATTAACGATAGGTGGGTGCTAAGGGGTCCACGGATTAACGTCTCATTCGGCGGACGGCGTACTCCCATTGAAGTACTCTCCACATAACACCGAAGTGGGGATACCATTGAAAAATCGTGCCACCTCCGGGATTCAAACCCTGACCGTCGGGTGGCAATCTATCACATTAGCCACCCCACCATCCCGATCCCCCTCTTGTGTTATTCAGGGGTTAGTAATTTTCGTACTTGACCAAATTTAACCCTTTACGGAACGTAAGCTCGGCACCGATTTGCCAAAAAGTGATGTGCTTGAATTGGCGTCTAAAGAAGACAGTAAACGCAACCCTTCTTAGCAGCTCACCGCATCGCATTGTATTGCAGCGGAAGGTGGAGAAAGTACGGAAGGCATTTCTGCTTATGAAGCCCAAAAAGTCTGTCCCATGTATGGTGGCAGTTTTCAGATGTCGATACCTCCCTCCAAGGGCTGCACATGTTGAAGGAAAATTTTAGACCAGATGCATGCAAACTCTAGCAGCCACAGAAAGTCACGTCTGCATCCTCTTACGTCTATAGATCGAGGTGTATGAATTCAGATCATTGTTGAACTGCTTTCTCTGTGAGGAAAACATTCCCAAAAGGGCTTTCCTTGCCTTTCTCATCTGAGGCAGCATTCAACGTGCATGGAAACTATACGAGCCTTTACAGTTGCTGAGTTGATAAAAGTTAAGAATCCATTCGCAGTATGGAACGCTTACGATTTAACTTAAAATTACACCTTATTTGCTACAAGCTTATTCTAACGTTTGGTGTATGTTCACAATGAACAGCGTAATCTAATTTTCTTTTTCCCCAAATGGGAAGTTACAGACCAAGTAATTTAAGTGACGATTCAGGTTAATGCATTGGATCAGATATCGACGGTATACTTACTTTTTTTCCTCCAGTATGGAACGCCGCCACCTCATTTTTCTCGTCGTGTCCGCCACTCCTGCTTGTCCAAGATTTACGTCGACGGGTTGGGAAGAAGGGTTCCTGTTCCAAACTTTCCTCGACACCCAGTTAAATTTATACGGGGGTTCATCAAAGATATTATTTTCAAAGAGAAAGCCCGGACTACGAAGTAATCACGGACGGAATTCCGAGTGATATCAGTTTTGACCCAGCTCCCATACACGGAAGTCAGTAAGAATATCAGTTAAATTTGTGCGGTGCCGATAATGGTCCACCCAGATTGAAGTGGACCCCTGAAAAGAGTGCGTGCTTTCAGACTATTTTTGGCTGCGGTAAACGCGAGGGTGTGTAATCGTTTATTTAGTCGATCGTTAAAATCGGCCATAAAGTATAGTGATGTAATGAAAAGATTGGCGAACGCACCTGCGTTGGTTACAGTGGAGATGACTGGACCCAAAAATTCACGTGGGGAATAATAGAAGGGAGGAATTGGGAGAAGGAAGGTAAGTCGTGCGTGGTAAGGGTAGATAGTGGGTGAGGGAGGTGGATTGATGTTGAAGGAAGGAGGAAAGGAAAACAATGGAGGAGAAGAGGGAAGAGAAGAGGAATGCGAAGTTGGTGAGAACAGAGGGAGGGAGAGAGAGATAGAGCGAGGGCTTAGAGATGGGGATGGAATTAGAAGGGCCGTGGTAGAATGCGAAATGAAGGTCCCGAGAAAAAGATGCGGGGGAGGATGGAGATTAACAGGCGAGGAGGGCGGGTGGTTTTAAAGGGCGGAGGAGTTTGTGGAGGGCATAAGAAGGGGGTAGCAGTGGGTGATTAAAAAAAAAAGAAACGAAGATTAGTGAAGATGGTCTGGAAGATGCTGAGGGTAGTAAAGAAGAAGTGAGTTAAAGGAACGCTTGAGGTTGTGGTATAAGGATGAAGTTCAGGGTCGTAGAACAACGAGCCGAGATATAGAAGAATGTCGAGCCGTCTTGGGTTGAGTTTCAGGGTCTGTTCTGGCGACTTACGAATGACTTTCGATGACTTAAAGAGCCTTAGTGACTGAATTGAAACGATTTCCAAATTACAAACTTCATTGAGAGACGAAAGTTATCATCTAGTGATGTTAACTGAATAATTAACTTTTTTTAGCCAACGCATTCGACCTGCTATCTGATTACCATGAGACCGTTCGCTTCTGCCAGTTGTGTGTGAAAACTTGCAGAAAATTCTTGCCGATTAGAAGGTGTGTGTTACCCGTAATTCTTGTACTCAGTTCAAAGCTAAGCTAAGCATACAAAAGAATCGGTACTACCACATAAATAAACCCGAATGTTGATTTTGATTGATGAGAGCAGAGGCCGCGTCGAACCAAGCTCTAAGGCATTTAATATCTGCACGGTCAGGATAGAGCGGGCTCGTATCCTTTCCATTTGCCACCAATCGGTTTCCTATGAAGCCAGGATAAGTCAGGAAACTAGCAGCCCTTATATTGCGGATGGATATTGTTCAAAGTTTGAACAAGAATTTGGTTGGACCCGGTGCGTTCCTCTCCGCCGAATCCTCCTAATGTTCTACCCCGCCCCCCCGCAGGTATTTCTCTGCATATTCGAAAAAGAATAGCATTTTTGCATTTTTAACTATTTGATTGATACGAGCGTTAGTTTGGGGTGTGGAACTTGTAGAAATTTTCTGTAAACTAGTCATGGAATTGGCAACTCTTACGGAATACGTCACTTTGACTGATTGTGGATCCGCCTGCTCACACTAAATAATCTGGAGACATGTAAATGTATTCGCGGAGTACTGCAGTGTTCATCAAGTGCCCCCTTTGGCGTAGTGTTCGAAGTATTGTGTGTGCGAATTGGCAAAAAAATCTTTGTTGAAATTAACTACCATTGGAGATCGTATTTCGGAGCATTGGGACACTCGGTCGGTACTCTAGCCGTGTCTCCACCGTCAATTAATCACTCCTCGAGTGGTCCTAACAACTGGGAAAAAACAAAGGAAGAGTCGATATTTGGATTTTTTTTTGTTTAATCAAGCTCTCTTTTTTTATTTCGAACTCATCAACGTTTCGTTTTATTTCCTCCCATCCCGCAAAAATCCATTCTCCCTCCTCGTGGGATGTCGGAGCCTCCGGGGAAGCGTAACCGTATCGAAACCCCCGCCCCCCCATGGACCCACCCGCCTCCCTCCCGGAATCACTCGAGATTCGAAACGCAATTGCGGACACTCAGAATGGCCGAACATTTCCGAGAGAGCGGAACAATGCCCGTGGGTTGGTCGGTCGGGAGAAAAGAGTTCCCCCTCCTCCACCCCCCCCCGCAAAACCCACCCACATCTCCCTTCGGGCCGGAATCGCACGAACACCACGCACCGAACCCCCCTTTGGTCCGGCCTCAACGCCGTGCGAGTGGAAATTTCAACGCTGCCCCCTCGGACAAACGAAGGGGGTTTGAAAGATTTCCGGCCGTGGGCGTGGAGGGGATTGAAAGTGGCGGAGGAGGGAGTTGGGAGGATTGGTTGGCGGCGTTATTTGTGTCGATATTCACCGCAGATGCCATTTACGTGCGTGACCAACATCCGGGTTGGGAGTTGTCCAAAACCTGGCAATGAGACCGAGGGGTGAAGGGGGGGGGGTGTATGTGGAGGGGCCGTGGATGGAGGTGAGAGGTCAGGGTGCTACGAGGTGGAAAGGTGAGGAGGGGGGGGAAGCTGCGGAGGGAAAGGAGGATATGGGAGAGGGTGGATGGGGGAACTTGGGAAATTGGAAGAAAGAGAGGAGGGATCGAGAGGAAATTGAGACTCCAGTTTGTCTAGGAAGGGTCAGGAGTGAGATAAGGAAAAGATTATTTGGTGGTGAATTGAAATGTTTGTTGAGAATAAGGGGTTGATAGAAAACCCTAGTAGACCAAAAGTCTTAGGAATAGAGAAATTGAGTATATGGCTGGATGTGAAGAAACCAAGGTAGAATCGGGTAGAATACCTTCGTCGAAAATACCTGTAATGAGATGTGAGCAGTTTTTGATACGAAATTTAGCCATTAGCTTCCTTCAGTACCTCACTACGAGGAGAGTAAATAGCAATATTAATCCCTCGACACTTCGGTAAATGTGCAGGATTGGGGATTCAGAGAAGAGTCCCTCAAAAGGATGTGCCGAAAAGTACCAGTTCTTCTTCAGGTGACCCTGCCAAAGGTCATTTTGGTGGCTCTTGGATTGATGTAAATGAATACGGATGCATTTTTAATCTTGACGATGTGGGGATTGCTGGAACTTCACACTGCTATTGGATAAGATGAGAGATGTTGAATTTGCGGGTAAATTTAAACACGTATGTACAACGTATACTTGTATACTGTCGGCGCACAGTTCTTGATTCAGCGAAACCATGGTTAGGTGATCCTAATAATTGTAGTATAAAATTATTTTGTCATCTGTCATTCCTTTGTTGAGCTTTTTCCTATCCACAACGGTGCATGGCTAAATGTTGGTGACATGACATCCTGTTTGTGTATCTGAGTATGGTGTTATGCTGATAATTGCAAGCTGATGATGGGTAAATCTTTAACAAAGAACAAGGAGCTTAATTGTCCATTTCATACCAGTTGTATGGGTTGTAGTTGTGAGATACCGTCGTTAAAATATTTATTATTTCCCTCGATTGCAAATGTTTTTAATGTTTGCAAGATTTTTTATTCCTCACGCCTTTCTTGTAATACGATCAGAAGCATCAGTCAGGTCTCCGAGTGATAGAGGTGAATGTATAAATATGCGAAGGTACCCTTTGGCTGGCCAATCGCAGTTAAATCGTACTCAGAAAAACTTTCTCGTCTGAGTACTGGTTTAAAGTAGAGCGTGATAATTTTGCGTAGCTCAATGAGCAGAACTATTCATTTTCATGATAGAATCTCTTAAAACAAAAGTCCTTTTTCAGGAGCCCACAGATAGGAATATCTCATGGTGATGTACAAAGGACTGAAATGAATTTAAGCATTGGAGGCGGTCTTTAAAGGTATGAGAATGATTTAACGTATTTAGGGGCAACGTGATGGTAAAGTATGCAAAGGTTACACAAAGGAAAACAAACGCCCTCGGCGTGCGATGAAACGTCGACCATGCGTTCACAGTTGTTTCGTCGCACTCGACGAAAAATATACACGTCACACGAAGCATGACACCCTGAAATAATTATCGAAAACCTCTCCAAACTTTTCGAGTGCTAATTATTTCTCTTGTTTTTATTATCCCAGAAATTTGTTTGATTTTATTTCATATTCAGCGCCTACATGCTCGGAATCCAGTCCTTTCACATCGTGTGTGGGTCCCGGGAGTGTTTGAAGTAGCCTTAAAATGTGGGGTTTTTGTATTCCGTGGCATTTTTACTTTTATTTTCACGTATACCTGAGCAGAATAAAATGGATTTAGCACTGAAACTTTCCCGCAGGGGAGGGGGGGAGGTGTGGCCCGAAGGATTAAATGGGGAAAGGGGAGTCCGAGGTCAGTGGAAGCGGTGTGATGATTTATTTAAATTAGGTGCATGAAGATTGACGAGCGCGACAACATAGTAGATGAAAATAAAATGCAGTGAGGATATGAATGATAAAGCGCGTGCATTAATTATATTTGTAATCACGTGAGATAATGTTACGTTTTGAATAATTTCCTTTACAAATAAATTGGATTTTATTGTACCGGTTTCAAATACGTAGTTGAGCTCAGGTTCTTGGCATTTTTGACGTAGTTCCCTGGAAAATATTGAGTCTTCGGAGTTTATATCTCCCATGAGACAAGCTGTCATTATCGCATTAATTTTGTTCTCTCAGTAATTGTAACTGTTGGTAAAATTGGATTTTTTTATTTCATTCCTGTGTGTTGAAATTGCTGGTAAGATACCAACGTTTCAATTAGTATCTTAGTCAAGGATTTTGCAACTGTTTTGCATTTGGCAAAGATGCAACGATTTCGTGAATGTTTAAAAACCGTGGTGCAATTCGACCAGCGTATTGAGTTGTGAGTCGACGTTTGTTTCCCTTGCGTTTAACGCGATGCACATTGGCGCTAAAGGATTTGATCAATCAATTTTAAGAGAAAGGAGATTTAGGAGATTATTGAAGCAAAATGAAAGGATGGTGCGAAATCTTTCGCGGACGTTGAGATACGTAAGTCAAGCATATATTGAATTGTGGATATGGGAATCATAGGGCAGGAATGTGGGACACCATGGTTGAAAATGTTTAAGACGCCGGAGGAAGGGAAACCTGGTGGGTTTCATGAGTGAATAGGGTGTGCAAAGGCAGGCAGAGTGGTGAGGTGGACAAAATGGTGGCAGTGCGGTATTAGGACAGCTGGCAGTAAAGCACAGGGGGTTATTCATCTGCATCAATACCTTGCGAGCCACCAAAAAGGTGTGTGGCAGGGGGTGCAGCATCAGGAGGAAAGGGTAAAAGATGAGGGGGTTAGGGTTTTTCAAATGGATGGGGAAAGGTGAAGGGAACCTGCAAAAAAAATATAAATATAATTGTATAACTATGCGCAGCCGCATACCTCGTAGGTTAATACTTATTATTTCGAGCCGGCTCCTGGGGGATTTCGATTACAAGCATTCTGATCTCTTATTGTTCTTGGAAAAAATGATCATTTAAACCTGTCAGTCTTGCAGTCAATCTCTCTAATCTTATATTCGTGATCCCTCCGACCGTAATACGTTGGGGTTCGTATTATGTGGTGGTGGAAGAGAGAAGGCAAGGTGGTCGTGGACAAAGCAACGTCCAACATACGCCGGTTTGTCGAAAAACCTTCTCACATTCTTGATCATATTACTATGCGATCGTTAATATAAATTCCACAAGTGTAGCGGACGTAATAATGGTTCTTATGGGAGGTTAATAAAGATGGAACGTTGAGAATGTAAGGCTTGGGTAAGCAATATTACCATGGGACGGGGAAAGGAAATTCGCTAAAATTGAATGTAGTAGTAATATAAGCCCCGACGCAGAAAACCCATGTATGCAAAAAGGAATTGTGCCGAAGAAATGACGCACATAAGAGAAGCGGATGGCTAGGGGCAAAGGTCGATGTGTAATTACGAAAATCCAATGAGAGTGGTGGACGCTGCCATAGAAATTCAATGAAAATATTGATTATTCCTGTCTTAAATCCGGGCAGATATAATCCACGATGGAATATGAAACGTTTTTGAATTCATGTTTTCCCTAATGTGTCTGAATCCTATTCAGCGTAACCGCAGGGTGTGGGAAAATACTGCCGTTCCTACTGAAATATCTTTCCAAAGCGTTTTAAATTTGCGTTTCGCTTTCGGGGCGCTGATGACACGCTATTGCAGATTTGCAAATGATCGTAAAACGTGCCGGTAGAAGTATTCCGCAGGAGAATACTCTTTATAGACGTATATATCGTTTGATTTCTCATTATTGATTAAGTGAAGTGTGTTTAAACGTCTGCGATGTCCGACATTAATTTTTAATCACACAATTCAGTGGACGCCATTTCTTCCATTGCTGTAGAATTATTACTGTGTAAGTTATACTCGTAATTAATGAAATCGTAAAATGTAAAGAAACTAAATGAATCACGCCATGATAATAATCGGTGTTACATGGCAGAAAATAATTTCCAATGGTAAAAAATTGGTTATGAAGTTCCTTCACTACATATAGTAGACCGAGATGATAAACTGGATTTGAATGGATGTAAAACATGCTTAACCTTGGCATAAATGTGAAGTATGACATAACCAACCAAACAATGCTGATTTCATAAGTTATTTTTTTTCGATCCAGTATTTTAGTTCATTTTGTCGTTGTTATAGCTTGGGTTTATAAATTGTAATTCTCATTCCGGATGAACGTTAAAAATGCTCTTTAACGACCACCATATGTAGGTAGTGATAAAAATATTCATTTTATTATTCATCTAGCACAAAAAAAGTAAAATTTTTGGCTGGCTCCAACGGCGATGGAATTTGTTTGAATTTCCAGGTATCTACGGTGAATTATCCATGGAACCGGCTCTCATATGTTTTTCATTCGAATCGGAGCAGAAAATTCTCGAAAGGAATTTATCCCCTAAAACGTTCGCTGTTGGACCGTAACGTATTCCATAAAATTACGCAGTTTCCTCCCCTCGTGCGTTCCTTGCTTGTTTTTTTTTTGCACCGAACTCACGCACAAAGCGAAGATCATTGTCCTGGCGCCATACGGGCTTCGGAATTTTTTAAAAGTCTCTCACGGGGGGGTGAGGGGGAGGGTGGGTCCACCCTCGTGTTTTTTTTATAATACCTTGTATCGAAAGTTGGGTGAATTTCTCTCTAGTGGCGGATTTCGGAGCAAGATCGTTGGAGCGGATAGTATCCAGCATCAATCCATCGAAACTTTTACATTGAAGCAATGTTGCGTCGTTGAAATTTCCCCTAAAAAGTTAAAATAAAACGGAAGTTACGTCCCATTTTCCTTACGGGGCAATAATCCCGTGCAATTCCACTGGCGAATCCCCGCGGGTTTCGAGTGCTTTATGGCTGAGAATCCTTCCTTTAGAAACTGGCTTCCAGAAGACACTAAAGGATACCAGCCGAATGACCAGCGGGATTGCCAGGGCGAAATTCGGCCCCATATCCATTCCACCCCTTCCTTCCCTTTGCCATTGTTTCGTATTTCCATTCGGAGTGAATGTGAACATTACGAATCATAGCCTGCGCCCTAGGCTTCATAATTTTAAACTTAAGAATAGCAATTGTTTGAAATGTTTCGCCTCCTATTGTTTACTACGGCATTGCATCAGTATAGTGCTTACTTTCAGTATATTACTCTACCAGCATATCTCCCGAGCGTAGAGTTCTAGTCGCAACTGTAGTGTAGTTCGCAGCCTCTGTTACCTCCATGATTTGAATTATATGTACCTATCAACTGCAAAATTAATTTCTTGTATTTTAGTCACATCTAAAATGAATTATGTATGCCTAGCTGTGGTGGAATTAATCTTTGCCACATTTTGGAGGTAGTTCAGGATAGAGTGGATTTTGTGTTTATTGTTGTATTGTGTATGTTTTATTTTCCGTGCTACTCAAGCTTCATACTCCTATCAATTCCACGACTCTTCAATCACACCCGAAATGGTCTTGAGAGTGGTAGAACAAACTTGCAGTGGACTGTCAAAAAGTATGTTCAAAAGATAAAATTAAGCGGTTTTGACAATCGTTAGGTGTACAATTTTTTAAATGCAGGCTTTCTTGGAAATAAATAATTTATAGACACACGCACATATATTATTATTATTAGGTAATCTACCGGTTAAGGTAGGTTTTTTCGATGGACACAGCTACCAACTACATATTTTGTGGCTCCTAGCAAAACACAAATTCCATCATCCTACTCTACATCAGGTCCCTCTTTATCTCTCGAGTACTTTCTTCCTCTCTTCATCCCGTCCAACATCCCTATCCTGCTCCATCCCTTTCCTCGTTTGCCCAATATTCTCCCCTCTCCCCTCTATTTCACATATATATATATATATATATATATATATATATATATATATATATATATATACATGTATAACACTTAGCACTAGTGGACACAGACAAAAACACAGAAACACACAAAAAAAGAGACTCACTATTTTTCGAATTTTCGGTGGTCGTTGCCACCTTTATCAAGGAGGAGAGGGACAGAACTGAAGGGAATACGAGGGCTGGAGCGATGGATGGAAGGGGAAGGTGGGGAGGGAATTCCGAAGGGACGGGTTTGGAGGGGCAGCGTTAGAAGGGTGGGGAAAATGTAGAAGGTGATGGGGGTGGAAGGGGGATGAAAATATAATTAGAACAGGGTAATTAGTGCCTAATATTGATTCCTGGCCAGTTCCAGGACTCCAAAAGCCAGATGAAGGATTGCTCTAGTGTTTTCAGTTTCAGAGGAGGATCAGAGGGTGGGAGGGATGCTATGATTGATACACTATAGCATTGTGTCCACTAGTGCTAAGTGTTATACATTATTATTCACGTCCGTGAGTCTTTCAAAAAGTGTTATATATATATATATACACATATATATATATATATATATGTGTGTGTATATATATATATATACACACATATATATATATATGTGTGTGTATATATATATATATATATGTGTGTGTGTGTGTGTGTTCCTATCCCTTTTCCTTATATCTGTTTCTATATAAATGAGTATATATATATATATATATATATATATATATATATACGCCTAAGAGCGTTCCATTTCGAAGATTTTAAATATGTATATATATATATATATATATATATATATATATATATATATATATATATATATATATATATATGAATATTGTCATAAATATACAGGGTTCGGCAACATAACTTCCTTTTTTCAAAAAAGGAAGCTATGTTGCCGCTCCCTGCATACTATATATTTATATACGAGGGTCATCGGGAAAGTAGTACCCGTTCGTGAAATAAAGACACAAAAGTAAATATTAACAAACATAAAAAATTTTATTTGAAAGAGGATACTTTAAACTACTTCTCAACATAATCTCCAAGCAAATTAAGGCATTTGTCATAACGTGTCACAAGTTTCTGTATTCCTGCTGCATAGTCCTTCGCCGCCAGCTCATTGAGATACGCGAGGGACCCATCTTGCACAAATTTTTGCATAATGCAGATGGTGTTTAACAATTTCATGAACAATTGTTCGAGAAACATTGGGAAAATGCTCACGGATGTCATCAATTGTGACGCGCCGATCGTTCCTCACGAATTCGTCAACTGAGCTCACCAGTTGGTCTGTAATGACAGACGGTCTCCCCGAACGCTCATCGTCGTGTGTGTTCCCCCTCCCCATGTTGAAGTTGCGACACCACCGCCGAACAGACGACTCGTCCATTACATTGTCTCCATACACCTCCTTTAATTGGCGATGAATATCACATGGGCGAACGTTTCTTGCATTGAGGAATTTAATCACTGCCCTCACTTCACAACTGGCGGCGTTCTCAATTTTTTTAAACATTGTAAACAATCACAGAAACAACACAGGCAATGCTAGCGTCACGCAACTTGGCTCAGAGAAGGCAGACAAGCCACTGAAGCTATCTGACCTCGTCCAGCGGCTACTCGCGTCGTCAGCACTTCATGCGGCACGAACGGGTACTACTTTCCGGATGACCCTCGTACATACGTACATACACACGTGTATGTGTGTGTCCTTCTGCAGAAATTAGGCGTGAAACATTTCAAAATCCCCCAAAAGAACTGTCGATGTGAGGCTATGGGTAATGTTAAGAGCTTGTTCGCGAATATTTGCTAAATTTCTAAATTAGAATTCAGTCGTTTATGCTTTAAGGCTGTGTGAAATCCTCAATCGCAAAAGATATGTCTCTTCTGAGCTGAAGATGCGGAACGTAGATACAGAGGAGCGTCGTCTAAATCTTTCCTCGAGAATGTTCACGAAATGAGATAATTAACGAGGTGTATTCTTCGTTCGCTTTGATGGATTTTAGAAATGTTTCCCAGAGGTATTTTTAAATGTTCCTGTGGAATATTGTTCGGGCTTTTTTTCGAATTAAAAAAAAATCAAATAGAAATTGAAAGGAGCCCTTATTTTAACCGCTCCAATTAAATAATTAGGAGATAATAAATTGTGGAGTTAGAGAGGCAAATCGGCGAAAGTTGCAGTGATTCTATATATATTATTTCAAGGTTGGCGCAGTTAATATGGTGGTGTGGTGTTGTGATTAATCCATGAATTATTCCATCAGCAGAATATGTCCCTCAATTAATGGGAGAAAATTCTTTTTCGCCAATTAATCCAATTATTCTACAAACTTGATTTTTTGTACGTGCTTCAAACCGGTTTATGCTCATTTCTTCAGTCAGCATTCAAACAGTGCGTTCGGATCTGAAGCCGGTACTCGCGACGTGGGTAAACGAGCTTTGTGATAGAGTAGCAGTTTCCGCCACCTTCCCTCCCCCTGTAATATCGGACTCTTCCATTTTGAATGCATTTTGTTTTTATCCTTATCCCCCTCGTAGAGGGCCCCAGCCGTTATTTCTTCCCCCACATCCACACTCCTCAGAGATAAACCGCTATTCCATTGTTATGCCGCCCTCGAAATCCTCCTCCCTCCTCCATCCAACGATCGTCCATTCAAACTCCTCCCCCTCTTAACCTTCATGCGTGCTGTGCCTCCCGTACACAGCCCCTCGTCAGGAACTTACATACATGTATATAAATAAATATGCAACCATAAACGTATGGTATGCGCACCAACACACATATACGTGTGGTATGTCCGTAAACCATGGTTGTGTGCTTGTATCGGATATCGGCTTCCTACCCTCCCTCTTCTAGGTACCACCGCCGTCATGGTAAGGTCCAACATATTGTGAGTTTGCTCAGTATATTGTGAGTTTTGCTCAGTATAGAAATTGCTGATGACTTTTCTTCGCTTCCCATTGTCCTTATCGATCCCAAGCTTAATTTACTTCCTATCCGTCGAAGTCTCCTGGGTGAGGGTATTTCGAATTGAATATCTCGCTCGACAAATCAAGAATACAATTAATTTTTCTTCTTATTGTGGTCTTACTCAATGTTTATCGAGTGTTTTAGTTCGACTTTGTCGAGTAGCAAACTCGACTAGCCAGCGAACCACATGGAAAATACCCGAAAGATTTGTTGGTGTTTTTTTACATAGAACTACGTTTGTTCGTTCACTCTTGACCTAACAAAAAATACTTCAAATTTATTTGTCGAGATAGTAGAAATTATAATGGAATATGCTGTCACAAATTTGTGCGTGTATATAAGTATTAATCGCAAAGTGGTGTTACCCATTCAAAGAGGATCGGTGTGAAACTTTCTGTCTGCTAAGTTTATGAAGTCCAGAACGTTGGGTTTGAAGTAACCGACCGCTAATTTCATGGTTTCGCAATGCTGGGTGATTATGAAGGCCCCAATCCTCACTATGAAATCTCTACTTATCATCTACTTCGAGCAGTTTGAGGAAACTGCGTTGGTAAGTCCACAATCATTTGGCATTGCCGGTACGAGTGCAAATATTTTAGTCAATAGCGTTTTAGCATAAAATAGAAGGCTCAATTGCCTATATTGCAATGGAATAAGGGAAGACAATTGCGATAATTTGATTAGTTAACTGGAAATTCGTTTGCTGGAGATTTGTTTTGAATAAATGAAAAAACTCCAACAGCCGTAAACAGTTTTGGATTTTTTTTTAATTTACGTATTCAATACAACTAGCCGTAAGAGTTCAATTCAATCAATATTGGAGATTAGTTAACTGGAAATTCCTGTTGTAAATGATGTGATAGGTGGAAGTAACGGGAAAATACTAATAATATTTAATTTAAGAATTTTTCTAACCCCTACGAGGGAATGGGAAAAAATCGCCACGATTCACTATCTTCGTATAGTATTATAATTCTATGCTCTTATTTTTATAATATGCCGAGAGGCATAGCAGTTGTCACTCATTCCAGTTCTCGCTGAGGTATTTATTTGTGTATGCCTCAGCGTGTAATTACATTTGTAGAAATGTCATGTAATTTTTTATTGGTGTGGTTTGCACATGACGAAAGCATCATTACAACTCTCCGATGAGTTAGCTCACACGGTCTAGGTTTTAGAAAATCGATGCGAACTTCCCAACCACGATGATAACGGAATGATCAAGGAAGTGTGCAAAGCAAAAGAAAAACTATAATATCCGATGTAAGCTGCGTATGCATCGATGTAAGTGACCGTAATCGAAAACTGTATATTTTAAGGATGACTTGATGTCGGGATGTATCTTTTGGTTACTTCTCATGGTCGTATTTTTTTTACGAAAAATATTCATTTAATGCTTTAAAAACCCAACAAATAATTCTCTCCTCTCATTATTTACCCATTAGATTGATTCCTAAACGTGTTTTATTTGAACATTTTACCTTACACCACGAATTTTGCATAAAATATTTTTGTTTTCATACTACATTGAAGTTCTATAGACATTAGCCTTTTTTCGAACCACTTCCCTAGGGTTTTCACGAATTTGGTGAGTTGATTTTCAATAAGCCGATGAAGATTAGCTCGATGTTAGTTTAAAAAATAAATGGATTTTCATTTGTGACATCTCCTGCTCTTCCGTGCGAGGGAAGACAAGTGGGTCTCGGTGCACTCGAATTTCATTTGACATCCGAATGCTTTCCAGCCTTACTTCTCTGTAGATTGTCGAACCACACCTTTTTCTCCAGACGCATTCCAAATCCGTCCTTTCGCCATATCTGCCTTCCGCTTCCCCTCCGTGAGACCCGCCCCCGCAACCAATTCCCGAAGTTCGACTTCCCCCGCCCTCGCCGATTATGCATGCGGGAGGGGGACGTCGTACGCACGGCAGAGCGCCGACACCAACTCTGCCTTTCTTCCCTTCCTCACATTCTCCACCACCCGCCACAATCTCGGATAAGCCCACCCAGTCTTTCCGCGACACTCTCCATCCCCAAACCCCTCCTCCCTCTCCCGCTATTTTAAATCAGGAGACATTCATTGTGATGGGGAGCATATTCGACGCGTCCAAAATGTCTATATGTGAAGAATTCACGACGGAGAAAGACACGGGGAGGGGGTCAAGCGTTTGTTTTCGTTTTCATTTTTTAATAAATATTTTTCCATTCCATTCATCTGTGGGCCATTCCATCCCTCTCCACACCGGCCAGACATATTTCTCTCTCTTTCTCGAAATTCGGTAACTATGAGGGCGAAAAAGTTTTCCTTCTCGTGGAGGGGACTTATTTTTTTTAAACGCAAGGAGTGGGGATTGTGGGGAGTATTTTTTGAGGTAGAGGCAGGGAGGTGTTGTTTTAAATTTCTTTTTGGTAGTTCGGTGGCAGAATAAGGAATTTTCAGCGTGGGGTCGTGCGGTGGAAGAGACCTCGACGCCTTGACGCAGACGCCCTCACGCCGCACGCTTGCGTGAGTGAAATAAGATGCAGGTTTCGTGAATGAATTTGCACATTCCCCGACTTCTCTGCGTGTATTTTACCCTTCCGTGAGTATTTCGCATTTATTTTTTCCGACGTAAAGAAGGGAGGAATACTACTTATGATTTGTTCATGCTGATGCCCACTTACGGATGAATGAATGAAATCGGCGACGTTTGAAGATTGGCTGAAAAAACAATGGTTATGATCTTTGAAATTTGAGCTCATTTTGATTTGGATGGTGTACTTAGGGGCAACATCATTATATATTTCCGTCACGACCCTCCAGAATCGAAAATTATTTTCTTTTTGTGTGATTGCTCAAATACGGAGAACTACTTGGAAAATGGAAAATAATACGTAAACCTATTTAAAATGAAATGCCAATAACGTTGATTAATAGCTCGGTTTTCTACTTGAATGGAAAAGGTATTTCCGTCCGCTGCATGGACGAACTAAAGTAAGATTGCATGTAATTTTCTAAAGTAATAAATGCTATTCATGATTTTTTTGTAAATATTTTTTTAACGCCCTTTTGTATGGTAAAGACTTCAAATGGGTATCATTGTTTTGATCGCCACCATTAATTTTGGAAGTCAAGGGAAGAAATTGTCCGATTCTAATTTTGAATCTGTCATCATTAGGTGTCCGTGAAATTATTTAATGGAGCGTGACTTAACTCTGGAGTGACGTATTTTCAAAGGCAAAATGACCAAGGCAAACAGCTCAGGAAATATTAGAAAGTCCCTTTTAAGCTAATTTATTCCCATTTTACCGAGTTGCCATGACATATTCAGTGCGAAAATCCTTGAATAAATGTTATAAATACTTAAATGATTCCATAGTTCTTGAGATAGCAGGAAATTGAACATATAATCAAGATAGCTGACCATAATCAGTTAAAGTTACGTTACTGGGGTGGCTACTTGCTGCGATTTTTTTCCGCGGATCGAATATTCTTATTTTAGAAGATTCCGAAGTTGAATTCCTTTGTGACACTTTTCACTTGACTCTTTTCAAAAATAGGCCGACACCAATAGCACAGTTTCCAGCACTCTCGCCTGGTAACCCCCAGGGTTCGCCATTCATATTACGTCTACGGCATATTTCAATAGATATATCTATTTTTAATGGTATCTGACGAAGAGTCCGAACAATGGGAAATTTTGTTGGTGATGTGTTCCATTTTATTAGTTTTTGAAAATGTATTTAGATTTCAGATCAAAAGAGCATCTAGGTCTCGAAAATGTATTTATGTACGAAAAAAATAACGGAAAGGGTGAAATATAAAACAGTATTCGAAAGAATGAGATTGATGACGGGTGCGCCCAGTGAAGACGTAAAGAAATGTTTTGAAAAGACTTAAAGAGCACTGTATAGCTCGGAAATTTGGTCTTTCAGGCGAGAGAATGAACCTGGTTCAGAGGATTTTGACATATATGGGCGTGAAAAATAGTGGAAAAAAATCAATTGGGTAGAGGGGAAGGCAGCCGAAGAAGTTTTAAATGTGATGGCGGAAGATAGGTAGTTGCTGGGTGAACTAATTTCAAAGAAGACTGAGAAAGTATGTGGAGGAGATGTCGAGAGGTAGACTGCTGAAGTACGTGTTCGAAGGGAGAATGTTAGGTGAATGGGATAGATAAAAGAAGGGAGGAGGATCTTGAATAACATGAAGGCAGGTAGAAAGTATTAGAGAACTGATGGAAATAGTATGGGGTAATAAAGAGTAAGCCCCCACGATACGTAATACCTAATAGTTGGCAGGGAGCTTCCATAACCTTCTTTTAATAGTTAGATTACCTGTGATGACGAGGGTAATGAAAACAGTCATTAGTCTGAGCACCAGGATAATCCAAATTACCACATGAACGCTCAGATTGAAGTGAAGCTAACGACAAATACTGAAAAGTAATCGCTATTCTAAATCATTTGAAAATGAATCGAGTAATGTGTCAACTCAAACCTTTCTCTTGGTACTTTTCTATCGTCATTGACCTTGAATAAATACCGATTCATGGGTATGAAACATTTTCTGTTACACTTGCGATTAAATTGGATGACTTGGATCCAATTTAAGTGGAAAATATGTAACCAGCGATCTTGGCCAGCGTTGATCTCCAGATTGCGAAGGAAATATTATCATATTCTGACATTATTGGAGTAAATGTAGATATAATTTTTTTGTACGACAAATTAAAAAGTGTTTAATTCGAAAGCTGTGTATTGCTTTCATGTGATCGTTTCACATATTTGCACGCCGTTAACGTATATGTGAAATGAGCCAATTCCTTTTATCATTATTGCCGTGAGCCAAGTGCACCAATAACAAAAAAACCGGTATCGTCGATGCTATTTGCCTCGTGTAACGCCAAGGAAAAGACTTATTTCTTGTCTTATAGGGGGGAAAGATTGAAAAATAAACCGCCGTAAGCCGTTTTATTTTGCCATTCAGCTGTCGTTGAAGTGTTTTGCACGTGCCCAACTGAATGACATGAGAAATACGAGTGAGACTCGGGTCGACTCGTGACATTATCCGCTAAGTGATTACTATGTACCATAATGGGTCCAATATTTCCACTTTTCTCTTTGCATTTGAAAAAATTGGCGTTTGAGTGATAAATATTAGCGTAGATTTTATCTGAGATGAGTGCGGGAATAAAGAGAAAATGGTGCTGGTTAGAGAGGAGGACGTACGAATAAAATTTTGGAGAAGTGAGGAAGTTTTTGTGGGAATTAGAATACAGTTTTCGGCTGCAGTACAGCTTGCGATGCTACAGCTTAGTGGAACGTGTTATAAATAATAAATCTCTTGAAATAATGGAGATCTAGCATTCATTCCAAGGTTTTTCCATTAGTGTGGACTGCCAAAATGCTCCAGCGTAATCTGTCTACAATTTCAATTCGAATAATGCATGGAAATTGGATATGTAAGATTTTGGAAAGTGCTTGGACGTTGAAGGCTTTTAGTAGGAATAAAATAATGCAAGCGAGGGAGTGAGGCTAATAGAATAAGTATTCTGGAGGGTGTGGAACAATGGGGCGCGGAAGAAGGAAGAAGTATTGTTGGTGCTAGTTTAATGTTGTATCCACAGAAGTTCCTCAAAATCCCATGACTATGTATCATGTCTTCATAGAGTTACCAAAACCTACATAGATTTCCTCATAGTCGATACACTTAAAAAAATATTTCGTTTTACGTTTGAGGATCCTAGCGCTAATGAGCTCATTTTTATTAATTGATGACGCTTTCGCCGTCGAAATTTTCTTCAAAATGCACTCACCAGGGCTCTCATGTTCGTTGACAGAATGGATCCCAAGAGGTTCCGTAGGAATTCCGCCCAGAAGACTTAACGACGTCCGCCGGAGTTTCGCCAAGTTTTGTCTTCGGGGGGGTAAGGGGGTCCTTAACAGCGGCGGACGTTTGAGCAGGACCTTTCGAAGCATCCCACCGCAAGCGATCCCGATGCTAACGACGAAAGGCGTCGTCGGAAGGGGCTTGGGGAGTGATGGGAGGGGGTTGCGTGGGTGTAGCCGGGCCACCCTACATCCACGCTGCCCCTCCCCGCTCATTCCTGCAGTCTCCTCACCGAAATTTACGGCTTAATTTCCCAAAGTGCCTCCTTGCCCTCCCTCACAGTCTCCTTGCCACCCTCCGCTTCGGCTCTGGAGCCTCCTTCGAAGGGGTTTGATCATACTTTCCTCGAGTTCTCATCCAAGAGGCAAGTGTTCTCCCGGAGCTTCCCCTCAGGATCCTCTCTCTCCCTCACTCCACACCAATTTAAATATTCAAATACGGAAACTTCCGGCCGCTGGTTATGCTCGTTTTTTCGAACATCCAACCCCCCGTGGCATCATGGGATCGCGAATTTTTTTTCGTGTAGTCACTCACCCCCCTCCCCCACTGTTCCTCCACCTTCTTCCTCCTCTTCCTTCTGTATTCAGTTTGTTGCTCAAACGCGTTTAATCGTTTTCCATAACGGTTTTTTTTACCGAGGACCGCCAACGTTTTTTGTTCCCCGTGTTTCTCCCCTCCCCTCCCCCCCCCGCACCTTCCAACCCCTGGCTTCGCTTACCACCGCAATTTGATCCGGCTATGGTGTTTGATCTCCCCCATCCCTCGGCGTTTTACTGTGAGACACCGTGTTTCCCTGACCAAAGTGAGATGGCACCCCCCCACACACACTTTTCGCCAAGCGTAAGAGGTTTGACTTAATAACCGAGGGCAAACACACTTTTTGAGTTGCAGGGGAAATTCAAAAGACAATTTGGCTTTGCCTTAGTTTCAAACGCATCCACGGCTTCGTGGAGTCAAGTGTTTTCGTATTCGGAAACACTTTTTTCCGTGCAGAAAACTCAAAAGCTCTATTCGGCTACCGACCTATCTCAGCTGGGTCGAATATTTTGTTCTATTTCAATCTGCTGCTGGATGTTATTTCACGCGAGAACTAAACGACTTTTCAGTCACGTTCATTGAACGCGGCAGGGAATGACGGAAGTAGGCGTATTCACTATCCTATCTCTCCTTCCCACGGAATCTAATTCGAAGTACGTCATTTGAAAATGTGTCATTCACGTGCTGGAAGTATACCAAATGCCAACTGCTTTTATATGTTTATGAATAGTGGGAGAATATGGTAAGTGGTCGTGTTTCGTTCAAATGTCCCGCATTCCGTTTGGGTATACGATGCGTGTGTGGTTGTGGTGTTCTTTTGTTTGGATTAAAATCATTGTTTCGTGTTGCTTCAAACAAGGGCGCTAGAGTTTGCGAGGAAATTCCACCGCAGCAGAAGAGGGAATAATAAACTCGTTTAGCGGCGAAGTGGCTCGGGGGGAGTCCGTATTTTTATTAATCTAATGCATTGAGCTGCTGATACCATCGCTTCCTCCAGTTCCGTCGGCAACCCGCTCGACGTCCTGCGAGTGCGTACGCAACGGGATGTAGTAGTCGGGAATGGTTGAGGCCCTCTCCACCTATGTGCGAGTGCGTCTTAGTTTAGGAAATTGTTCAGCCAGGCCATTAATCCTTAATCGACGATCACATCGCCGTTTTTGTTCCACTTACGAAACAATTTCATCGGTCAGAATACTGGGCCTGCCACTTCGCTCTTCGCCATGGACATTTGTTCGTCCATTTTTAAAATCACAGCACCATTGTCTAACCTTTCCTTCACTCATAACTGTAGGTCCATAAACTAGGCATAACTCCCGATCAATTTCAGCAGCCGACAATCCTTTTGCATATACAAGAATCGTATGACAGTACGCACTTAACAGCTGGCGGGATGAACGACTGTCGCGGACATTGTTGTTCGCATGCACAGAGAAGCAAACGACTTCTGAAAAAAAAATAAATACTACTATAGCTTCTCAATGAATCAGTAGATGTTGTTGCAGGAGTAAAACTGTGTTCTGATGCGCCAATATTTAAATATAAGCAAACGGCCCTTACTTTATGAATATCCCTCGTATGTATGTATCCTGCGGCTTTCTGCGAGAAAGTGCGCTTCTGGTGCGATGGCATCGCCATCTCACGAGACTCATCGGACGCCAACCGTAGCATTAAGGGCTTAAAGGGAGGTCGGAATTTTGGGGGTTGGGGTGGTATTTAGGGAGGGTGGGGAAGGGATGAGAGAAGGATGGTGGACCCTAGGGGGTTGACTTCCTGGGTTGCGGAGATGTGGTGAGTTTTCCTTATAGCATTGGAAGGCATTACTGTCTACGGTGTGCGTCGCCCTCTCCCACTCCCCCTCTACCCTCGAGCATCCCTCCAAAATTGCGCCCGGTTTTTTTAAACTCCTGAGGTATTGTAGGGCCTTCATGATTGGCTGGCTTCGCGCCGGATGACGATAAGCCTCTGCCGGAGGACCTGGAGGGGTTTTAAGGGGTTTTGGAGGCCCTTGAATTTCTCGTTGGATACTGTAGGCATTTGATGTTCTGGATTCGGTAGCCTGCAGTGTAGTTGCCAACAAATTAATTACTTGAAGATCGTCGAGGTAAAACCTTTTCGAGAGGATTCATAGAGGAATGGAATCAGGGTATCATTATCCGTTTTTGATTTTCATTCATAGTAACTGAAAGACATAGTAATAGTTTTTGAATGAATGACACGGAAAATTAGAATTAACTTTCTCACTTACTTATAAAAAACGGAATTTAGAATGGGGTGGAAATTCTACATTTGGTTGTTACAATTTTTGTGGATCCACATTAATAGTTATAAGAAGACGAAATGTTTTGGGAAAGTTATAATAATAATATTTAAACCTAACTCTGCAGTATTTAAAATTTCCCTCACCAGTACTCGACCATTATAATTTCTGTTTAGAAAAGAGTGGGAATACCTTTCACGAAATTACTAAATCTTTTATTCTTATCTACTAGATACAAACGATCTTAATCCACTTTTAAAATATACCAACCGTTGATTTTAAACTTAGTTATGAGGAGCAAGATAAAACACTATTAAATGCAAGATTCCCTCCATTCCATAAATGGATTGACTCAACTAATTGATGATCGTGAATAAAGGTGAATGGACAGAATTATTAATTTGCAGAAGAGTTTTGACGTGCCAATGTGTAGTCATATCGAAGAGGTTTATGGTAGCTTTGGCCATGGGAGCAATGTGCCTCATTTCTCATCCATGCATATAATCAAGTGGTTTGAGACCATGCTTAGTCTTCTGCATCCACATAAATACCCCGCGATCTACCAAAAAGGTGTGTGGCAGGCGGTGCAAGCACCAGGTGGGATGATACCGAGGGAGAGGAAAGGAAAAGGGAAATAATATTCACCAGTTTTCAAAGTTGGCGCTAACACCTGAAGTACGCCACAACCTCCTCCACGTTTATGGCTTCAGTGAATGTCATAAAATCAGTATACATTTTTATTGCATTGGTTTCTACATAAAAAACTAGAATCTTGGGTTAAGTGTAATAGGTGATACATTTCTTCATAGATTTGTTTCCTTGATCTATCTAAACTATGACTGGTGACGAAACTTTTTCAGTTAAGATCAAACATACTGGATGTGTATGCTAGTAAACGTATATCGAATATAAGATTCCGTAGATCAAAAAGTATTTAATTATTCCATTGGTTAAGTTTTTCAAGAAAGTGACGGTGCAACAAAAAAAAGTTTATGGAACTCGTGATCTCTCTACACTCCTTCCCTACTACCTCTTCTGCGACTGAAAGATTTGTATAAAAGTTATCGGAAACAAATATTTCTAGACGTGACTGTACGTCGCTGCACGCTAGCACTGCGCAAGGTCGATGGTGGGAGGTCTGAGTTTCAACACGCGCCAATCGCCTGCGAGCGTTCGTTCCCGCTAGATCATGTTTTTAGTGGATCCCTGTCGAGTGGCTCGGTGCAAGCGCAAAATCCAGCGAACGATTGAGCAGCAGTACGCCATCAAATTTTGTAATGGACTGGGGAAATTGGGTATGAAGACGCTGGGCATGATTTGCCTAATGTTCAAGTATGAAAGCTTGAAGAGCGTGGAGGACAAGCCCCGCGCTGGACGGCTATCGACGTCAATAACCGACGACAACGGGTGCGTGAAGTGCCGCGCATGACCGTATTGGCATTGATAAGATGACAGTGCTCACCAATTTCACTGAAAATTTGACGATGTGAAAGTTCTGCGCTAAACTCGGCTCGAAGGTCTTGACGGACGACCAAAAGCAGAGTTGAGCGAGTGTCCGCTTGCGAAGACCTTCTGCGACGCGTTGAAGAAGACCCCGACTTGGCACCAGCAGACTATTTCCTCTTCCCAAAAGTTAAATCCTCCCTCATAGGACACCACCATGGGACCCTGAGTGCCATCAAAGAAGCCTGCACGCGTACACGCTTAAGGACCTTCCGGAATACGACCACCAAGGGGCCTTCGAGTAGTGGAAAAGCCACTGGCAAACGCTTCCACGCTCAAGGGATGTATTTTGAAAATTTTGAGGCATTGTAGCAATATCTGAAATAAATTATATTTCGGAAACTTTTCCCGATACATTTTATATAAAACTTGTATTAGTCTCGTTACCAGCATATCGCAGGTGTAACTGAAGAGTTGGGAAGGAATGTGGATATTAAACGGATGCCTGACAAAATTTCGCAAAGATCCACGTCCTCTCAGAAGAGGAAGAGCATCAGCAAATGGCAGATCACGATGGACGTCAATAAGGCGTAACCCATTGAGATAGGCGGATAAGTCGGTGTGCATCATCGCACTGGCTTGGTGGGAGGTTCTCTTTCACAACCCTCATGTGGTGGTGTGTTCTGTATCGCATGGATCGGAGGGAGGAGGAGGAGGAATGGGGAGGAGTTGGCGCGGAGGGCAAAGCCACGGGGCGGGAAGAGGGGCGACGGAATGGTGCTCTGGTTTACAGCGAGCCACGGGGGCGGTTTATCGCGGATGATGTAGCTTCCAAATGGCCTTATTAGCCGACGGAGTGCCGCCGTCTCCTTGGGGAAATTCAGGCCTCGTTCCTTCTCAAAACCCTTTCGCTCCCTCACTACCACACTCCGTCCTCCCACCCACCCCCTTTCCGTTCCTTCCTCAACCCCTCCCCCCCGCCCCTTCCCGTCCAATCCGTCCCTTCCGTTTCATCGCGGCCCGCGGGCCTCCTTCCTTCCGCGCACTCATACGATTTTCACGCACAGCCAATGTGGAGGGAGGATGGATAAATGTGTGTCCCGATACCATCGCACCCCTCTCCCTTTCCATCTCCCCCATTCGGCGTTATCAAACGGGAGGGAGTTGGCCGGGGCCATCCATCCACGTGGTCGTCGAAATTGGAAGACGTGGAAATGCGTCGAGTCTTCGGGTTGGGGATGAAAATCCGGATGCGGAATAATGAGAGGGGGTGTTGGGGGTCCTTAATTAAGGCATCGCGAGCAATCCCGATGGGAAGGAAGGGATTTGAGGGTCGAGGTTTGGATTTCTCTCAGAGGAAGGGACTCTCGGTATTCGTGAGATTTGTTCTCCTTAGTTTCATCTTATTTTATTTTTCGCCGAAGAAGTGTGCTAGGTGCTCCTGTGTTTTTTTTCGTTTGCGTGCTATTTGCGCTCGGAATTGATTTTTTTCCATTCATTTTGTGTGAAAAGGTTTCTTCTGGGGGAAGGTAATGGTTTAATATCTCTGTTAAGGGCCCATTTGTCCATCCTTTTTGTTAACTGCAACGTTTTAATATAATTTCTTTATCATAAGGGTATTTAAAATAACTCCTAAGGTAAAGATTATCTCGCTAAAAATATTTGAAGGTAAAACCCAGTTGCAATCCGCTTTTGACTGTTTCGAAAGGAAATGCAAAAGGTTCCTTACTAAATGTGAGTACGTTTTGAATCCATCATGCGCTGTAAATTGTTGGTAATTTCACTAGCCTGAATGACCCCCGATTCCTTAGATCTTGGCTATAGTCTTATATACGTAGTCACTAGAAAATCGTCTTGGAATGAACAAAAGGAAGACTTGGAATGATAGCGTCCACCATAATAATAATTTTATCCAGTTTATTCCCTAATGTGTTTCCATTCGATTTAGATCTAAATGTTCTCTTTACGTCATCATTTAAACCTAGTAGGCGTATGTTGTAGTTGTGGGTGGCTTTGATAAGTGTTGTAATCAATAAATACTTCATGGAACTATAGAATTGCTCGGCCACATTGAACTGGATATCTCCACGTGAAAAATTTTGAGTCAAATTCCTCGTCAGGGGTGCCAGACTTAAATTCATGATGGTTCACTTCAAGACATCGTTTATTTGTTTCGGGCTGCTCGCTTCTTGATTTCAGTTTGAATTTGTTCATTTTATTACGGAAACGCGGTAGCAGGAAAAGGATGCCGCGGTTTTATTAATTTAAAAAAAATCCCCTGGGGCGAGGGAGGGGGATGCAAGAGATAAATATTTTTAATTTTCCCCGAAAGGGAGATTCTTGGAAGTCAGATTAATGAGGATTGTTTTTAAAGATCATGGGGTTGGGGGGGAAAGAGAAAAGAAAAAAGGGAAAAGAAGAGTGGAGGGATTTATGGGTGTGTCTTCAGGGGAAGTGGGAGAAGGGGGTTGCAAGTGCCACTCTACGCCACCACCCTTTCGCAAAGGACTCGGGATATTTTTCAGAGGTTAAGAGTGTGGGTATCATCCCAAACCCCTCGTACTTACTTTGCTGATGCTGCTGCAAAAAGGTTTCCCGTCTCATTTCTTTCTAGTCTCTCCTCTTAGTTCTTCCTCCCCTATATCCCCTTTTGTCTTGCCCTTAATTTTCAGTTTCCCCCAATTATTCTCCTTCTTTTGGGCTTTAGGTATTTTAAAACTTAATCTGTCTTCTCTCGTCTCCTTGTTTCTGACTTTTTCATTAACCGAAGCCGTTCGTTGTTCGAGAAAAATTTTTTTTCCGTTCAAGGGATAACGTCGCACGAAAAAAAAACAAAATCATGAAGTTTAGCGTTTATTTATAAATTCAAGGGTGAGCGAAGTCCGGTCGGTCCATGACCCTTCAATTTGGCCGTTCTGCGCAATCAGTTAAGCATTAATTCACTGGAAATATTGTGTAATTTGTTGTGGAATTTCGATTTATTCAAAGAAGTTGCATATTTGTAGGTTGAATGCTTTCAGAGCGGGGCTCGTTTGAGTATTTAACTTGGTTTGTTAATGTCCGCTCATTGATGTGCTCAGATGACGATTCAAAGAGGTATGCGCTACTGTGACGCGTTTCGTAATCGCTCCGGCAGGGCCTTAAATATCATTCAAGAATCTAGTATATCTATATTGCCTCCGTGCCTTAATATTACGCTTTCCGTCCCCCAAAAGCATTTTCTGAAAATCATCTGCGATCGCTGCATGTGAAGTAAACGACCTTGGAGTTGCATGTCTAGATAAAAATCACCATAATTTTCACCAGAAATAAAACGTATGATCGAAAAGACTTTTTATTTCGATAAAAGTAATCATCTCCTTACCGGCATAGGTATTTATGATTTTACGCGATAGGGGTCGTTATGTGTGTCTTAAATAACTTCAGGGTATTAAGTATACCTTTGAAACACGAGTCTAAGGATTAAAAGGTGTCTAAAAATCAATATTTTTCGGGGGACTCGGTGACCATCATACCGTTTTGTGGGCAAAGGGCGGGCGGGTCGGTTATGGCAGCAGTTTTGAATCCCGCGATTCTCGTTTCGTACCGATCCGAAAACTCGTGATCCACTTGAGTGGACAGCGTACAACTCCCTGATGGCCGCCATAATCTCCGATTCTTTCGCGTCTGTGAGCACCATCGTATTTGCGCGAGGGGAAGCTTTTTTTTCTTCTCTTTTTTCGCGCGGCCGAGTGCCCCGGTGGACCGCAGAACACCACACCACTGGGGTCGCACGCAAGGGCGAAAGGCTGTTCAATTTTACGACGCGAACCGAAAAGTTTAGCGTCGCACGCCGCGGGAATTGTTGCCGCGTTAGTCTCGCTCGCGTCACAATGGCCCTGAGTGCACTTTGCGCGATTATAACCGTTTCGGAAACGTTCTCCCCCCCCTCCCCCCGACCCAGCCCACCTTCCCACTCCCCTCTCCCTTGAATCTCTCTCTTTCGCGAGTCCCGCAGTTTCCGCCAGGGCGAGGATATATATATGTATGTACTTTATTTGTTCGATTTTGCTTTGTAGACGGTCGTTTAACCATTTTGAAAAGCATCGTCAAGGGGATGTCTGACTCGTTTGAGCTTACGGCGGGAGGGGGGGGGGTGTATACTAGGTTGGAATTCCAGACACGGCTAAGTTTTCCTCTGAATTTATTTTGAAAAGTGTCCTATAAGATCGCTTTCCAAAATCCGAAAGTAAATTTTGCATACGGACACCATATTCTACATTTTGCACTACATGGTACCCACTAAGCCGCCGCAAGGGTGCGTGGTAGGGGGTGATGTATGCAACATCGAAAAGTAATGTTTGCTTAATTTTAAGTCTCCAACAAATATTCCAAATAATACTTTATGTTAGCATCGTGGACTGCGGTGATTATACATCTTTTCTTATGATAATCTATTTTGGAGACTTAAGTGAATCATTCATTCTTTTGGTGTCAGTTTGATTACCATGAATTTCTTTAACAAATTATCACACACGTAACCATACGGGTGTTCACTTTATCTTCACTCATTACTTTCACTGCAGTATATTCTTTGATATTAAAAAAAATATTATTACAGCATCACCTGCAATTACATTTATGTCGCATTCTTTCCGACTTTGTATTTTTCAGTCATTATTTCTAGTGAGTCGTCGATAAAGGATAGTGATTATCTGATTTCAGGGTTGAATTAATGCATATGTTATTTTGTGTTCTTTAGGTAGTAAATTCGTTTTTAATATTAGAAAATAACGTATCGACCTTCTATGTGTTCGCTTAATTTGTTGTTTCCGTCTTGTGGTGGGTGATGAATAATATTTTATGCCATAAACAAAATGTATAATGCCAATCTTACCTGATCAATAAAGAAATTTGGAATCAGAGTTTTCGCGTTCACCATCCCTCAACCCTTCCAAGTCAATCAAATCTCAAATATTCTTGTGCGTTTGCAATGCATGATGGTAGAACCTATTTCTAATGCTTTACATTTCTCGAAAGAAAGTAATCTTAAAATTATTTGGTTCTGGATTTTGTTAGCTTGAAAAATTCTTTCAAAAACAGCTTTATTATGTAAACGGGAGGCATTAAGAGTCGGGCAATACGCACGTAACCGTTTGGTATGCAGTTAGGTCAGAACTTCTTCAAGTCGACAAATTTTCACCAATTTCGATAATGCTTGTCAAGAGTATATAATGAATGGCCTCTCGTAGTTTTTTCACGATATTACGTCACAAATTAAAAATTGCAACATAGACCGTACTCATGTAGGCTGTTAAGTACGTGCTCTGTTTCTCACCCTTTTCTTTTCTTCTAGGTGAGTGTATGCTGATATGCCCTTGTCTAACTGCTTCGCCCCTTGACGAAGAATTCCGGTGAGTGGTAACGTACATCTTATTGTTAAGATTTTAATAACCCACCCTCCACCAATTTAGTGTTCTCCCAAAAACCTTAAATATATGAAGGCATTTACGAACATTCCTCTTCCTCCGAGCGTCAAAGTTTTCATTGATTACGACAAAGAGGAGAGCAGAGAAAGAAGGAGGGGGAGGTATGTAGTAGAACCGCCTTAAGGTCCGTTCCACCCCTTGCACCCTTAATGTATGGCTATTTGGAAGTTCTTATTTTAGCGCGGAGGAGGGAGAGTGATATACGATACTCATGGGAGTGGATTCTGGGATTAAAGAAAGTTAAGGCCAAGGGGAGGTGGAACGAAGAAGCATCTCAAATGAACGCTCTGCGAAGGGTGGTAAAACTAACAAATGGTTTTGTTTGGGCCGAATTTTTATATTTTATGGCCAACCCGTCGCCGTCTCTTATTGCTTATGCGGTGTGTTTCTCAGGGGCGTCACGGAAACAGGATGTTACCGCCATGCTATTTTCTCTGGCGAAGACAGCAACGGAATTAGTTTATTAAAGTACCGGTGCTTATTGTCCAATCTGAATTGAATTAAAGCATGCTTGTGGGATATGCGCACAAGGATATCTAGCAAACCAAGTAGTAGTATGCAGCAGGTATTCAGAATGTTTATATGATATATGTGGTAAGTTCCCATAAAATGCCCTCAGTTAATCGATTCTTATGATTATTCTTGGGTAAAAAAATAATGAATCGATACTTAAATGTTAGGTGTTCCTTCGAGTGTTACGTATTTTGACTAAATGGAACGATGAGTGATTTTTGTATTGCTAAATTTACTAGTTATGAGTTCCGCAATGGTAAATACGCATTCACGATTGCCGTGAACCAATTTACTTCGATGTACAATCGCGGACTTGCAGTGTTTCCCCCCGCTCTATTTGTAAGTATGATAACAAGAATTCTTTGCATGACATTCCAGTATTGTACATTTTTATCACACCATTCTCATTGCCTCGAACTCTCCTCGGAATATTCTTAGACGTAAGAGTTGAAACATGTAATGATGGACTATTGTGAGAGGGAATAACTTTGTTCAAAGTAGATGAATTTTGCGGAAGGTAATGTTACCCAGTGAGAAAATTTTATTTACGACTTACCACGATTTTATTTCCAACAATTTAGTTTTCGTCACGTCATATAAATGCTGTTTTCTGAAAAACAATAGGTATGGAATCTATGTGAAATTCATTCTTCGTCAGCACTTAATAGCAGAGTCACGCGATTCATTAAATTCCAATCTGCTGTCAGACTCACTTGTCCTTAGCAGTTTCACGACAAGCTTTTAAACCGAAGTTTCGCAATTAAATAACTTGGGGGCTCAAGATAATCCTCCTGAATGGTAGCTATATTACTTACGTATGGGTGTATATCCTTGTGAGGGTACAAAATAAAATCATCGCATCCTCAAGGATGTCGCCCTTCAGTTAAACATGTACTTAGCTTTCTCTCTGTTTAATATTAATTCTGAACGGGAAGAAAATCAATGATTGATATTTTCTTGCATCACGTCAAATCAGTCCACTTCTCCACAGAGAGAAATCTGTATGCGTTTATGTTCATCTGGTACATTATTACTTGATAAAAACATCTTTCTCAAAAGCTGCCCTGTACATTTCTCGTGATTCATTCATCTGGTTTTCTAGGGAATTCATGACTTTAGACTGCAATTCCAAAGTTGCAATTGTAAAGGTTGGCTCCGGGATATTGACAGACGCGGTGAAGTGAGACTCTCAATGACTTGCAAATCGTGATTTCCAAGTGTAATGTGATGGAAATCTGTCGACGTCAATGAATGCGTTGAAAATATCCAAGAGATATAATATGGATCGTTCAGCGATGAATATTTTTTCCATGAATATATCCGGATGAAATTCCAAAGTTAAGCGTTTTCAGATTAAAAGGAAGCGATTGGCGCATTGAATAAAGATAAAAAACTTTTTTCCTTAATTTAATAATCGAAATAAAAGAGTTCTCGAGGAAAATTCATTGCCACCCTACTACGTTCCCATTGGGTTTTTAAATCCAGGTTTCAATTATGTCACAGTATAATGGAATTATTCAGGCAAACTTTCAGTCAAAAGGTAGAGACCATTGTTTAAATACAGGACGTTCTCCACTCAGCCATATTCCAGATCCAGAAAGCTTAACAAACCCGTACGTATCCAAGTACCTCCCTAAAGTTTCTCCGTTCACGTAACAAGACTTTGGAAATGCAAATATGAGTAGGTCTTAGGTGGAGGGACCGCGAATAGCCACCGTCTTCAGGTGGGAGTGGCGTGAGGAAGTGATAACCGTAAGAAGAGACGGATGGGACGACGGGGTGACAGGAGGGGAGGGGGGGGCGGAGGAAAGACCTCCGTTTCCGGACTCGTGCGCTGCCCTTGCTTCCGAAAGACGGCCCCGCCGCCGGTGCTGCCTCTGGTGGGTGATTCATGGGACGTTCAACGCTTCGGTGCCTCAGAATTGCTTCTTCTCTCCCGCCCTTTTTCCTCCTTTTTCTCCCTCCCACCTCGTTTCCCATCGCAACCCCCCCTCCCTCCCCCCCTCCCCTACGTCTTCCGGCGCCGTTTCTTAGGGTGGCGCCGCGGATTGCGGAGTCCTTTTTAAGGCGCGCGGGACCGAAAGGACGGCGAGGGCGGATGGGCGTAAGGCGAAGTGGAGAGGGTGAGGGATGGTGGGATCGTGAATTGAACGGAGGGTGAGAACGGCGTGGGTGATGTCGGATAGATGGACGTGCATGGGGGAAGTTCTTCGTGCGAGTACCGGGTGCACTCATCGGTCGGTGGCATTGGTTGTTGGAACGCTTTTTATGGACCAATGATTACTTTTAATTGACGCAAAATTTGGTGGGGTGATATTTTTTTTTCTTTTCGTTGGTTTACCTGCGTCTAGATTTAAATCAAATCAGGAAGGCACGGAAACAAATTGGGCATTGCAGTTAGGACCAGCGGAAGCAATAATTATAAATCACAAAAATAGACTCGGCGCTTGCAGCATCGTGGGTGGAACATTGGTCCTTTGGTCGGAATTGACCACAGCGATAAATTTTGTGCATGAAATTGCGTTTTAATCTCCCTTTCATTCACGACGATCCAGTGGCCCGATTGGCTGTGCATTCATGGCCTTGTTCGAACTCCATGAACCTCATATCTGATTCAAATTCTCGTGTCACGCCAATTTTGAGAAAAATTGTATACTTACGATAGATTAATGCGCAGTAAGTATGTGCGCGCGCAGATATATTGTTACTATTAGTAGTAGTATTTAGGAGAGTATTGTTGCTAGTAGTAGTAGTATTGAGGTAGTAATTACTCATTCAAAGTCCCCTCCAGAAAGCAGTAGGTATCGAGATTCCACTGAAAAATATTCAACACCAACGGGATTTGAACCCGGGCCATCTGGGTGGGAAGCAAGTACGATAGCTACCGCACCATCTCGACCCCAATATTGTTATTGCCGAAAGTTGGGGAGGGTGGAGACACGAATTTTCGCATCCTTTGTACTCGTGTAATTGCAATCTTCATTAATATTTCAGCGAATAAGAATAGTTCAAATTTCTCCTCCCCCCTTCGAATATATCTTTTCAATTTTCCCCTTCCCTAATGGAAACATATTGAAATTCCATCACGTGTGGTGTCTTACATGTTTATATGTAAGTTTTGGTATTCGGTATTATGCTTGTCCTTCAGCATTGCATAGGATGTGGTGCTTGTTTCGGGCTAGGGACCCTGGAGAGAGAGGGGGTGAGGAGATGTGGGGTTCGCGGAAGAGGACGAACCCTGGGAATGGCTGGACCGATAGTGATGTAGGAAGAGGCGGTGAATGTGCTTCGGGGAATGGCCGCGGGGAAGGTGGGCCGAAGGGATGGGGGCCGAGGAGCCCCCTACCTTTTTTTTACATCCTCTCCATCCCTTCCAAGTCGTCTCATTTTAAAGAGATTGGAGTTGTTGAGATGGAGCACTCGGAATGCTGGAAAACGCGGCAAAACTTACCGAAGTTTCTATTTTTAATTGGGATTCCAAAGAGAGTAGGGTGGGGATTATTAAGGGAGATTAAGGGGAGATGAGTCCGCGGAGTTTGGGTATAAATTGGATGGGCATTCGAGGGTCCCTTGAGGAGTAAATTGGTGCGGAGGCGTGGACCCTGGTGAAGCTTTTATCGTTTTTATTCTTCGCCAGTGGCGTTAACGAATGCTGATTTTACCAGGTGACGAACTAAGAATTTTAATTCAATGATGGCGCTTAACAATTATCTTTAGCAATGTGTATCACCGGACGTCCAACGCATAGACGCCAACTGGATATAACTCCGTTTTTTTCCCTCACTCCCTCGTGGACGAATGAATAAATAGCGGTGGCGTTTCAAAGAATATTAGGATGCAAGAGTCACGAAAGTATTAAGTGCCCGTGAAGAGGAGTTATAATCGTTTTTGTGCATTTGTTAGCATCAATGATTTTATTTTATATTAAATGTTGTCTTCTTCCTTGAACTTAATTTAAAGCTATTGCTAACGAACCTTTCACTCCCGTCCGGCCTTAAGGGCGTAATAGCTGTTCATATTGGGAAGGTATGGTTGAAGTACATTATCCATGCATTTTAAAATACATTACCTGTAGTTATTTTGAAATTGCAGATTAAAAGAATTAATTAGTGTACTTCTTTTTAGGTAATCTACGGGTTAAAATAGGTTTTCGATGGATGGATTTTAAAATACCTTACCTGTAGTTATTTTGAAATTGCAGATTAAAAGAATTAATTAGTGTACTTCTTTTTAGGTAATCTACGGGTTAAAATAGGTTTTCGATGGACACAAACTACCAAATAATTCGCTTGTCTCTCCTAAAAAACACAACTTAACATCCTACTCTACAGCAAGCTCCTATTCTTCTCTGCATACTTCCTTCCTCCCTTCATTCCATCCAACATCCCTATCATATTCCTTTCCCTTCCTTGTTTGCCTAACATTCTCCCCCATATCACATTCTTCAACATCCCATTGCGGATCAAAATACTTTACATCTATTTTGGCCGTCTCCTTAGAATTTCCAGCCCAGCAATCCTCTCCGTATGGCATTTCAAAAGCCTACGCGAAAATTCTTCGCCAATCATCCTGCTTCAATGAGCATATATCCGCGCCGTGCATAGCTACGCTCCATATCAACGTTTTAAGGAAGTGTACCTGCCCCGGGACAAAATAGTTTTGGTGCATCAACTTTGTCGTCTTAATTTTTTGGTAGGAAGTAGTTCTTTCAATAAAATTGTTTCCCATGCTTGAATAGTATTGTGTTTGTAAAAAACAAAGAGGTTTTTAATTCTTACAATATTTACCATGATTACATCCATATGGACGTGAGGCAGGTGTTACTAGAAGAGAGTACTTTAATTACTTGATTTTGGAGTATCATTGCTTGTTCAAATGTTCGTGTCAAGAATGCCTAAAATTTATTCATGAAACAATTTACCCTAGTTTGATATCTTCGCGAATTGTGCGAAGAAAGGACGTGTTTAAAGCTGTTTAGTCCGAAAATAAATATGAACGTGTTTCTATGACTAAGAAGCGAGATACACGTAAGGCATTTATGTATTAATGAAGAAAAGATTCTGGTTTTACGGTGCAGTACGGAAAAACTTAATTTTTGCCAAAATGTTCTTGAGAGTATACAGCCATATTTAGAGCTTGATGCACCTAACGGCGAATGGATACACTTATAAGGTATTTCGGTATCATATTTTTCTATTCGCCCTTTAAGTTCATAATGGTCGTCGTTTATGTTTATATAAAAAGCTGAATACGGGATAGCAGGGTAAATAACATCCCTCTCATCGCTCTCTGAGTCTTCTTGCGTGGTGTTTACCTCAAGTCCTACTCAGTTAAGGATGGAATCCGTATTCAACATAGGAAAAAACCCTTTCCAACTGTTTCTTTTGTTAATTCATATGTTTTATTGCGAACTCATTTTATCAGACTTGAGCGAGGCGGGGAATATTTCAATTTTAAATCTCAGTGGGATGTGCGCATTTCTTTTTTGGTCACAACCCGCCTTGGCTGAATTTTTCGCCCTTTTGAGTGGATTACAAAAGGAGGGAAAATTTGAAATCCTTTGGTTTTGAGAGGCTTCTCATTCTTCTGACAGCGAGAAATGGGATTCGAGTAACTACAATTGCTGAAAACTTGGTGAGGCCACATTTCTTTCAGCTTCGGGGGCTTATTCTGCTCTTGCATCTGGCAAGCAAGCGAGTGTAGGGCTGAAAAGAAACCTCAAACATATCGCTTTGTATTAATTAATTATTCAGATTGTATCTCCAAGTCACCTGCGGGGTGATATTTTGAGTATCAGATCTTCCTGGGAAACCACTGGCGTTACCGGGAAAGGATCTGGCCCCCGTGCCCTGTTTTGTGAAATTCACACGCCGTCAGACTTAGTGTTAGGTTGGCTCTACCCTCCCCTATCTTACCAACCTTCGGGTTGATTATGATATTCGATATCGAGTTAATTTTAGATTGACCTTGTTTAATATTTCTATATTTAAGTACCTGAATTAAATTAGTATCAAGATCATCCCCTGCAATTGCAGTATTCGACTTCACTGGGCGATAGCAATAATACCTGCTTCGTATTGCGGGATGATTTTCGACGATTACCTAGCGTTTTCAAATTATGATTCTACCGATTCGCTTTCAATTACTCGACCTGAACTTTGGTTAGTTCGAAGGGTAAGTTTCATATTACTAGTGCTTCATGTAATACCAATTACCCGCCGAAGCAATTGCAATTTCCCAATAAGCGTATTTTTTTGTTTTTTACAGATTACGAAACACCGAAAATATTATTATGTTTGTTGTAGTGAGATTCGACCCAACTGTTTTTTTTTTACTGGGAACCGGGCGCTTTGCCCGCCTGTCTGCGGTTAATTAATTGTCTAATTGGAGAATTTTGAGGATAACGCGTCGCCTACACTCCCTCAACTCTTTCTCTCAAGCAATCCTCTCCAGCATCCGGCCATTCTCTCCCTTTTTGCGGGATGATGACAAAACCTGAAGATAGAAAACTTCGCAATTTTTTTAACTCTGGAAATTTTGAAATCTTTACGAATATTATACAAATACGTGTATCAAGGAATCCTATTGAAAGGAAGAAGTTATTTAGAAATTTTAGAAATGAGAGTCGTGCCATTCGAATAATAGTTTAGAATTATAAAAATTATATTGATTAAAGAATTTTTAAGAGTTTGAGAGCTTTTTTCCCACATATATTTAGATTTTCACGATCTTAAATGAGACATTCGTACTAAATGCGTGCAAAAATATGTAACAATGCTTGATCGCCTGAAATTTGTTCCACGTTTCGTAGAGTTAAAAAAAAAGTATTCAAGGCATCGAGGCTGTCAAAACTGGGGAAGTTTAAAGAAATATTCTCTCTGTGAATGGGAAATTTAAAGACTTTTACCTTGTATTTTGTTTCATTTTTCTTCCTTTTCTGGTTTGCGTGATAATTTTGGTGGCGTGCATTTTCTGTATTACACTCCGTCTCTTGCAGAGTTCCTCCTTGAATCTTGACTCGTGGCATGATTTTCTTTGGCGATTTGTCCCTAGAAAAACATTTCAAATACTACTTCAAGTGATCTTTCAGTCTCCCAGTATAGGTTGATCTCCTAACATTCCATTCCTCCTGTCCTTCTCGTGGCTGGCATGAAATAGCGTAGGCCCTCGAGGGCTGTTGAATAAAGAACAATCATAAAATTTTTTTCACAAAACCTCATATTAAAGTTTAAATTTATTTTATTCTGATATCTCAATATGTGTTATTTTTTGGCATAAGTTTAATTGATTTTACTCAAGTATTGCGTGAGCGGCAACTGTTGTAAGTAGAAATGCGAAATGTTTGTTATTTAAATTATTAACTTATTAATTAAATTATTAACTACAATACGAGGGCGGTTCAATATGTACCCGTGTTAGAAATGAAGAAACCATTTTTTCAAAAACTTTTTTTCATTTTTCAAAATAGTCCCCTTTTAGAAAGATAAACTTCTCCCAACGTTCCGGCCATTTTTTTAACCCCTCCAAAAAATAGGATTTGTCGAACTCTCCAAAATACGCCTTTGTCTCGGCGATAACTTACTCGTTTGAGCTAAATTTTTTTCCCGCGAGCCATTTCTTCATGTTAGGGAATAAGAAAAAGTCGCAGGGAGCCAGATCGGGTGAATACGGAGGGTGCAGCAGCAATTCATAACGTAGTTCATATAGTTGGCGGCGAAAACTCCGAATGACAGCCGGATCAGCTTGTTGTCCACCGTGAGCAATCGCGGCACCCATCGGGCCGACAGTTTTTTCATTGCCAACTTATCATGTAAAATATTAATGGCCGTTCCGGTCGACACACCCACGGCCTCTGCTACTTTGCGCACTTTCGTTCGTCGATCAGCGAGAATCATGGCGTGGACTTTTTGAGTGATTTCCTCAGTAACCACGTGTGCCGGGTGTCCTGGTCGCTCCTCATCAAACACAGATGTTCGCCCACGTTTAAATTAGTGGAACCAATATCTAACTGTGGCCATAGATGGCGAAGTCTCCCCATAAACAGCATCCAAATTTGCTTTTATCTCCTCGCATTTCTTCCCATCCAAAAACAAAAACCGAATTACCGAACGATACTGCTCTTTTTTCATCTTGCGGAAATCACGAAACACGTCTTACTCGAATGCCTGCCAAATCCAAACTAATCTTTAAATCACTCAGAAATTTGTTTCACCGTTGTTTGATAGATGGCAGCACACGATGATAACATAAACTTCCCTCAGGAACGCCTTTTGTTGTCAAACACGAGTACTTATTAAACCGCCCTCGTAAGCCCCTCTTCAATTCCGATTACTTCCCTATTCCATTCCGTCCAATATCCCTATCCTATTTCCACCCCTTTCTCACTTGCCACATTCTCCCCTCTATCACAGTTTTCAACATCCCATCGCCAATCAAAACGCACTGCATCCACCTTTCCTACCTCCTTTAGATTTCTCTCAACAATCCCTTACCCTCCCTAATACCCTGCCCAACACTTCCTCGTTTGTTCTCCTTTCTGTCCGTTTAATCTTTTCTATCCTTCTCTACTCCCATATTTCAGAAGCCTCCAATCTACGCCGATCATCCTGCTTCAATACCATGTTTCCGCGTTGCACATAGCCATGCTCCATATCAAAGTTTCAACGAGCCTTGTCTTAACATCCTTACTCAACATATTTGTCATCAATTCCCTCGTTGTGAAAGCTTCTTTGCCTAAAGCAATTCTTCTCCTTATGCACGTACTATTTTGCGCATTGTGGTCCAGAAAACGTCCAAGATAGATAAACTGTCCCACCTGCTCTAGTTTTTGCCATCCTACAGGGTTCTTCCGGAAAATAAGTACTGATTTTTTCCCGCCGCTCCAGGCGCGCCCAGCACCGCTCTGACGGGCTTCGATTGGAGGGGGGTATGTTGGCAAGCGACGCTGAAAAAGGCAGTCGGCTCTGAGCTGTGGTGTAGTGAGGAGCTCTGTTAACGCGAACCTCCACGCTCGACCCACGTCACGGAACGCGATGCCGAAGTTTTTGGAGCAGCGTTATTCCATCAAATTTGCGGTAAAGCTTGGGAAATCGTCTACCGAAACTGTCGGTATGATTAACCAGGCTTACGGGGAGTCAGCCATGTCCAGAAACATGATCTTTCGGTGGCACAAGATGTTCGTGGAGGGCAGAGAAGAGGTCGACGACGTGACATTCGCGACACAACTTGCGGATCACTGCAAAAATGATCCACATTTTTTAGAGAACGTTGTTTCGGGTGACGAGACGTGGATCTTTGAGTACGACCCGGAGTCGAAGAGACAAAGTGCGGAGTGGCACACCCCATCATCACCCCGTCAAAAGAAAGGTCGCATGAGCAAATCTCGGATCAAGGCGATGCTCATTGTCTTTTTCGACAAAAGGGGAGTCGTCCACTACGAATTTGTACCTGAACGACAAACTGTAAATGCTGCATTTTACGTCCAAGTGCTCGATAGGCTTCGAAAACGAGTCGCCCGCGTCCGGCCAGCGATCAAAAACATCTGGCGGCTGCATCACGACAATGCGCCGTCTCACACCGCGCTTGTCGTGTCGGACTTCTTGGCCAAGCACGGCGTGGCAACGCTGCCGCACCCGCCCTACAGCCCGGACTTGGCACCACCGGACTTCTTTCTGTTCCCGAAGATAAAGAGGAGTTTGAAAGGAACGCGATACGGGACTTTGGACGCCGTCAAAGAGGCCGTGACGACGTGTCTTCGAGAGGTTCCCGATGATGCCTTCGCGGGAGCGTTCCAGGAATGGGAACGCCGCTGGAACAAGTGTATCGACTCACAAGGGTCCTATTTTGAGGAATATTAGCTTTAGATATGTAAAAGTGTAATAAATCTTTTTTCTTGAGCTCAGTACACTTATTTTCCGGACGAACCCTGTATTTCAATGTTCCACTTAACCTTTCTCTTTCTCGTAAAGCGCATTAACCTAGTTTTTTTTACGTTTACTCTCATCTCATACCGATCGCAATGTAAATGAAATAAGTAATGCAAATTGTGATCACTCTTCATTTAGCGGTCCGCTATTTAATGACCTTTATATCTTCATAGCGTTGATATAATGAATATTGTTCAAATCGCTGGAAATGTCCTTAAGCGTTTTGAACCAAGGGTTTTAATGCATCTTATTATTTATTATTAGGTAATCTACCGGTAAGGTAGGTTAAAATATTTTGTGATACCTAACATAATACAAAATCCAGTATCCTACTCTACCTCAGACCCCTCTTCATCTCTGAGTACCTTCTTCCTTCATCCCGTCCAAAATCCCTATTCTTTTCCTTCCCTTTCCTCGTTTGCCTAACATTCTCCCCTCAATTACAGTCTTCAACATCCCACTGCCAGTCAATACCCCCTTCATCCACTTTTCCTGCCTCCATAGGATTTCTCCCAACAAACCCCTCTCTTCGCCCACCATGCCGAGTAATTCCTCATTTGTTTTCTTCTCTGTCCGTTTCACCTTCTCCATTCTTCTCCACACCCACATTTCAAAAGCCTCCAGTCTACGTCTATCCTCTTGCTTCAATGACCACGTTTCCGCGCCGTATAGCTACGCTCCATATAAAAGTTTTTACGAGTCTTTTCTTACTGACATGAAAATGATACTGAAAGAAAAATTAACATATAAACCGTTTGATCATGATGTATACATGTTATTATATACCTTTTCAATGAATTCTGTTGTATTTAGCGCCTTTTAATGTATTGGCAAAATGATTTTCATATGCATAACAAATTTTAAACTATGTTATAACCTTTTCCTGTCAAGAAAACTAAAGCAAAAATCAAGCACGGGTGGAATTTTTAGTACCCCGAGACTTATAATCGAAAACCCTTGTTGTCATCTGCCATTACTTATACGGAGAATAAACATTTGCCAGCAGTCGCATAATAAAGTCATAACACCCCATGCCATACGCCCCCATGGCGACTCAAAGGGTATTACATAGATGCAGATGAATAGCCAGGGGTGTGCATGTACACGATTTCAGATCTGATATGTAGATTTTAAACGTGGCGCACCATAAAGATGTTTTAGATGTGAATTTGCATGAGTTAGTGGCGAGTGCTTCACATCACCTTTTCATCCCAAAAAGGGGGAGTTGGGGATGGGAGGAGGGGATGATGGAGAACTGGAAGAAGTTCCTTAATGCTTTTTCGTGGGCAATCCTCAAAGGCAAGAAGAATGACTCTCTTGATTTTCTTAACAATGAGAGAAAATTATTCTTCGTCGCGTCTCCCCATTGTTGGGCACCCGTCCCCACGCCTACCGCTCCCTTAACTTCTTCCACGCCACTCCCTTCTCCTCCCACCCCGCATCCGCCGTCGGGCGTACTCCTTTCCCCCTCCTCCCTCCCTCTTCCCTTCGTTCAATCTTATCCACATCCATCCCTCCCTTCCTCCCTCATCCGGACAACTTTCCGCTGCCCTGACTTTCTATCCGTCGCACCAGTCCGTATCTCCGTCCCTTTCTCCCCATTCGACCGATTCTCGGCTAGCTACGACCAGGGGGCAATCGGTGATGACCGAAAAATTATTATCAGGGTTTTCGTGCCAATATTTTCCTTTTTAAACAATGTAATTGGAAGTTACGTTCTCCTGTCAAGCAGCTGTGAATTCTCCTTTGTAGCACTGTTGTGGTTTTTCAGTATTTCGAGTTTTTCGGTATTCATAGGTAGGGATGATGAAATTTGTAAGTCACTGACTGGCGTTTACATCTCAGCGTGCACCGAAATGAAAAAAACCACTGCACGACCTAGAATATGTAATTGGGTCGAACCCACGAACTCTGGGTATAGCGAACAGTTGAATTCTCTGCCGGGAATGATCTGGTCGACGTAAAATAGAATCGTTCCAAGAATAGTTTGATGTCTGATAATTTTTCCTATTGCTGGCCTCCTGAACGATTAGGGCTATTGGTTATAAACATCAAAGATGAATTTTACCAGCCGTTATCGCTTGAATTGCTATTATATCGCATTATTGCCAATCGTTTTAAATGCATGACTTTAATCCGTGATTTTATTAGTGATGTTTAACGGATGACTCTGATATCGAGCGGTCATTATTCTGCGGTTCCATTCTATGACTGAGTTCGGCGAGTAGATGGGATATGGACAAACAATAGAGGTAGTTTTTCTAGGGAAGGAACTAGGCGTCGGCGCTTGCTTCCTCTCGCTGTGGTCAACAATCTAATATCAGACCCGATCGGCCAATGCCTAGCACTCGAGTTCTTCGTGCAGCACACCCGGATTACAATTTCCGGAGAATCCTTACGCCTCCGATGGAATCCAACCACCCCTCGCCATCGCACCATTTCGATCTGGCGTCTCCCTCGTCGCATTACGTTTTTCCGAAAAATAAAGCCTCTCGGGTCAGCCACGATCGTATCGCTGTGTCCCCCCGCCCCCGCTTGCCTCCACGTAGCGAATATCCCTGCTGAGATGGGTGCTTCTGACCACTAGCTTGCTCTTCTCTCTTCCATCTTATTGTCAGTCCCCCCTTATTCTTGTGGTCGCCTCCCCCGCGCAGGTCGTCTGCCCACCCCGGTTGCCCCTCTGGGAGTCAGGGCGGGCGTGGGTGGCGGCCTGGGGTGAGAGGCGGAGAAAGATGGGGAGGGTGGAAGAAGCCGAGGTTTATGGAAAGTCTCGCCCACCTCTTTTCAAGTAGGACGGGAGCGGTGATGGGAGCGGACTTGAGCGAACCCCCCACCTCCCTCTCTCTTGCTTCGCAACCATTCTTCTCCCTGTTTGCATTATTCTTTGATCTCTTCCTTTTTATTCAAGGACCCTCATAAGTCTCTCTCTCTCTCTCCGTCCCCGGGTCGTTTGCGCATCTCTCTCGCTCATTCTCTCTCTCTCACTCCCAGACCCCGTCGTGCTTCCGACCTCCCCGTTGGCAGTCAGTCTGGTCTCCTCCCTCCTTCCGCCCGCACCCTCTCTCCCCCCTCTCTATTCCTCCTCACGCCTCCCACCATTCCTCTCTCCCTTCCCCACTCCCCGCCCCGTCTTTTTGCCTCCTTTTTGAGTTTTCAGATACTCTCCCCGGTGCCTCAATCATTTAAGCCAGCACTTACAGAAAATCTCTGTGACGCGAATCGCAATATTCTCCCAGAGCAGCGGCTCTCTCTCGCCCCTCCCGGCCACCCTCCTCCCATTCAAAACCATTATGATTTTCCCTTCGTTTGATACGCGTCATGCATCAGGCAATATTGCGGGACAGTTTTAAGTTTTAATATTTCTCGAGTCCGGGGCGTAAGATTTCTCTCGAATACGAATTTCACTTTCTAATCTAAGTTCTCTCGCGTTGATTTCAAAATCTTTTTACGTCGTTGTCGCTGAAATGCTGTTCGAAGATTAATAAGATTTATTGAAATATCTTTCCACGATTACGATTGGGAAATGTTTTTAAATAAGAAAAATCATGCCGTTGGTTCTTTATGTCTTGAAATTCAATATGTTTGCGATATTTTTAACCGTGGGCACTTGAAATGGTATAATTTAGAGGTAAGGTTTGCGAGATAGGATATGCTAATAGCAATAAAATAAATGTTAGCCATAGACTGTGGAAAGTAGAGATATACCCATAAACTACTTTCATAAGGTGATTATTTAAAGTTTTTATCATTTAATATTTTATAATTGGATACATTTCCTTGGAGTGAAATGGGTTTCTTCTTTCACCTTAAATTTCTAGTAATTTGTTCTGCAGTGCAGCCCGAAATTGAAATATACGCTTTCATGAGCATCAAATGACATTTACCACGACTTATGGAAATGAAGTAATTCGGATTCGCAAAAAAAATGTTGAAATGGAATATTTCGAAGGAAAGCAATATCCTATTTCTTCATTTACAATCATTATTCGTTTAGTGTTAAACAACTATATTATGAATGGAAAATAAATGGAACGTGGCCGCGTTTGAAATATTTATGGTGCAAAATTTGATCAAAAGCATTTTTTCCCGGGCTTCCTTTGATGATCAAAGATGAGAACTAATGATGGTGGCGTAAGAAAGTTGGGAAAAGAATGAAATGATCGATCATCTGGATTCCGGAATCGATTTTCCATTTACTTCCACGTCGTGGTGTTTATTTTCCCTTGGTCTACAAAATTAGGCTTATCTCCCGTTCTTCTGGGATAGTGTCTGTGGTCACGGAATAACAAATGCGTGCCTATTTGTCTATCTCCTTTAAGCTCCTCTCCCCATTTCCTCCGTCGATTGCCCCTCCCTTCCCCTCGGCCCCGCTCCGCGCTCATTGTTTGCGTCTTCTCTCCCTCCCTCTTTTTATAACAGTCACCCCTCCGCCGTAACCGACCTCCCCACCTACCCTTCCCCCCCTTAAATCAGTGCGTCTTCCTCCCTCCCACCGCCCCTCACCATTCCCCCCGCCAACCCACTCCTGGCTCCGTCTCCCCCATTCTTAAATCCCTATTCCTTGGAGTTCTTCCCCATTTCCTTTTGTTTCCTTCCGCCCTGCCCTCTTCTTTATTTTTAAATGGCGTTTTTTCCCCCGTTTTTTTTAATCGCCTTTTTTTCCTTTTTTGTCCCTTCGTTACAAGTCTTGCACCCTACGTCGGGAGAGATATTTCGATAGATTTCCGCTCTTTTGGGGAAGATTTCTTTTTTCAGGGCAGAAAGCTTGATTAGCTATTTGGTTGAGGGATAATAGTTTTTGCTTGTTTTTCAAGACTTAATGTAGTGACTGTATTAGCCATTAACATACCGATTCATTGTGTTGAAGAAACGGCTAGGCTCGAAATGAGCCTGCATCGATTTACGTGGCCGATTGTTAAAGAATGTATTTGTTCCGTGAATTGAATGGATTAAATTGAATTCAGTTTATATTTCCATGCAGAAATGTGTATCAATGTCACCTCAAGTAGGCAGGCCATGCTTTAATTTTCGAACGGTTGGAATTTTAAAGAGAATGAGTTATAGGCGTTGATATGTTCAAGAGTAGCAGTTTATAAATTTGGATATTGGGTGGAAGGTTTAAAAGTTGCAATATAGTTTAATTTGTCGTTATTTGTTAGTTGTTGCTATTTGGTTCATTGAAAGTCATTTTTTCCGATCAATTATGGAGTCAGAAACATATTGACCCTGTTTCGACTGCTCCTCCGCGGGAAATTGTGCATTTAACATTGAGGTAAGAATACTTTGTGTTGCTGGAATATCTGTATAATGAAATTATCGTTTAACGGTGATGCATTAGGTACTTGTAAACCAGTAAATAAAGTGATTTTTTCAGTGGAAAGGTACAATTCTCTACTTTTAATATAAATCGCGTTGCTCCACAGCCACACCAACGTCCCTACGTAGAAACCATTTAAATTAGCGTGATTCACAATGTCTTCTGCGTAAGTGAAATTTGAGGCAGTGCCTTATGCGAAATTTTCGATAGTATGATCTAAAAAATAATTAATAGCTATTTTCATGAACTTGCCCCGTCTCGGCTGCATTTCCTTGCCTCTTTTACATGCACATCTGCACAACATCCCGCAAAGGCGTGTCGCGGGAGGTGTTATGGCACAACTTACGTATTTAATTAAAAATAGCTATTTTCCACAAAAATAAAATTTAATGCGACCGGTTTCAATGTTACTACATCATCATCACCTGATGATGATGTAATAACATTGAAACCGGTCGCATTAAATTTTATTTTTGTGGAAAATTGCTATTTTTAATTAATCATGATATTCCACCATATCACGCCTGAAACGTCTCTTTTTACAACTTACGTATGCTTGATTCCATGTTGCAACCATTATGAGTAAAAGTATTATTATTATTGGTTGTTGACAGACCTTAATTTAAAAAAATGAACTATTTGTCTTGATTCTTCTTCGCTAACATTATAGTTTTTCGACATGTTACCTGCATGTGATTAGATGCATGAACACAATGAAGTAGTTGAAAACGTGTCCCCACCACTGATCCTCATTTACAACTACCTGAGGGTAAGGTGCTATTGTGTTTGGATTCAACATTCAGTCCAACTTGTTATTTCGGAATCCCGTTTTGTTTCTTCTTTCTACGATCGGGGATCAATCATCGTCAATCATTTTGCCGGAAGATGCCTTGTGAATGTTAATGCGACTATAGGCAAGTGCTTAAGATATGTCCGTGCAGCTGAAAAGTGGTCCCTGGTGTTTAGAAAGGTAGAAATATTTTTTGGCACCCAGAAGATAAATTTTAAAAATTAATATGATTATGGAAATATTATTTGAATGACGGAATTAATACCATCAGTCCAAGGCTCGCAACATTTTCTTGCCAACCCTAGTCTTAAAATCGTAATTTTCTTTCCACATGGAGAGAATGAGTCTCATGTGATTAAAAACCCTGTTTATTGAAAAAATGTTGTATTCAAGGTAGAAGCCACTGTCTTTCTCATTCATAATTACCATCTTTCAGTTATATTCGGTTGCATGAAAATGACGTCAATTAAAATTTAGATTGGAGTTTCCAATAGCTCCACCTCCATTTGAACCCTGGACACAGGTGATGTAAGTGGAGACGTTACATTTTCCTCATCAACCGGTCTTTTTTCCTTGCCATTTTGCTGAATTGACGACAATTTCGGGGAAGTCAGTTCTTTTCCGTTTTACATCAAGTGTGATATGCCCTAGTGCATGCTTTCGTTAATATTTCACGGCTTCATTGATGGACAGTGATGCTATTTTTTTTTATACTACATTGATCAAAAAGTTCCCGGAATAACCACCGTGTGGCGCTCCCATCGTTCCGATTTGAGTTCTGTTTTTTTTGTTAAATTGGTACATCTGTTGTTGATATTCCCTTTAAATCTTAGTGTCATAACTTGACATTTGCAAAAGTTACGTAGCCAAGAGTACATCTATCTCTGTGTGTGTTGGCGATTTTTTACAATTGCAGAAATGGATTTAAATTTGCAACAACGAACTTGTATTAAATTTTGCGTAAAAAACGGATTTAGTGGCGCACGGACGTTGGAAATGTTGGAAAAGTGTTTCGGCAACGATTCTCTAAAAAAAACGGTCGTTTACCAGTGGCACGAGCGGTTCAGAAGTGGTCGTGAGTCAATCGAAGATGATGAACGCAGTGGCAGACCATCGACATCGAAAGTCGGTGAAAAAATTGATAAAGTAAAAGAAATGTTGGTCAATAACCGCAAATTAACCATCAGAGAAATAGCGGAGGACTTGAACATTGCCTATGGATCCGCCCAAGACATTGTGGTTAATGATTTGGGTTTCCGTCGTGTAGCAGCAAAGTTGGTGCCAAAAGACCTCAATTTCATGCAAAAAAGAGACCGTGTTGACGTCGCAAAAGACATGATTTGCGAGGCTGAATCCGATCCCACATTCATCAAAAGGATCATTACTGGAGACGAGACGTGGGTTTATGAGTACGACACGCAATCCAGACATCAGGCAAGTGAATGGCGTTCACCAAATGAGCCGAGACCAAAAAAACCACGTCGTTTTCAGTCAAAAAAGAAGGCAATGCTGACGGTTTTCATGGATTACAACGGTGTAGTGCATCATGAATTTTTGCCAGAAGGCCAGACAGTAAACAAAGAGTATTATTTGGGCGTTATGAGACATTTGCGTGAAGCAATTCGCCGAAAGAGACCAGAAATGTGGGCAGAAAACTCGTGGATTTTGCACCATGATAACGCACCGTCGCACAGTGCTATCATTATTCGTAATTTTTTGACGAAAAATGCAACAAATACCATCCAACAGCCACCGAATTCACCTGATTTGGCTCCCTGTGACTTCTTTCTGTTCAATCGAGTTAAAAAACCATTACGGGGAACGCGTTTTAGCAGCCGAGAGGAAGTAATGGAAAAATCGCAGGAAGCACTGATGGACATACCGAAAACCGAATATAAAAAATGTTTCGAGGATTGATTCAAGCGCTGGCATAAGTGTGTTACAGTCGATGGGGATTACTTTGAAGGGGACAATATAGATTTAGATGAATAAACTTGTATTTTTAATTTTCTGAATAAATTCCGGGAAATTTTTGATCAAGGTAGTATGTCCTCATACAAGCTATAAGCCGATTAACATAGTCTCGTCAAACGAAACGTAGAGTAAGAGACATATATATGCATACGGACATCAACAAGAACAACGATAGCCACATCATATGAATATTGTATTGGAAGGTTCTAATTACTTGCCGGAGAGATTTGGGTTGATCTTTGTTGGGAAAGGTTTTTAAGGGTAAAGAAAAAGGATCAGTGCTAATTATGCCAGGAAGTGAATTCAGGAGAGGAGAGAGGCAGAAGAAAAGCGAGCGTTAATAGTTAGTAATAATATAGGAACGAGCGTGTAGAGAAAGATGTGGCCACGGGTAAGTCGATATGGTACTTTGGGCAGGTACTAAAATATAACAGAGAAAACAGTTCGGGGATGTCAATTGCCCAGTAAATAATAGTATTTTCAATGAACTTTAAATCCTGTTTTAAGCCTGCCAGAGGGAATTTGGCAGATGGAGAGTGAAGAAAGCCTTGATGCGAGAATTATATACTCGTACGATCGAAGGAAGTCGATGGTGAGCTTCCGAGGCACGTGCATGCTAAGGGAAGTGTGGGGCAGCGGGAAGCAAGCCGGTAAACGGGAAAAAGGAAAAAGCCGAGTGGGGAGCTAGGAAAGGGCGCAAGGGCATAGTTGAATGAAATAGAGCGATTCGACCTACATACGTCCTTGCGTCCTTTGCCTGAAAATATCACGGCTTTGTTTTTTACTTCGCCCTCGATTTCACCCAGGATGATTATATCTCTCTCTTTCTACGCGATATTCATTTCATTTGCGGTCATCTATCGATATAGATATAAGATTATCGTGCAAGGAAATCAAAATAAAACGATATCTTGAAAATTAGAGAAATATACTCAGGCACGGATCTACATAATACCTCGCATGCCGCCGCAAGGGTGTGTGGTTGGGGGGAGGGGGGTATTAGGTCGCAATCCCGATCATGTCACCTCTACCCAAATATTAGTTTGATCATGCACTCGAAAAAAGTTACTCAGGCGAAAGGAGGCAGGACCCCTCCCCTTCCTTACTTGCTGTATTATTCAATAACAGATTACGGATATTCAAATCAAGCTATAGTACTGGTTAAAAAGTTGGGTATATTAAAGAAACCACATGTAGTATATCGACTAAATATAAACTCGAACACCAGAAATTATAATTATCTCCTACGCGGTTGCTGTCCTATCTATTTTGGTCTGTAATGGTACGAGGAAAAACGACGTTTTTAATCGATCTCCCTGATTTCACATTGGTGATCTGATCTACCATAGTAAGTCGAGGCCTGTAATATGTCCTTATCATCCTCAGATAAGTAACCTGCCTCAAATTTGCGCAGTAAATTTAACCTGTATTTTAATCTACGGTCAACTGGTAGCTCCCATCCTAATTCGTCCAAGAGTGTCGTAGTACTGCTACCTTGTTCATAGCAACTTTTCACCAACCTACATGCTCTACGTTGCACTCGAAGTAGTTCCAAAATGAAACCTACCTCGCGAGGATCCCATACACAGGCAGCATACTCAAGGCGGGGCCTAACCTACTTGAAATAACCAAGCTCCGTGACCTCATTACAATTCCCAAGTATACTTGTTATGAATGAAGGATGGATACACGATACCCGTACGCATGTGCGTGCCTACTTTCCCTCTCTGGTACATTTGATCCACAATCACGACCGGATCATCTACATCTACACATCTCGTATACCCCTCGATCCACCAAAACGGTGTGTGGCAGAGGGTTCAATCACCAGGTTGGATGCGTTAGGGCTAAGGAGGATGAAGGGAAAAGGGATTAAGGTTTAAATCCCCAAACAATGATGGAAAAGCTAACATAATTGTAATATGAAATCCCTGTAAGGAAAGCATTAAGTTCTGCTCAATATGCGTTATAAGGACGGTGTAAGGACCCCTCCCCGCCGTAAGCCCCAAGCCCAGTGTGTGCGCACAAGCGACTCGCAGGATGTAATACTCATTTATCTTGTAACGCAAGCTTCTTAGAGCATCGTATATGACTTGGAAAGTCGAAAATTTGGCGCGGCTAAACGATAACAACTGCTCATGCTTCAAGAAAAGAAGCATGGAATCGCCTGCAGCCCTGACCTTTTTCCAGTCTCTAAATCAATCGTATGATAAACTGACAATGAATATGCGATGGTTTCCGTTTAAAGGTTGTTAGTTAAATATATACATGTATATATATCCATACACCGCACCGGGCCCCTGCTCTGTAGAAGAAGGTACGGATGTGTCTGTTCAGACGTGTGTGTGTGCGTGCGTGTGTTCGAGGGAGCCACCAGCTGTTTCCTACGCCCCTCCGCCACCCGCCCCTCCCTCAATCTCCCCTGGCGTCCGCGTGAAGTTGGTCTCATGGTAGGGTGTGGGTTCTGGGGAGGGGTGGCCTGAGGAGAAATGGGCTTCGGGTGGGGATTTCAATGGGAGGGGAGGGTGGGATGGGTTACGGGCGCTGTTGCCAAGCATCGGCGAGAGCTCGGGCAAAAGCTCCGAGTGCTGGTGGCCGTTCCGTAGCCCACGTAAGGTCGTAGAGGCAGGCCCTTGTCTCCTCCACCGCGTTGAGAAATGAAATATCGTGTATTAAGGAATCATTTTTCAAACTTGACCTGTTCTGTGATCTCAAGAGCGCCTTCTCATCGAAAGCGTGCTTGAAGCTTGCCGCAGAAAAAGGCGAAGAAATGTGTGTGGCGGCATTTTTAGTAAGCTACGATACAAGCAGGCATGTTTTGAAGCATCCTTGTGAGGAACAACGCTTATGGTTTACAACATAGTTTTCATGTGCAGTAATATATATATATATATATATATCGTGTGTGTATATATATATGTATGTATATATATATTTATATTTATATGTGTGTGTGGGTATGTAAGTATATATACACACTATATCCCGCTAGCTGCGGGGTAAGGTCGTGTAGCGGAAGGTGTTATGGCATCAGTCATACATGCAGAAAAATTCTACATCTATAGAAATACCCCGCGATACACCAAAAAGGTGTGTGGCAGGGGAAATATTATAATTTAGGTCATACATACTGAACTGAATTAGAGCCCGCCCTTTTTCATGGGTTTCCCTAGATGCCCTCTGAGTGCAGCGAGTGGAGTACGTAGTTACAGAGAGTATATAGTACTATTCATAATGTGTTAAGCGGATGCTGCATGAATAGTGTCCGGTGGCTCCCATTCCACGTGCCCTTTCGATGGATCGTGAGGTGACACTTGCATGTTGAATTATTGGAGTAGAAGCTGAGTGACTGTTGGCCTATCACCCCCTGCCACGCGTCCTTACGACGACTAACGGGGGGAGTGTTTTTAAGGAGATATATGAATACATGTTATCTCATATGCAACTGCACGCAAATACGTCTACATAAAAACTATGCGATACCAATTAAGGTGTGTGGCAGGAGGTGCAATCAGCAGCTGGGATGGGGAAGCGAGAGGAAGGGAAAAAACATTCACTAGAAAATTTCCATAGCTCCGTACCTATACATAGCATGCATAAATTGCTACTAGAATAATTGCTATGTTCCCGGAACAATTGTTGCATTTAATAAATTCATCAAATTCTAATGTTCGAATTAATTCAATTTCTTTGGACTTTTGGATCCAATTTTGTAATGTTTGCGTATCTTACGAGGGAAGAAAGAGTACTTGAATCTGTCCGTGACGGTGTATTTTTCTCTCTTATTTTATCCAGGTGGTCGAAATATTAAAAAAAAACCAATGTAAATAATTTGGTGACATAATGATTCCCTCGGTGTCACAAGAAATCCCAGGTGCCCTGCACTTTTCTATAAACTCGAAATTTCATCTTCCAGGAAAACGTGACTCCATTCATACGTTTTTGCCGCTAGGCATAATATGTCACAGAGTCTGAAAATGTCATGTTCGACGGCCATTCGAAGTAAAAAAAAGAGAGGTGATATTACGCGAGAGTTAAGCTGCCCGTGCGGAGTTCTATCTACGTATTCAGATCACTTTTTGTACAGGACTATACGTCAAGTAGTGCGTTAATGTGTTGTCTCCATGCGGACACCCTTCCTTCTACATTAATGAGCCCATCTATCCTCAAGGATTGCCTGCAGTAGATCTACATTTACATCATACCCTGCAAGCCGCCGCAAGGGCGTGTGGAGGGGATTGTTGGATCACCAGACATTAATTGTTGGTTTTTGATTAATAGCTTTCGAGAAGTACAATTTCTCGTAAGTTATGTGTGGTCTCGAATTGTGAGAGTGAAGAATGATTCCTTATATCGATCGGTTCTGCAGCAAGTTTCCCCCAACTACCGCACTCCACGGATTCGCCTACCAATCTAGAAATGTGGCGAAGAGATAATTCCTTTCGTGTCAGTGTGTAACTCGAATCATTAGTACTTTTCCAAAAGTTAAACTCGTTATCGTAATATCTTAACGTTTCTAATTTAAGCCAACAAGGTTTTTCAAATGACAATGTGACACCTTCTGCTCGTTCATAGCATTTTCTCTCACGTTATCAAATCTCCTAAAATTAATAACTCCAGTCTTAATCTACATCCACACAATAACCCACAAGCCGTCAAAAGGGCGTGTGGAGGGGGCTGTTAAAACATCACCCGTAAACCTGAATAAACCCAAATTCAAAGGAAATAAAAGGATGCCAATTCACACCCAATGAGACGTATATATTCATGCAAAAACCCATTTTAACTTACACACATGCAAATACACGTATGTCGACTTTACTCTCCATATTACATTGCGTCGTACGTGATCAGGATATAATAGAATAAACATCACCTGCCGATATTTTTAAATGGTTAAATGCACTTATAATCTTAAAAGCTCTTAAGTTGAATGCAAACCTCTCTTGCTCAAATAAGTATTGCATTTAACTTCGAAGTTCTCTGCTGCCCTGGAGAACCGCAAGGCCACAGAATAGCCACGCGTTTGCGAGCAAATAACATACGAATGCACCAGGTGTCTACGCAGCCTTTAAAATTGTCTAGCTTGTAATTAGAATGTTTTTACAATTTCTATTTTGACTTTGGTTTCTTACTTTTATGATTCTTCATTGTCTGGGGTGAAGAAAGAGTATTTCAGATTAGCTGTCCTGGAGTCTTATCTCCCTTATCTTATCTTTGTGGTCTAACCTACCCAAATAGTGTGGGTCCATAATAATTCCCTTTGTGTCATTTTTAAACTCAGAACTTCCACACTCGTCTTTTTATCGTAACTATTTATGACGATTTTATTAGATTTTCCTTGAACTTTGTATAACACTTTTATCAACGCTTTCTCCCTACAATCCCAAATACTTGCGGCGTATTCCAAATGTGGTCTAACTAAAGCGAAATGACACCTCTCTCTATAACTATCGCGTTTAATTTCCCCTCCACCAGTTCAATGAAGCCGAGTTTCTTTAAGGCGGGTCCACATATTCTCCATGTATTTTATTATTTTTATTATTTAAGAATTACGTTGCAATTAGGCGATTTTCCTGGTGGCAACGGCCAAGTTCAATAAAACGGTCAAGGTCAATACAACGAAAAACGAACGAACGAACTCTTGCAACGAAAAATACATACATACACGCACTAGAAAAACAGACAAGAGACAAAATATTCTTACATACAATGACACTTCCTCATCACAAACAAACAAACTTCCACATCAAATACAAAATGCCGTCCACACCACATACAAACAATATTTTAATAACTACAATGAAGTGAATTACCCAGTGGCTGCTTTACATTTATACTTAAAACTTCTAAAAGTGGATGGAAAGGCTCAAACAAACCTCCAGGCAGCTGGTTCCAATCAATAATAGTTTTATTTAAAAAAGAGTATTTTTCTTATTTGTTTTTGCGTCCTTATTTTTATTTTGAAACTATGGTCGTTTTTTCCCTTAAAGTTAGGCTTTTCTATCTATGTGCTCTCCATGAAACGTTTGTTGTTAGGACTACACCCAAATATTGCTTAATGTACCATTTGGAGTAAAGTTTCGTCATTTTGAATGGCTATTCGCAGTATTTTTCAAAAAGTAATTATACCCATTGATATTTTCACTTATGAGTGTAATTGCATCGCTACAGGACTATCGAACTTAATGGTTTCGTAATGTTTATTTCGACGAGGTCATTCTCATTCCCTATTCCCCTCTTCCCTTCTCGGGCACCCTCAGAAATGTGAATTGCATGTGGTTTAAGATTATCATCAGAAATCCCTTCATCTTCATTTCGTCTGCATCGTACCCTGCTTCCCATCTATCGCTAAGGTGTTTTGCCAAGAGTGGGTACGCACCTAGAATGCAAGGTATATTTTAAATATATGAGTTAAGTGTTATAAACTAATTGAGATGCATAATTCGGAGGATGGATGTAATGGGTATTTTCGTAGCAGCTAGCACGAGTCTCAGTCACCCTTCCGATGTATTCTGCGCGTGCGAGACAAGCTTCCAGGAGGGCTTACAATAAGTAAATTATGCAGAATAATGGCTAAAACCTAGGCCAGTTTCACGACATTTTCCCCGTGTTGACGTCGATGGTGACCATTATTGTCCGTTAGCGTTTGCGTGAAGTTTATTTTCAACCTATTAATTCTACAATACTCTAATCGTATGCCCATGATATTTTTTTCGTTTGGTATCCTAACACCCCTCGCCACACGTCCTTGCGGGGTATTGTGTGGATGGAGATGAGATCACTTCTGCGGTAGTGTAGTGTGTTCGGTTGGACTTCCCTAGATCATCACGTAGGGGGCCTGATTCAAATGTATGCGTCTCTCGCCTGGGTTCAAAGGGCATCTTAGGATCTACATCTGCATAACACCCCGCAAGCCGCATGTGGCGGTGGGTGTTAGGTCACCAGCCATAGGTGAGCCCAATCAATTCAGGGAATGGATATTTGAATTAGAGCCAGTGGCTGCCCTGTCTCCTCTCCTGTTTAACTTACTCACATTTAAAATAGAAGTGAATTCTTGCGGTCCACAGTTTCTTTAGTCGACTTAAACTCCTTGTTCCCGTAATTCTGTTGACATGGATCCCAATAAAAACCTCACATACGCTTTTCTTGCCCTGTATTATCAAGAAATTCAGGTGAGCATTGTGTATAGATAGAGAATACATGTATCTACATGAACTCAATACCCCACAAGACCTGTGGCAGGGGTTGGCGTGTTTGGTCATCATCCATGAATGCTCAATAGTAACTGTGTGTGTTCTGTCGGATCTCATAGTTAACAACCTAAAGCAAATCTCTATTTACGTTATATACTGCACTTTGCCCTGAGGAGATGTGGCAGTGGCTTTTTGAACACCAGGAAAACTAGTGTGATCTGGATAAAAGAGTGTGCTTGGTGCTTTTTTTATTTTAACTTCCACTTATGGTCTTCTCAATAGCGATATGCTTCCAGTGTCATTATATTTCCCAAAGTGACCTAGTTGTTGATTCTAAAGCTCACCAATCAATGCTCATTTTAAGTAACTGCATTGCAGTGATCTCTGCCAATAATCTCTCAAATAATGAAAGCGAATATACTTAAAACCCGCCCCCTTCCACGTGCTCTTTCTGTGGTTCGCGGGTGCCACGTGAATGTGGAAGTAGAGTAGAAGTCGAATGGCTGGTGACCTGACACCTCCTGCCACGCGTTCTTGCGACGGCTTGCGGGTTAGTTTGTGCCTGTGGATGAAACTATATTGATTGACGTCAGTCTCTCGCTCTCTATTTATGGATGAAAGAAAATATTTTGACGACTGATTTCATCTTACATTAGCCACTTCTCTGCTTGTTGGAAAATATATTCCGACGCCTTAGTAATGACATTATTTCAGCATACGTATTGTTCATTAAACATTCCAATTATGGAGCGCATGACAAACTCCTTATTTTTTCCTTTCAGCTCGGAAATATGATTAAGTGAGTCTCCATAAATTTGTGACATTTCGACCAATTGCTATGTAATAAGCAGGGATTTTTTTGTAATTAAAACAAAAAAGTAAGATGTTTCACCATTTGCATTTGAGTTAACCATTAGCCATTTATTGCCATTTCATAATTCCGAAAATATCAAATATTTTCATTCATTTCAAAATTATTTGCCGTACAAAATATACAGTTTACTTCGCACGGCAAAAGTCTCACCAGAATGTTTGTCTACATACATAGGTTATGGAATAGCTCACCTGATACTGAGACCAACGTGGAATACCCGCATCAGGGTAAGGATGGTTCCTTTCCTTCTACCACCTGAGGTCACTAGGATACTCTGTACCCGAATAATTGTACTTGTTGAAAAAAGCGACTTATTTCTTAAAGTGTAGGGAACGAAAGGAAAATTCGTGCATAAAAATGCACGCCACGTGAAAGTATTCTCGTCAAAGCAATGGAAAATACGACCCGCGTATGCTAGGCATGGTGCTGGGAAAATCCGGTAGGTTTTGTTACAAATTTTTCCGATAAGCGTCACGGGTATGCTGGAGGGTTTAGTTTGAGCTTGTTGATTAACGAATAGAGCAGGCCAGACATTAACTTTTAGAATAGTACGAAGCACCTGAATTTTTTTGCAATACCGAGGGAATTTTTACGGCACCAAATTATAATGGTAGATTAGACCACCGGGATAAAATAAGACATAGGTAATTGTCACCGACAGACTTCTACTCTTTCTTCCCTCGCTCGGTACGCAAATACAACAAACCCAATCGAACCCAAGAACCCTACAACATTAATTTAAATAGAATACTGTAATTCGATTAATTGGTCAAGCACAGGAATAACTGCGCATTGCAAATAGGCATGTGCATTACGCAATTGCTTTGCATATCCAGGTGCCTGCACCCCCTGCCACACACATTTTCAGTGGATCGCGACGTATTTATGTAGAAATGGATGTATGTGCGCGAGAGTTGTTTATGAGGTTGCGTGTATATGCATGGACTAGTATTTCTTGCGAGTAATTGTGTCGATGGAGCTTCTTGTGGGGATTAAGGACGGGATTGCGTCCACTTTTGATCCAGCGATGGGAAATCACCTGGGCATCTTCTGAAACGCGGACTTTCCCATCTCCCCCCCCCCCCACCCGTCTCATCCGCGTGGAACTTTCGCTTTCGGCTCCCCCGAAACACCTGTTACGCGATGCGCGTCCGCATCGAGTTACGTGGGGATCCGATTTTCGAATGGGTGATGGAGCGGGGAGGGAGGAAGGGCCGAGAGGGGGAAGGGGCGAAACTTTTCCTGGGAGCGATAAAGTCGACCGAATCCGATCACATACCGTCTGCCGATGCCTGAGGAGAGAACGTCACGGAATGGAATTCTCTCTCTGTCTTCCTTCCTTCCTCCTCGACTCTCTTTCCCCCTCCTCCCTTTTCTCCTTCTTATCCCTCCCCTTCGCAGCCTCCCTTCATTGTTCTTCTCTCGGGTGGCTTTATTTTATAGCGCTGAGGAGTCTGGGCGACAGGTGGGACGTTTGGCAACGTCGCCCAGCCAAACGAAGGGGTTGAGGACGAAGACGACTGGGTGGAGAGGGAGGGGACCCTCTTTGATCGAGTGACGTAATTTACGTTGTAGTCTCGGAGGTGGACGCACTCTGGAAGGACTGCTGGACTGGCGAGGTTGTTGTGTGTTTGTGTGATGATGTTGGTTTGCGAGATCAGTGGACCGTAGGAGGAGGACTGCGGGAGAGAGGGAAGTTGCCCGGGTGTTTGCGTGCGAGTGGATGATTGTGAGGGCTTTGAGCATGGGATCCGCAGGGATTTAGGCCGCGTCAGGGACCGCCGTTTGACACCCAGAGGGCCTTCTACTACTCTCTTTCTCTCTCTCTCCATTCCCCCCCTTGCTCTTCCTGGGGTTTTCCCAACTTGCGAAACCTTACGAACCTTTTGAGCTTTCGTGCTGTTTCTCGGGTCTTCGCAAATGGGGTCCAGTCTCTCATCCCTTCTTTCGGATTGTTTTTCTACTTCGTGCCGAATTTTGTTTACCACGAAGTTGTATTCGGGAGTGTGTACAGCCCCGATTCCCCAACATTTCCCAGGTCCGCAGTGGTAGCTAGGACGGCAATCACCACTTAATTTTGGTCGACAAGTTAATTATGATTAACGATGAAGATCCATCATAAACAGTCTCCATTTAGTGAGCAGTTTTCTGGTCGCAAATCTTAATACAGGTAATTAGATATTTGATTGTTTAATCTGTTCGATTGTGGAAAGCAAGTAATGAACAAATCAGGAAATATACGGCGAACAAGTGTCATACACGATTGGTAGATCCTGATTTTAGTGTCTACTACTTCTCCATGGTAGCCTGCAAGTCACCGCTAGGGTGTGTGGCAGAGGTTGATTCAAAAAGGGAAGATTAAGGTTTTTCAAATAGATAGTTACCAATGAATAAGTGAAATAATACAAAAAGCGTAGATAGTAACTATAAATACATGCACTATGATATCGCAGTATGAAATATGTACTTCTCGACGCTTGTACTGCTTGTTAATTTTTTTTAAGGATTTTTTATTTGGTAATTTATCGGTTAAGGTAGGTTTTGGACGGACACAACTGCCAAATAAATATTTTGTTACTCCTAAGAAAACAACCCATCATCCTATTCTACGAGTCCCTCTTCATCTCTTTGTATTTCCTTCATCCCGTCCAACGTCCCTATCCTGTTCCTGCCCTTTCCTCGTTTGCCTAACATTCTCCCCTCAATTACAGTCTTCAACATCCCACTGCCGGTCAACACCCCCTTCATCCACTTTTCCTGCCTCCATAGGATTTCTCCCAACAACCCCCTCTCTTCGCCCACCATACCAAGTACTTCCTAATTTGTTTTCTTCTCTGTCCATTTCACCTTCTCCATTCTTCTCCACACCCACATTTAAGTACGAGAAATTCTCCCCCCCCCCCAGCGCGATCGCTTAAGGTTATTCTTTCTCATTCGCGAGAAAAATTATATCTTAAACCTGTCGGTTCTATGCTTGATCTCCCTAATCTTATTGTCATGATCTCTCCAACTGTAGTACGATGGGGCTATCGATACATTTTCAATGTCGTCCCTTAGTAGACGTTTCCAATTTGTTAAAGAAAATTAATTTATAATTGAACTTTCCCTCTATGTGTGATTCCAAAACATTTAAGTTCATCGTAGCAACGTTTTACAAACGTAGGTTCCCAACGCTGTCCGTGATATAATTCGGCAATCAATTCAACTTCATGAGGATCCCGTATGTCTTGCAGTATATTCTAAACAATGCCTAACCATTTTTGCTGCGAAAATTTAAAATTAAATCAATTCCCAATTCCAATGATTCAATTCCAGTTTTTTTCCCTACTATGATTCTTGAATTATCGTCTCGTTCATGATCAACTTCCTTTTATGTTGCGAGAAAAAATCGAAGGAAGCTGTTCCAGGGTAATGCTTTATGAAGTTGATTTTTTAACGTTTCCCCTCTCAGCCAGTTAAATGCCTAGGTTCTCTGTGATCGTTTTGTTAAGATTCAAGTCGGTTAGTTCAGCGCTGGATAATATTGAAATGGTTGCTTTTATTTTTCTTTTACTCCCCTACCATGATGTGAAAAATTCTTCAGTGATTGAGCTAAAATGCCATTCCATGTTAATGGAATTATCGCATTAATTCCATTTCGTTTATTCATTTATCGACAGCTGTACGTGATTCAGCTAGTTTTTTTTCGTTTTTCATTCGAAAATTTTACATACTCTTGATCTGATGACGAAATTATTCGTCATTCATTGTTTTTTATTCGCACACACCCCACCTCTACTTTTTCTCCGTGGAAACATAAGTGAAAAATGTAACTGGTGCATTTATTTTCAATGATGTTCGCGATATAAAATGAAACATTTTTTATTCAATAAACGAATACGTTTATCATTCCAGATATGACCACAATCGAGACGAGATTCAAGTCGCAGGAACTTCATGATGAAATAAACTTCAAGATCGTATTAGGTTTTTTATACTGTGTTGTGAAATAGTGTCATAGACGATTCCTTAATAGTGCGTTGCAATAGTAATTTTGTTTGCATTTTATATTTCTCAAAGTTTTCCAATGACTGAGATTATTTCACACTCGAAGCGAAAGCCTATTCGCACTCTACTGCTAAATTGCGACACCCATAGTTTCAAACGCAATTGACTGGTATTTCGGAAAGCACTACTGCTGGTTTCAAAATGATATAACCGTGGACTTTGTTCGCGCTACTATGTGACTTTGGCTGTAGGAAAAAGTTTTAATCATATTCCGAAAACTTCATTTATGCGTTAATTACATCGAGCAAATTAATCGACTCCGATTTTAATTTTAATGGCTTTTAAGAAGATCAAATCGTGCAAATATTGGAATTATCTCACTGCGGAAATCATGACATTACACGATACGGATATCCCTAGCATTTCAGTTGGGGATATTCTTAGTCCTGAAATTGAAGGAACTTTACTAGGCGATTCTAATGCAATAAAGCATTGGAACTATATACGGCAATTTGAATTTTAACCTAAAAAAGTGTGCCGTGAAGAATTTCTGGAATAAGAGTTCCCTCCCGAACGTCTACTGTGTCAAAACTGCCGAAATAGGAGCTGTACACTCGATTAAATACTTGGGATTTACCCTCACTCACGGCCTTTTCTTTGTAAAACAGATATGGGGAATTTGTGGGCAAGCTAACAAAAAATTAGAATTTATTAGAAGAGTATTTGGGGAATGTGACGAAAAGGTTAAAGAGCAATGCTATCTTTCGCTAGTTTCGCCTCATTTAGAATATGATGACAGTATATGGGATCCTCATGAAGTTGGATTGTTTGACGGATTAGATCGCGTGCGTAGGAGTTATGTTTGTAAAATGTTATGATGAGCGTAGTTACGTATGTTAATTATCGGAGGAACTAAGTTGGGGATCACTCAGGGAACGAAGGATAAATCTTCACAATAATGAACAAATACATTGAGATGGATTCAGGCGTGATGTGGTGGACGTCGAACGTAATGCTACGATCAGTTATTCATGATGAACACATAGTTGCACTTTTCCCACTAGATTTGTAGTCTTTTCTATTGGAAAAGTGCTACCATTTGTTTATTATAATGTTGAAATTCCTCAGCATCACGCCGGAAACTACGCAGTTTGTTACAAATATACTTCATCAATGATATATATGAACGTATCTTTCGAGTTAGATCAAGATTAGGAGATCAAGTGTACGGCGGACTAATTTAAGATGTCATTTTTCCCGCGAACGAAAAGGGATCAGTTAAACTATATACGAAGGCGCCAGTGGAGGGGGAGGAGCAGTTTTCTTTCTTCAATCTAAGTAGCATAGTACGTTGCCATTCTTCTGATGTGTGTTTCATTCCCGTTTAGTTTCGAAGGGTCCGGGACACCCGACGTGTATTCTAGGATGATGCATGGCCGACGAGAAACGCTGCTTAAAGTAGTCATTAGCGCGCGATCAGAATTAATGAGCGCATTGTGCGCACAGGTCTCCTTCGAAGTGCAACCCGGGAGAAGAGTATCCGAATTGCAGCAATATTTCAGATTGAGCGCTTAGGTGCTCACTCGGGTGGATTTTTCGGCGAACGCTTCGATACCAAGTTGCGCCGGCGATGGTCCCACCTCGGGTAATCGATGGTGATTGTCGGGTGATGAGTACTTATTGCGAGTCGTGAGGGCGTTCGTTCCTCTCCCACTCCCTCTCGCCGCCGGGTGGGTCGGACCCCATTTATCGGCGTCGTGAGCCCTCTCTTTCTCTCTCGCAGGTGAGCGATCGGGGACTTGACAAAGCTCTCCCTTCGCCCCCCCCCCCTTCCCTCCCCTACCCTCCCCCCTCAGCTACGCCTCCGTTCCATCTTTCTCTCGTATGAGCTGCGACGGAATAATATCCGAGCGATCGCTCAGCATTTTCCTTCCCTCTCCCTCCCCAACCCAACACCCTGCATCAGTTTCAAATTCAGCCGGAAGAGGGAGTGGCGTGTCTCCCCCCCCTCCTAAAAAAATAGCGGTCTCCCCCGCCGTCTCCTCTATCTACGCCTCTTTTTTTTCATTCCATCCCCTCCAAGAACGCGGGGATAAATTTTTTCGGTTATTTCATTTCGATGCGAATTCAATTTACCTTAACATTTTTATAGCTTCCGAGGGCATATGGATCTGGTTCAGTCTCCAAAAACATACTGTTCCGCCATCCTCGTTTTCGCATTTTTTCCATATATCCATGCTCAGTGTTCCCTATTATTTCGAGCTCTTTAAGAATCCAACTTTTGCTGAAGAATAATAAGGACATCGAGTTCTAAGATTTAGGAAAAACAATTTATTTTTGGCAGGAAGATTTATCTTTATGGTTCCAAGTATTGGGGTATTTGATAATTTGTAAATATGATTGCATGAAAACAAATTGATCTGACGTGAGAATATCGTAGTTATTCTGCAAGTTTGCTCTGACTGACACTCCTTCTGGATTTCATTGCATTGGTGTTAATTTATGGGCTGATATCCAAGCTTGACAAAATGGAGCAATCCAGAATCAAACCAATACTTAGGTGACCTAACACCCCCGCCACACGCCCTTGCGGCGGCTTGCGGGGTATTATGTAGATGTAGATGTACTTCATTTGCAAATGATTTAATATCTGGTGTAATATTTTATTGTAGCCTTGTCAAGAGTATGAAAATGAATGTCACTATTGGAATAAAATTAAGGAGCGACATTCTCAGGCAATGGAGAAAACATTTTCTTGGCAAAAAAGTGTTGTTGGTATTGGGTGGAGTTCTTGAAGGAGAATATATTCGTATATTGGTCTCGCGGGCTTTTCCCTCCATACTTCTCTATTCGGCGAAATATTCATCAATCAAATGTGTGTGTGACGTGTAAAAATTGTGTTTATATGATTCAAGAAATAGATCAGCTCCCACTTTCTTGATTACTCACCTCCCCCACAAATATATATGAAAAATAATGTAAAGATATAATTATATGTGTGTATGTGTATGATACCTTTTGAATCTACTCATTAATCATCCGTAGATTTTGGCGGTTGCCGGTCGTGTTTACGTGTCGAATTGAATGAAAAATTATGAAAACTTGTAAAAACTACTTTTTTTTAATTAACCGTGCACCTCAATTTTGGGTGTATTACTTTCTGCAGGTCGTCTAGAAATTTTCAAAATGAATGGCTGGATGCTAATGCAGCTGGGCAGCCGGAATCTGCTTGTCGAGCGGCGCGCCGGTGCAATTGCTCCAGAAAGGTGTTCAATCTCAAGGAACACGGAGAAATTTTTGGTGTGACTTTGGCCTCGGAGGGGTGGAACTGAGCTGGAGGGTTTAAATTGGGGGGACTTGTCTCACAGGGGGTTTTTAATTGCCAAGAAACGTGATAATTTACCTTTAATACCACAAAATGAAGCTCCATGTTAAACTCATACGTAAATCAACATTTGAATGATCCCGAAGATATTGCTATAATTATCCCATCGGAAAACTGCTGTTAATTTCGCTTTGAATTAAAAAAACTTGTTGTTCTATTAAGATTTTTCATTCAGATACGTGCGGATGTAAATTTTAGATCGCATTATCTGAACCCAAACTGTTTAGCGGGACAGTGCAGTTCAGAGGAGTATAATTTAATGTGATGGCTTCGTGGGTAATATTCGTCCCTGGGTAATAGTCTTCCCAAGACTCTTTGGAGCGCCATTCCACTCGATTAGAACCAAGCTAAACTTACATCATTCCTACCTCCGGCTTTATCTTCGGCCACGCTCCGGCGTCGCCTCACTCATTTCCAAATGTTTAAACTACCGGGAGCTGGAAGCATGCCATTAAAAGCGTTGTTTTTGAAGCAGTTTTGTCGCCCCCCCCCCGCTTTCTCGCGGTCGCCGGCAGTTGGACGACCTCTAACCCCCGGAATATTCCACCCCCCATCATTGCCATCACCCACGAGGACAATCACTCCATTAAGGAAAGCAGCCCGCTAACAAATGAGCGTCTCCGCTGGTTGTGTGGATGAATGAAATGCATTGTGAGGCCGCTAGAGGGCTCCTCCGTTTTCCCTCGGCAAGCGCCTCCTGCTCGTCCCACCGCCTTCGCCCGTATCTCCCACCTCTCCCCTCCGTACTCAACGTCTCCCCCTGGGTAACCGAACTGCTACACTCTTCCTCTTCTCTCTCTCGCTCTCCGAGGTGAGGGCCATGTTTTGTAATTTACTGCCCGAGTTGATGGGGGCCCTCCAGCCCCCGGCTCCTTCCCGCTCCTCCCTCCCGACGACCCTCACGTTAATTGAGTCTCCCTCGGAAGGTTAGGAATCCGTCGAGAATGAGGATTGGAATCTGGGAGACTGTTGACCATGGCCCAAACCAACCTGCCCGTCGCTTCACCTCCTCCATCGCTCCTTCCGCCCTGTCCAGTTCCTCCACCCCCACGCCCTCTCCCTAGCCTTCGGCCAACTCCCTTCCTTCTCGAGAGGAGGGGGTAGGGGTGGAGGGACTGTTTTTCCTTTCATTTGTCACTTTCTTTCCCCTCGTCTCACCCACTCCCCAAACAGCTCTCCCTCATTCCCGTTTCTCTCCCTGTGTTTCCCTTCCATCTTCCCGGCGTTACCCAGCGACGCCTTCGCCTTCCCTGCTGATGGATGCGGGGGAAAGAGAGTGGGCCTGTGTGCTGAGAGAGATGGAGGGAGAGAACACACTTCCTACAGAACGGGTCTCGTTAGTATGGTATCTTTGGAGATCGGCAATTATTAGAGGTTAGCGTATCGCCGTACAACCTCATCCGTGGACGTTCATTTTAGCGCATGTTCTTGGAAAGAAGTTAACGATAGGGTTCGAACCAAAAATACCTCGCTCAGCGAAATTTAGCTGCCGCCGTCCTAATATCCACGGCAACAGTTCAGGGTTAGATAGATGCCCTTCATCTTCCCGTTTTCCGGAAATTCGTCAGTTTTCTAATAGTTAAGTCGACTGTTAGATTCCGTTTCTCGTTTTCCATAGTGTAGCGGTCCATAATGTCTTCTATCTTATTCATACAATATAATTTCATCCATGTTCTGTCCGCATGAATTTCGTCTGTGGCATTCGATACTTGGAGATATTCCCATCTCCCTTGATGCGTCACTTTTTAGATGGACAGATGAGAATTCAGTAAATGAAGGCACACAAAGTGCACGTAAAATATGAAGAGTAAATTACACTCGTCTCAGTAGAAATGCATTAACATAGGCCCTAAAAGGTAGACGGCATTTGTCTCTGGACGGCATCATAGAGGGAACTCACGAATTTGATCAGTAATTTGTTAATCCTCGTATTTTTTCTAATGCTAGAAAAATTGAACAAGTCTACAAAAAGTTAGTTTTTTTGAGAGTTTATACATCTACATGATACCTAATAAGCAACCACTAAGGTTGTAAGGCTCCCTGCAACGGGAGAGAAACGTTGAGCCAAAAATGTCTCTCACGCAGTCCAGCCCGAGAACTACCTCTGCAACCTCTAAGGTTGTTGGTAGGGAATGATTCAAGATGGCTGGCGCAATGCAAACTCGATATATTATAGGCATGCTACAAATTTATTTTCGAATTATTTGTCCTCAATGTCGAAGAAAATGATGACACCTCTCAGGTTTCGAAGCGGCGACCTCAGTAAGCAAGACATTTACGGGGCAGGGTAGTCTACTTTAGGTTGGCTTCCATTCTTTTCATTATGGAGATGACGGGAAAGACACTGGGAATTTAAAAAGGGCCGTTCCGACCAAGGGATTGGTAGAAGTTTCGTAAGTAGCACGCGATAACAATTGCGATTGTGAAATCGCAATTATCGTATGTCTTGGAGAGACGTTCCTAAGGCTTGCATCAACGTGATGTGCTGTAATGCAACTGCTTTCGTGCGTCTGGAGTAGCTCCCCTCATTATGTCATCCTCATTGTTTGATTCATTGCGATTCGTTTAAGTTTCTCGCAAGCTGCTGTAGAAGGTGTTCGGGGAGCGACGGCTGAGTCATGCCGTGGGGCTTTGGATATTTGCTCGGTCCCATCTTAACGGTTTTCCATGAGTTCCACTCCCCGTGAGTAGTTCGCCTTTATGGGGACATGGAACTGAAAAACTAACAACATTGTTACGCATGTTCATCCACGTCCTTCGTTCGCCGTTATGTCATTGTCTGCGATTAGTGCTCTTATCACCTTGGACACGGGTTTTCTTTAGGTCCTTGTTCCAGGTTGCCCCGGAAGAGGGTAGGCAACAGAAAAAGAACCCAGGCTGCCGTCACCGCAGCAAATTTCTCGACTCTCAATGGACGCGGCTGCTTCCTCTTTTGAAGTGGCATTCTGATGTAAATGCTTTCAGATCAGTTCCGCCCATATTTTGAGGCGCATCGGAAGGACCCCAAATCTGTGGAAAAACCGGAGTTCTTCCACTAGTCAGCGTCGGAACGCCGTTTCACAGCAGGTTTAAATTATGACCTTGTTTCAAACAATGAGTTTAAAAATCCACATCCGAAACCACGGCCCGTAAATTCAGAATGGAGGTAGTACACCCAAGAATCTAATCGTGTTCAATTTCTCCATATTTTTTCCATTTGCCGTTGATGTCATGTCGTTCGTTCTGTGCTTTCAGGTTAGGAGATTACTTGCTGAATTATTACTCGCATTTCATGGGCAAGCGTCATTTTTCCCCGGCGAAATTTTATTTGCGATAGAATGGGTTTGTTTCGCAGAATAGATTCATCAATGTCTACACTTAACGTGACTCTAGTGAGGAAACTCCTACATCGTCTTATTTATTGGAAAACACGGTGGGATAATAATTTCGCAATCAAGAAGAAAACAAATATAAATTGCAATCACGAGAAATGAATCTACGAAGGGAGATTAATGTGTAAGATAAAATGAAACTTTTAATTTACTTTGTCCATGTGTATTTTAATTTTTTAATCGTTTATATGCTCGTGAGCACAATGCGGTGCAATTATCCGCAGTTCCCCGCAGGCACGTATCTGGGATTGCATTCTTTGGAGAGTGGGGGGAGGATCGCATTCTTTGGTTTTCACAAGAGGGAGGCATACGCCATTGAACAGTTGTCGTGAGCAAAACAACTCATATCTTTCGTGAATTGCGCTCCCAAACAAAGAATCATAAGATAAAGTCTACGCCCTTGACATGACTGGTTCTACTGACTGTGTATCTATGTCTGCACAATCTGCATCGAATCTGTCATAAAAAGAGGATACCCACAGCTGCAGAAGGACGATTCAAAGTACCTATAACAATACAAAGATAGCATTGAATAGCTATTATGAAACTATGGCTATTATTTTCTGAAATTGCAAAATAAATTTTGCAATCTCAGAAAAAAATAATTAGGAACTGATAAGCTGAACCAGGATGTCCCCTGCCACCAATGTTTCTTTAACCCATACGTTCTGATATATACATCTACACAACACCCCGTAGTCCGTACCACTTGGATACAAATATGGGTACACACGTGCAAATAAATATTTATTTACTCATGTATATAAAAGCCGTACACATACTGGTACATGTCTTTATACATATCTCTCATTGATGGTTATATATCTCTCTTATTATATCATATATACATTCATTGATGGCATCAAAAAGTAAATGAAAACAAGGAGTTGAGAAATGATTTAAAATTGTCTAAGGTTTCTTTTTTGAACGCGTTAATTTTTGCAGGCGATGTACTAAGCAATTATTCCGAGCATTTTTGGGAAATTACATCCGGCTATAACAAGGAAAATTACTCTAACAACCAATTGCATAAATGACCAGATTATACGTGAAACGGCTTAAAGGATCCTGGAAAATAGAGCGAGGAAGAAAACTGAGCGTAAATTTCATAAGAAAGGCAGCCTTTGTTCTAAGGAAACGTAATAGTAATAATGACAAAGACGGATGAAAGAAGATTATTATAAAGGAGATGCGATTTTTGAGACAACTAAATGGATGCACACGATTAGATAAAATCAAAATTGAAGTTATTCTAGAAGAACTTAATATTTACATCAATGAAGGAGTATGGGAATATCAATAAATTTGTGAGAGCCATGTGAAACGGATGTACGAATCTCGCCTACCGAAACAAATTCTGGATTATAAGCCAGGAGGAAGACTGCTAATAGGTGGGCCAAGGAAGAGATGGTGGAAGACAGAAATGGCAGAGAGAGGAGTGAAGATGCTGAAGCAGAATTCAGGGAAAGGTCTCTTGGTTCGTTGAGAATCGTTTTGAACGAACAGAAATCCGTATATCATGATTGAATGGTCTGGTTGGGTGCCCCCGCAAGCACGTAAGTATGTCACACCCTCGACTTGAACAAAACAAGTGATTACACAAATCATGTGATTTGAACGCCGAGGGTGTAATTTTAGTCACGCGCTGCGTTGTTATTCGTTTGAGGAACCCTTAATCCCTCGCACAACTCGCGGCAATAACTGTGGGAATCATCACGTTCGACAGTTTCCCCTTAACTTTCCGAGAATTAAACTGTGAGGAACACCGTCGGTCACCATTTACACAAATTAGCAATGGCTGGTGGGAGAGTGACCTAACACCCCCTGCCGCACGCCCCCATGTGTGGGGACTCTTGCTGGATAAGATGTATAGTTAGCTGCAGAGTGGCGCGTGCCACTTCCACCCGCGCCTGTCGTCGGATCCAGCCGCTGCATCCGGCGGGACCGGTACGTGTGGGGCGATTCCCGCGTGAAACCCTCTCTTTCCCTCTCCGCCCACCCACCCACCCACGCAACCTCTTCAGCCCCCCTCCCCCTCCTTCGGGGTACCGTCGGCAAAGAGACGAATAGCCTCCCCTCGGCGCCCTCCCCTCCCTCTCCCGTCCCCCTGAATCCAACACCCGAGAGGGTCTCGCGAACTTCGAGCTCTCCCTCCCCCCGAAACATGCCCCCCTCCCCGCCATCTCTTTCTCCTTCTCAGATCTTCCCATTCCTCATCCCGCCTCTCCCCACCCTCCCCCTCGAGCCAACCGCCCGCCCACTCTCTCCAGCCCCCCTCGGCTGAAGCCCTCTCTCTCCCCGGCCATTAATAACCAAGAAAGCGGCGCACTCTTCAAGGAGATCGTGGGAAGTGGCGACACCTGGCGTCTTAGCCCCCTCCCCCTCCCTCCCTTTTCTTCCCACCGCCTTTTCCCTTCTCTGCACTTTTCCCCCATTCTCGTCTTTCCCACCCCCCCTCCACCCAGTTGTTCGCTCCCATTCACTCTGCTTCTTCCCTCTCTTCGCCCCTCCCTTTTCGTTCTCCTCACCAAATCTTTTCCCCGGCTTATGCGTAGTGTATCGCATTATTATTACTATTATGATTCTCGTATTTATGGACCCTCCGTCCACTCCACTCTTCATCCCTTTGATCTTTTTTCCTCCCCCCGTTCCCTCTCATTCGAGCATTCGCCCCGGTCTCCCTCTCTCGTGTTTTTAGGGTGTAGGCTGACTAACACCTTTTCAAGCGAAGTGCCATTTGTATTTTGGCATTCGATTTCGCGAAGTTCGCCCTTGTTTTGTTAAATTTTACGCGTTGCGGGTGTTTTTTTATGACTCCCCGAACGAAGTTACAAGAGTGAATCTACATCTACATCATACCCCGCAAGCCTCCGCAAAGGCGTGTGGCGGGGGGTGTTAGGTTACACCCGTAAAAAGGAGCAAAACCACTTGCAAAAACAACACATGTCGTGCAAAACTATATCCACAGTGGCTATATGGCCACACGCACAGTGGAGTAAAGCGAAGCCCTGAGGGCCATCGTTTCCCTCCATAAGCCGGAGGCTCTACGGTAGCCCAACTAAAGTAGCGTCAGCATAGGCCAAGGATTCGTAGTGTCCCGCATGAGTCATCCCTGGCGCCTAAAATTAATTAATCTTTTAATGTCATCCCGATAGGTGCGTGGAATACAGGAAATGATTTTTAATTCAGTTACTTCATGATTTAGAAATTAATTGTCGTCTCTTCCTCCGATCGTTTGTTCCTAATTCCTGTTTTTATTGTCCATGATTCTAATTGTGTCGATATCCGTACCTTCGACTGCGTAGTAGCCTAGAGGGGCGAGGCAGTGGGAATATCACAACTTATTGGCGAATAGTTAGGGTATACATCTACTATGTATATACGTCTACTATGGATATACGTCTACTATGGATATACGTCTACTAGATTTACATCTGGTTGTTTGAATCCACCATGCTGTTACTTGCCGGGAGTACATAACAGTTGTGAATAATGACCGATTGTTCTAATGGCTGGTGAAGTAACACCCCCTTCCATGCGTCGTTGTAGATGCAGGGTTAGGTGTCGATGTGGCTAGACAAAGATTGGACTATATTCACTTGACTAAGGCTATTTTTCATATAAACAGTCAGTTTCAATAAAATAAGTTTACGTCTCGTTTTTTATTGCAACAATCTCGTGGAATATATGTGTTAACATAAATCAATAACACATATTTCACAAAACTCGACTGAAGGCTGGTGACCCTGCCACACGCCTCCTGGGCAGCTTTTTGAGAGTACTGTGTAGATGTAGAGACTTAGGTTTGATTGAAGATAAACATCGTTACAATTTCAGGGAAACCTAGGTAATGTTAGATAAAAGTTAAGGTTTTAAAATCAGCTTTAAGCAATTCCACATTTTCTTCGAAAACTGTCAACTTAATGAGTGAAAAATCATGGACGACAGCTTTATCTTAAAATTCATTAGAAACGAAGTCGAATTGCCGATGCGTGTCAGCGTAATATCGACAGTCCCCCCCTCGATTATTCCGTAATTTTTTCCCCGTCGAAAAAATTTCCACCGTTCTCTCGCGCCCTTCAGCCGTTCCATTCGATTGGCGCACTCCCTCCTCCTCCCCCTCCCCCACCTGCCGAAGGGGGTTGATCAACCCCCTCCCCTTCTCCTGCATTTCGTATCCCATGAATCACTATCGCGTGTCTTCCCTCGGATGGCCGCGAGCGGTCGTCGTTGGTCCCTCATTTTTCTCTTTTCGTAGTCTCCCATCCTTCCTCCCTCTCTCCTGCGTATCCATCTCCAGGAATTTAAATGGAAGAAGATATTGCGGAGACTTCGTCATCAACGGAGTGCGTCTCTCTCTCTCTCACCCTTAACAGTTTTCCATCCCTCCGGAGATGAATGATGAGATACATTCTTGAGGCCATTCGGAGAAAATGTTCGAGACCATCGAACGTGTTGAGTGTTAGTAAGGTAGTTTAATCATCTCCCGGGTGGGTCCATGCAACTGGGATGAGAGGAGGAGGAAAATTTATCCCCACTCATGCCCACCCACACCTGCGGGAAATAGTAATAAATGCCTGCGAAGCCTCTCTCCTGCCGTGATTTACCGCTCGGTGATGGGGGCATCGAACAGTCAGGCCCACGTTCAATTTTTTGGGAGCCTACCGAGAGTACTTGTTAACTTGAGAGTAATGAATGAACGTTAACTTGAGACTAATAAATGAACCCGTGCTTAAGTCGGGGCTGATCTCTTGCGGGCGGCCGTTTCGTCGGGTCTTTTTTAGCAAGTACGCTCATCTTTTTCAGGAGAGAAGTGGACTTTTTTTAAATCTGTCCGCGTCTCACGCGCGGATCCATCATCATCAACAGTCATCAATCCTAGGATTGGTTTGACTCATCTCCTCACTGGAATTCCGTATCTCTAATCTCTTCATGTGTTCACATTTCTTCCGTTTCATGTACTATGTCCATTACCCGTTTTGTAATGTATCGGTCGGTCATGGGGTAGAGTCCCTCACATGTGTAGTTCTTCATGATCGCTTTTTCTTCCTGGGTATTTTTTAAGTGGACTAAGATTGAAGAAACTAAGATATAAGAGTTCGGGTATACGAGAACCGTACCGTAGAACCGACAGATTTCAGATGTCATTTTTCCTATGAACGGTATGGGATCAGAAGAAACTCTGGCACAAGTGGGAATTATTAATTTTTCAAATTTTAAGTTTCCTGATATGCTGTCATTGTTTTTTACGTATAACCCTCATTTTACTGTTCTTCTTGTTTCTTAGCAGTTCGTTTCTCATGCGTCTAAATATTTTACATATGTATTCGAAACTAACTATTGAGCAAAAATAAATTTCGATCTAAAACTACATGTTACCCTGTAAATCCACCGCTAAGGTGTGTGATGGCATGGGGTGATTCAACACCAGGGATTAAACTTAAAAAATTAAGTTTCTATTAATTTTTTGTGTCAATGAATGTGTACTAAATTAATCTAATGTAGATAATGATCACTGCAGATACGTGCACGCTGATATTTTGTCGTGAAATACTTCTGTACACATGGTCGAGCTGTCAGTAACATTTTTGACCTGTATCATGCCTGATTGTGTGGTAGCGTGTTTAATCATTCTTTTCTGAAAACCCTAACTGTGTCATGCAGAATATCATGTTGCAATATGAACAACTGGAAAATACTTTCTGAAATTGTTCTTTCGCAGCTATAATTTGATGAAATACTTCGAAAGGTTCGCATTTTCACTGCAATCAAAATTTTAATATACCTAATTCCATCATGAGTTCTACACTTCGGGAAAGTATGTTCATTCTGTGCCATTGAATGTTTCCAAGTGGCTGAAGCTCTCAAGGAGGTAATTGCCGTTTTCACACGCCGTATTACCACTCATGACCTCTACTTTCGTATAATTCTCTCGGCGATTAACATATTTGGAGATGGACATCTATACGTAAAAGCTATTTAACTAAAACTCTTTTGTTATTTCGTACGTGATATTCAGTTCAATTGTCGCATAAATAAATATTATGAATGTATATCTGATGGTTCAGATCCTTAGCCTCTCGAGCATAAAGTGCAGTGATTCACATATTTGCTTGCTTCTGTACGCTTCGTCAATCGCATTCCGTCATTTGTTTGTGTTTTCATTCATGCCTTCTCCATGGGCAATAAATATTCATCGAGTGCCACGCTGTGCCATGTGCGGTACCAGAGGAAAAAGCTACATTTCATGTTCAGCACTAATTTTATTCGTCAGATTTTTGACTTTGCCTCATTGTCCCTCGAGGAAATCGTAGGGGACCTTCCAATGCACGCGTGTCCACCTGATTTTATTATGTGCAAGCTCCGTCGCTGTGCGGAGATCCTGTGAATATGCGGTGAAATGTACGAGCGTCACTATGATACAGCCTTTTCATACGGAAATTGGACGCAGGATTTAATTAAGTACTTCGGTGCTCTCTGCTCGGGAGATACGAAAATCCACGAGTCAACCTTGCTTCACTTTTAATGGTGCTGCTTAATTCAGCATAGTTGCGAATTTCTCACGTGTTGAAGGGGTATTCACGAAAAATGTACCTGCGAGAGTGGAAAAATCATGTGAAAGCAAATGGCCTAATCGTGGCACATGAAATTGCGAAGCTAATAAAAGGATTAATTATCTGTCGTCTTGGATTTCACTTCAGTAGATAATCTATCGGTGATATATTGATGTTCTGCATTGGTCGATCGATCCATGCATAACACACTTTTCCACGTATTCCAATGATTTTCACGAGGAGAACGTTCTTGGAGAATTTGCCGTTAAGTTCAAGTTCACACCGTACGCCTCTCGTGTAGGAACTGCGATGGGATAAAATTGCCTATAATTTTTTTCCGATTTCATTCTTTCGTCCTTCCTGCAAAAGTTTACTGAGGATTAAATTACCCAAAGGTATATGGGTTTCATGTTCAACGTTTGTTAAGACTGACAAGAATAAGTAGCCACATCAACGTTAATATTGGTCAGATTCCCCTCACCTTCTCTTCTTCTCTTCGTAAGTTCACATCTTTTGTTACTTTCTCGTACAACTGGTTCTGCGTATTGGTCGCAAATTTCTGCGGAAATGTGAAATGAGAGGTCTCACTTGAAAAGGCAGTGGAAAATTATTCTCCACGAGCCTTTGTGGCTGCTTGTGAAGTATTTTGTATAGTTATATGAATTACAGAACTCAAAAGTGATAATTAATACTGTCATAATTAAAGGCAGAGAAAATTTAATTAATTGGGTATTATTGATGACGAAAACTTGTTTTTTCCCATGCGTTCACTACATTGTGGGTGAAATGGAAGAAGGGACCATTTGGTCTCAATTTCGCCCAAATAAAGACCTCTATCTATCTATTGCGAAAACGATAATGACAACTCCAACTTCTCTGAAGATATTTCAAGTGATATGTGCTAGTATTAAAATTAGCAGCTTAAATACAATCCACAGGACAGCAAAAAGCCAGTATGAGTACCATACTGCCTTCTGGGAGCAAAATTGAGGTGAAAGAATTAATGATAGCAGAAAATGAAACGAAATTCAAGGCAGCTCTTTAATATCCATAGCCCGAAGGTATAAAAACAGTTTCAAATGAAGACTTAAATGTGATCACGGGCGTAACGTATATTAAATACGAAATATGGGACTTGGTTGAAATGGAAAGGCGAATTTTCTGTGAAGATAATTTCACCAGGATAAATTGAAGTTGAATAAGTTGATCGTCAATGAGATTAGATGGGAAAGATGGCAACAGAAATGGACCGACCCCGAGTCAAAAAGACGAAAGAATACCATTCAAATCTTAATGAAAGAATAAAAATAACTTTCCAAATGAATTGAAGCACAAGACATGTGGAATGTACTTGAAAATAATAAGGAAAAAATGAAAGTGAAAGAGTCTTCTGCGTTCTAAATCCGGATAACTCCATAATGATATGTATACTACGGTGCAACGACTCCGAAGAGGAAAGAAAGAACGTAAAGGCTTATACATTGGGATGTTACCCAACTGCGCTATAGGCATTGGGTAGAATATTGAGTGGACTAGGAATAGCAAAATGGCCTCCGAAGATTCCAGAGAGGAAAATGGAAATGGAGGATTCCACTCAAGATGGGAGATAACTTTAAAAAAAAGGATCCGGGAGAAATCTCTCCCTGTAGAGCAAGGAATGAAGACAATTCAAGAGCCGAAGAATAAAAAGAAAGAAATATGTTAAAATGTAAACTATTTAACTTCAGTCCATTTTTTCGTATGACGAAGGACTAATTTATTTGAGGAATTAACCCTTGTTTTGAATTAAGTGTTCCTCCAGCATGTTTAAAAATTTGTAAGTCATTTGAAATTTTTTAGTGACTATTGTTTTCCTTTTTCCCCTCCTCTCCCACATCCTCCCTTATCACTTAGCCTTCGCCATTGTGTTTGCACCCCCTGCCACACTCCTTTTTGGTGGATCGCTAGGTGTTTAGGAGAATTAAATGAACCAAATGGTCAAATAATTAAGTAAGTATTTATTAAAATCCAGTAAAATTGTTATTTAGGGTGAAAACATTTAAGAGATATGTTATCTTGCATTAGCATTTATAGAGTAAAATTAGTAAGGAACCTCACGTAGTAAAACTAATCTCACATATGATCCTCTTCCATTTTTATCTTGTATCCACTCGCTATAATGCCAACCAGCTGCCATTTCCGATGGTATTCCTTTTTTACACATTTAAGGGCGTCGAAATGTTTGGTACCCTTTCTAGAATTCTTTCATCGTCGTTATTTCGCCGATGAACCCATTCATCGCAGACTTCCTGTGATTGTAATACACTCCTTTCGTAATATCCCATAATTTTTTATCATAATATATCCATCGTTTCCATTTTCATTACTATTGTTTAAAGCGCCTTAAAGCTAAAAAAATTATGTTCCTAATTTGTTTTGACTTCTAATTACTTCTATTATCCACGCCTCTACCGTTCACACTGAAGAAGCTCTATGGTTAACTTAACACCCGACTTCGTGATTCAATTATCCTTTCCTCATGATCTCGTATATACCATAAACCAGACGAATGCTAAAGTATTCCATGTATTTAGGAATGCATGAAAACGTTAAAAGTGAATTTTTTATCGATGTTCGATTGATATTATTTATTCGGTTTTGCGTATTTATTAAAGTTCGTAAGGAATTTGCGTTGATTTTCCCACCCTCATTTTTGTTTTATTCTCCTTTTACGTATGGGAGAAAACTCATTATTTCGTCGATTATGAATAAGGAGTCCGACCGTTTGATCGATCGGCCGTGCCTATCAAATTGCTCAGCGTTTCGATATTGCTGTCTTTCACTCTCATCGCGTTCGCAAACGCGTCAGTCACAAAATCCCCTCTGCCAGTCCGTTCGGGTAGATGCATGCATGAAATTCCCCCCCCCCCTTCCCCACCCTCAACCCCCTCTTCCTTTCACGTCCCTCCGCCCCTCATCAAGAATTTCACCCGGGGCTCTTCCCATCGTTACACGGCTTCCAACCCTTCGCCTATGCATCTGCGTCGAGATCACTTCTCGTCCGCCGTGGTCCGGGATATCGCTTCAATTGCTCTCAAACCACCCGTACGGCATGCTCTCTTTCCCTCTCTATCTCTCTCCCAATATGTTGAGGGCGTACGGCGGCGGCTGCGCGGTTGAATGGCGGTCTCTTGTCTGGAACGAATGGGGCTGGGGATTCCCCTCCCGCGGTGCCTCCCCCCCTCCACGGAATTTGAAAACATTCCATGTTTAATTCAGTACTTGAGTGAATTTCAGAAACGCTGACGAACTTACGAAGGCGTGTACACTTGATATGGACTGCGCGTTTCCAATACCCCAGGGGAAGCGCCGATTTAGGATAAAAATTAGTTGTGGAAATAACTGGAAAATATAAACTGAACGGGTTGAAATATGAAGAAAATAATATTTATCGAGATAAAAATGTCATTAGCACGATATTTTTTCATGGCTGATTGGCGCTCGGACGAGGAGAGCTTTCAATTTAATGTTTTATCACAGTTTATCTTTCTACGGTTCTTTCAGTAGTAACACACGTCATTGTGTTTCTTAAGTGTCTGTTATTTTCGTAAATGTTTGTTTCAATTTCTCCATTTCTTCATGTTACCTGAAACGTTTCATGTTTCGGGGCAAGCTCACTAGTTTTTTTTTTTTTTTAACGATCGAGGGAGGTATCAATCAAGAACTTTTTGAAATCCTCCCCTTCGGAATGGAAATGTTGAATTCCAATTCGTACGACTCTTTCCAAGATTGATTGGCATTGCGTGAGTGTTTTCCACAAAAATCATTTCTCTCAAATCGGTAATCCGTATTTTTTTTATGTTCCCCGCTGGGTTGTGGGTTGTTCGTCAGGATTTATGACGTGGTTAAATTCTTTCCTGTTGAGGTTATACCATTATGATATACGATTGTAGTTCACGGGTAGTAATTGCGATACTGGCTTTTATTATTACTTGATATACAGGATTACTTGTGCAAAACATCAGTCTTCACGAGATTTTCACCATGCATGAGCATTTAACAGTAATTAAGCTCATTTATTCTTATGTTACATTCATTTTCTCCTTCATAGTGATTTTGGAATGAGGTCCTTGCATTGTTTTGCTCGGCTTTTATTTATCTCCTACTGGCATCCATCAGTTCCATGTTAAAAGATTTTTGCCTTCAGTTGCAGTCGAGAATTTCTAATATTCGGGGGTTATTCAATCATCGACCTCAAAGGTTAATTTTTGAAAAAAACTTGAAGAATAATTGGATCATTATTTTTCAAGACTTATGTTGTAATATCTTTCTTCTTGATATACAGTTTCGAATCTTGATTGGTTTACAAACTCCGCTCTCTTTCTATTTTCCTTCTTCCATTCCTTATGGCCCACATCATCATCTTTTTTTTATAATTACAGAAATATCTATTGGATTATAATTTCAGTTAAGTGTTAGGTAGCAGGTGAATTTTGTTTTGAACCTTAGCCATATTTGTGCATCGGTATATGTGACTCGTGGACAGTGTTTCTAGATATTGCTCTGAGTTCAAATACTGAAAGCTGAGGACATTATGCTTGTCAGTCCGGAAACCATAATCGATCGCGCTGAAAAAAGAGTTTGAAAGATACGATTGTAGGAATTGAAAGATACAATCACCTAATGATATATACATATATATATGTATATATATATGTATATATATATATATATATATATATATATATATATATATATATATAAATTTCATTGCCTCCCCTCCGGTGGATTGACATCTACTTTGTGCGTATGGATTCCGAATGAATGGTTTGGGTCACAAGTTTATGTCCATTAAAGATTAGTACATGGGGTCTTTTCTGACCACATCATCATGCGAATGTGCCAAAAATGTGATGGTTCATTGATAACACGTCTTTTGGGCAGTGAAACACCATTATTTATTTGATCAATTTGAGGCATCTACTTGAGAATAAAAATTTGGTTCTATCTTCTTCGTGTGGGGGCTCGTTTTTCGTCCTGTGGTAATTATTATGCATTTTTCATTTATTGGTTATTCTTTCGGCTATTGTAAGAAGTCTTTGTGCCGTTTCTCGTACCCTAAAAATAAATGAATGTCTAGTATCTCCCCAATATGTGTGTATAATATATTTTATGCTATCACTTCATTATGGTTCATTACTCGAACTATCAAATACTGATGAACTTGATTACTGATGGAAAAAAATGTGTTTTTCAATATAGTATTATAATCCCAATAGGTTTTGAGTAAATGGTTTCGCGTTCCCATTATATGATATTAATTTTTATAGAGGTAAGGCCAAGTCTTATTTTTCCGCGCATGAGATGCTCAAAGGTTAAAAAACACGTTAAATGGAAGAAAAAAGTATTCTTTTTTCATAACCGGCAGTACCAAAATATTGCCATTTTGAATGTTAGAAAAATAACATTTTGCAATCTAAATATAATCACTTTGGTCGTTGTTATTGACTTTCAGTGAGTTATAGTCACGTTCTGCTACATGCGATTAAAAACTCGGCCGCGTGCGGAATCGATGCGTATGGGGCATTTGTTTGGAAACTAAGAACTGCGCAAAAATATTAATACGTGGTTTTTCGTCTGGTTTTAATGCACGTAAGTTTTCCTCTGTTACCAGTATGGGAATAAATGATAGTTTTGTTTTTTTCTTTCATCCAGCACTAATGGACTCCTTGCATTGTCGTGTTTGATAAGTTCCAACAAGTAGGAATACCCAGTGTCCTGTTCCTCTCTCAAACTTATGTCTTATGCATATTTCGTCGTATCGCTACGGTGATGCGTCGTAATTTTGTCGTCGAGTTTTGAACAAAAGGAGAGAGGTTTCACTTCACTTTTCTTCTCTCCTCTCTCCTTTAATCTCTCTTTTATCGAAGATTTTAGAATGAATTCCCCTCAGAAAAATATCATTTTCATCCGTCCACCTGATTGGTGATTAAAATTAATATTAATTGTCCGAGTGGACAACCCCATAATGCCATTAGCATATAAAACGACAGTGCCATAAATTTATTCGCTCGAATTTTCCTCTCCGACGTGGTACCATGACTTGAGAAATGAGAAATCCATTCACTTGATGGTTACATTCTTTTTTCCCTTGTCTATGCAATGCCAAGTGCGTCTTCGTTTCGTGCCGTCGTCCTCGGAGGCAGGCACCGGTGGGTTTATTCTAAAAGCAACACGAAACGTTGCATGCCTTGATTCATACATATATATATATATATATATATATATACGTAAATATATACCTATATCAATGACGTGACGTGAGATATACAACGCAATTCCGCAGGAAGAAAACGACCGCGTGATAAATGAAATGCATCATCTCCGGTTCGAAAATTTTACTGTGGTGATAAAATATTGGAACTGGAATTTTGTTGACGTGATCAAGTTGTTAACGATTCTGCGACCTGGGGAGTTACGTGCCCGGATGGAATAATGAGTGCACTTCCATTAGGAGGCGTGTGTGAGGTAGATAAACATAAAAGTTCACTCGCTTTGTTTAGGAATCCTCGGTCTGCCATTGCGAGAGTACAGGATATTCTATAAATCAAGTGCTATGGCGCAGTGTTCCATGAAATCGATCGTTCCCTGAAATTAATTTTAGTCTGTCTCCTTTTTTACTTCGTATTCCCTCAAAGGAAGCTTAACACTGGGAATTGCGGGGCGAGTTTACATTACAGTGTTGCTATTCGTCTACGCATGACTTCACATTTCGCAGGGTAACTAATATAGTTCCTAGTCAAGTTATTTAAATTTTGACTATGTACGAAATACTTTTCGAGGTATTTCACGAAGTACTTGTCGAAGTATTTCTTATGTCACTCGTACATTAGTTGATTTCAAATTTTTCGCGAACTGCCTACAATAAGGTCAGAGGCTGCTGAACCTTAACTCTTGAATGCTTTCGTATGACAAAGCTACCCTCAGATGGCTGTCGCTTTCTCTTTATCAGAAAATATCCAAAAATCATAAAATTTGGTAAATTATAGAACGATTGCCATACTACTGCTATTTTTGTCGGTATTTGTGTCGTTGAAGCTGTAAAGAAAAAAATAGTGTAGTTTTATTTTAGTGTTAGCTTGGATGTTTTGTCGTCGTTGAAGAAAATGTTTAATATCTGAATAAACGCAATTTAAAAACGAACATTTGCAACAGCTATCAATTATCTCAGTGATTAAATGTAGTCGCTAATGAAGGGCATGTTTTAAATTACAATTTTGGATGAAGTATTTTGAATTAAGTAAGTTGGAATCTCGTTTCAACCAACCAACCAACCATGTAAATCTTTTGATTAGCAATCATTTTGCGCGTCATGGCTTTGAATACTTGGTTCCCTGCTTCTACGACATCGAGGAGATTTTGCGATTTCAAAATAAACCTTTTTCTTTGAAAAATGACTATCAGCATCATGTTTTAGGAGCATGTTATGGAGGCAGGTCAAGTATTTTGATCTACAATCATACATTTTGAATTTTCGACCTATAAGCGACAGTATTTGACTAGGTCGTAGACTCGAGTAGGAAGATTGCTTAATTCGATTAACCACCGAGTGTCGCCACAATAATTGAAACATTTGGAGTAGCGTAGGAATAGTTAAAAATATTCCCTTGGAGTATGATGGCCACTCCTCTTGTTGCATGTTTTAATTTACGGCAATAGGACGTCTCTATAATGTGGAAATAGTTCTTCAGGTCGCGAGTGGAGAAATTCCTCTCGCTCCCTCGGCTGAGGAGGAGTGGGCCAGAGAGAGAGAGACACGGAAGCGCTTCTTCGACTCCACACATTCCCTCAGTCGGAAAGACAATCCCACCGACGTATTCGTCTCCTCACTTGACGTGAAATTTGAAGGGAAGAAGAAAATTCTGCAGAACAGGGAAAAGCGAAAAGCGTCGTCGGGAAGGGGGGTTGACGAGGCTGAGAAAGGTGAGTGGCAGCGGCTGCTAGAGCTATGCGCGCATAAAGAGAGGGGCCGGGAAGAGGAGAAGGGTGAGTTGGGCGTGAAAGGCCGACGGACGTGTGAGAGACTTGAGGGTGGAATTCCCAGGGGGGAGAGTGTGGTGGGGGGAGGGGCGAGGGGGTGGGGATTGACGGAAGAAGGATTCTGTGCGTCGGGGGCGGGGGTTGGAAGGGGGAGGGGGGACGTGGCGGTAGTGGCGGGCTCCTCAAAAGGGGTTTTGGCGGAATTGCGTCGAGACTGGGAGGGCGAGGCGGGGTTGTTAACGGGACTTGGGTCGGTCGGGGACTTGTGTGTGATGCGTAGGATGAGTAGTAGTAAGGAGGGTATGTGGAGGAGTTGGGAGATTGCGGGGGGGAGGAAGGGGGAAGAGTCGTGGAGGGCGTTCCCGTGGATGAGGCGGAGACGTGTAGATGACTTCGGCAAGTGTCGCTCCGAGATGCGAATCTTGCGAGGGCAGTTTTTTTTATTGCTGAATGGAATGGTTCCTCTCTTCCTCCTCCCCAACCTCTCTTTTTTCTCACCCTCCCACCCACAATCCTCTTTCCGCACCCACTCCCGTCTTCATCCGCTGACTCTCTCGCAACTCCCAGGTCTCTCGCCATTCGGTCCCTCTCTTGCTCCTCTGTATCCCAACAACCCTAACTCTCTCTCTCCTCCCCCCTCTCCCCTCGCCCACCACCCTTCTTTCCCTCCTTAACCGCCTCCTCTCTTGCACCCTTCTTCCTTCAAGGATGAATGAAGATCAACGTGACTTGTATTCGGAGAATTCCTCGCGGGGAAAGAGGGAAACTTAATGCTTGTATGCCCATGTTCGTCCGATCTATCCCCATGCCCTTCCCATTTGCATCTAAATCTCCCCCTTCCTGTCGAAAGAGTAAAGACGACTATCCTGCTACTCTTGCATTTTCGTTCCAGGCTTTCCACTCAAACCTTTTAATTCTGAATTTTACCTCGCATGCAGTCTTTTTATATAAAGGGTTCTGTCACCGTTATCGTGAAATGCTGTGATTAATGGCAATTAGAACTGAAACTAGATGTATATCGTGCCCTCGGAACTGGCTGTGGGAGCTGTCCCAGGGGATGTGTGCACGCCAGACGTTTTTGCTATCCAATTCTGGATAAACGTGAATCGTTCATACCAATAATTGCAGATGGCAAAAAGAATTGTTTTACATGTAGATTATAGTTATTTGAGTAAATGGAATTTGATTTTATGGTTAACTCCACAATCTTATATGTTTCTAATGTTCGCAGTCTCGCTTTATTCCTTCGTGCATGGAGGGACTCCCTTTCTATATTTTTATGTTCATTTATATGTCCATTGATTCATCTGTATTGAATATTTAGCCCTACAACGCTAACGCTCTTTTTTTCGCCCTATTCTGGAAACGTGGGATGACAATTTTCAAAAATTCGTATCTCACACCCATTATGACTATGAGAGTCCTATGGAGTCTCATTTTTTTCGTTTTTTAATGTGGAATCACGTGACACATTAATTGACGTGAATTGTGGTAAATGTCTCGAGTCGCAAACGTAAGCCCTTTTCGTTTGGCGCGAGATTTCAAACCGCTGTGGGGTGTTTTTTCACCCCCTTACCGTTCTCGGATTATTGAAGGTGTAGATTTGTTCGAAAACAGTCCATGGAAGTGTTGCATTCAACTAAGAAGTATATAATATACAAATCTTCCAAATAGCAACTGTGTGAATGCTAATCGCAAATTAAGATATGCTGAAAGCTGATACGTAAGAAGCTATTGAATATTATGAAAATGTTGCCTTCTTTTTCTCGTTAAATCTCATTTAAAGGGCCTGTATACATTTAGACTACTAGTACGGTATGGTTGAGAAAATTATCACTTCTGATGTTATGAAAAGCCTCTGCAGGCCTGCAAAATTCGTTAAAAATTGTTGTGATGCTTTAAAATATTGTTTCTACTATGTGATTAGTGTGATTACGATCCAGAAAGGAAAAAATAATACCGGATTTAACTTTAATCTAGTATTGAAAAAGAATGGAGAGGTTGAGTTCACGTCACCGCAGAAACGAGAAGTTCCCGTAGCGACGCCATTGTTCGTGCCATCGCAGTGACGTGAGTTTTGATCCTCATCCGGCTATGGTTTATTACTCTGTCCGTATAGTCCCTCTCACACGAGCGCAAAGAATGTCCTGAGATACATCGGACCGGATCAGAATGTACCCATCCAAGTACCCCTATGTATTTTTATTTCGGCGTAATGATTAAATAAGTACCCGAGTGCAGTGTCGTTACTTTTATTATCACGAGGGCAACCCTCCTCGCTGTCACCGAGACCCCTTTTTTTTCAGAAGAGAACCCACCTGCCCCCGTTTTTGACCCAAGGGGTCATTGCTCCTCTCCTCCGGAGCTGCCACGCCACGCTCCCGCTGTGAGTGGATCATTGAAGAATGTAATAATTTCTCTCGAGTGTCCTCTCGGAATTGAGAGCTGATTGGGGATGGAGAGGGGTGTGGGGGAGCGAGGGTGTTTGGGGGGAGAGGGAGAATGGAGAGAGGGTGGGCGAAGAGGAAGAGGGTCGGCGACGAGGACCTCGACGCTTATCCATTTGGACCCCGGTCGTAAAGTTCCCCCCCCTCTCGCAACTCTCTCCCACGCCCCCTCCCACGGTACTACTCATTGAAGCCATCCAGGACGTCGCCTCCCTTTCCTACCTCCTCTCTTCTCCCTTCTAACCAGTCCTCTTCCTCCTCCTGGTTCTCTCTCTCTCTCTCTCTGCATAACCTGCTGGTATATTCGTTGATAAGGAGGAAAGGGGGTGAAATGCCTTGGTAGCTATTTGGCAACCGTAAACAAAAGATATATAACAGGGTCGCTCTCGTTTAGGCCCACGAGGACTGCGCTTCGCGCTTAGCCCACCGCCCTCTCCCTCCCTCCAACCGCTGGCTGTGTACTCTCCCGTTCTCTCCCCTTCCTTTCCCTCCCCCTCACCCTGGAAATTTCAATATCTCTCTCCTCTCACAATGCACCCCCAGCATATTCCGTGCTCCCTTTATTCTCCCTCTCCCTTTCTAGTTTACCGTCGACATCTTTTTATCTAACTCTCTCATTCTCCCACTCCCCTCTCCCATCGCCCTCAAGCACGTCTCAAGAATTTCCTCCGTAATGGCACGTTTAACAACGTCTGGGTTTGTCTGTGATATATCTGCTCCTTCCTTCTCTTCTGCCCTACCTATTCATTCGATTTTTCCCCTGTGTTGATGGCTCTTACATATTTGTTCTTATTTTTATAAACCTCTCTTTATTCGAGTGAAATAAACAAGCAGCTGTGAGGGCTTTCAAGAGAATTTGATGTCCGACTCCCCTCCCGCCGTTCCTTACCTTGTTGGTGATAGGTCAGAGTTCAAATAAAGAATAATTCAAGAGGCTGGAACATTCGGTAATTATTTCAACCGTTGTCAAAACTTGCTGGATCAAAGGAAAATTTAGTCAGTACTCATTTCCTCGTTGCAATCTCAACTGATCTACATTTTCAGGACTCAGCTTAGCTGGAGAGTCTTCTGTTGTAATGTGTCTCCAGAGGAATTGCATGATAACTTATTTCATTTTACCCGGTGTAGGAGAATTTTCTACAGAAGAAGGTATACCTTATCGTGTATATTTTGATTTATCATTTTGTTGTGTAGACTAAATAATTTTCAAAGAAGCATTCATCTGTATCTGTCTCTTCCTCTCCTTCAATTAGGATGATCAGGAACAGTGATGTATTGAATATTCTATAACGTGCACCTTAATTAATTTTATCAAAAGTATCTCACATTCGATGGGAATAAATCGAAGAAATGGAGGAAACACATAAAGTGAGTACGAGTTACTAAACGTTGAGAAGTTACTTTTTCCCATTGCCCACCCCTTCCTTACTCTTCTGCGACGACCTGAGAGGTAAAGTGCATACATAGATGTACTTAAATATTGTCTTTTCACGTTAACATCCAATTACCCGTTGCTTTGATGTTACCACATGTTTTCGTATCATGGATTAAAACAATAAATTTATTTCGGAAAAATTATTTTTGTCTCGATGGGCAAATGAAATCGTCATGTTAAATACAATGTATAATGTCTTAATTTAAAACCACTCGCATCCCACGTAAAGAAAACGATTTTTTTCAGTGGCATTAATATATCCTCCTCATCTCAGTGAATTTTACTTTCCTTTCTCTTTCTCTCCCTTATTCTCCCATATCCCCTCCCCAACCCACCTGGAGCTTGTACCCCCGTGCCACTCACCTTTTTGGTGGATCATGGGGTATTTATGGAGATGTATCCGCGTATTTAAAAAATACTTGCTCCTTCGAAACTTGGAGGTGGGAACTATTGATGGACGGGAAACGTTTACCACACATGGTACAAAGTTCACTCGACGGTGTTGGTGATGCTAATTCATTGAAACACGGGTCGGGGTTCGACTTTTTAACTGGGGTATGTAATAGTTTTACATCGATCATTGAATGGAAATATCCATTTCCGTTCGCTGTCATGCGTACCCACCCACATTCGTATATCGAATTACTCTCTCTCTCTCGGACATTTTTCCTCGTCCTTGCAAGGATATAACCGGCATCGAAGAATTTGAAATTACAGCGAACGAAATTGTATCTGCGAAGCTCCGAGCGATCGGAGGCGACACATTTGAGTCGTCCAAAGGAACGAATGAATTGTTCTAAAGGGTCTGCCTATATCCTCTCCTGCTCCCTTTGAGTGAGCACCTCCCTTCCCTTCTCTCCTCAAAGCAGTGCCATGGATTCCACTTTATTTGCGCAGGCGAGATGACGGCGACAATGGATGCTAAGCGACGGACATAACAACAGCTCTTTTCTAATCCCTCCCCTCCCTTCCCTCTCTGCATATACTCAACTCTTCACCCTGACTTTCCTCCTCCCCTTTCTTTTTAGACCCCCCCCTTTCTCCTCGTCTTTTGTTTTGCTTCGCACGGCTCTCCGACCTCTTAGCGCGGCGCTCTCCATTCTCCCCAGTGCCCCCCGCCTCATGGTTTTCAAATCCCTCTCGCCACTTTGCTTTTATCCATCCTTCCTTCCTCCTCCCTTCGGTCCGTCCGTCAGTTTCCCAGCTCCCCTTTCTCTCTCTCCCTCCTCCTTTTAGCTCTTCGCGCATCGCCAACCCTTTCGTCCCCTCTGATCTTTATGTGTGCTGCCACGAGACTTGGAAGCGACATATGATGACGTGAATTAATTTCATTCGACTTTTCCTCGACCAAGAGCCACGAAATACGTCCTGGGACTGCGAACTTTATCCCTCTGAATGATCAGAAAACGAACTGCGGGAATGGTACTGGCAGTTTGTCTTTCTCTTTTAACCCTGAGTTCCCCTTGGGATTCCGACAGATTGGCGTCGTTTCCTCACATGCCCCGGGCAGATGGGGGGAGGGGCGAGTCGTAGAATTTACATTCGCCCGTCGTTATTTTCTCCCGGCGCTAAGTTTTCTTTCCATTGACGCATAAGAATAGCAACGCTAGTTACTCTTCCCTGTGTGCATCATTCCGCAACTACATCTATGTCTACGCCGTACCCTGCTAGCTGCTAAGGCGTGTAGCAGGAGATGTTAAGTCAACAGGTTAATTTAACCAATTGGATGTGCTCGATGGTAGTGGTTCGCAGCTAGGTTTTTTGAAGTTTATCTTCGTTTTTGTTGTGATGGCGAATCGTTGATACATGTACATAGTGACTTGCTATCACCACGATGATTGTGCGTAAGGACGAGTTATGGGTGACCAAAAAGTATAGGCCCTGTATTAAACTGAAGTGGGGAATGAAAGAGAAACAGCCGTTACCTTTGGCAAGGAGGTAAAAAATATTAGTAAATTATTAAAAATGTAAGCCATAATTAAAAAGGATCTTATTATGTTCATGATCTTGTCCATCGGAGTTGTAGCTATCACGGCTTCGTCGAAAGAAAAGACATCATTAATCAAGTTTTGTTTTGGACTCTAATCAAAATCGTTACTTAGTTTTATTAAGCATCATTAAAAATGTAGGCTCTGTATATAAGTAATAACCAAGGTAAGTTATTAGATTAATGAAAGTTGGTGACCTAATATCCCCTGCCAAACGCCTCCTTGGCGGCTTGTAGTGCATGACGTAGATGTTGACAGAGTAGAATTTGAAATACGATTTTGGAATTTTTGTAATTTGTGTGCCTTCCGTGAAGGAATAGTTGGCCATCATCTAGAGAAAAATATACTTGACTGGAATATCGTTAAGTACATAACTCTTATTTAGTAATGGAAGTTTATTTTGTTGCATTTTTTTGATAATATCATCCCTTCCTTCTTTATGACTGCTGAGGTTTTGGTGCTTAGGAAGAAATGCCTTTGACGCAATGTTTAACTTGTTTACACCCAATGGTGAAACGGATTCAATCAATCAGGTGGGATTTTTTTCGTGCTTAACTCAGGGAAAAAGGAAGTTGAGTCGCGTAATAAATATAAAAATCACATGAAAAATGAATGCTGATCTGTGCAATATCATGGTGAATATCCAACTATTACTGAATCGATAGATATATTAATCGTATCACTTTCCAGATTACTTCCACATCGCAGACAACTGCGTAAAAAAATTTTTGTTTCGCGCTCTGTGAGACGTCCAGATCTTTTCTATTTGTCCCCATTAGGGTACCCTGCCAGCTACCGCTATGGTGTGTGGCAGGAGGTGATGACACACCAGGTATGCCACATTAAAATTAATTCATTCTTAAATTTTAGTTTTGATACGCAAATGTTAATGCAAATAATATAGAGCGTGATAACTACAGGTACATGCACTACCGTATCTAAGTGAAATATGCTTCTCTACGCTTACGAAAAGGACTGTTAGTGACAAGGCTAGATAAGATAGTGGAAGCATATTCGGCTACTTACAATGAAAAAAGGGAAATACCTTTTATTCTCCAGCGCGGTCTGATGCAGTTATTCTGATCCTTTATTTTTCGTGGGAAAAATTGCATCTTAAATCTATCCGTTCTACACTTGATTTCTCCAATTTCATTGCTAGGATCTCTCCGACCGCATTACGTTAGGGTTAAAAATACATTTTTAACATAATAGCTATTACGAAAAACAATAGTTGATGTGACAGGTTCGTCTACCTGTCACTCCCTCCAAGCAGACTGTACTCGAAAAGCGTACTCATCTCCAATGCTGTTTCCTTGTCTCTCTTCCTCTTTCCCTAAGTCGTTCCCTCCTTCGACAAGTGTTATAACTTTCTACGGTGGTTTCCTTCCGATGCTAGCCAGCTTGATCCTCAGGAAGTTTCATTTCCTTCCTTCCACCCGCATCCACATTCTCTCCTCTTCCGTTTCGTTTTGCACTCATCTCATCCTTTTTTCCCCATTCTTTCCCTACCACCGTTCTCCTCCATTGTCTTCCTCTTATCTTTCTTTTTCCCTGGCACTCCCACGAGTTGTACGCGTCTCGCACGTCGGGACGCTTAAGATCCTCGGGAAGCTGAGCGGGGGCAAATTTCAAGACTTGTTCAACCTTTTTCATAAAAATGATTCCATGTCCAAGATACGTGTACTGCTCAAGTGCCTTTTTGGGCCGCATAAACTTGGGTGCTTAGTTGTTCCAGCATGACAAGTGCACTCCTCCTTTCAGGAACAAGTTTTGTATCTTAAATGAGGGGAGCGAGATTTTTATTCATTTGAATATAACATGCTTTGTTTAATGAAGACAATATTTCAATTTAAAACTGCCACCCCTGTAATTCCTACGCCAAGAGGATAATAATTCCCTTTCGTGATTAAATCACTACAGACATACATTCGGTACATAATTTACCTCGTTAAAATCTGACTTAAAAAATTAAAGTATCGAGTTCTAGTCGTATATTTTTTGAACTTTTGAAAACCGCAGTTGTCTGGCTCCCTCGCTACATTCACTGTGATTTTAAACAAGATTTAATCAAGGCGCAGCCGTATTTGTTTTTGAGGCTACGTCTTTTATTCTTGTGTAATGTTCTTCGCAAAGTGGCCCTTATAAAGTGGATTCATAGTACCTACGTACATTTACGTTCCTTCTCTCCATTTCTTCCCTTCCTTCCTCACCGTTTTCTATCCTTTATACCCTCGTTCTTACTCCTTCTCACTCCCCATTACGTCTCCGTCTCCCTTCTTTTTGCCCTCCCCAGGTACATTCCCGGAGGCTCCATCGACCTTTTTAATGCTCCTTCAAGGCGGCAGCCCCCGTTCCTTACGTTTCGTTTCCTTCCCAAATGTATCCATCGCGTTCGTGCCTATTTCACTCTCTAGGGGCTCATTAAATTGACCACGTAGTAGTCGATTACTCTCGGATTAAGTGGAGTTTAAATTGGTCGTCTGTGCTCCCTCGCAAACGGAGTTATTTTATTTTCCTCATTTTGCCCCTTCCCCATCCAAACCGTCTTTGTTGTATCCCATCCCACCTTCCCCTCAATTTCTTGCCCCATCCATTGTCTTCCTCGCATTCATTCAGACTGAACCAATTACTCGCCTTTTTATCCCCTAATTCGAAGGCCCCCCCCGTACGACTTGTGGTCCTGTCCCTTCTTCCAGTCCAGTCTCGTCCATTTCCCTCTCCCTCTTGATCGTGTCGTACCCCTTCAACTTTTCCCGGGAATTCCCTTCTTGAATTCATCCCCAAGTTTTTCTTCTTGCGTGGGTGAGAAAGAAGCTTGACGGCTTTGTCCCCGGTAATATTGTTGAAAGTTCTCTATGATTTAAAAAATTGTTCATTTCGCAGTTACAAAATATAGTTAGCTGAGTGTGTACTGACTATTTAATTCACCTCTCCATAGTTCTTATTGGTTAATAATTAATTATGATGTCGTGTGATATCATTTGAATCAAACGCTTGAGATTAGTTAGTTGGACAGTTGGTATATATCCACCTGTCCCTGATCAAGCTGAGGTGGTTTAAGTTTAGTTGTTGGAAACCCATTTCCTGGGCGATATCACGAGGTTTTTCTTTCCGTGTATATGACGATATTTGATAAAAAGGAGACGCAATGGTCTTTAATGGGAGATCGCAGTATTAAAGTTATGTATTCCTTAGGATAAATCCTTTTTATTACTTTTGTATGTTTACACATCTCTTCCCTTATCCTTTACTTTTATAAGTTATTTTATTCGTAATAATTCCCAATTTTTCCCTCAATCGGTCTTACTTACGGAGTCTCCTGTAGGGTCCGCAAGCGGATTGCCAAGGCGAATATAGTCACCAAGTAGTACCCCACGCCCGCCCGACAGCTCTGCTCTTGGCAGCGGGCTTGCGTCAACTCCTTCCCCCAATTTACCCATTTCCCCTCCATGCTTCCTTGACCCACCCCCGTCCATTAAAACTCTGTGCTCTGTTCACAATGCGGATGGCTTGTTCAGCAGCCCCTCTGCTGGCCTGGATTCGAATCCCCGAGGAGCAGATTCTCTTTGAAGCATCACTCCCCAGATCCACGTCCTCTCTCGGTGAACTTGCTTGGTATTGTTTGGAAGAGTCGCGTGCTGCCAATAATCCCTGCCAGGCTTTGATTCCCTTGACCCACGGTGATTCAAAAAAAATATCGGACAAGCTCCGTCGCCAGTTTGGGGTCCTCGCCACCCCTCCGCCCTCGATGCTCGAGCCAAATACCCTCTTGAGTGCATTTCCGGGAGTCGGGAATGTGGGAAAAAATTATCTACTTGTACACAATACCCGCAAGGGCGTGTGGCAGGGGATGGTAGGGCATCATCTATACATGTAGAATTGTTGTACATTCGCTTGAATACATGTTAGCTCATATGCAAACACACTCGTGCAGACGCGTGCCTATATACGAGTACATCATGCATTAATCGCTGTTTGATCGAGTTTCGTCTAACATTGGTTTTCTATTTGATGTAGGAAAATGCAGAAATTTCGAAGTGTATAAATTCGCTTTAACCAGGATTCGATCCCGGATCCCTCGATGCCCGGCCGAATGCTTTAACCAGTTAAGCTACTGAGGTGCCTGACTACGGACATCGAGGAATCTGGGTTCGAATCCTGGTCAAGGCGAATGATATTAACACTTTGAAATTTCAGCATTTTAATGTTTATGCGGATGACTCCGTTTAAAGTTCGGAATTTTGTCGGTGAAAATTGCGTATTTTAAAAAGTTATTCAAATTCAGGGGTGACTACTGCAGTAATGGACCCGATGTTTGGCTTTAAAATGTGAGGATAGATTTAATTCTGAATTAAAATTTTGGGCGTATCAAATTCAGGTTGGTGAGATCATTCGGGAGTTGATTTTTGAAGTATATGTCCTTTTTAAAGGGGATATTTGGGGCGTTTGGTAGGGAGTTGTCCACGAAATAAGGGAGGGCACCACGTGACGTAAACTTTTCGGCGAATTTTCTGGGTGGTCTGTCTAGGGTGTCTCTAATTTTTCTACTGATGAAGTAGCAGGTCTTTTTTTAGTAGAAGTTCATCTACTCATAAGTATTACTGCTATATCATAGGCTACCTTAACTATATTTTTTGTTATTAGAACGGATTACTAACCGGAAGAGCACGCTTGTATTTTTGTGGAGCTATGATTATCAACAACTTTATCTTCAACATGTATGCTGTATTGTTAATTGCTTGGAAATATGTATATTCAAATATTGTAGGGCTATTCTGTGTGATGCCCTACGTGCTGTGAATACCACCATCGTAATCCACGTCTACATTTTAGCCTGCCATATGGCGTTATATTAATTAAAATAATTGTAGTGGCAAAATTTGATTCTGACATGTAGCTTCCCTGGAATTTTATGCAATAAAAATCTTCGCCTGGAAAAATCGTTTGCGTTGTGTAAGTTCCTAAATCCAAAATCTGCAGTAACCCTGCTATTTATGCATTTTTTGTTTATGTTCAAAAGGTTGTTAATCCTGAGCTGAGGGTTTACTCTCGGTATCTTGGCCATTTTGCTGAATGTTTGTTCGAGAATGAACGATTTTGCTTCGATTAATTTCCGTGGGGGTATTGTAAAAAAAGCAGGGGTTGGTGAAAACCCCGGCTCGATTACCCCTGTCAAACAAAATTTAATCGTCAGCCAATCCCTTCCGGATGAAGGCTATTGGAAATTAAGTCTCGTTTTCACGGCCGTTGGGCTATTTGTTTTATTGCTCACGACAAAACGGGTTTCGTTATCGCCGAATTCCCTAAAAATTGGCTCAGCGGAAAATAATTGAGCGCGGAGCAAATTGTGGAAAACTGCACGAGATGCGAGAATCGTCGGGTGTGCATAACGATAGTAGTGTCTGTTGTATTCCCTCTAGCAGTGCTATTTATAGTTATATTTGTAGTATTAGTTGCTTATTCTGCGTTTTAATTAATGGGAACATTGTAAAGGCCGATGTGGAAAAACGAACGCAGGCGGTTGCGAAATTCATCGTTTCCAAAATAGTATAAATAACAATTTATTCGTGGTTTGCGTAGTTATTTATTTTTATTGTGTTAGGATAAATAATCTCCATCCCTTCCCCCCTCCCACGAGTCTACTTCATGCGCCGTTATTTCATTGGTCTTATCTTTCCCTTTCTTCCCTTATTCCTCTTCCCCCCACCCCCCCCCAATCTGTCCTTTGTTGTTTCCTGGTCTTCTGGGCCCCGGCGGTAGGCACTTGCATGCACACCATGCCCCTGTGTGCTGCACCCCTGTTCTTTACGTGTTCTCCCCCCCTTTCCCTCCCCATGATCCTCATTACCCCCGCCCTCTTTCTCTTCGACATACCCTTGAAAAAAAATTCCCCCTCCTCCCATTCCATTTCTCCCCCCTTTCCCTTTCTCCCCCTCCCCACCATTCCTCCCTACTCGTCCTTAATTTCCGCCCTCCTTCCGCCCAGTGTCCCCTCCCCCCACTCTCCCCACAAACCCCTCAACTCCCGCCCCAACCCGGCCTGGCCTCCCTCTTCCCCGATCCAACCAGTCTCCACTTGGACAGCGCACGTCGATGTCGTACGTAGCGCAGGGTCACCACGCACCAATGGTGCATTGGCGGGTAAGATGGGGGGAGGGAAGGGGGAATAAGGGGGGCACCGATTGTGTGGCACCATTTTCCAAGTTTCCGTCCAGCATGGCGTCTGCAATGTCCAATTACTTAATCTTTTTTCTTCCCATCCCCAATAACCCCTGTTCAACCCCTCCCTTCCCTCCTCCCCCCAGACCTCGCCAGAGAGGGAGGGAGGGTAGCGGACACATCCCCCGCAGGTCTCAAATCCTCCAACCCCCTCGTACTTCCCCCCCATCCCTCCTCCCTGATAATTCTCATCCACCCACTTTTACCACCCCCACCCCCCCTAAGTGGCATTTAAATAAAGGATCCAACTCCCCCCTTCTCCCCCGCCCTCTCTCCCACCCCATTTCATCCCTGCGTCCCCCACTAAGCGTACGAAGGGATCGATGTGTAATTGGGTTCTTGGTTCCCTGCATCCACCGTGCATGCTCTGGAGTATTCTCTCCCGTCCTTCCCCGCCAGTCGGTGCCCGAGCACCCCCTCCCCCGCTGGCGACCGAACCACGGACTCCTCGGCCAAGTCTCCCACGCTTATTTCCTCTCGCTCAAATTTCCCTTGGCGCTCAGGCTTATCGACTTACAAGTTTCATTTTGGCCAGTTTTTCCTCAAGCTTTTTTTATGAATTCAGGTGATATTCAAACATGTCAATTTACGTGCGTACTAGTTGTTGCAAGGCTTCCGATGAATACTGCTAATTTTACGATTTCTCTCGGCGTCTCTCGACATTGATTTACGACAGAACGCGATGAGTACAAATGCCTGTTGTTGGCTCAGTCATTAGCGTAATTTCACCGAGGGAAGTCGTTTGCGGTGTGTGGAATTCTTAAGATTCATGTGCGGTGAAGTTAAGCTTCTCTACCTAGCACGAAGTGAGCTTGACTGAAGTTTTGCCTAGGTATTCTTTGTTTATCAGTATTGTTGGGAATTTTTTTATGGTCTCTATCACTTATTTTCCGTAATTTCAGTGAACATAAGAGCACAAAAAGAGGATGAGTAAGTCTCTCGGTTTTTATGGCAGTAAAGTGGATGGTACACTAGAGTTTCCATACATATGTATGTATGTATATATTATTATATACATACCATGTATATATGTATATATTACATGTTTGTGTACGATAAAACCTTTATAAGGGAGATTTCACTCTCCCCTACAGCACGGACTAAATAATATACGTATTATGCAATCGTGTTAGTAATGATTTATTTGCAACGACGTGCTTACGATAAAAAGGTTGCGCGAGGAGGGAGAGGCCGGGTGTGTAAGGGGGAGCGAAATGGAAAAAAAACATCTCCTTGAAATCCCAGAAAATGACGTGCTTAGTGGTGCAGACGTATATGTTTACCTGTCAAACTTATATTTGAACACGTCTTAATTTTCCCCCTAACAGAGGTTTTCAGGTATATTAAATAGGAGTGGATAAAGAAGATGACCACAAACCGATAGACCGTCATCACACTAAGTCAGGTCATGCAGAACTAGAAAGCAATTAAACTAATTGATTTAGATCGTTGCTCGCTTGTATCTTTACGTAATTATTCTTCGATTATTAATCTTCATGTAATAATATGCCCACACCGGTGGTCATTTCCCCCGTTGTCACGCTGTTGAAAATGTTTGGGTGATACTGAAGTAGAGAGGATTTATCAGTATGCCCCCTCGAGCTCTCTGTTATTATTCTGCCTTGGTATCTAGTCACAACACACGTTCACCCAATGTTTTTTCAATGTTCTGTTCAGCAGCGCCTCCCTGTGGAATTACGCGCCTTACTCCGGAATTAGCCATTTCAGAATACTAATTCTTATGCTCAAATCGTATCTATAGCATTGTAGCTTGATTGGTTTTTGGCTGTCCAAATGTTTCATTGCGTCACATATTGCAACATAGTCAATTATTAAAATCTTTGTGTATTTCATTCTTGTATTCTCCATTATAATGCTGCCTCCCCATTATTCGTTTCAAGGATTAGGGATGTTTTACAGATTATTACGAATCTTTGAAACTTTGAAAGTAATCAATTTTTGCTCGGTCACTAGTGACAGCCGACATGTGACGTCTCTCACTTACGTGCTTGCATTATACAATAAGCCATAAACACAGTAATCAACCCGAAGGTCGATTCGGTAGGTGATGGCAGAGTTCACCCAGTACTAAGCCCGACGGCGTGTGAAATCCAAACATACGGGGGCAGTTCCTTTCCCTGTGCCGGGAGAGCTATGGTGGGGTTTCCCAGGGAGATCTGCTGCCCGAAAAATCACATAGCTTGGGTGGAGCTGCAGGTGCCCCGAGAGGCTTGCCCGGGAATCGAACCCGGGCCCTCCGGTCAATAGTCCAACGCTCTACCCCTGGACTACCGCGACCCACATACGATACAATATATGGGGGTAATTTCTCAGAGAAGAAAACACGCACAAAATATTTTATTGCAACGATTGGTTTCCATGAAATTGAGTCTTTTCAATGTTGACTTGAAAATGTTGCTTTTCATCTAAACTATTGGTCATATGGAAAAAAAATTTAGTTAAAAAGGGCAAACGCATTTTATCACTCATGAAGACTTCATCCATCAGAAGTTGCCCTGCCCAAACCCCCCCCGCCGCACGTCCTTGCGTCGGCTTGCGGGAAATTGTGTAGATGTAGACAGATTAATGGGCGAAGCAAAATACAAAATATCCGTATTCTGATTTTTTGGTTCCGCAAACAGTCGTTATCGTCTCTTGAAAGTGGGGAACACCATCTGCTTGGATCCGATGTCCCGCAGTAACTTTACGCACAAGTCGGGATCGGTTTAGATTTAATTTAGGGTTTGCAGCAAGTTTAATATCCATTAGGAAATGTGTTCATGTAGCAATTTAATAGTGCTGGTACTCGTAAATATCCACTTTTCTTCCTGACTCCAGATCTGATAAATTTGAACACACCCTTAGTCCATGGCCCAGTTCGCGATGTCCGAAAAAAACGAAGGTCGAAATTCGTTATATCGTAGTCGAGGACCTAGGGTTTCATAAATATGTTGATTTTGTTTGTAGTTTATTCTTTTTTGCGGGTGGTGACCGAACACCCCCCGCCACACGCCCTTTCGGCGACTTGCGGGGTATTCTACACCTAACTGGTACCCCGCACTCCTGGTATCATGTAGATCTATCGCTCAATTACTATCCACCAATACATTTACGAACACTATGCGATTATCGGCCATTCCATAATACAAGCGGTGCATCAACACTCCCTGCCATACGTCCTCTCGGTTGCGCGGCGTACATGTAGATTCCTGAAGGATTGAGTGCGTGCGTGACATTTTTGTGATGACGACGCGAGATATACACATTAAACCATTTTCGTTTTGTGCATGCCGTGAACCGAAACGCATTCCAATTCTTGGTGAGAGAATGCTCGGGAGTCTTTCTCCCCCTCGGCGACACAGGGGCCCGGCTCCGGCTGAGCCCATCTCATCCTCCGCCCCCACGTCCTAGGTTGCCACCCTTCCCTCCTCTCCTCCCCCGCCCACGCCCCCAGATCCCCTCCCACCGCTAGATTAACTATCCCCCTTTGCTTCGACGCACTGTAGTATGGGCAGGGAGGGTGGATGGCGGAGAGTGGGTTGGGAGGAGGGATGGAGTACCACGTGACCCGGGAGGTGAGCCAATGAGGGCGTGCGTGGGGTTACCAGGGTAACGTCTCCCCCTCCTCCCCTTTCCACCTCATCCTCCCCGATCCCTGTCACACCTCCCTCACCCCCTTCCACCCTTCCTGTGGGATTCAAGGACGGGGATAGAGTTTTGGGTAGGGTTTTCCAACCGGGAAGGGGGAGGGAGGGGCAGGGTAGGGGATGTTAGAAGGGAGGCAGTCGGGGTGGCTGAGCACGTGAGGGGGGGAGGGGATGGTGGTGGTAGGAATGTTTTTCCAGTCCCTGAACAAAAGGGTGAGGGTGAGTGGTTTGGACGGGGAGGGAGGGGGTGGATAAAGGGAGGGTGAGAGGGGTGTGTGGGCCTCAGGGTCGGTGGGGAAAGAGATGAGGGAGTTAGGGATTGTGGGAGGGAGGAACGAAACGTGCTGCAGGCCTTGCCGTCGGGGTTTTGAGGTCCCCCTTTTTGAAGGGGGTTTCGTGGGGGAGGGGGACTGTCTGGGGATAGTTTGCGAGAGGGATATAGAGAGAGGAGGAGAGGTCTGGGGGCGGCATGGGTTGGGGGAGGGGTCCGGGTGGGTCATAGACGCGGGGTGTGCGGTGATAGTGCAAGGGTGGATGTTGCTTGGTCTAACGGTGAGGAGCGTCTTGTGGTCGGGGCCTCCGGACGCGGGAACTCCGCCACTCAACCGTCGTCAGCCGAGTGCCCAGCCACCTTACCCTTTCGCCCGAATCCTCCGTGACCACTCGTGCATAAGCGCACTTCTTTCCTCCTCCTCTCCCACGCATTTCACTCGAAATTTCTTCTCCATCGCCAACCCCTTCCCGGAAGGACTTCAGATCCTACTCCGCGTTCCTAAAATTCATTTTTTCCATGCGCTCTCATATTTTTGTGCTTTGCACATTTATAAAAACGTTCTCTGTAACAATCCCGACTCAGTTTTTATTAACTTTTTTCGTAAAATTTTTGAATTGGAACAAGAGAACGGGGGTAGTTAAGGAAATTTCTTTTCGTGATGACACAGAGGCATAAGTACTCAGCCATGAATCATAATCACGACATTTTCTGTTATTTTTTTAATCCGTGTGGACTTCCACATTCCCTTGTCCCTCAACATATCTAATCGGTCAATATAAAATTGTAGCCGATAGATGGTCGTGAGTGGATTTAATTTTAATGTGTTCCAAAAATTAATTTTACCTGCAAAAAATCACGAAATACGAGGTAGTTTGCTTGCAAGTATAACTTAATGTGTAATCAATTCCAAGAAGCTGCGGGAGATGTCGCGACAGTAACCTTTAACGGAGTCATCCGCTAAGTGTGCATTACAATTCAACAATTTCAGAGTGTTAAAATCTTCCGGTGAAAGCGGATGATTTTTACACTCTGAAATTATTGCATCTAATCAATACGACTGGATTTCAATACTTCAGAAGCAAATCATGGGTTGCTTATCATGTCTAGTTGCAACTACAGGAGTTGTTGCCTATCCAATGCATTGGAAGAAAATGGTTGTTAACCCGTCTTTGTGGGGGAAATGTTATGTTTTTAAATATGAATCTCCACTTGATTACAATGAAATAAAATACTAAGGGTAATGTAATAAACTACACTCCACTACGAATTGGTGGTGGAGTGGTAAAAATAAAGAGCAACCACGACCAAAGTCAACCCTTAGCGGCGGCACTAACAAGGGGATTTTAATATAAATTGAAAATAATTTCGTGGCAATTACATTCGTCGCTATACGTATTTGTGAGCGACAACCACACGAAAATGAAAATTAATCCTCAACATATATATTGTTGAAACGAGTTTATTCAATTAACGCACTAGTGAAGCAGGAATTGCAAATGTGACTTTTGTTCATCTAAAGCTTCACAACCAGTAGCACTTCGCTCAGGGCTTTGGGATGATTTAAATGGGTCCACTATAAAAATGATTACCCCTTCTACGTACACAGAAAATCTCGTTCAATTAATTTACATTTCTAATGGACTAGAATGCGATCCACTAAACATGTTGAAACAGTGTTTTTGCATGTGCGAAACGTGTTCATTTCACTTAGTCTGGCAAAATTTGATTTGGACCAAATAATTTTAATAACGCTGATGACATTGAAAATTAATGCTACGTTAATATCTTAAGTTCGTCCCGGCAAAAGCATTTACGGTGCATGACATAATGGCTTCCTGTGGTTTTTAAAATGAATACTTTTTGGAATATAATTCTGCTCTAGCATGAGCCAAAACGGTGATTTTTGTGACAAAACCCACGTTCTCATTATTTCCTCAATTTAACCATCCGAAGTTAACTTATTCTGTAAGCAATTAGAAAATGAATTAATGTTACTAACTTTGCACAACATTTTCCATTGACTAATTCTCTGAGAACTATTTAAGACTTAGGAAATTAATTGTTGGAGGAAGAGACTACAAGGGCTGATTCGTAGCATTGGGCTTTGTGAGAGCAGTGTTAGTTCCTATTCCGAAAAAGATAAAGGCTACATCATGCGAGGACTACAGAACAATAAGTTCAGGTTCTCAGGATCTTCAAAAAAAGGATAGAGAGTAGGGCAATGATTGCTTAGGGGATGATCGGTTAGGGTTTAGGGAGGGGACAGGCACGCTCGATGCTATTGCAGTAATGAGATCACTAATCGAGAGGTATATAGAATACAATCTGGACGTATTTGCTGTTTCGTAGACTTCGAAAAGGTTTTTGATGGAGTGAATCGGGTAGAATTAATGAATGCATTGCAGAAAATTGGAATAGATTGGAGGGATAGGAGGATAATCCGCAACCTGTTCATGTCTCAGACTGCTAAGGTGCTAAGAGTCCGGCTGGGCAGCGTTAGGAAAATGGGTAAGGCAGGGATGAAAATTCAGTACGATGGATATTGGATAAGATATTGGATATTGTTTCGAATCAATATTGATAAAACGAGGTTATGCGATTTTCCAGAAAGAGAATGGCTAAGCTTAACAGGAAAGTAAGAGGGCTTACCAAGAGCAGGTAGAAGAGTTTACGTATCTCGGAAGTGTTTTGGACCGACACAGCCAAAGTAGCAGGGACGTAAGGAGAAGAATTGCGCTAGGCAAAGAGGCTTTCCCAAGGAGGAGGGGGTTGATGACAGGGACGTTGGGTAAGGATGTTATGAAAAGACTCGTGAAAACTTTGATATGGAGCATAGTTATTTACGGTGCGGAAACGTGGTCATTGAATCAGGATGATAGAAGTAAATTGGAGGCTTTTGAAATCTGGGTGTGGAGAAGGTGAAATGGACCGAAAGGAAAACAATATGGTGGGCGAAGAGAGGGGTTTGTTGGGAAAAATCCTGAGGAGGCAGGAAAAATGGATGAATAGCGTATTGATCGGCAGTTGAAGACATTGGTGCCTAACAATCTCCCCAAAGAGGGGAGAATGCTAGGCAAACGAGGAAAGGGCAGGAATAGGATAGGGATGTTGGGCGGGATAAAGTACACAGAGATGAAGAGGGACCTTTTGTAGAGTAGGATGTTGGGTTGTCTTTTCCTATGAGTCAGAAAATATTTATTTGATAGTTTTGTCCATCTAAAACCTGCCTTAACCGCTAGATTGCCTAATAATTCCTGAAGATACTCTTTCCTCAGTCCTTGTGTTGCTGGTACAAAAAGATTCTTTTGTATTATTTTGCATTCATGCTCACGTGATATATTTCTGTTTGGGAAGCTATTTAAATTAGCATCGGAGTTTTTAGGTTGCTAATCATTAGTCGTAGGGTTAATTATTCCTATGGTACTTTCAAAACTCTTTGTATTGAGACACCAATGGAACATTATCTTAATCATTTTCCATGTGATTTTAGAAATTTATAAAATCACTTAAAGTGTGTGCCTCTCCGCTCAGGTATTGTAATCTCACCGCACAATGACTCTCGATTAATTATGACTCGAGCAATTAAGAAATACTCTTTCCCTCGGATACATTTTACGACGCCATTTTTTACAATTTTTTCCCACCCTCTCGGTTCGATTTCAAGATCGGGACTTCGGAAGCGACGGAGTCAGAGATGGCCATCAAGATGCACGCACTCAGTGCTCGATGTCCCGTTTCATCAGCGATATTAGAAATTAATTTGTACGCTCCAGCCATTTCTTATAAGCGCCATCATTTTTTACAAATTTTCCGCGTTTCTCTATCAATACTCCCTCCTCTCTCCCTCTATCCCATACCTCCCCTTTTATTATAAACCCCACTCCCCTCCTGTCACTCCGATCGTATCGCCCTCTCTCCCGGCTCGCCCTCCCGCGTTTCGCTCACCCCCGCTGTGCTCCTCTCATTTATTCCCTTTCCATCCGAAACCCCTCCCTCCCCCTTTACACTACCCTCATCTCCCTCGTCTCTCTCTCTCTCTCTTTCTCCCTCGGTCGGTGTGGTGCTTGTGCCCTACCCCTCCTCCTCTTAAGCTTCCAATTCCCTCTCTCATCCTCATCGCCTCCTTTAATAATTTCCGCCTCCCTCCTTCCACACCCAGGCGACAGCTTGTTCTTTCTCCGTAATGCTCTCTCCGTTAATAAAGCCTCCACGAGTCCTCCCAACTCCCCTCCTCGCCCCCCATCCCTCCCTCTCCAACGCGTCTCTCGCCATCCTGTCCTCCCGAGCATTTACTCCGGAGAACCATTTGGTCGACCTTCGGGAGCAAATGCGTCCGCGCGAATTAGCGCCGCGCAAATTGTTTGAGGTTTAAATGTCCACGGTGGGAAGTTTGAGCGTTTTCCTTAATCCTAAATTTGATCAGTGTAGGCAATTACCTGTCAGCAAAAGCAGTCTTTGCAGGCAAAGTTACGTTTTACCGAGCGCTCGTGCCGCTTCCTAACGGCATGGAGTGGAATTCTTCTGCCATTTGGAGTTGAGTTTTCAAGCTCTTCCGAGCGAGTTCGCATTTTATATTTACATTCATTGTCATGTTCGTCGTTATTCCGAGGTGAGCTGTGACTTGAACCGTAAAAAGTAACCTTTTGGTCGGATTGCTGTTTTGGTGTGAGGGTTGTTCAGTTGATTGAATGAAATTATAATGACATTTACTGCTGACGACATGCGCTGAAAAAGATTTGAAAATTTTCTTTCGGTCTGTCGACCGTTCGAAAATTTGCTAGATTTTTTTTCCCGTTACTCCCGCACGTGGACATTCATTTATTTTGCGAGAGAAACGATAACTTAACTTACCTTCTTCTATTGTGGCATTTCCCTTTGTTTTATTTTTTTAAATTAATATTACAGGTAAGTTTAAAATAATATCACCTGTAAGCCTTCGGTCGTTCGAAAAATTAAAATTGAAATTAATGTAATAACCTCTATTTGTCCATAATTGAGGGAAATATGTTTGTAACCACTCCGTTGAAAAAGTTCTGCTTACTTGGAGAATCTTGTTATATTTTACCCAGGAAAGTGTTGCATGCCGACTAACGTCTTTTCATTGGGTAAACTTTAATTTTAAACTACGTCTACATAATACCCTGTAAGCCGTCGGGAAGGTGTGTGGTAGGGGGTGCACACCAGGTATGCAAATCACAATGTAGATAAAGTCACGCACCATGCATGAGCCTCACAACAGAAAACATAAATATATAATGAAACACTTGGTAGGAAAAAAAAATGCCCCACCACCATTTCCAGTAAATTTCAATTTTATTACTTGTAATTTTTAGCTTAGCAGCCAAGGAAATTACCGATAAATTTTCCAAATTTTTCTCGTCGACCTTCCTTCCATATCTCTTTTTGAAATCTCACTGTTGAAATTTGCTTTGACTTTTGTGTGATACTTCCGTGTGCAAAAATGAACGTGAAAAGGTATTTATTAATGCATTCATTTATGGTATCCCACTTTTTATATTATACCACTACATTTTTATGTTATACCACTGAATTGTACAGGAGACTAGTAAGTCGTCATTTAACCTGCCTGAATTGAAAAATATCCATTCCTGCTGGTGATGGGAAAAGAGTAATTTTAGCCAGGATCCCAACCCGATTTCCAAAATGTTATCGTCAGTGCTAGTGATAGTGCGTTCATTTTTATGCATATTACTCAAAGCGAGTATCGTAATATTAACTAAAATCAATACATAAATGTTTAGAAGGAAGGTGTGACATGGGAGACTAATTGGAGGGCCGCTCCACTGCCGATCGGATGGTCCCAGCTTCCAATCCGGGTGATGCATCCTGATACCCCTGGCCTAATCCAAGCTCTTTGAATTTTCGGCCGATGGTTCTTTCTGGGAAACGGCAGGCGGCTTAAGGGAGGGATCTAAACTGCCCCCCCCCCCCCCTTGCACTGAATGCTGCGACTGCGCCCCCCAGTACATTTTACTCGTCGTAATGCGAAGTCAGCGATATCCTCGCCAATTAAAAAATCTAATTGATTACTTCAGTTCAGAAGTATTGAATATGCATCTAAGCACTAACCATTTAACGTAAATTATATTCTGGCCCTCTTTTCATGTTATTGTACAGAATGTATATACACATGAACTGTGACATTTTTTGTCAGAGATAAATCCTCGCACATTCCATGACATATTTGATATTTTGAATTATTTGACTTCCTGAACGAATGAGTGCTGGAAATGTTAATGAATAATAGCGTGTCAGGACTGACGTGTTGGAACATACACTATGAAAGGAGAAGTTGAAGGATGGAAGAAGGAAAGGAACTCTGCAAATATCCTCTTTGTTTTTGAAAATTCCAGTTGAAGGAGTTCCCATCGTGAATGCACGAATCAGTGTGTCACCTTAGCTTATTTTTAGTAATAACGAGTCATAAAAGTAACGTGACACCGATTGATACATATTTCTTAAACAGATATGAAGTGGATTTTCTATTGCTAAGCACTTTTAAGAGGTTTGATCAATTTTTATAAAATTTTCTAAATTTATTTTGGACCAGTTTTGAGGTGCCGAAATTAATTTTTTGAGAATATTCGATTTCGGGTGATCTCGTATTTCCCACAAATTAATTACTATCTGCGAAACAAAGGCAGTTTGGTGCTCTTAGGTTTAGAATATTGCAACACATGCATAATTGCGCACATGATATCAGTTTGTTGTGATAACGATATGTATTTTTGCAACATTAATCCATGATTATTATGTTGATAAGTCTCCACCGCCTTAAGCGATTCTAGCATGAAAAAGGACGCACTGGGACCCTTTTTCATCATAGTCATTTGATTTGGTGTGCTTTTGCGACTAAAAATGCGGGATATTTCAAAAGAATGATATATACTTGACATCTCGTTGATAACTCCTTGATATTATTCACTGATATTTGAAACTGAAACTGTGGGATGTTTTTTTATGTCATTGAGTGTGTCATTATATTTGTTTACATGTCATTATTTTTGCATCTGTCGTTCAGTTGTGACGTGTTCTGCCGATGAATGAGCTAGGCTTAGACTTTTAGGAAGGTTTAGAACAAACGAGTTGGACGATGACACTAAAGGAATTATAATAGCCCCACACTACTAAGGTAAATCAGACCACAAAGATAAAATAAGGGAGATAGATTCCAGTACAGATAGATACAAATACTCATTCTTTCCCCGAACAATCAGGAATCATCATAGTAAGAAACCGAAGTCACTTTAGAAATATTAAAAACATTGAATTTACAAGACGAAACAGAATTAAGCATTTCAAAGATACAGGCCCTTCCGCGGCTTGCGGGGTATTAAGTAAATGTAGATGTAGAAGAGGTGTACTAGTTCGGTTTTTAAGAATGGTTTTGGATTATTGGAGGAAAGGTCGCGCGTTACTTTTCCCGAGGGCTCGCGGGCAAGGACTCAACTGCTGCTGTGAATTGCTCTGAAGCGGTTCCACCCAAAGCCAGCGTATGAGTCTAAGTCTCTGCACCCAGCACCGAATCCGCTTCAACTTCCTCTCAAGCCTAATTCTTCATGACTCCGTTGCATGCATCCATGTCTCCTCCCCTCAGCACTCATAGCGGCCCTCTCTCTCTCCTGTCGTCACCTTCTCTCCCGTCCATCCGTCCTTTACACTCTCCTTACTTCCCTCCCATTCATCAACCTCCTCTTTTGTTTCTCTCCCTCCTCCCCTTTTATCTCCCCACACACTTTTTATCCGCTTTCCCGTCCCACGTCGTCCGCCACGCCCCCACCGCCACCTCATTTACGCCGTTTTCTTTCCTTCCTACTTCGCTAAAACCTCCTCCATCGCCCTCCTCTCCCCCATCCTCTCTTTCCTTTTTTCTTCAAAAGACTTCCTTTATCGCCGCTGCCTTTGCCAACTTCCACATCCTCTTCGCCACTTCCGACCCCCTTTCCCCCGCCATCCTTCCTCTCCCCCCGCCGCCGCCCGCAGCTTAAATTCCCCCGCTCCCACCCCCTCCGGCGTCTTTTTTTTCCTTTCCCTTTTCCCTACACGCCACCAATCATCCCAATGAACGTCTCCTTTTTTTCCCTCCGTTTGAGTTCCTTCCCTCCCTTCGCGTCTTGTGCGTGTGTGTGTGTGTCTATCTGTGTGTGCTGTGGAGGGGTGGATGTTACGTTGACAACTCCCTCTTTCCCCCTTTTCCGTACTCGTCCCCCTTCCATTCAACTCACCTCCCTCTCGCCCTCTCTAGGTCTCCTAGTAACCGCCTCCGCGCCTCGCAGGCCCTGGTGCCCGCCACCTCCTCACCTTCCTCCCGCCCTCTCTTGTCTCTCTCCCCATCCGACCGCCCTTTGCCCTCCCCCCCCCCTACTCCTCCTTAACGTCGTCTTACCTCACCATCCCCTCATTTCCGCCGTTTTCTTTGTCTCTCCATCTCCTTCCACCCCCTCTCTCTTTCTCCTCCTCCTCCCCCCATTCAACCCCTCTTTCTTATAACTATCACCGTTTCTTTCTCCCTTCCCGTCTTTGCCCGTCATCCCCGCATTAACGAGCGCAAGTTTTCCAAGGGTTTTTGTGACCTCGTGTACGGAGTACTGAAGAAATTTTGAAACTTAAACAAAAGAGGGAGAGTGGAGGGAATATAGAGATTTTTGAGCTTTTGTGTAAACCCGTCTCGAAAGATCCAAAGGAAACTTAGAAAGTGCGGTTGGATATCCGAAATGCGGTAATCCACGAAAGTGTATGAAGTTAATTAATTAGTAAATACGTTGATTCGATAGTATAAACTCGAAAGGATGTGTGAAGTCTCCGTACTTAATTCGCAAGGTCAGTTCAAGCTGAAAAGCAGAGTGTCTCTGTGAACAAACTGAAATGTTTGTCATTCCATCAACATTTAAAAATTCATGTAAAACAAAACAATACCCCACCAGCCACACGTGCACAAATAAGAACTACCTTCAATGAAAATGGATCGATTTTCCCATATTTCGATTTAATTCAAATGCAGTCATGTTTTTATGCGCAAGAACTTGTCTCTTTACACATGCAAGGCTTTGTATGTTTGATTGAATCATTAAATTTTGGTTTTGCTATTAAAATATTCGGGTGCTTGGATTCGATTGTGTAATGAGTTTGTACCCTACTTGGGAAGATCGAGTACTTTAACCTGTCGGTGACTTGCCTATAGCTCCCTCTAATTTCATCCCGGTGGTCGGATTTAATAATATTATTTTTAGCCATAATTATTCCCTCGTTTTTTGTTGGCATCTCGAAGTCACATTTGCGTTTATGACGTCGACGTAAACTGCATAAGCGCTCACGGGGAAACGATATCTTAAAACTTGGTAATCTCTCGGATAAGCTCAACGGAAGTGTTCTCTGTCGTTTCAACTCGCAGCCATGTGCTAAAAGGCATTTTGTTGTTAACTTCGCAAGTGCTTCATGGGTATTCTTCTGTAAGGGAATATTAATCGAGGCGTAATATTTGTGCGATGGAAAATTACGTGAAATCTGATGCAGTAAGATTTTTTTCGAAGGTATAAGAAGTGTTCTTCCCTTAACGGCGAAAATTGATAGATTTTTGCCAGAAGTAATAAATGGAAGTGAGAAAACCTAAAAATTATTGGCTGAGGTGAAAGATATTCAGAATTATTTTGATGATATAATTTTCGAACTCCGTATTAATTTTCGCTATTCTCCTTTGGGACAATATGCTCCTGTGTAATGATTTTAGTCTCTTCGAAAGAAGAGCTTTAATTTCAGCTATTTATTTCAGCGTAGTTCCCACATTGTGTCATGGCTGAGGCGCATAAAAAAAATAAAAATAATACCCTGGATTTCTTTCGTTTTTAGCATTAAATTCCAATTCCTTTCACGTTTCGTAGTATCGATGGGATCTGTTATATCTTTGATTTGTAAAATTCTTTAATAACCAAATAAATCTTCCGCGTTCAAGTTTTTTTCATTAAATATGCCATTACTCAGAACTAAATGGATTTGAAAAGACTTCCTTCTTGTAAGATTTTGTTGGTTACTTATTAACCTTCTTCCATACTTTGGAGAGAGAATTTTTTATTGCACATGAAGTTTGAAACTCCCTAATTTAAGCAATTTATGTATTATACGAAAATGCGCTCAATTTAACTTAATTGTACGCATATTAGATCAGTGAAATTTCGTTAATAGTATAAACTAATTTTAACTCGTAATTTTATGTACTAAATAAGTGCGGTATTTCTTATAGTCATGGTTGTGGCTATGTAAGTTGTACACTATTCATTTTTTTAATGAGCACTTCGAAACGGAAAATAGGCATGAGCGCCCTCGATTTAATTTGTTGGATGAACAGAACACGAAAACTTTCGTCATGACTTGAAATGTATTTAATTATAAAAATCAAAGCGGAAGTGTCAAAAAATTAATATCCAGTAAAGAACGATGGAATAGAGTTGGATTGCCTCATTGCTGTATGACTCGCATAGTCAAAATATCATTCATATTATACCTATGAAGGTTTTCATTTAGTTCAAATAAAAATTCATTCGTGTCAACCCGGATTTTGACAAATTTTGAATATCCCGTTTGTTTACTATGTTCTTGAGGATAATTATAAGAAAACTCCGTATGAATATCAAGGGCGGTGAATTCTCTAGCGAAATTCTTCTGTGCATAATTTTTTCCAGGGCAGTTTATTGTCACAATGACTGGTGTAGAATGTTTTTTCGTAGGAAGGAGGTTTTCACGATAAAAGAGTTCCAACCAAGGTGTACTGCTATATAAAATTATTTCTTATCTCACCCAGGATATATCTGCCTCCTTACTGGGAGTAGCTATGTCCTGTTTTCTATTTATTCCGTGTATTATGTTGGGAATCCTTTGCAAATCCAATCATTTTAAGCTAAAAAGTGCAATTTGCTTTCACATTATTTGTATCTCAACGGATGTCATCTTCATCGTTGGCGATTGCAAAATTGTTGGCATATCTTCCCTATTTTCGACTTAAACAGGTCACATTTTAAAATTTAAACTTTTAATAGGCGTTTCTCTTTCGGTCTTCCTCCTTCCTTCCCGCTAAAAAAGTAATTTTAATTCGAGTTTTTCCTGATCCAAGGGTATCTAGCAATACACATGTAAGGGACACCCCTAGATGATCATTCCATTTTTAGCTTCGATAGCACTAATTTTAAAATTTTCAATAGGTTTCTCCTTCGGTCCTCTTCATTCCCTCTTATTTATCCTTGCCACTAAGATATCGTAGCGTGAAAATTTTTTCATTTCGACGTCGGTCAATTTTCGCATTCTTTTCTGCAGCATCAAGTGCTTTCTTCTTCGGAGTCATTTCGTAGAACTTTCTATTGTCTACCACGCCCGCGGTTCTCTCTCTCTCTGTTCGTGTTTTTCCTCCGACGACTTGTTTTTGTTTTCCTTCGGCCTCGGCGTGCTGTGCTCTCACCCTTAACTCACAGTCGATTGAGGCGTGGGAGGCGTTTGACTTCTCGGAATTTCGGATTCCCACTCGAAAGAGGTGAGGGACTGGGGGGTGATTGGGGGCAGCGCTGGGACCGGTGGCCGATAAGTAGGCAGGGGAGGGATTGAGGTGAGAGGAAAGGGGCGGGCGAATTGACTGACAGGCAGACAGGGAACCTATTCCTGTGGAAATTGGTGTCGGCCGGTTCTCTCTTCCGTTCGACCCCCGTCTGTGCGAAGCGTTCGTTCGTTTCCTTGCATGACTCCGACGTAGAGAGCTTTTCAGTTTTCGTTTGACATGGATACGCTTCCTACGTAACCCACGATTAATGCGGTGCTCAGATCAATTGCAGCGAGTCTGATGTTATCAGTACAACGTATTTTGACTGGTGCGAAGGTTGCGGGTCGTGGAATCTTCCAGAATTTGGTGCGGTAGAAAAAACCGAACATTCAAAAATAAGTTTGTTTTCCAGTTGATTTCTCAAAATGACCAGTATTTAAAATGTACGGTTGATAAAAGCCAATGGAGAGATAAATTATAAATGCCCATGCTTCTGACACAGTGGTTTGAGAAGTCCTGTTGTTCTAGACTTATTTTGCTCCGATGTGCGGCTGATATGTTTCCTGTCATGCGTAAACACTACCATCACTGCCAATCGGAATTTCGATATTTTTTATGCTAATTTTGGAAAATGATTATTTTACTCTCATGTGTCGGGCGTGATTCAGTACATGGGGGAAGGTATTTTTCGGATAAACAGAAACTTAGAAATTACTTATTATTATTATAAGGTAATCTACCGGTTAAGGTAGGTTTTTTGATGGACACAACAGCCAAATAAGTATTATGTGCCTCCTAACAAAACACAATCCATCATCCTACTCTACATCAGGTCCCTCTTCAGCTCTGAGTACTTCCTTCCTCCCTTCATCCCGTCCAACATCCCTATCCTGTTCCTTCCCTTTCCTCGTTTGCCTAACATTCTCCCCTCTATTACAGAAATTACTTACTCTGTATTTATTAGGAAACACACGTACGCGTTAATTTTAAATATACCTACGCGTGTTTATGTAGTTTTCTAAAAATGTATTCATATTTATGCATAAGTACATATTTTATGCAAAAGTGGTCCGTGCTCCAACACCCTCTTCCCTTTCGGCGGCGTGGAAGGATAATTGCTAACATATCCAAATGTCATTTTTGAGAGAAAAATCCTTAAAAGGAACTTGGCTTTCCTAAAACATCCGTTGAGTTTAATTTAATTTGGATTATACTAAATTTTATTGTATGTCGTATATTTTTTTTATTTTTCTATTTATCGAAGATTGAAGTTACCAAAAAAACACTAGGATAAACTTTCGATCACTTGCGTAACATTCTAGAGTTTTCCGTCGACCCCGCCAATCACTCATGGGCTATGAATCAGTAAAACCTTTCTGTCATGTAGGCCAAAACCCATCAAAACGCCATTACGATAGAGCCTCTTGGGATTCTCGTCGTTTCCGTTCCCTGCTTCGTCATGTTCACGCGATGAGTCCGACCTCCCTCGTCTCTCTCTCTCTCTCGCTCTCCCTCCCTCTCTCCCTCCTTCCTCTATGTGCCTTCCTCGACTTCGCGAGGCCTCTTCTCCTCCTCCCCCCCGCCATTCTCTCCTTCCCCTCTCCTACCTTTCTCCTCCACTTTTACCTCCCAGCTGTTTTCCTTCGCCCTGTTGTGTTCGCCTCTCTCTCCCGAGCGTCCGTCCTCTTTTTCTCCGTCGGGAGTCCATCCGCCGTGTTTTGATCCTGGGAATCTTGGCCACCTGTTCATTTCCACCCGCTTCACCGTCCACACCCGCCGGTGGTCTCTCCCTTTCCGCCCAATCCTCTCTCTCCCTCTGCCGTCGTCAAAACTTGCGCGACGTCCTGCCTGCCCTCAGGTCGTAGTCGTCATCATCATCATCTCTTCCACCCAAATAAAAACGCTGCGTACCAGTGGGGTAACAACTGACTGACCCCTACCACCCCACGCCCTTAACGCCATTCCACCCCGCATCCCCCTTTCATTCCAAGCCCTCCACCGACACCGCGCCACGCACGGATGCATCGTCACTCCGGTATCCTTCATCTGCGGGCCATTCATCCATCTCCCGATGACCATTGTGCCCTCCCGAACACTACCCTCGTCACCGTCTGGCCCTGGGTCGTGTCTACTGTGACGTACTAGTAGTAGAGGGTTAAAAATCCTCACTTACTCTGCATTCGATGCAACGTTGAGCACCACACACGTGTCCAATTCGATGCAGTTCGTAGCTTAGACGATTCTTTGATATTCTTATGAAAAGTGTTGTGTGGTTCTGATTCCAAGTCTTCTCGCCGGAAATAATCTCGAATGCGCCAAGTTAATAATAATTATATATATATATAATAATTATATATATATATAATAATTATATATATATATAATATATATATATAATTATTATATATATATATAATAATTATTATTAGGTAATTACCGGATAATGTAGGTTTTTGGATGGACACAACTACCAAATAAATATTTTGTGACTCCTAACAAAACAAAATCCAGCAACCTAGTCTACATCAGGTCCGTCTTCATCTCTGAGTACTTCCCTCCTCCCTTCATCCCGCCCAACATCCCTATCCTGTTCCTGCTCTTTCCTCGTTTGCCCAGCATTCTCCCCTCTATCACAGTCTTCAACATCCCACTGCCGATCAATACGCCCTTATATATATATATATATATATATATATATATATATCAATACGCCCTTATATATATATATATATATATATATATATATATATATATATATATATATATATATATATATATATATATATATATATATAAGGGCGTATTGATCGGCAGTGGTATGTTGAAGACTGTGATATATATATATTAAAACCATAAACACAGTAATCAACCGGAAGGTCGGTTTAGTAGGTGATGGTAGAGATCACCCAGTACTAAGCCCATACGGCGTGTGAAATTCACACATCAGGGTAGGGGGGCCAGTTCCTTTCCCTGTGCCGGTAATGGTTTCCCAGGAAGACCTGGTACCCGAAAATCACTTAAGCTTGGGTAGAGTTGCAGGTGCCCGGAGTGCCGGAATTCCCGGAGTCGGGAATCGAACCCGGGACCCTCCGGTCAGCAGTCCAACGCTCGCCCACTGGACTACCGCGACCCACATATTATATATGTGTGTGTATATATATATATATATATATACATATATGTATATATATATATATATATATATATATATATATATATATATATATATATATATATATATATATATATATATATATATATATATATATATGTATGTATATGTATAAACCATAAATGCAGTAATCAACTCGAAGGTCCGTTCGGTAGGTGATGTTAGAGTTCACCCAGTACTAAGCCCGACGACGTGTGAAATTCACACATCAAGGTAGGGTGGCCAGTTCCTTTCCCTGTGCCGGTTATGGTTTCCCAGGATCTGGTACCCGGAAAATTTATGTGACTTACTATACGTATAAACTTCGGTGTAGCTTTAGGGGAAGCCAGTAAATGTAGTAATCACATTAATTGAGAAAATACGTAAGTGAATGTTATGTTGTTGCTGCGAAAGGAAGCGTTGGATTACCATGGATGATTTCTGTAATAAATGTTTGGATTGTTCTATGTGTGTGATTATCTATTGTTGCATTATACAAATTGAAGGATTATACCGTCGGGACATGAAAATATTTCTTATTTAACTTTTCTTGGTGCTACTTCCTCTCTTTAAGTGTTTTCTTTCTTTCTTGGAAATATTGCATCCCAACCAGTCCTGCATTCTTTAGCGCGTCAATGTTAGAATTCTGCAGGGTTGGGATTCGTTTGCCTTTGTGTTTATATACCTCTTTGGTTTGGGACTTCTTGTTTGTGGTGGGCACCTTCCTTTTTCCTGGAATGACCGTCGCATTACCGAGTTCTAACAACTTGGATACGAAGTATATGTATGTACCGTAAATGACCGTAATTCCGAGAACGATGGCCGCCATTCTCTGTTTCTTTTTTACTGAACTGCTTCAATTTCCTTTTGGTCTCATCGCTGTAGAAGATAAGGGTTCATTTTCTTTATTAGCTGCCTGTTGAGTCAACCGTTTCGACGTACTGTGTCATCATCAACTATTGAAATAAGTTCAAACAACAGAGGTTTCACGTTTGATTTCAACGTAGCTTCCTTCTCGGTTTACTGTATGAACCATACTTTCATTTTTATTGCTGTATATTTTTTGCCATCTCGATATACATCTACATCTAAATGGTACTCAGCAAGAGTGTTTGGCAGTGGGTGATTCCGCATCAGGCACGTAGCATCAAAGTGATTTTTTCTTAGTTGAGAGGTACCAATAAATGCGAAAAATAATTCAAATAATGGAGATAATGCCTTGGATGTTATTAAAAAATTATATCCAAAATGCCCCGCTTTATCATTGCATTTGCAAAATATTTTAATTCAATTCAACTCTATTAATTTCTGTAATGATCCGAGTAAGGAGTTTCACTATTTATTTTTCTTTTTACTTCCAAGGTGCAGCGACAATCGGAAGGCTGATTTTTCAGTGTTGAAGACCATGGAGTTGAGCGTGAAATTGGAATTTCTTCACTTATAAAATCTTAACTTTTACTAAGAGGATAAAGACAAGGTGAGTGCCATTGACGATATTTTTATGCAATGAATTTCCATCTTCCATTTTCATCTCAAAAGCTTAATAGACTGATCGCACAGCATGTGTAAGGACTGGGCCCATCTTGTGCATATGTTACTTAAGTACTCCTGCACGCCTTGCATTTCCAAATTGCAAGTAAGTTGCACATTGCAATTACAGTTGCTTTTCATTAGTTGCTGCTTATGATGAATTGACGCACTTTTGCTTCTTTCGCGGCGTTCGAACGCTTTTCAAGGAGCATCGTGAGGCGCAGTCGTCGAAACATCGTTTCTTGTGATATTGGCCTGCAGCGGTTAAGAAAAACTCGAGCGGTGTTGATGGCGAATACACATCAGCTACATGAAACCGACCCTCATGGCATTCACCTCTGCGAAAACTTTTGTTCTGAATTATTGTACATCTACACAAGAGCACACAAGCTTTCCTAAAGGCGTGCGGCAGTAGGTGTCACCAGCCATACATGCACTATCGCAGTCATGTTTCCTCCACACACATATTAGTTTGATAATGCACTCAAAAAATTTATATCTCAAGAAACAATGCACTTACATCTTTCATAAAATGGCTGTCCCTTTGGCGCAGAGGATAGCGCGTTGGACTTCTAATCCAAAGGTCGTGGGTTCGATCCCCACAAGGGATGAAATTTTTTCTGCCCTCAATTCAGTCAAAATCATCATAAACGATGTGAATTATTTTATGTATGAGACATTAACCATCGACTGCAGTTACGAGTATAATTTTTAATGGCTACTAGGAAAGGTTTTTCCACGGCGATGTAAAAGACATCTGCTTATAGATACATTCGATCTTGAGACTGGATGTGACCATACGACCTTCGAATTAGCTGACGGGCTACATGTTTCGGATTAGCTTCCTGTATATATTTTTTAGATGAAATCTCCTTGACTCACGAAGAGAGCAAAACTTAAAGCCTTTTGAAAAGTACGGGACACCTGAAATATTCTTAAGATACTAAAGAAATTATCATGACCCCAAACGGGAGTTAAACAGCGTGCTGTTATCGAATTTTTAACTGCTGAAAAAGTGACTCCTACTGAGATTCATCGTCGTTTAAAGGCTGTTTATGGTGGCGATACTGTTGATAGGTCTACTACTAATCGATGGGCAGTAAAATTTCGTGGTTGCGAGCCTTGAAAAGCCATAATTGTTGATGAAACACGCAGCGGACGTCCCATCACTGCCACAGACGATAAACATCGCACATTCGTCGAAGGTTTGATTCAAAATGACCGGCGAATCACTCAAAAGTGTATCGCAAACCATATTGGAATATCCAAAGAACGTGTCGGCTTCATTATTGAACCATTGGATTACCGTGAAATCTGTGCACGATGGGTACCACGCCGTCTCACAGACGAGAACAAACAAAACCCTCCTTATTCCCCCGATCTTGCTTCTTGCAATTTCTATTTTTTTCTCCACTCAAGAGAGACCTCAAGGGTAATCATTACACCTCGGATGATGAGGTGAAGGCAAACACTCGATAACAGCACGCTGTTCAACTCGCGCTGGCATAGTACTAGAACACGTCTTCCTACTTCAGCTTCTCAAAAACCACTGGATGAAATTAACGACCTTAAACCTGCGCATGCGTGTTGAGGAGGAATGTTTCTTCCACATGCTACCAGGAGTGCTTCTTGAAGGTCATTTGGTTTGTGGTCTATAAGCATGTGTGCATTAGTTTTCAGCCTATTCTCGTATATTGGGGTGAACTAAAAGAGATGGACATCGTCACCGACAGATTTAAGTATTCGTTCTTCTTTCGCAAGTTGCGCAATAAAAGCAATCGAACCTAAACACCCGAATAGTGTACACGTGCTAATTGTGGACAAGAATTAAATGATTCAGTCAATTATTGCACGAGGAATTTGTGTTTTTGTGCACGAGTTAATCTATGTTCAATTTCACGCATGAACTCTTGGTCGTGAATTTTAACGTGGTGCCATACCACTCCCCCGCCACACACAGGTCCTAGCGGCGGATTGCGTGGTATTATGTAAATGAAGATGTAAAAAGAACGCAGTTATTTTCGTTTAATGGTAAGGTAAAATGCCGGGCACAAAGAACGAATTAAAAAAATTTATTTTCTAAATAAAACAATTGTTGATTGGAACACCTTACCTGCAAAAATATTCGAGTCCTTTCCTAACAGAGTGTATACTTTTAAGAAAATATGTAAGGAATATATGTAATAGTTTGATTGATGTGTAGTATATTGTATTATATGTAACAGCTTAATATTTTTAATTTATCTTTTTTTCTTGCTGATTGATCGATGTAAATGAGATGGGGATTCTCTTGTTTCGTTAAAGAGATTGTGTTTGGAAGTTTCCTTTAAGTGTACTTTTGTTTTACCGACTGATTTTATCTATTATCTTTTGTGATTACTTGGGACTTGTGTGCCACCTGACACTGTCTATCAGCACATGTGTATTTTCAATAATAATAATAATAGTAATCAATCGAACGGAAACAATTTAAGGTAGCAGTGGTCTTATGGGTTGCAAAATTGAAAATCGGAATTGCGAAAAAGGTATGCAGGATCTTATACGTTTGTATTCTGCACCTAATTATTATTTCAATGTCACGTATGTTTTTCTATTTTTTTATTCGAGATGTTAAAATGCGCAAAGCCAGTGATTCGAGATGTAAAGATACGTTATTACAGCAGCAGCAGTAGCGTTCGATCTTCCGAGTTTGCTTAGGTTGTGCGAGGGCTTACGTTTCTCGAGCCGTCCACACAGGTTAGGATGAAAAAACAAGGAGCGAGCCTTTTTGATGGATAGATTTGTGCTTTGAAGAGGCCATCGTTCCATTCAACCGGAAAATTCCTACATCTACATAAATACCACCGCGATCCACCAAAAAGCTGCGTAGCAGATGGTAGAAGCACCAAGTGGGATGGGTAAGGGATAAGGGAGACGAAGGGCGTTTAAACAGTTAGGTAAGGGGAAAAGGCATTCATTAAAAAACCTCGAGAAAACATGCGAATTTATATTCATGCTGGCGGAAAACTTAGTTCAAAACAAATGTTTATTTCATACAATAAAATAGGTCTTTGGTATACGGAAAGGAGGGGAATAAAATTGAACCACAACCGATTATACGATAGACCTCGACCATTTAGAGGCAGGTCGTGCAGAACTGGAAAGTAAGAAGGGGGAAGTTCTATTAATTCATGGACGTGCGACTCATGGTCTCCACCCCTCGTAGTCACAGGTTTAAAATGTGACACCCCGCTGTTGTCAACGGACGGCGTGAGGCATCATCCCCGCGTAGAGGGACGAGGGGTGGTATTGGGAGATTGAAAATTAAACAAAATATAAGTGATTTCTAAATTCCAAAATAGTTCCTAAAATAGGTGATGTGCGTAGAAATTTCCCCCTCCGTGATCGCGTCATCCTTAATAAATGAACAATTATTGAATCACGAGTCGAACTCTCCGGTGAGATACGTAGAGCGGAGGCGTTCTCTTCCTCCCCAATGGAAGCAGTTGCGAGAAACTGAGCCTGAAAGCGTAAGGCGGGACGTCATTTTTAGGTGGAGAGGGGTAGAGTTGTTTCATGGCGAAATTAAAATATGAATTCTGGAAAAGGGAGCCAAGAAGGGCGGAGTGGGAGAAGAAAAAGGGCTTAGCGCATCCAATCTCGCGTGTAAAGGAGCGCCCCCTACCCCGGCCCCTCCTTCCCTATCCTCCCTTTCCGAAAATTCCATTCCGAGAGAAGGATTTCCAGCGGAACCATCTGTTGAAGACAATTTCTCGCGTCGTCTCGGGGTGGCGCAGGATTCAGGAAGGATATGCCGCTGTTTTGTGAGGAGTGGAAAGGAGGGAGTCTTGAATAATGATTCGTTTTCCCGCCAACCCTGCGGGTTCTTATAAATCTTCTGATGCTGGCTACATCGGTCATTTCATTTACATCGTCAATTTGTAAAATTAGAAAACTGCGTAGGTTCGCCAATGAGAGTATAGATAAAAAACTCACAATGAGATTTGCTCCGTTTGTTAGCACTGCTATTTCGCAACTCCTGGCTAATTGTGAAATCCATTCGCTATATCGTCACGGGATTATATTTTCTTAAAAGCATTTAAATTATATGACTCACTATCATACTCTGGAAAGTTGGATCACGATCATAAGACCAGAGTAGTAGATTTATGCAGTGTACTTGCTTGAAATGTCATTTTTTGCACGATGAGTGATCAGAATAGTTGGGAGTGAAATCACCATGGATGTAATTAGAATGTTAAGGCCTAACTTATGGTCGTTTCCCGTGTAAGTACGTCATTGTAATAAACAAGAAAAGCTGGTCTCGGAAGTGTGGTACTAATGGTTTAAACTTGATTACCTTAGTGTTTGTGAAAGTGGTTGTTAATCCAGTTGCTCTAATGGTTTCAATTATGTAACTTGCCCGTTATTTCAAATTCTCTGGATTTGGTGGGGATGGGGTCACCCTGCCACACATCCTATGGTAATTAGTGAATAATTGGGAAAGAATTTTGCATCCTTTTTGGGTAAACTGAGGGCGCATCAATGACAGAAAATGTTTTCAAAATCCGCTCGCTGTGTGTCCTTAATGCTCCAGAAATAATCTGTACATCCTAATCTACTCACAATGCCTTCCCAATCCGTTGTGTGGGCGTGTGTTGTAGTAGAAATAACACGTCTATATTTGAATTTTTGTTCCTACTTCATAGCCGTAGTTTTTATGGAGCTAGTCTGCATCCGAGATAATTTCTCTCTCTTGGGTTACTTGAGTTTTTGTTGATACCGGATTCTTAAGAATCGGAGGAATGGCAATATTCCGAATGGCAAATATTTATGCATGTGTTGCTGATAACTGTCCTTTTAGTTTAGACTTCGGGTTGTTTTCTTGGTGAAAATGGTATAGGGAAATCAGGGGTCGACAGATTACTGAATAATAGCACCCCGATAGATGCAATTGATCCGAGTAATGCATCCCGAGTACCATTATCACTTCAAAGTAATTCTTAGCGTTATTAGTTCTCTCTGCAAATAGGCCTCAAAATACCTCTGAAATTCAAAGAAACTGCGGTAGATGCCGCGGCAGTAACGCTTATCGGAGTCATCCGCTAATGCGTATTACGACACAATAAAACAATTCCGAAGTGTAGAAATCATTCGAAGACGGAAACACTTTGGAATTGTTGCATTACCTATGAAATATTTACTTGAAATTCCTGGATTCTTACTAGATCTTTCGTGGTAAGGAGCCATCGAACAAGTTAATTCCGGCGTTATTGTGACTGTGGAGCCCATTATTGTCTTGAATTCAGACGATCCATATGGGTAAAAGTTAGAAAACCGGAAAATCGCGGAGAAATCAAGAGCTCTCTCTAGCTTCTTCCTCTTTGAGGAGAACCCAGCTCCTGGCTCTTCATTTACAGAAAAAAAAGGTTGTATCTAAAGCGCATTTCGAAAGAAAGGGAATGAAAACAGTAACAATGAACCTACTGTAGCAGTTTAAAAGAGCTATGTGGTTTAGCCAGAAATGAAAAATCTTGGCTCAATCTTCTCTTAGAACGTGGTGTTTCATGTGGAAAGAAACTAACTTACGCTGCTCATTTTACTATGGAACAATTCCAATGAGTACCACGGGATTCAGCCAACTTTGGCAAAATAACAATTTTTTCCGTTTATTTTTATAACATAAGATTTATTACAATTTTAGTATAATCTTCATCCGATATGATGCACAAAGAATTAAGACAATCAATACAAGGTAAAATTACAGACAATCTTTGTCATATACCATAGTGATATGATCTTCCCAATATGCAATGGTTGTATAAATTGAAAATTTATAAATAGAATACTCAATCTGGTCCTGCTAAGCCAGTCACTTCTGGCTTGACAGTAGGTGCCACATGAACAAAAATGAAAGCTTAAAGTGTATGCAATTAAAAGCTACATATATTGTGTCACGTTTTGTTCCAAGCCCTAATCCATTCTGTTTAACAGCCAGTCGTTTATTCTCTCTTTCATAGCATTTACTGGCTGTAATATTCTGTATAATGACCGTAATAGGTATTTCATTAAAAATTAGAGTTACAGTAACCTCCAATTTTTGTCTACCTTGATTTGTATGAAATGTTTTTGTTATATACTTAATATTGCCCTTAATTATAAGAATCAACTACGTTTTAAACATTGGTGACAATCAAAACGAAGTGTCAGTAATAAAATTTAATTGGACGGAATTAAGAATAAATTGCACTGATGCTGTGTGTGCGCCGAGCACAAAAACAATGTTGCTCTCCAACTCTCTCTTTCAACTACCGTGATTGAAGGACCGGGCCCATGGAGATGGAAACTCCCCATGACAAAATTCGCATCGATATTGCTCTCTCTCCAAAGCATTCGTCTCTCGTGTCTTCCTAAGGCGGAGCTGAAGACGTTTAATAATTCTTCGCCTGCGTGTTTCGTCTCCTTCCCTTTTCGCCCCCGACCCTTCCCTCCCCCGCCACTACTGTGTGTCCCACCCCCCCTACCCATCACTCCCATTCTCCTCTTGTATCCTTCTTCTTCCCCTCCCCCCCGCCGTCTTTTCCTTCGCATTAATTCGACGCCGCTGGAATCCCGCCGCATAGAACAGCTCGTTTGGCGTCTCATTGTTGCGCAGGGCTCCTCGTGCTCAGTCGACTGATTCTGCCGTCTTGAGTAATAAGGGGCGTTTCTGGTGGTTTCTCTCCTTTTCCAACGGCGTCCTTCCACACGAAGATCTCCCTTCTCTCTCCCTTTCTCTCTTTCCCTATCACTCCCTTTTCCCTCTTCTTTCTCGCATTCCCTCCACTCCGTCACGTTGTTTCATTTTGGTCCCTTTGTTGTTTCTTGGGGGGGGGGGACAGGGGACTCGGGAGTGTGGAGGGGGGATTTTTTGAGGCGCTTAACTAAGTTGTTACTCGCTTGCACGTTCGAATGCATTTCACGAAAGTTTTTAAGGGGTTCGTTCTCTCATTTTCCGGGAAAATAAACTTTCATGCCGCTCCTGCGATGCATTTTTCATTGTTACAAACGTCGATTATTCCTTGGAAGAGGAAAGGAAAGATTGCGTGACCACGCTGTAATTATGTGCGTCATTATTGCTTTGGGATCGGTTTTGTGTGGATGACATGACTTGGGGGAAGTGATTAGTCAGTCCCCTCTTTCGTTGCTGGCTCTTTCCTCCGCACTATCACTGAGCATTGTTTGTTTCTGAGAAATCAGATTAAAGTATTTCTAAATTAATCCCTACGCGTCCCCAAGTCGAGTCGCTTAGCTACTACCTATCATTTAGGAGAGAGAATTAATAAGAGTCAAATCTTAAACAGGAAGAAGTGCACGCTTTCGCCCTTCTCCTTTCGAACTCTCGTGCGTGTGGTTGGAAAACTAAAATAAAATTGCTGTGCGGAATTAAAAAAAAATTATTGTGTGCAATTATTTCTTTAGTTTCCCGTGTCTTCACTGGAATGAATGTGAAATTTTATGTTTTCGAATATAAAATAATGACATAATTTAGATGTTCATCGAAGACAAAATGTTCAAAATTTTAAAGTTTTTAATCGGAAATGAAAAGGAGGCACGAAAGGTGGACGCAGGGTATTTTAATTGAGAATGGAATTCGAAAACTGTGGTAGATGAGAGAACGTTAGACAGGTGAGATAAGGGAAGCAAACGGATATGCATGTTGGGTGGAATGAAGGGAGATAAGCATTGAAGAACAGTGTATTGTGGTGTGGGGTGTCAGTGTGTGTCTAGTTTGAGGAATTTGAGAAATGTAGTGATGATCAGTATGTTTCCATATAACACCTGTCTTGAACGGTAGGTTGCCGATGATAAATACTATTCAGAAATCTGTACTACTGCCGTTATGAATCGTCAAAGCAGGCAGGGAAAAAAATACATCCTATGACTATCTTTACGAATACCTAGCTGTTCGTCTAGATACAAATCCTTTTGAGTAGCCACAGCCTACCATGGGGATAGACGTTTGTTATTAGGGTATTTTTACCATCCTTCCTTTCCTTTGCTCCAAGAAAACCTTGTTCCGTCCCTCCGACCATGTCAATGGCTCCAAAAGCACTTTCCTGTCACACCCAATATTCTTTCTTTTCTCTCCTCAACTTTTTCCAACCCCTCTCTCCCTCTTGAATCTTCCGACCCTCCTCCATTCGCTCGTCCCCCAACATATCGAGCCCCCTGCGACAGCTCCAACAAACTCCCCCTTTTTCTACCGCCACATGGAACTGTATCAAGTCACTTTCGAGCACATTTTGCGAGGGAAATGTGTCCATGTTATAGACTATCAACCCACGCCAAATCCCATGAAGCTAGATGTCATCGGAGGAAGCATTTATGCGTCATGTGCAAGTCGTATTTTAATTCCATTCCAGACATCTTTGTGAATTCTAGCCAATTTATGTCCTGCTCACTGCAGTATTAAGTAAGTTAAATGCTGGTAATAATTTCAAATAATACCAAATGAACAACAAATGAATCTTCGGCTGCTTAATGAATTAATTTACATAAAAAATAATTTTATTAATTCATTTGTCAATATTAGGTTTAATTTCGCCATGGACTGCTGCCTCTTGCCTTTAGGTTTTTCGCAACGATTATATACTGTAGGAAATAGTAAAATCCATGGCGCTAACATGGTCTGAGTATAAATAAGTAGAATAGTCCTGGGAAAAAATGTATTGTTGATAAATGTACAAATTATACCCTTAAAATAGCACCCTTGCGCATCGACAAACCGATACCAACGCCTCTATCAGCCGCGGTAAAATTCCTTAAGACGACAATGGGAACCTCTTTCGGGCATCTCGTCATGGCCTTTGACGTAATCCATCGTTCCAAAATGGTTGCCTTTCAAGCTCCTTTTTATTCATCGGAAGAAAAAGAAGTCTGGCGGTGCCACATCGGAATTGTAGGGCGGCGTTGCCACCTTGTTTTTGGCCAAGGACTCGGTCACGATGTCGTGGTGCAGCCTCCTGTTGGCAAAGATCTTCCTGACGCGGTGCACTCTTGTCAGCAGTCTTTCGAGGACTTCCACGTAACACTTACTGTTAACTGTCTACCCCTGACGCACAAACTCCAAACTCTTCGTGGGTACCGCCCTTAAGTCGAAAAAGACGATGTTTTGTATACACATACACACACATTTATTTGGGACAGACCCTGTATGTCTCGTTTGGCTCTTTCTCATTTCACTAAAGAGGCAATTGAAAATGGTTAAGAGTTGTTGGAAATGTATGAAACATTTTCCCTTCAGGTGAAAGTTGTTCTTCGCTTCGAAAGATCCTGCTGATGGACTTAAATTTGGTTTTATGGTGTGATATCACATCTTAAGCGCTCGTTGGCACATCACTACGTTTTCACACCTAGGTTCCGAATGACGTGAACCGACATTAAGATGTTTTCTGGATTTTTGTTTCATCGTCAGGAACATTAATTCTCCATTTTAATGATGAGAATCCGAGTGAGAACTTCACAGAGTACAGAATATGGACGTATTACAGAAAGTATTAGAGGGCTGTTATAGCAGAAAACTCATCTAAAACCCATATTTGGCTTAGTATATTTGTCGAAGATCCAGGAGGTGCCTCGTAAAGTAAGTTAAAGGAATGATTATCCATTACCGGCCGTGATTTTAAACGTGTCTGTAGAGTACGTTGCTGGGGGAAGAGTGAAAGTAGATTTGGATCTCATTAAGTCTTTTAGATTTGCAGTTACCAAGACTAACATAGTTTAGTTCAGCATTTATTGATTAGTGCATTAGAGAATGTACGGAGGTATGGGGTTAGAATCGATCATAAGACAATGGAAGTAATGAGAATCTCAATAAATTCCGTGGCTAAGTTAAACATTAATGCAGGAAGGCATGAGTCAGAGCAGATACGGCGCTTATTTGGGAAGATTAAAATAAGTATGTCAGTAAGGAATCTAGGAGAACAATTGCGTTAGCTAAAGAAGAATTTATCTTAAGAGGTGGGTGTCGATGAGAGGGATCGTACTCGTAAGTGAATACGTAGAATAAAGAGAAACCATGAATATTTGAAGTCGCGTTGGTTTCTTCGGAATGAACCTTGGTTGTTGGGGTATGATAGGTGGTGAGAGAATGTGGTTCAGGGAAACTCAAATAAGGCAGTGAAAGTGGACGAAAGACATATTTAAAGGCAATGTGATGCTGAAGATTGATTAAGGGGAAGATGTTGTGCGTGAGAGGCAGAGAAAGGAGAAGAATTTGTCTAAAGAATTGTTGACTACTTAAAGTGAGGTAGAAAATGTGTGATACCAAAGAACGATTTAATGTCATTCAGGTAACTTTTTATCTTGAACAGTTCTTTGAAATGTTAACTTCTTTAGAGGGTAGTTTCTTTAAGGCCGATCTAAAACCCGCATTTGTCAGATTGTCTACTAATATTGGAGTTATGCTGTTTCTGATAAGTCTGTCACCTATTCGTAGCGAAACTAAATTGGTAGGCAATCGGGCCTGGAGTTTCAGACGCCAATTATTTCGAGGCACTTAAACTCGTGTAAAATTTATTGTGGCAGTCCAAGATGCGGTCGTGAGCGAGCACTCGAGTTTTAAATTTTACACGTCTTGCCTTCCCACTTCCCCTCCTCGGAACGTATCCTTTCGGCTTATCTTAAGTTCTCCTTTGCTGTTAACACCATAGTTTCACCCTGTCGCCTCCCCTTCCCCCAGCAACCCATCCCATCGCATTCCGTTTCACTGGGGCAAGGATCCTCCGCCGCCCCGAGCATCCAATCTTGGCCAGTCTCCCACGCCCCCTCATCACCACCGTCGTCATCATCCCCTCTTACCAGGCTGACGATCAGCTTGCCTCCCTCCTGTTTCAACAGTTACCTCAATAACCAGGAATTATGGAGTCGAAGGGGAAGTGATCTCCCAGAAGCGTTCGAGATTGGGCCAATTCCCTGGGAAATGAGTGTTTTTTTTATTGCGTTTTATGTTCATCTTCGCGTTTTTGGGAAAAGCATGATGAGAGATGCTTCAATAAAGACTCAGTTAATTCGAGGCTGAGGAAAAAGCAGTGCGTTGAAGTTTGAGGGATTTGGTTTACGTAGCGGCCTTTCGGAAGGAAAGAAGAATGTTCCACTGGAGTTACAATTTGGTCCCCGTTGGTAAGCTTCTAATCGAAACATAATCTCAGTGTATTTGTTTTAGCAGTACTTTCAGATGTTTTACTTGTATTTGTACGGAACCATTTCTATTTCCTATGTACTTATGTAACGGAATTGTGAGTCAACGGTGTACGTTCGTAAACGATGCACATCACATGTTTCGGCGTGATGTGTGCTGTGGTGTCGTTACATAACGATGAGAAACACGCCAGCAATTTTCCACTTAAGAATGTTTAATTTCAACTAGTCTCGACTGTCTTTTTTCGAGTGACATAATGCAATAATTTCTTTATGTGTCATTAAAAAACTTCGGGTTTCTCACTCCCTTTTGTTTATGATCCAATTCCTTATTGCATTGCCGGAAATTTCCCCAAAAAGGATGGATGGTTGTAGCTTTACACCGTTCGAATTAAGACCTGGGGTTAAAGAATGTTGTCTTATTCGAGAAATCTTGATGCATGCAAGATTTAATAGGTCCTTGCGAATTAGACGCCAAAATGTGAGCATCCATTTCCTGTATCAGTTGCGTATTTTTCACAATGGAAAATCACTATGGGAATCAATGCCACAAATATTTCACCGTGGAAATACATACTGGCCTAAAAAAGTAATTGAAATATATCGGATTACCTCTTTTGTTTTTAACCGTGTAAATAATCTTTATTTGAATGGACAAAATTATCCCAATGACTACATCCTAAGTTTTATAATGCAATGTTTACATAATGTCAATTATTTGTACGTGAATAAAATAAGAAAAATACTACGTGAAAAATTTTTGCTTCCAATAGGATCCAACATTAAGTTACTTTTAACCTAATTTATAATTTACAATATTTCGTATACGTTTGACAGTGGGAGTATCGTCGTAATGCCTCTGTAAGGTAGATTTGCCGGGTGATTATTTTTGCTTACTATTGGCTATGATTGGGGTGGTTACCTAATTACAATTGGAGCAAAGTATAGTTGACGCTCGTGTTTTATCATACCATGCCTTTTCTTTGCTGGATTTTAAGCGCCCTTAGAATAAAATAGACCCCAAGAAATTACTCATTTGTTCAATATATTATTATACACACTCAATGGTCTTCCCCTTTTGAACAGTCTAATATTCCGAGAGGGAGATAAGAGAATTTACGTTTTGCGGTCGAGGTGAGAGACAAAACCTTTTCATTCATTCATGGAATTCCATTGCGCACGCTGAAGACAGCTCGTTCTGCATGGTAATCATTGTTTTGCGAAATTCATTTCCGTTTTATTTAACGGAAATGAATTTTTGCCACCGCCGAAATGTTTACGAGAAGAGAGCGGTTACTCCTCAGCGTAAATCATTTCTTTTTATTACCCCGATTACTCAACCATATAGTCGGAATATTGCCCGTTCTTTTAATGCCCGCTTGGTTAAGGGGCGCCCAGGCGTCAAATTAAGGCAAAATATTTTTTCATGCGTTTGGTTGAGTGTGTGGGTGCTTTCGTTGCCCTAATTGGTCGTCCGTATGTAATTAAATGCAGCGTGGTCCTTGATTAAAACTTTTTTATGGAGTGTCCTTAAAAAAGTACTCGTATCTCGTAGGCCATTAAATTATGAGCTTTTTATGCTTGGTGAATTGTTATGTCAAAATTTAGAATAATTGGAGAAGTTGTTATCCCATGTGCAAACAGTTTTGCTGGATAGACTTAGGGAGAGCCGGTCGGCTTCGAATGCTACATCTGTTTGCATCCACACCACAGTAAGTCGTCATAAATGAATGCGTTCCTTTTGTGCTCCAGCAGAGGAGAATTAGTGAGTTTAGTCAGCTTTAAGGTACATTTTTACTTAAGGGTCCAAGGTAAATTTAACGTATATAATTATATGTATAACGGGTAAGGAGTAAGTTAAATATTGAATCACTCTATTAACCTAAATGTCGATTGAGTTGAAATTTCGATAAGTATAGCAATTAAAATAAATAATTACAAGCAAGTGAAGGGTAAAAAGTGCGCAAATGATAAATGTAATGAGGCTGGAACCCATCGTTTAATTTATTATTGATTATTAGGTAATATTCCGGTTAAGGTAGGTTTTTGGATACACACAACTACCAAATAAATATTTTTGTGACTCCTAACAAAACAGAATCCAGCAACCTAGTCTACCTAGTACCTAATCTACCTACTCGTCTACTCGTTTAATTCACAAGTTGGAAATTTAAAGAATTCGGTAATGTTTGGGTTCGATATTAAAAACTTTTATTGCTTTCGGTCGAACCAAGTGCGGCTCTTTAATAGTTTTTTTTTGAAGTTGTAGAGTTTTCTCTGATGTAGTGTATTCGTCTGATTAAAATTCTTAAACGGGAGGAGATATTGCCGGTTTTGCGAAATCCATTGCAATCGACTGTAGACTAATCTGTTTCTCTTGTTATCCCCATAAATTGTCCCTCTTCTTGGACTAAGTGGTGCGCAAGGCACATTTGTCCCGGCATCATCACTGCCTTCCCCCCCCCCCTCCATCCCAACCCCGTCTTTTTATCTCCTTTAACATCGCTCTTCCGCGAGCCAATCGTTCTCCCTCACCCTCTCCCTATATCCACATCGACTCGAACGTAGCACGGAGCCGCTCCCTCCCCATCTCTGGAGACTCCCGCGAAGAGAAAGCGTCTTAAATGTTAAAACCACAATCCCAAAAATATCCCTTCTCATCTTACGTCTTCTCATAGAGGGCGTAATTCTCTTTTCACGCTTGAATCACCAAGCGAGACTGCGGTTACAGTACTCACCCTCCTCCGCGCCGTTAATCCCTCCCCCGCCAAACTCCCCATTAACGGCGATTCTTACTTCCGCCCGCCCTTTCCGCCCTCCGACCCTCCCTCCCAACCCGCCGCCCCAGCGCCTCCCTGGGCTTCCCTTGCCGTCCGCCGCCGTTATCTACTCGTTCTCTCCCCGTTCTCCTCTTCCTTCATTCTCCCCCTTAAGCCGGGAAACAGGTGAATTACCGCGCAAAGCGAGTGGAAGGGCGCAACGAGGAGTAATATCGCACGCTCTTGGCGCAACAAAAGGGGAAGAATGTTAAATGTATCGGAAATTTGACGTATCGCTCGACTTTGGATCGGCAATAAATTTACTCCTTTGTTTTATGGTGGGAAATACTGAGTAGAAATCCGATAAATTCGTTTACGCCATCTCTTTGAATGCATGAGTGTCTATTAGGGAAATTTTTGTTCTATAGTTATAGTATAGAGGTTCTATGGTTAGTATAGTATAGACGGAAGGTCGTCCGTTGTCGTCTCAATTCTCATTAAGCACTGCTAATTTGAGACACCGATTCAAGTGCATGAGATGGAAATAAATTGTCAAGGGTGAACACCTATTCTTCCGAAGGCATCTAACCAAAAGTTACGTACAAATTGAGTAGCTTCAGGCGTGATGTGGTGGAAGTCGAACATAATGAATAACTGATCGTAGTAATTTTCTACTTGATATTTTTTTTTTATTTTACGACCGGGTTTCATACAGACCTGATGATGATGATGTAATACATCGAAATCTGGTCGTAAAATAAAAATATGTATCGAGTGGAAAAGTGCTACGTTCAGTTATTCATTATTCAAAAGTTACGGAATGGGCTCTGAGATTATCGTATATTACTTGAACCAAATAAGTCGTTCATTGGCAATGTTTCTAGCCGATTTTGTTAGAGTCATCAGCCTCACGTGCTGGTATGACAGAGGTGGTGCTCGAGTTTTGCCCTATGTCCTGAACTGCTAGGAAATCAATCACATAGTCGGTGTAAGATGGTATTGCTGGAATGCTAGCTTTTCCTGTGCTGCCTGTAGTTTTGCCAGTAAGTGAAACTAGAAAATCTTGTAGCCCTGGGCGGAGATGAGATTTTTTAGTGGATTAAGTAAAAATAGATGTAAATTTTGAGCAATAAACTAATATCTTGATTTCCTTTCAAATGGCATTCAACGAAATGACAGGCGTGGAATTTTGCCAAGTTTTTATTTGAGGAAATGTAACTAGGTCCTAATTAATAAGGTCAGGAGATGCCATGCAGGGGTGAAACCGGTCACATTTGTTCAAATTAAAACTGTGGAAAAGTACCATATCTGTCTCGTCGTTGAGAAACAACTTCCATGTAGTTACGTACACTTGAAACTACTAGGATTATTCCGAAGGATCTAATTTTTTAAATTCAGTACCATATTTATCGAGTCGCCTGTGTATCTCATTGATCTCCGGTGTTTCACTGGAACGTTATTCGTTTATCGCTTAGAATTCTCTTTGTAAGCGTTTTTCATATCAGGTTTTCGCGTATGTATTAGGAGACATGTTTACTGCCTGTTTTACGTGTGCATTTCGTTGTTATTAAGGAATGAATAATAACTCTCGTACGTTGTCGTATACGTGATTTTTATAGTGAGTATTAAACAGGAATTTCAGCTGCTCTCATGTAATCATATCGCGTGCTTTTTGTCTCTTGTGCTGAGCATCCAACGACTTTATGCTATGTGCGATAATGGAATTATTGTCGTCAATATTTGTGTCACACCGGCTTTTATCAAGAGGGCAAATGACGCAGCTTTAATGCCGACGGAGATGAATTAAATATGACTTTAATTCAGTCACGTTTGTCTTCTTGAGAATATTTTGGAATCTTGTATGAGTTAATATGTCGGCATTTTCCTCTCTACGCATTCCCAAACACTGGTTTAACTGTAGTTAATAACTTGCCAAAGATAAACATGGGGAAAACGATTCATGACTTCGTTCGGTGACTGAGTCATAGCTTAGTTAAAGACATAAAATAAGCGGTCATAGTTGTGGAGGTATACGTGCAGTAAAAACTAAGCATGCAGTGTGGATCGGGCATGTGGGTGGATCGGAATTACTACGTTCCAGTAGGAACTTGAATTCCGTATGCATAACTGGATAAAAGTCTTAAACAAATTGCATGATAATTTCATTGTTAGAGTGAGTCTTTTGCTACTTTGCCTGTATGTCAAATCCTGCTCCATTTCTAGTGAAATTTTAATGGTCATGTCATTACCATAGTATCTGTTTCTCTTGCGCCGGATCCTAGAACGTAGTTTAAAGAAATATATGATTGTAATTACGATCGATGGCCAGCGACTGTATAAATTGTAAGCTGTCGATGAACCACACATAATATCGATCTGATCGCCCATAGCAGAGCCGCTGCCACACCCCTCCCTCTCTGATCCCTACTCGCTTCGTTGCCATGCTGCTTCCGTGGTGGTGGTTGCAGTGAGCCAAAGAAAGAACATTTCGAGTTCCGCAGTGGTAGTTGGTGCAGGAGAACAGAGAGGACGTCCATCGGCAGAATATACGGCCGATGTCAGTTTTTTTTGCCCGTGTTGTCCTCCACGGATGAAGTATGGCCGATTATTTTCGGTAGGGTTTTCGGAAATCTGACCGTGCCCAGATGAGCGGGAAAATATCGCCCAAAAACCCACGATGAAGATTGCCGATAATATTATGTGCCTTGCTGCGGTAGGGTTTTTCGACGTTCTTTTCGTCAAAATCCGCGGACGAATTGCATGTTATATCTTGAATCTTTTCATCGAAAATGTAAACGTAATATTTTTGTGTTGGTCCATTGATTTTTTTGGTCCCTCCAGATTTATTTAGTTATTTTTTTTGCACGGGCTTGTTTGGTAATTATTTGTGTACTTTTGTGCTATGTAATATTTACGCGTGTGCGTTCGAACGTGCTTCTCACCGACGGGATTAGGACCTCAAATGTTTGGTTCGTCCACCCACGAGCCGCCGTGATCGGAAAAATGTTCTAATGCCAATATTCTCGGTCGCTTCGCAATGATTTATTGCCCAAAGTTGAGCGCCTGGTCCCTCAGTTATTGTAAAATAATAACGGACGCAGTAGCCACTTAATTTGAAGGAAACCTCTAATATATGCAGGGAAGAGATTCATGTTATCATTTTTATAGTATTTTTTCCGTGTTTGCGTCACTAGGAATATAAATTTTTCTGTTTGGAATTAATGCTATGCATTGAAAAGAAACTTAATTACAGTTCCATTCACCGGAAGGAAAAAGTAGTTTGCATTTCAAATTCCTTTTGATTGGTTCGGAAACGCTCCGGGCGCTCTTATTCTCCTTATTCCGAAACACGTAAGGAAGTGAGTTTTACTGTTTACCGCCTTGTGACGCAAAATATTGGATTATTTGATGCCAGGATAATTTCTTTCAAACATTGAGTGCATACACGTAATGGGAAAAGTTTCGCGGTGCCAACTGTCTCATTTGCTAAGTATGAAAGGAAGTTTAACTTAATTGCTTCTTGTTTATTCTAACCGTTTCATTTTGTTGATCCTTATTGTCTCTTAGCAAATGGATTTTTACGGTGATCCGATGGGAAATAACACAAGAGCGTTCGTTGTACGCGCACGTCATAATTGGCTAACGCTCTTGCTAGTTAATTTGAATCCCATGTGAGTAAATTTTATTTTCTTGACGAATTTCAGTTCAAGGCTGAAATTTTCTTTTGAAATTTGTTGTCCACCGAAATGACTCTTATGGCCGAAAAGTAATTATGTTAAAATTAAGATTGATATGCCTCCACCAAATGTGGAAGAAACGAATACAGTTCTCGGTGTAGGTGTAGTGTGGCTGGTGACCTAACGCCCTTTGCCACACGTCCTTGTGATCGAAATCCGTCTCGGGGGGTAGTTTATAATTATAGATATAGATATGCAACAGCGAGCAGGAAAGACTTAGGCATTTAGAAAGATACAGGACATCTTGGTTTTCATCCAAAACCGAGGGAATCATCATAGCCACCATATTATATTGATGGACTCGACCTTAGGGATAAAATAAGAGAGATATACGTATAGGCACCGTAAAAGACTAAGTCAGGTGCTCGTTCTTCCCTTGCGCGATATGCAATCATAACAAAATCGATCCCTAGCACCCGAATAAATTTACGTAGAAGCAATCATTTGATCATTTGGTAAATTATTGCATGACGTATATAAGAGACGTGTGTATGTAAGTATGTGCGAGTGTTTTTGTGTATGAGGTGATATGTATATATGGTTATGCATGCATGGCCGGTGCCCTACATGAACCCCCCCTCCCCCCCCGATCATCCCCCCTCCCCCGCCTCACGTCATTTTCTCTGAGTTGCGGGGTACTTCGGGGTAGATGTATTGTAGTCCGGCATATTCACATTGATAACACACGTCCATGTGGAACTCGACCCTCTCTCGTCCGAGAGACCGGTCAATTTCTTCCCGTCCGTCTCCATCACCATTCCCCTCCTTTCTCCCTTGCTCATCACTCGGAAACCCTGCCCTCCCCTGGGAGATCTTCCTCCTGCTCCCCTACTCTCTCCCCCACCTCTCCAGTTTCCTCGCGGGCTTTCTTGTGCGACCCCTCTTATCTCTCCGAGAGTAATGGCTTTCTCCCCCTCACTATCCTCTCTCACACCCTCGCGTTCCTTTTTCTTTCTTTGTCTACCTGTTTCTCCGCGGAGCTTCCGGCTTTTCGTCTTTATGGTCTTTCCTACGAAGACCGACTCCGCCGTACCCTATATTGTGCCCATAAACTGAATTTTTAGTTACCCCTCCTTGGTAGTTTTATGCGTCCGTCTCCTTGCTTAGTTAGCACTCCGTACTCTCATGCGTTTGGATTTTTTTTTACATTCCACCATGTCATTATTATTCTTTATGGCGGTGCATTAAATGCTTTCCCTCCCGTGCAGTGTATTGCCGCTACGGAGGTGGTTAAGTGGTCGGGTCTGGGCGGCGTTGCGCCCACGGAGGTGCTATGTACTTCTCCTTCCCCTCTCCCCTGCCCGAAATCAAGCCCATTCTCGGCCTCTTCTTTTTGAACGTTGCTGTTTATTCATGCGCCTTTGTGGGTCTAACGTTTTGACACATCCGTGCTCTCTTTCCGTCGGTTCCTCCCTCCTATTTTCTAGGGGAATCTCTGAAGGATATAACCTCTGGAAATGGCTATCCGCTCAAACATGGAGATGTGACGCAGTTCATGTAGTGAAAACATTGTTTTCTACTTCCAGGCATTCCGAAGTCGATTAGCGTGGTCCGTTTTGGCGGTATAGGTTCCCATAGTTCTTATATGTCGGTCTTCCTGAATTATAAACTCCATCTCAGAGCGATTGTTATCCAAGAGTCGGAAACTTGTCGTAACTCGTGATGACGTAACCCTCGACTCTGAAATTTTAAGCGCAAAATTTCCGATAAGGTCGGATTCTAATGCAGGACTTCAATATTAAACCCGTATCCCTTGGGCAATCGTGTACCTTCCTTTCTCGGGAGTCGTTTCGAAGACATTACCAGTTATCGGAGAATGGAATCACACAATTTAAAATACTGAAAACTTTGTAATTCTCATGCAGAGAGAGAGATAATATACTGTTCTGAGCTCCTTTTTTAATTAATTTTTGTCAAATGAGTGCACTTGTTCTACATCTCCAAATTTATAGTGAAACTAAGAGATTGGGAAGTACTTTCATTGGTAAAATTTAAGAGTGAACATCTAATTTCAGGCAGCTGACCAAAATCATATAAGAAACAATTTACACGGTTATTAACCGGAAGGTCGGTTTGATAGGTGAGAGTTCACCCAAGACTAGGCCCAACGGCGTGTGAAATTCACGCGTTAGGATAGGGGGAACAGCTCTATTCCTTGTGTCGCCTATGGTTTCCCAAGACGTTCTGTCATCCAAAAAGTTCAAGAAGCTTGGATGAAGCTGAAGGCGCCCAGAGACGTTCACGGGAATCGAACCTGGGCCCTCTGGTCTGTAGCTTAACGCTCTATAAAAGAAATAAAATAGTTAAATAAAACATAAGCGGATTTGGAATGTAAGTAAAAGTGGTATCGCTACTGGTATTTGAAAAATCATGAGAATGTCTGCTACTGAAGGAAATTAGTTTTTTTATCTCTCTCTCACTTTTATATTTTATTGCCCGTCTCCTCACCGGCGTAAAGTCTTATCGTTATGTCTGTCATCTTTTTCCCATTTTTTCTTCTGAATTTGGTAGTTTTTTTCTTTGCCTGGAAATCGCTGTCCTTTTCCCGTCCTATTATTTCCTTTCAACCTGTCCACTTTGCCACTCGCCTTATTCCTTTCCTATTCCTCAGCAAAAAGAAGTCCAAACATGTCTCTTACGTCGTGGTAGGATGTAAGCATCGCGGTGTCCGGCGCAAATAGCATTGTTCGATGACTACCGAAAGAAAAATTACCTCCGTAGGATTCTGTTATCTGGATAGTATTTTTAAATTCCAACTCTTCGGAATCTTCCTTGGAATACGTGCAACTGATTTTAGTGATTCAGATATCATGTTGTCCTAAAACCACATAAGGCCTGCCAATTTCCGTCAGGTCTAAAACTATCATTTTTGATTTTATTTATCGTGCATTGAACGGAATGATTTTTTTTTGCTGTAAATATGATATTTCGTGTCAATACGCTGGTGACATCCCTCAGTTGCCTTCGCCCAATTTATCGCAGCATCATTGGTTCCTAATTGCGTGTCTATACTAATTTCTTTTTTTGTTTAAATTAATATCAAGTGGCCGAATCATTATGCATTCCTATTTCAAGGTCAAAACATCACCATGGTATTTTTTTGCCTATTTTAGTTGGAGTAATGTGTCGTAAATAATATGAATTTAGTTTAGCTGCCTATTAACGGTTGGGAATTTGCCTGGGAAATTCATCCTTGGAGACGATCGCTTGTTTGTTTGTAAAATTCTGAAAATAACCTATTCACTGCTTTCGATCGCAATGCCTTTAGCTTTGTTTGCATTATTACGTCACGTGGACGTTGCGAATTTTGAGTCGTCTTAGTAGAAAGTGTTTTGTACTTCCTTTCTGATAGGAACGATAAATGTACTCGACACATTTTATGCGGAATCTTATGAGGGGTGAATCCAAAATGCTTTCGTCGTTTGAATAGATTAAATCAGTTTTATATTACATTAGTGATGCCCGATAAGTATCTGACATCTCTTTCGTACTCAACATAGAACGCGGCAGACTTTCCATTCCTTTCAGTGTTGCATCACTGAATGTATCAGATTGGAGTGATAAACGCATTTGGAGCCCTAATGTGCTCCTTTGGTGCCTTTCTTACGGTTGAATGACGTTTAAAGTTTGCTCACAGCATTAGGTGAAACGTGTCAGAAAGCTCGCTTCGTCAAGCAATTATGGTTATTCGGGCGTGCTCTAAGACCCTTCAAAGCGGAAGGATTTTGTTTTACTCCCGGAGTAAAAAGCTCAGTGGGGTGTTTTTTTTCGGGCGCTGCGGTGTTTGCATTCCGCCCAAGGAAGAATTCGTCTTTGCTTTCCCTTCCGCGTGAGATTGGCTCCCAGTCTGACAGCGGAGGCGCTCTCTCTCTCTCCCTCTTTCTCTCCTCTCCGGTCCCCCGTCACTTCGGCCTTAAGGTGCGACTGCCTCCTCTCGGATTTAAGCAGCCACACGTTCTTATCGCGTCGTCCTTCGAGGAGGATCTTGCACCTGAGCCCACCTCCTTCGCTTTCCCCCTTCACGCGGTTCCTCCTCATCCCTGCTCTTCTTTCCCTCTCCTCCCCCCCCACCCGCAAACACAAATGCCATGCTTCGTCTTTGGTTAGCCATCTCGTATTAAATTTCGACGTGCCCTAACTATATTTGCGGGTTTTGAACCGAGTGTGCATGTCGTGCGCGAATAGGGTGTGCATTATCGCTGGAGAGTTCACATGCAGCTAGTTTTCGAGAACTGTCAGAAATAGAAGCGTCTGTGTTTGCTCTGTTTAAAGAAATGGAAAGCACCTCCGGCCAAAATATAGGTGGTCAGGGAGTGATTAAGATTTATCAGATGTAGGTAATCGGAATTAATCATTCTTGTGAATGAGATACATTTTCTGTCAATCAAAAAAATTCGCGAATTGTCGATTTTTTTTACGTTTATTATTGGAACGATGTTAAATTATGAGTAATGTGGATGCGTACCAACGTGAGCATTTGCTGGAAATTTAGCTGTGAAGACGTATTCGTTAAATCAGGTGATACGAGAAATCTGCTTGGGCAAAGAATGTCTCTCTCGTCGCTCACAATATTAAACTTGAATTCTGCATTCTGCACTATCGTTGAATACATTTTTTTCTTTTCTCGTATAAAAATATTTCATCATTTCCATTCATCGAAGGCATAAATTTTTCATGACTTCGGTTTCATGAAATGATAAATTAACATTTTAATCCGAAGCTACAAATTAAGGCACCTATATGGAGGAAGCAGAATCCACTGAGCATGCCAAGACGTTTAAACTAATCCGTTTTGAAACAAACTTTCAAATATCATGACTAAAATAGATACCGGGCGATCTGGGGGTTATCTTCTGTCAACCGTGCCATAGAGCATATGCCTTTTCTCTTACTATTGTATTTTGTCTGCGACGCACAAATCTAGATATACGCGACTCGGCTGTTTCGTTTCCGTTGGGATCACCAGCGTCACATTCTATAAACACCGCTCGTCTTTCTCACGTGCTCATATTGTGAACACCCGGTTGTGTTTGTTGTATTGCCATGACTATTGTTTTGTGGTTTACGTAAGAGTTCGTTGAACCGTCAGGCTGAATGGATTCATTATTTCGTCAATGTGCCAATACGAATAATCGCTACATCAATCAATCCAACTTTCCTTGCGACGCATTTCCTTTCTCTCTCGTCCTTTTTCCCCCGTGCTACCCATTCCGTGGCGCTTCCTTCCTTCTGCCACACGTGCCTTCCTTCCCATCGGTCCCGCATTCGTCTGCGTATTTCGGGTGTGACGAATCTCCGACGGGTCCGTGAATCATCGCCATCCCTCGTCAACTGCGCGGGTGCGCACATTTTCCACGTCGGCTCGGCGTTCGTTTCCCGACTCCTCTTTAAGTGAAACCCACGCTTGAAGTGAGAGGCATGCGAAAGGACGGGCGTTTCAGCTCCATAGCAGATCGCACCCGAACCGTGCAAGACGAGACAATCGTCTCGGTGAGATGACTTGCATCAAGTCGCTGTCTACCACGAGAAACACTCGCGTTTTCCCTGGAAGAAAACAACTTGAAGGCATGAAGGAGCAATCATCATCGTTTGAAGTGAAATGAGTGTTAGGCGGGGAAACAGAAGCAATAACCAAGGCCCGAGGCGACGCCGCGTCTCCGACTCTTCTCAATCCTAAGAAAAATAAATAAATAAATGATTTCCCACCGCTGCAGTCCGCGAGTAAAACCGTGGGAGGGTACCTCCCTCCCCCTACCTGAGTCTCTCTGCTTCTTTAAGGCAAATAAACCATCGCGGGCGAGTGACTCCGCCGGGGACTTGAAAGGGCTCTCCCCCCGCACAAAGGCGCCTCCTGCATCTCTCTCTCTCTTTAAAGCGCACGCCCGTATGCACACACGCACGCACCGCGGCCCCGCGTAGGGAGGAGGTCTAAGGAAAGGGGGAGGCAATCTAATAATATGTACCTCGCATACAAAACATGCAGCGCATGAATACAAAGTGAGGCCTAAGGGTCTATATTGCCGCGCCTATGGTCCCTCAGAGGATGAGGGGTGGGTGGCTCCCCGTCCTCTCCCCCCCCTTCCTCCCCCCTCCGCCTCGCATTCCTTTTCCGCTTGCACACCACCCTTTTCCCCGAGCATCTTCTTAATGCAACGGCTCCCCCCTCCCCCCTCCATCCCCGGTGATCCTCTGGAATAAAAAAGCCCTTTGAATCCCCCTTCTTATCTCATTCCTCGGCCGTTAGCTCTCCCTCGCTGCCAGAAGTCCTCCTCCTCTCCCTTCCGCCACTTCTTCCCTCGGCTTTCACTTCGCCGTTAATATCTTGTATCACTATATGTACATGCCTGCTTCCGTGCTACAGGTTTACGTTGCAGTGGGTTAATCAAGTCAGTGACAAACGAGAATACGCATGAAAAAAATTGCCCAAAGAAATATGCCCTCGGATTTGTTTCAAAATATGTGTTCGTGCTAAGTAACCTCTGGCACAGAGAAATCCACGCGCGGGACTACTACTCGTGGAGATCTCCAGAGATTAATCTGATCGAAATATCTTTTTCTCTGCTCTATTCGTACGCCGTCTTATTTTCTCTTTTCATTCAATAACTCAATTGTGAAGCATGAGAATCGAATTTTTCTTGTAGATTCTCCTTTTTGATCTCTTTCATCGTGTTCGGTATTTTATCTTAATAAATTTAATTTCCATCGGAAAGGTATCTGGTTTGAAATTCCGGACCCCCCAGACGTCAGAGGAGAAAGCGTTGAGGACCTCAATTCCCTCTTATTTTTAAATAGAAGTCCGCATACACTCTCGATAAGAAGTAAGGCGCCAAAGTTATGTTTCCTTCGCCAGGATTTGGCCATTAGTCCAAAACTGTACTCTTTCGTGGCCGACATCGAGTCATTTATTTCTTGCTCTCTTATGTGCTCTTGTACTATTCATTCTTACGTATTTTTCTCTCTCTCTCTCTCCCATTGGCTCCTTGTGCTCATTTTTCTCATTCTTTTTTTTTCGAGCATCGCAAGCCTCTGGCAAGAAAGTTAAATATTCGGAGCGTACCTTGAACGAAAACTGATAGATGATGAGGTTTGCTGCTTGGTCTGGTGGTAATTCATGCTTTATGCATGAATATCTCCCTCTACCATTCCCGGAATTATAGCTATAAAAACGCGGCAATGTTATTACACATTAATATCGTGAAGTGTCCCCCGATTAGCTCAGAAGAGCCACCGCACGCTGTCTAATGATACCTCTTGAACTTAGAAAACTGTTGCCTCCCCTGTTCCAGGACTTAACTTTCCCCTTTCCCCACATTCTGTTTACGGTTATGGGAACGAGGTGGGTAGCAGGAGGAATTTATATTCGTATTGAATCAAGGGTGACCTCCTGGACATTGCTAATGCAGTGGCATTTGCAGTGAGAAGTATTTCGCGTGCATATACCTTCGTTTTATTCATGGCGAGAAAGTAGTTCATCCTTGGCATTTAATTCTGTTATTTCCTCAGAATTGTTTTCAACTACAATTACGATCTCGGGATCTATCATTTTTAATTGTTCTTTATGACTACTTGAGTTTTTTAAACAAATATGCCAGTAACTAAGATTAAAAATGTGTGATAATTTTAGCGTTTGCCAAAAGTTGTTTTTTTTAACGTAATCATACTTCAGTCGGCAGTAAAACAAACCAATATGAGTTTCAGGAAACAAATCAGTAAGTGAATCGGGTGGAGAAAAACGGACATAATAAGCTTCTGCGGGGAGTTTCGGGTCCGAAGACACTTTTTGGACTGTAGGGCGGCCGGTGATGATATCACATCCCTTTCCGTTCGCAAAACAGGGACCTTCAGGGTCTCTAACCGTTGAATAAAGGTCTCTGCATGTTAATCTTTTTCCGTTTTCCCTCAATGCAGTGAATTTAACGGGAAAAATGTCTTCTGTTCTATTTTATCTTAGTAAATTCGAAGTATGAAATGCTTTGATCCATAGCTATCCCTTTAATATGCTCACAACCATATTAAACATTAGCATATTCACGAATGAACCGTTAAAATTGGTAATTGATGCAAAATAGTTTGTGTATTCAGTCGAGTGAAATATTTCATTCAGCCGTTTAACCGATATAATAAAATAGTCGGTTCGGTTTGATCAATCGAAGTTTGGGGAGTAATTAGCTGAAGATAATGGGATAACGTGGCTATTGGAAAATGTTTTGGTTGTATCGGAACTCCCAAAATTAATGCGATTTCGCCTAGAGGTCCCGGGTTGGCCGCTGAGTGCGCCAAATTTCCTTTTTATTTATATTTAGTTATATTAAGGAAGGCTAAAAAAAATCGTGGATCTGCTGACCAGCAAGTAGCGTCATTCAGTAACAAGTAGAATCATTCATTCTTCTTGCATCCATACTAGATGTACTTAAACAGAAAGGTGTCCAACGAAAACTAAACCCAAATTTCCTTAATGTGGTAATATCTATAAGTGGTTTTTGACTTTTGGAGGACTTTAAGAGAATTAGAGGTTCAAAAAAAAACTTCTATAACTTGCACCTTTTACCCAGGAGTCAGGAGGAGTTAAAATTCGTAAATATTGGCCGTCTTCTCTGCGAAAAATTCGAAAGATTATCGTCAAGCAACGGTCAAATCTCCGCGCCGAACAACTAAAAATCGAATTCTCATAATTTGTCTTTAACCTGGCATGTTTCTAATGAAATCCGAAGAGGTTTCTCTTGTGCCTTTTGAACTTTTTTTTTTAAATTAACACGCTCTCGCCTAATTTTGAATTAGAATTTGAATTATATAATGTGATGATATAAATATACTATAATTTAATAACTATGAATAAAAATATTGCGTACATTTACCCTGATTTACCGTCATATCTTTGTATTTGAACATTTCATGTCATTATGAATTCATGGTTAAGGCGCATTAATAAAATTATTTGAAAAATGAAACATACTTTCAAAAATCATATTCATATCGATATTCATTTTACTGCCCGGACCAAATATAGTTAATTCGATAACAGCACGCAGGAAATAAGACTGACGGTCTCAATAATTCATTGTTTTAAACCTATCGTTATTCATGAGATTTATTTTTACTAGAGCTTAAAAAGTGGAAACATCCAGTCCAAACGGTATTTGTACCTGAAGTGACGCTCCGCTCTGTATAATTGTAGTGCGTTCGAATTTGTTGGTTATTTTGTTAAGCTCAATAGAATAATTGAACTGGTGCTAAATTAATGTAAAATTTCCTAAGTAGAGAACTGAATGATTTGACGACGAATCGAGATCAGTTGCATTGATTTCCGGAAGGGAAAGCATATTAGAACTCTTTTGGAAATTTGAACACCTTTTGCTGTCACGCGATAAAATCCTATCCCGTCCCGTTCTACCCACGTTTTGTGGTAGTGGGTAAGTGGGTGGTAATGTTTCCTGTAACTTTTCTCGAAGCCCACCGGTTTGTTTATTTAGCCAGAAATATATTTTCCGATTCTACCGTTGTATGGAATGTTGGCCGTGGTTGACTCGTTCATTCAAATTTCAGTACCTGTGCTCAAAAGCATCCCCCTCTTTATAAATCCCGTCTACCTCAGGAGCACCCTAAAACGAGGACTTGCCCATTTCGCGGAATAGGATATACATCCCTAGGTCTCTTCCAGCCCTCACCCTCACCATATGAGCTTTGTGCTGCTCCCTTTGTGCCCACCTGGAACAAACCCTCCTCATTCGTTCTCTTGAACCGACTTGGGCTCGCCTTCCGTGAAATCAAGGAATGGACCGTTATATTATCTTTCGAAAACTTACTCACCCTACAGTGGGCAGGCTAACTACCCTTATGCAAGACTTTAATGTGGGTTCAAAGAAATTGGGGTAGATTCAGGGACAGTTACTTAAAACGGAGTAATTCGCTAATGCGCATTATAATGCAAGAGTTACGATGTGTGAAAATCATGGTTTGACCGGAATTCAAACCTCATTTCATTTGAAAATTTTGGGGAGCCTCCATAGCTTAAACTGGCTAAATTACTCGACCGGACATCGAGGGATCCGAGTTCGAACCCTGGTCAAGTCGAATTATTTTTATTCTTTGAAATACTTGCATCAATATTTGTGTTGAACTATCAGTTTTTAATCCAACACGAGGAGCTTTCGAGAAGAGTTTTTGCTACTCATTGCAAATTTTATTTTCCTTCATTTAATTGGGAATAGTTAACAGAGTGAGGGTTAACTTTCCGAATAAATCACGTAAATTGAAAGCTGGTCTCTTGAGCGATGATGTTAAAAATGTATTTCTAGCTCCATCGCACTACGGCAGGTCATGAAATTAAGATTAGAGAGATTTAGTTTAGGGTCGAGTGATATAAGGTGTCATTTTTTGCGAGCGAACCTGTCGTGAAGAAACTCTGCTTCGTTAAATGGGTGGCGAGGAAATGCATTGCGACAGGTAAACTGAGGAGTTATTTCACTCTAGTTATGCCTCATTTGGAATACGCCGCACGTACTTGGGATCCTAGGGATCAATCGTTGATAAAAGAACTAGATAAAGTTCAGAGAAAATCCGCTAGATTCGTAAAATAATTGTTACATGAGAGGACGAGTTTCACGGGTCTTTCCGAGGAATTAGGGCAGCCTGAGATGAGAAGAGAGCAAGTGAATGAAGCTTAGACTTTAAGCAAGGATCAGAAGGCAAGAGTTTAACAAATTGTACTTTGAGTGTTACGTATTATAGCCCCACACCATTTGAACATGTTTAGATCACAAAGATGGGATAAGGAAGATAGACTCTAGTGCAGATAGATATACTACCTTGATCAAAAATTTCCCGGAATAACCACCGTGTGGCGCTCCCATCGTTCCGATTTGAGTTCTGTTTTTTTGTTAAATTGGTACATCTGTTGTTGATATTCCCTTTAAATCTTAGTGTCATAACTTGACATTTGCAAAAGTTACGTAGCCAAGAGTACATCTATCTCTGTGTGTGTTGGCGATTTTTTACAATTTCAGAAATGGATTTAAATTTGCAACAACGAACTTGTATTAAATTTTGCGTAAAAAACGGATTTAGTGGCGCACGGACGTTGGAAATGTTGGAAAAGTGTTTCGGCAACGATTCTCTAAAAAAAACGGTCGTTTACCAGTGGCACGAGCGGTTCAGAAGTGGTCGTGAGTCAATCGAAGATGATGAACGCAGTGGCAGACCATCGACATCGAAAGTCGGTGAAAAAATTGATAAAGTAAAAGAAATGTTGGTCAATAACCGCAAATTAACCATCAGAGAAATAGCGGAGGACTTGAACATTGCCTATGGATCCGCCCAAGACATTGTGGTTAATGATTTGGGTTTCCGTCGTGTAGCATGCCAAAAGACCTCAATTTCATGCAAAAAAGAGACCGTGTTGACGTCGCAAAAGACATGATTTGCGAGGCTGAATCCGATCCCACATTCATCAAAAGGATCATTACTGGAGACGAGACGTGGGTTTATGAGTACGACACGCAATCCAGACATCAGGCAAGTGAATGGCGTTCACCAAATGAGCCGAGACCAAAAAAACCACGTCGTTTTCAGTCAAAAAAGAAGGCAATGCTGACGGTTTTCATGGATTACAACGGTGTAGTGCATCATGAATTTTTGCCAGAAGGCCAGACAGTAAACAAAGAGTATTATTTGGGCGTTATGAGACGTTTGCGTGAAGCAATTCGCCGAAAGAGACCAGAAATGTGGGCAGAAAACTCGTGGATTTTGCACCATGATAACGCACCGTCGCACAGTGCTATCATTATTCGTAATTTTTTGACGAAAAATGCAACAAATACCATCCAACAGCCACCGAATTCACCTGATTTGGCTCCCTGTGACTTCTTTCTGTTCAATCGAGTTAAAAAACCATTACGGGGAACGCGTTTTAGCAGCCGAGAGGAAGTAATGGAAAAATCGCAGGAAGCACTGATGGACATACCGAAAACCGAATATAAAAAATGTTTCGAGGATTGGATCAAGCGCTGGCATAAGTGTGTTGCAGTCGATGGGGATTACTTTGAATAAATTCCGGGAAATTTTTTATCAAGGTAGTAGATATTAATTCTTTCCTCAAACCATCAGGAATCACAATAGTACAAAATCGTTATAGTAAAGTCATGGTAAACATATTTAAAAAGTCGGATTACAAGCGAGAAAAAGATCAGCGCTGCATGGTCGTCTTGGGCATTCGTTTTTTAATGTGCTTATGTTTGTTAGTTGCTAGTGTATGTATTTGCATGTAAGTTAAAATGGGTTTTGCATGAATGTACGTGTTCGTCTGTGTGGGTGTGAATTGGTACACATTTGTTCGTTTCTAATGTTGCATTCTATTTTACCGGGGGTGTCCAAGCACCCCCCGCCACACACCCTTGCGGCGGCTTGCGGGATTCTGTGTAAAAGTAGATGAACCATAATAGTCGTCAGTACACAGAAACATCCTGTGCATGACGCCTTTTGCATGATTGTCGTTTTCCAGTGATCGGATGTTCCGTTCGAGCATTCAGAAATTCGAAATTTCCCGGGAAACTCAAAATTCCATGTTGGCGATACAAGTACTGGAAGGTAAATATGGCAAAAATTATTCGAAGTTGAAGTCGTGGAAGATTTTCTCGGTGAAACTCGTCACCGTTTTCTCAATATTTTGCCAGAGGTTTACCATAAGCTTTGATGCTGTGTTTCCGTCCAAGAACTTTGCGACATTTCTCTCCCTCCCTAGCGAAAGAATAGCGCTTGAAGCTCTACATTGTCACCGCTACGTCTTCGCCGCATATTTTCATCTCACCTAATTTGATCGCAGAGAATTATATATGAAGGAAACCTTTCAGCGCACTGCAACAATTTCCGTGTATCCCCTCCCTGTTGATGGAGGCGTATCGAATCCTCCCGAGTATCAAGTCCCCCATAAAACGAAAGCCGGGGGAGAGACTTAAAGAATTCGCTCCGTGTAAGTGCGTACAAATGTGATTTAAAGGAACGGGGGGGTCCCGCTCCCCCCCCCCTGTTGGGTGGGGGGAGAGAGAGAGGTCGGGCCCTGGGGGTGGAAATTCGATTCCTCCCCCCTCCGTGGATGCGCGCATGCCTTCGAGAGAGAGAGAGACAGAAAGAGGGAGAGATGGACTTAAGGAGATCGAAGGGGAAAGCAATTTCACTGCCAACTCCCTTCCCCCCTCCTTCTTATTGACTTCCTCCCTTAATCCACCTCCTCCCAACTGCTGAAACTCCCGCTCCTCCCTCCCCCCCACCCCCTCTGCCTCCCATACACCCCGCTTCTTAGCATATACACTGTTCGTATCCCCCTACCTTTCCGACCTCCTATACATATAAACACACCCTCCCACTTTTATCCTCAGGCCCGCACCAGCTCCTCCTCCTCTCTGGGCCTCATCACCACTCCTCCGATCCGCCTATCCCCTCTTTCCACCCCGCTGACTTTACCTCCTCCCTCCTTATCCCCTTCTCTCTTCCCCGGGCAGTCATATTCCTTTCCCCCCCCTCTCCAAGCTCTCCCTAAACCCCCTTCCCAGGTCCTTCACACCTCCCCCTCGATCAGTTTATCACCCTACCCACTTCACACCTCTCTCTCCCTCCCTCTCTCCTCATTCTACCGTCTTAGCTCCTCCTTTTAACCCATCCTCACTCCTTCCCTCGCCCTACCTACCCTTTACCGCTCTCCATCCCCGGCTCCCAATCACTTTGCTCCGTCCCGTTTCCTTGCCTCACCCCCTCCATCTCGCTTCCTCCCACCCCCCCTCTTCCCATTTCTTCCCCCTTTTCATCTTCCTTCACTTACGCATGTCCAACCCGTCACTTCCCAGCGCAATCTCCCTCCATCCTTCTAAACCAAACTCCTTATGGCGTTCGTTATAAATGAACACTTTCCTGGGGTGGTAAAAAAATATGAATTTATAAGCATTTTGAGGAACATAATTATCCCTGTCGCTTATTTCATTACGCCTCGATCGAGCATGAGATGAGTGCTTTTTAAATCTTGAAATGTTTAAGGATTCACGATAATGTACATAGTGCCCTAGCTGGTATGATTTGTTCTCATAAGATGTGGAGTTGGTTTAATTTACCATTGGGTAAATCTCTTGGCTCCCCGTAATTACTTCCTTTTAGCACGAAATTATTAAAATAAAAAATAGGGCGCCTAATTTTTTTGTCGTAAAATGATTGTTGAGTGGAATGGGCATATTAAATAGCTTTCTGAGTGAACAACCGTGATTTACGTAAATTAAAGTTTAAACGGGATTCTGCGTTCATTAGGAATGCTTTGACTGATTTTTTTCAAATTCCAATTTTTTGCTGAAAGTGCATAGCGATTCCCACTACATGCTTCTTTCAGAGGCAGTTTTGGTCTTCAGATAATCTCCATTCTGGGAATTATAAAAAAAGAAAACGGATTCGAGTCTTCAGTTGTCTAGGAAGTTTGAATTGGTGAGTTAAAAAGTACTGATTGTCATATTCGCCCTGTTCCTGATCAAATGGATTGTGAAATTGGCGGCTGAGTGAGCCAATCAGTTTTCAAAGGCTTGATTTCATTCAAAAAAGTCAGTGAGTGAGCCAATCAGTTTTCAAAGTCTTGATTTCATTCAAAAAAGTGATAGTTAGCGATGGAACCAAAATTAAAAAATAAGGAATAATCCATTAAATCAACCTGTCACTCTGTAGAAACTCTATCACATGCCTTGGTCTGCAATTTAATAAGATATAAACATGCTTTACCCAGAGGTTTGGTCCACGTTTTACCTTCGTATTGTAATTTCTCGATATACTGTGGCATAGAATTTTAGTTGGGAAATGCATTGGTTGCGAACAATTATGGTGTTTTTGCACTCTCCACACGTAAGTCGACTACCGCGGAAATTAATCGGTACCCCTAAGTAAAATTCTTTAAGTATTCCCCTAAGTATTCTTTTGCGTTCAGCTAGATAGTTTCAACGAAATGGCTTGGCTCCAGAGCCACGCTAATTCTGGTGTCATTCTAACTGGGAGGAGACCCTCAGCCTTGTTGCCGGAGAGAAGTCGAGGGATAGACAGATGAAATCCTCAAGTTATCCAGGTGGTCTCAATTTCCTCGGAATAAAGCCATTTTCCTGTCTATTCCTTCTCCTTCCGTGCCTTTCTTCCACCGTCCTCCCCGTTTCTCTTTCCCTCATTCATTCCCTGCTCCATCCTCATCCTTCATCATAATCTTCCCTTTTCACCCCTCCCCATGCCTTTCCCTACTTTACCGTTTCCTCTTACCCACATCCCCACACCCCCCCTTCCCTGGCATACCCCCCCGATGCACCCACCGTCTTATCTCCCACCCTTCCAACCCTTAATCTCTCGTCGACCGAACGCTTCCTTCCCATATCGACCTCTTCCCCAGGACCACTGTTACGCTTCACTGTCAGTGTATCGGCCTCAGCTCCTCCGTTTCCTACCCTACCCTCCCTTCCACCAACGCTCTCCCTTCCCTCCCAACCCCATGTCTCTTTGCTCCGAACACTATTTCCTTTACAGAGTGGGATTTCTCGTGTGGTTGCGGGTATAGGGTTTCTTCTCCTACCCGCCCCCGTTAAGGGCACACGGTCCGCTTCCGCGTCCTGATGAAATGTTATCTTCCCCTCCGCGCGCCCTCTCCCACCCCCTCCTTCCTCCCCTTAGCCCTCCGCACTCCCGTGTCGGATTTAATGGTGTACGGGGAGGGGTCTGTCTCCCTTGGCGTCCGCCGGAGTCCTTGAAATATAAAAAAAAATCCTCTCGCGTATAATCGCGAAAATATTGAGTTTCTCGCATTCTATCTCTTGGATTTTATTTTTTAAAAGAACGAGACGAGAGAAGAACGCGTCACTGCAAATAGCGTCTGAATTAAAAATATTCTGATGGTCTTGATAACGTGAGTTTTATGTTTATTCACCTTGGATCTTTAATTTCTAAAGAAAAGTTCTCCAAGGAATTGATATTTCTGCGCTTGACGTTCTACGTTGCCATTTTTCTCATGTTCTCTCGGCCGCTAGCATGCTCTAGCGATGGCAAAATGTTTTTTTTTCGCGGTGCATAATTCTATTCAACATTGAATCTAAAATCGGACGTTTGCATTGGCCCCTCAATCTCCCTCACTTACTTGTCTTCTCTAGATCTGTAAGACAGCCGCCCATTATACAAATGCGTACAAAAACAATTTCTTCGATCATCCGCGTGTAGAGAAGGATACGAAGGCCTTGGGGGGAGGTGCATGCTAGAATAAATTGCTTTCCTCCTGGAAACCTACTCTAGACTCGTAGTGGAAAACATTAGAAAGCTGTCATAGATTCTGTAGCTTATTCTAATTCTGCAAGAGGTTCTTTCCACGGAGTGTTTCTTAGATTGTCGGTAGGATCAATGACAGCAGTTTAGACGGATCTATGCCGATTATGTAATTATTGTATGTTACATTAATCGTGTACACTTTCCGAGTTATATTATTTCAAGGGGACGGTGTATTTTTCTTAAATTTAAGTAGCGATGTAGTGAGGGTTGTCTTCCGATGGGAGTTTTCGTTCGCTCTGGATTTATATTGACGGTGTAGGCTAAATACATCTGGTGAGGGTGTTCATCATCTTTGCATTTCTTTATCTGCATCTGGTAGGCTGTTGTACATTTATAATGTAAAATAATGTCTCAGTTCTTTAATCTTTAGCCGTGAGCATTATTCCATGCCCGAAAAAATTGTATCTTCGGAAGGAAATATAGTTGGTGGTAGTTAATGTAAATATCTCATCTGATTGCACTGATAAAACGATCATCTTCCTTTTCATTTCGCATGTCAGAGCTTAATTTGACCGCCATAGAAATGCGGTATTTTGTTCGCTATTGAGATGAGTAAAATGAAGGGCTATCAAATAACAGCCCCCGTAATGTAATAACCAATAGTTAAAGTAAATAACGAATAAAATCTAAATGAACGTCGTTGGTTCGTTCAGTGAACATAGTGCCAAATAATGATGCTTAATGCATCTAATGTGCGTCTCATTTGGGCTCATATAAAATTGATTAGATCATTGAATACTAGAGCATAACCTATAAAAATGGACTAGGCTAACCTTAGACCTCCCGTGGGGATCAGAAGAACTGTTGGGTACGTTAGAGGAACCCTTATAATTTTATCCACCGTCCCTCAAGCTCCCGCCTCCTCTCCCTCACCTCCGCATTCCACCCGCCCACTTCCTCCACGGCTCTCTCGCTATCGCAATCTGTTCCCAACCATTCCCAACCCCTACCCCTCCTCTCTCTCTCTCTCTGCCCACTTATCCCCGTCCGCTTCCCCCCCACCAGCACCAATATCTTCCCTGCTTTGCCATTCCGTTCATATCTACCCTTTTCTCGTCTCTCTCCCCCACAATCCCCTATCTCATTATACCTCACCGTTCTCTTTTCATCCTCTCTACCACGCCACTCTTCCTGCCTTAATCAACCGACCTCCTTGGTGCCACCTCGATATACTTAATCCACGTTTTATAGTTTTCTCACTGAGGATTTTACAGGAGTTTTTTTTTACCTAAATTCCTTGATCCCATGTAAGATATTTCTCCGATTCCAGCAAATACGGTCGACTTAATTCTGTCGCTGCTGTTCTTTCGTCTCGTTAGTTCGGCACGTGATCCATTTTGGGGTGGCAGCGATATTGTGGTCCTTCTGACGCCAGTGCCGACTGTTATATTTGGCAGTAGACCCTAAATTGTGGCTCTCACTATTTTCATTTGAAGTATTAACTCGTTGCTCTCACCATAATTCTTTTCATTTCGACTTTCGTATGCTCAGATGTTCCCAATTCCAGTGTCGGTGAGGTTACTCTTGAGCTTTCGAGATTTCTCCGTAATAATTCCATATACTCTAGTTAGGAGTTGTTTTAATTAAGAAATTCGAATAATTTAGTGTAGCACTCTATGAGCATTTTTATTTCCTTCCTTAATTCCATTAGGAGACAGCGTGCAGATTCCAAAGAAACTGCGGGAGATGCCGCAACAGTAACTTTTAACGGAGTCATCCGCTAATGTGCATTTCAATGCAACAATTTCAGAGTGTAAAAATCATTCGGGTCGAGTGCTTTAGCCACTTAAGCTACCGAGGCGTCCTCTTAAACTCTGAAATTTTGGGGCTTTTAAAGGAACTAGATGTTGTGACGAAATACCGTACATACAATGTCACATGCACATGTACGGTATTTCGTCACAACATCTAGTTCCTTTAAAAGCCCCAAAATTTCAGAGTTTAAGAGGACGCCTCGGTAGCTTGAGTGGCTAAAGCAGTCGACCGGATATTGAGGGATCTGGGTTCGAGTCCCAGTCAAGGCGAATGATTTTTACACTCTGAAATTGTTGCAGCGTGCAGATATTTATAACTCCAGTAATTGATGCCTACTTGCATCACTTGTTTAATGCATGTCTGGAGAGTCATGCAAATCGAAGGGGCGATATTGGACCATTCCGCATGTAAAAAACGTAGATTGCCGCGCAAGCAGAGTTTAAATATTTTTATGCAACAGAAGTGAATTGATTTTCATTCTTTTTACAAGAATGTTTTCATATTCAAAGTTAATCCCCTAATAATCTGGGGTTGAAAAGGCGTCATTGGTTGGATGGTATCAAGCCTGGAGATATATATTTAAGACTCGAGGGTTGTTCGAGCTTAAATTTGATTGTTGCCGCTTGGATTATGAGTTATTAACTGTGATTCTTCGTATGTGTATTCTTTAGTTTGTTTATCTTTCATTATAGCGAAAACCATCTCACATCGCAATAAGTTCTGAAGATAAAAAATGTGGTAAGTATTCAGATAATTCTTGCTGATCTGGATTCTGGGTGTTTCTAAAAAAGAAATTAGCTTTCTAAACCTGATGCTATTTTCATTTTATAAAGCTTCCAAACACGGTTTCTTAATTAGCTGGTCAGCTGTTCTTGATTTGATGTTTCTAGGTAAACCAGTATTTGCTATTTTTAGGCAATTATTTACTCGAATACTCCTTCTGATATGTGCAAGATTTCAATAAAGTATGTGTTTTCCTTGATCTATCCAATCTTTTCAATAATCCTTGCGGTTCACGATTCCATCTTTTTTGCCTCTTTTCTTTTTCATTCTTCAACTCCCCATTTCTGCAATTCTAAAATATCTGTATTCTTTCTTTTCCTGATATTCTTCCCCTCCTCCGATCCTGTGCATGCCTCTCCCATTTTCTCTCATCCCCATTCCCCCTCACCCCCCTCCCTAAATCTCCGGATTGATGTGTGACCCTCCCGTTCTCGTGCAACGTATGCATTCATTTGTTTTGTGGATATCCATTGATTTATTGTCACGCCGAGATGTTTTTCACATTCCTGTCGCGTGTGTTTGTCGTAATCATTTGTTGTCACTGAAGCGGGATGCAAAGTAACGTGAAAAATACGGGCTCAGGAAAACTCTTGCCCATTTCGTATATGGAGCTGTTGTTGGGTTACGGGTTAGCGTGTTTTTCCTGCAGCACAGGGGAGCGATAGGTTATACTTATTCATGGCGGCTGTTGGGCCTGAAGGTTTCGCGTTCCTTTTGTGATCTTTAGGATTATGTAAAGTTTTATGGCGTTTTCGTGATGAGTAGTGACCGTATCCATGGGGATAGATAAAAGATTTAACTTTGCGATTACTTCCATTTGCACATGTGGCCGAGGAATGTAGATTTTCTCGAATCTAGTGCATGACGTGAGTAAAAAGATTGACTATAAGGATAGAAGATACAGATATTTCGCTTTTCATGCGACGGTTTTGAACTGTTGTTATCCAAGGCCGTTAATTCTGAAGCAATGCGTATTAAAGGGATTTGAAGCACTGACTGTTGATTTACACTTAGTTTACATGTTTTTACCCTTACCCAAGCATACTCGTACATGTGCTATGTCAAAGGATAACAACGGAGTCAAGTTTGCATCAACATTCCCAGAAAATAAATATCCTTTAAGATAGGAGCTGGTACTACTTGGAAATTCAATGACTGTTGCATGTTTTTCACAATGCCCTCGAGTTCTGCACGTTAAGCATTCCAATCGGTAGATAAATAAGGGGTTAATGGACGTTTTTGTCGCGGTGATGCGTCACGTGGGAATGATAATGCCGCCACGTGATTATTTACTCGGAAATGTCGACAATAAGGCCAATCGTGATATGCCATATGCTTTTAAGAGGAATTTTAACACTACCGTACTTTCTCTCATCAAAGAAAAGTAGATTAGAAATATCGGAGTGAAGTGCATTTTTATGGGGAAAATTCTTTCAATAGGCAGTTAGGTGATGGAGCATGTCGTTGATCTAATGACTTTTCTAGGCCATTTGAGGAGTATTCTAGTTCCTTCCGCGGATGTTTCCAGTACAGTTTTTACTTCTCGAGTCCGTGACCAATTCCAGTGTAATATGTTAATGTGCTACGCGGTAGCATGCCCCCGCCCAAAATAAATGATAAAATAAACCTCTCCGCCCTATCAGGAGGACGCACAATGCCGCGTGTGACGGGGTTAGCCCCCCTTCCACTCGATTGCCGCCACATTTTGAACCCCCCCCCACCTCCCCTTCCCTTTCTCTCTAAGTCCTCCCACACGAAGGACATAGGACCTTTCCCCCATCTTCTCATCAGCAGCAGCCCCCCCCCCTTCCCTCCCCGCCCGTCCCACTCCCCCGCCATCTCTTTCCTCTCCGCTTTTCACGGAAAGATCTTTAACGACCCTCAGCCAGTACCTGGGAGCGGAATTTTTTAACACGGCCAGTGTTTTCCACCAGAAAAATGATTTAGTGCGGCGCCGGGCACAACGCCGTGTACATTTCGCTCTTCTCCCCTCTTCGCCAGCCCCACGATCCGCCTTCCCCTCCTCCTCCTCTCCCCCGTTCAATTAATGGAATCTAGGTAGTAATCGTGACGCGAGGAGGTGATTCCACTTTGATTAATGGCGCGATATACGGGTCCACACGCCTTGGCGAGCTTAACCCTGGGCGTAGCGTGAGCTCCAGTCACGCCATCAGACGGGATTCGACTGCTGTAACGAAGGCACTGCCCCCTTGTGCACCCCTTCTATTCCTTTATCGCAAAATTTGTTTTTTTTGTTCTGTCGGTCGGAAGGGGATGAAGGGAGGAGGAGGATCGGGGAGAAGGGTGATGGGATTAAAAAAAAAAAATTATGCGGTAAAGATGGAAGCTCGAAGCGGTGCGGGATTTTTACCGATTCGGAACGTTATTTCGTGGATTGAAAAATGTAACCTTTTTGGGATTTGGGAAACGAAAGATTTTTTTCAGGTGCTTTGGTGTCTTGAGTATTTGGGCACAGCTAACGCGGTAAAAAATATATATAGGTGCCCATCGTCGGAGTATCGCCGTACCTTTACCGGGAGTCGAATTAGAAGTTTTCCCGACCAAATTAATCTGTAACTTTTTTGAGTTCATAGGCAAAATACTGTTTTATTAAAGTGTTTTCATCAATTGCTCCTTGGTGGCAGTGATGTAATGTGCCCCCCCCCCCAAATTAAAAAAATTAATTCCAAAGGTCTTATCGTCTGACCTCACTTTTAGTTCGCTCTAATGCTGAATACTTCACAGTTAAGGACCAATGCTCCCCTCCTACTTGCATTTGTGAGTGGGTAATTAAGGCATACGCCATCCATGAATGTTTTGATACGAACGGAGAAAGGTCTAGAAAAAAAAAATGGAGTAACTCGGTCATGATTCGTTCATTCTGATCTGCCACAAGGGCGCACTTACCCTTGAGTGACGACTGACGATCCGGCTCTCTTAGTCTCGTGAGGTCAGAGAGGATTTTATTAAGTACGACAGTGGATTTCTTCATAAATGTGCTTTCAGCGCAAAATCAGAACCGTCTTCGAGGAAATTGAAAAAGACGATCCCGTTGCATACTCTTCAGTCAGTATATGCCCTGTGGTGGTTTCCTAAGGCTCTCGCAGTCCATCCAACTGGAATGAGAGAATTGAATGAGTGATGCGGGGAACCCTGTGCCAGCATTAGCTTATTCCTCAATAAGGAAAGTACGTTGGCCCTCATTTCAAAGGTTCTCAGGATCTGCCAAATCGGAGAATGGAAAATCCCTCGTTCGATTAAAGTTGAGCCTCTCTTAGGAATCCGCTCCGGAAACATTTCCCTTGGAAGGAACATGCGTAATTTTCCTATAGGATAATCTCCGAATGATATTCGGGTTTCATTGATGATATTAAGACGCTCCTCGTCATAGGATCTAGAGAGCAAGGCCTTATCGTGTACGTGACCTGTCGGCTCCATATTGTTTTAGACACTCACCGTACACATTTTAAATACTCATAAACGACAGGATACTTTTTTCTATAACAACAATAATGCGTTTCAGTGTAAAAATCATAAATTCGCTTAAATTAATTGTCGACTCAATTTGCATTATTGGGAAATGTACGTAAAGATTTATGAAATGCGCAAACGATATTATTGCACAGAGAAACACTTGTGTAAGAATTTAAATTTACTTAATATTTCATTCGGAAGCCTGGCTCCTACCTCTCAACATTTAGAAGAACTTTAAAAATTCAGACTAGTTTTTGATGGAAGTCGAATAAACGGCATAAAGTATGAAGCAACACCTGTTATAATTGGAGTCAGACCAATTCAAAAAGTTAACTCCATCTTCTAATTTTTTCCATGGGACCGAGGAACGTCGCTTGCTTCTTATGAATTATGTTAGCTTTACTTCAAGATGAAAAGAAGTAGTAGTTATAGCTTTTGTTTTGATTGTGGTTGCTCGTAATGGCGTGACAATTATTTAAACCTGTCCCTAAAAGTAATAGAACTACTCTGACTGTGTTTATCCAAAATGATCTGGTTATCTTTTCTCGATTAGGATTAATTTGCAGTGCTCTTTTTATTTTTGTCTTCTATCGAAACTCTTTGCGAATTTCGCTCAAAATTACAATGTGCGAAGCGTTAAATTATAAGACTGGTCCCAGGGCTTTTGTCACACGATCCGTTCGATAAGTTCGTGGTATCCCGCAGGAAGTCTCTCTGGAATGTAGTCCCTTGTATTAGTTCCATGCAAGGACCAACCACTTCAAGCAGGGACATTAATTCACCCATCGGGATCGATGCCCTCCTCGGGAACCTCTTCGGAGGCAAAGTTAGCAAAGGTCGATGTTAAGAGTTCCCACCTCCCCCGTAACTCGGCCGCTACGAAATGTCGCCAGTCGTAATTGAAGTTTATTGTTCGCACCGTAATATTTGCGCCCTCTCTTCCTCAAAATTATTAATAATAGTTAGCAATCACTTAAAATACTGATGTAATAATATGTATGCGTTGTTATTTGCATAACTACTACTAAACAGGCATTGCTGGATTAAAAGTTAGTCTGCGTCTCAGCAAAAATTCCGTTTTAATCTCGTGGCATGCCTCTGTGTACGTCTTATATGACGGAAACATGAAGAAATGTGGAAACCACGGACGTATGACTCATAATTCCTTAGAAAGTATTGTTTAAAATTCCATAAATGGTTTCGGATTATGCGCAGCATCGTCCTTATTTTTTTTTTTAAAGCTTTAAGAATAATCCTGAAAATAATTTGGAAGCGAGCCAGGGGCTCAGCGGTCTGTGGCACCGAAGGGGAAGCTTTTTGGAGTTTATTCCGAGACGGCGGCGGTATACGGTACAGGTATCTGTGAGGATGCAGACTGCAAATGCAGATTAAGCTGAGGATTTTATGGAGGACTACTACATTACCGATGAAAATCATTATGAATGGCGCGGACGTCAAGGTCATGACTTTCTCCTTGCCATAAAGATGCAATAACTTTTTTAAATACATTTGCACTGACTAAAGAATCTTAGTTCAGCTACCCTGCAGCGCTCTTTTAAATAATTCTCAATTCGAAGGTGGCGTGCTAAAATTGCCAGTGTCCGTATTCTCTTCTGCCAAATCCATATCAAATTTCACATGTGACCACAGAAGGAATTTCTTTTTAATTACAATTTCTATTGGAATATTTGCGAACGTAGACACCGAACATTTAAATGTCCGATTATGACCAACCTCTGTATGTTTATGTCATCATATATTTTGAAAATTAAAGCAAATGAAATCAAAGCAATAATAGCATTTACTTGTAAAAGTGAAATTGACTCGAAAAGTTATTTAGTTAATGAAGATGACAATTTTAATCCTACCGCTTGAAACGGAATACAACCACCTCTCGGTGGCTGTGTTCCGAGCGTTATAGTATTTTATGTACGCAGTCGCGTTCTGCCTTTGGCAAAATTCTTGCAGAAAGCGGACTCAAATTCGCTATTTATTTAATGACGTTCCTAGCTAGATGATTAGATTCACTGGATGAAGTGCGATGATTATCTTAGTTTATAGTAGTAATTGAGTTTTTAATGTGCTCCACTGACTGAAGTCATATCGCACCGAGTAATCAATTACGAAACATACTCTGGGCAAGGCTGTACATCACTACAGGACGTACGAGTACATTCGCCGTACATTCCTGGGACGAGATACGTCCCTATGCCCTTTAACCGAGTTTGATGGCTAGTTAACCTACGAACATTCCAGGTCGACCGACGGTCTACGTTTGTACACTACTTCTCCGAGGACGGCTGATGAAATATTTCGCATAAAATATTTCAGCAATAAATATTGGTTGTGATGAATGAAGTATTCCTGGATTTGTACTATATATCCGGCTATATATTCATCATTTAAGCTCAGCATATCAGATATTTGAAATTACTAACGCTTTTCACGTTTAATTAAAAATAGTGCCACGGTTTTTTTCCTGAGATGTCCAATATAACTTCACGATTTTTTGCCTTACAATCCTCATCCATTTCAAACTTTGTCACGTATGTCCAACCTCCATAATATTATGTCAAACCCTTGCTTTTGACTCAATCCCCAGCAATGGTTTAAATTTCGAAGTCTCAACTTTAAAGTTGAACATAAGATAATTCAGATTCAGGAGAACGAGAATAAGTAATTTTCCTATGTGTCTATCCTGTTTTTTTGTCAAATTTAGAAGTTTTCCTTGTTCAGACACACTGCATCAAAATTCTACATCCCCCACGTCTTAATTCGTCAAGCTTTTCTACTATTTGAGGTTTGACACAATACCTAGATATTTGGATAGGTCCCCACAGTAGGAGCGAACGCATGACGCTGTTTGGGTAAACACCCGCTTCATATAATTCGAGGAAGTCATTTAATCACGTGAATGCATAACCAAATTTTTGGGAGACTTGGAATTTCGAATTCATGAAATCGAACGTATTTTGTTTGCAGGCTGCAGCGCGATTGCCAGGGGCGCGTATGAAAACATGCAGACGAGCACACATCCCTTGTACGCATGAACATGGCGCCCGTAGGTCTTCATTTGCTCATCAGTCGCCCTGTTGTATCCTCGCTGTCGTGTTATTTTCCGACTGGGGTAACTCACAATTTTATGTCTCCCAGCCTGGCATCTCCTTTTCTGTTCTCTCGCTCATTACATCTCTCCACCCCCTACCCTTGTAGGATGCGTGTACGTGGGCATCACTTGTTCCCGCGTTTACAAACATTCCTCTCAACCCGCCGTTATTATAATTTCCCAGGATTCATCGTGTTTCCCCGCTAATTCAACTGTCTAGTTTACTTGAAAGATATTTATACAATCGTAAATCCATCTTAGAGATATCTGTTAGATGAAAGGAACTTCAGCGTCGTGGAAAATGAAAAGAGATCACATTCGCAGAGTCGCGCAATAATTTATCCTTAATTGAAAAGCTTGTCATGATCGCCCATCGTTATTGTTTTTTTCAATGCTTTTTTAATATTGCCGCACTCAAACCATGCTTTTCGACGCATCTGTGGATGAAATGGTAAAATTGCCATGGGAGGAACTGGGGAAGAAACATGCAAGATAACGACAAATATAAACGCTACCAATTCTAATTATCTCCTAGTCGATTGCTTTCATGTCTATTATGATCTCTAATGGTTCGAGGAAAATACGACATTTTGAATCTATCCGTTCTACGACAAATCTCCATAAAGTCAGTTAGGTTTTCGGATGGTCAAACTTAAGTTAACCATGTCAATGCAACAATTTCAGAGTGTAAAAATTATTCGCCTTGACTGGGATTCGAACCCAGATCCCTCAATATCCGGTCGAGTGATTTAGCCAGTTAAGCTATCGTCCTCTTTAACTCTGAATTTTAAGAGGACGCCTCAATAGCTTAACTGGCCAAAGCACTCGACGGAAATTGAGGGATCTGGGTTCGAATCCCAGTCAAGGCGAATGATTTTGTTACTCTGAAATTGTTGCATTGAAATGCACATTAGCGGATGACTCCGTTAAAAGTTACTGTTGCGGCATCTCACGCAGTTTCTTTGTTAAGCTAGCCAGTTAGTTAAGGGATTACAATCATTGCTGAGCGCATTAGAAAATCATCGTGATGGATATGAGATGAGCATCAGTGTGAACAAAGCAAAGGTGAAAGTTGTTCGAGAAAGAGGAAAACAGTGAAATGTTAAAATAGGAGGGCTAGCTCTAGTTGAAGTAGGTCTAGTCTAGCTGAAGCTAGTGCAGGTGATACAGTTTACGTATCTCAGAATTTTTTCGGACCTCAATTTCCAAAGTAATAGGAATATAAGAATAAGAATAATATTGCCGATCCCGGTGGCGGCGGGGTAACGTCCTCGTCTGCAATTCCAAGGGTCGCGGGTTCGATTCCCGCCTGGGTGAGTTTCCCTCTATCTAGGGCTTGGGTGTTTGTAAATGTGACATTATTATCGTTGTTAATAGTTCGATGTAAAGGCCAAAATGTGCTGTTTTCGGACTTATACTGAATAAATAAATAAGAATTTCCAAAGGCAAAGAATCTTTCACGAAGAGTAGGGAATTATGACAGGGGCGTTGAGGGTAAGGAGATCAAGAAAAGACTCCGAAATAATTATTATGGCGCCCTGTTTTGTATGGCTCGAAATCCTGATCACTGAAGTAGGAAGATAGGCGTAGAGACTTTTGAGATGCTGGTGTGGATAACGATGGAAAATGTGGTGAAATGGACGGTAAGGAAAACCAAAGAAGTACTAGTCACTAGTGGGGAAGAGAGATGGTTGTTGGGAGAAATCCAAAGAAGGCAGGAAAGGTGAATGCAGAGCATTTTAATTGGCGATGGAATGCTGAAGACTGTGATAGAGGGGAGAACGTTAGGCAATCAAGGTAGGGGTAGGAAAAGGATGGGCGTGTTGGACGGAATGAGGAAGGTAGAATGTAGGCGGAATTGAAAACAGTTCAATGGAGCGTGGTTTGTTGCGTCTTCTTTGTCGAGGCTAAGGAATATAGGAGTGTGCAATCTGTGTCCATCTAATACCTAACTTAAACGGTAGAGTACCTATTAATAACATTTCTGCTTTTTGTCACCATATTTTTAGCCCAACTTTATTTTTAACGGAGTAAGTTCTATCGCCCACTAACGCTGTTAACTGTTGATAGAACTGAGACCACTGACGGTTATTTGTGCCTAGATAGTCGAATTATCCTTCGTATATCGATTGAGTAACCACGTCATCTTGAGGTAACCCCCCTCATGTTTTTCTATGTACGCTGAATATTTGTCACCATCCTCTCGTGTTTTCTATCCCACCATCTATGTACTTCCACTATTTTGCGTTCTCCGTCCGGCGTCCGTTTAAACTGGGGGCCCACCGAGATCTGAAGTGGGTGGGTCGAATGCTAAACTCTTCCATTTTTCATAACTCGCCCTTGGAGTTGAAATGCGAAATATTTATTTTTTCACCTCCCCCATTTCCATTCGCTGGCGCGCTTCCTGCCCCTGCCCCCTCAGTGTCCGTGCGAAGTGCAGGAAGGGGGTGTGCGGGGAAGGGTGAAGAGATGGGAGAAAGAGGCGGAGGAGGAGGAATGTTGAACGGAAGGGGAAGGCTGAAAGAGGCGAGGATCAACCGAGACGGAAAGACTGGAGAGTAATTTCCCTTGCCTAAATATTTCATAATGTGGGTATTAAAAAAAGTCGTGTTCGCGGGCTTATTAAACGTAACCGTCATCTTGTATTTACGTAGGTGAATTGGGCAGCTGTCATTGGGCTGCAGGTGACCCTAGCTAAAAAGCTATTTGGTGAAATATAAGGTCTGTCCCAAAAGTAGTGTGACTTTTTTCCGAATTAACGGATGGACGGGCGGCGGTTTCTCTGCTTGGGTTCGAGAGAGGGGAGTCTCGGAAAAGGCTGGAGGCCGGTGGCAGTCGGGCTCCTAGCCTTAGCGGAGTGAGGATCGGTCGTTTGTGAAACCTCAATAACGTGACCACGTTACGCTCCGTCATGAATCGTTTATTGGAACAGCGCTACGCCATCAGATTTTGCGTGAAACCGGTTAAAACCGGGAAAGAGATTCATGGCATACTCAAGGCAGCTAGCTAATGGTGATAGCATAATGGATAGGTCGGGTGTTTTTTAGTGGCACAAGTTGTTTCGGGAGGGTAGAGAAGATGTTGACGACACCGAACGTTCAGGACGCCCTTCGACCTCAAAGAGTGACGAAAATCTTAGAAGAGTGGAGGCTTTGTTGGACAAGAATCGTAGATTAAGTGCTCGCATGGTTTCTGATGAACTTGGTATCCCTAAAAGTGATGTGCATCGACTTGTGAGGGGGAACATGGGCATGAGAAAGGTGTGTGAGAAGTTGGTGCCGCAAGTGCTCTCGGACAAGCAAAAGGAAACTCGCTCGCGGATCAGCCAAGAGGTTCTCGACCATACGTCAGCCACCCTACAGCCCTGGCGTTGCCCCACCAGACTTCTTCCTTTTCCACGGCCACAAATGCGTGCTGAAAGGCCGTCACCACGGCTCGGTGGAAGTGTTACTTTAGGTCGTGACGAGGGATGCCAGCAGCATTCCAGGCGCCGTCTTCCAGAAGGCGTACGAGGCGTTAAATACCCACGGGCAGCTGTGTGTGGACGCACAAAGGTGCTAATCGTACTTCGAAAATTTTAGAGTGAATGTATCAATTCTGGTAATAAAGTTTTTCAATCGACTCATTCCTACTACTCTTGGAAAGACCTAGTTGTATTTCTTTCCTCAGTGGTCCACCCGTGGGCAGAGATAAAAGGCAGCATGCAATCGCATTTTGCGTAACAACATTATGTGATCTATATTAGAAAAAAACTGTGAAACGTTACTTTCAGTGAATACTATTGGCTTTCCCTCATTGATATGATGCGTAGTCATATCTTTTTGTTGTTTCGCAACAACACGCTAGAAGGGTATGAGATTTGTGACCCATAAGATGTACGTGTGAATTACAGGATAGAAAAGCATTTTACTGAGAACTCCCACAATTCTTTCCGTTTCGGCACGGGCACAATCGCATGATTTTGCCGGATAAATAGATTACTTTTCTTGAAGGCATGGGCCATTTCATGCACGTCTCATTTTTCTGTACTTTTTAGCGTTTTAATGGGGGAATAAATTCATACTTTTCCTTGTACTGAAAAATGATATCTGGTAAATTACAGTGAAATTAAATCGCGTGACAAAGAATGTGCAATGTGAAGGCAGTATATAGCTTCATTGCCGCAATAAGAGTATAATTACTGTGTGAGACACCATAAAGTCAAGGAGTAATGAAAGTGAAATTTAAAAACATAATAAATTTCAGTTATCATATACTATATAACCAATCTAGGAGGACCTTATTATGTCGAAAATAATAAAACACTTCTTTATGGCCTGAGCTGGACAGTGTTAGGGGTCAGACTAAGATGAGGAGTAGATGAAAATGTTATTCAAAACATTTCACCTATGGAGAAATTTTGCAAAAAACAAGGGCACCCAGTATTTAGCGTGTTTGAATGCCATTAAGTTGTCTCCGTCGAGTTGAACGTCCGTCGGTGCGAAAATTAAATTGACGTGAGCAATAACCGGTCGCATTGCTCTTAGCTGCGTTCTTACCGTTTTAATTCTTCTCCGGCTTCCTCGAGGTATTGCATGATGATAAAATCAAAACATTTATTTTACCATTTATAAATGACCACTTACAGCATAATGAAGGCATCGCTATGCTGCATGTTTTTACCCCAGTCATGTAATGCAGGTTAATCTGGTAGGTAACGCGAACGGCTGCTAACTCAAAGGCCCATCGAATCCCAGCTCTTGAATACGAGGGGCATACATGTCGGCTTATCCCCCGTAATGTGACTTATCGAGATGTAAAAAGAGAACCGCAAGTTCGAGTTCCTGGCAGAGCAAGAAATGAAGATGGTAAAACGCACTTCATTTGATAGAGGTACCTCAGGGCATCCAGAAGCCACGTGTCAGCTTCTTTAAGGAACGTTGTGCTGGATGCTTTCTCAAAGGGTAGGGTCGTCAGTTAGTAACCGTCAGTATCCAGGTTACAAATAAAAGATGCATTTTATTTTACAGTGATATACTTAGTTGGTACACATTTTTTGCAAAAGAAATTTTTAGATTTTAACCAAAGAATTTGGACACTAATTATTTTTAAATTTTTATTTTGAAGCTTTATTTTACAGTAAGGCTAATAGTTTCTTGTGGAAATATTCATTTATAAATGTATTATGTGACATTGATATTTAATTAAAAATAAATTAAAGAAATTGCATGACTGGAGCTATTAATGATTCTTGAAGGGTCTGATGCAGCAGGAGTAACGATGGACACACGTTCTCGTCGGATTCATGATGATTTAACGCTTCCAATCTTCGATTCCCAAGCTACAGGGTGCGTTCCGATGGTAATTCAATAATTTTTTGAAAGTAATTTATTGAACAGGTTTGCACAAACACTTAAAATTCTTCAAAGTACTGTCCTTGGGGCGCTTCACATTTTTTCCAGCGACTCTGGCATGACTGGTACGCACCCTGGAAGGCGTCTTCGGGGGCCTCTCGTAAGGTCTTCGTCGCGGCTGATTGGATCTCTACTAAGGACGGAAAACGGGTTCCTTTCATGGCTGCCTTAATCCGAGGGAACGAAAAGAAGTCTGCTTGGGCGACGTCTGGACTATAGGGAGGCTGGGGCAGCGTTGGCACCTGGTATTTGGCTAGGAACTCGCGGACTCGTAGCGCGTTGTGGCAAGTCGCGTTTTCGTGATGGAGTTGCCAGGTAGCGGAGATGTCTTTTCTCGTCCTGATGACCCTTTTAACCAGTTCCAATGCGAAACACAACAGTAAACGATGAGTTCAGTTCATTGGCAACCATCTTGATAATCAATCGACGGTCAGAGTCCAACAACTGTCGAGCACGAGCCACATTGTTGTCGGTTTTGCTGATTGACGGCCGCCCAGAGTGTTGTTCGTCGTGAACCTCATCCCGGCCTTCTTTTATGGCCTTTAACCACCTCGAAACTTGTGAGTAGGAATGAGCAGAGTCCCCGTAAGCCTCACGAATCATTTTGTTCGTCTCCTCAAGAGATAAATCCAGTTTGGCGCAACAATTAATCGCGTGACGTTGCTTGATCGTCGATTTCATATTTATCGTGACACGTTCGGCGCGCAGAGGTTTCCAATAACTGACATCCTGCCGCTTCCACAGATTGGAGAGCACTGAGACCGGTTTCGCGGCAAAGCTTAGCGTCCTCCCAACCTACTTAAGTGGTTCGGTCCCAATACGACCTATAGGATGGGCGCGGGAAATTCAATTGTATTACTTTTGGAACGCACCCTGTATAGTTACCGAGAATCGTAAAAAATAAATGCGAGTCACGCGGAAAAAGAGCGAAGGGGTGCGAGCCAGAGTCCTCCTGCAGTGGTTCAGTTTGGAAGGACGGAGGGTTAAGAGGAAGGGGGTAGCGACCTAAATTCGCGTCACTTGGTTTATGGATGACTACTTAGCAGTCCTTTAGTAATACAATACGAGAGTTGAGACGTCGCGTCTGCGGAGGGACGACGAAGAGTGGCGAAGATGGATAAGGAGGACCGAGGCAGGGGAGGGGGAGGGGATGACTGACTGTTTGTGTTTCGCGGGTGTGTGCATCCGAGTGCCTCTCCTCCCCCTTCACGTGTGCAGTGTCTTCTCTTCCTCCTCCCTTAGTCCCTCCCCTCCCCGTCCCCCAAAGCAGCCGGTCCGTCCTCGGAAGGGGGGCCGTCCTCCTCTCATCGCGTATTCCCACGTCGTCGTCCCCTCTCCCCCTCCGTCATCCATCTTCGCTCGTGTGCTCTCCTTCCTCTCTCGTCCGTGGGCGAGCTGGCTTTCATCCCACTCTTTAATCTTTCCTCTTCTCTCTCCGTCTCCCACCACCACCACTCACACACCCATCATTTTCCATCCTTTCTACGTCTCTGTCCTGGTGTGCTACGTAAAATATGCCAGCACGACCCGCCCGTCGTATATTCTCCATTTATTTCGCGTCTTCGCTGTCGAAGTTTTAATGAATAAATGCCATTCCATTGGTATTTTTTTCTCTCGGAGAGTCGACTTTGATTGTCTTTCAAAGAATCAACAATGGAACTGAATTGTGGAAAAAATATAGTCGGTCAATATAAATTTAGTATTATGGATTTTTTGTGTTATAAACTGCTCAAAGAGGTTAGCTCAGAGTGCTGGGTGTCGAGAGAATTTAGGGTATTTTTAATTCGTTGGCATGGATTTAAATAATTTCAATTATTGTTCTTACGATATTCTTTCGGATGTCCTCTGTCAAAATTTATTCAATGGGTTTTCTCTTTAATTTGAAAGCCGAGATGAGGTTTTTGTCTGTTGCTGCTGTTTGATCCTGCTTTGCGAAAAAATATTGAAAATTTTCATTGTATCGAAAAATTTTTAGAATAATAATAGTACCAGTTTTTACTTCACGCAATCAAAATATCCTCGGTAAACTATTTAAATTGAAGGTGCAAAGCGTAGCCTTTAAAATGTTTGAGCTCAAGTTGATCGCCCACGCCATCCATGCATGTGAGGTCGTGGAAATATTTTTTATCAACTCTCACTTTTATTCGAAACAAGATTTCGTAAATGTTCACATTATTATTATTAGGCAAGATTTTGTAATTTCCATTTCCCAACTTGTGTTGGTTTGTTAACAATGCGATGAAAATTCAATTAATCAAAACTGAGAGCACTCAATTATGGTTTATAAAAAATTTCGTTGGAGGGAAAGTTTTGAACTGCTGTGCGATTTAAAAAATTAACATTAGCGGTATTCATCATCTGCAATTGTAATTATCCATCATCCAATCCCCATATTGCTAATTACTTATTTCGAGCTCAATTTCCATTTGCATTTGAATGGTATTTTTCAGCCGTTTTATCCCCGTTGAGAGAGATGAAAAAACGTCTTGTTTTGGGAATTTGGTAGGGAAACTCGATATTTAAAATTTTATCTTATGCTTCGCAATCCAATTTTAATTTTTTATACGCGAGACTCGAATTGTTTTCTGTTCCATATGGATATGAAGGTGAAGTTCCAATATTGGTCGTCTGATTGTTAAATTCATACCAAATGGGAATTTTGTTTTCGATTCCTTAGTAATCCCATCTTAATCCTGCAAGAATAGGTGAAGTACAAAAAAGTCCTTTCTCAAAAACAAATGCCTTTTTTTCTCCATTTACCTACGTCAAATTTTTCCCAAGTGTGATGGTGGCTCAGGGTCCCATAAAATCTAGTTTAAATCGAAGAACAATCTTATCTCGTCTCCGTTCATACATTTGGACGCCTCAGGCGAATAATGAAACATAAATGCATCTCCTGTAATAGAGTGGGAAATGCGATAATGGTGCTTTCCCAAGATCTTAAGCAAGACAAATGTTTCACGTGAGAGCCAATCGCGTCTTGCGTTGAACTTAAGAATTAGATAATATTCACAAGTATTCATTCATATCTGGTAAAATGTCTACATAAAGATCCAGATCGATTTTACTCATGTGCTTATAATTTTAACGAGAAACCGGTCTTTATAGCCTCTAATACATGTGAATGTAAACTGGTCATGACGTAAATTAGCAAATAATAGTTTTCCATTAATATTAAAAATTTTAAATAAAGAGAAAACTAGCCTAGCTAGTAGTCAATCCGGGGGTCGGTCTAGCTAAACCAGTGTAGAGCTCACCGTCAACTAGGGTTTGTGTAATTTACACATTCAGGGGAGATAGTGAAATTCCTTTCCCCCAGTCAATGTTCCAAGAAGTTTAACTGGACAATCGTAGATGTCTTGGATATTAAATGGGGGGTCATGAGGTGTAACTCGGGATTTGAACTCGAGACCTTGTGACCTATAGCCGAACGCTATACTAAATGGGCAGAAACACCTGCTGTGCCAAAGGAAAATCCTCAATACAAATTTATGTTCCCCAAAGGAGACACAGAATTTAATTTCTATAAAGAAAGTAAACGTGATTTTACTTCAAAGCAACAATTGTTGCATTGAAATGTTTACATTAGCGGATGACACCGTTAAACGTTACTGTTGCGGCATCTCCCGCAGTTTCTTTGGAAGTGTTTTTACTTATTTTTCAATTTTAATTTTGACGGGTATTTAACAAGTTCACTTGATTTTTTTACAATTTATTGGTAATTTCTTAAATGTATTTCCAAAATTTGAGAAGCAAGAACTTTTAGCATATCTTAGCGTTACAGCAATTAAGTTAAGAGATTCCTAAGAGGTTAATTGTTTCTCATTATTTACAAATTCATTCCTTGGAATTAATCAAGTGGCATAACTTCTTCAATACTATTTCTGCGTTTTAAATCGATTAGGAAATAACTGCGATGAAGTGTAAGCAAATTTATCCATTGCTAAAGAATTCATTTAGGTGCGGTTTTGAAATCTCTTGACTTCTACGTTATTCGTGATCATCTTGAGCGACAGTCGCGTAGAAAATTGTTAGATGAATGTTGAGAGTACGTTCCCGTTGACCTTTGACCCAAGAGTTTTAATATCGGAAGGGGATAGTTCGCATCCCCCCGTGGGTGTCAGCGTGCTCTTTACTCATACCCGGTGTCACTCACCGGTGGCACATTGGTCAAAATATGTATCCCCAAGCCGGGCGCATCAGTCTACCCTTGATCCTTCCTCGTCTCCCCTGGCGTCTTAGTGCGGCGACCATTCCTCTTCTTCCTTCCCTTTTGCCGTCAATTCCGGAGACGGCTGGCGGGCAGGAGGTGGGGGGAGGAGTGGTTGGGGCGGAGGGAAGGGTCCTGACCTCCCGGTCCACCTCCGCCTCCCACGAAAGCAAACCGTTTCCTCGCGTCCCCTCCCCGCGAAACCTTTGCGCTCCCGCCCCTCAAAAGAGGGCGTCCTAAGGATTCCATCCAGGACCGCAATTTATTTTGTTTCCGGTATTTTTTCGAGAGAAAATAATGCCGAGGAGGGACAGTCGACTTTCCCCACCTCTTCCCCATCCCCCCAACCTTCCCCGCCCATATAACGTGAAAAAAAAGAGAGACCATCTCTCTCTCTCTCCCTCCCTCGTCGGCCGCCCCTCATACGCCTCTGCCACTGCGTCTATCCCCCAACCGCACACCCGCCCTTCATCCCCCTTTTCTCTCCCTACCTCCCTCGCTCTCTTTCCCCCCGACCCTCCCGTATAATCTCCTCCTCCCACTCCTTCCACAACCTCTCCCTCTCCCCGCCCCGCGCGCGTCGCTTGTTTGCGTTTTTATCTTCGTCGGAGCAGCCACTCTCCTCTGGTCCCATCCTTCATTCGCTCCTCCCACCAGGGGCTCAATATCCTTCATTCCTCGCTTCCCTCCTGCCCGCTCACTCTTGCATTCTTCCACCTCTGGAGTTCTGTGGTGTCCTCCTCGAAAATTTCCTCCTCTTGTCATTTGAAGAAGCTTCCTTTCCGTGAAATAGCAAAATTCATAAAACAAAACTTGCTCATCTCTTCGCAGAGAGGAGTCTCCTTCGTATTTCCAGTCCCTCGCGAAGGAGCTTCTTTTAGTGTGCCAAATGTTTATTTAAAAAAAAAGTGTCACATCCTTCGTATGGAGACCTTCATGTTTCCAGTTCATAAAGGATGAGAAATCTGCGTTTCCTTAGTTTTATGAAAATTCATTTCAGACAGTTTCTTTCGTATTTTCTCCTCGGGACTAAATTGCAGAGAACTCAAAAGCAGTATTCTACAGGTTACACCTTTTATCCCAATCGCTCAGAACTTACTAAGGCCGTGGTTAATGTGTTCTTGCTAGCCGTTCATATCGTGATTATGAATCATGTTTTTTTGCGAAGGAATGATTATTAATTTCGAAGTAATCCAGCCGTTGTCCTTCTTAATAGCCGAGCATTTGAAATTCGTTCTTCATAAGAATATTGCCTTATATACTGGTGGTTGGTCCTCCAAAAAGAAATAACTTCAAATAATACACGTTATATTGATTTCCACGTAAATATTTATTATAACAACCTAGGTTTGAGTTTGTTATTATAAATACGTTACGCAAGTGTCGCGTAGCTTCATCTTCAGATAATGACGTTACGCATTGAAACATTGTGAATGGCTCGATAAATATTTATGTGGAAATAAATACAAAATGTATTATGCATATTAAATGAGTTTGTAGTTTTCCACAGACTTCTGAAGTCTGTGGAAAATTACAAACTCATTTAATACGGACAGCAAGCAATTCCACGAAGTGAAGCCTCGAAGTGTGGAGTATGCAAAATGTATTCTTTGAAGCCATGGATCGTATCAAAAAATTAACGCTGGAAACTACGTCGTACTCTGAAAAGCAGTTAGGCAACGGATTAAATGCGATTCTGAAACGTATAAGAATTAAACGTTCGATTGCGTCGTGGAACGTAGTTATCTCAAAAGGTGATTTTAGCGGGATCTAATCGGTCGGTATCTTTAACTCGGGAACGATTTCTGACAAACCTGTTGTAGACGCTTAAGTAGTTTCAAAGTGTGGAACTAAACCCTATATAGAAGATAAGAGGTTCATTAGGAGAAATTTTACTTAAGAGTTAAGCAGAAACATCAACTGATATCTTTAGCTGGACTTCTGTAAAATGACGTGTTCATTATGAATGACAGTATTAATTAAATTTACAGTATTATATAATTTTAAAAACTTTATTTAAATCAGCACTTCTATTAGGGAATGTCTTATATATTTATTTTTCATCTACCATTCTCGTGGACGTGGACGTTTCATGTTTCACTGTGGTGGCAGAGATCACGGAAATAAGATTAGAAAAATTAATTGTATAATGGACATATGTAAATCGAATTTCCCTGCAATTGCGTAGAGATGGGAATATCTGACGACGGCGACACTAAGAAAAAGGTTTTTTAGTCTAATTTTGGGGGGCAAAAAATCTTTTTTTTTATTTTTCCCATTACCTTTTCAAACTTAGGTACCGTAGTGTTGTAAAAATTATATCAATCTTGAGTTTCATTTTTCACAGTTTTCCATTCATGTTTTCCATTATTTAAACTAAGAATTTTTTTCGGGAATGCAGTGTGTTACTGAATTGGTATGCATGCTGAGGGTATGAAAGAAACTTTACACTCTCACAAGAAAATTTATTATGGAAGTGTAAAATTTCTTTTTTCCCTAAATCATGAAGGAATTCCACGAAGTTAAACCCGAAACTGTTATGTCTAGTATGCATGCGTTCGCCGACTGGTCTAACGGATTAATTCGGTAGGAATCCCAGGGTTTCTTGCCTGATGCAGGTACATCTACATAATACCCCGCAAGCCGCCGCAAAGGCGTGTGGCGGGGGGTGTTAGGTCACGACCCGTAAAAAGGAGCGAAACCACATGCAAAAACAACACATGCATGCACTTCTATACCCAAAGTGGCGCACACACTCGTGCCAAAATCCCTTCATCCCACACGCATGCAAACACATACACCATAAACCAGCATACAATTGCACCGCAGGATGCAACATGAAATCCATCCAACAACGCGCACGCGGTATCAGAATAGTCAGCAAAATATTGCATACCAATGCAGCAACGTACGGAATTTCTGAAAAAGCACATTATACCATCACTGTTGTGTACCCAAGTATTTTATTTTGATGTTGTTCCCTGGTGTGGAACCCCCCTCTTTGCCATACACCCTAGCGGGGGCTTTTGGCCTACGTTGTATATGTAGATGAATCTGGACCCTATTAGCCAATCTTATACTTTTATTGAGAGAGGTCTGCTGACTAGCAGTGATCGGCAACGTTGTTTAAAATTACGTAAAATGATTATGAATGCCTTTGACGTTGAGCATTTAAACGTACGGTTTCAGCCCTTTCCGTTACATTTATTATTCATCTCTCTTTTTTTGCCATTTTCCTGTGCCTCGTGTACGATTCCTCGAAATAGGAGTAATGTAGTGGAAAGAGACGATCGCGTAGACCTTCAGTCACCGAAGGAACTGGCTCTTCTTGCGCCATTCCCGATAAGTTTTATTCCTTCGAAGGGCCTCCGTCCCAGTCGTTCATCACTCCCTTCGTCCCTCTCCCCGATAGCATCTCAGCGCTCCCCCCTCCCTCTCCCTTCCCTGGACTCCTACGCCAGCCCCCTCACACCTTTCTCCCTCCACACTCCCCCCACTCGCCAACCCCTCTTCTCTCTCCAGCAACCCACCATGACCTTCCCCAAACTCCAAATCCATTGCTCCCCACAATCTCATAGCAACGGTTCCTAGCAACCGGCTCCCCTCCTTACATCTCCCCTCGCAGACCCAGGCGTATGTGTATACATAATATACCCGAGTATATATATATGTGTGTGGGTGTATATATATATATAGAAATATAAAGTATATGTATAAAAAGTATATAAAAAGTATATATATATATATATATATATATATATATATATATATATATATATATATATATATATATATATATATATATATATATATATATATATATATGCTTTCATAGACGTAACACGGAAGTGCCGAATAGTACAATACACAGTAACACATAATATAGAAACACAAAAAAAGAGAACACTCACACGCATTTTCTTGATATTTCGACGGAAACAATCCGTCTTCCTCTGAAGATATAGAAGTAATGACTTTACCATTTACTCTACCATTACTTCTATATCTTCAGAGGAAGACGGATTATATATATATATATATATATATATATATATATATATATATATATATATATATATATATATATATATATATATAATTTCGTAGACGTAACACGGAAGTGCCGAATAGTGCATTACGCAGTAACAAACAATATAGAAACCCTAAAAAAGGAACACTCACACGTTATTTCTTGATAATTTCGACGGAATTCTACTCCGTCTTTATCGGAAGATAGAGAAATAATGGTACATATATAGATATATAAGATGGAGAAGTAATGGTAGTAAAAAATATATACATATATACATGGGTCGCGGTAGGCCATGGGGTAGAGCGTTGGACTACTGACCGGAAGGTCTCGGGTTCGATTCCCGGGCACTCTGGGCGCCTGCATCTCCACCCAAGCTTTGTGATTTTTCGGGTACCAGGTCTTCCTGGGAAACCATAACCGGTACAGGGAAAGGAACTAGCCCCCCCAACCTGATGTGTGAATTTCACAGGTCGTGTAGGGCTTAGTACTGGGTGAACTCTACCAAACCGACCTGTACACACGCACACACACACACATACATTTATAAAGCCCACCGTGTCCCTTACTTCTCGCCCGTGAATGGCTCTCTCAACTGGTGAATGCAACATTTTTATGCTCATGCCCAGGCACAGTAGTATTGTATGAAAAATCAAATAGTCCAACCTGCCTCTTCCAACACCGATGGCTTGCGACTCTAGGCAGTTGCAGCATTTAGTTGATATCGGCACGACTGAGCTAATTAACTTGATCGAATAACTGTCGGCTTTATTTTCCTGACTTTCCAGAAGCAAGATTACGAAGTACATAATAGGAAATCCATTATTTCCTCCCCTTCGGATGTCAATTAATGGGAACCCCCTAATATTCGAGTTTTGTCTTACGCTCTGAGTTCGTAAATTTTGTTTGGTATCATTTGCTTCGCTAGGTGGTGGAAAATGATGAAGGAAGAGGTGGTGGAGGACGGTCCGCCTTCATATCCTGGAAACGATGTCGTTTGTCGATAAATAAGGAATGCCCAAGTCAGGGCTGAGTAAATGCGATGGGGAAGACACGGGTGGTCTCCGTTCCGTTCTGTAATGAGATTGTCTGCCCATCTCGGAGTTCCATTCTTCTCGTCATCGAATTTTTCCCCCTTCCCTCCGTCCTCTTTCATTACCTCTTGCCCTCCCACGCTTCCACTAGACCAAGCGGGGTTCTTGGCCATCCGCCCCACCCTCTCCTCCCCCCTCCCCGCCCCACCTCTTATTCGCCCGGCACCTCCACCTCGGAACAAATCTCCCCTCTCCCCCCCTCCGCATTGTCTCTCTTTCAGACAGCTCCCGGCACCCTTCATAGGGACGTCACTCCGCGTCTCCCTTCATTCGCATTCCCCCCACCCTCTCTCCGACCGGAATCGTTTCACCCCACTCGTTCTTCCTCCTCCCCCATCCAGCTTCCGGGGAGACTTGGTCATGGACATCGGAAGTACCGTTGTCCTGAGGTGAATTTCTTTTCCCGACGCTTGGGGAGTGGGTAGGCGTCGGGAGTGCCGCGCAGTCGTTACGGGTGCTGGTATATCTTCCGATCCAAGCAGAAGATAAAAGCTCCCGCGAGCGGTTTGCGTAACTCGGGTAATTTCTCTGGAGCAGCGTCTGGTGTTGTTTTAGTTTCTGTGACAGCCCATGCCGTAAATTTCATCGTGCTTAAATAACCACGTCGGAGAGCGCGGCAACGTCCTTGCCGTGGTTAGGATTCCAATCCGCAACCCTTTCGAGTTGGCGGGGGCCTGCTGGCATTACCAGGCCACCTCACCTGCAAGCGTGTCTAGAGGAAAAAAATGAGAGAAACTGGATGTTATCTGTTTAGGAAATCTTCGTTTCGTTTTTGTTGTTATTTATGATACATCTTCTTCGCACTTTTGAAATAATATCTGGCTGATGTTGCCGAAACTTTACGAGGTGGGTAGAATTGAGGCAGGTTTAATTTTTTATCGATTACTTGGTTGCTTCTAGGGAAGTTTTTAATCACTAGATTTTGATTATAGTTTAATTATTCCTTTCATAGTTTTAGCTTCCACTACAGGGCGTCAGTAGTATTCGAAGACTCGAATATTGATGATGAATTTTTAAGCAACATACCCGTAAAGGTACCTACTCTTGAAACCTGTCGAGGAAGCACGCCAAAAATATTTAGGTCGTCTTTGTTTTTTAAATCATTAAGTTAAAATAGCATCGCCTCAAGTCTTACTCACCAACTTGACTTTTTTTCCGTAGCCCATCACCCATGTGGGACAGCACCAAATCCAAACTGAGACTGTAGGGTGCATTTGATGAATGATGTGTTTCGGAAAATTTCGCAATGCTGAAATCCCTTTGGAAATGCATTATCAGCCGCCAGTCGCCAACTTATGCTCAGAAGTAGTGCGAGACATGGGAGCTTGAATTAAATTTAAATAAATGTGTTTCGATAAATTTTTGGAGGAAAATTATCTCACCAGAAAAAACTTACACTGTACAGGGAACCAACATTACGAAAAAGTTAGGATTCACAAAAAGAATACTTGAGTATTGTAATGGAATAGTCAAGGAGTTTTGTTATTTCACGTGAGTTAGACCCCAAGTATAGTATGCTTCAAGTGTATGGGATCCTCATTATGTAAGCTTAATTTTGGAACTAGATGGAGTGTAACGTGGAGCAGCTAGGTTTGTCAAAAATTGTTATGAACAAGGGAGCAGTGTCACGAAACTATTGAAAGAATTAGGATGGGAGCCACCTTGTCCGTAGGCTTAAATACAGGTTATGTTTACTGCGTAAATTTGAGGCGGGTTACTTATCTGAGGATGTTAAGGACATATTACAGGCCCCCACTTACTATGTTATATTAGATCACCAACGTAAAATCAGGGAGATTTATTATATAACGGATAGATTTAAAATGTCGTTTTTTCCTCAAACAATTAGAGATCATAATAGACATGAAAGCAATCTCGTTGGAGATAATTAGAATTGTTAGTGTATGTATATATATATATATATATATATATATATATATATATATATATATATATGTCGTTATCTTGCATGTTTCTTCCTGCAAGTTATTCTTTTATTTAATAGACCCATCTTTTTAACAGTTCTACTGCATGATTTGAATGTGCGTATTTTGTCATTAAATATTGTTGTATTTAAGTACTTTCCTTCGTCTGAATAAGTTTTGTCGAGCTCATGAACCAACTAATATTTGAGTAGAGGTAACCTGATTTGATTTTGTTTGCATGTGTTTTTAATCTAGTGTACGGGTGGTGATCTAACACTCCCCGCCGCACACCCTTAAGGCGCCTTGCGGGGTATTCTACATCTATTGTGTAGATGTAGATGAAGAACGCGGGCAATGTGACGCGGAAGAAAACATTTCACTTTTCTTTGGTGAGCTCAGGCTTCGTCACAACTCGGGCCGAACTTGCGATTGTGGTCTGATTTCCCGGTCGGAAATTCGCGGTGAGCTGAAGCACTCACCTTAACGCGACGAGGTGAGTCTGAAGCGAGTCGCAAGCAGAGTTGACGGAATCGCAGTCGAGGAGGAGGTTGGGGAAGAAGAGCAAATTCGTGTCGTGCACTCACTCTCGTGAAATACTTTGATTTCTCTAAACTTCTTCCTTCTCCCCTCCCAGAACCCTCCCCCCTGTTCCTCGAGTGATTTTCTTTTTGGCCCCAACATCCCTTCCCTCACCGGAGTTACGCTTCCTCGGTTGAACCGTTGAGGTGTTGGGTTTTCTGGAGGGATGCGGTTTCCTTGGGTGTTAGGGTGCGGGTAGGGGAATAGACGAGGGGGGGTGGGGGGTTGGAAGGGTCGGGGCTGCGAACAAGCCCTCGAATTTGTTGCGTCGCTCGTCTGTAGTCGGTTGCGGGTTAGGGGGTGAGGGGCGTTGTTGTGCGGCAGTCGGGGGAGGAGCAAGGAGAGGTACCTCCACCTCGTCTTTTGTGCTCCGTAGGCGCTGCTACAATATCCCCGTGTGGCTTTTATGTTGCCAGCTCCCCCGCGTAATCATTAGTGCGCCCCGGGATTAACAAGAACCCCGCCGTCGGCGCCCCTAATTCCGCCAGGACCCGTGATGAGCGTTCGTACGTTCATGTGCGAGTCTTGTATTTGGCTGGGTGCCTGCGACTTCGTTGAGTGCCCTCTTAATTAGCGAGTTGATTTAATTTTGTGTTTTACCGGGACGTTGCGTTGAATTTTTTTTTCTCGCCCCCTCTCTCTCTCTCTCTCTCTCATGGAAACGGTCACATGTTCAAAGGGTCGAACACTCTCACCCTGTCGAACCCGTCCTAATTTTTGCAATGCTCGCTTTTTTCGCGTGTAACTGTGTTTGCTTAGGTATCAATCATGTAAAGTGTTTGATGAGCAGTTTTTTCAAAAATTCGTTAACTCTCTGGAACTCGGGATTTTAAAAGACCTATTTTTTCCAAGTTTTGATAATTTAACGAGCTCCTACAGGCTGCTCATTCAGGTAATTCAAGTGGCGATAAATTTGTCCAAAAAAACTTGTTATCACACGTCTATATTTCACAGGAAGTGGTGTGGAAATATTCACGTTGTGTTTACTATTTTCTAGATGCCCGTAATTGACTTGTAAGCTTTGAGAAACGGATCGCAGGTATTTCATTTTCTATTTATAATGTTAATAGCATAAGTCATGTCATGAAACGATAGGTTTGAATAATGATATATTCAATGTGAATGTGAGGATTTAGTAGTGTCAAATAAGTTGTGCAAGAACTTATTGATATCATTAATCATTCGTTAAGTATAATAATCATTCTTCCCCTTTCCTATCCATTGGTGAGGCTTAACATCCGCGTTCAAAAATTCCAAGGTACTAACACTGTTTGCGCGTAGGTGGTGGTGATTAATGGTGAAATGAATGTTTATTATCCACTATTATAGTTTGAAATATTTTATTTATATGCGGAGTTGTTTGGGTTGGTGGAAGAATTTAAGTAATTTCCCATTCGATTAAAACGTTAAGTGTTATCTGTATTATACGGAAGATTTATATTTCAGAATGTTTTATAAAATCAAACAAATTACTCCCATGCCTATAATGCATTAGCTGAAGTTCTTTGCATAAAACGGCGTATGCTAATGATATTTGTTTATTCTGAACAGGAGAAAATTGGCAAATTATTCCGTTATATGTGAGTTATAGCAAGAGAGAAAGAAGGAATGCTTGGCACTTTGACAAGTACTTCGATCGGAAACTGCGATAAGCGGAATGATTAACTTTTACTCTTTTAAGTGTCAGGTTTATCTTGTTCTTGTTTCATTTTCCATTCGTTCTCCTGACTGGAAGTCTTTCAGCCAGTCTAAAGCACTAAGTAAGAGTTTTAAAAAATAAACCATGCTTTAGGTGAGAGGACTTGAAAGGCCATCGAGGACGGTGTCACCAGGGCGGATCTCGCAATTACTGTATTACACATCTTCCCATTCATTCTGAAAGTTTCTACTGCGCTTTTTCCTCGTCAGATTTTCGGCGGGGACATTTAATTTAATGAATGCTGTGCTTTTCATTCTGTTCAAATCTTCCGAGGGCACTGACTCATGTTTTGAAAGTTATCTCATAACAAGCTCCCAAGCATAACGATTGATATCCGCTATTTTCAAATGAGGAACTTAATAATTGGTTAATCATTATTTATGAGGACCATTTTTAAAGCTTGTCACATTTAACCACCATTATACGCGTAGTTTATGGCCAGATTTGACGTAATGAGACCGAAATATAGTTTCAACCCTGCTCTTTATCGAAATCAGGGAAAGCTCTTTCCACGTTTATGCAGAATATCTTTAACTCTCTTATAGCGCCCGTTATCAGTGTATCCAAGCCTGTCTGTGGAGGCTGCAGTATAGAAATATCTATTTCAAAGGGATTAGATAACACCATAGTATGTATTATTAGGTAATCTACCGGTTAAGGTAGGTTTTTTGATGGACACAGCTACTAATTAAATATTTTGTGACCCCTATCAAAACACAACATCCTACTCTACATCAGGTCCCTCTTCAGCTCTGAGTACTTTCTTCCTCCCTTCATCCAGACCAACATCCCTATCCTGTTTCTTCCCTTTCCTTGTTTGCCTAACATTCTCCCCTCAATTACAGTCTTCAACATCCCACTGCCGGTCAATACCCCCTTCATCCACTTTTCCTGCCTCCATAGGATTTCTCCCTACAAACCCCTATCCTCGCCCACCATACCAAGTACTTCCTCATTTGTTTTCTTCTCTGTCCATATCACCTTCTCCATTCTTCTCCACACCCACATTTCAAAAGCCTCCAGTCTACGTCCATCCTCCTGTTCAATGACCACGTTTCCGCGCCGTACATAGCTACGCTCCATATCAAAGTTTTTACGAGTCTTTTCTTAACACCCTTACTCAACTCCCTGCCATCAACTCCCTTTGCCTAGCGCAATTCTTCTCCTTACGTCCCTACTGCTTTGACCGTGTTGGTCCAAAACACCTTAGGGCGTTTAAAATTGATTAGCATTATGAATCTGGATAGTGTACAGAATGAGCGAGGTAATATCTCTTCGTAAAATATTAAATTATGAATCAGAGTCTCAATGGCGCAAAGATTAGAATTCCACTGCCGAAATGAAAAAAACCCTCGGACACTTCGTAAAATTGCACCGCGTGATTCAAGTTTACCTAATGTTAAGATATTCGAAAGATTTCTAACTCATTCTTCTACTTCTTCACATGATACCCTTGAAGGGCGTGTGGCAGAGGGTTATTACACACCAGGTATGCGGCATCAAAAATTATGTTTCTCGTATTTTTTAGTTACAATATTTATACACATAAACTAATTCAAATAATGTAAATTATAATAGCTAAAGGTACATGCACTACGGTGTTTGAGAGAGATACTCGTTTACGCTTACGAGGCGAGTTATTAGTAAAAAGAAGAACAAGAAACTAAAGGTAGATGATGTGATGAAAACAATCCAGGCTATTTAGAATGAAAAAAGAAAAATTGCGCGGTCGTATACTGTTATTCTAATCTCTCATCTTTCGTGGGAGAAATTCCATCTTAAATTTCTCTTCTCTGAAGTGAATATCTCTAATTCTATTGACGTGATCTCTCCTACCGTATTACTATGGGGTTATTAATTAAATTTAATATGTAAGAGATAGATCCATTATCCAGGGGATAGGTGCTAGAAATTTTATGGTTAATTTATTCAATGGTGTACAAATCGTCTGATTCTCACAGTTTTATTGGTTGGTAGAAACTTTCTGATCTTAAACGTGATTATATGAAAATATTCCATAAGACTCCGTTAATACTGTCGTCTTTATTTTCATGGTTTTAGAACAGAGTTGGCAGAAACCTTTCCTTTATTTATGTTTTTCCTCTCAGTTTTGAAATCGCGCTATTTTATTGCATCATTCGAAATAGCCGTTGGAGGAAAATCACACTTATAATAATAATCCCCCTGTATGTTGCTACGAGTATTAAGATCGATTAAAGAGGTTAACACTTCTGCGATATGAGTGAGCAATAATTTCTCGAACCTAGTCCTTTCACTCTTTTTTCATTATTCAGCCGTGTTGCAATCGCTATGCGTTCTTAGGCTTGAGTGAACACTGTACCCCATTACGAATTCTGGATTATCTGAAAGGATTCCAGAATCATTCTATTTTCAGCGTCCCTTATTTCCTCTCCTCGTGATCGGTGAGGAAAATTCCCATTGGATGTTCTTCAATTTTTACCCTTGCGAGGACGCTTCCAATCAATATTAAACCGCTTTCGTGGCGATACAAGTGTGTTAGACAATATCCCCCCCCCCCAACCCTTAATGTTCCATTTCATTCCTCACCCTCGCCCCCCAACACCCCTCTAATCCTTCTCTCTCCCCCTTGTCCATCTTCATCATTCGCTTTAATTTCAACCCCCATCTTCCTGATTTAGTCTCCAGGGGGACAAGAAATGGAAATTAGTTGTTGGGCGTTGGACTTGGCACAACCGAGGATGCACCTATGAAACAATATTGAAATTGAAAAATAAACAACTTGGTTTTTCCACATAGAAATGTTATTATTTACGACCTAGGTTTCGTTATGATATAACATCGTCAGCTAAAAATATCTTGTATTTTAACTGACGTAAATAAATAGTATTTTTCCCTGACGATGTTATCCCATATCGAAACCTAGGTCGTAAATAAAAAATTCCATGAAAAGTCATGTTTCAAATTGTAATATGAAGATTTTCCACCAAGTGACGCGAAAAACTGTTTTATCTATGAAACAATAGTTTACATCATATGATCTTAGTGATATGTACTGATGAAACGAACAATTCTCGAGCAGTCATGCCTTCCTTTTTTTAAAAATCTAATAAAAAATAAGCGTGTTTATTCAAAGGCATTGATGGCGGCTTATGAGGCTTAAATTTTAGGCGTTACACAAATGAAATTTGGTTTTTATAAGTCCTTAGGTCGTTTATTTAATAATAATAATAATAATTGGGCCCGTTCGAGCAGGATCGGGCAATTTATTGTTTCAATTTCAGTTTGTTTTTTTTGGGGTGCCTTATGTTTAAACCCCCAATACAATTTCGTTAATTTTACAAAATACAAAATATGAGTTACATGCCATTCCTTTCCGTTACTCTCCCCGTTCTTACTTTATCTTTTGTTGATAAATCTTTCCAATATTTTCCTAATCGGTTCCTCATGTAGGTATTGCCCAATTTGTTGGACGTTATGCAAATATCCAAGGATAGCTTCCAGTTCGCGTCTTTAAACATTCAACTACTTTCTATTTCGTGAATCTTGAGCATGATGGGATTTTAATCCCAGTTACTGCAAAATATGCCTTCATTTTATGCCATAGTGATTCATCCATACATTCTGCTAAGTTGTCACACTGTTTTATTTATTTTGCGGAATTCGCTTTCTCTCCATTATTTTAAACGATAGCGTTTTAAGTATTTTCGCCTTTCATCCCTCGGATGCTCCATGTAACTTCGCATTAGATTAATCCATGTGGAGCTTTTTCTTTTTCAACGATTTCACCTATCCTAGTATCCATCCACGAGCTTATAGATTAATGTTTCCTAAAATGGTTTTTGTGTTACCCGGTTTTTGACGAGATATTTTTTCTTGGCAGTAATCGTATGTTTACTTTTTAACCGTGGTTAAAGATGAAAATGTGAGGCCAGCAGACCAAATCCTCGTTAATAGTTCAATTTTTAGTACATACTATCTTCCCCGGAGGCAAATCCGAGATGGAAAGCTGCCACGTTACCTACCTAACAGGTGTGCCCAAGTAATTAACCATTCCTGAGAGCTTCTTCGCTACACTTTTAATTGACTTTGCCCTCCCCACCGCAAAAACTTAATAGAGTTTTGGAGGAAAAAAAATGGCAAGTTATTTTTTACATGTTTCATTCTCGAAAGTTTTCCAAGTTGTGGGGGGTATAACTATTAGAAGAGAAGTTCCCTTGCTTTCCGGAGACGTTGGGGTACGTCAGACCATCTCCCCCACTCTCGTTTACTCCCTTCCCTCTTTTTCCCCTCCTTATTATTTCCACTTTTGCGACCAACCCTCTCTCCGAAAACCCTTCCTCCTACTCTCGTTCCTTCCCAGCGGTCCTGAAGCTTTTCGGAACACTCCTTGGGAGTGAAAGGGCGAGAAAAGTGCGCTTGGCAGGCAATTCCGGTAATCCTCCCTCATACTATCCCTCTTTCCCGAGGACGGTGGATATAGAACAGAGGGAGGAAGTCTTTTCTGAGCAGCGCGGGTGAGCGAAGGTTTTCAGGCAGTAAAGGCTGGAGAGGGAGTTGCCGCTGAGCCGAGAGACTACCGAAATGGGAGTTTAATATTTACATCTTTAAGAAGAGGGGAGTCGTGGAACGCAGCCGTAATGTGATGGGGAGAGATGTGGGGAGGTGGGAGGAGACAGTGAGAGGTTTAAGGGAGTTTACAGCTAAGGGGAAATTTGTTTCGAGGAGATTGGCTACTTTTCGGGTGAGGGAGCAATTTGAAATTGCATTTTATTTTCTCGAAGGCGTTGGTTAGCACTAAGTCCGAAATCGTACCTGAGACATTGGATTCCGGGAAAAAATCATTTCCTCGGCAAGGAAGGTTGGTGCCGCTATGCTAATCTTCACGTTGACCCACATTTATTGTAGCGTTTATTTACATCATATACGTGACGTGTCTTAGAATACATGAAAGTTTTAATCTAAAAATTTAGAAAAACTCGATCATCACTGATTACTTAGCAACCACATATTACGTACTAGGGATTAACGACTTAGTATCTGGTGAGTAGAACTTTGGGCTATCAACGGTATGGTCCCGGGTTTAAAACAAAGTGATACCTCTGAACACATTCAGCCGAACTGAAGTTGTATGATTTGAGCATTTAGGCTTAGATTTTTCTGTGAAAGTGCAGGGGGCACAGAAATAGAAACCGCCACTCCCCACTGCCATGAATATTTGAATATCACGTGAATGCTAGTAATAGCTTAGTTCACCACAATCTCTGCCCCAACACATCAAGCTGACCTTTGGGTTGAAGGCTGCAGAGATTCGGATAGGGATGCAAGAGGAGCATCCCAGGGAATTATCTCAAGAAGCCTGGATAACTTGCTGCTTCTGATAATTTTGCCGAAAAGACGAGCTTAATTTTGCATTCCGGGGACTCATTGAAGTCGAGGATAATGCATACATTTTATCCAGTGTCACGAATCATTCTCATTGATAATTGTACATATTATTTTTTTATATTTTGAATATTTTAATTATTTAAATTTAATTTACATATGTAGAATAATCTTCATCATATATGATGTACAAAGAATTAAGTCAATCAATACAAGGTAAAATTACAGACAATCTTTATCATATATCATAATATTCCTATGATCTTCATAATATACAATGGTAGTGTATATTAAAATGTATAAATGGAATACTCAATCTGGTCCTGCTAAGCCAGTCAGTTTTGTCTTGACAGCAGGTGCCACGTAAACAAAAATGAGAGCTTAAAGTGTATGCAGATTATAAATGTACATATATTTTGTCACGTTTTTTTCCAAGCCCTAATCCATTCTGTCTCATAGCCAGTCTTTTATTCTCCCTTTCACTGCCTTTACTGACTGTTATATTCTTAAATCTTTAGGTATTTCATTAAAACTTAGAGGCACAGTAACCTCCAATTTTCTTCTTCCTTGATTTGCATAAAGTGTTTTATTATTTACTTAATATTGTCCCTGAATGGCATTTCATTTTAATTTAAATCAGGTATTTTATATTTGTCATAAACATAGTTTCATATTATGATGGCATACAGCCTGTTTTGACGCACTTAGTTACAATACTTTATTATCATTACTTCCCTGGTGCCTCTAAAGGACAACCAAAAAATTTGGAAGCTTATCTCATTTATTCGTGATACCATTTTTTTATTGCTAAAGTTTCATAGATTTTGTCATTTTTATTTGAAATAATATCTAAATAACTATCCACTCAACTGCTAAACGCCTTATTGGCAGAAATCAAGCTAACACGTGGCTGAGGGGGACGAAAAAGTTGACTGAATCACGTGATGGATGTTACCGAAACGAGACGATCACCCTACCCAACTCACTTCCTTCCCGGAGAGCTTCTCCGCGAATTCTCGCGCCTTTCGTCTTTCCCCTCCACTCACCTAATCCCACCCCCATCCCCTTTCACGTCTCCCCCCCCCCGCTTAATAGCACGCTCCCCCGGCCCCTCTAGACTCCTCCTCCCCCCCCGGCCTCACACCCTATTCCGTAAGTCTCCGCCGCACGGGAAAATTTAATCACGTGACCGCAGCCACCTCTCCTCGCCTGAAAGCGTCGCGTTCCTTCCCCCTCCCCAATCCTCCCCGCGCAAAGTCCTCCCACTCTCCCCCGAGTTGCCCTCATCTGGCGTTGATTCCTCTTGCCTCCCGACCCAGGCGCATTCCTAATACGCGTGCAGACGCAACTTAAATACTTAAATACAAGACTAAACCACGCCTCTTCAACCCCACCCTTTTGCGAAACCTCCCCTCTTTAAGTGGATTAGTGGTGGAGTGGCCGTGCATGACATCCATTCGTACCATTCACCCTTCTCCTACCCCCGACCGCCCAACTTCCAACCGCGCCTCTCCTCCTTTGACGTACGAGTAAGCACCTGCATAAACCCCCGGAGGTAAAATCTTCAATTTTGTACTAACCATCCCTTCACGTGCAACTTGCTAGATAGTATTTGTTGGCAAGGCAATAAATGGTACCTCGCGTAGGTTTCTGAAGCCAGTGACTTCCAAGACCCATCGGTAAAGCCCTGCGGATACGCATATCCGCAATAAAGTTAGTGTTGAAGGTAATAAATACCGGATGAAAGCGCGAATATTCTTCAAGTACTTCGTAATCTTACAAAGACTTGGGTCAAGGGAATTTCAATACCTATCATTGAGGGAAAGAGTTGGCTTGATCGTGTAATATAGCATTGGAAGGAATTTGATATTGCTTTCGAGTATTTGTACTACTTGCGTCAATATTTGGTCGCGAATTTTAGTCGAATAAAAGGTATCAACCTTTATCGTTTGACCCAATAATCCATTTCTTTCAACCTCACTCATTTTGTCCTCATCTCAAATTTAAACTAAAGGCTTAATTATTCCTTCGGTGTCGGAATGGCGCACTCACGATGGAGATTTGTATGGTAGGCTATCTTGCACATCGGGCAGCTTCCATCTTAGGTCGGTACTCTCTAAAAGTCATGCGTCCCTTTATTTTAATTATTTCTTAGCAAATGCTAACAATTAGCGGGGATCGAGATGGTTGCAGTGGCTAACGTACAGGCTTACCACCGAGAGGGCCGGATTCAAATCCTGCAAGACAACAAATATTTTAAAGTGGTATCCCGATCCCTACTTGAGGTCTTTGTGGAGAGCACTTTGAGTGAGTACGACGTTCGTCGGATGGGACGTTAAACTGCGGACCCCTTGGCACCTTTCGTTGAGAGTAGGCTAATGCCAACGCCGGTTTTCTCTCCAGTCTTCATCCTTTCCCATCCATCCCTTATGGCGCAAATGATTGCCAGAATGTCGGTCGCCTCCCATGAAAACAACAACTTAACAATTAGCGTTCCGTTTATGCTCACTCGTTACATTTATCTACATACAATGGACCTCAATACTCGAGGTGTAATCAGCCAATGCGAAATGATACATTTTTTTACATTTTATCAGTGAATTGAGCCAATATTCGTTTCAAGTTTTTTTTAATAAACCTGCACGAGCATTTCTAGTATTTTATTCATGCCGTGTTCTACGGTAATTGACTGTAATAAGTCTTGCTGTTTTGTCTGCAAGGTTTACTACCCTGATTCTGGAGGTGAAAAATTGTTTTGGAATATCTACGGAATTGCATCGGTTTGAATTTATTTAAAATCTAAACAGAGTTCATACTCTTTTTATTTACGAAGCAAGCATAGTAGCTATTGTTAGGATAGCTATAAAGTCCTCTTCGTTAAGTTTAATCACGGTTAATGGCCATCTCTTTGGTAACTAGTCGAATTTTCCTTGAATGTTGGAATAACTATATGCATGGGGAAAGAGAATAATAGACCTCTGGGAAATCGGAGAAGTTCGAAAATAACTGGAACTGCTTTCATCAATTATTTCTATTTGCTTCCATTTATAAGGGAATCAACTCGCCCAATTGAATATTTGTTGGCTAATTTCACTTTATTTCTGCTTTTTGTACCAATTCATTTTACCGTAATGGGCAATAGTAATAATGAATTAATACGACGAAAGGGATGCTGAAAAATAATTAGCATTATTTTTAATTTTCATGTTAGAGGAAAATATTTTTCTTCTGTATCTCGTAGTAGTTTCAATAAGATGGTGATGAATGAATTACGCTGAATTTATATAGTTCATATATTTTACAGTGTTCTCCGCGTTTGTCGTACAGAAACAACTTTTCAAATCCGCGGATTAGGATGTGGGGTGGAGTGCGTGAATGTGAATTGAGACCTAGTTGATGCAGAGCGAATTGAATGCAATGACAGTTATCAGCGCAGGAATCTCTCTACCTCTTTAAGTTATTATGCAGCTGCCACCGCACGAAGGGAAACGAATACCTCCAAGATTAATGCTTAAGGGGAATAATATCTACTCAACCAGAAACAGAATTCATCATCCGAAGCGGGTGCGTACAAGTCGTGAGGTTAGTCCAACTGAGGATTTCTTTTCGGAAGTGTAGGCACTTGATTCTTTCAGAAAATTGTTAACATAATATGCGCATGGCAGTGGCTTAAATAAAACTGTTTATGGTGTGAGTTGGTGGAAAATCTTAATATCGAAATTGAAAAATACTAACTTGGCTTTTCCACTTAGAATTTGATGTGGAAAAGCCAAGTTTGTTACTTTTCAATTTCAATGGCAGTCGCTTGCCATTTCTCCGAAGTGGCGTGACACACAATATTGCGAATAAAGACAAGTACACGCAGGGTATTAGTTTTTATCAAGAAAGATGAAATACGTGAAGTTAAATTAGACGAGGTGATAATGGATGACGGAGTGCCTTTATTTTATGTTGTGGTTTAAAATCTCGGTGTGCATGAAATTCGAGACCGTGATTTAAGTGGAGAGGACGAAGGCAGTTCATCTTCAAAGATAGGCTACTACTCTCCAAGTCTGGGAAGTCTCTCAATTTAAGTTAGCACATGTCAGCAACTGTAATCTCTCAATCAAGCTAATCAACCCGTTTATTGTTTTTGTTGTGTATTTACGACAATAGGTGTGTGCCTCAACTCATGCCCGACGGCGTGAAAGTGAAGCATTCAATGTGCCAGTTTTTTTTCTCGTATGGCCCAGACGAGTTTCTAGTTCTGGTACCCAGAATTGTACATTGATTGAGTTCAACTGGGGATGACCAAAGGCAAAACCCGATTTGAAACCAGGAGCCTGCGGTCAACAGCCTTCTAGTTACGGACTGCCTGGACTAATTCGTCCTTTTAGAGGAATATTTCAACGATGGGTTAGAAAACATGAGCGTCACTGCAGTCATGAAACGAGTCCGATGTTTTTCTTTTCCAAATAAAATTTTTTCGCAATGCATCTAAGCCGAATTGTGTAATTTTTTTTGCACAGAGAAAACTGTTCATGTAGCGTACTTCTAGTATGTGCTCGTGGTTTTATCGAAGTTGGTGAATTTTTTTCTCGGCGCATAGAAATGGGTGTACTTGAGGCATTGATGCGACGATGTCTTACCCGTCTGTTTAGGCACCATGTTCCTCAGAGCCTGTCGGAGGAGGGAGGAAGGGGAGGGGTTCGAGGCGTGGGCAAGGGGAGCGGAGGAGATTCGAACGTGAGGGGGGGGGGGAGGACAGGAGGCCTTACGGGACAATTACGCAAATTGCCGTCTCGAATGTGACCCGGGTCTTTAATTCAGCTCCCGAAATGATGGGCCGGGGAGATGAGTGGTGTATAGCAACGGTTGGGCGAGTGTGCGTGGTCCTCCCGCGTTCGATTCGTCGTCTCCTCGCAGCGCGCGCGCCATCGGAGTCGAGCGGTTGCCAGCCGCGACCACCCATCCCTCCCTCTCTCTCTTCGCCTCGAGATGTGAAGGGAGGAGTGAAGCTCGAGCTCCGTGCATTAGGAATACACGCCGACTTGTCTAAACCCAATGTCAATAAGTTGAGTTTTCCATTAAGGGAAGTGAATTAATTTTGCCGGGATGAGCCCTTGACGTTTCCCCGGCCTTGCCATAAAGCTTGTACTCGACCAAATTTCCCTTTAGACCCTCAGATTCCCAGAAACATGCATAGATCAAAGTTACGTCCAGAGCTGATTCTAGAGGCTATCGATTGAGAAATAAAAAAGAAATAATTTTAGGAAAATTTGAGTTTTTGTACATTCCGGGAGAAATTCCTCGGGATGCATTTGCCGAATATCGATAAAATTGAAAATATTTCGGTTTGATAATCGTGTGCGGTCGGTTATTTGTCTGCGTTCCTTCTCGTACTCGATATTTTCGATGAAGTCTCTCCTTCGGCAAGTTAATTTGAAGAATTTCTGCCGGTAATAATGATTGCATTATTAATTTCAAAATCAATATTAATGGAAGAAAAAAACATTTTGCATGCTTGGAATTTTGAAAGATGAGGGCATCCTGTAATTATGGCTGATGTTTTTTTCCGAGCATATTCTGCATTTTTCATGGCCAATGAATTGATTCATTTTCCTCCAAGAAGAAGTAGTTCAAATCATCATCACGGGTTATCAATTCGTGCAATTGCATTGTAGAAGGTATCTCCAAACTATCCAGTTACCTGACAATCTCTTCATTACCCTTAGATCATTGCACGGACATTCCCATCACCTGCGTCTCATAATTCATCCTGGGCCGTCCACTGTAATTCTTCCCCTCGATGTTTCCGTCCATTACGGGCCTCTGCAACCTATCATGAGTCAGGATGTGTCCAATTAGTTTCCCTTTTCTTCTCATAAATGTCCTCCAAAAGCTTCTCCTCTCCCACCCTTCGAATTACTACTTCATTTGTTACTCTTGTGTTTCGATTTTATTTTTATTATTCTTCGATTGCACGATTGGAAAACAAAAACTGAAGTCAATGACATTTGTACTGCTTATACCCTTTTTGCATGGTTATTTGCCCTTCCGTATTTTTTTACTTATTATATCGAATTTCCATGAGTACTTTTTGCATGAAATTGTCATGCGCTCATGTTTTTCAGTGTAACGTACTTTCTCAAACTCCGTGATCGAATCGGTAGGTATATTTAAAAGATTTAAGTCGTATTCCCTTCGATATTTTTTCGATTCCCTTCTCCCCCGCGAAAATCAAACCAACGCGAGCGTTTTCTCGATTTGATGAGTTGTTATCGATACCCAGACTCGAGCAGGGGAGTGTAAAATTGGCACAATCAGGTTAAGAGCGATCGGATCTTTTCTCCGTCTCTCCCGTGGCTTCCTGTCAAGTTCCCGGTGCTCAGAAAGTCAAATGGGTTCGGCGCCATCGTCCCGAGTTGAACTCGGGGGACCTCTCCGCGTCCACAGCCGTGCGCCCCGACCGCTAGGCCACAGCTCGTGTGATAAGAAAGCGAAATTGGATAATGTGCATACGTCGCGCGCGGTCGACGCCAACGCAATCTCCCAACCCCCTTCCCCGCACGCATCCTTCTCCTTTCGTGAATCTAAACGTCCCATCACCTCCCCGCGCCGGCGGCTATGCGTCTCCCACCTCTTCGAGAGCCCTCCTTCCACTCGCCCCCCTCCTCCTCCATTTTTAAACGCTCCGCCTTTTTTGTGTGCACCGGAGCAGCTGTTCCCTCTTGCGCATCGCCCCCCACCCCCACCCACACTCCACAAACCCCGCCGCCCCCCACTCACACTCCGCCAGTCCCTACCCACCCACCCTCCCGCCCCTAAACCTCCTCCGGTCCCCGTAATTATTCCCCACTAATTACGGGGTGAAAATTACAGTAGGAAAGAGCTATTAGGCACTTAAATCGTTGAGAATAGGAGTAATTAAAAATATGAAATTTGCCCACACACAAACACATACATTATGGCTTCAGCGTCTGGAATCACAACGGGGGGGAGGGGGGACGGATGCATTGTGTGCGCGGTGTGTTTTGGTGGGAGAAAATAAAACGCCTTTTCAAGCGGCTTGGGGACAATGATAGGGGTGGTCGGGGACGGTGGACGGAAGGGTGGTGTTAGGGGGGTGGGGAAAGGGGGGGATGCAGATGGACGGCCGCGAGTGCGAGCCATCTCTTTTGAAACCATGCATCGCTCTCACAAGGGGGAGGGCTTGCTGGTGATGAGGGCTCTGAAGGGTGAATCTCCGCGATGGGATGTGGCTTCGGAGTGGACGTTCTTTCACCGAGTTCGCTATTCCCATAAGTAGTTTTTGCGAATGTCATGCACAAACAAGTGCTCGCCATTTCTTTAATTTTTGTATTTGTCCTCTTGGGTATCACAAATAAAAGTATTTCATAACATCCACGGTGTCTTGAATATGTCCATTCAATAACAAATAAATTTCCATCAAATTTCAAGACGTGTTTATGGGCATGCGATTTATGTAATAGTACTAATTACTATGAATGCGTAAATACGTATTATGGTTAACTGAGAAAATTAAATGTATAACGTGCCAATAAGTGTAGCACTGGTATCTCAGTTGTAACATATAACGTGATTCAATTGCTACGCTTGAGTTCGCAATTATATGATGTTATCCGCTAGAATCGTGAGCATTCTGGGGTGAAGTGAAGACGGTGTATAGAGCCAATAAGTGGTGTTGTTTCGTCTATGCAGCATCTTGGCGGTGAAGAGAATTGTTGTCATGTTCTTTTGGTCATAAAAATAAACTTTAAAAAATTTTACCAGGAATAATTAATGGCATCCAGTTATGTTGAAACGAAAGCACAGTAAAATGGAAACGTGATTGACAGTTAATTCTATTAAAAAGAGCATTTTTTATTATTAATGGATGTCATCCTGAAGTTATATACGCCCCTACCAATATGTGTGTATATATATATATATATATATATATATATATATAGTATGTATGTATGTATGTATGTATATATATATAGTATGTATGTATGTATGTATGTATATGTATATATATATATATATATATATATATATATATATGTGTGTGTGTATATATATATATATATATATATATATATATATATATATATAGGTAGGTAGGTAGGTAGAGATTGTTATTAATAGCGCGTTGTGGGCAATTTCCGAGTATTCTAGAAGGAATCATTTTTTTATAGGGGAGGTCTTCAACGCCGTGCCCCGGTGCATTTTTGATCTACATATTCACGAAGTAATACATATGGTATGAAAACAAATCATCCATATATTTATCAGCCACTGTCGATGATATACATACCATCCGAATTTAATTTTAAAATACATATAAATGCAATATACGCAGCAGGACATGCAATTCTGAATAAAAAAATAATGAAAAGTCACCTGTCTTTGAAAAATAAAAAGATTTTTGTCGTAGCATAGAAATGCGTAAATAACTTAACGATAATTTTATGAGTTAAAATATATTTCTAAATAAATCCCCATCCCTTGCCCGTAGTCCTGGGAGGAAAAGGTGTTTCCATCGCGTCAACATGTTTCAACCTATTAAGTTTTGAACGATAATGAACAATTACTGTTTTTCGTCCATCCCACTCCCCTGCGGAGATGGTGTGGGATGTGAGAAGAGAGGAGTGGGAGGAAGAAAGAGGGGAAGACGCGATGCGTGGGCGCGGGGAGGGGGTGAGAGGGGGAAGGGGGGGCATTATCGCAGGTACAAGGAGAGAGGAGGGGGGTTGCCCGAGGGTGGATGGTGGGTGAAAGTTTGTCGTCGTTTCTCGCTAATGAGATTTTTTTCGCGTGCGTTATACACGCATATACCAGTCTCTCTTGGGTCGTGCCATTTCCCAAAAACAAATCCAGAGCGAGGAGGGTACGCGGAAGAAAAACGTTGGTTATTTTTTTTCTCTTGCCTGGACCGGGAGGGTATTGTTTCATTCGAGTTCTCCCTCCCTATACTTCTCAATCCCTTCTCGCGGTGAAACCTTTCGTTGCGCCTTAAAAGCTGTTTCGGTCCTCGCCGTGTTTGTATTTTTTCCCACCGCCACCAAAACCCTAGCGCCTTCTCTTTCCTGATTTAATTTCACTCGCCTGGGAGTCCGATTCGAAAAGCTCGGGCCCAGGAATCGGAACGCCGGGAAATGTGTGTTAAGAACGTAGGTATGTGCAGCCTGGAGAAGCGGACCTGGAAATGTCCCCCCCCCCCTCTCCCCCCCCCCCCAATTCCCCCCAGCCTCTGAAGCGCGATGAGGGAGGTGAGGATTTTAATGAAGACTCCCACTTCGTCTTTCTTTCTCTGTCCGGTGGCGAGCGAGAGGGTTTTGCGGAGAAGGGGAGGGGGGCCTTCACGTGTGTTGCGGATTGCGCGTTGCGAAAAACCAAAGGATCGGGTAATTTGAATACGTAACGGCTCGTTACTGCCGACGGTTTTCCGTGGAGATCCTTTTCATTTCGCGTACACATCCTCCCATTTTTTTTTCGTCCGAACGTCTGCATCTCATTAATTTGACCCCCATTGCTTCGTTTTGTATGGTTTTAAGCAACGAGATAACATTGCGCATTCCTGCATTTTCGTGAATCATCCATCGATAAAATGGGAGAGTAATTTGGCTTTGAAGAGAAACTGTAGTCTGTACGGAAATCCGGCTGGATGGCTCTAAGCAAGATTCGCATGGGATTATTTTGAAGCAGAAACCGTGGGATGTAAATATGTGCTATATTTGCTGCGAAAGGGGTATTCGTTTATAATCCTAGTGTGCTCTGGTGATTAATGTCCATAATTGAAGTTGCGCTTATCGCCGTTGATGTTTTTAAAATAACTGTAGATCACGGCACGAGGAGGGGGGCAGTGTACATCTACATCTACTTAATACCCCGCAAGCCGCCGCAAGGGCGTGTGGCGGGGTGTTAGGACACCACCTGTAATTTAGAAAAGATAAAAAAACCGCATGCAGAAGCCATAGATTCATACATTCACAAAAATCATGGCATACATTCATGCAAGAACACTTACGCCCCACACACATGCAAACAAACAAACTACCAACTAACCTATACATGCCCTTACAAATATATCAGATGTCTTCGTAATGTTTGATTTTGTTCCGACTTGCAAATGTAAGGTTTTTAGCATTTCTAAAGGGACTTCGGTTTTTACTATTATGATTTCTGATTGCTCTGGGAAAGAGAGTGTAGATAAAGTCCAAAGTGTCACCAATGAATTGATTCAGGGGGATGAAATAAATTGTATAGGCGAGGGAGTAAAAGTGTGGTTTTATGGAATAATCGAGGTCTTGGCTAATTTTTTACCCCTTTTTAAGACTGATCTTCCTGTTTAAAACTAAGCACAACACCAATGTTGTCCGAGGATGTACGGTAACTCAGTCAGATTCCCCCGCTTAGTCTTAAGGCCATAGTCCAAGCATGAATTTAACTCGCCAGTGTTTGTATTGCGCTTTGTCCGGATAAAAACATCAACGGATATCGTGGTAGCTCTGTTCGCCGTCATTTTTAACTTAATTTCGTGTGGAGAATGCTAGTTTCTTATTTCTTTATTCATCAAACCGTCCAATGAAGTTGTACGTACGTTACCCTTGCATGCAGTAAGTACTTCTAACGGAAATATTCACTATGGGACTCTTCTATTCAAAGTTTATTTAATTCAAGTATTTATGTCAGATCAAGTACAGTGTTATCCTCTGAAAGAAGTATGAAATGGCTGCACCAGATTCTGCATTGTCCATTGTTTATGTCTTACAAAATATTACTCCGGATAAATAAATGTTTGAGAAACATTTCCGAAAAACTGAAACTTCAAGTAAGATGTATTTTTCTGCGAATCCACTCTTAATTATTGATTCTGGTAGTCCGGTCTATAAATTAATGTGGTTAGCGTAGTCGGTCATCGCCTTGCCTCCTTTGTGCAAAAAAAATTATTCTTCCCAAAATGAAAAACCCATTGCGTCTTTATTTAAGAAATTTAGGGTCCTGAATTTCGCAAGATCTATTGGTAATGCCTTTGACCATTGGTTCAACGATAAGTAGTTAATCTTTGTCCGCGTGTCCTCTCTTTTCGATTGGCCTATCACTTAAAAAAAAAGACAACTCGTATGGATGAGATTACGCTAACGTCTCACTTTTTCGTTTCCGTGCCTCAATTTCCTCGACGTTCCAATTGGAAAAAAACCTTCGTGGCATAGCTTCCTCTTCACCCTAGATCGAAATTTCATCTTGGAGTACACCGTTCGTGACTGCCCCGTGAGACTATCGATTTTTCCCGACGGCTTTTGCGCGTATTAAAACGATGGCACGATACTGCTAGACTCATTACGTCTCGAATATCGGACCCCTCCTCGAAGTATTTGACAAAACGAAACGGAACGAAAATATTCTACGAACGATCCTGAGTAGTAATCCTAGATGGTCAAAGGAGGGGATTCTTGGGAGAGCCATTTGGTCAGGTACATTTACGCAGTACGTACCCTTGTATTGTCGGCGCGAGGGCGTATCGCGGGGGGTGCTTAGGGTTCCAGCTAATCAATGAAAAAATGATTCATGCATGAATATTACGTACATTTTCTCATGCATGAATAATACATTTCTCATAAACACATAAACGTACTCAAATACATAGCTACATGCATGATGCAATACTAAGTTAGTTTGATTAAATTATTACATTTTGCTATTTACGTGACGAACATCCATCCGGGTTCTCGAGTTAGATTTTGTTGTGATAGCGTATTGTGGGAGGGAAGAACGATTAGGTGAACCTGTCAGAGACGGGCCCTCTCTTATTTTAACCCGGTGACCAAATCTACCAATATAATATGGGGCCATAAGAATACCCTCGGTGGGGCAAGCAAACTCGAGAGTTCTGTACCCTTCTAAAAGTCCCTGGTGACTCGATCCCTCTTCCGACCTCTGCGCTGTCGGATGTGGAATCCTTATCGTGTGTGTGTGGGGGGAGGGGGTAGCGCCATGACGTTCACAATAAATAATCACTTGCACCCCACTCCGTCCCAACCCTCTCCTAACGCCTCAATCCCTTCAAGTCTTTGCAATCTCAGTCCGCCGCCAGTTTCCGCAACCACGCCCGCCCTCCTCAAAACCCCTTATCTCACTCGCGGGCGTTAGGAGATGCTCCCGCAGCGAGCGCTCCTCATCCCAAGGGCCACGGCGAACAATCGGGAAAGAGCGCTTGTTTGCTCTGGCGCGTAAAAAAAAGAAAAAGTACGACGCGTACGCACGTGCGAATGGATGGCTTTTGGAAGGGAAGTATCGATGAAAAAAATAAGCTCAATTCCATTCCTCCGAGAGATGTCACGGTGATCGAGGGTCGTAGGAGTGCGGAGTGCGCATGCCCGTTCCTTTCGCAGACTCGTCGTTAACCCGTCGTCGGATCGATTTGAAATCGCGTGCTCTCCCTTTCAGTCGCCTGGCCAGACGGCCCTCGACCGTGTGTGGTGCTGGTGGCTCCTGCTTATCTTATCTCGTCCGAGTTTTTTTTTATCGAGTAGGTACCGGAAATCACGTAAGAGGAGAAGGCTTCTCTGATAAGACCCTAATACCATCTCCCATCTCGACTCCTTCGTCGGACACTAGGGGCGCCGTAGCTACAAGCAACGACCCGATCGCTTCCCAATTAAGGAGATGGCTCCTAGCGAATTTTTTACTTTCCCAATCTTCCTTCTGATATCTTCTCTTATGTCCGTCATTTGCTTGAAAGTGCGTTCGGTTTAGACGGTGTAACTTTGAATTCGAATCCGTATCATTTTTCCCACTCAATTTGTAAGTTTTTTTTGCCTTACCTATCCGAGTGTTAATATTTGCATTAATAATGGATACTGTTAATAAGTTATCTGTGAATTTTATTAAATTAGGCATTTGTTATTAATATGTAGATCTATATTACGTACTAATCTACGTTGGGGAGAGATATTTTGCAGAGTCCCTGGAAATTTCTTCGCATCCTTATGATATTCCGAGTGTCAGATGAGCGATGTACACAAGTCCTCCAAATTTTTACCATATTTCAAAGTCAAAATGCCTATTCGCACTCATGTTTACCAAATCACCGCTTTTGTCATCATGATACCCCCACTATCTCTCTTTTTCACTTTTTTCCCCTCTTCATCGAATGTGCTCGCACTCTTGCCTTGCATCTGACTTTCTCCTTACTTGCTAGTCTTCTGATACAACCAGTATCCTTTCCATTCCATCGTTTGCTATATTTTAGATCGACTATATAAGCTCACCCTCTTTTCTTTAAGAGCAAATATGTGCCTAATCAATTCGAAGCTCTGGAAATAAGTATTCCCCAATAAAATACTACAAAAAATACTACTAAATATAAATACTGAATATAAATACTAAAATACTAATAATAAAACTCTACAGTATGTTACTAAACTACTACTGATGATAATTTTTAATTTTAATAAAATAATTTTACGTGAGATGGAAGAGTTCATTTTTTTCTAATCTTGTGGATTGAGAATTCCAGTAAAATATACTCCTCCGCCCTTACAAATAAATTGTATTCATAAAATTCAAGTGTCTCGAATTGTTTTGGTTTACATCTGTCCTGAAGCAAATGTTCCGGAGTGATACAATGTCATATTTGTGGTAAAAATTGAAACACCGATTCCTGCCTAAGGTGAAAAGAGGACTTGTTTTTTTCATCTAGTTGACAACCCTCACATTCTTACGGTTTAATTGCATTGCCAAAGAATACGGTCATTGTGGTAAAGGAAAAGGGTATTTTCCAACTAGATAATATTCTCGTATTCCCAAGGCACATCATCTGCATCATCCTCTTGCTTAAAAATCCTCCCCTACCTTTACGCGTCTCCGTCGTTTCGACACAATGCCCATCACCATCTCGCTCTTTCTTTCTCGCTCTCTCCATCTCTCGGCTCCGAATCGATGGATGGCCTTATCTTTGTTTCGACGCTTTCCCCGTGCGCTATTCGCCGCCACCCTTCCCTCCCCCTGCACCCGGAGCCTCCCTTCTTCCATCACTTCCATTACTCTCCTCCCTCTTCAGGGAAATTTTGCAAAGCGCCTTCTTCTGTTGAGAGAACAATCACCTCCCCAGGGAGAATGAGGAGCTACTAGAATCCCTGAAAGGCAGAAACTCACTGAAAGCATCAGATTTTCGACGGGCTTCTGGAATGGGCTGGGTGCTGAGACAGTGTCGTTTTAGGCCTCATTCTTCTGTTGGTTTTTCGCTTTCCAAGGGTAAATGTTCAGGTAGTTAACCGTTTTGATGTTTCATTCTTATTCTCATGTTGATGACTTTGGAGATTGGATGAAGGTAGTCGTGAATGATCAATTGTTTATGTTTGTTTTCTCTTAAATATTTTGATTCATTTCCTTAATTTCTCATCACATTGATCAGTTTTTATTTTAATTTGAATGTTTATTTGTTGTCAAATATTTTATGAAAAATTCAATCACCATTCTTGATCATCCTCCTTATTCGCCAGATCTCGCCCCTAGCGACTTTTTCCTATTCCCAAAATGCAAAAATGGGATGAGGGGATGTCACTGGGAAGATGTGGTTGCAATAAAGCAGGTAACGACGAGAAAACTAAAAAGCCTTACTGCCGAGGACTTTCAAGGGTGCTTTAAACAGTGGAAAAGAAGCTGGAATAAGTGCATAGCAACGAATGGAGAGTACTTAGAAGGGGACAAAATCGATGTAGGCTAAGTTTTGCAAAATGAAATTTCTATGGCCCCAGCTCACGCATTTATTGAACAGAGTAATATATACAATATATTACAATATTATCATTATTTTACATTAATATACATATTAAATTAATCAGCCGTTAAATTCACTCTCTCTCTTGTTATCCCCTCAAAAATATACGTGCTGGGCAGAAATCCATCGAAAGGGTTTGTAATGGGATTGAATTGAGTTTAAAAAAAGTTTTATTTAGGAATGCATAAATATTATATTATTCCGATACGGGAGAACAAACGGCAATCACGAATTTCTCGTGCAATCCACAGAGTAAACGGTTAATCGTTTTTTAAGTAATGCATCAAGGTTCTACAGAGTCGATTAGGAAGTTATGAGAAACAGCGTATGGAAAGTAGTTCCACAGGAATATTTTGAAGTAGTGGAAACTTTACGCGCGAACGAAATAGTGAGATTAATCAAACAAGACGAAGAATAGTTCAATTAACCATCGTACAACATGGTATTAATAGAATTCATTGTAATTTGTTGAAAAGGAGTAGGAGTGGAGTGACTTTTATATGGAGTCTGGTTCTGGCCAAGTTCGTTGCCTGAATTCCCATCGTTGAGAGTTTCGCTGAGAGCTTTCGTTTCGTTTGATTTCGTTAATTCGAATTTTGGTTTGCATCGAGAGTACTAAATATTACATCGCCCGCCGAGATTGTGATTGTATGGCTGTAGGTTCTCCTGGGCACGTGTGTATTCGTTTCAAATCTCATCGCCAAGACCATTTCTGCTGCGTTGTCCCCCGTGATCCCAAAAACCCCTTCCACCCACCGAAAAGGAACCGGATGTACAATGACTACCCCCTCTCGTCGCTTCCACTCCCGTCGTCGCCCCACCAAAGCGGAAGCCATCCACTTGCAGCACTCTCCTCCCCCCCTCCCACCAATCTTTTCGAACAAGGAGAGTGTTCCCCATGCAAGGAAGAAGCGGTGGGGGCCGCACTCCCCCTGCCCCCTGTCCCCCCTCCCGAAACCTGTGTGCCCACCGGGATCAGGTGCTGCGTTCATCCCTCTACGTGCGTGGATCCATTACCATCTTTGTCTCCCCTCCACCCCTCTCCCTCTCTCTCCCTCCCCCTCTCCCATGCAGCCCAAAACATTATAAACGACTTGTTGGGCTCCGCACACGTTCGCTGTCGTTCTTTCGAGCCCCACTTTACTCCCTTAATTTTTTTCAAAATACCAGTCGGTTTAATAAGTTTTAGGTTTCACTGTCCGTAGGGCATTTAAAAAAAATGAGCACATTTTTCATTAAAATTAAACAAATTTTCTCTTGTAAGCATTTCAAAGAAAGGACTCACGACCGAGCTCAGGTATGTTACGTAAATCCCTTCTCATTCACCGGAATATTCATCGGAATAAGGTTTTAATCGGCAAACAGCTGTTTTTTCCATGTTGCTTCCGTAACAGTTGTCCTTGAACCTACTCGTACTACATTCAAAACTTTAAATTTGAACTGACATTAAAATTCTACTGTAATAGTTTTGACATGCGTACTGGTTAGTGCCTGTCAGTTGACTAATTCCTTTGGTAGTATAATTTTTATCGGACGTTCATATATTTAATAACTGTGAAAATGTTATAAATATTTCTGTATTTTATTTATATTTTATTTGACAGAGGATTGCGGTACCATAGGTATTTTTATTTTTTAACTTATCAATGAGGTAAATTTGAGGAAGTATTTATATCCTCTGTTGCATTGTTTGCTAAACTCCTTGGGCGCAATTTTCTAATTTTTTGCTTCACCCCCTTTTTATAGATTCCTATTTTTTTATCAGCATTATTATGGATGTAGATTACGCGTAGGTTAGAGTTTTTTGAAATTTTGGTGTTGAGAAGGTGAAGTGAACAGAAAGGAAAACAAACGAGGAAGTGTTAGGTATTGGTGGGAGAATCCATAAGGAGACAGGAAAAATGGATGTAAAGAATATTAATTGGCAGTGGGATGTTGTGTGATAGAGGGGAGAATATTAGGCAAACGAGGAAGGGGTTGGAATAGAATAGGAATGTTGGATGGGAAGAAGGGAGGAAGGAAGTATACAGAGATAAAGAGGGGATTGTTGTAGAGCAGGATGTTGGATTGTGTTTTGCTTGGAGATACAAGAGAATGATTTGGTTGAAAATATTTTTGGTTTGGACAAGAGAAATTATTTGGGTCCATGCAAAACGTACCTTTACTGCTAGATTACCTATAGTAAGAATAATAATTGTGCCTTGGCATTTTAAACTTAAGTGGTTTCCATAGCCTTTTCGTGTGAAGGTGTAGTTCCATTGATTTTTTTATTTCGGATATAATAGTGAAGTATTCTATAGTAAGGAGTTAGATAAGTGATCTCAAGGTAAATAATTTTACGTAAACACGTATATGACAGCGTATGATCTCAATGTCATTTTTTTGATAACAATTCATTACCTTATCTTGCAAAATATTCATGAAATCGGATCCGTCCTTTATTTTGCTTCACCCCACATGGCTCGCATCTCCCCGTCGTTGATATGGCAAACAACTCGCTCCCGTCACCCTTCACTTCCTTCGCCTGCCGTCATAATATTTTATGTTTAGATTTCCACGTTGCATCGTGCAACTTTTTTATTACTTCACTTCGTTTGTACGTGAGTTTTCATCCTTGAAAGAGGGACAAAAATGGCAATATTCGCCATAAAACTTTTTTTATCAAATTTTGTAGGTTTTTTGGCTTCTCGAGCTCACACGGGGATTCTCCGCCTGCTCCATTCCTTGTCACCCCACGCCCTTGCGCCAACGCTCCCCCTTCCCCCCCTCACCCCGCCGGCGGTCCTTCCAACTTTCTCCATTCGTTGAACTTTTGTCCGTTTGTGCCAGCTGAAAATCGGACTTTGTTCGCGTCAAATCAAAACTTTCTTCGTTACGCCTGCCGTTGTAAAAGTTATGCGACGTTTTTATGCCATTTATTGCACTAATTTCCTCCCTTTATGTCCCAGACAATTCCTCAAGGTTAAGCGGATGCCAAACTTGCCCGTGAAATATTTATGCCGAGCTAATTTTTTTTTCACTTGACTTTCCTTCAAGTCAAATAAATAAATAAATATATTTTTATAGCAGTATATATACGCTTATATATATAAATATACATACATATATAAATATATATATATATATATATATATATATATATATATATATATATATATATATATATATTGGGTAGAATGTTGGGCAAAAGAGGAAAGGGAAGGAACAGGATAGGGATGTTGGACGGGATGAAGGGAGGAAGAAAGTACTCAGAGATGAAGAGGGACCTGATATAGAGTGATGGATTTTGTGTTTCGTTAGGAGTAATAAAATATTTGTTTGGTAGTTAGTTGGGTCCATCCAAAAACCTACCTTAACCGGTAGATTACCTTAAAAAAAATGTATATATATATATACCAGTAGAAATATTCATCTTCCAACTCAAGTAAGTCTAATATATATATATATAAGTATATATATATATATATATATATATATATATATATATATATTATTGTGTTCGTCCTTTATATATGTTCCTATCCCTTTTCCTTATATCTGTTTCTGTATATATGAGTAATTATTCGCCGTTTGGCGGTATTTCGTGTTTGAATGTGTGTGTATATATATATATATATATATATATATATATATATATATATATATATATATATATATATATATATATATATATGTATATATATATATATATATATATATATGTATATATATATATATATATATATACACACACATATATATATATATATATACACACACATATATATATATACGTGTATGTATATATATATATATATATATATATATATATATATACTATACTTAGTGAGTTACATGATGAATATTTCTACTGGTAGGTAAAACCCAACTGCGGAATACTGATGGAATCGTTATAGTGGATTATGGTTCGTTTCATTTCCTGTTTCAATGATTTTTGTCGCTCTACTTACTTGCTTGAGCATTGAACTACCTTTCTAAGAATATCGTGAACACTTGGACCCGAATACTGATTGTTGATATTCTAGAACGATTTTCCAGCGAAATAAAGTTTATTCACTCTAGATAATAATAGATAAAATTTTTTGAAACGATCTGAAAAATGTTTATATTTTATTAATTTGCTTTACGCCTTTTATGTTGTGACGTAGCGTTGATGTAAAAAATTATTTGCTTAATCTATTTTACCTCAACAAGTTAGCGGTTTTCATGTACATAGAAATACGACATTTTTTCGCGATGAATACACGCGTTGACCCTATCCGTGAACAACTGCATGAATGGAGTACGAATTTAAGGTTTAATATCCCAATTAAAGTGGGTTATTTCTTCTGCAATATAGCAAATAAGCAATGATCCCATCCGTCATCTTCTGCATTGTACCCTTAGAATTCACGCCTCTTCCACCTAGGCCCCTCCTGCTGCAATCCCTCCCCCATTATACCTCTCTCAACGTCCCTCCCTTCCATCTTCCCAAGCGTATACTTCCCTTCATCCCCCCGCCAAAGCCTAAAATATAATACGCGCAATCCCATCTCGACTTTCAGCCTACGCGACACCCACTCCATCCCGCCAGCGTCAATCCCACCACGCAGTGAAACCGCCCCCCTGGTTCCCTCCCATTTCCACGTCAACTTTTCATAGAGTGGCACTGTAAATGGAAGCGAAGGGATATTATGTTCCAGCACCGGAAGCCTCGGATTTCTTGTTTTATTTATGCGAGGTCTGAGCTCGAGGATTTTCCAGCCACTATGTTGGCAACCTGACGATATGATAAAGGGCGAGGCCGCTTGGAAGGTTGCTGGTTTTCAGTCGTCTTTTTTTCCGTGGAGGAGAAATGATATATTGTAGGATACACTCTAGGAACTTCGTTTTTTATTGGACTAGAGTGCAAATGTGCAAGTGAGTGCTCCCATTTCCGAGTCCCAATTACTCCCCAGCGAGGACTGCGGAGAGAAATGGCGTGCGATATAATAATATATCGTAGTTCGTTTTCTCGGATACTTTCAAGGAGTGTGTAGTATATTTCGTAGTGAGTAATCTCTCGTTTGGAAGCGTTTAAACTCTTCTCGATTTCAGAATATGGTATATATTTCCGTCTTTTTCTCGAGCTCACATGTTCATCATACTATATCGTCCACACAACAAACCGTAAAAACTGTTAAACTGGACGCATTGCATGCATGGAATGCAATATCCACGCATGCATGCGTTTTGTGGAGATTTTGGTTTTTTTTAGATTTGCGTGGAGGAAAGGGAAAAGAATAAACTGGGGAAGAGGGAGACGTAGGGTAGAGTGTGATGGGGTGATGGAAGGCGAGGGAATTTGTGGGAATTCAAGGAAGGTGGAAAATGCGGACGGAGGAGATTTTTGAAAGGTAGGAGGTTGTTTTTGAGGTCTGGTGGGGGAATCTGAGGCATGCGGAGATGAGGAAGGAAGAGACGAAGCATTTTGGGCGGAACGAGAGGGAAAAATATTCGAGGAGCTGAAGAAGGAAATAATTGAGGTAATATAATGTTTGTAATGTGAAAAAAAGTGTTTCTGAAGACCATAGGGATGTATATATCGTAGTTTTCAACACTCTTGTACAACTCGTCCCGGTGGTTTGCCTCTTATAATACTCGTGCGTGTAATTCAATAAATTTGACACGACTTTCAGCGCCCATTTTCAAGCCTACGAGTTCTTTTTTCGTATTCTTAGATCAGTCGACTATGCGACGTAGAATATCGCTATAAATGGATCTGTGGTTTATGGGAGATATGATGTGGTTTTAATTACTGGAATCCTCACTCAGTATAATAAAACTGCAATGAAAAGTAGATAATTTGATTTGTATGGTCGAGGAAACGGGTTCCCTATCTATTCATGCTTGTTGGACCATAAAATTTTCCTTTCTCTGCTTCAAACTTCCTTTCATAACTACGTAAGTCCGAGATGCAGCGGCGTCCAGGAGTTTTCTGGAGTCACTCGAAGGCTTCATAAGAGCCTCTTCTGTATACAGTAATGGCTCTCCTGGAGCCAGGATTGGACCCTCGGAGCATCCGTCAACAGCCTTTAACCTTCACAGCACCAATGCGGGACACCCACGACGATTTGGTCCTTGAGCAGGTTTCCTCAGCTCAGGTCCAAACACTCGGACGAGATAACTGCAGCGATAACACGAACGGGGGAGCTTCCAGCTTCATGCGTAGTGATGAGTCGGAGGGAATCTTTGATGACACTTTCAGCTTGGGAAAAGAGCCTAGCCAAGTCGGACTTGACTTGTTTAGTAACCACTGGGAAATTGGATATTAATTCAGTTCGGAGATAAAAAAGTAACCATTTAAACTTGATGAAATGAAAAGTCAGAAATAAAATTACGCACATTACTTTTCCTTATGACTTTACTCGGACTACCAATGCCCCTCTCAAACCATTTACTCTTCTCTCATAAATCTTCCTGGAGATTCGAATATAAACATAACCAATGGACCAGCGTAGCGTATCTCACTTCTTTCATACTTGTCTATTATTGGGGAACTGATCCACATCTATTCACGAGTCAGTCATACCTCACCTCATGTATGTTATTTTCAATCCAAATTACTTCTCAGTTTTCACATGCCCGCCGCTTGTGGTCTAAATGTTAGCTTGTCTTGGCATGCCCGCATTTTATATCCCCACAAATTGAGGAGGGATCTCCCGGAAGCAAATATTTTTTTATGTACTTACCCATCTGTGATCGCACACGCCTTCGAATCATTTCATCTGTCTCGCCTCTTTTGCAAACATGCCGCCCATTTCTACGATATCATCATCCTCTTGTTCATTTTAATCTGAATTTTACACCCTTTTCAGTCTTTCTTCTTATTGCTATTATCGAACACGACTACATTCATTTTTGGCGGACTTTTTCTGTTGGGATTAAAATAATAATTTTCCGTTTCCTTCATGTGGTTTTCATTTTTCTTCAAGGCCCATTTGGAGCAACTGCTATGCAGCTGGGAGCCTTCCTGTTGTTTTTCTTCTTTTCATGTTCAAGCGAAAATAGGTACACGTTACGGGTAATTAAATTTTTTAGTCAAAAACGTACGATCGTGCAAAGCCAAAATGCTCGGATGGCACGAGTAGTCTACGTGCGTAGAGCATAAGAAAACCTTATCGCGGTATTTATCACCAGCTTTCCTTGAGGATTCCGGTGTACAACGCCTGCAGATGTGCGATCAACGGGGTTTAAGTGGCACTAATTAAACCTCAACGCTTCCTCTACTTTCGTCGAATTAAGATGGACTCCTTTTTTTACATTCACACCTCCTGTGAGAGTGATTAATCTTAAGAGCTCTAACCCCACCAAAAATTAATTAGGCTTCCAATTTAGTCATTAACATTAGCAATTTACTGATACCGGGCACCTCCTTTCTCCACTACAATCTCAACGTGTCTCCTGGGGAGCGCCAGCAAAATCCAAGAGGTTTCGTTTGGCACCATTGTACGAGACTCAAGGTGGCTACAGGTACATGTTTCGAAACCAATTACGGCATAATCACGGTGTAGGCAATTTTTTTAGTTTTTAAGCTATGTCCAGGGGAGTTGCCGTAACCTTGAGCCAGTTCAAACGTGATTATATCTGTATTTAAAAAATATCGTTGAAATACCCAATTCCGTAAATCACTGGATCAATTTGCGGAGGATACAGTATAAATAGATGTACTCCCTTAAAGGGATGGATGAAATCGTAAAAAAATCTTTCGTGAGAAGCGCGTGATGAAAGAGGGAAAATGAATCTTTGGTGAATTATAACACAGCGGAGTTTACGGGAAAAATAAATGGGAAAGATAGTTGAGGAAGGCGGCGAAATATTTGTATCAAGCTGAGATCTTGGAAGTTGTGTGTTGTGGCTCATGCGTGGAGATGAAGAGACTTGCAGAAAATAGGACTCAATGGAAAACGCAGTAACCGCAAACCAGTCAACATATTGGTAACCAAAAGGGGAAAGGTTTACGGGTGACAAAGACGGGGGACCAGGTACCATGTAGGACCAATTAGGGCGTTGAGAAAATCACGTGAGACTTTTGAGTTAATTTGACCACACAGGAGAACCGATTGAGAGAACTTCCATAACGAATACTAGAAATGAAAACCGTTGGGGATAAAGAAGGTGATGACGTCGCCGAGATAAAGGCGGAAGTTACTTGGAGATTTTTAAAAAGAAATGGAATTAAATTGTAATTGTCCCATGACGGCGACGTTGCGACAATAGGTTCCCACGTCCTATTCGGTTACGTCACTGCAAACCTCGACTGCCCAAAGTCCCGAAGGGTAGGTGCCCATTTTTTTGTGCCCAACCCCTTTCATACCCTGTCCCGTTCCCTTTTTCCCACAGACATCCCCGGCCGCTCCAAGTCTCCCGTTCGCTCCGTATCCACTCGCTCACCCTCTCTCTCTCTCCCTGGGGTGCCGCTCCGTTCTCCCGCACCCGATTGTTAAAAAGAGCCGGCCGGAGACAAAAGGAGGCGGCGGGGAGGGTGGGGGGCGGTCGGGAGCGGCGTCTCCCCGTTGCCATGGAAACGAGGGGGGATGGACATTGGGGTGGGGGAGATGGAAGAGAAAGGGTGCCCTCTCTCTCTCTCTTTCCCTCACTCGATTCCAATCCCACCACCGCAGTTCGCCGTCTTCCTTCCCCCGGTGCGTCCTTCCCTCTTGCCGCCTCCGTCTCCCCCTCTTTCTCCGGTCCTCCACCCCTCCGCCCCCGCCGCCGAACGGGAGAGCTCTCCCTCTCCCCGCGATCGGAAGACCGGAGTTCCTAGAGAAAGGAAAACGCGCACGTGGGGAAGGGCGGTCCGGGATGAGGGGGGGAAAGGTTGGGGCGAGGTGGGGGTCGAGCCGGGGGAATTGAGTGGGGGAGAGAAGTGGCTGGATTGGCGGCGGGAGAGGACCTGCGCGGCCCCCACCCACGCTCGCCCCCCCCGTCCCTCGCCAACGTTCTTTCCCGAGCAGCCTCCTCCTCCTACCCACCTTCCGACCCCTTCCTCTCCCCTTCCGCCCGTGCACACAGTCATTTCCCCCCGCCCCCACCCCGCGCGGCGTCGGCGGTGGAAGAGAGGCTGGCGGAGGTGGTGGTGGTGTCGACGTCGGCGGTGGTGGGGAGGGAGGGGTGCGGAGGATGTCTTGAGCCCTCTTATTGGAGGCGTAGGGGATGCGCGAGCGGCGGCGTGTGCCCCTGTAGAGTGTTGCGAGTGGGATCCTTCCTTCCGGCCCCCTTTTCTCTCCCGCCACCACCGCGGCAGCAACCCTCCCGCCTCCCCCTCCCCGCGTCCACACACATCTCCCCCTCCTCTCCCTGACCTACACCCTTCGCTAGGGGGGAGGACTCCTCCGAGAGTGGAAGGGTTTTAGCTTGACCGTTCCTTGCGACACGCCCCATACCCCTTCACTTCCCCCCGTTTCCCCTCCGAGATCTCCATACCCTGCCTCCCCAAGTGTTCACCGTTCTCTTCTTACCCCTCCGCCCCCTTGCCCCTCGGTCTCCTACTATCTTTATCCGTTGCGTGTCCCGAGGTGTCTTGATCTCTGATTTGTATTTATTTTTTTAACACTAACGAATGAATTAAACGAGTGGCCTTTTAAATCGCACTATAAACATGAAATAAGGAGAGGTACAATCACCAATACCCAAAAAACCTTAGGTGGGATTCGAACCCTCGACTTCTCTGTTAATAGGCAGTCGGATTATTTCACCGCCGCCGCGGTCGACTGTTCTATTTATTATCATGATTAATATTCACGAGTGGAGGAATTGTTACCCTCCGTTCAGTTATTTACGTGTGCGTGACCCAATTGGCTTATCTAAATTTGAATCTTGTTCCTTGAGGGTGGTGAATGGCTGTGGATTTTTAGGAATTTGAGTTATTGATGTGGAAAAATATGAAAGAAATAAGGTAGGATTACGTAGATCAAGAAAAATGAAAAAGTCATGGAATACCGGAATCAACTCATTGGAATTTTTCCGGTTCGGAATCCGCGAAAAAATAATATTTAGAAGTGAAGAGGGGATGTATAGAATATGCATTCTAAGCGTGCCTAAGTTTAATGTAAACAGGGAAATTTGGTGAGGGCGATCTCAATTTATCCCCCTCCCTCTACAGCCTGGTGTGTAAATACTATAGCTGTTGGAAGAATTGTAATCTAATAAAATGTGGGTTTACAAAATGTTTGTTACCTGATTCCGAATGACAGGATTGAAGGATATGGTAGAAAAGGAATGCAAGTTGTTTGGTTCGCAGGCAGGGAAAATTGGATTGGGAGATTGAAGTTTTGTGAGATTATGAAGAAAAGGTACCCCGAGAAAGTGAGGAAAAGGACGTCGTGATGGGAAAATGGAAGAAATGAGAAAGGAATAGAGCAATTCTGCGCTTAAGATAGGACGGTGGGCAATTTTTTATATGCTCTGCTATACGTGCTTTATAAATGAAGTCCCCGAGAGTAAAAAAATGAAAAATTATGTTCTGATTATCTTTGAACAAGTTTTAGAAACCTAGATATTGCTATGATCTAGTACCTGAAGCCCATTCTTTGTTTTCTCTCCTCCGGTAGGGACTTAAATATAAGCCACTCAATCTAGCTTTTTATTCCCCCATTCCACCATGATAAAAATTTCATGTCCGTTTCATATCCCGAAGGAATAACACTCTGTTAATAGCCTTGGCATCGATCGGAAGTCACATGTTCTCCCAAATTCGAATATTGATGGAAATATATGAATATTCCATCTGCAATGTTCTCTGAATTGATATTACATTTTATGGAAGTTCATGCCGTAGGGTGATACCTGAAAAATAATAAAAAATTAAAATAATTTTTTTGGCTACACAGTTTTATTTATAATGAGGTATCGTTACGTTTTTATATGTATTCATTTGATGGAGGTCATGCCTATTTTTTCTTCGATTTAGCATAAATTTGAGATAGTCGAAGAATGGGAAGTATTGAAAATGATAATGGGCAATGATTGGATGTTTTTATCGTGCTGGTGAATGTTCGCTCTCTCAGGAATGAAATTCATTAAAAGAATTCGCGTGAGATTATGGTCCTTTTTGTAAAAAACTTTGCTTTCAGACTTGGCATTTATTTTTTATCACACCTGTCATATTTTTGTGCTATCTGGGGAAAGGATAATAGTTATTTGTGCTACTTTTTTCAGTGACTTCTCATTATGTTTCTTAGTTCGTTTCACTTGCATAACAGTAGCGATAACCCGTGACGATGCCCGATATAACGATGACCCGTATGTAGTCTCTTATGGTACTGATGAAATCATGCAAATTGGTACATTTATGCACGATAGAAATATTTCCTTTTCATCACAGCGTATATCCTGAGCGCTGTTCGTTAAGTAAATTTATGTCGCTTCCATTTGCCCACTATATGAATTCCCCCCTATGTGCGTGTGCTGTTACTTCGCTTACCAACGGCATGACATAATTATAATTCCGTTCCTCACGGAGTTGAGACTTGTGTTTTTTATTTATTTTCCTGGCACCGCGTCGATATGCGTAATTCATCTATGCGATCTCTTCCTGTAATTACTCTTGCCACACGAGGCGAGTAAATAAGGGTTCGGGGATGATAAAAATAAATAAATAAACCATGCCGCAATTTTATTTCGCGTAATGCAAAATCGTGCCTCGCCCTCACTTCTCGGAACCACCTCCCTGACGTACACGAGTCAATCTCTCCCGCAAATACGAGACTCGCTCGGGAGTGCCGAATAAAAGAATAACGAATTTTCTCTTTCCCCCCGTGCATGCGCTTCGCTACCACCGATCCCTCTGGGACCGGTACTGGTAGAGAGAGGGATGATGGTCCGATCCCCTCTTACTCACCCCCTCGCCCGGCTCCCCCTCTAAAAGTCCACGCCAAAAACCCCGATCAGAAAAACACGGGCAGACCCACATGTGCCATCCTCCGTTTTCCTCCATGGAGAATGAATGAGCCGAGAATGGTCGATTTTGTCATTTTCATATCGAAATTGAGAATTTATTCTTCGAAGGACATCGATTATATACGGAAGTAACTTCATTAATCAAGTTAAAAATGCTCCATAGTTCGATATATGCCTAATAGGTGAGTATTACATTTGGGACTTATGGGTACAGAATAGGCAATCCCTTTTTGTATCCACTACACCTTTAGACTAAACCAGTCTTTTAGACAGCCGCTCGCCTGTTAACCCATTGTATGGTGGATCAAATCTTACGTGCGTATTGTGCTGTGATTTTATTCTTTATCATTGGCATCAGCAGCATTTTAGCACCTCTTATAGCCCGGTATTATGGTCAGATTCCCACGTGTTAACCGCTGTTGGTTGGTACTGTTATTTATCATATTTACGTTAAGTTATACGATCATAATAATATACAGCGGTGGGGACGAGAGCCAACGAGGGGTCGCCATAGTATTAAATGAAGAGGTAGGAAGAAGCGTAGTCAACATAGAGCAGGTAACGGATAGAATACTACTAGTGGAGATAAAAGCAGAACTGACGAACTTAGTTATTATCCAGGTATACATGCCACCGAGCAACCATAAGGAAGAAGAGGTCGATAGGATATACGATCAGTTAGAGGACATGATTGCATGTGTTCCTGCAGGGAAACATTTGATAGTGATGGGGGATTGGAATGCGACAGTAGGCGAAGGAAGAGATGGTGATGAGGTGGGGGACTACGGTTTAGGCACGAGGAATGACCGCGGGAAGAAAGCAGTTGAGTTCTGCAGGAGACAGGGGTTAGTTATCACCAACACTTGGTTCAGACACCACAAAAGACGCAGGTATACATGGAAAATGCCAGGTGACTCGGGAAGATATCAGCTAGATTATATCCTGGTTAGACACAGGTTTAGGAACAGTGTGATAAATTCCCACAGCTTCCCGGGAGCGGATGCGGACTCAGACCACAATTTAGTTGTTATGAAATGTAGCGTACGTTTTAAAAAGATAAGGCAGGGGCGGCGAGTTAGAAAATGGAATGTAGAAGCATTAAATGGGTTGAAAAGAAAGGAATACAAACAGGCGGTAGAGAAAATCATGGAGGACGGTAAAGAGCTAAGTACTATTGAAGAAAAATGGGAATGTATCAAAAAAGGGTTGTCTAAAGCGGCAAAAGACACTATTGGAACCGTTAACGCTAAAAGGACTCGTAAACCATGGATCACGGATGAGATGATTACAAAAATGGATGAGCGGCGAAAATGGAAGAATATAAATACAGAATTAGGCAAAATGAAGTACAAAGAATTGAACAATAAATTGAGGCGGGCAACAAATAAAGCAAAGGAAGCATGGTGGAAGACGCAGTGCGAGAATATGGAAAGTCTGCAGAGGAAGGGGGAAATCGGTGCGCTTTACAGCATAGTTAAATCTTTATCGGGAAGTAAGAAAGGGAGATCAACGATAGCAGTTAGAGATAAGGCCGGTAAGGTAATAGTTGACGCAGGAAAGATCCAAGAGAGATGGAAGGAATATGTAGAAGACCTGTATAGTAAAGAGCTTAGACCAACAAAGTTAGACATTGAAAAGGAACATGACGTAGAGGAAGATAGCTTAGGTCCAGGCATACTAGACAATGAGATAGAAAGGGCATTAAGGGAGATGAAACTAAATAAGGCCGTGGGGGTAGATAACATTCCCGTGGAACTTTTGAAATGCTTGGGAAAATGTGGGAGGAAGAGGCTATATGGGCTGATCCGTAGTATTTATGAGGAGGGAATCTGGCCGGAAGACTTTGTGAGATCAGTTTTAGTTCCTATTCCGAAAAAGGTAAAGGCCACGTCATGTGAGGACTATAGGACAATTAGTTTGATATCCCACGCAGCCAAGGTTGTTCTCAGGATCATAAACAAAAGGATAGAGAGTAGGGCAAATGATTACTTAGGGGATGATCAGTTTGGGTTTAGGAAGGGGAGAGGTACGCGTGATGCCATTGCAGTAATGAGATTATTAATCGAGAGGAATATAGAACACAACCAGGAGGTATTTGCCTGTTTCGTAGATTTCGAAAAAGCGTTTGATAGAGTAAATTGGGAAAAACTAATGAGTATATTGCAGAAAATAGGAATAGATTGGAGGGAAAGGAGGCTAATCCGCAATCTGTACATGTCTCAGACTGCCCAGGTGAGGGTGGGAAACGGGGAGTCAGGATGGGCAGTGTTAGGAAGGGGTGTAAGGCAGGGTTGCCCATTATCACCGTTGCTGTTCAACCTGTATGCAGAGGAAATGATCAAAGAGGCATGGGAAGAACTAGAGGTAGGAATGAAAGTGGGCGGGGAATTCGTAAAATCAGTTAGGTTTGCTGATGACCAAGCTTTAGTTTGTCAGTCAGCCAAGGGGCTGCAAGCATTGCTGAGTGAATTGGAAATTCAGTGCGACAGGTATGGGATGAGAATCAACATTAATAAAACAAAGGTTATGCGATTTTCTAGAAAGAAAAAGGCCAAGCTTAACATTAAAATAGGAGGGCAAAAACTAGAGCAGGTAGAACAGTTTACGTATCTCGGTAGTGTTTTGGACCAACACGGTCAAAGTAGTAGGGACGTAAGGAGAAGAATTGCGCTAGGCAAAGAGGCTTTCACGAGGAGGAGGGAGTTGATGACGGGGACTTTGAGTAAGGATGTTAAGAAAAGACTCGTAGAAACTTTGATATGGAGCGTAGCTATGTACGGCGCGGAAACGTGGTCATTGAAGCAGGAGGATAGACGTAGACTGGAGGCTTTTGAAATGTGGGTGTGGAGAAGAATGGAGAAGGTGAAATGGACCGAGAAGAAAACAAATGAGGAAGGATGGTGGGTGAAGAGAGGGGTTTGTTGGGAGCAATCCTATGGAGGCAGAAAAAAGTGGATGAAGGGGGTGTTGACCGGTAGTGGGATGTTGAAGACTGTGATAGAGGGTAGAATGTTGGGCAAAAGAGGAAAGGGAAGGAACAGGATAGGGATGTTGGACGGGATGAAGGGCGGAAGAAAGTACTCAGAGATGAAGAGGGACCTGGTGTAGAGTAGAATTTAGGGTTGTGTTTTGTTAGTAGTCACAAAATATTTGTTTGGTAGTTGTGTCCATCGAAAAACCTACCTTAACCGGTAGATTACCTTAAAAAAAAATATATATATATATATATATATATATATATATATATATATATATATATATATATATATATATATGTATAATATTGCATGTAATGGTAAGTCTATCTTTTGTTATTTCACCCGAGTAGAATGCTAGAATTCTAAATTAAAACGTCACGTTAGCACCTACAATTTCGAACAGTGTATGGGTGAAAGATATTCGTAGCTATAGGCCATATTTAAAGAAGGGTTTAAAGGATAGGGTTGTTGGACGGGATGAAGGGAGGAAGGAAGTACTCAGAGATGAAGAGGGACCTGATATAGAGTAGGATGATTGATTTTGTGTTTTGTTAGGAGTAATAAAATATTTGTTTGGTAGTTGTGTCAGTCCAAAAACCTACCTTAACCGGTAGATTACTTAAAAATACGATCATAAAACTTTTGGATGAACCGAGTACCTAAACAATAAGCTTCCGATGTCATTGAAATTCATTTTGAGCTCTCTTGGAGTATTCTTTGTCGAGTCAACTGAGCTACGTCGTGAATGGCGGGCGGCATTTGTGATCATTATGGCGATAGTTGCGATTCAAGAGTCATTATAATGCAAACAGATTCGTGTTATTCACGCGTGAAGATGTTATTGCTGTTCGGTCGTTTATATATTCCTGATAAAAGTATTGGCTTCGAATCCCTATGGAAGAATTTGAATCCAACATCTCGATGCATATGGAACTCTCTGAAAGTAATCGGTTTCACGAATCAATCTCGAGGGAAATCTCGGACGTAACGAAACATTAAGTTGCTTATCTCAATATCCTCTCGTGTCCCGCTCCCCTCATTGACCTCCGGCGTGTAATTGTCCTCTCCTGGACTTCCCTCGCCCCTTCCGCGTCCACCTCACCACCGTTGATCCCGGGCACGTCCGAATTATTCTCCACCCCGCGTTTTTCCCCCGTATCGGGATGAGACTGCTAGATCTGTCGCCAATTTTAGGTAATTCCCGCGCGGCGTCAATGGGAGAGGTGTCTCTCTCGAGAAAGGAGGCCGATTGTAGCGCGCGGTCGCGTCGTCGGGAAATGAGACTTTTTTCATAAGTCCTTGCATGAAGTGGCCAGCGGTGTTTTGCCGATCACCAGGAGGCCATTGAGAGTGATTCCCCGACTTGATGGAAGCCTCCACTTGTGAAAAGTGCGATTTCGAAGAGCTAGTTCAAACGGTCAGATATATTCGCCAGTACTCCGTGCTGCGAAGGGAATGTGAAGGAATTGCGAGAATGAGTGAAAGTTAGAATATGATTGGGTGAATCATAATGAATGCTTATCGTATTCATGTTTTAAGTGATGAAGACGCATGCTTTCATCATTATTGTTTCGAAGAGTTTCTCTATTTACAGGATGGTAGTCGTTGTTCTAGTAAAAAGTTTCCGATTACATTGTATAAAGGATAAAACTAAGTGTCCTTGGATATTCGTGAATTTTTGTGAATGTAAATGTATGTAAACTAGCCTTGATTTTAGTAGCCACAGTTTTCATATAATGTATGCCTCCGAAGATTTGTATTGTAATCCATATTAAGGTGCAACTTCTTGCGCTTTCCAAGTATTCTTAATCCTTTTTTTTTGTAAGAATTCTCTACGTATGTGACGATTTCATCTCATTATAGGTGACGCGTAGACCGTAGACACGTATACACCGTGCAAAATGTTGCCGGCTTTTCGAGATTTTTGAAATTTTATCAAATTTTTAACGCTCATCTCATCCGTCATTCATCTCATTACTCCGTTGCTAACAAATTTATGTACGACTCTAGTAATCAGTAGCGATCTTAATTCGAGAACACTTAAGCTCTTAATGATAAAACGTCAGTTGTAGGTAGGCATCATAAATAATTGATCCTTGAGTGCTGGTGACGTGGACGTTAATCTATTTTTGAGTTTTTGAGATTGAAAGTATGCTGCTAAAAACATGATTCATGCTATTGAAACGTTTGAAAACTGAAGGGTCTTCGCCTCTTGAACGCTCTCCACATCGTGTAGAATCGTTTGATATATTTTTTCCTGTGCCGTTCGCGCGTAAAGAAATGGAGACTTACTTTAAATGATACACGTCGTGCTGTTCAGTTAGTTTAGAATTCTGTCTCGTTCAACTCGAAGGGTCATTTTTGGCAATTGGGAGCGATGTCGAACACGTCGCGAAAGAGCATCCGGGCGAGCCCTCAAACCGCCAGACCCGACGTGCCTCTCTTCCCCCCTCCCCCCACCCCCACTCGCGCTCGTGGCACTCACGAAGTGGGCACTCGGAAACGGATCTCCACTCCTCCGGAATACATACCGCTCTTGTTGTTACTCTATCTCTCTCTCTCTTTCACTCTTTCCTCGTGCTGAATCTTTGACATGGATTTGCGACCCCTCGATGGGAGTGGAAAAACGTCGGGTCTGCACTTTTCATGTTCCAGCATGTGTGTTCCTCATGGGGTTTCGGAATTTTTGGGTTTTGAATGTGGCACATAGAGTCCGCGAGCAAGCGTTCCGTGAAGTGCGCTGCATTCTTCGTCTATCAATCACATAGGGTGGATTTTTTATTTTTGCGTTTAACGGTTTCTCCGAAACCCCCCCGATAGTAATCAACCCGAAGGTCGGTTTGGTAGGTGATGGTGGAGTTCACCCAGTACGAAGTCCAACGGCTTGTGAAATCCACACATCAGGGTAGGGGGGCCAGTTCCTTTCCCTGTGCCGGTTATGGTTTCCCAGGAAGATCTGGTACCCGAAAAATCAGAGAGCTTGGGTGGAGCTGCAGGTGCCCAGAGACCTGCCCGTGAATCGAACCCGGGGCCCTCCGGTCAGTAGTCCAACGCTCTACCGATGTATATATAGGTCGCGGTAGTCCAGCGGGTAGAGCGTTGGACTGCTGACTGGAGGGTCCCGGGTTCGAGCAAGGCACTCTGGGCACCTGCAGCCCCACCCAAGCTTAAGTGATTTTTCGGGTACCAGGTCTTCCTGGGAAACCATAACCGGCACAGGGAAAGTAACTGGCCCCCCCTACCCTGATGTGTGGATTTCACAGTCCGTTGGACTTAGTACTAGGTGAACTCTACCATCACCTACCAAACCGACCTTCGGGTTGATTACTGTGTTTATGGTTTTATGGTTTATATATATATATATATATATATATATATATAAACCATATATATATACATATATACATATATATATATATATATATATATATATATATATATAAACCATATATATATATAAACCGTATATATATACACACACACACACAACACCAAATCCCGCCAAACGGCGAATAAATACTCATATATACAGAAACAGATATAAGGAAAAGGGATAGGAACACATATAAAGGACGAACACAATAGAGGTGGGGAAGGCGGAATCGAACGGATCACAAGAGTAAAAATATTTCCTCAACCGGGACTCGAACACCGGATCTTTCCACTTGCCGGGCGGATGCTCTTAACCACTTGAGCTATCGAGGATAGTCAATTTACCCTGAGATCCGTGGGTCTAATATGTCGCCAAGCGCCCCGATTCTTTCAGCCAAGAGATGGCGTCAGGGGGCAGTTTCACCCACCAAAGGAGAAATAGACAATACACAAGGAAAGGAAAGGATCGTGGGTTAGAATTCATACAACATCATACAGGAAAGGAACAGTGCGTTTCGTGGCACGCATAGCCAGAAGAAAGAGATGAGCCACATTGGCCGAATACACATTCAAACACCAAATCCCGCCAAACGGCGAATAAATACTCATATATACAGAAACAGATATAAGGAAAAGGGATAGGAACACATATAAAGGACGAACACAATAGAGGTGGGGAAGGCGGAATCGAACGGATCACAAGAGTAAAAATATTTCCTCAACCGGGACTCGAACACCGGATCTTTCCACTTGCCGGGCGGATGCTCTTAACCACTTGAGCTATCGAGGATAGTCAATTTACCCTGAGATCCGTGGGTCTAATATGTCGCCAAGCGCCCCGATTCTTTCAGCCAAGAGCCTTCCTTTGGTGGGTGAAACTGCCCCCTGACGCCATCTCTTGGCTGAAAGAATCGGGGCGCTTGGCGACATATTAGACCCACGGATCTCAGGGTAAATTGACTATCCTCGATAGCTCAAGTGGTTAAGAGCATCCGCCCGGCAAGTGGAAAGATCCGGTGTTCGAGTCCCGGTTGAGGAAATATTTTTACTCTTGTGATCCGTTCGATTCCGCCTTCCCCACCTCTATTGTGTTCGTCCTTTATATGTGTTCCTATCCCTTTTCCTTATATCTGTTTCTGTATATATGAGTATATATATATATATATATATATAATTATAATTATAGCTCGTTCGAACGCCATGTAACTTATTACATGGTCGAAGAGTTTTGGGAGAGAGTATCTGTAGTTATTTAATAAAGTGACAGAAGTAATAGTTTATTTGCAGGCGTTTTATTTTTTAATCGCAGTATATGGTCTTTCGATTTTCGTATGTTTAAATGGAATTGCTAGCTCCATGAGTTCCTATGAAACTTGGCAATGCAGGAATTACGTGCATAATGCGTAGCCATTAAAACTGTGTCTTTATGAGGTGATCCTGGAGTCGATAAACAACGCATGCTGCCGTCTTCAAAGATTTTGCGTTCGAAATGTGAGTGTGGGATGGGTATGTAAATGCTCAGAGATCAGTGTCTGCCTAATTATGAAATCTTTGCTCATTTTTGGTACACACTCTTCTCTCAATGTCGTGCTGAATTTCAGACACGGAACTGATGTATCGCACTCTTTAATGAATAATGATCCATAAACGTGAACTTCACGATTTAATTCCAGAAATATGCTGGATAAACTCTACTTCCCTTTTGCAGTAGAATAGTCTGAAATGGTATCCAGTTTGTCCTTTTGGTCTTCATGATATTAACCATTGAATGATAGGTCCTCATTTGTATGAGCGCCAACTGCACTTCCGATCTTTGCCTTTTAGCCATAACATTATTTGAAGAATCGAATGTTTTTTTTATAAAATTGGATCGGATGGGTTGCCTTTCGGGCCCAAGTTAACTGTGTTATGAAGTCACTCATGAAATAGGAGAGGAAGATTTTTTTTGATCGGGAGATATTAATTAATACGGCATTATTTCTTCATTTGACATTGTGGTCGTAATAATTATCTTCACTGTATGACTTATAAAATAATTTTGGCGTGTTAATGTATTTTTTTATTTCTCTAGACGATACGAGATTCCATTTTTTAATTATTTTTGGAGAATATTTCTGGTGAATGGGGCCGAGGTACACATGTATTTCACTCCGATAAGGGTGTAAAAACGTGTTTTAAACTGGACAAATTATTTTCCCAGGAATCGTGATTTTCTACTTTAGAAATCTTAACTTAACCAGTTACTTTTTCCTTTGATTATCTGCCACAATAGTGTCCCATTAAGTTGACTTTTTTTCTGCAAACTATTCGCCGCACCTCGCTCATTGCTCGCAGTCAGTCTCCCACACAATACCGCTCACTTCCGTGCCATGTCATTCATGCTTTCCCACGAGATTGGTACGTGCATGCTTCACTGAGTTCTGTTTTGCTCCAAAGGTTACGAACCCGGTGATTATTAGGAAGGCGGCGAACTCCTCCGCTTGTACTCGCCAGTGATTGTGGACCGGATGAGGTCTGAGACGTCAGAAGTGAGTGAGTTGCATGGGCGTGCGAGACGAGGGATGGGCAGGTTACTTACACATTTAGAGGGAAAGGTCGGTGGAGTGGGTGGTATAGTGGAATGGTGGGCAATGGGGGAATGAGGAAGCTAATTCCACGCTGCATGAAAGAATTAACTAACGGGTCCACGGCTCAGATAATTGCCTTGATTCCCGAATCAAAGCGATTAAGCCTTAAACCGGAAACCTTACCTCCGTTTTCTTTACGTCTCCTTGGAGTTGCCGGGAAGGCCAGTAACTAAAGTTTTTAGCAATTAACTCTCGTTTCTGTATCATAGTGTTGATTATCACGAGTTTATTAATTCATGACGTGAATTTAAATCTATATAAGAAAATATCGACCGCGATAATTAATTTTAAATCTAGCGCGTCGCTTGGCAATTAAGCTATTCCCACTTTCCGCGAATGCGAATTATCTATCATCGGTAAATCCACTCAACATTAAATCACCGATTATTTCACTGTATGAAACTCAACTTAGTCTTTTTATGTTGTAATAATGTACCCAGTTATCTGCTATTGTTAGGGAAATGTAATGGTGATTGTCGTAAGACCATAGTTTCCTGATTTGAAGTTCCAAACTTCATCAAATGGTCCAGCTTTTCTGAACCAATGCTACAATTTATTACGTTCCTCAAACCGTCTTAATATTCTTGAATACGTAAACCAACTTTTTAACGCCTTCTTATGCATCAGTATTTTTATTCGGTCGTCTGTTATTTTAAGGTAGGTTTTCTATGGACACCGCTACATATCTTAGCCTCATCTAACAAGACACAACCTGACCCTCCGCACTGCAATAATTACTTCTTCAATTCCGTATAATTTCTGCTTTCCTTCATTCCGTCCTACTGGCTCTATCCTTTTCCTTCCCCCTCCCTCATATTCATATTTTTCTCCTCCCTTTTATCGCAAGAGTTTGACATTCCATCACCAGCAAAAGAATAATTTGTCGAAATTAGTAATTATTTTTTCCATTAGCATTAAGAAGGAAAAATATCTCCGATGAGGACTCCCCGTACATTAATATGATTCGACTTGGATGAAATTCTGAAAACTAAATACTGAAATTATGAGGGTAAAAAGAAACTTAACACTTCCGCAATAAATTTATTGTGGAAGTGTTGTTTCTTTTTACCCTCATAATGAAGGAAATCCACAAAGTTAAACCTGAAACTGTTATGTTTAAATGCTGAAAGTTGAAAGGTGCTTTAAGTTTCCTCTGGTGAGAAGTGGATTGTAAATTATAATTTGAACTTCTTCTCAACCCTAGATAATAGGTCGTAGGGAATACATTAGGTATTTCGAAATTGAGTAGCTTCGGGCGATAGGAGATACACACACGAAATTCATTTCTTCTCTTCTAAGACATATAGAGCTTTGACCACCCACTGTTCCTGCTAAATGCTTATGATAAAGTATTTAACGTGTATCTCATGTTTCCGATCCTGTTATGTCTTCGAACAGTCAAGAGTTTATATTCTACGTAGAATATAAGTGGTAGGGTCCTTCGCAATTCGATTTCCTTTATCGGGAATAAAGTTGTCCGTATTCATTAATAATCGGCGCTATGAGATATAATTGCTTGATGGCGTCAGCCAACCATGGCAGTGCACCGGCTGGAATGTAATGACGCCCAGAGTGAGCGTAATGAAGTCCATTCGATCGCTATTAAAATTTCGCATTCGCGAGTTCATTGAGGCGCGCGAAATAATGCTTGTGGATGTAAGGAAACTGAGTGCTACGTAAGTGCTTGGAACGAATGCTTTCCGCCTCCAGGGGGGTGTTTTATGGGTGACGACCATCGGCCCTTTGGAACGGGCTTGGCTTTCGTAATTATGGCACTCGGGAAATTCTCCTTCCCGGCTTGTTTCCCTCGCCTTCTGCGGTGCCACCTGTGAGATCGTCGCGGTTCGCCAAATGAGTCTCGGCGAGGGAGGGAAACGCTCGCCTATCTCGGGCGTCAGGAGGTTGGGGGGGGAAGGTGGGGGTATGGAGAAAGGAAGGCGCCTTCTTGGGGTTGTGGGAGAGGAAGTAATCATATAGCGAACTACTTTTGCCGGAGTCCATTTGGCTGAAATGAGTTGGAAGAGGTCAGTCGATGGCACTTGGCTCGCGATAGCATTATTCGTCAATTTAATGTGGAACAAAAACCACTGTTATCAACCCCGAAGGTCAGTTTGATAGACGAGGGTAGAGCTCACCGAAGTACTATGCCCAAACGGTGTGTGTAGTTCACACATGAGGGTTATAAGGGAGGGGGGACGGTTGGCAGTTCCCACTGGTTTCCCGGGAATATCCGATACCCGATAAACCACACAGCTTGGGTGAAATTCATAGTGCGACCGCGGGAATCGAACACGGGCCTTCTGGTCCGTAGCCTAACACTGTAATCACTTTACTAACACGCCCACTAAATGTTTAACTATGGAAATAAATTTTACTTGGCCATTATTGGCTTCATAATTCTGGAGTTACTGTTTTCAAAACCAAGGATACATGAATAAACCGCAACCCATCCCAGTTGGTAGGACTAGACCCTAGGCACCAATCAATGGGGAGTGAGATACTGGTGCATGGTGACGCATTAATCGTGGATAAAAGGATTTTGTGGTTTAAGTTCTTTAACATCTTCATATCGGGTATTATGTTTGTGTTAGATTGGGCAATTGCAAATCGGGGTGCGGATTACTGAGCCATGGAAACGTGTACCTTAGGAGAAGAGGGATATGAAATGGACGGTACAGGCGTTGTGAAGTCCATTGAAAAGAAAAAGAGATTATTCATTTTAGGGCCCAATAGTATTTCTAGTATATTTGCCGAGGGAACATTGATAAATAAGTCCCGCTGCTCCACGTGGGATGCATGTGACTTCAGCGAGAAAAAATTGAAATGAAATGAAGAGAATTGAGTAGAGAGACTAATATTAGCTTTTATGATCATTGATAATGATGACGCATAATTTAATCTCAAAAGTGGTTCGATCCGATCTAATTTCTTCGCTAATTTTAGACAAAAGTTGAATCTTCTTTTCTCGTTTCCAAACTCAGATCTGGAAGCCTAGTTTCCTTTTCCATTTTATAGTTTTAATTTTTAACCTCTTAGATCTTCCTGCTGCTGGGTGTCCTTGGTGTCGAAAATGAATCTTTTCTCGACAAGAAGCCGTCCAATGGTGACTTACTCACAAAGATATCCGATGAGAGAATGAGTGCAATATTCGCTATCCAATATCATGTGCCCAAGTAGTTTAACCGATTTTTCCGTACCTTTCTATCAAATCCTACGTGATCTACAAAGTTTGTCCTATGTTTTTTTGCCGCATCAATCAGTTGGCCTTGTTGTACTTCCTTGGGAGTGAGCCTATTTTTTTCAAAGATCAACGCCATAATTATCAACGCTCAGAATTATGATTGCATTTTTTTTCGTTTTGGTGTCATTTATCATGGTCCCAATTTGATCTTCGAGGCTTTCCATTGTGGCTAATGCAATATTTAACGCTTCGTCAGTTTTTTTTCGAAATACGATTGATAGCTTTCAAAAACTTTCATTTCGAGGGAAAATAATCATTTCGTAAGATTTTCTGTATAGCTAATTCCTCACATTTGGAAAGAAGGGAAAGTGCTACAGGTTGTATATGCCTATCCTTCGGTTCCAATGCGATCCCCCGTCGCTCTCTGACAAGAGGCTACATCTCCCAAGATGCAGTCGCTCTACTGAGTTACGCTCCAAAGAAAAATTACCCGAAGCTTGAGCCATTTTATTTGTTTAAAGGCGAAGAGTTGACCAAAATATTAATAATTTTCTTTATATTCTAAATTTGTAAGATTATTAATAATTTAAGGAATAATCCTAATCTTATCCCATCAAAAATTTCGCAGATTTTAAGCGAGGTTTGATGCGCAGGAAAGACAAACACTGTCGTATTCCTCCAAAATATAAATTTACTGCGACCAGTTTCGATACTGACCAGATGATGACACGCTATATCGAAACTGATTGTAGTAATTAGGGTATTTCTGTGGATTAACCGAGTGTTTTCCTTTACTATGCATCGTGAAGGAATTCCACAAAGTTAAGCCATCCACCATAGCAAGCGAAGGGTTATTGGTTTTTGTGATATTATGTTTTCCGGGGTCTCATGATATCATCGCCGTTATTAATCATTTACCTAAAAATAACTAACATTTTGGAAATCATTTGGAGTGTGGTACTTGGCGATATAATTCTCAGTACTCTTTATGTGCGTTTCATATACCAGAGGTGCAATTCTAATAGGGTTAAAGACATGTTAGCTATGGGAATTTCGTTAAAATTCCATTCAAAGTAGGCGTAAAAATATTATAAAAAATACGTATTCTACAAGATGTGAAGATGTTCATTTGGAGATTTTTACCGAGCGTAAAAATGGGATAACAACGGTCTGTTTATACTACGTGCTTAAAATCACTTCAGGTAAGAAAAGGAGTAAATGATGGGTTCTCGTTTAAAAGGTGAGACAATAAAGCGCAAATGAATCACTTACGAAAACAGATTTGTTGGATTTTCATGTGTGCATCATCATTCATAAGTAACTCAGTCGAAAGAGTTGCAGAAAAGTGGATAGCACAATGAAAAATGAGAGCTAATAAAGACCAATGTCCTCAAACGTACAAATGTGTGCACGGACTCGGTACTGTAAACATTAGATAAACTTCTGCATTTCCATGTATCTACCATCACAATCATATATTCAGTATATCATAACTCAAAGAATTTTCATGTTAAAAATACTTTTAAATTGTTAATATATTTCTACCCATAATCTCCGTTGATTCGCCTTTTTAATAGAAATTCTATTGGCTGAAGTAAGTGTGAGTTTATTTACGATTTTATGTATGAGTTTTGCGAAAATTTAATAGAACTAAATGAAAGCAGAGATGGCTTTTGATCCCGCGAACAATTCCGCGTCCTTTCTACCTTTCGGCTTGAATCGTCTTGGTTTGTTTCAACACGAGAGAAAATTTCGTCGTTTTGTGATCGACACTTTGAATCGGCCGGGGGTGATTGTGGGTTTTACAGGCGGTGATCACAGGAGAGTTTATGTTTTCGAGCGATTACGCCGAAAACCAAATCCTCTCTCGCATGAGCTCTCAATAAATGGAGCTAAATGATGGCCTCGGGATTTTTTTCCCCCGCCAAGATCTCTCCTCTCGCTCGGATCGCTGCCGCCAAATCTATCCCCGAAATTCCCTCCTCACTCCTCCTCTCCCCCCCCCCCCCCCCGCCCCATATAAATTGCCTCAACCCTCCCGCCCCGCCCACTCCACTCCCCGACCTCCCACTGCTAATGTCCTCCCCACCCCCCGCCATCCTTTGATTGCTCCCGCCAATTTCCTCGTATCAGCCGTCAGAAGCATCTCGGCTCCCACCTGCACTCGACGTCACGTGACGGCGAGTCGCTCATTGAGCCACCGCCCCCCCCTAAACCACCGCCATTCCTTTCAAAACCTCCCGGCACCCCCCCCCCCTAGATCCGATTGCTTTTGTGTGCGTCAAATGAACGCCGGGCGTCATTACCGATTAATTTGATGACTTATTGGCTGACACCTGATGCGGTTTTCCCAATTTATCGTTTCCTTGGAAAGGTCGCTGTGACGTGAGCCTCTCCCTTCATTCCGTTGTAATCGCTCGGGCTATTTTCGCTTTCGTTTGTTTTCCAAGTGTGTCGCGTTCTTGATACCCCTTTACTTTCCCGAGTCTTTCCGTTAGAATGTCCGTTCGAGAAGGGTTTTATCGGGATAAATATATTTTTTAGCGATCAAAGCGGCATAGGCAAGCAAAGTATTAAGCGTGCTTCGGATTAAAGGTGCCTGCTTCGTAAAAGTAATATTTTTATGCGTCAAGTTTTTCCTTAGTTGCTCATAGATTTATTTGTTTGTGTAAGTTGTATAGGTTAGATATCGTAAGTGTCGTATAAGTGTATCCTCTGATACGAGGTTTCTAAACTTTTGGTAGTTATCCAATTATCACTTGCATTTAATTAAATCGTGGACCGGCCTTTTACGTAACTTTCGGTCCATTTTATTTATTGTAACCTTTAAATTGTCTTAGACGGTAAAATAAAACCAAATTTATTTGGTTGGAAAGATTGACATTCCGTGTTAAAGAGACGTGATCCTTCATCTTTTCTGTTTTCAGTACGTATCCATTCATATCCCACGCAGTATGCATGGTCTTTCGTTTTGTTTGTTTGTCTGCTCGCTTGTTTATTTACTTCCACCGAGCCTCGGAGTAAATTCCACACCTCCTTCCTCTGCTAAATTATTTACTCTTTCTCCTGGTTTTTCTCTTAACATTGCTCCCGGAATGAGTACTCTTTTCTTTCTGAAGAATCTTCTTCTCCATTGGAAACGACTCTTGAATGGTAATAGCGCTTAGTGCGTTAGTTCCTGTCCGTATGTATATTAGGTACGTTGTTCGTTGTGTCAACTCAATTCGTCAGTAAAATGAATTACCGTTGTATTACATGCGTTAAAAAAACAGTATTTACCGCCAAATTGTGACGAAAGAGGCGAGGAGATTGCTCCTTTGTGAAACATCCCACTGGCAATCGATCCCGGGAACGACCATGAAATAATAATCCTAGGTTACAGTTTCGATCCTGCCAATATTTGTCATCGGTGAGGTACTTGTCCCGCTCCGATGAAACATGCATTCAAGTAGTACATGCTGTTAGTTTTTCTTCCAGCTTTTACGTCATTTGGAGAAATAATTTCCTGGCGTCATTTAAACTTTCGTTTTATGTGTTTAATTTTAATTTATGCTGAAATCGTAAATGAATGGGTATAATGCATAGTTAAGTTGTAATAAGCTTTCAGATTATATTTGCTAATTCCAGTGTAATTATTTGGAACATGATCATGTATTATTTGTATTAAATGATTTATTTGTAATACATTAATCTTCAAGATTAACGCTGTCAGCGTAGATTTTTTTCCTGGAGAGAGTCGTATTGAACTAAATCGATTTGATCAAAGGTTTTTGTTCTAATCTGTTTTAAATGATTGGAGTTAGATCAATTGATTGTTGTTTATAATTGTTCATGATAGGCATATGGCAATTATATCGGTTTAACGAAGATCTAAACTAGATTTTTCCCCGATTAAATGAAGATATTTATGGTGCGATGAAAGAAAAGACGAGAGTGGAGCGAAACGTGGATGATAAAGCGAGGGGTGTTTCGTTCAAAATATATTTAGATAAGAAAAGTATAAAATAATGGGTGGGGGAAATTTCGGAACAGTTACGGTGCAAATTCCGTCGGAAGATAAAGAACACCCACCCCACTCCATCGCGGGGGGAACATCGTATGGAATGGCGTATCGATGCATGTCCGATTTCCGGCCGTCGCTAACAAACTAAATTCGGTCCGCGTCCACTCTCCAATTCTCCCTGCGAACCAGCGGCGAAACGGTTTGACTTCAAAGGCTCGTGAATCCCGTTTTATTTTTTTGCGCGCGTGGGTGCGTGCGTGTGTGTGGCCGGTGTAAAGAGAAAGGGTAAACGAACCGTGGGGGTGGGATGGGGTGATAGTGGTTACGCGGGGAGGGTGCGTGTGTGTGTCTGTTATGGGGAAGGGGGGCGGGCGGGGTGAAGGGGGGTGTAAAAAAGGAGCGCTTAAAAAATAAAATAAATAAATAACACCAAACTCACTTTCGATCGAATTTCAAACTCGCCCACCGTCGGCCGTGCGACCCCTCGAACCCCCCTCCCTCGCCCTAATCTCCTGCGCGGTAATCCTGCGATGGGACAAGGGGGTGGGCATCCCCCTACATTACACCCCATTCCGGCCCCCCTCCCCCGCATTTCTCAGAACCTCTCCCCTCCACCCCGCTTATCACTTCTGCCTCGGCAAAATCCCAAGCCGCCCCCTCCCTCACACACCACCTTCTCTTTCCATGTCCACCCCCGAACCTCTCTCCTTGCCCATTGTCCGAGAAACAACTACCTTATTTACCCCAGTGGTGTCTATTCACCACTGCCCCATTCGACGTTTTTATTCTTCTCACTTTCCCCGAGTTCGATTCCGCTCGCTCCTTCCTTACCCTTGTTTAACTACCTGGTTTCCGAATCCAACTTCGTGCCGTTAATTGAAAATGAACGTTTTGTTATTTTTTTATCAATTCTCGTGACGGCATTGGCGTTTCTTTGTCTCATTTCCCATTCCCGGCAGCTTTAATGCCATTCGGAAAATTCTTCTTCGTTCCCCACAAGCCCCTCATCGTTCCTCAATTTCCCTTCCCATAAAGAAGGGAAATAATTGCTGATGAAGAGTGTGTAACTGCCGAGCTGTACGCTCCGACCCTGGTGGGTTCCTAGCAAGGACGTAGTTTTTTTCTGTATGCGTTCGTGGTCCATTAAGATTCTAAATTGCCTTTGTGAAACTACAAAGAAGAAATGAAGTTTCTATGTTTTACAAATACGAGTCATTCAACTGGCATCGGCATGGTTAATTCGTCTCTTATGTCACTATCACTTCAGGTAAACTGCTCTTTTCGTGAGCATAGCACCGCCATAACATTTTTAATTGTCTTTAATATTCCTTTTTTAATATAATATTCCTAGATTATACTTATCAGTCAATTCCACTGTTCTGAATTATATTGCGAGTGATTTCTCACAATTAAGTAAAAAACCCCTTTTTGATTCAACTCGTTATTTTCAATTTTATTTTTATTGAAAAACGCTCTTAGTTCATAATAAATCATTTTCTTAATCTTAGCAATTATTTCTGTCTTTCAGCACAGAGTAGAAGTAATAGTCATTGGGGTAAGCGACCGACAGGCGAGGAGGTGATTTGTGTCTTTAGGGATAGATGGGTAATTTGCAAGAGGCAGGGTTTTTTGGAAAATGCGTAAGGGTGGAGGGGAACCCCGCGATAGCATTGGCGTACCCTCAACGAAGGCATCCATCCAGTGTTCACAGTTTAACGTCCAATCCGACGGACGGGTACCCTGCTTGAAGTGCTCTCCACATTGGGTACAAGTAAGAGACTACGACTGAAATATCCTGCCACCTTCCGGATTCCAACCCCCAACCCTCGGCCTGGGAAGCCAATCCAAAACCCCTTTAGTTTATTCTCCATATATTTTTACTATTTTTCAGTACGTGTGATAAAAATATCACTCTTTCCAAGAGTACTGACATCTTGTTTTTCTCATTTTTTTACAATTGCGCCCGTTGAATCGCGAAATCCTTTTCGTGTTATAGAAGCAAATTAACAAGTTACTTGATTTGCCCTTTCAGAGTATATGTAGTAGTTGCTCTCCCGGCTTAAAAATCCTCCATAGATCGAAGATCGTATCAGCAGTAATAATCCCAGTAAATTTCGAATATCTCAATCTTTACTGTCGTAGAAGAGTGGGTTCGATTATGTAAATATGCCACTTAAATTGTGATCAGGTGTTATTTATTTTATTTATTTATTCAGTATAAGTCCGAAAACAGCACATTTTGGCCTTTACATCGAACTATTAACAACGTTAACAATGGTCACATTTACAAACACCCAAGCCCTAGATGGAGCGAAACTCACCCAGGCGGGAATCGAACCCGCGACCCTTGGAATGGCAGACGAGGACGTTACCCCGCCGCCACCGGGGCCGGCAATGTTGTAGGAGATAGGTGAAGGTCTTATTGTGTTTCTTCTAGTTGAAGCCTGAGGGACGGTCTCATTGTCATCCTGGCTTCTCTCGGTTGTGTTGGCTTATTCCACTCCCCGATATCTTCCTCTTTTGTTTATATTTTTCATTCCTATCCTCTCTATCCGCTCACCCTTTCTCTCATACCCTATCGTATCTCTCGCCCATGTCTCGATATCCCTAGTCCTTACCCTCCCTGCGCTTCGAAGATAAGGCTCGTTTCTGTTTTTCTCGACCTCAGCCTTTTTTCCCCCGTTTTTGCGATCCCATCTTGTTCCTGGCGAAATATTTTCCAGTAGTGTAAATCACTTCTCCTAATTGTGTAATCAAAGATAAAATGTTTTTTATTTTGGCGTTCTCTTCTCGCAAGGAAGCAGCCCCCCCCCCCCCCCGTCATACGCTGGGCGAATCTTATTGATGAATACACAAAGTAGATGTTTTAACGCTCGTCTCATTTTTTCCGATTAGTTCACCTATGAAATCTTGTGCCAGATTTTGAGCAGAGTAGTATTAGTAGATCTCATCGGCGTGTTTATACCATCAGGTTTAGAGCGATTTGAGTGATTCGTTTAGGTGTAAAGTGAATTTTTCTCTCGCTTCTGTAGATACAAGTACGTTACCGTGTATGATCAAACAAATTATACATGTATTTATATAGGGTCAAAAGAAGAGACATTTCCCTTAAGAAATTTTATTCCGTATTCACAACGCACATTTCGACAAATTTTGTCGTCACCAGGTATGAAAAAGTAGAAACTGAAATTGTTCGGTTCGTTGTGGTTTTGGTGTGGCCTATTTTTTAGTATTAGATTTAATAAATTCCTGAAGGAAATTTTATTTTTCCCAGTTTGGTTACAAATTGATTTTGTAAAACACGTGAATTCTTCGGCTTACTGGCATTAAGATTTCTTTCTAACGTTCAGAGCCAGAATCCAACGTGTTGCTTTGATACGGGGGACTGTAAATTAGCGAGTCTTTGAACGCACGGCGTTGTCAAGGAGTGTTTTCGTAGTTCATTCAGTGGAGGGAATATAATTTGTATTTATAATTTAATTTGTAATTGAAATTCAGATCATGTAATGAGGTAGCCAAAGGTTACGAAAATATGATAGCCTTCCGGTTACCGCCTCTCTTAAGTATTTTTTTATTGAATTGTTTTTCATTTTTACCATCCGGAATACAAAGCAAATAGCCAGGCAGAATTTTCCAATTAACGATTTTCAGGTGTCTCATAATTAATACACTTAGTGGATGAATCCTATAAGGGTGTATATTTGGTCATCATCGTTTTTAATTATTTTGTAAATTACTTCAAATATAAAAGCTCTTGAATTCAATTGAGAACGATAAAATTAACTTCACTAAAATAATTAACCCGACTTTATAGAAGCGGGCAATGTTTTGCTGTAGAAGTCATCTCTACTTGGATAGGCGAAGTAGGGCTCACCTTTTGCAAAGCCTTTGGCGTGTTAAATTCAGGTATTCAGAGCGGGACCATTTCACGTTTTCACGGTCACGTTCGTGCTCGCGTACTGAGCTGAACTCTCTACCCTATAGGCTTCCACAACTTTAATTTCTAAGGGTAGATAAAATTATTCCGATCGGAAAGTTTTTCGATTTTTTTTATTTGGACTAAACTTTATCTTTAGACTAGATAAAAATTGAACAGCAATGATAGGCGTAATTTCATCTGTCTAAATTGGTCGTTTTGGGTCGGACAATAAAAAAAAATGTAAGGGTTTTAATGAAGATGCAAAGCCCTATTCAAGGAGCAGTCGTTGGCAACCGAAAACAACCGCTCCTGCTCGGAATAATACAATTTCCATCCCTCCCCCCCCCCACTCCCTCTCTCCTCTCTTCGCATCCATCCCCTCCCCGTGTGTCCCCAACCGCCCCAACCCATCCAACCGCCACCCACCCACCTCTCCCTCCCCGTTCAGGTGCCAATGGAAATCGATAGCGTGGCAAAAGCGACCGACCGGCCATAGACGCCGAAGGAATTTTTAATTGGCAACGATCTTTTATCATTTGGCCGCTAACGAAAAACAAACAGTGCGGAGGAAAACTCAATTTCTGCTTTAAGGAGCGTAAATCAATTAGCGCGGCGGCTGCGGCGACCGGGCCGAAGCAATCAACGGATTCGGAAGTTACAATGCGAGCTATTGGATTTTGCGTGTGCTGGTGATGGACCACTGGGCGGGTGGTCGTCTGGGCGAAGGGGGGTTTGGGAAGGAGAGGAAGAGGGGCGAAAATTACGATCTGCGGGTTTTTTTTTGTAATTGGCGCGGGCCCACGTTTATCAGGGGCTGTTAGTGAGAGCATAATGGCTGCTGATAAGGATTAATCTTATGGGTGGGACTGATTCCCAGTGGGTGTCGAGGCGAGATTCCTAGACAAGTAATGTATCCCCGAAGTGTGCGTCAAATCATTTTGGTGGGGATATTTTTTTCTGAGAGCTCTCATCCTTCCACACATCCAGAGAGTGTTTATCCTTCTAATAAGTTCCCTTTCTTTCCTCTCTTGTTTCATCCCTATGTATTGCAATCCTTGATAAAAAGTATGAGGGGAGTATGCTTTCAGGACGTTCGAAAATTTCCTTCTCATCAGGTAGCAGTGTAAAATATGGTCACTTTGTTTTTCGTCTCAGTTTTAATCCAGGAAATATTAATTTTTAATGTTTATGCCGGCACACTGGTGTTTTTTATTGATATCTATAAAATATGACAGTATTTGTGAACAAGTTTTTTGATGCATGCCCAAATAACTTGATTATTTTTAGCGTCAAATCTTTGGATACATTGAAATTTCAAGTCTTTTTTTTCACAAATTAAACATTTTGGTCTAAATTTGGTCGTAGGTTATATTAGTTGTACAGTTAAGTTGGATTTTTTTCTAATTTTCAACATTTATAACATTTAAGTATTTTTCTCAAGGTGAAAGTCGATGTAGTTATTAACCAAGTTCTATTTTTCTTCCAGGGTGAACGTCGATTGACCCCATTTCGTCGAACGGCTATATCCTGCGGACTGCAGGTCGAAAGAAAAGTTAACAGGTTTGTACATTTTGAATTTCGTATCTTATGCCTTGTCTTCGCGTATTAATTATGGTCAACATGCCAGCGAAGATTAGTTTCTTTAGAAGGCCGATGTGTATTACGATAATATGCGTCATATGTATCGTATAACGTAAATAACTTGTTTCTCGTATCACTAACATATCTGTTCATGTTCTTTTCGTACTCCAAGGTGACGTTTCCAGGAAATCTTTTGAAAACACTGAAGTTATGATAAGAGCACAGGCCATGCATGTATTTGGCTTACGTTTATGCAAATAATTTGGTTATTGAAACACAGAGTGAATTGCCGTCTGCTTTTTCTTAATCCCAAAGAAAGTCACGTAATGCATGAACAGAATGGATAAATATCCCAACCATATATTTTATATATACTGAATTCTTCAATTTAGAGCATTAATATATATTCATAGGTACACAATTTTGAAGGTACGGGTTGAATTTAGTAGCTTGAACTCCGTTTAAGTTTTTTTAATTGGTATATATTCCTAATCGGACCCGGGTTTTGTTTATCAGTGATTTTCCTTCGCCAATCAATATGGCTCAACTAACTAGTTTGCGTTGTAGTAGCGATAAAAACTGATGTATCATTGCTTATCAACCTCTTCATCTTTTTGTTTTTTTTTCTGAGTCTCTGTAATCGAAGTTTTAAATTGTGGATCGTAGTGTAGTGATGAGTTAGTGGCCATGTTTTCGATAGTAAATTTCTAATCGATATGCTCTTATCATAACGTATTGGGCAGGCATGTGATCGTAAATAAGAGTCTTTTGAGATGTGTGAATAGTGAAGAATTGAGGAGATAAGTTGGACAGGGAGACTGCTAAGTTTTCATTGTGGTGTGAGAGATGAAGAGGTCAATGTGGGCATTATTTCTTTATTTTTCATTGGTCCGAAAACAGCACTTTGATCTTTACATTGGACTTTGAACATTGTTAGAACAATTTAGCAATTACCTTCCCAAGCCATTGGTGAAGGAAAGACCACCTTGGCAAGAGTCGAACCCGTGACCTCTGGGTTGGCAGACGGCGACGTTACCCCGCCGCCACCGAGGCCGGCGAAATAAAAAAGAAATAAATTATTTCCTGGATAAAAACTGTATGCAAGTGACTACTATATTTTACACTGCTACCTCGAAATTGATGGGAGAACGTTAGGTAAGCGGAAAAGAAGATCAGAGTATGAAAACGTGCAGAGAGTGTAAATGATTGAAAATTTACGCGTTACGTTGTACATAATAGTTTTTTGGAACTGTCCTCCTACCCTTTATTGAGAAAATTTTCATTCTAAACAATTACTCGAACTCTCAATGTAGAGTCTCAAAATGTATCCATTTTCTTTCACCGCCAAAGGTGATCAGAGAAGAATTTTTATCAAATCACTATTTTAGTTTCTGTCCAGTTCTCATAGACGAACCTCCAATTTCTTCTCCAGAGTTAATTAATCCAAGGCCATTTGATGCCTTAGTAAGGTGCAATCGGTCGCACGTGTTTAAATAAATGTTTTGGTGGCGTATTATGTCTTTTCAAAATAAATTAACTATTCCTGAATAAAATAGATTAAAAGGTGCTAATACGGGACTTCATAAGGGAAGGGATGGAAAACTTGACCGATTCACAGGATTTGTATATAAGATGAACATTTTTCTGATGATATTCATCTCAGTGTAGACCGCATCTGCCTACGTCTGGCTGAATCTTTTTCGCCGTCGGGGGACGTTTCCCATTTCTCCGAGAGAGCATTAATGAGTTTCTTCAGACTCTGCCTGTACCTCCACCCCCTTCCCGTCTATCAGTGGTCGACAGGAGATTAACGGACCTTAACCGGTTGCACTGATGCTTGCACCGGTGCATCAAGAAATGGACAAAAATGCACACATGCTTAGATACGTTTTTGCGACCACACCATAATATCGACGAGAGACGCACGGTGCATTAGAATTTCTTTTTATCCCCTTTTACCAGTCCTAAACTACCTGTCAACCACAATAAACTCTCTCTCCTGTCCCAGGCATCTCTTTGGAGTCGGTCCAGGCTTGTCCGGCAGTCCGGCTTTTGTTTTTGTATAAATATATACACATGGACGCAATTTTGCTTGTATATAGTATGTATGTGTGAGTGTGTGTGTATATACATGCACACAAACACGTACGCACGGAAAGAGTGGAAAGATTGCAGACGGTAATGAAGGACCCAATGATGGATTATGCGTTGGTTAGGGAAGGTGTCAGAACCGACGGGGCGAGGAGGGATAAGAGATGGGGGGGAGAGGTGGGATAAAGAGGGAGTGAGTGAGTCGGAGTTGGTATGGCTCCGTGTTCCCCTGCGGGGGCCAGCCCAGAAGGGGCGTGGCACGGGGGTGAGAGGAGTTTTCGTCATTGGGAGGACGGCGAGGGCGTTGTGGCTGTGGTCTCCTCTTTACATGGGCGAGGAGGAAGAGGGAGGGACGGTGGAGAACAGAAGAGAGAGAGAGTAATGATCTCGTGGCGTGCGTTTCCATTATCCCAAGGGGCGTGTTAAGGGAGCTGGCTCCCCGTGGTCGTAACGCAGCAAAAGATTCCTTATTTTCCGCCCTTCCTCCATTATCCCTATCTCTCCCTCTCCTCCTCCTGATTTCTCGTCAACCCCCTCGTGCCCTCCTCCCTTGCCCCCTATAATTTTTGTAGGAATAGCGTTTGCGTCTCATAGGTCTCAAGTCTCTTTCCAGATTTATAAAACGTGGTGGGACTGCTTCAACTCGAGGGTGAAGCCGGGCAATAAAAGAAGGATTTGGGGATAAAATCCCATAAAGCGAATTTTCCTCGAGTGATATAAAGACCTGGTCTAACAATTTTTTTTTTTTTAAGGGTCTTAATGTTTTTTTCATGAGAATTCTGTTTTTCGCTCGCTATTTCTTGTCGACCACTTTCCCATCATGATGCTTTTTCGAATACATTTGCCATATTAAAATGTAGGTAATTATTTACGCTCGTTCGCACGTTCTTCCGTTCTTCAGTTTCCGTTCTAATTTCGGTCGAAAGATGACACTTTGGTTTTCCACAGAGAAATTTTTTATGACGACCTAGGTTTCGTTACAGCGCATATCTTCAGCGTGTGTACGCTCTAATGAAATCTAGGTCGAGATAGAAAAATTCTCTGTGGAAAAGCAAAGTGTCTTCTTTCGTCATGAAGGATTTCCACCATGTTACGCCTGAAACTGTGTCGTTCTGATTTCGGTTCATAATAGTATCACAAAAGTTGAATTTTAACAATTTCTACTATGCTATTGTTTTGTGTTGATTAGCAAATGAATGTCTTTGATTTTTAGCCATTTCCTCTCCCACGACGTAATGTCGCATCATGTCATTCCTGCGATGTTTATTAATAGTACATCATAGCAACCTATCGGGGAAAAAACCTCAGGAAACAATCACAGAAGAGGTGAAGCGTTGCTTTAGCTTTTGCTTTTAAATAAGATTTGTCAACCTTAATTTGAGTGCCTTAGAGCTTGTTACATTTTATCGTATTCATTCTCCATCCATAGTGTAATGACTATTCTATAAGGTCCATTCTTCTCTAATTTTACTCCAGTTAAAGTTGTTCATTTTTTACCCCCTGGAGAGGAGAAATGGGTAGAGCTATGATCAATGTGCCAAAATATTTTCATTCTGACTTACTCATTAGGAAGCGTGGTAGTTCAGTTTCAGAGCTTTGGACCACTGACCGGAGGGACCCTTGGGTTTTATTCCTGGGGACTCCTTGGCCACCCACAGATTCACCCAAACTGTATTTTTTTTTCGGGTACCAAATCTTCGTGGGAACCCATAGGCGGCGCAGGGAAAGGAACTGTTAACCTCTTCTTCCACCTTCGTTCGGATCGACAACTTTGGTTTTCACCCATGTCACGCGAAGGTTCACGTCGCTACGGTGAAGTGTCGGAATGGAATTTGCGAGGGAAGAGGAAGAATAAATCGCGGATTCAACCCCATTTTCTTCGATTGACTCCTCAGTTTGACATTTTTCCTCTCCCCTGGTTCGTGTGCTCCATAGGGATAGGGTTTCATTCTCCTACGAACAAATCTATCGCTCCCTCCCCCGTGATGCCCCCGTTTTATACCCTCCACCATTCCAACCCCGCGCGGTTTACCGCAAGTGTTCATTCTGCGGTCCGTCCCGCTCCTTTTTATTCATTTATTTATTTTTTTTCAATTTCGTCCGAATGATTCGGTTGGGTCCAGAGCTTTTGGAAACGGTGGTAGGAGGGTGGGGGTCACTCCAGTCAGCGAGACGGCAGGGGCAACAGGGTTTTTTTTAGGGTATCGCCGGATCAAAGTGATACGGTCGGGCGGAGTGGAAGGGGGGAGGGGTGGGCGAGGGATGGGTTTCAATCACATTGTCGCCCATCGTTACCCTCGCGTGCTCGTGTCGTTCACTCCCCCGCGCGCAGGCACTCCCTCTTTTCCCCTCTCCTCCTCCCCCACTCCCCTTATCCTCAGCGACCATGCTTCGTTTGCGTGTGTCGCGGACACGCGAGGCTGGCTGGTGGCCCGCGGTGGGGGCCGCCGAGCCCCCTTCACTGTAATTGGGCCACCCGCCGTCGTCGCGCAGCCTATGGGAAAATGGAATTGGGCCCGGTCCCATTCAAACCTCCTCCTTCCCCTGTCCTCCCCCATATTCCTCTCTCTTTCCCTCTTTTGTCGAGTCGCTGGGTTGGTCGAACAACTCTCGCGCAATCTCAATTTTTGAGTCCCTCAGGTGATCTTATTCTTTCCCCATCGGGTTAAATCTCTCACGAGATATCCTCCGGGGAAACATTTTCATTTATGGCACATCGTACGAATGCCGTGCTCCTGAGCCTGAGAAAAACTTCACGAGCTTTAGCTATCGCCACACATGCCTACTACTGTTTATCCTGTCCCAATGAAGGCTATAAATTCCCTGCCTCTCCGTTAGGCCTGCGTTATTAGTCGAGCCAGCTTTCCCGTTATTATTGTGCGCGAAAAATATCTCCCAAAATCTCCGCGAGCACTATTTGAATTAATTTAATTGCACACTCTTCCGGAGTTAATTAACGCTTTTATATCTCCCTTCTTTATTTGTTCACATGTTCCTGTTCTCAAACCTCTCGGGGTATCACTTTATAAAATGAGCGCAGTAAGAAATTCATTTTCATTTGACGCTTTTCGATAGCAGGTGAATTTTTGAGGGGGTCAGACATCATTCGGAATTGGAAAATATTTTGTGTTTTTTCAGTGTCGGGGAAATGTTATAAGTGAAAATATTCTTTGGAGGAAATATGCTTCGGTGAAATTTTAAAACTCAGCCGATGAAAGTTTTCTTGCGCCGGGTTATATTGATGATTGTCACTCCACCTATCATCAATGTTTATTCAAATCCTCGTTTGGTAAAACGTGATCAGTGGTATCTCAGTGTATGCCATCGTGTATTTTCATCGTTCATTTCATGATAAATGTTCCCCCGTTATTTTTGTGACAGGCAATGTAAAGTTAAATACAATCCGAAAATGGCGAAACGAAAGCATCGGAAATGAATTACATTCATAGAAAATAAAATGGCAAACCCAGTTTTTAGAGGTTTAGAAATATTGGGGTATTTTTTTTATCTAAACGAATCGAGATTATTGTATGAACGTTGTGTGTGGTTCTTACCAGTGTATTTCACATTTTGATATTTAAATAGTCCTTTTTTGTAGTCGATTAGCTGTCAGGTAAGGAAAATATACGAAAGTTTTCTGTAGTGAAGCTCTTGTAGTAGTAAAAATTGAGTAGCTTCAGATGTGATGTGATGGAAGTCCAAAATAAAGAATAACTGACCCTAGCTCTTTTCCACTTGCTATACTATCAAGTGGAATTACTATTAATTATATTACTATCAAGTGGAAAAGTGCTATGATCAGTTATCCACTCTTTTAGTGGTAATGTGAGTAGTCCTTAAGAGAAGGTGCCTGACTGCTGAGGTCCTTAATATCGTTAGGGATAGATGTGGATAGGATTGGTAGGGATAGGGTGTTTAAGGAAAAGGAGTAGGGGTGGAAAGAAACCCGGCTTCGGCAATAGCCTTACTCATAACTAATGGCGCCAAGGAGTCCAACAGTTAAACGTCCCATCCAACGGAGGGGTAACTAAGAGTGATCTCCAATAAACACTCTGTAACTGACGTAGCCCGTGGATGTAGCTTTTATGCAATATATATAAAATTTAATGTTTCCGTCTCGCTTTGGTCCAACCCGGCGGTGAGCGTGGGGTAGTTTCGAAACTTCCGACGGCCGTGGTCCCGCTCGATCCACCACCCTCCCACCTCGCACCCCATCTCTCGCTCTCCCCCCCCCCCCCTATCGCCCGTCACTCACTTTTCCTCCCTCTCCCAATTCCCGATTCTTTGCGCGGTAATTATGGCCTCACGCCACTCACTAATTGGCTCGGACGGCATCCAGGGCTCGCGCGCTCTCCATTCGCTGCATCTGTGGGAGCGGACGCGCGCCATTCGGGAGTGTGGCGGAGGGACGGTGTGGGTGGGCATTAATTGAGAAGGCAGTGGGCGGGCGGGTAAGGCGGCAAGATCTATGTTTTTGCCGCTAGGATCCATCAATGGCTTAAGGGTGGCCGTTTCGTGCCATTTAATTTAAGTATGATGTATTTGTCTCCACGTAATGCAGATTGAGATGTTCGTATTCGATGTTTATGATCGCGTCGGTGGCGAAGTGCTGCCGTGAAACTAATTTATTTGACCCTAATGGCTAGAGGAGTGATGTTTTGCGGAACGAGTTAAATCAAGAGTTTTGGTGGGTCATATCTGTTCAGCTTGCCTTCTCCGATTCTGGAGTCCAATAAACAGCTTTTACGTATCTATTCATTTTACGAATTTGTTCTATATATAACACGCTCACTTTGCCTGCTCGAATACAGTTGCAGTGCTCGACTAGATGACTTCCGTCAGTATTTTTTGTTGGTTTCGAAGTTTTGGTTTTCCGGGGGAAGTTCCTAATATTTCAGCTGTATTAAATTGGCTTTTGTTTCGTATATCTTACGTGAAAACAGCCCTTAAATTACATGATATGGTCCATGTAGTGTTGCACTCGAGAGTACATGCATGTACTTATATCTGAATGTTGGATAAAATCTCGATTCGAATATTTTTTTGTTCCTCCAATTTGCCAAAGGCCGCATTGCTAAATGTTTATGGCGATGGTGTAAATGATTGGATCAGTCAAAGCCAAAATTGTACTCTTTTTCTTTCAGTATTATCTTCCAATTATGATTTCATTTCTCTCTGTTGAAAGACGAATATGTTCCACGGTGAAATTGATTCATCTCTAGGCATTTAAATTTACAGCTTCATGACTGAGCGGCAAAAGTAACTTGGCTGATAGCAGATTATATTAATCCAAGTTATACCATCATTTTGCGGAAGTGGTTAGTATTCGGCATTAACTTCGCGATTCGTTTCCAATAGTTTTTTTTAATATTTTCCTTTCAATAATGTATGAAATTCAGTGATTCGGTATTAATCGTAAATCAGAACTCCTCCGCTAACCTTCAAGTCCTACTTTTAGGGAACGTTGGCATACTGTAATTTTCTCTATCATAGTCATGCCTTGCCCTCTATTTTAAATCTAGGAGTGAGTATAACACTGAACGGATGACTGTCAATGTACTAGGAAAAAATGAGGACGCAATCAAAAATACCTTCATACATGTATGGGCAAATGGCTTAAAGCATAGGGGAGATGCAGTGAGCAGATGCGTTACGTAAATTTGAGGTTTGCGGGCATTCCATGATATCGTCAACCTTCCGTAAATGCCACGGGCCCGAGATTTGCATTCCCCCTTCCTCCTTCACATTCAGGAATGCAAACACGGCACGCATCACGGCGATTCCGTCGAAGGAATTCCCTAATTAATTAGAGACCTCTGATGATTTCCCGCTCCACTGGGTCAACCCCCCCTTCCTTTCGACCGTCATTGCTCGCCCCCCTTCACGCAAAACCACCCCGTCCTCCCGGTAATCCCTTCCCCTACCCTTTCTGCTGTCATCCCTCTCCTTCAACACTCTCCCAAATCACCCGTGTCATCCATTTCAATCCCTTGTTCACCCCCCCCCCCTCCTTCATTTCTTGAGCGTGTTACACTGATTCAGGAAACTTGCAAGTGGATATATTTACATAATATGTATCCCATTCAAATCTGTAAATGTATGTATGTAAACCATTCAAATGAATGAGAAAAATATTGGTGACTACATTTCTTGCATCAGCATTCTCTATTTTGTGGTTTCCGCAAACACGCTGTTTCCCTCGCTGGATACGTGATTCAAAACGCAAAGTTTGCGGATCCGTGATATCCATTAGCACTCGATTACTCGTGGAATCTGCTGGCTCTGTTTTTTTTCGAAGACTAAGACCACTAATTAAAAGCGAACAAGATTCTAATCATATTTCACATAGCTGATTTTTTTTCAAATATGAAATAAAGTTATTTGCTCTTTTCTTGCGCTGAGGGAGAAAAGAGCCGATAATAGCGCATTAATTTATTTCCGTGTTATGCATTTCATGTTTTTTTTGAAGTATTATTTCGATTTCTATTTAGTTTTATTATCGAGAATCAATTTGTTTTTAAATTAATTTATGAGCCCAAAAATGAGCTCATATTTTAACAGGCTAGTTGATTTATTTTCTGGAAATATTAGTCGAGAATGTAAATTTTGTTTCTTTATACGATATGAATTCTTACAGGGCCCAGGCCCACATACATACATACGTACGTACAGTGGTCCCTCAACACCATTGCATTTCATCAGTTTATTCTCTTCAAAATTGAGCTCTTGTACGTATACAGCCAGTACAACACTTGCTTCCACTTTATATACCAAGGCTATAAAAGCAGTCAGCAAAACCATTGCGTTTGCTGCATAATTGTATCCATTCCTCCACCATCCTTTCTGGCCTGTGAAATCTCGTCAGTAGGTATTGATAAAGTTAACAGTTTCAAGCTTTACTTTGTGGAATTCATTCATGATGAGGGTAAAAAATAACAGAAACTTAACATTTCCATCAAAAGGATTTAATATTTCACGACCATGGTTTCGATGATGCGCAACATCGAAGCCATGGTCGTAGGACATTAAAAGTGTGCGGAAGTGTAAAGTTTCTGTTATTTTTTACCCTCTTCAGTAGGTATTGATGTGAATTAACGTTTATTTTTGTCCTATTTAAGCATGAGGACGTGCCTCTCCTTCCACAGTGTTTACACAAAGGGTTGTCTAACCTAACATTTTATGTTAGACTAGACATTTTGTTAGATTTATGTTAGTTCATAACATTTTATCGATCCAGACGATCGATTTATTTTACCGCCTCAACCCTCTCAACTCCCATCCCCCAGCACCTTATTACATTTACCTCGCCCAAATCTCTTTAAGTGGTTCCTTAAGTAGTTCCCTAGCCTCGCCCCCTTCCTACGCCCTCCATCGCATCAACTCCTCCTTCCAACCCCCTGCCTGCCCGGTCGTGAGAGCTGGGGGACTTGGGGTGATGTCATCATCCCTTCCCTCCCTCCCCTTTTGGATTGTTTCCCATTCTCTACCAGGTCACGCGTCTCCCCTCGTCCTTAAAATCGTGCCGTGCCTTTTCTCACTGTACAACTTCTCTCCCCCCCCCCCCCCCCCGGCTTCACACTCGTTCCTGACTATTTACGACTATGTATCACTTTCAATCACACAAGGTTCGTCGAGATCTGTCTCTGCGGTATTTCTGATTGTAATTAGAATTAAAATTTTTAAGCCAATGCGAAAGGGTTATCCTTTGGTTTATCTTGTTTTTCGAACCAAAGGGATCTTTCTTTTTTTAATGCAGCAGGCCATCAAGCGATTTCTTGAAATGAGTCGTTCGCCCTCTTGAATGAGAATGACTAATTGAGGATTGTAACGATATGAGAAACTTAATAATGAAGCTGAATTTCCATTTCTAAATATTTGAATAGCTTGACTTACTCATCTTGTCTCCGATGCAGAAACATAGAATAAAGTTATTTACGCCTCACATTTTTCATTAATATAATGTTTAATATTATTATTTTTTATAAATGTAGGTATAAATTAGTTTACATGGAATGTAACATTTTATATGCATATTTATAGAATTTTTCCGCATGAGAATGCAGTGGAATACATCAGCCACCGCACTATTACGATCTCCCACCTTACATTCGGAATGTCGTTTTTATGTATTTATTTTCGAAAAATGTCTTCTTCGTTTTACGCGTAGAAAAGTCATTCCGGTAAATATCTAGTCGACTAGTTTCTTTAACCACCTTAATACTCTGTCCCCCATCCTTCATCCATCCTCCACGTAATTCAATTAACTTGTTGCCTCGGTCAAATTACAAAGTTTTTTTATTTTGCGTATTTTTAATTTCTATGGCTATTGAGAAAAGTGAACGGTCCGAAGTGTCAGATATCCTTCAAAGTATTCCCCTTTGGAGGCAGTAAAACTGAATAAGTTGACTATTTCGAAGGCCATGAAACCACTCTAGGTTGTGTGGTAGTCTGCAGTGTTATTGATTGCAATATTCTAATGTTTATAATCTCTCGATCTCATTCTACACACTTTCGAAGATGCTGGTGGTTTTTTTGACACTTCACTCTTTCGTAGTGAACACAAAGACAAGTATAGATGGCGGAAATTTTGTCAAAGAATCACATCGATAGGCTATTTTTTTTAAATTTAATGGCTTTAGGAAGGAGTAAATAATGTCCTACTCTCTTTTCTCAATTATTTGGAGTCTTACTCTTCGTCGATATGATTTTATTCAATAGAATTTTTTAAATCTGAAATCGGAATTTATTTCATTCAGCCGCTTTAATTGCAGTTCTAGAAAGCACCTCTCACCACCTTGCCATGGAGGGAAAAGCCCGAATATTCCGTCCAGCCATTGTTCGTTCCCCGTTTCCCTTCCTTTCCCCTTTTCATCATTCTGTCCACTCCATCCTGGTCCCCATCCTCTCCCTCCCTCTATCTCTCCTCTCCGGTGCTATATTGCTTCGGGGCTTGTCGAGAACACTGCCCTCCAAACTTACTTGTTGACTCTTAACTTGTTGTATCGTGTTCTTTCTCTTCCCTTCCCATATTACCAACTTCTCCCTTTTCCGCTATCTTACCGAGCTCCCTCTCCTCGCTCTTCAAAAGCTATATACCTACCCCATGGAGCCATTGTCCATTTCTCGTTGATTTAATTTCTCAACATAAAGTCACCATCTGTATCTCCGTCCTACTATTGATTGCGTTCGAAATAGTTTGGACCGGATGCGATCCCTCCACATTACTGGACGGAAAAATAAGCAAAAAATGTCGTTCATGGCAAATTTTAATGGATTTTTTTAAATTTACTCGTGTTGATTCTTAGTTATCTCGAGCGAATTTTACTATAAATAATTTTTACCATAATTTATAACTGATCGTAGCACTTTTCCACTTGATACAATTTATTTTACGACCGGGTTTCTATGTATTACATCATCATCACCCGATAATGATGTACTATATTGAAACCCGGTCGTAAAATAAATTTTATCAAGTGGAAAAGTGGTACGATCAGTTATCATTATGTTCGACTTCCACCACGTCACGCCTGAAGCTTCTCAATTTGTTAATTTTTACCAAGTATGAAAACAGTATTTAATGTTGTTTACCGTTGTATCTAGTGTATTATGATCTTAGATACCCCAAAATATTCTCTGATTGACCAAACTGGTCCTGCCTCCCTCCGATTGACAAAAATCATGGCCATTTTACGAATATCCTCATAACCTATACGTTAGTTAGATATAGAGTATCCTAAGCAATTGCCTCACAGAGAAAATCGATTCTACTCCTTTTTCTTTGATGGCTTTACTAACTTATTCCTTTACCACTAATTGCGAGGAACGATTTAAATATTTCAATTTATCTGAAGTAATAAATCTTTTTATTATTTACTTTCCATGTGGACATATTAACCATTATATTTTTTCTGTCCTTCTGAGGGAAGTGCATGTTATTCGTTCTTAATTATCAGGTTGTAGCTGGTGACGTTTCAATTGTGTTATTTGGTATTATTTGATTTACCAGATTTATCCAAATGTAGATGTATGATAACAGAATAGAGGAATTGCCTAACAGCATGCAATACGTGGTCAACAGCGCAAATGCAATACATATCTTCCAGGTTGCTTAAGTACGTGGTTTTTAAAAATAACGGTGGCTCTTAATTATTATATGTTTTATTTTATCCCGAAGACCACATTTCCGTTTTTATAAGCAGGATATCCGGTATTATGTTTTATTTTCAAATCGAATGCCAAATGCCCCCTTTCGCTTTATCATTCTTGCGTGTACTCCTCTCCTCATTGCTTACGCCGCGCTGCTCACACAACGCCTTTTCTCCTCTTCCCTACTCCATTCTCACCGACCACTCGCCTCCCCCCTGACCTCCCCCTCGTCTTCCCTCTCAGCTCGTGCGTGTGTGTACACACGCTCGCGTACGCACATACGAGCCGAGGCACGCACGTTTCGCCGTCCTCGGGCGATCCCCTCCCTCCCCGGGGGGCCCTTTTGCTTTCCCCCGTATCCCCCTCCCCCTCTCTCCCTCCCTCCCTCCCCCAAACTCCCTCCGCCTCCTCCAGCTCTCCAACTCCCCCTTCTCTCCCCAGCCCTCGCCCTCCTTCCCGACCCGCCACCACCACCATCGCCGCCTTTTCTTTCTCCCTTATTCCAGCGCAACCGCTCGCGGGTGGGACGGGGGCGAGAAGGGGGTGGAAAGGTTGCCCGAATTTTGAGGGACCTCGGAACAGGGTACTATTTTTATTTTGGCCGTAGCTCGCTGGAAAGCGGAGAGAAAGGGGGGAGATAAGCAGGGAGGAGGAAAAGGAACGCGGTGAAAAACGGTGAGCAAACAAAGGGAAGAATGAAATGAGGGAGAAGTGGGGGAAAGAGGAATGGCTAGGCATCGAAATACTGGTGAGGAGAGGAAAGCGGGGACTGACTTGCCTTCATTTTTTTTACTGCCCTACACGCGTAATTATTTTATTATTAGAGAAAAGATGTACACGTTTCGCTAGCAGTAGTGCCTAGTACACTTTCAGCAATGGGGAGATTGTGAAATACATTACGTAAAGTGGGAAAAGGGAAAGGTTAGAGATAAAATAGAATAGTTATACGCTGACTGATATAGCTCCTCGTAAGCATGTCCGTATTGTATCGAACTTTATGAATAATGCAGTATACTTGCAAAATGTAAAATGTTGTAAATTAATTTTTCATGTATAAGAAATTATTTTTATTAAATATAATGTAACTAGTCCAGGGTTAGAGCGTCAGACTACTGACCCTAGGGCATGGGTTTGAATCCTGGGCACCCTCAGCATCACCCAAGCTGGGTGAATTTTCTCAGTGTACCAGAACTTCCTGGGAAACCTTAGGTGGCACAGGGAGAGGATCCGGCCCCCCTACCCTGGCGTGTGAATTTCACAATTTAGGGTGCACCATTGAGCTTGGTAGTGGATGAACTCTACCATCACCGTTCAAACAAACCTTCAGGTTGATAAATTTGTTTATGGTTATGGTAGCAACAATTATTTATAAACAGTACGAAAATGAACGTGCACTGCCAGAACCCTGAAATTTTCCTTCTCGTCGAGATGCCACGTAACAGCAATCAATAAAGTCGATCAAAAAATATTAAATTTGAAGTGTGGTGGGAGAAATAAACCAGTAGAAAAATATAAAATTGGTGTGGAAAGTATAACATCTTGATTAAATATTTGCTTAGACAAGAAAAATAATCCGATCGCTGGAATGAAAAAAACACGATTTTCAAATTCAGATTTCGAGGATCTTTTTCAATCGCCGCGCGGATAATCTCCTAAGTAATGCCCATACTGTGTAAAGTTGTAAACACTCAAATTTCAAATCAAATCGACAATCCGACATTCTACATCGACTCAATACCCCCCGCAACCCACCACAAGAGCGTGAGACTTTCTACGTGCTCAGCAAGAACTTGTCAAGTGTTTTCGTTCCTGTGAAGTCATTTTAATTGGAACTCGCCTGACCTTCCCGGGGAATTTAACTTCTCTTTTTATCTGAGCAACGCTGACTTATAAATATCTGAAGTAATCTGAATGAACACTTCCATCAAATCGCTCACGTATTCAGTTTGCTTTCTTATTTTAAAAAATCTACCCTGTTCAGTTTAAATATTCTTTTCTTTTCTATCACAAACATGAAAATGTGCGCTCGAGAAAATCTGATATCGCTCATTCCGCATGGCAAGTGAATTGTCATACCATTTTTATCGTTCTCATTAAACCGCTTGTTATCACCTTAACATTCCTTAAAGTCCACCTTAGTTGCAAAATTATTTATCAGTCGAAGTAAACGGCGTTGATGTAATTAAATGAACTTAATTTCCCATAGTTAAAGGCTAAGCACGCATTCCACTCGATTTCATGTTCAATCCAGAAGATTGTTGGGTATCTCACAACACTTTCACGTTGGCTCTGTTTTCTTTTTCCAACTTTATGTCACAGTGAATTCCACTCGCTGAAATGTTCTTAATTATAATAATTTTTACCCAGCAAAACAACGGAATGAAATGGATGGACTAATTTGGCAGGTGTCACGGAGTTGAGTGCGCAGCCAATTTTGATCACGCAGTTTGTTTTTTTCATGGCCATTAATCGTTTCTTCATTGATCCTCACTTAATTTTTTCTTTAACATAAATAATCATACACATTTTGCTTCATTATAATGGCTCAAAACATTTAGATGCTTAGGAATGCTGACAAAAACGATGACTTTGTATTTAAACTACGTCCTACTTTCATGCTTGACTTATTGGTTTACTTATAAGATTAAATGGTGAAAAAAAAATAGTTATTCATTAAGAAGTACAACACAAACACTATCACATCCGTCGTGATAGGATATTATTCATCGTCGTGGAACAAGATGTGAACCCTTTTAATGTCCCATGACCCAAGGAGTATTGCCCCCCTCATCGACTGCTCTTAGCTGTTGCCCGAAACACTTTTGAACCATTGACCATAGTTATTCGGTAATTAGAGGTATGAGGTCGTTGTCTTTGTTTAAGTTTTGGAAGGTTTCGTCGTACATACTTCATCGTTTATTTCCAAACCAAGTGCCCGTCCAACTGCTTTCAGTCTCAGACTCACTGTAAGAAGATGCTCGCGATCTCTCTCTCTCTCTCCGAGGACTTGGGGGATACCGCCGAGGGAGTGATGCATTTCGTGGACGAGAGCGGGCGAGGAAGGGAAAGGTCGTCCGGGGGGGGGGGGAGATTGGGGAAGGGGGCTGCTGAAAGGAAGAAATCGGAAAGATAATAAAGGAAGCGGAGTGGGGTGAAAAGTTGTCTTTATTTTGGTTGAGGTTGCGGTAAGGAGGAAGCCCTTTCACCCTCCCCTCTCTTCCCCTCATATTCCCCCGATCAGTTCCACCTCCCGCTACCCGCCCACCCCTCCAGATGCTGCCCCCCTCATAGGAGAGTAAGATAGGAGAAGGGGTGGGATAGTATGTGGATGAGAGGGTGTTGTCGAGAGGGGCCGCCGTGGAATGGGGAGGGGTGAGGGCGGAGCGGGTTGGCGGGTCTATTGTCGGCACGAGATGAAAAGGAAAGAGGAATCCCGAAGACGAGAGATGGTTGAGGTGGGGGTGCCACTCGCGGGTGGGGGAAGAAGAAGGGGATGGGTATGGGGGGCGGGGGGGCGGCTAGGAGGATGATGGTCCACGGAGGAATCGAGGGGTGTTTGAATGGGGAACCATAATAAATTTTGTCACATCTGAATAGTTTATTTTGTCGTAAAAAGGGACCGGACTCAAAGGGTTCCGGATTTTGTCTCTGCTCGCTCTCCCTTGACTTATCGTTATTAGCCGTCACGGAGTCGTTTTCCTTGGTCGGTTTATGACTAAAGGATTTAAAATTGAGTCTTGTACTATTTATACTTTTTTCTTTTTGTGCATCTCCTGGAGTTGTGAAATTATCATCGACTCTTTTCCAAAGAATAGAGAGAGAGAGAGAGAGAAGCCATACGCGGTAATGTTTTTGTCAATTTTTTTTGTTGCATTGAAATCGACTCTTTTGTCAAAAAAAAATTTAAACCTTTGTTGAATTAGGGTTTATTATGTTCAGTGAAAAAATTGATAATGCTTCGCTCGTAGTAGTTGGTTTTATTAAGGTACTCGTATCAAATGCTGTCCCACCTTTCGTACCTGAATGTTAACAGTGGATTTTTTTACCAAGCAAAGAAATTACTTTGTTTGGAGACTCGAGTTTGTTGGAGCATTGTTGCAAAATAATTCATAATTAAATTGAAATCTCATGAGTGGTTGATTTTTAAAAATTTAAATGAATGAGAAATAAATGCTTCTGTTGTTACTGCGCGTTGATGATAATTCTTCATTGTCTCCTTTTAATATTTGATTAAATTTCCTTATGAGAAACGAGGACTTAAACAAGAAGATAGTTGATATTAAGAGATTTAAACTGATCGGCTTCGTCATGGCGGATATAGGGGTCACTATCAACAATTTCTCCATCCCCTTATGATTTATTATTAAATTTATGTACAGCATCATTTATGTGAATTTGTAAAACTTGCAGTTTATTTTTATGCAGCTATGGAGTGTTCCTCATCTCTTAGTACGAATAAAACTCGTCAGTAACCTTTTTGTGATACATGTTCGCTTATTTCACGTAAATTAAGCAGAAATTTGGCATTGGCAGACAATGTTAGTTGGGATTCTCCGTAGAATAGTCATTCTTTTTAAATTTTGGTTAAATAGTTTTCTAATTGAGTGACAATGTATGTCACAGTTATGATAATATATCTATCTATAGAGGTAAGGAATGCATGGGTGCCTTAATGTTTAGAAATCGAATTTTGCGGTTTACGTCATGATATTGCGGTGAAATATTCGAGGGTGTAGGACAAAGTTATGGAAATCTTGAAGTGATGTTTGTTTCCATTTATGGTTATTTATAATACTGAGATTTGTGTTCCAATATGACTATATAGAACATACAGTTGATTTATACGGTATCGTTCACCCCAAAAATAAATGGTTTCCATTATCGAAATACATTTGCTTTTAAGTAGGTGTTCTATTTCATGAGAAGATTCTAGTGGATGTTATTATTTTTTTCTGATCTTTTTACTTGCCAGCTGTATCCTAGAAAATCCTTCAGCTATTACTCAATAATTACAGTAAATTTATTCACTCAAAACCGTTTTAAAGGCTGTCCCCTGAATTTCCTCCAAAGGATTTCTCCCCATTCCCTTTTTATTCCGAAGAATCGGCAGTGCCTGTTTGCTGATTCTTAAATTTCGTATCCATGGTGATATTTTTAGGCCTTTTATAAGGGCTCGTTGAATTTGGTCTGAGTTAGCAGTATAATAAGTTAGCCAAAGGCGAAACGATAAGTGTGGCGCCACGAAAATGGTTGGAATAAAATTGGGTGGGGAAGCTCCACAAAATCCCTCCTTTGTATTGCGTGACTATTTCCGGCCTTTTCCTCCCCGATCCTCTCCCCGGTACCATTGCCTCCTCGATATCGTCCCTCAACGCTCTCCTTCCATATCGCCACCTGCTTTTCTCCAGCCAGCCGTCCTGCTGTGACTCGAAAACTCGGGGACGTAATGAATTCTCAAAGCCCGCGCGTGTGTATGCTGCCAAGGGATGCCTTTGCTTCCCAGATAAATCACCAGGGATTTTATATATTCTCCTGCGTCTCGGCCTCATCCCATACCTCACCCCGACACGATGCCAAAGGACTTTTAATGCATTTTTCAGTCTTTTCCGACAATTCTCCTAGACCCTCGTTTTCCACTGACAATGTGTCAGTCGAGCCTCATTCCTTAGCGTGCCAGCCTGAATTTGTGTGCGAAGTAATTGGCGGCCGAATTGCACTCCTCAGAATTTTATTCCACTCCCAGAAATGGACCGAAAGGAAAACAAATGAGGAAGTGCTAGGTATGGTGGGCGAGGAGAAGGGGGTTTGTTGGGAGAAATCATAAGGAGGCAGGAAAGTTGGATGAAGGGCGTATTGATCGGCAGTGGGATGTTGAAGACTGTGATAGATGGGAGAATGTTAGGCAAACGAGGAAAGGGCAGGAATGGGATAGAGATTTTGGATGGGATGAAGGGAGGAAGGAAGTACTTGCCGGGCCGATGCTCTCGTCACTTGAGCTATCGAGGAAACGTAATGTACACTGAAATTTGCGGGGGAGGGCCAGTAGAAAGATTTGTGGTTCAAGTCCCGGTCAAGGAAATATGTTTGCACTTGTGATAAGCTCGATCCCGCCTTCCCCACCTCTCCTGTGTTCGTCTTTTATTTTTCCCCCTATCCCTTTTCCTTATATCGTTTTCTATGTGGATGAATATTTGTTTTCCAATCCATTGAGTGATCACCGTGCCATTAACGGTTGCACCATCCCAGTTCTGCGTGCCATTTGGGGCATAGGTTCGTCACCCCTGCTATATGTACGTACATTTACATATACACAATACCCCGCAAGCCTCCGCAATGGCGTGTGGTGCCGATTTTCTAGTCACCATCCGTAAAAGAGAATAAAACCACATGCAAAACCAGCAAAGTCACGCAAACCAACAATTTCATGCAAAGTGTAAAACTAGAACTTATGTCGTATACGCACTATCAATCTGTGGCCATGAGATGAGTATTTCCATTGGTCAGTAAATCAATGCAAAAGAAAGCTATTTCAGGATATTTCATTCAGCAGGGTGGAAATCGTGGAGAAGAAAAAAATGCATAATGCTTTTGGTACGGAAGGAGAGCTGCTTCAGTCTCTCTGACCGTCGTCAAGCACTTTCCCATTTGGAAGAATTGAAAGAGGTGGCGGGGCAGTGGAGCCTGTGGAGGTGAATGGGACTGAGTGAAAAGTTACCTTTGGCAGTTTAAATTTCGTGTTCTTTGTTTTTTATTTTGAAACTTGATTTACACATTGTTTCGATGATACCAGGTTCTTTGTTTATAATTTTATCTTAGTCCATTTGTGTGTGTTCGCTTTGGGTAATAACAATTTTAATAATTTCATTGAAGCCCCATCTGGGGAATGGAAGGATGTTCTCAGAAACCAGCGGTCGCACATAGATTACCTCCCAGTGTTATGGAGAACTGAATTTCGTGAAGATGCTCGATTTCCACAGCGGTTAGCGTTGCATTTTTGTTTACTGTGGCCTAGAGACAGAGTAGTCAAAGAGGTACTATACCTGTTCCGTCGAAAAATTTGTAAGTATCGGTTGGGCAACTCTACAGAAATAAAAAGCCGCGTTTGTCTCAGTCCTTCCTTACCATAATTAATACCATAAGTCAAATTAATTGACAGATGCATTAACCAAATCGCCTGGCGTCAATGGTAATGATGAAGAGGTTAATAAATTGGGGTGACACTTCTGCTTATGTTTATCTCATTTGGTCACAGCATTGTGTCTACGAGAAATGGGATCTCGTTTGCTCCTTTTTTTTTAATTTCCATCGTCCCAGGGATGGCTTTTGTTTTCACTATCGTGTCATTTTTTCTCAATGTTTTTTTCCCCGTACTCCTAATGCCCACCCCGTCCTGCCATCCCTTTTCTGTCCCCTCTCGACGTCGTCACGGCAGTGTGGGGAAGGAAGGGATGGGGGCTGGGTAAAAAGTTCCCTTGTACGCATACGACCCTCATCGCTTTACCCCTTTCCTTCCTCCCTCCCACCCTCCCACCTTCATTCCGCAACCTTCCCTCTCGAGATTCCGTCCCGGAGGTAAGGGAAGCCTACCAGTCATCCGCGTGCCTACGTGTGCTCCGGGGGATTTTACAAAGATTTGGGATGTCGCTGTTTTGGAACGACGAGAGCGTTAATCTCCGGTTGGTATGTTGGCTTAATATATATAAACGTTTTCTTTTTTCCTTGGGCTTTGGCGAGGCTTTACTCGTGAAGACTTGTTTTTTTTTTCATCGGTGGTTTCGGGTTTTACCTCGTTCCGATGGAACCTTTTCGCATCCACGTAAGTCTTTCCGTTTCATCGGATCCCTTAAAAAAGCCAACGAAGCTCATTTCCTCTCATGGTCTCGTGGAAAGTGATATGTGAAATTTTCTCACCGCATGGAGAATATGTTTGGGAGAATTTATGCTATCATTAAATGATGAATAGAAAATGAAGTAAATTTCCACCCATTTGTGTGGAAATCGGTAGTTGAGTGCGTTTGCGTCAATGATGTTTTTAATTATCTATGTGCTAAAAAACCTTCTACATTCCCTTTATTCATCCCTGTCTCCCACCTTGATCCTTCAATGAGGCTATCCTTTTCACCACGTAAATTAGCTAAACGTATTTTTCACTCCTCTCGTAATAATTTCAAAATTCCTGTTGAATCAATAATGAAAAAATCCTCTTGAAATATTTTAGAAATTGTTTGCAGTTAACTGCAGTTCTTTTGAGTATTTTTTCCTATTTTAAAGCAGTATTTTGCGGATATTAACTCATCTTTTACCATGTTACTATTAATCTACGCACCCTGTGAGCAAATTATAAGATATTTTCGATGCGATAGTTTGACCCATCATTTTGTGGGCATAATTTTGGAATGATTGCGAACCCTTTCGGTAAATAATTCATTCACTCAATAATACGTCATTTGCGGGTCGGCTCCTGTGGTACATATGCCTTTTATAGGGGCCTTATCATTTCTAGAAGGCAGTGAAAATGAATTCATCCGTATTGCCAATGATCCACACGACTATTAGGTAAACTGTTCATTCCCCAGTGTAAATGTTGTTTTCATTTCATCGTTGTTGGGATTCTCACGGAAAGATGACAAAATGGTAAGCAAAGTCATATTCTTTTTGATTAGTAGACTTTTTCGCAGAGTGAGAGAGAGAGAGGAATAAATATTTTCCCGCTTATATTCGTGGGAGGTGGTTTCGCTGTTATTTCTTTCCACGAAATCTTTAGGGGTTCCCCCATTTCGGTTGGGATAAGTGACGAATCTCTCGCAGTGGATCCATCTTTAATGGAATGCGATGAAAATTAATGGTGTTGAGGCTCGTTGTGTTGACAACATTCCAAAGCGAACGTACGTTTGCTTTGGAAAGAGAACAGAAAGACGCCCGTTGCTAGACGCTCACTGACTCTGGATAATCTTCCCCGCCGTATTCTTTCATATTTACCGCGACGGAATCCATGGAAAATTTGGATCTCATTTTCATTTGTCGCCCATGTTCTCTCTACTGTCCCCCCTGCCGCACCCTTCCCCGTTCAATGTATGCACGATTACTCCTTGTTAAATGACAAACGAGACTGCTTGATATGATTTTCTTTCTCGCTGGCTTCGCTCGGAGAACCAAATATTGGCAGCGATGGTAACAGTCGGTTCCAGATCCACCAGTTATCAACCCAAGGATAGGTATGATATGTGAGGGTTAGATCTCGCCTAGTACTGAGCCCAACGACGTGTAAATTCCACACATCTAGGCAGGGGGGCAGATTCTTTCCCTGTGCTCGCTATGGTTTCCCAGGAAGATCTGCCACCCGGAAAATCACACAGCTTGGGTGGAACTGAGGGTGCCCTTAGAAATGTCCCCGGGAATCGAACCCGGGCCCTCCAATCAGTAGTCACAGAATTTAAATGGCTCCTAAGTAAAAAATAGAGGCCATGATGATTTTTATCTTAACGTGATCATGTAAGATCATACAAGCGAGCAATTGAAGTGGACTTAGATGTAGTTGTCCTAAGCTTGATGGCGATGCTTCGGGAACTTAAATGTGATGGAAGAGTGTTTAAAGAGCCATAGCTTGGCGTTCCTCAAAATAGATAATTGACTGTAAGGCGTTAAAATATGCTGTAGCTTTTTTAGGAATAGTAATTAATGGACTTTAGCGGGTAGATAGATAGATAAACTTCTTTGCAGGATACCTCGGATGAATTTGTGCACATTATTTCAAACCTACTTCACTGTTCTATTACTCCTGCGACGCTTAGTAAATAACTAATATATCTAGGTATTTCTAGCACGAGAGATGCGCAGAAATAGGTAATTAATAATAGTCAAGAAATAACAGGCAAACTTTGTTAAATTGCTGGTGTAACCTTTACCATGACGTTCCGAATTAAAGGTTTGTTTCCAGGATTGAGGGAGCAAATGGAATACGTAAACCCTCAGCTTTAAATAATTTTATAAACTTCAGGTTGTCAATCGGGTGCGAGAATATTCACTTTCAGCATGGGCTATTTGTTTGGCGTTTTTTTTTTAATTCATTTAATCTTGAGGACAAAAAAATTTACAGGAAAACTCCCCCCCCCCTCATAGGAAAACCAACTTCCCGGCCGCTGCCCTACCGCTCCTCCGTCCCCTGCGCACACGAAAAGGGTGTACGGGAGGGGGTTTATTGAGAATCGCGCGCTCCTATAATGTGGAGGGAAATATGAATTGCGAGGGTGAGGTGAGAGAAATGAAAAAAAAATCAGTCTCCTCTTCTCTCCGTCCGTGTGCCCCATTGTACCCTTCTCTCAAACCCTTGATTCATTCCTCCCCCTTCTCGGAGAACCTCTTCACCCCCTCGGATATCCCTCCCCCACCGTCACCCCCACATCACGCTCCACTCCCCTGTCACGCGCCGGAGGGAGAGCGGGAATGAGTGGTGGTGAGCCGTTGCACTCCGTGGGATGTTTTTTTTATATTGCGCGGGTGGAGGGAGGGATGGGAGGAGGGTGGGGGAAGTAGGGGAAGGGGGTTTGTCCTCCGGGTTTTGGCAGGGGGGGGGTCCCCGAGGGGAAAAGGGTAGGGGGGGTTTGTGTTCGTGTGTGCGTGTGTGTGTGTGGGAAGAATGGGGAGGGATGAAATGTGGGAGGGGGTAAATTCGATGTGGGCGGTGTCGACTGGATGGTTTTGAAAATAAAAGAAGCGTAACCCGAATCTCTCGTACGGCTGGGTTGGTGCACCTCAGACGGCGCATGCGCGTGCGCTGCCTTTCTCTCTCTCTCTCTCTCTCGCTCCCACTTCCCCCCCTCTTCCCCGGCTCGCCCGCACACCCATTCCCACCCTCCCCGCGCGACGCACTTGCCACTCCGAAACCTTCGCGTCATTCTCCGCTCCCCAACCCCCTCCGTGCACAGCGCGCGATCATCGGGATCGTCATCTCCAGCGAGCGGTATTCGTACGGCGTCCCCTCTCTCACTGGCCGCCGCCACTAATCTTGTCAGGGCTGCCAACCCTCTCCCGCCCCTCGCTCTCACCCCTCCCATCCCCTCCGCAAGTCCCCCGCCGTCACCCCCCCCCTCTCTCTCTCTTTCCTCCCCCTCCCCCCGTTTCCACTCTCCCGTCCAACCAGCCTTCACATCTACCCCCCCCACCCTTCTCTCGCCCCCCGCCGTTACTCCACCTGCGCCTATATGCCTTCCCTTGTTTTTTTTTCATTTTTTTGTTTATGCCCTTTTTTATTCCCTCCCATCTTTTACCCCCCCTCTCTCTCTCTTCTCATCCCAATGCGACGGACGAAACGCCAACCCAACCCTCTCGCCCCTCCTCCCCGCCTCCTCCAATTCTTTCGCCCCTTCCTATAACGCCTACACCGCGGCGATAAGAGGAAATTAGCGTGGAGATGATGATGGTTCAAGAGGAAAGAAATCTCTCTTCTTTCCTCAATTCTTCATGCTGTTGTGCGTCTAGCAGCTCGACTTTATGTCGATGTGGGCATCGATGTCTCTCCACTTTGCTCTCGGGCCTTGTATTCCTCTTCTGGCTATTAGGTTTTTTTAGGTGGTTTGAAGTCCCATCGTGTGATTTAGTATCAAGTGAGTTCGGAATACTTTCATCGAACCGCTCTATGCATTTCTGCCGTGAACAGAATATTAAGTTCCCATACACTATACACAATGTTTCGATCGGAGCAAGAACCGTGGGGTATACACAAATGATTTTTTTTGCAACGACCCTTTCCCGGGGTTTTTAATTCATACACGAGGTCGATTCAGGTGCTTTTCTCACTAATGTGGAAAATGCTCTCTGGTTTTGCCTCTGAAGTCTAGCGCCGATGTTATGCACACGTCCTGAATCACATCTGCCGCTATATAAGAGATTATTACTTTCATAGCTTTGAGGCTTTCAAGACGAAGTTAGTATTTTACATTTGTTCAATTATTCGTTCCATTACATCATACTGACATTGAATCGTGGCTTCGTTGGCTTGTGCACCGACCTGTGGCACCTAAGAATTCATTTTAATATCCCTGCAATGTTTGATATAGTAAATCTACATCTACATAATACCCCGCAAGCCGCCGCAAGGGCGTGTGGCGGGGGGTGTTAGGACACCACCCGTAATTGAGAAAGAAAAAAAGCCGCATGCAAAAGCCACAAATTTATTCAGTCACAAACAAAACTAATATACATTCTTGCAAGAACACTTGCACCCCACATACATGTAAACTCACAAACTACCAACTAACATACTACACATGCACCTACAAATGTACCTGATATCTTTGCAATGCTTAATTTTGTTCCGACTTGTAAATTAAAAATTTTTAGTATTTCTAAACTGACTGTTTTTTTTTACTATTGTGATTTCTGATTCTTCTGGGAAAGAATGAGTATTTGAATCTATCTGTCCTGGAAACTATCTCCTTCATTTTATCTTTGTGGTCTGATCTACCAAATTAGTGTGAGGCCATAATAATTCCTTTAGTGTCATCGTTAAACTCGTTTGTTCTGAATCTTTCTAAAAGTCTAAATCTCGCTTGTTCTTTTCGTATTTCAAGTGGTTCCCAGCCTAAATCCCCTTAGAGACCTGTCACACTGTAAATGAGAGACTATGGATTCCAAAAAGAATTACGCTCTTTCTCATGTCTCAGTGGGATATGCGAATGGGTGTCATCGCAAATCCTGAAGGAGATTGCTGGACTTCCGGAGTAGTCAAGCAAACGGAATCCAAATCCACCTGCAGTGCCATTCATTCGTTTCCCATTCGATTCCGCGGCATTCTCCTTCTTCCATAATTCAAGAACATATTTTCAATATGTTGAATCTGGTGTCAGTATGTGTATGTGAGACTAGATTAATTCTTATATATTTCCGTGGAAAAATTATTTAATTAGCACAATAAATATGTGTCAGGTAGCAAGACAATTAAATTATGTAAATTAATGCGGATTTGTTTAATATTTACGTCATAGTTAATTATTTCTGCCACGACACTAATTATCGTATGCGTTGTCTCATTCCACACAGTATTGTAAAACGAAATGTATTGGTAATACCAGATTACTTGTAGAACTGAGGTGAAATGCACTTCATGGCCAAAGAAAGTAGATACCATGGCGAAAATTTGAAGATACCATTTTGTAAAGGTATTTAGTAGCCTTTAATGACCATATCGGTAGGATAACAATAATATACTATATTTCAAGGATATAACGTAAGGCGTCATCATTAACTTGACTGTGACTGTCAAAAATGATTTGGCAAACAAATTGTCGCATTAAGTTCATTTATTATCATTAACATGGGATTTGCCACAAAAATGATCTGAATGTCATTTTGGGCGAAAATTTCGTGAGATTCTTTCTTTGTTAGACAAAAATTTACGTGTGTTGCCTGAACAGGGATATGTCCTACTTAAAATCTGCATGAAGTGTAAACGATAAACGGAGGATGTGTGTCACAAGGTTAGATTGGCAAGTAGTTCCTCGCCATCTCCTTTTTTGGTCAAGTCCCAGGGACGTCCGTCAACCAATGCTCAAACAAGAACGGATCCACACGAGTAAGAATCGTGACGGAGTCGGCTGATATGTGTGTGTGTGAGTGGGGAACCGAAATGAAGATGTCGCCACCATATGTCAGAAGCCACCACCTCTCTTCCCTCTGCCGGCCGAGTCGCCCGGCTCCCGAGTGGTATTTGGTCGTCCCCTCTTCCGTGTGTGCCTCTTCTTCCCTCCTCGCCCACCGTATTCTTCCTTCGCCCTCCGCCCCGAAGATGGGCCCGGCCTCAAAGGGCTGCAGGTAAAGAAGAGGGGTGAAAATGGGCAGGAGGGAGGTCGGGAGTGGGTCTCAAAAAACCGGTCCGGCTGCCCCCTTACCTACTCCACCTCTCCGCCCTTTTCGGACCGCACACAATTCCGGCGGCCCCTAAAATACATACCATGCCAGCGCGGCGCGGCACAAGCCGTCTCGATCCCGTGTTGCTCCCCAAGGAGAGCCTTCAGACCCTCTGAAAGCGTTCCTCGTATTCCTAACCTATCCACACGGCTTTGTGGCTTCTATTGAGTTACTTTCTCTACGTCCTGAGGATACCCGAGAAACCCCGTTCCTTAGGCCGTCTTGAACCTCCCGATTACATGAGTTTTACTTTCGCTGTCAAGATTAGAATCAAGTGAAGTGAGAGTTTCTCCCATTGAAAGCCCCTTTCGGAAAATCCATGCGTAATTCCCAATCGTTTCGTTTTCCAAATCCTCATTTTCGTTCGCACGCTCATTGCTAGACCGTTTGCAATAAAATCGATGTACGCATTTGGTATAAAATCGGTAATTTGAGGCTTGACTTAGTGGAACTTATCCTTTTTGGAAAGAAAGAGTTGCAATTTTGTTGATTCCACTTAATTTTTTTATTAAGTGGAATTAATAAAGTTGCAGTGTTTTCTTTCCGTTGCCCATTTGGTGCCCGTTCTCATATTTTCTTCATCCAGGCCTCATTAACTAATATATCGGCTGTAAACCGATTTACCATGATTTGGCAGTTAGAGACAAGTGGAGCGAAAGTTGAAACGCCGGCGTAAAATTTGTCGGGGTTAATAACACCGAGAATTCACTAAGAATCTTTCATGAGTGCCCAAGAAATATTTGATATATCCATTCATTGTGGACGACTGTTTGAAACCAGGACTTCCAATCATTTCCCGAATTCTCCTCAAATACATGTATTCATGGAGAAGTAAAAATTTTATTTCTCCTTCCCATGATGTTGAACTCGTTTTCCACTGTGCTCAGTTTCGATTTGACCCGAATGGAACTTGGTAGGCTAAGGGTTGTTTAACTTTTTGTCCCTCACACCTCCCTCGAGGCCCCTATATCAACCTACCCCAAAAATTAATTCACTATAAAAATTGAGGCATTAATAACAAAAATGTCCGCGTGTAGAGAGTTCAACCGTCGTCCACTGCACCTTCCCTGAGGAGCTGCCCCGTAGGTTAACAATGCCTTATTTAGAGGAACATTAATTTGTTCGGTGCCTTTGAAAACTCATGGGAGTAAGCTCACCGTCTGTCTCCATTAATGAAATATATATACGAGTATATATATATATATATATATATACATTTAAAATATATATATATATATATATATATATATATATATATATATATATAAAATATATACATATATATATATTTAAAATATATATATATATATATATACACACATTCAAACACGAAATCTCGCCAAACGGCGAATAAATACTCATTTATATAGAAACAGATATAAGGAAAAGGAATAGGAACACACATAAAGGACGAACACAATAGAGGTGGGGAAGGCGGAATCGAACGGATCACAAGAGTAAAAATATTTCCTTGACCGGGACTCGAACACCGGATCTTATATATATATATATATATATATATATATATATATATATATATAAATATATATATATATATATATATATATATATATATATATATATATATATATATATATATATATATATGTGTGTGTGTGTGTATATATGTATATATATATATGTATGTATATATATATATGTGTGTGTGTGTGTATAAATATATATATGTATGTATATAAACCATAAACACAGTAATCAACCCGAAGTTTGGTTTGGTAGGAGATTTTATAGTTCACCCAGTACTAAGGCTGATGGCGTGTCAGGCTGATGGCATCAGGGGGGGGGGCAGTTCCTTTCCCTGTGCCGGTTATGGTTTCCCAGGAAGATCTGGTATCCGAAAAATCACATAGCTTGGGTGAAGCTACAGGGTGCCCCGAGAGGCTTGCCCGGGAGTCAAACCCGGGTCCTCCGGTCAGTTGTCCAACGCTCTACCCCTGGACTACCGCGACCCACTATTTTTTATACATTATATATATATATATATATATATATATATATATTCCATTTCCATGAGTATCCTATGAGTATTTTCCAAAAAAATAACTGCCTTTTTCATACCCGAATCCCTTTTCAGTGTGTCCCACTATTATTTCATTTTTTTATATATTTTGTTGCTTTGGAAAGTTTCCGTTGCATCTGCTCTTACTATGAGAATATTTTTTTCAAGTAACGTAATCTGGTGTGCATTCACCCCCTGCCACACACCCTAGCGGTTGCTTGCGGTGTGCTGAAAAATACTAATACTAAAATTCTGGTTCACTCAATCTGTGTAATTTCATTGGTTTCGCAAAATTACAGGTGAACTGAGAGGACTTGTTTAATCAAAGTCAAATTGTGGCATTAAATTTGAAAAATACCAAGGTCTAATTTTTCCACACGGGTTCCCTAATATCGTAATGTATCGTAATATTGCAGTTTGCCTTATTACCCAGACATATATTTGCCCATTCATATTTCTTTGACCTTTTTATCTGTTAACCCTTACCCGTCCACCCTAACGTAAGGAAAAGATCGTCCTTTGAACGATCCTTTTCCCAGAGGGTATTCCTCCCATGGGGAAAATATTCCCTCGTCCATATCTTTTATCATCCCTTTTCCTTTGACTTAAAATACCGTTTTATCTTGCTCGGGACGAATCCGGGCGTGAGATAACACACTCTTCGTTATCGTTCGCTAATTAAGGGACGCCAGCGAATGAAGCTTTTCTTCAAACGGTGCGTGAGCATTTAATTTTTTCCCCGAGCTGAGGGTATGGGGAGTGTTGAAGAGCTGTTTTTCAATTCTTCCTCTTTCATCAATCCCATTCGTTCGGAATGAGATTCGAATAGATTAGGCCGAGATGAGAATCAAATAAATAAGTCCTGGCACCCTTACTCTCGTGAGTATGTCCACTGTGAGCCTTCGTGCGGCGAGAGACGTGTTGGAAGGACGGGTTTTTTTTGCACGTGCCTACAGTTCCTACTCAGGTACTAAACTTGCACAAGGTACCTACTGAAAACTATTTATTTTTAGGTGGGTCTCCGGTTGAGCAATCAACGTGTGCGTAGTTATTAGTGTGTTTTCCATTATTTTAACCAGAAGAATGGAATGCGAACGTAATTCCAAGTTGTATTTTGAAAGTCTTAGAATAAATTCATAGGCATTTTTCCATCATCCAAGGCACTCTGCCTATTTTGGGAAATCGCTTGCAATTTTTATATTTACTGAAAAATTGATGAATATTTTCCCAAAGGCGAATATGACTGCAGTTTCATTTTTGAATATTTTTCATGTAATTTTGATTGGTGTAGGTACTCATCGGTAGTACATGAAATTTGCCCTTAAATTTGGTCAATTGTTTCATCAAGTACTTTCTAGTGAGCCTGCAAGCCCAATTATTATTTTCGGAAATCACCTGTTACAGTTTTGTCTCGTCTTTACGATAAAAAATGCCTCTATCGACGGGCACTTCGAAGACGCCGCTCCATGTTAGCCGATTGCCAGGGTACATGGCATGAGCGGCTTCTCGCTACTTGATAACATCACCAACTTAATGATATCGTTTTTAAAACACAGCTATACGACGACGCCGCTTGACAATATCTCTCAAGACAAATCTACCGAGAAAACCATTAAAGCACCCTGCCAGGGCGTATTTTTTTTAAACCCAGAAGACACCTGCCTCTAGTCGATTTTCTCTCCCGCCTCATTAATTCCCTTTCTCCTGCACCCGCCGGCCGCCACGCCTCCCTCCTCAGTTCCAGGTTCTTGTACGCTTTGAACAAAATACCCTTTTCAGCTCCACCTATTGTTTGGCGTATAATGTGACAAGCACAGTGGTAGGTTTGATAAACATTAGTGGAATCTGTAAGCTGGAAATATTGCTACCACTAGCTCTCGCAGCCTTTTCATAATTCTCATTGGTACTTAAGACTTGATGTCTGCATTACAGTGTCTGATGGCGTTGTTTTTATTTTTGGTGAATTACCTACTGTCGAATCTAAGTTTTCTGTTGATACATTGAAAGGTTGGCTACAATGAATTAGGTGAATCGATTATTGAAATTATGATTAATTGCGTAATTTGCTACCGTTATAAAGTACTCATATAGTTTTCATAGTATGCAATACTATATCACTTGTAGTCGGTTGCATTTGAATTGAGTCACATGATCATAGTTGGTATTAACCAATAACTTAGTTAATAATGTTATTCTCCGAATTAAATTCAATGAAAGAGGAGAACGTATTCTTTAACTATAATTTTTGCTTTCGCAAATTCAGCTGTACTTTCTCCAATGTTTTTCATAAGCAGCAGGTTGTTTGTGGTCCAATATAATCTTTTCGCACTTTTGAAAATCATTAGAAAGATATTATAGATTGAAATTAGTGAACTCCTGATCTTCAATTTGTTTAATAATGAGTTTATTTTTTGACAGAGTTAATTTTCTCGCATCTTAAGTCCGTCGGCTGTCCTTTATTTGCCTCTGGTTTGTACATCTACTTAGTACCATGTAAGCCCCTGCAAGGGTGTGTGGCAGGGGTTGATTCAACAACTGGCATGCGACATCAAATATTAATATTAGCGAGGCTTTAAGTGCTCCATCTTCGTAATTGCGGGTCTCTATTTACCCCCACAAAGTCGTAATGCGAGTAATGCCCGGTAGTAAAAATAAGTGGCTGACTGAAGGCGTGACAGATTTTATGGCATTGGTATAAAACTATACGTCCGTTTCTCTCTCCTCAATCATTAAGATTCGGTTCCATTTTTATCCAGTGACATCCGTTCTTACTATATTCATAATTTAATATTCCTGTTCCCAACTACTTTCTTCGCATCCTGACTCAGGTGGTACGTCCTCGTGAATCACCCTTCATTCCTCCCACAGCCTCCACCCCCCTCCCATTTCTTCCCTGGTCTTAGTTCCGGAAAAGCCAGCTTACTTCCCTCGCATGATCACCAGTGGCTGTACAAGTTATAGAACCTATTTTATCCTTCGAGGATTTTTACGTCATCCCCCCCATACCCAACGACATATTATCCTGCCCTTCCAAATTTGTTTGGCCTCACTCCCAGGATATCCACTCTTCATTTATTTCTATGCCAACCATTCATCTCGTCTTGGCCCTCCTTTTTCAAACGGCGCCCCCTTCGGCTTACCCAGAACTAATTCCTTGGATGTGTTATTGATTGCGTGGGGTTGCAGGATTAGTATTTCCAATCGGGAGGGGTGGCTTTCTTGGACCCCAGAGTAAAAGCGAATTGTATCGGGGAGCCTGCAGCCAAATGGCAAGAATGTATTTTATACAGAATACTGAATTCCTACTATGCATCTGCATCTACACACCACCCCGTGAGCCTTCGCAGGGAGTAGGTCACCACTCCATACTACGTCTAATCCAATATTTCCACGAACACATTGCGCCCCGTGATCCGCTTAGAGGACACTAGGACGGTGACGACCGGACACCATTAATGTAATATCCGTAAAATACTTTAACAATACTATTTTGCTAGTAAACATCCCACTGACTACTCTAAGAAAACAAGGAATCCCATTAAAAAGGGCCGGCTTAATTGTGACGCAGTCGCTGACTATCAGGTAGCATTCCACTCATGCAGGATGCACAATTCACAAATAAAGTTGAGTATAAAAAATGGCAGTCGTATGTCTGATACCATATCGCAAATCGAATCAAAATGAAATACTGTGTGTATAAAAAGGCAAACTCGAGATGTGAGCTGCTGTCGTTTTGTTTTTCCGGATGTCTTCGATGTTAAGTTACAATGGTTTATGCTCATATGTGCGTGGGAATTGACATGAATCTGTGTCCTTGAGACCGTTCTATTTTGCATGTCCATGTGGTTGTGGAATTTCGCTTTCTTACTTTTCAAATTCTAGCTTGTACGTTATTGGATAAATTTTTTACTGCATCTTAAGGTGCAATTATTTGTTAGTAATAGTATATGTATTTGCATGCGTGTAAGCTTAAAGGATTTTTGCATGAATGTATACGCCACTGTGGGTATAGGTTTGCTTGGATTTGTTGATTTTGCTCGTGTTTTTGTCCCCTTTTACGGGTGGTGACCTAACACCCCCCGCCACACGCCCTTGTGACGGCTTGCGGGTTATTATGTACGTATAGATGTAGTTTTGCATGCGATTTTATTCTGTTTTAGGGGTGGTGACCTAACACAGAAACCACAGGTCCTTTCTGGTTATTATGCAGATGTAGAATTGGGTTAGTTTGTTGGTAAAAAAAAACATTTATTATGCGTAGCAAAAATAATAGCGATCACCTCATTATCCAACGACTGCAGCTGTTCAGGGGGAAGATACATGCAGAAGTACTCAAAGCGAGGTGGTGCACGGCGAAAAAACAACCTGCTGACTGATATTTGTGCTTGCCAAGACCACATCCAGTACTCGCGAGCGTAACCTATCAGTGGTATGAGTGGGACTGCCTTGAGGCGGACTACACAATTTTTCACGATTTACTTATCGCCATGTTGAAGTACACGAAGGTGCACTCCGGCATCGTGTCTTGAATTGATCGATGGCTATCAGGCGTTGTGCGACAAACGTGCGACTGACCATCCATCCACCTGCAGGAAATGAAGATTTACGGTCACTTAGGACGACGTGAAGCTCGTGCGTTGATGGACATGTCGTTTGTCATCTCGATGTTTGTGTCAAAGTATTAATATCTTGGCGATCCCGAACCACGAGTGCAGGAAGTGAAAGCGGCGAAAGAGGCTTTCCACCAAATACAGTTAAGACTTCGGGACGCATATGGAGTTCTGAGCCGTCGCGACAGAACAAGATTCTAATCACGAACATATTCGCTGTGCCTTTGCCTTACAGTTCCGGCTGCATGAAATGGGAACTTCGGTGATGTCCAAAACTTCGACGGAATATTTATGGTTGTTTTAAAAGGTCTCCAGTCGGAATCATGCGTGGGATGCGCCCGTATCCCGCGAAGTGTAGTGGTGGACTGGTGGGCTTGGAGGGTCTCTGTGTTAGAGTGATTTGGACTTAAGGTGCGGAAAAAAACCTACAGAACCCCTCGTTGCATTTCGTGAAGCCCGCGCGAGGCTGAGGATAGTTTGTATCCTTGGCAACGATGTGGTTAAACGTCGGATTTGGCTGAATTTCAGTGTGGCAAGAAAGCCTCGCATCCCATCTAGAGTCATTAGGCATACGAGTACATCCTTAACTTCGAAATATTTGTGCATGCATGGTTGGTGCCATAACATCCGACGCCCTCGGGGTGGCTTGCGGGATATTCAATAGATGTGGATGTAAATAAAACCGAGAATTATACCGTGCGTTCGATAACGCCATGGATATAGTTTTCTGACAAAACAGGGTAAAGAACAGGGTTATGAAACGGTTGAATATTTCCATTATTTCTGTTCTCGGTGTTCCGAATACCGTAAGATTTTCTTAATAACTTAAGATTTTCTCCCCTCGAGGGTCATGAAGGTGTTACACTCCCCGTGTACTGTCGCCTTATATTCGGAGCGGATGACAAGGCACGCGGTGAGAGCGTGTCGGCGCCAACGGGATGTATAGGTTGCCTTTAACATTTAGTTATCAAGAGTGTTGTTACGCGAACCAGCACAACGCGGCTATTTGTGTCTCGGTAATGTCCATGACCTTATAATGGCATCGATGTGACACACATGATCAAAGTGATGTATGTAGTGATTCCATCGTGGAGGGCGATAGCTCTTGTGGGACTATATCATTTCCATCAGCAGGCAGCGGTGCGCGGCGAAGCCCAATATCACTCTCCTCTATCGTCGCTCGAGTTCCTCGTTAGATGCCACCATGCTGGTGCCATGTTTGACGCGAAATTTTCATCTCTGCTTGAAATGAACGTGGATTTATCAGAGAATCGGACCAAATATTAAGATGCGGTGTGTTGAAGCAAGATTATAGGCGTAGATTGAAGGCTTTTGAAATGTGGGTTTGGAGGATGGAAAAGGTGAAATGAACGGAAAGGAAAATATACGAAGAGATGCTAGACATGCATGTGGAGGGTAGAGGGTTGTTGAGAGAGGTTCAAAGGAGAGAGGAAAAGTTGGATGCTGAGTATTTTGATTTGCGATGGAATGCTGAAGACGGTGATAGAGGGGAGGATGCAGGCAGGCGAGGGAGGGGTAGAAAAAAGATGATTATGTTGGGCGGATTGAAGGGACGGAGGAAGTCTGTGGAACTGAAGAAGGGTTTATTGTAGTTTCAGATGTCAGGTTGTGTTTTGTTCGGATGAGGAAAAGAAATTTACCGTTGTTCAGTCTGTGTCCATCAAAAAACCTACCTTGCATGGTAGATGGAATACGAATAATAATTGTTCGAAATGAAGTAGCCTTGGGTATTCTGTTATCGTATCATTTCGTCTCCGTTAGCGTGTTCGATGGTGCTGAAGTCTCTCAGACATCAGATGTGTGCATCCCCGCCTGTAGTGAGAAAGCGGATGGAATCACTTACACCCTGAGTCCTCTGGCGCGCACTTTGCGTCCTCAAACGTATTGCATGGGGACAGATATCTCTGCTTCGGCCCCGTCTGCTTCTCCGTGCCCGAGTCTCCGGACACTATGACCGGGGTGAACCCCGATCCTTTTGGGAAGATTCCGGAGGAGAATCTTAGCTGAATTTACTGTATTAATATTTTGCATTTATGGCAAAATAATTAAGAGCAAGTAGAGTCCAGCAATATTGTTTGACAAGGATAATACAGCCCCGTTGGGAGACTTTTGAAACAAGATATCGTCATAGCTCCTAGTTTCGCCAAATGAGACATGCGTTTTCGGATACTGTATGTACGTATTTTGAACCGTGAAATAGGTATCTACATTTTCTGCTGACATGTATTTTTTTTGTAAATACATTTTTTGGGCGAATAAACGGGTGTAAGTTTCCTTTGCTCCCCTCGCAAATGATGACCTCCCTTTTATTCATTTTGAAAGTTGCAATACGGAGCAAGATAATCGGACCGCGCAGGTTAAAATTTGAATCGCAAATTGCCGCGCCAGCGGAAGCTCGAGGAAAAAGAAGGAACTCGTCTTTGTAGAAATTATATCGCCTCGGTCTGCATTTTCCTCAATCCCCTTCTTTTGACTCCTCCTAAAAACCATAATAATAGTGGTCGTTTCTTTCGACCGTGCTACTCCTTCTCCCTCGCCGCGTATCCCAACGAAGCAACCGTACCCCATCATCCCCGAGACACGCTTCTCTCCCTCCTCTCCTCCGCGTCTACTTTCCCCGCATCGCATGGTCATCATCTACTTGCTGCGCCCAAAGTAGGAAATCATTTGGTGGCGTTTTATCTCCGGCCAATCAATTACCAGTTTCCACTTTGCCTATTAGACGTACTCTTTTATATGGAGCGTAGTTTCGTGTGGCTCCAGAACTCGTTCGTTGGGGCAAGAGGATGAAAAGTAAATTGGAGGTTTTTTCGAGATTTGGATGCGGAAAAGGATGGACAAATAAAATGAGGAGAAGGGACAAAAATCGAAGAAGTGCTGGGCAGGGATGGGAGAAGGTTTTTTGGGTGAAATTCGGGTGAAGAAGGCGGTGGGCAAGTGGATGCAGCGCATATTGAGTGGCATAAAAAAATGTAAAGACTGGTAGAGGGGAAGCGAGGCAGATGGGAGAAAAGATTAGGCATGTAGGATTGAATGGAAGGAGGTTTGAAATTAAGTAGATTTAAATTGTATGTTGAATTGTATTGAGTGGTTGTAATAATCGTGCCGCGTTAGTTAGAGTTCAAAAGTGCGTCAGTGTCCCTCGATACATTAAAAACTTACCTTGATCGGTATTGTAGTCCTAAAGACATAAGACATATCGTATACGCAGTACTCTTCACTTTTTCTGCCATAGACATCCTGCACTTTCAGCTGCTTCTCATTGGCTGGCTTGAGAAGGGAAACATTTCCATGCGTCTACAGTTAGTACCTATACATGCCCGATATTCCAAGTTTGACTGGATGGGAGTTTCATGACTTCCGCTCTTTACCATAGGAATTATGTAAGGGAGTGAAAGCCTTGAGAATTATTGGTTGTATGCAAATTATTTCATCATAAATCGAATTTCCCCATAGACGCTACGTCCACAGCAAGCTACCCGAGGGTTGGTTTGATAGGTGAGGGTAGAGCTCGCATAATACTAAACCCAACGGCGTGTGAAATTCACACTTCTGGCTCAAGGGGGCTGGGTCCTTTCCCTCCGTGCCGAATGTGGTTCCCCAGTAAGATCTGATACCAGAAAATGTTCCAAGCTTTAGTGATGTTTAGGATGCCCAGAGGCGTCACCCGGAATAAAACCGGGGCCCAGTGTTTTACCCACTGGACTAAGCTGCCCCATCAAAGACCCTATTCTTCGGAAAAAAATACTGAAAACATTAAGTAACTACTGTCAATTCCTTATCGTCGGGAATGATTGTGTACATTAATTATTACCATGAGTAGAAATATTTGTCGTAATATAAGGTAATTTTTCAACCGGTGCGTGTGCACTTATTTATGCATGGAAACGTGTGTGTATGAATTAAATTTGACGCATAGAAATTTAATGAAATATTAGTGTTTCACACCAGAAACTTAAAAAAGTGATCATACCAATACCCCGTGCATCATTCTCAGTAAGGCTCACGTGTGCTATCTTTCTCGGAACCTATATATAAGCATCCACAGGTCTTTTCAAAGACTCGCGGGAACCCCGCTGCTCCTTTCTCTCCCCTCCCTCTCCTCTGCCTCGCCCATTGCAGCCTTCTCCTGCTCTGCTCTCTCGTCCTTTCCCCAACCCCCTTCCGGCTGCCCCTCTTTCCCTCTCCTCACACCCGCCGGTATAAGTGTTGGTGTATACCTATACCGGCTCGCTCCGTGGCTCCTTCCACTCCCGACAGGCCATCGGCCTGCCCTCCCACACATGAAGACTCCCCCCCTCCCTCTCCCTCCCCCTTCCCCGCCCTCCCTCCGCCCGCTATCTCCTGACCGCCCATTTACATCTCGCCCGCCCCCTTTGGCTCCCCCTATCCCCTCACTCCCTTTGCATAACTCGTTCTGTTCCCGAAATCCTCTCCCATCCCAAAGTATAACTACATCCCACCTCTCTCTCTCTTCCTTGCCCGACACTCCCCCCCCCCCCACCCTTGAACTCAGCCCGTAACACCGCAAACCCCCCACTCCTTTAGGTGCTCTCTTCTCCTCCCCCTCAACTGCCTCTTGGGAACGACCCCTCCCCCTCTTCCTCCCCGTACTTGGCCACTCCCTTCGGCCTCGCCTTTCGGCGGCGCGGGAGGGCCGATGGAGCGGGATCGAGAGGGGGACGAAGGTGGGTGGGTTGGCTGGGTGGGAGGGGTGTAACAATGAGGGGCGACTGGGAGGAGGCCCTGAGGGCAGGCACTCTGGAAGGGTGGGAGCGTGGGAGGCGGGAAGGAAAGGGAGAGGAAGGATTCTTGGGACGGGGGGGAGGGAAAAGGACCGAATGGTGGTGGAAGTGTGAGGAGGGCGTAAAAGGGGGCGGAGGAACATTGAGGGGGGGAGGGAAGGAGAGAGAGGAAAGATTGATGGGAGAAGGAGGCGTGGTTGGGGTGGGAGATTGGGGGAGAGGATGGGTTTTTGGGGGGGGTGGTCGAGGAACGTTGGGAGGGGGAATGTATTATACTGGGGAGAATAGGGGGGGACTGGGAAGGTTGGGAGACGTTTTGGAATGAGGGCTGCGAAGGGATTGGTCATGACGTGTTAAAGGGAGGGCGAGCGGGGGGGGAGGGAGACTGGGTCGCTGGGGTGGGAAGCTGGAATTGGTCTGGTAAAGGGGGAGGGGAGGGAGACCCACCTCTCCCTCTTTTTTTCTCTTCGACCCTTCCCTCATCCCTGCATCTTCCCCCCCCCCTCCACTCCGCATCGCTGCCTCCCCCCTCTCCGCTACACACCCCATACTCATTCTCCTCCCTACCCCCTTATTTCCTCGTCTTTCCTCCTCCGTCTCCATTATTAATCCTCCCCCAAACCCCAGCCTTTCCCGCCTTCCCCACCCCCAACCTCTCTCACTGCCCCCCCCTCTGTAATTCCCCCATCCTCTCCCTATACTTGTGTTCGTCTTCTTTTATGTGCGGTTTGATATTGCATTTCTTTCTCCTTTAATGCAACATAACGGTTATCATGCCACCTGTGCGCCCGGTGTGAGTGAGTATCTTCGCTCTCTTTCTTTACGCCGAACGAAGTTCTCGCACCGTTTATGACATTGGAGATGGATTTATCCCAAGTTATTATCTTTTTTTCTTTTCCCGCTGTATGACTCCAGATGTAGGGCTCCAGAAGAAAGAAGACGCTTTGCTTTTCCGCGTAGAATTTTTTTGTTTCGACCTAGGTTTCGTTACTGCGTAACATCTTTACATAAAAAAAAATTTACGTGGAAAAGCAGTGTCTTCTTTCATCATGAAGGATTCCCACCATGTTACGATTGAAACTGTGTCATTTAGTTGGACTCCAGTACGATACAAATCATTTTTAGTTATCAGTCAAAAATCTGCTTCTTAAGGAAAACTTATTACTTCGTAGTAAGTACTTATCTCTTAGAAAAATATTTTCATAATCCTAGATCCAAATACGTTTTACATTACATTATATACGTTACGTCGAGCTTCGTTTTCTTACGTTGTGTCGGATCTTGATGGAGGAAACTACTGTCTGTTAATGTAAACCGTGTTGATTGTTATTGTTAAGTTATCCATGTGAGAGGTGACCAAAATGTCACTAACCTACAGACCGAAACGTATTGAAATCGCTTAGTTGAGTGATGGACACAAAACCTAATAAGGTAAATCCATCGACAGGCACGTCTTGTACATTTTGTTTTTGTATTCTTAGTCTCAACTGTAATAGACCGCCAATTTTATATATTTAATAATCGTTTTACTCAGTCGAGTATTATTATTATTGGCATTCCGCCGTTTAAAGTAGGTTTTAAATGAACACTTACTGTAAAACCGTATAACAATTATTTTCTTTGCCTCTCGTTATGAAACACAACCTGATATCCGATTCTGAAATAAGCCCCTCTTCAATTCTGTGTACTTCCTTCCTTCCGTCTAACATGTCTATCCAAGTCCACCCCTTCCTTGTTTGCCCAACATTTTCCCCTCTATCACACTCTTCTACATCCCATCGCCAATCAAAATCCTCTGCATCCATCTTTCCTGCCTCCTTTGGATTTCTCCAAAAATCATCTCTCCTCCCCCACCATGCCCGCCACCATTATCTCGTGTGTTCTCCTCTTTGTCTATTTCACCTTTCCCATCCTTCTCCACACCTACATTCCAAAAGGCTCGAGTATCCATCCGCCTATCACCTTGCTTCAACGACTATGTTTCCCCGCCACCCAAAACTACGCTCAATATCAGAGTCGTTTCTTAACATTCTTAGTAATCGATTACTAAGAATGTTAAGAAACCCTGTCATATATTCCCTCCTACTTCTAGAAGCTTCTTTGCCTAAAGGAATTTTTACTCTTGTGGCCCTCTACTATGATCATTTCTAGTCCAAACACATTCGAGATTGGTAAGCTATCCCAGCTGCTTTATTTTATGACTTCCAATTTTAATATTTAACGTAGCTTTTTTTCTTTCGCGATATCCGCATTACCTTTGCTTGGCTGACATTTATTCTCATTCCATTGTTACCGCACTGACCTTTTGATGAGCTCAGCAATGCTTACAACCCTTTAGCTGACTACCAAACTAAAGCCTGATCATCTGAAAACCTAATTTTATAAATTCCTCACGACTTTTCTCCCCATCTCCAGTTTTTACTATGCCTTTTTCACCACTTCATCCAGAGTGATATTGGACACCCCTGTCTCACCTCTTTCCCTTACACTGCTCATCCCGACTCCCCGTCCACAACTCCCAATTGAGCTGTTTGAGACATGCTCAGGATGCGGATCCTCCGTTTTATAGTTTCAGATTTTCCTTTTCTCGACATCGTCCTAACATTTCAAGTCCCTCTTTTAGGTAGTTCGCTACTCTTCTGTGATTCTGATGTCGCTCCCGCGTGCAAGGATTTCGTGATGATGAAGCCTTGCATCCCCCGCCGCCGGGAACGGTTGATTGGGACGAGTACCGTAGTTGTCAGGAACGGTGCGGAGATCTACTCGTATGTCCAACATGTTATCTTGGGATATTCAATAAAGGTGTTTTCCTGGTGCCTTCCTCAATAGTGGCTTTAATGTGACACCATCCCTCAAATGGCCGCCCCAATGGGTTCAGACGTCTTTGCAGCCACCTCACTTCGGAACAAATGCTGCGTGGACAATTTCTATTTCTTCATGGTGACCTGCGAGCCACCGTCGGGATGTGTGCCAGGGATGATACAACATCAGGAATGCAAAATAAAAAATAATATTTTTCTAAATTTATAGTTAGGGTATGTATCTAGGTAAAATAATTAAAATTGTGACTTCCTTCCGTCTGGCTTCTACCCTTCGACCTACCTGGAATGGGTGACCCTACCAGGAGCAATTAATCATGGCTCCCTCCCACCCTCTAGGGGTCATCAGAGTGCATAATGGAATTTTACCGCGTCAAGGTTGTTGTCTATGGGGAGGGCGGTGGAAATGTATCGCGCAAAAATATACAATGAAATTTACCCTGCATACAGTGCAATGAACTCCGCGAAAAAGGGGACCTCAAAATATAATGTTGCAGAATCAGAAAGGATAAATACTATTTTCCATATATCATGGCTTAATTCTGACGATATTTTGTTGTGGTGACTCGTGCGTATGACATTCAAATCTGCTCACCGGAGAGCACCGGCAGGCAGCGTTTCTGTCAGTCGCTATCAGACAAACTCGGGTGTAGTGATTTTTAGCCAGAGTACGAGACGATGTGACTGGAAACAATGGGCGGAAGAAGGAAAGGAACTGTCCATCATACCCTTGATGCGTGATTTTACGCTCCAGTGAGCTTCTTTCGGGGCGAGCTGTACCCCGGTATACCCGGGGCTACCTAATCAGGGATATATTTGGGTGCGCATCCAATGTTAGCCGATGGTTGTCAAATTAAACAAGCATAAGCTACTAAGGATTTGAATAGACGCCACATTGGATGACAAGGGTGAACGTCTTTCCGGTCGAACTTCGTCATTCAAATGTGGCCGGCTCTATATTTACTCTAGAACGACATCTGCATCTACGCGATACATGGCAAGCCACCGCGGTGACGAGTGGGAGGTGGTGTTAGGACACCAGCCTTTCATATATACATCATATTTCATATCTTTTTATTGGTAGTAGTCTACCCGAGTGGGGTTAATTTTTGTTGGACTGTGACACTACAAACTGCTATACTCGTAAACTCTGAGCTCTGACTAACATGAAATATTCCCTGATGCACAAAATATAAATATATATTTTCAAATAAATAAGCACACCTGCATCCTTATCTACGTCAAACTAGGCATTGAAGTGGTTAAACGCTCCGGAAATAAATTTTAAATTTTGGGAATTCTCAGTCGGTAGAATATAAATTCATCTCTTTAGGAAATCATAAAAAGGAGCCAAATGGCTCGTAAAATCCATTTCGGGAAGAGAACGTCAGCGAATAAACATCACAAGTGCCAAATTACTCAGCGTGTTCATTTGCATATTTCTGTTAGCAGGGAAACACAGAGGGCCGCGGTGGAAAGGAAATATAGAGTATGATTATATAAGTGCAGGATGACGTGCCAGGGAAAGAGGGAAACGAGTCACGAGTTGAAGGAAATTGGACCAAAATAACACGAAGTCGAATCGAATTGGAGGGAGTATAAGGGTGGGCGTAGGCGCGTATGCGACCGTACGTGTGCGAAAGACGGGAGGTTGGGAGTCGGAAGGTATATTAAATAAGGGGGGGAGGACTGAGACGTAGGGAGGGCGGAGAGGGAATAAGTTTTAATCCCCAGGGGGAGGGTGAGGCAAGGAGGGACAGGGGCGAGGGAGGAGGAGGGAGGGAGGGAGGAGGTCGTGAGAGAGTGCGGAGCGTGAGAGCGAAGGCGATCGCCGGGCGGGGCGGGGCGAGAGAGAGAGGGTTGTTCTCGGGGGTATCCAAGAGAGGGATTCACAATTTTGGACCATGATCGATCTATTAATTGATCAGCATTTCCGAACATTTTCTGGTGATCGGATGGGAAAGATCTTCGAGAAGCAGAATGGCGCCATATTCACTATTAATTTTCCGAAGAATATCATTTAAAGCTATTTTTAAAATACTGTAAGTCCTTATACCTGTAGGTTACAGGTATCGTTGTTTCCCATTTTAACTTCTCGTGGAAATAGCACCAAATCTCCATAATAACGAAAACAACTTGCCCTCGCTAAGTAGGCTCCCCTCCGGTTTCTCATCGTATTTAATTTTTAATTATCATGTAGGTTAATGATGAGCTTTGGCGTCCAGTCATTTTGCTTAAATTGGAAGAAATGGTGTAAATAGTTTTCCTTAAAAATAGCCACGTGTAAATTTTAAGTTTTTGTGTAGTTCTCGACGGTTTGAGTATCGGTTCGCGAGGGAGATCTTCCGTCAAATTGAATGACTCTTGAAAGTGGGAGTCGAAAAGTGGTGTCCGGACGGTACCTCGGTTGGCAAGATTCATCTACATATACATAATACCCCGCAAGGGCGTGTGGCGGGGGGTGTTAGGTCACCACGCGTAGAAAGGAACACAACCACGTGCAAAATCAACTTCTCCAAAACCTCCTGCTTAGTTTACATTGCAAGAGTTCATCCTCGAAACTCAAAGAATTTTATCAATGCCATTCTCGCAGAAATTTGAATGTGAAGCCAGTAAAAATTTGCTATCAAAGGTGATTTCAGTACTTCAGCATCCTCTGCCGTGGGTGAAAATGTGTCGGGGGAACTTCGGTATGAGCGGTATGGGGAGGCAAAGCTTCACACAACCGGATATTAACACTCAAACAGTCATGCGTCATGAGCACCGTCGATTGGCCCTCGTCTCATCCGCATCCCTATCCTCCTCCTTGTCCCTTCCCTCTGCCATTCAATCGCTCCTTCCTTCCTCATCGCCACTGCTCGCCCCTCCTTTGCCCATCGCCACTCTACCATCCGGCTCCTCCCTCTTTCAATCCTCTCCGCGTGACCCGACCTCGTCGCCTACCCATCTCCTCCCTCTCACACCTTCCCGCGCACTTTATTCACCCTTCTTCTAGTCTCGGCCGTTAAGGAGGCCGAGGAATCGTCCGCCACTATACTCCCCCCGCCCTCCCATCTGTCTACTAGGGCCCTCCAGACGGACATGATCCTATTATTCCACTCGCCTTAGCCTCCTTCTCCCTCACCCCCCTCCTCCCTGCGCCAGGGATGAAGCAGGTGCAGGAACTCGGCAAGTGTTTTCGGCTTAACCAGAGCCGGTTAGCTGTGTCTCCGCGGACATCAGTGGAGTCCCGTGATTCTAGTATTTTAGCCTACGTCGTAGCCTACGATCAGGTCGAATAGTTTCTACCGGAAGAGGTGGGCTACCGGGGATATAAGTTCATTAATGTCAATGCATACCTCTTGGTATTTGTGCTTTGAGAGCGCCCTGACTTGATAACGTTTTAGCAAAGGGTTTAGTCATTAAAAAATACAACCCATGATGCGTAATGGGAAGATGTTATTTCCCCAAGTGTTTTCACGTGAATAATATCGATAATGCAGATTTTAAATATATACTTTCGAGGTGATTTGAATGCGTGCGTTTCCGGATGTTGCCATTCCAACCTTGATGTTTCTGCATAATTTATTAGCATAATGAATGAGTGATCGCGTCATATTTTCTCTCTCAGGGTTATGATTAAAGCATAAGAAACGTGGATGCTTAACTTTGAATTTCAAGCAATTTCCTGTCCGCAAAATCCTGTGGCATTAACATGGATGTTCCATAAATAGTAAGATCGTCAGACCCTTGAGCTTTAGCCATTTAAGTCTTTGAAATTTGTTAAACTACCGAATATCTCCTGGGTTGCTAAATTACTTTTAATACTATTGCTGTGCAGATATCATTTAGATTGAGGCTCAAATTACTTTATATATTTCGAAATATTTGATTTAAGGACTAATATTAAGAAGTGGACGATCTCCGAAATTCATTCTAGAGTTTAGTGCGATAATTGCCGTAATATATACCCCATAAGCGTGACACATTTGACTGCTAGAAGCAGATTATATTACTTACACTTGACAGTGAATTCCTTTCATTGTAGCGCCAGCGGAAAGAATGTCGAATCATTGGCCATTATATTTGGAATCGAAGCATCAGGTGCCAATTTTTTGGCGAAAAACGGAATAGCAATCACTGCGTCCACGAAATGGTTTCTTCAATGGCGAACAATTTGTATTCAAATCCCCCTTCCGTCTTCCAGCCTTCACATCCCTCACCCATTTTCCCACAGCCCCCCCTCCCGCCCCCTTTGAAATTTGGAGTGCCTCTTTCCGTCCTTCTCCCCTTTTCATCTCTCACCCCCTCTCCTTCATTTTACGTCGCCCCTCTCCCAGGTCCTTGCCAACAATTCAGTCCAAGAAGTAGAATCCTCCCACCCCTCCTCCATCCTTCCCCATCCTCCTCGAATTTCGTTTATTTTCTCGTTACCTTCCCCGCACTTTTCTCCGACCCGCGCTGTCTATTCCCTCGCCTTCACGCCCTCCCTTCCTTTACCTCACCCCGAACCCCCTTCCCTAAGCCGTGCATCGTTCCCCCCTCCCCACCGACTCCCGTCAGTCGTCCCGTCCGCCGCAGTCCCACCGAATGGGATAGAGGATCGAGTAATATCCAAACTGTTAATTTCGAGTTAGCTCCCTAATTGGATGCCCGCCCCCTCATTTTCCTTAAAAGGGTAAACACTAATAATGTGCTTTGATAATAGTAATTCCACGTATAAAGTGATGAGGGCGAGATATTGGCGCATAAAAAAAATTCCCGGGGCCCGTAGATGCCGATTCGGCCTGCGGGCGGGTGAATGGAACGTGACAGGTTGATGATTTTGATGTTACACGCTCCAATCGTGTGATTGGCTTCTACTGGGGAGAAATGTTCTCTTACCGTTGTCGTCGGCAGGGATACGACCGGGTCCCTCAGCGGGGAAAGCTATTGCGCCCGCTACCTCATCATTCCGATGATACATCATGTGTTCACGTAATCGTTTAGGAAGCACGAGCGAGCCAGGAGACCCGGGGCATGTAAACAGGGTACGTGAGGCAAAGTGGGTTTTCCTGTTCCATCACTTCACATGCCGGCGGACGCGAAAGGCCCTTCCCATCATGTTGACGATGTTCAAAATGAGCACCGTAACGAAAGTTGGCTTGTTTTTTATTGCCGGAACTTTTTTTTTTTGGCGTCGGGACCCCGGAATTTTCTCCGTCAGTGGCCCAAGATTGCCTGAATACGCTCGTAGCCTCAAACTCTTTCTAGATCCGCCCCCACCATAATTCTTCCTACCTCATAATCTCTGTCTCCCCAGTCCCCGCTCACTCCCCAAGTTGCTCTTGCTCGGAGGAAATCGAAGGGCGCAACCCCTCGATCGTCAAATTTTCCTTCGTTACCCATTTTTGGGTTCGATTAGTATCCTTCCTTTTCCCGGGTCCCTGGGAACATAACCAACGCAGGTTAGGTTCGCAGGAGTATCCATCCCAGCGTAATAATAACGTTACCTCGCCGCTCTTACCTGGATTCCCTGATACTTCATTATGTCAGTCGGAGGAAGGTACGCTTTCCAATTTGAAAATAATTTGACAAACATCATTTTTGGGTTCGGTTTAATGAAAAGAAGAGCAAACACGGGTCTCATCACGTCAATCGTCTCTCTATGATCCGTGTGCTGAGAAATTCGATCTGTAATGTTTTTGGTAACCCTTGTGCCTGTTACGAATTGATTTCGTGCGCACCGAATTCGATTCCCTTTGCGAAGTCAAAATATTCTCTTTTGAATTTCCTGCTCTCCTTGGAGGAATTGGACCTCGTTTGTGAAATGAAGAGATGGTCGACCTTTGCGTACCGTAAGCCTTATTTCATTAGACTCTGCAGTGCAATTTAAAGGTCGGGGGAGGGGATGAAGTACGTTACAGTCCCTTGCTAGTGCCGTCCGTTGAAGTTTATTTTATCATTGGAATGTTTTCGATTCTGTGGAAAATATGACCAGCTATGTCTAATTGACCACGTTTCATCTTTTCAACCAAACATATATTTTGAGGGTTTGGAGTTTAATTGAAGAATTTTGCATTTCGTTCTATGAATTAACGAAACATTACGAATATTAAAACGAGGGGAAAGAACGGCGTCCCGAATATGTTGTTGAAAAGTGATATATCTCTTGTCCTATTGTAAAAGTTGAAAGGAATGTAATGTAATTGCAGTCTGTCGCTAGAATAAAACAGACGTGTCTTCTTTCGTCGAATTGCTTCGGTAAGGATTAGCTCTACGCCTTCCCCACCTAAGAGTGGGTGTTCTCATCGAGCTTTTAAAATCTGCTACCATGATTTTGATGGTTTGAGGCTCTTCTTTGTGATGATTCATAATCAATGAATAAATACACCTAAGTATTTTTTCACGCAAAAAATGTCGTGTGAAAAGAATACTAAGTTTATTTGCTACCATGATTTTTGCCTGACGTAGTTGATTTCTAAGCTTGCCATATCTTTTCCGATATTTTCATCTCCTTACTTATTTTGAGTATGCTTTGTTTGGGTATGCGTTACAATGCTATGTACGTTAAAACAGGATTGATTTTTTCCTGATAAATTTATCTTGAGTATAATATAGCAGCGGCTATCGGGTATGACGTCGTGACTTTATGAATGAACAGAAGAAATAGAAGATACGCCCTCAAAAGAAATACACCTGTATTGGGCCATGAAATGAGGTAAATCGCCAGTTGTTGCGTCGAGAGAGCTCAGGATCACGAAAACTTGCGGTCTCCTTGGTATACAAGGTATATAAATATCTCTCGATGGCACCACGAATGAACGTACTTTCATAGAAAAAAATTAAAAAATATATTTTGGCTAACCTCACCTAATTAGTAATTAATGCCCTTCATGGGACATCTTTCACCATTGCAATTTGAAGCATTTTATTCGTTCATTTTTACTTTTTTGCGCTAAATAATTTGCATGGCTGAGACTATTCCTCTAAATACCATTCCACCTGCTTTTAGAATACATCTACAAAAATACCACACTAGCCGCCGCAAGGGCGTGTGGTGGAAGGTGTTAGGACACCACCCATTAAATAGACTGGAACTACATGCAAAACAAGCAAAAACACGTTAATTCACTCCCCCACAGACGAAAAGTGTTCTACTATGATTACAATGACTTCGATTTCTTCCTATTATAAGAACGAATATTTGTATCTCTCTGTACTTAAGTCCATCTCCATTATCTTATCTTTATGGTCTAGCCTACCCAAATAGTGCTGGGACATAATAATTCCCTTTGTGTCATACTCCTTTGTTCTGGACCTTCTAAAGGTCGCAAATCTCGCTTGTTCTCTTCGCCTCTCAAGTGGCTCCTAGCCTTATTCCCCTAAAAAGGTCACACTCGTCTGCTAATCGTAACAATTATATGACGATTCGAGCGGTTTTTCTCCGACTTTCATTTAATTTTTTAATCAACGATTTCTCCCAAGCATCCCAAATACCTGCGGTTTATTCCAAATGGGGCCTACTTAAAGCGAAACAGCACTTTTCTTCTCAGAATGGCCGTAACAAGGATAGTAATTTTAACTTTTTTGTTTAAAGATTTCAAATGAAGAGATATATACGTAATTTTATTGACCCTGATGTTCTGGAAATTCTAATGGCATTAAAAACCAGAAAGTTGCTGTAAATGTTGTAACTGTGAATTCATTACGCTATGGATTGTTTCACCAAAGTTCACGACATTTTTATGGATAAGGGTGTATCTACATCTGCATCTACATTATACCCCGTAAGTCACCGTAAGGGCGTGTGGCGGGGGGTTTTAGGTCACCACCCGTAAAAAGTAACAAAACCACATGCAAAATCAACACATACATGCAAAACAACACTCACAGTGGTTCATACATTCATGCAAAAATCCTTTCATTCCACACGCATGCAAATACATGTACTATCATTAACAAATAATATCATCTTAGGATGCAATAAGAAAAGGTGTACTGAATGCACATCTTTCCTCTCCCCATGTCACTCTAATTTGGGAAAAGTAAGGAATTATAAAAGTTAAGATTCAAAATTAGCTCGGGGGCGAGTGAATGATGAGTTCTTCTAAAACTCAAGTTCGCATTCTTATTTCCCCAAAAGAGAAGAGCGCCGAGGAAGCATTTATTCTTATGTGGCGCGTACCCTGTTGTCTTCCGTGAATGGAAGATTTCCCACTTGAAGAGAGATGCTCGCATGTTCCCTGGCTCATTTTCAAGAGACTCTTGCGTAATTCTCAACGCTTCAAGCGTAAGAAAGCCATCACTCCCTCGCTCTTCTTCATTAATGGAATTAAAAACGTCTTTTCAAAGAGATTTGGTGTTAGCTACGGCGGCGGAACTGCCGCCGCAATTATAAAATCGTTTCCGTGGAAACAGTAAATCGAAATGGTAAACGAAACCAAATCCATCTCCAACCCCTTCCCTCTTTGACGTCCTTTTATCTTTCCCTCGTCATCTACTCCCTCTTCCATCCATTATTTTCATTTTCTCATGCCACTCCCTCCTTCGCCTCATTTGTTACCTCTGCTGGTTCATGATTCTCAATTCATGATAATAAAGAGATAATTTCCAACTCCCATTTTTTTCGCGGGTAGCTTGTTCGCTGTGCGGAATTATTTCACCCTTCCCTCGCGAGGCTGATTCAGTTTCTCTACACGCTTTTAAGTAAGCCTTTATGCTGCTAATATTCTCCTTGCTCCTTTCATCCACCTTCTAAATAAGTGCTTTTGGGTCGATTCGCATTAAACTAATTAGATATTTAATATAGAGTAATCCCGTCTAGATTTGTAGGGGATCATAGGTTCTTGGGCAACGAATTACGAAAATGTGCACATAATTTTGTTGTTACTTTATTCTCTCATGTACGTGAACTACAAGTGGGAATATGCACCGTTTCCGATTACATTAGGCAGTCAATAAGAGACACGAATATTATTATTATTTGGGTAAAATGCTATATAGTCTCAATGATAGTAGTTTCAAAATCGCGAACATCTTCAAAGAAAGGCGATCTCTTGATCTCCGAATCTGTATTAGCAGGTTACGAATGTTAACTCTGCCAATTGTTGTAATGACTGGGGTTCTACCGGCGTCGAAACGAATCACAAAAATCGTTGTAAAATCAAGTTTTTCATTGGGTTTCTGGATTTGTTACGTTTAAAGGTGATTCTATTCACGTTAAATGTCACGTTAAATCACGGCGGTATATTATTTTTTATTTTTGTGTGCAACACTTAATATTTATTCCCACTACATACTTTGCAGGGGTGGTCGCTTATCATTTTCCAACTCCCAAGGGAAAACATCATTTCTTCTTTTTTTTAAAAAAATCAGAAAGTTAAAAAATACAGGTTCAATAGCATCGGTGAATCACTGGGATAAAATTTTCATTTGGAATCAAAATTTAAGAAAATGATAGGGACCTGAAACCATTTAATTTAATGGCATTAGCCACATCGTAGCTAAACTGATAAGCAACGCGTCATTTTTTGATGATATTTTTCAAGTCACGATGCTCCGTGGGAGGTGCGATTTATTTGCATGCGATTTAGATCGGGCGTTATTGAGGAGTTTCAGTCCCATTCCCTCGGGGAAAATCCATCCAGATGTTTCTGAGCTGTGTCTTTGATGCAGGTTCATCTAGTAGTTCATCATTCCCTTGGCTTGTGTGTGTACGTTTATGTTTAAGGACGTCCCTCTCCCTCCCTTCATCTTTTGCCCACCGTCTACGACCCTCCCATCCACCCCATATTTTGTTCCACAATGCGCACTCCCCCCACATCTCCACCCATCAACCAACTCCGCTTATGTTTCCAAGATCCCTTGGATTTTAATCCCCACCGTTAGTGAGATTGCCTCCCTCCCTCACTCTCTCTCTCTCCCTCGCCTCTCTCTTCTTCCTTCCCTTCACCTCAATACCCCCCCCCCTACCTCTCTCTCTCCATTTCGCTCCTTAAAACGTCAAGCGGAGAGGTGGATAGGGAGCATGGTTGGTGCCAGAGGGTGGGGGGGTAGGAAGGTGGCGGCAGGGTGGGGTGCGGGAGAAGGAAGGGAAGTGGAATTGCCGCTTTGCAAGCGGCGTCGGCGATATAGAGCTCTTTGAAAATCTCCCTCACCCATGGCACTGGGAGGAAGGGAGAGAGAGTCCGCTCGTTAACTGGTTATTTGAATTCAAGGCAATTATCGGTCCGTGGAAACCCTTGAAATGAACGCCGGGGAGTGGCTAAGTTGCGGGGGGGGGGTGGAGATGGGGTAGATAGGGGATTGGTTGTGGGAGTGGTGGTGTATGAGTTCGGAATGAGAGGGAGGGAGAGGGAGAGATCTTTCGAATGACTGCCAGCGTCTGCTCGACTTGTGCTCTCTGTGCCTTTTGCAATCGCAACAGCGCCCTCCTCCTACTCCCTTCTCCATTTCCCCAGTGACCACACAACCACTCACCCACTCACCTCTCTCTCTCCATCTCTCTCTTCTCCGACCCATAAACTCCCCGTCCCTTCGGTGCAGACGCACGCGCAACCCCCCGAAAGTGCGTGGGCGGAGGGTTCGGTGGGGGAGAGGAGAGAGAGAAAAAATAATACGACCGCTGGCGACCCGGAAGCCAACGCTTTTCCTCGTGTGCAAGGGTTATTTTTTTTTCATTCCCTCGAGTGTTCGACTCCCTCACCCGTGTCATTATTCGCGCGCAATTGAATCAGCGGGGCAATCTCACGCCGCGAGATTGAAGCATCCGCAATGGGAAATTCGCGTGGACCGATTTGTCCCCCCCCGTCTCCTCCACTCCCTGCCCTTTGTTTTCCCCTTAGGTAATCTGGATGGTTTTAGGGCTTCACGCAGATTCGTTTCGAAATTTTCGCCGGCTTGAAAGCGATGTTAATCGCGGAATTTGAAATCTCGGAGATTATTGTGCGGTTGAAAAAAATGTGGCATGTCATTTGGTTTCTGTGGATAATGGAGAAAACCGTAGTTAGATTCGTAGGCGCCATAGGAATTTTATTGATTTTCCGCCGTTCAAGGGAGGTTTTGTATGGGCACAGACTGACAACAATACATTTATTGCCTCGCCTTACGAGACGAAATTTGAAACCATGCACTGCTATAAGGTATTCTTTTATTTTGCATACATTCCACCTCCCGGCATTCCATTGAACATCCTTATCCTATTTTTGCCCCTTCCTCGCTTGCCTAGCGTTCACAACTTAATCACAGTCTTCAATAACATATCGCCAATTTAAATGCTCAGCATCGATACTACCTTGATCAAAAATTTCCCGGAATTTATTCAGAAAATTAAAAATACAAGTTTATTCATCTAAATCTATATTGTCCCCTTCAAAGTAATCCCCATCGACTGCAACACACTTATGCCAGCGCTTGATCCAATCCTCGAAACATTTTTTATATTCGGTTTTCGGTATGTCCATCAGTGCTTCCTGCGATTTTTCCATTACTTCCTCTCGGCTGCTAAAACGCGTTCCCCGTAATGGTTTTTTAACTCGATTGAACAGAAAGAAGTCACAGGGAGCCAAATCAGGTGAATTCGGTGGCTGTTGGATGGTATTTGTTGCATTTTTCGTCAAAAAATTACGAATAATGATAGCACTGTGCGACGGTGCGTTATCATGGTGCAAAATCCACGAGTTTTCTGCCCACATTTCTGGTCTCTTTCGGCGAATTGCTTCACGCAAACGTCTCATAACGCCCAAATAATACTCTTTGTTTACTGTCTGGCCTTCTGGCAAAAATTCATGATGCACTACACCGTTGTAATCCATGAAAACCGTCAGCATTGCCTTCTTTTTTGACTGAAAACGACGTGGTTTTTTTGGTCTCGGCTCATTTGATGAACGCCAATCACTTGCCTGATGTCTGGATTGCGTGTCGTACTCATAAACCCACGTCTCGTCTCCAGTAATGATCCTTTTGATGAATGTGGGATCGGATTCAGCCTCGCAAATCATGTCTTTTGCGACGTCAACACGGTCTCTTTTTTGCATGAAATTGAGGTCTTTTGGCATGCTACACGACGGAAACCCAAATCATTAACCACAATGTCTTGGGCGGATCCATAGGCAATGTTCAAGTCCTCCGCTATTTCTCTGATGGTTAATTTGCGGTTATTGACCAACATTTCTTTTACTTTATCAATTTTTTCACCGACTTTCGATGTCGATGGTCTGCCACTGCGTTCATCATCTTCGATTGACTCACGACCACTTCTGAACCGCTCGTGCCACTGGTAAACGACCGTTTTTTTTAGAGAATCGTTGCCGAAACACTTTTCCAACATTTCCAACGTCCGTGCGCCACTAAATCCGTTTTTTACGCAAAATTTAATACAAGTTCGTTGTTGCAAATTTAAATCCATTTCTGAAATTGTAAAAAATCGCCAACACACACAGAGATAGATGTACTCTTGGCTACGTAACTTTTGCAAATGTCAAGTTATGACACTAAGATTTAAAGGGAATATCAACAACAGATGTACCAATTTAACAAAAAAACAGAACTCAAATCGGAACGATGGGAGCGCCACACGGTGGTTATTCCGGGAACTTTTTGATCAAGGTAGTATGTCCTGCCTCCTTTGGGATTCTGCCTACAATCCTCTCTCCTCCCACACCATGCCTATCACTTCTTTTTTTGTTTTCCTTAATGTCCATTCCATATCGTGCTATATGTCCAGCCATATAGAGGCTAAAATTAACTAAGGAGTTAGACAAGAATGCAACCTCTCACCTGCATTGTTTAACATGTATCTGGAGGAGGCAATAAGAGAAGCACAAGGCATCGGATTAAACGGAATTAGGATCCATGGAGAAGAGATAAACATGCCACGCTTCACCGACGATATTGCAATGATAGCAGAAAACCAGGAGGATCTTCTAAGGTCCCTAAAAATATAGGGTCAAGTTCTACAAAGATACAACATGAACATAAACAAGACGAAGAATAAAATCCTAGTATGTGGAAGAGAAAGGTGGAATTCAGTAATCACGCTGAAAGGACAAGAAAAATTAGAAGCAGTGGATTCCTTCACCTATCTCGGAAGTACCATCACATGGGACGGAAGAAGTACTTCAGGCATCAAGTGAAGAATAGCTCAAGCTAAAAGATCATTCACGATGAAAAGACAACCGCTGTGTTGAAAGAAGATAGAACTACAAACGAGGAAACAATACATGAAAACATTGGTATGAAGCGTGGCATTCTATGGATCAGAAGCATGGACCATCGGAAAAGTAGACCAGAAAAGATTGGAAGCCTCCGAAACCTGGTGCTGGAGGAGGATGCTTAGGATCAAATGGACGGATAAAATAAGAAATTAAGAATAATATAGAAGAATAGACGAAGAACGGACCTGATTGAACACCATACAGAAAATTCTCGTCTAAAATTCTGGTCTAACCCTTACCAGAGGTAACGTGTCTGCCTGTGGAGTCACGTGACCGGAGGACATTTTTCGGCTTAGAAAAAATTTTTTGACGTTATTTTTGGAACGAGGCAACCACACAATAACAGGAAAACCACAAGAATAGTATTTCGAAATGAGATAAGTAAAAACTCCCTCTAAAAAGCTTCCCTGAACCCATGGTGGAAGGCAGCAGTTTCACCATACGGCACTGGTATCGCAGACCGAGTGGGTCGGCCCAGCATCAGCTGTCACAGCTGCAGGCGATGGTGAAGTTCATGGTATCGGCCGCAGTACTGAGATGTGGAAGACAAACACATTATTCTCCCTGGAATATGCAGCCTTCCATTTAAATATAGTAGAATGGGATGATGTTGTTGAAAAGAATGTTTGCTTTCCCTGAAATACGTAAGAGGTAGAATTATTTCTTATTCTACTATTCCAGTTCCAATATTCACCCTTGGAAAAATAGAAGACATTTCCGGTTATTACTACAATTAGTTTTTATTAATCGTATTTTTAAGAGGTAATGATGTTAGAAATGTTTGTTTAAGGTTTAATTATTCAACATTTTTTTCCTTGAATTAATATCGACCTACAATTCCTTAGATCGGTTATCTATGCGCCTCAGTTTTCTGATTGGCATTTCCGTCAATCGTTGTGGAAATTGGGCGTCTTCCATTTTTGGTAGGGAATTTTCACTTCGATTTCTGTTATTCTACTCCTTGTTCCATTTATTCCCTTTATTAATCGCAATTGATTCTTTCTATATTTCGCTCTGAGTTTCTGTAAAATATTCTTCTCTGTATTCTGTAAACTTTTTCTTTCCACATTTTCGGTTAAGTACCATAGCAACTTCGGTATGTATTTGACTAAGGACCCACAATTCCTAACTTGGATCCTCGTCTTCCCTTTTTTCACCATGGCCTATGATATACGTACTGCCTGAAAAGCTGGAGCTGCTGAAATTAATGTTCAGTTAAATATGTATCCGTAGTTTTTCGAAAGGAAGGTCGTGCGTGAGCAGGTAGGCCTTGCAGCTCTTTTAAAAACGCTCACTGCACTGTGACAGGGCAAGGAAATTGAAAATTTTTGCGGATGAAGTCAATAGGATTTGAAAAGAAGTGGGTGAAAACGTTTTCAAGATACACTCTCCCTTTGTATATAATAATTACTGTTGTTTTAATTTTATTATCCGTCATTTAATTTTCTCCACTCTTGTTAATTTCGTTTGGTTAAAAATAATTCTCTACTTATGATTATTTATTTTCGTATATTGTTTTAGGGATTATCCAACCTTAATATACACCTTTAATCCGGGATACATATTCGTATTTATTTGTTAAAAATATTCATTTAATCATTTCGAATAAAATAACACTTCCTACGATTGAAATAAAAAAAAGTAAATTTGATTTGGTCGTCATAATTTTTAATCTCGGTCACCACTTTCGTTAAGGATTCTGGGGAACTTCTTTGCGCTTAGCGAAGCTCACCCTTGCGAAAGCAACCCAACAGATCATTCGAGAATATCCGTGTGGGGAATGAGGAAAAAGTGAAGAGGTACATGGCGAAACGAGGGAAGAATACCTGGCGATGCCGTTCCCACCCTAACCTTCCCCACAAACCCTCCCATTTGGCGTTTTTTTATTTCATGCGGGGACATCATGCTCTTCCACCACGGGCTGAATTGCTTGCTTGATAGGGATTACGGAATTTCTCTTCTTTCTTTCATAGGACAAAGGTTCTAGGCACCCTTTGCAGTGCATGTGTCGGCTGCAACCCCATGACCTGTCTTTTCGCAAGTCACTTCCTTTATTGCTAATATTCGAGGCTGTTGACTTTGGAAAAAATATTAAAAAATACATCGTCGTTAAATTAAAAAAAATCGTTTTCACTGAATTTCAAGAGCAAACAATGCCTGGTAATTCCCTTTTACATTGCGAAATAGCAGTTACATAGGTGCTCAATGTAATCTACGGCTACACATTACTCCGCAAGACGCTGCAAGGAAGTGTGGCAGAGGGTGCTTGGATACCACCCGAAAACAACAATACTACTTCATGCAAAATAGACAAAAAATTCATGCAAAACTTATTTTAAATTACACACATGCAAATACATGTACAAGCAACTAATATACACAAGTGTATGCACCTGGGATTGCACCAGATGTCTGCGTAGTGTATATAATCTTGTCTCCGCTTTTATTTAGACTTTTTCACTATTTTTTCTCTGACTTCGGTTCTTTCTATTATGTTTCCTGGTTGTCTGAGGGAAGACGATATGTTTATATCTACATCGAAGTCAAGAGGGTACTGTCAGACACTTTCTTCTAGTTGAACTGTGATCGGATCCATTTTGTTCTCCACTGAAATGATTGAAAGTGGATATAATTATGACTAGTATGATGCTTCAGATTGCAAAGAAATTCCGTGCGGTATAACCTCATCAACTAGGCGGCATGGTTAACCTGAGAAAAGATATTTAAAAAAACCTAAAGGGGTAAGTTATTTTAGGATAACAGTTGTTTCGTACGGATAAGAAAGATATGCTTCTTTATTTTGAATAAGTTAGTTGTATCGAAAATGTAGTGCGTTATTTTTCTTAGATATTTTAAAAGAAAAGCAATTTCGCACAATTATCTTCCTTGAATCAAATGAAAGGCGATAACCGCTTTTGAAAAATTTTAAAAGAACCGAATAAACATGCTCTTTACTTTCCAACATCCTTTTCACTGGAGATATATCATAAGCTGTGCAAATCTCCACGGTGATGTTTGAGGTGAAAAAATATTTATGTATTCGGAAAATGTTCGTTTTCCACAAAAATGGACTGAGTAATAAAAATTGTTTTTTGTTTAATTTTAATACGGAATTCGCATCCGCTGATTATCGAGGATCTAACGAAGACCACCGTATAGAGTACCTGGGGTTCGATATTAACACGTCACCGCGCGTGTCTCAGCGCGACAAGTTTGATTTTGCGCGCTCACCGTAGGAGTTGCCGCTTTTCTCCCACGCATATACTACCTTGATCAAAAAGTTCCCGGAATAACCACCGTGTGGCGCTCCCATCGTTCCGATTTGAGTTCTGTTTTTTTGTTAAATTGGTACATCTGTTGTTGATATTCCCTTTAAATCTTAGTGTCATAACTTGACATTTGCAAAAGTTACGTAGCCAAGAGTACATCTATCTCTGTGTGTGTTGGCGATTTTTTACAATTTCAGAAATGGATTTAAATTTGCAACAACGAACTTGTATTAAATTTTGCGTAAAAAACGGATTTAGTGGCGCACGGACGTTGGAAATGTTGGAAAAGTGTTTCGGCAACGATTCTCTAAAAAAAACGGTCGTTTACCAGTGGCACGAGCGGTTCAGAAGTGGTCGTGAGTCAATCGAAGATGATGAACGCAGTGGCAGACCATCGACATCGAAAGTCGGTGAAAAAATTGATAAAGTAAAAGAAATGTTGGTCAATAACCGCAAATTAACCATCAGAGAAATAGCGGAGGACTTGAACATTGCCTATGGATCCGCCCAAGACACTGTGGTTAATGATTTGGGTTTCCGTCGTGTAGCATGCCAAAAGACCTCAATTTCATGCAAAAAAGAGACCGTGTTGACGTCGCAAAAGACATGATTTGCGAGGCTGAATCCGATCCCACATTCATCAAAAGGATCATTACTGGAGACGAGACGTGGGTTTATGAGTACGACACGCAATCCAGACATCAGGCAAGTGATTGGCGTTCATCAAATGAGCCGAGACCAAAAAAACCACGTCGTTTTCAGTCAAAAAAGAAGGCAATGCTGACGGTTTTCATGGATTACAACGGTGTAGTGCATCATGAATTTTTGCCAGAAGGCCAGACAGTAAACAAAGAGTATTATTTGGGCGTTATGAGACGTTTGCGTGAAGCAATTCGCCGAAAGAGACCAGAAATGTGGGCAGAAAACTCGTGGATTTTGCACCATGATAACGCACCGTCGCACAGTGCTATCATTATTCGTAATTTTTTGACGAAAAATGCAACAAATACCATCCAACAGCCACCGAATTCACCTGATTTGGCTCCCTGTGACTTCTTTCTGTTCAATCGAGTTAAAAAACCATTACGGGGAACGCGTTTTAGCAGCCGAGAGGAAGTAATGGAAAAATCGCAGGAAGCACTGATGGACATACCGAAAACCGAATATAAAAAATGTTTCGAGGATTGGATCAAGCGCTGGCATAAGTGTGTTGCAGTCGATGGGGATTACTTTGAAGGGGACAATATAGATTTAGATGAATAAACTTGTATTTTTAATTTTCTGAATAAATTCCGGGAAATTTTTGATCAAGGTAGTATGGCCACGAGTCACTGCCGCCCTCTTGTTTTCCTATCCTCTTTCTCCCTCCGCCCCCGTTCCCCCCGTTCGCGTCTCTTCACCGACCCCACTCTTCTCATTCCGTTCCCCGCTGCCAATACACTCACCCACACTACCCTCTTCCCTCCCTCATCTTTTTCCTTTCCCCGCTCGCCCCCTCCCCCTGCACGCCTTCTTGCCCCCTGACTGCTTTCTCCTCCCCAACCCCCACCCCCACTCCCTCTCCGCCCGTCACGCCGACAAGTCCAAAGGGAAGACATTTCGGCCTCCCTTTGTGAGTGGAAAGCGGTCCATCAATCGGCCGGCGCCCTCGGGAGGGGAGGGATTGGTCGTCGGTCGGACGGCAGGCGGACTGGGGTGGGTCGCGGTCGAGGAGACCTTTCGTAAAAGATGTCCACTGCTCGTCCTCCTCGCTATATACTCCTCCTCCTCCTTTGCCACACGATAGCGATACTTTTCCCTCAGTGTATATTACTGGAATATCGTTTCGTAATTCTCCCTTATCGAATCTCCGCCGTCCCCCGTATCAACCCACACTACTCACTTCTACTCTCTCGCCAAGTTACAATTTTAAATTTGTCCATGTCCTGCGGAATCTGAAAATATGTCATATATTCAGCATGGATAATCCATAAGCTGTGGAATGGTATCACTCTTTTGATTGTTTGGAGATGGGAATACGTTAGACCTGTATCTACATCGAACCATGCCAGCAAATTCTAGGGTATGTGGTAGGGGGTGTTTCCACGCCTGGCAACGTTAAAATTAAGTTTTGCTTAAGTTTAAGTTACCAATAAAAAAGCAAAATGTCGGAGGTAGTACGAACTTCAGCTACATGCACTACGGTATAAGTGCAAAATACATATAATGGGAAGTGTCAACCCCAGCCGTACTCTTATAAATGGGCAAAGGATGGGTGAGGGAAATTAGAGAAGATATAAGCAGTAAATCAATAAAAAATATGAAAATAAATAAATAACTGAAAATAAAACCAATAATAAATATGATAGAAAACTAAGAATAACTGAAATAATTAGATACCGCAAACGGTTAGAACAATGAAATGGAAGACTGCAAATGAATCACGTACTCTCTAGCTTGGATATACTATACAGCATTGATCCTTGCTAGTCTCAAGCACTCAAACGCACGTAATAAAGTAAAAATGAGAAAAATAATAATGAAAATTAATCACGCACTCTCTAGCTTGGATGTACTATGCAGCATTGATCCTTGCTAGTCGCATGCGCTCCCACTCTATCTGCTTACGAGAGGTTTCCCTCTGCGTCAGGGGTCCACCAATCACACGTAGTGAAATCAAATTAAAAATTTAAATAAATGAAAAATGATCGGCCGGTAACAAGCGAACGGTAACTACGGTCGTAGTTACCGTTCGCTTTGTACATTGCAAAATACATGTACTTCTCTACGCTTTCATTTTACCAAATGATGAATTTCCCTCGTTACGCAAAGCTGATTTGTTTTCGATGTCATTTGGAGCAAAATGTTACGATTGTGTGCGGCACTTTTTTGAATTTCTTATTAAAATTCTTATAAAATGGGAAAAGGTACAACTTTTCTTAGCCTTCCGTTTTTCTTGAGGTATGGAAATCGTAATTTAGAAGTACTCTCATTTAACCTCTAGATCAAATCATTCCACGTTCGCGCAGAACCATTTATCATTGACCAGGGTGTGTGCATTAACTTCGCATTATGGGTAATTTCAGACCCTGTTTCTCTTCTTTTTTTCCTCGCCCGAATAATCTTTCGTTCTGGGTCTCCCCCCACTCCCGTTAACTGTGTCCCCCAAACCTCTCCTTCCTCTCTCTCCTCGGGCGAAAGAAATAAGCACCCCCTTAGGGGTGGCTGGCCTAAGCAGACCCAAAGATAAGAGGGCAGACCTGCGTGCGGCTATCTGCCTCAGCAGAATATGAAATTGGAGCGGTGTTGTGATGCACGTGGAGACTGGAGAAGAGGATTCTCCGAATCTTTCCTATATGCATGAGAGGGAAAACACTTATCGGAAGAAAATTTCAGCAGGATCATGTTTTTTGGCGCCTTAACTTGGCGTAACAGGTGCATCACTTACAATTTAAAAACTTTTTTTAATATCTTTTGTTTTATATTTCCCGTTATATTTTTCCCAAGTACCTTTACCACGTTTTTTCCTTCCAACTCAGCCAATACTTAAACTTTTGATAGATTACATCTGTATAAATACCATACGATTCACCAAAAGGTAAATGGCAGGGGGTGCAAGCATAAGGTGGGATGGTTAAGGGATAAGGGATGATATGGGAGAGAAAGGGAATAGAGATAAAATGTTCAATAAATAATCTCAAATAAAGTGCACATTTATATGCATGCTGGAGGAAGACTTAATTCAAAACAAGTGTTAATTTCACCCAGTAAAATAGTTCTTCGTTATACGAAAAAGGAGGGAATAAAAAATGAGTTTCAGGCGTAGCATGGTGGAAATCCTTTATGATCAAATTTTTAAGTATGCTTACAAGTATGCATTGTACAGTTATGCTTATATACTTATGTGTCGAATATTTCATTTATATATGTTAAATTATATTTGTTCAAACTTCCTTGCATTTAAACTTTGTATTATCAGTCTTAAATTTTTCGTCGTTGCGTAATCAAAAAAGTGAAAGGCATGGTACTTTTCCCATGCTATTTATTTTGATAAATGCGGCCGGTTTCGCCTTAGATTTGCATCTTCATACAAATTTCTGAAGCGTGCATCATCTCAATAAACAGGACGCGTTATCAGGAGAGGAGGTTCATCTCTCACTTCTTTGGATCTCCTAACATTTCTTCAGCTCATAGCAACCTCCTATAAATGGGCGTCAGGGCATGATGTTAATTAGAATGCAAACTGTCTCCTTGAATGGTAAGGGCGTCTTCACTTCTCCTGAGGACCATGCGGGGAGGCACAAGGCTTAGGTACAAGCGGAGGCACAAGCTGGTGCGAAACCTGAGGTCACCATCTGCGCTTTATCTGCATCCCCGTCCCACCCGGCATTATCTGTTCTATATACCCACCACTTAGGGTCTCCCCGTTCCACCATTGGCGTTGGCGGCTAATGCCTGAACCAAGGCCAACCGTTGAAAGTTATCCAGCCCCGTTAGCACAAATTCTATTGTACTGACTGACAGTGCGAGGTCAGGGTAAAGGCGTTCCTTAGCCGTCAATTCGCTCCGTAGACACAATCAGTTCACCCTTTCAGCGTTTTCTACATCTGCAAGGTGTCCTGCATGCCACCCACGGCTGGGGTATGTGGCAGGGAGCGACTCAGCAACAGATATGCAACATCGGGAATTATTTGAGAGATAGTTGAAACGTGAAGTATTCGATTCTTTTTCGTACTTTATCGGAAATAATGTTTTTCTAAAGTGCTACTCACCAGCAAATATGTAGAATAATTCAAATGATTGAGACAATACTAACCATGCTTTAATGCGCTACGGTATTCAAGTGTGAATCTACCTATGCGAGATGAACTGCTAGGAGCAAGAAGGACAGCAAATTCAAGGTTAAATGAAGCAATGACTGGGCACGAGACCAATTGGAAATGAAAAATAAAAATACTTTTCCTTCTAGCGCGGTTTTTTGGTGTATTCCAAATTCCTTATAGTTCAAGGGAAAAGTGATGTTTTTAATCTGTAGGTTAAAAAATTGATCTCTCAAATCTTACTTCCGTGATCTCCTAGATAATATATTTTAACAGCAAAGCTAAAGAGATCTGCTAACAATCTATGCAAGAGATCAAATCCGAAATTTGATGTTCATCTCGATGTTTAATCTGTAACCTTGTGTCTGCTTCGATTTGTTAATTAAATCAACTTATTATGACTAATAGTCCATGACGATTAGGTATCAGCGTACGAGATCATGTTTGCGCAGAAGGCTTGTATACAAATTTATGTTTCCCATGGTGAAGGAGATGGAGTGAATACAAGAAGACAGAATGAAACAGAATCCATTACAGATACTCTCATACAGAAATAAAATTATTTGAAACCTACATGCGTCATGAAGTTTCCAGCAATCGGAATATGCTGCGTATATCACGTGTAACGTAAGTTCATATTCTTAAGGTTTCGGTTTAAAATCAAGACTTTATGGCGATACTAATATAATTAGCTTCCCTTGGGCGGATATATCATCTAACCCTCAGAAACAGTCTCTTGTTACGGTTGAATGGTAGTCATTCGTTTCTTAAGAAAAATCAAATGATGATATTTTGTGCGGAAGTTTAAATTCTTTTATGGTACGTATTGACTGAAAAGTGGTCTAGCATCAATTTAATCCTCTCGTGAAAGTTAGCGTGACAGTTGAGTTAAAAATTTATAATATTTTTATCAATGACATTTTTTTTAACTTTTAATTTGTTTGAGTTAACGCTCCATACTTCCCGACGATGTGAGATTACATGTGTTGTGATCACCGCCGTGTGGCGTATTTGTACCAACAATGAAGTACATAACTCGTTTGATCAACCATCAGGTTCAAGTCGCAGAGAGAAACGTGAAAAGAACTTTCTTTGGCTGCTCTCGCTCTCCGTTGAAGTGTGTGTGTGTGTGTGTGTGTCGCATCACCGAGGGCATTAAGGCCGTAGATCACGTGCCACGGCCCATCGCCCCACGCCATCGCACACCTTAACCCCTCTCGGGGCGAAAGAAGTTGGGAGGAAGAGGCCGCCCGGCAGATGGATATTGGGCCGCCGCCGTCGTGCATCAGAGTCCGCTGGCTCCTCGGAGTGCGTTTATCAGGACCATCCCTCCGCCCTTCCGAGAGGGGTAGCCGAGGGTGGTGGGAAGGCCCCTCGGACGAGTGGGCCGGGCGGTAAGGAAGCAGGGGACCTTGAGCGTGAGGGTGGTCGGCTAAGGGCAGACGGTACCGGGAGAGTGGGGGTGTTGGGGGAGGGGGGGGAAGATGGTTGGGGTTGGCGGGTGGGAACAGTGGAGGAGGGTCGTTGGGATGGTGTTTGTGGAATGGTGTTTGTGCGTGGGCGGTGTTGGTGGGATCCGGTGTGGGAGGGAAGAAGGAAAATACCGTGTGGGGGGGTTGACCCTCTGGAGAAAGAAGCTCCCCTAAGGACACGAGAACTTGGGCTTTATCTCGCGAGCATGATCGCTCCTGTCCCTTATGACTCGCCTCTTTTGCTTGGTGAACCGTGAAAATTACACACGGAGCCGCCATCCCCCAATAAGGTTACTCCCGACGTCATTTGAATTCCGTCCTCCCTTGATAGAAAAACCCTTGGCCCTTACATAAGGACTACCATTTTCCTAATGAGAAAATTGTCAAAGGGCTTAAATGTTTGTAAGACCTCGTCTATACCCGTGGCGGAGAGATATTTCCACCTGCCAATCTAGAGGTTGTGGGTTCGATGCCCTCTTGGGTGAATGTTCCTCTTCCATCTAGGGCCAGGTTGTTTATCAATTTCCTTCGAGTAGTAGTAATAGTTTTAGGGGGAAGCGACCGACAGCTGAGGTTATTAGGGATTGATCGAAATAAATACCTCGCGATCCACCAAGAAGGTGTGTGGCAGGGGGTGCAAGCACCGGGTGGGAAGGATAAGTGATAAGGGAGGAAATGGGAGAGGAATGGAAAAGGGAAAAATATTCAGTAAAAAACTATCAAATAGCGTGCAGATTTTCATACTTGCTGGAGGAAGATTTAGTTCAAAACAAGGGTTTATTCACTAAATAAAGTAGTTATTTTTTATGCGAAAAAAGGGAATGAAAATGAACCAAAATGATTTACACGACAGACCTCCGTAGCATGACAGGATAGGAAAGGAGGAAGGGTGGAGAGAAACCCAGCGTCGGTAATAGCCTACTCTTAACGAAAAGCGCCAAGGGGTCCTGAGCTTAGCGTCCCATCCGACGGACAGCGTACTCACTTAAAGTACTGTCCAAAAAGCGCCTCAAGTAAGGGTCCGGACACCACTGAAAAAAATATACCGTCTCCAGGAGTCGATCCCGGGCCCTCTGCGTAGGCTAGGTAAGTCAGTACGCTCGTCACCGTATTATCTCGATCCCCGATTTACTTGGGCTAAATCTTTTAAAGTAATTGAAGACATGAAACAGTTTCATCATAAATAAAGGCAACATTTATTTGTGAGGATACAAGAGCATAGAGGTGTGTATATTGCGAATCTTGGAGAAATAAATTTTTCCTGTCAAATTGCCCACTGAAATTTTAAAATTGCCGTTTCCCGGATTTCAATTACTGTACTGTGTTCCAATTACCGGGGGTGCCGGTTATCGACATGTTCTTCTAGCCTACAGAAACTAGTGCCCAAGGGTGCGTACTTCTTTTCTTAAGATAAACGGGGTGAGGACGTTTCGGGATGAGTGTTTTTTGCGTTGCGATTTCAAAGGAAGTGTATCAGATACCACACGACCGACCCGCGCGAGTCAACCCGACGTCCTGAGCCTACCTCAACGAACCTTGGTGTTTTTCAAAGGGAAAAAAATGTCATTTCGCACACACACCCAATGGTCTCCCCGAACCTCGCATGTTCTGAACTGAACCCACGCTCTGATTCCGCAATTGCACGTAAAGATTATTGTACTTCACTTCCGCTCTTCCGTCAAAAGACGGTGCCAAAAGTCAAGTGCCAAGTGCCAAAAATGACAAGGGTGAGTAGTGGCGGATTACATTGTTAAAGCTATTCGCAGGGCGTATAGGTGAACGTGTAAATCTCTTTCTTGACTCATTTTTAACGGTTTCTTCGGCTTGCGAATTTCTCCTTTTCGCCGGTGAAAGTGAAGACCTGAGGAATAGCAAAGCTGGAAAACTAAGAGAAAGGTCTCCGATTGGGACGAGAGCCCCTTTCGCACCCCGTAGAGCCCGTTGACAATTGACTCCTCTCGGACGCTTACCTCTCCTTTTCTCCCTTCCGCCTCGCTGCTTTCTGCCATCAGGTAGGTGCCCCTAAACCCCCTTTGAGAACCCTTCTCATTTCCCCACGCCTTTATGAAGAGCCAATTTCACTCCCATCCATTCGTTCTTAAGAGTTTTCCGCTTGCAGGAACTGTTTGAGCAAAACACCTTGGCCGAAAGAACTTTTTTATGAGTGACTCCAGCCCGAAGCATTCGTATCCTACCGCCGAAGGTCTCAATTCTCGAGTCTTTTCAAACCTTGAAGGGTAAAATAAAAGCTGTTTCGTAGATGGTTTAAAAATACAACTGGTTTGAAGATAAATTCTCTATTGATTCCATTGCTGCTCATCCCCGGAGATGATTTTCTTTCGTTTTGTTGTTTTTGATTCTCGTGCTAGGGAACTTGAATCTTTACTGTGGAGGTTATCGTACGTCCGAATTCTATGCGCTCGGATCTCATGTGTACGCATGGAACATTTTGGTTTAATTACACCTCGGAAGCACGTGGTTTTTTCCCGTACAATACCCGAAAATTCAATTCTGTTGCGAGATAATGGGTTGGGATCAAATATTGGATACATTTTTCTAACTTATTTTATAGTTAGAGTTAACTGGCATTCAACTTTTAGATGCAGGTTTATCCTTTACATATTTCTGTTTCGTTATTACCTAATGTTAACAATCCTGAATCCCGAAAACTCCACTATGACAGTTTCCGTGGTGATCTACCTGTACTTACATATCTATCATAGATAAATAATGAATCATCAACAACTTCCAAAATAAAAACTTTGACCGTAGTAATTTTAGCGCTTAGGGTACAACCAGTGTTTAAAGGTTTTCCTGAAAATCCTCGCGCGAGGAAAGTGTATTGAAATGCGCTCGATCTACATCTACATAATACCCCGCATGCCGCCGCAAGGGCGTATTTTATTTATTTATTTATCGATTTAATTGGGCGAAGTTGAGACTAATAGTCCCTTCTTCCACCTAACCCTACATTACAGACATAATATTGCAGGCAAACACATACAACAAAGCCCTAGATGGAGGGAAATCCACCTAGGCGGGAATCGAACCCGCGTCCTTTGGGTTGGTAGGCAAGGACGTTACCCCACCGCCACCGAGGCCGGCGTATGGCAGGGGGTGTTAGGTCGCCACCCGTAAAAAGGAACACAACCACATGCAAAATCAACACATACATGCAAAATTATACCCACAGTGGTATATACATTTATGCAAAAATCCTTTCATTCGATTCGCATGCAAATACGTATGCTATTATCTAACAAATAATGGTACCTTAGGATGCTTGCTGGAATGATCTTATGTCATGTAGATATAGTCTATGTTTTATTTTTAAGATTGCTCATTTTATAAACAATTCATTCATGTAAGTTGTTACTTCCTCATTGATTATTGATCCGTCAATGCTCTAGTCAAGTTCTTGCAAACATTGTCCGTAGAGTTATCTCTTTTCTTCAAATATTTGTAAAATTCCATCCATCAAGTGTATTATATTTTTGAAACACATAGCGTTTTTTTCCACTGTTTTCAATCCACGACGAAACTCCTTGAAAAAGGTTTTCGGCGGAATTAAAATTCGATGCCCGCCTTACCCTTCCGATGCTCTTAGAGCCGATCCACTGTTGAAATTCTTTCCAAACGGTCCATGCATCGCTCGTTTCCATTGTCCTCCTAAAACAGTCGTTAGCTCATCGACTCACCGTATCTAGGGAAACCCTAAACGTCTAGACAAATAACTTCCACCCGAGCTACCGCGGAGCGAACGTCAGGGATGGGACAAAGACATTTTTTAAAATATTTTTAATGCGGAAAAGAAGCTCGGAGCAGATTGTTGGAGTAGCCTTCCGGCAGTTCTTCCCCACCCATTTGCCTCCTCCCGTCCGCGTCCCTCTCTCTCTCCTCCCCCTCCCACCCTCATTCCACACTTCTCCCCAATCCCTCCTCACCCCCCCTCCCATCCAATCGCCTTTTCTTCTCGCTCCTCATTCCTCCCCTCTTCCTCTCCCCCCACCCACACCTTCCTTTTCCGCTCCTTTAAGCCATTTTCCATCTCAGGAACCCCTTTCATCAAATTCCTTCGAGAGAGCGTTTCTGAAGACGGTCTGTGCGGAGGGAGCTCTCTCCCCCTCTTGTTCTCGAATCCCCTCTTCACCCTCTTCTCCTCCCCCACCCTTCACGCTCCCAGCACCCTTTCCTCCACTCCGCCCCCCCCCCCGCCCTCAGCCCCGTCTTCCCCAATGCTCCCGTCTAGCCGATCAACAACCAATCGTCTCGCCCGACACTACTCCTGTTCTATACTCCCGCTCTCCATACAAAGGCTTCCCTAACACATCTCCCCCCCCTCTCACGCCTTCGTCGAGAGTGATTCTAATGTCCGCAATTCCCCCCTCCAAATTTAATCAATCAAGCTACCTATGGAGACGTTTTCGTCAACATTTTATGCCCGGGGAGGACGTAATGCCTTTTCTCCATCTTCTCCTACGTCATCACCACTGATTAACAGCCCTACTTTCCATTTTACTCCGACTCTGGACTTAAATTTGGAAAATTATTTATTCATTTGGACGAGTCAAATTTTCTTCTGATTAGAGACGTCTACATCTACGTGGCACTCTGCAAGCCACCGTCGAGGAGTGTGGCAGAGGATGGATGATTCAACACCGGACATTCGACAGCAATAATTAATGCTTTCTTATTGTTTAGTTACAATGAATTTGTACAATATTACGGTGAAAGTGCGTGGTGATAACTACAGGTACTTATGCTGCGGGGTCGTAAGTGTGATTCTACATCTACATCTACATCTACATAATACCCCGCAAGCCGCCGCAAGGGCGTGTGGCGGGGGGTGTTAGGTCACCAACCGTAAAAACGAAAAATACCACATGCAAAAAACAACACAGAAAATTACACCCCAGCAGCGCACACACTCATGCAAAACTCCCTCCATCCAATACTCATGCAAACACATACACCGCAAAACAACAAAAAACTGCACCCCAGGATACAGCACGAAAGCCATCCTAAAACACGCAAGCCAGGACACAACAAGCAAGAATGTGAAACATCACTACCACATGAAAATGCACCACAAAACACTCAACCCCCCAAAGAGACAGTAAAAGGAAGGGAATTCGACCCAACGTTGCAGGTAGCAGGAATTTCCCCCCGCCGGGAGGGAAGAGGGACTGAAAGGGAAACTTAAAAACAGATGAACAGAACACGAATGATATCATGCGGAAAGAATGGGTTATTATAACAAAACACATAAGGTTAGTGGAGGAGCATGCATTTAAGTAGAACTAATTATTTTTTAGACACTGAGGGTGGCAAGTGGAAATTTTACTATCTATAATCCTACAGTTGCTATCCCGTATTGTCCGTGGGAAGAAGGAGTCCTTGAGTCGGCTAGTCCTGGCATCTATTTCCCGAATTTTATATGCATGATCCAAGCGACCAATGTATGTAGGAGTACGAATAATCTGCGAGACCTCGGTGCTGAAACATGCGGATCTGAATTTATTTAATAATTTCAGTCTTGCATTGAATCGTCTCTCTTCTAATGATTCCCACCCCAAATCCATGAGCATTTCGGTAACGCTTTGCGTTTTATCGTAGGAATTTTTTACAAAACGGGCTGCCCGGCGTTGAACCTTCTCAATTTCCCGAATGAGACCTTTTTCACTCGGGTCCCACACGCTGCATGCGTATTCTAAATGAGGCCTTACAAGAGCGTGGTAACAACGTTCCTTGACCTTTGAGTCACTTTTGCCGACAATGCGTCTAATGAATCCCAATTTTTTATTTGCTTGACCGCAGACTTTACGTATGTGAGTCCCCCAAGTTAAGTCTTTAGTGAATGTGACACCTAGGTATTTTACCGTATCAACTACTGCTAGGTCACCTCCAGCTAATTTGTAAGCAAATCCCGTTGATCTTTTAAAGAAATTTACCACTGAACATTTATTATAATTTAGAGTCAATCCCCAGTTAGAACACCATTTAGTAATGCAATCTAAATCCTGCGCTAGAATAAAACGATCCTCATCCCCAGATATCTCCCGATAGATCACCGTGTCATCCGCAAACATCCTAATGTTACTTTTCACTTCGCGGTTCAAATCGTTAACAAAAATCAAGAAAATTAACGGCCCGATCACACTTCCCTGAGGTACCCCCGACGTGACTCGAACGCTGTCGGAACTAGCGCCATCAAGGACTACCCTCTGTTCCCGCTCTGAAAGAAAATCTTTAACCCAACTTATAGCGCCCTTGTTTATACCCGCGACCTTTAATTTATGAATGAGTTTACCATGTGGGACCTTATCAAATGCCTTTTGAAAATCTAAGAAGATGGCATCCACTTGCCTACCTCTCTCACCAGATACAAGTAAATCATGTGTAAATAATCCTAATTGGGTTTCGCAGGAGCGGGTTTTCCTGAATCCGTGTTGATTGTCACTTAAAAAGTTAATGTTGTCAAGGTGTCTCATTATTGAACTGACAATTATGTGCTCTAATATTTTACAACAGATAGAAGTGAGAGATATAGGTCTGTAATTACTGGGATCCTCCCTGTCACCACTTTTAAAAATAGGCGTTATTTGCGCGGTTTTCCAAATCTTAGGTACTTTGCACTCTGTGAGGGATTTGTTAAATATAAATTCAAGGTACGGGGCAATGTTTGGAGCTAAATGTTTTATCACCCTAGCTGGTATATTTTCGGGACCCGGGGATTTGTTGGGTTTAATCTCATTAAGTAATTTTAGAATTCCTTGTTGGTCCACTGTTATTTTTTCCATGGGTGGAGTATGTATTGTTTCTTGGAGATATGCGGTGGCAACATCATTCGAGAAAACGCTTTGGAAGAATGAATTTAAGATGTTAGCTTTAACCTCGCTGTCTGTATGAATTACATTGCTACAATCCCTTAAGCAAGCCACGGTTTGTTTACTCCCATTTACTTCCCTAACATATGACCAGAAAGCTTTGGGGTCAGTGTCCAAGTGCTCGCAAAGTACTTTGCGTTTAAATTCCAGTAAGGCGCTACGTAATTGTTTTTTGGTTTCAATTTTAGAGGATCTATATGTGTCCCATAATTGTGTATTCTCAGGAGATGATGTCAATGGGACCTAGATGAAGCCATCCTAATTAAACTACTGAGTTCGCTTCCCTACGCATAAGAGGAGAGCCGTTGGTAACAAGAAGACATGTCTTGTAGAGTTCTTAATTCCGTTATTCCTCCTGTAGAGCATTAAGGGATCTTTTACTTTCTTTAAATTATTTTAAACTCGTTATATTCCATAATGAACCCTTGTTCTGTCGGCTTACCGCTAATTTGCTTGTCTTCCTTTTTCATATACCCGAGAACTTTTGAAATTAGTGAAATTAACACTGTTTGGAACTACGTTTTCTGCTATTATGTTCATGGATTTGCACACCTTTTCATGGATTTTAAGTCAGCGTTTTTTTCCCCTTTTCCTAACCCTTTAAACAAACTTCCTCTCTTTTGTCCCTTGCTCGTCCCACCTGGTGCTTGCATCCCCTGCCATACACCATTTAAGTGGGTAGCATAGGATAAGTATTACTGTCGATTTAGAGGTAACTGATGACGTTAAGGCTGCTCCTGTGTTAATCCATTTGGTCGGACAATGTCTTAGCTGGCGTCGCAATCAGAATCTTAGGAACTGAAGATCAGCATCATACATCGTCGCACAAACCTTCGTTGCATGCTACTAATTGAATTTAAAATACAATTTCCCAATGTTTCACATCACTGTCATTTTTTCTTCAAAATCTTGACTTGGACGCCCCAGTTTACAGTTGGTATGCCTTTTTTGTATTTCGTCAGTGTTGATGTTATCTACCTTGCGAAGTATAAATTGACATCGTTTTTTGCGTGGTCCAGCAGCAACAACAGCGTGGTCCAGCACTCTACCCGAAGTAATTCTTTTGAAACCCCGCCTCTACCAATTGCAATTAATACTTTTAATACCCCTGTTCCTCTCCTATCTTCCACACATTCCCTATCGCTCCCGCGTCTCTATGTCTCACCGGATTGGTCCCGTAAAGGTTTTGAAAAATGGATCAATACGCGCGGTACCTTTTTACCCTTCCATGAACTCTGTAGTACTTATGTTAATGACCTCGTAGGTATTTTAGATGTATGTTTTACAAAATTAGGGAGAAAATTTGAGCCCCTTGAAGTTCAATAATTATAGGTTAATTAAATTTATCGATGAGGTAAAAAATAAGTTAATGGTGTTTTTGGTGTATTGTCTTCGCGAAATGTATTTTTTTTGTAACTGACGGAAACACTGCAAAGTTTCAAAGTTATGTTTTGATATTTTCTTTTTTTTATTTCATACCTTTAGTTTTGAAAATTTTCTATGTATTTCAATTGAAAAAAAAGAGAGGCTGGTCAGTGTGCTGATAACCTAGTGTAGGTGTCGCGTTATTTTCGCCGACTAGCGCCAAGGGTCCTGCCATTTTTCGTTCAGGAAATTTTAAAATCAAATAGTTGATCTTGAAATCAATGTAATTGTACCATGAAATTCAGATATAATCTGCTGAATACGGCTAATATCCCTACATCCCCATCTATTGTGCGCAGGTACTCGAAATTTTCACTGTGGTATCTAGTTAAGCAGCAAAAACCATACGCGCAATCCGTTATAATTCGAAGAACTTCTGTCACGTAATATATCTTCCATCCTGCCCCACTTCTGTTGTCCCCAAAAGGAGCAAAAGGGCGCCACTCGGCTACCCCACCGCAACTCGACCCCTTTCCACGCTTCCCCCTCCCAATCCTCTTGCGGGAACCCCCTCCTCCTTCCCCACTCTCCCTCGTACTTTCCACCCCCACTTCCTCCTTACGGATGCTATCTCCAAGCTCTCCCCCTTCAGTCGTCTCCGCCCTGCCTTTTCCCTGGATGCAGCATTTCGAATTCACTCACGTTTTCCCTCCCTGTCTGCCATAAAAGAAATCTCATCTTCCTTATCCTCCCTACTGCTTCTCATGAAGGCGGAAGGGCGTTGCAGATGGCTGGCTGGCTTTGAAAACTATGGTTCCCTGCTGTAAGAGGGATGCATTATAGCTGGCGAAGTAACCACGGTTTCATCGGTTTTGTGGTGGCGCCATATATATATATATATATATATATATATATATATGTATATATATATATATATATATATATATATATATATATATATATATATATATATATATGTATATATATATATATATACATACATACATACATACATATTCCGACTTCTCCGAAAATGAACACCGAACAAACTCATTCGCATATCCAAAATGGGCTGGCCATGTTGGGCTCTGATTCAGCAGAAGAAGAGAAAGGATCTGGTTTGAAAGCATGAGAACAAATGTTTTACTTGGTCATAATCTAATTTTCACGTACGTCTTACTGTTGATTGACTGAATTTTCAAAAAAAGATTTCTACTTCATGGTCTTTGTAGCACGTATGATATGTAGGTTCAAAGTTCCATTCCGCTGCTGCAGACAGAGTATTTCCGGTAATCGTTTCACTCAAAAGTTAAGCCCACTACACAGGAACATACACAATACACCGCAAGCCTCCGTAAGTGTGTAAGGCGGAGTTTGCTAGGGCACCAAGTACTCACGCATAAAAAATGAATGTGTCTGTATAAATATGAATCTATATTTGCGTATAAAACAAGCACACGTTTATTACAAGTGCCTATCAAAACATGTGCCATAATGGGCGTGTTCGGTTAGAATCATTAAATTTTCCTTTAAAATGAAAAATATTGAGTTTCTTTTGTTTTTGTGGTACTTTTGTTCAAACAGCAAAAGATTTACCGGTTCATTTTTTTACGTTGGTTTCTTTCCGAGAAACGGAACTCTGAATTGATGGGCGTCATCAACAATAAACATGAGTTTGGCCCTGGAAAAAAGTGAATTTCCCCCTTTCAGGAGTTTCTTTCGGGTAAGTGTATCTGCTTCGGAAGAGAAGCAAGATGCGCTAGATGGACAAGTGGTGTTTTTACGTACAGTTATCGTGACGTTCCTTCGGCAGGTGTGGGATGCTCGTTTTTCTTCAGTAAGCTCATTGACAGGGTGTGCGGACAACTAGAGTAAATTATTGCTGGTATTCCTGCAAGGGAACATTTGATAGTGATGTGGAATCGGAACATGACGGTAGGTGAAAGAAAATATGGTATTTAGGTTGGGGACTACGGTTTTGGGGTAAGAAATGACCAGGTAAATGAAAGTGTAATGTCAGATGCGAAAGAATAAAATACAGGAATACCTATATAGTAGACGGTTGAGGAAATGGAATGTTAAAGCACCAACCGGAATGATAAGAAAGGAGTATAAGGGTTTAGAGAAAAGGGAGCTCGGTAAAATAGCAGAAAAATATCCTAAAGGTAATATCGGAAGCCCTAAACGGATCCATGGGAAAAGTAAATCGGAAAGGACATAAAAACAATGGATTATACACGGGGTGATTGGAAAGATAGACGAGAGAAAGAAATGGAGGAGCGTAAAGTAATACTGTATATGGAAGAACGATGTGGTAAAGGCTTTTGGCCAACAAGCTTAGACGCAGGGAGAGAGTATGACGCATATGAGGATAGCTTATATCGCGGCATATTTGAAGGCGAGATAGTAGGAGGATGGGGATAAATGAGAAAGGGGAATGGAAATGGGAAATGAGATCAAAGAAGAGCGTAGGGGTAGATGATAGTCCCACTACACTACTTAAGGGTTTAGGAAAACCTGGTGGTAAAAGTTTTATTGGAATAATTCGTAGCAATCATTTTGCTGAAAGTTTTCATTAGATAAGTGTTATGTCTTATTCCAAAAAAAAGGAAAGGCATCCATTTGTGAGGACTGTGGAATAAAAAGTTTGACTTCTCGCGTAGCTTAAGTAGTACTTAGTGGGAGAAATGGGAGGCAAGAAAGATGGATACAGAGCATTTTGATCGAGAATTGGATATTCAAGACTGTGATAGAGTTTTAATTCCCTGAAAAGAAGTATTTCATTCTTTTTCGTCAAATATTGCACTTTTAGGATCGAAAAGGTGAAATGGATCGAAAGGAAAACTAACGGGAAAGTGTTAGGTATGGTGGGGGAGGAGAGGGGATTGTTGGGAAAAGTCGAAATTTCGGCACGCGAGGATGGGGTCGGAATAGGATAGGGATGTTGGACGGAATGAAGGGAGGGAGGAAGTAATCGGAGATGAAGAGAGGCTAATTTCAATGTCGAATGTCACGTTGCACTCTTGAGAGAAGAGTTAAGTAAATATATTGTTGCTCTATTGCATAGGCTTTGTCCTCCCAAAACCTACCTTAACCGGTAGAACATCAAAAATAATAATTTAATGTTAAACAATGAGCACCTGCAATAAGACCATTATTACCTACTGCCAATTGACAAAATAAGCGTACCACTAAGCATTTACGAGCAGTAAGACAAAAATTTAGGCCATCTGTCTAAATCGCAAACACAGGGAAGCGACCAATCGTGAAAGACTGTGATCCAGTTATTTCCAGTTGTTAATGATTTTTTGCCAAAATCACTTCAGCCAATTTGGTCAAATAATCTTATGATTTTTATGCAGCAAATGGGAAAAATATGCGTAAGATATTTTTAGATTATTTTGAGGAGATAATTCTTGGAACCAATTCATTCATTGCGCTTTAAAGTTAAATTTAAAGAAAATTCCCGTAATTAAAATGTTTTTTCTCTGTATAGCCTGGAACAGTCGGGGAAAAATTGCAGTCAGAAGTTAGCGGAAATCTCGAGCTACCAGTAGCCACCACCACCGTTAGCCTCTATCCCCATGGAGGGCACGCAAGCATTTTCACAGCATCGTCCGCATTTTCCCGCACGCGAGACATTAAATATTCTCTTCTCCCATTCATATCCATCCTGTCTCCCGAGCTTCTCGACTCCGCTCCATACAGCTTTCCATCCCACTCCTTCCCATTCCCTGTCTCTCCCCCCCCTTCTTCTTCTATCTCTCCCCCTTCACCCCCCACGCAGAAAGAGATGTTCCCTTCCCTTTTCCTCCGCCGCCTTTTCCTTCCCTCCCCCGTCCCATTCCTTCGTTTACGTTTTATTGACATCGGACGTAACAAGGTTTCTTCTCTCCCCCGGGGGTATTCATTCATGCGGCCTCTCTCATCATGATGGAGGCGTCATTCTCCTCTCCGCCGAATGAGAATGTGTCGGCTCTCCTCCATTCGACTATCCCAGGTCGCCCCAAAAACATACACGAAGGAAATATTTTTTCGACTTTCACGTACGTGGAATATTTCCCAATCCCACCTCCGACGCCAACCCTTTTAATTCCTTTGAATTTTCGTCTTGAAATCGATATTTCCTTAGAATCCGATTGGCATATATAGTCGGATGGGATTTATGGCAATTTAATCAATGCATATTTTTGTGTTGAATCCGTGAATTTTCCAACCCTTGTGATGAAACCTTTCTTCCTTGCCGTGGCACGTCTTTTACGTGAAAGAGCAGATATTTAATTTTCGCCTTGTACAACATATATTTTACCTCTCTAGTGCATTTAACTTCATCGAACATTGTATCATGTATTATTATTATTAGGTAATCTACTGGTTAAGGTAGGTGTTTGGATGGACACAGCTAATAAATAAAACATTTTGTGACTCCTAATAAAACACAAAATCCAGCATCCTACTCTACATCAGGTCCCTCTTCATCTCCGATTACTTTCTTCCTCCCTTCTTCCCGTCCAACATCCCTTCCCTGGTCCCTCCCTTTCATCGTTTGCCCAACATTCTCCCCTCAATTACAGTCTTCAACATCCCACTGCCGGTGAACACCCCCTTCATCCACTTTTCCTGTCTCCATAGGATTTCTCCCAACAAACCCCTCTTTTCGCCCACCATACCAAGTACTTCCTCATTTGTTTTCTTCTCTGTCCATTTCACCTTCTCCATTCTTCTCCACACCCACATTTCAAAAGCCTCTAATCTACGTCTATCCTCCTGTTTCAATGACCTCGTTTCCGTACCGTACAGAGCTACGCTCCATATCAAAGTTTTTACGAGTCTTTTCATAACATCCTTACTCAACGTCCCTGTCATCAACTCCCTCCTCCTTGTGAAAGCCTCTTTGCCTAGCGCAATTCTTCTCCATACGTCCCAACTACTTTGACCGTGTTGGTCCAAAACACTTCCGAGGTACGTACGAAACTGTTCTAACTGCTCTAGTTTTTGCCCTCCCATTTTAATGTTTAGTGTGTCATGTATATAGTATTTATTTAACACATTCATCTATCTGCTGCGGTAATGAATCTGTCGCCGAACAGGAGTTCTTTTTGAGTGCAATTCGGGAGATCTTCCCAGAGCCTTTTTGCTACTTGGGGATATTTGCCCAACTTTTGGTTATTGGGGATATTTGCCCAACTATTGAAAGTTTGGTCTCCAATGGGGTCTTGTCTCCAGTATCTACCACAAACCTCTCCCAGAAATTAAAATAACGGGCTGTTTCCCTTGAAATGAGGTAAATAATCCATCACTTACAGGTGCTACGTTGTTCCCTTTTACGGGTGGTAACCTAACACCCCCCGCCACACGCCCTTGCGGCGGTTTGCGGGGTATCATGTTGAAGATGCAGTACTTGCATATCAAGCCGGACTTGGGATCCTCTTAGTAGTTGGTCTCAATAGTTGGTTGAGCTTTTTAAATATCTACATCTATACAATACCCCTCAAACCGCCACAGGGGCAGATGGCGGGGGGTGTTAGGTCACCAGTCATGCATCCATATTCACAATATCAATGAGTATATGAATTATAGGTACAGTAAGAAACCAGAGTCCTTCGTAATTGCTCTCTAATCCTCCGGCGAATCAGCTGACTTTAAATAATGATATAGATTTATCATAATTCACCTGAACCTTTTACCATCTAATTTTATTTTTCATGATTTTTTGATCGGGACCTACCAAAAGTGATGTTTTCCTTCTTACATCTTACAGTCACTCTCTTTCTAAATCTATGGGTCTTGTAGTGTCATACTCAAAAGGACTGTCACAATGCTGGCGGTGGAAGGTCACAGGACACCAGCCGAAAACTATGTTACCATGGGAGCGTTAGTATTTATTATGACCTTGGAGAGAAAAATAGCAGGGGACAAGGCAGTTATGAAATTGAGAAATGGATAGATAGAGAAATCAGAAACATCTTGCTATTTTGGAAGAATCATTAGCGATGGTAGAGGCAAGAAAGAGCAGAATAGCCCAGCCAAAGAAGGTCTCCTATAAGAAGAATACTCTTCCATGAACCAGCTAGCTCCTCATGCCTGGAAATAAGGAAACGCATCATTAAAAGGTGTATACGGAGCGGGATTTTATATTTCATTGAGGCATGGAGGGACGACAATGGCAGCAGTAGAGAAAAGATTGAAAGCTACGGAAATATGAAGATACGGGGGAAATGATAATGATCAGATGACTGGATCCAATAATTAATGAAGAGTTTGGTGGGATCAAGATGGTGCGGTGGCTATCGTACTGGCCTCCCACCGAGAGGGCCCGGTTTAAAATTCTGAACAAAAAAAATATTTTTGAGTGGTATACCGATTCCTACTTGAGGTGCTTTGTAGAGGGCACTTAGAGTGAGTACGACGTCCGTCAGATGGGAAGTTAAACTGCGGACCCCTTGGCGCCTTCCCTAATGCCGACGCCGGGTTTCCTTCCACCTTACCTTTCCCATCCATCCCTAATGACGCAAATGACCTTAGCTATCGGTCGCCTGTCCCATAAAAACTAATCAGAGGTTCTGCGAAAAGTCCAAAAGAAAGAAGTGGAAAGAAAGTTCTTAACAGAGGGAGGGATAACATTTTTGTACGCATTACGAGATTCGATGATCTGATGACACAATCGTCGACTGAACGGGAGAAAGTAAAGAGGAAGAATTCTGTCGAGGAACAAGTACTGACAGATGTGAAAAATAAGTTCTCTATGAATAAAGTTACTCGTTTGGAGAATTGTATGGAGAACTGCGTCAAGCCTAGGATTTAATACAATTCGAAATGAATTTGTTTCGTCAGATGTCCATCTCCGAAGGCTAGCATCACAAGTGTTTTTGTATTGGCGAAATCTGCATAGTCGGTCGAATGAATTGGGATGTCTGACCTTGCTTATGTTGTGTCGCGAATTGCGTGCGGGGAAAACAAGTCTAAACTTGCCCTTTCTCTAACTTGTAGTTTCTCTTATTTTGATCATCAATCAAAAAAGATTTATTTTCGGGATTTTACAATTCATTCATCAGATTTCAGCTCTAGTTAATTGGCATTCAAAGTCATCCCGCGTTAATTGCTGCGTCACCAATATTTGGATTAATACATAAACAAGATTGACCACTCCATTTTGGAAGTTCTGAGTGCCTGCAAAATGATTTTTAATATCAATCAGTTTCGCCCTTGCTTTTCCCTTTAAATATTACACAGATCTGATTCTTCCATACTCGTTTCGTCTCGATGACATTCGTGCATTGTTTCAGACATTCTTTTGGCCTATAACACTAATTCCTTGTCCTGGCGATCTCTTCAACGGCAGTCTCCCCTGATTTTCTAGGCGCTCCCCTTTTTCTCAAACTATCCACTCATATTTCACTTATCTGTTTGGTGATTCCGAATTTAATTATCCTTTCCTTGTAGATGGCCAAACGAGCGAAGCATATTTCTCTAACACTTGTCAATGATCGGTGGGCCTAGTTCATATTATTTCGTGACCTACTCATTCCCAATGCTATCTTTGCTATTGTTACCGCAAACAGTACTCAGTTACCCCTTAAGCACCGCCCGTAGTCGACGTTTATGCGTATTTTCCAGCTTTTCTTCCACTTTCCGTGAATAACGAGAGGTGGCAAAGGTTTGGTTTGGCATGTAAAACGAAGGTGACTCGTATGATCTTTTTTCGTTCACTCTCACTGTATGACCTCACGTAATTCTGAGGAGGCAGCTTACCCTACCCATCTTGTCCCACGCCCATGGTGATAGGAAATTCAAGGCGTTGCAAAAATGGGGTTAATTATCTCCCTATACTTAAAATCTAAAGCATACTGTACTTACTGTGCATGTAAAAGTCTTTATTAGTTAACTAGTTTTCTTGCAAAAAAGAGGAACTAAGATTCAAAGGAATCCCTAACTTACTGTGGAGAAAAATAAAAAGTGGATCCAGGAAACCATTGGTCAAATGGGTCCAAAAAATTATTTAAAAAATAAATATACTTTATGGACTAGGAGATGTAACTTTGTCTCCAACTGAGAAATGGGGCTGGAACAGGTAGGTTATAAGAGCGCATTTCCTGGAGAAATGGGAATGGGAAACATTAGAAAAGGGGAAAACAACCGGACAATTACTACCTTGCGTGAAGGGAAGAATGAAGATCAACTTTAAAACTTACAAAGAAATTACGCAAATTTTAACAGGACACGGGGAGTTTAGATCATACCTCATTAAAATAGCGAAAAAAGGAGGGGACGTGTGAATGCATGATGGAGAAGGACACGGTAATACACAGAGTTCTTTATTGCTCAATTTAGTATGTCGAGGAAAGACGCGAACTGGAAGCTATATCCTTGGATATTTGCATAAAGTCCAACAAATTGGGATATCTACACGAGGAACCGATTAGGAAAATATTGGATAGATTCATCAACAAAAGATGGAACGGGGAGAACGACGGAAAGGAAGGGAATGTAACTCATATTTTGTATTTTGTAAAAATTAACGAAATTGTATTGGGGGTTTAAAAATAAGGTACCCCAAAAAATTGAAACAATAAATTGCCTGATTCTAATCGAGTGGGGTGGGGCAAATTATTATTATTATACTTAATAGACACTTAAGTACACATTACCATTTGAATTTCGTGTGTCTTATATTTTTTTTGAATTTACACTCGTGGAGGCCCTTCGCAGACTATTTCATCCGCACAACTATCAGATCTCGGGGAAAATGCCCATTAGGAAGAAGGAAAACACTACCGCACTCTTGCATCATACCGTACCGAACGAAACGAAGGGACCACACCTTAAACGTCCTCACGAACGGTTCTTCGTTCCCTCGGAACGCCTCTAAAGAAAAAGAAGTGTGATTCCTCATGAAACACTTCATTCAATCAAGAGGGTCATAGATTTTGTTTTCTTTAGGAATAAACTTTCGTTCGTCTTCCACCCCATCCAGAGGAGATGACATATTTTACTGTCCGAGCTAAACTAAAAATTTTTGCTTTATTCTTCCAGGGCCTACTAGGGCGCCTTTCCCCCCGCCCCATTGTATGCGCTCTAGGTAGTGGTCCACTCAACATCCTTGTTCCTTGACGAACTTACCCGAGGATACGTGGCAGGGGTTGATAGCTAACCGACCTTTAGTTGTTAAATGTTGGGTACGCATAATAAATTTAAACGCCAAGACAGCAGCAGGTTTTACGATTACCTACCTAGAGATGTTTAGACCTTGGTTTTGTTTCATTCGCAAAGGCCCACAGGAAAGAACTAGCGTGTAAACATTCAAATCCATAACTGCTAGAATCTTATTTTATCCTGTTGGTATTATCTGCCGATTTATGACGAGCTTTTAATTATTCCCTTGCTGTTAGAAGTGACTCGTGAGTCGCGTACCATCATTCAGTCTTATTTCAGCCATGTTTTTTGTGTACCGGTTGTCTTCCCGTCTTAGTTTCCTCCATTCTAATCCCCTTTCGTCTCGCAAGTGTTTTTCACATCTCTAGCATACCTTCGATTGACTTTATCTAACTTCTTACTTAATTCTTTCCTCGTGGAGTCACAGGAAAATCCCGCAAATGCCAAATGTGGCGTAAGTAATAGGAATAACACCTCTTATCTTTGAGTACATATACATATAGTATAACCCGTTTCATGAGGCCAAGTTACCTTGAAGTTGAGGCGCTCCTTGCTAGTTAGTCTCGTAGGAGTTTGCTCATTTAACCTTTACCTTAGTGTCGGTTCTGCATATAAATGTTAGTGTTTCTGTTACTATGAGAGACAAAATGAGGATATTAATGCAGGTGAAAATGATCTAATCGCCGATGGATTTATGTGCATTTTTTCTATGGGAATAAAAATCTCATTTTATCCCGGTACAGCTAAGGAAAGTAAATCTGTCCTTTTTTGTGCACGTCTGTATATATAGCATTCTGTGTTCAGAATGAGCTAAACATTCGACGAGAATTTTTTGAACTCTGCCCGAAAAGTGTCATTTGTCTCAATCGTGTCGTCCTTAATATTGTCTTTCCTATTTTTCTGTATTCTTTCCCCGTCCCCTTATCTCCCTCCTCGCTCACTTGTCGCGTAGGCATGCTAAACGCAACAACTTTCAATAATCCATTTTCGATGAGAGCAATAAATCTTTCCTCTTTGATCCCTACTCCAATTCCCAGTTCTCGCTCTTCGGCCTACCCCCCCAACCCTCACCCCTCACGCACCCTCGATTCCTTTCCCGGTCGTGTCTTGACTTCCTTGATCCGTTTGCAATTTTCTTCTTCTCTATCCAACCCCTCCGCACCCTCTCTCCGAAAAGGTTCTTTCAAATAAGACGCCCATTCCTCTCGGATCCTCCGCCATCCCCCACCCCCTCATCCCCTTCTCCCCCCGCTCTCCTCCTTCCACCCTGCTTCTATTTCGCCTCCCTTCACTCCGTCGGTCATTAGTCTTATTTCCCAAAGGTGTATCTCTCTCTCTCTGCCTCGCCCTACCTCCACCAGTCCGAGCAGACTCCTTTTATTTTCCACACTTTAATTAAGGAGTTAATTTCTTATTAATTTCGATCTCTTGCCTTGTTCGCGAAAGTATAGAAACACTTGCACAAAAGGAGAGTCCATATCTCGAGGGTTGTTCGAGAAGAAAGAACCGAGATCATTCTTTGCTTTCTCTTCTCTGCCACGACGGCACTTCGGCTTCTCCCTCCGCCTTGACATCCTTTCGTTCATGATACACCCTTGGGCGTGTTCGTGTTCGCCGAAAATTCTCCGTTGTACCTTCATGGGATTTCTCTGGTTCCGAGAGTTTCGTATTTAAACGAGACTTTTTTGTTTAAAAATAAAAATACTGGTGATGTCTCTACACGCGCTACAAGTTGACATTTGATGGACTGTTGCGGATCAATCACGCAGAGACATTTTTTGGGCGCAACTTTGAGATGCTCATGAGGTTGGTTGAATTTTCTTTTGATTTCACTCGTTTGAATCAGTTGAGATGATATGCAGTCGAAAATTATCATGTCGTAGTAGCCTGGTGTCGTTCTTTCGGTTTTCATTTCTTATTATATTATTTTTTTATGAATATCTCCCACAGTTTTATGTTTTGCATTCTCTCCTGCGTTGTTTCTTCTGTGGTCGTTCCTTACTTGCTGTGACCATTAATTTTTAGTAGCTCTAATTATAGTTGTAGCTCTTATTATACCTTTAATTGGGCCAAGAAATTATTATTTTGACCAAAGCAGTTTCGTCGTATTTTAACCGTATATATTTTTTTTTCTTTTCAGGTAAGAATCAAATGCAAGTTCCTGCGGATTTTGGAAGTGTGCTTAAATTTTTAAGGTAAGCCTCGGATTGTGGAGGATAAAAATTTGTTGTCAAATCGCGAATGTAACATTTTAACCGTAGCGGACTTCGTACCTTTTCTGTCTCCGCGGTACTTCGGTTGTTCTCACAGGGTGATGACGAAATGAATCCGCGGTGTTCGTAGGTGCTAATCGTCAAGGGCAATCGACAGTGGGAAGGAAGTGAAGGTGGAGGAAAAAATCGCAGGTTCCCCGTCAAACTAATCTATGTAATGTAATGTATGGGAACCAAATGGTTTTGCTTTGGGCATTGGGGAATATCTGCTTCTCCCCTATTGTAATTCCTTAAAATGTTTCGTTTGCATCGAACCTCTTGTCGATCATCGTTGGGTACATGTACGAGCAGATGGAGGCGCACGCACAGATGGTCTCACCGGTATGGCGGTGGGTGCCAAAGTTACAAAGAGGGCTCCTGGAAGTTAGCACCAGAAAAGAAGGAAAAAATTAGTTAGCCTGTATTTTCGCTTATATGTTTATGTTCCGAGATTTTTTGGCAGTCTACTATTTAAGATAAGTGTTGGCTGGACGCAAACGAGCAACCGCTATATTTCTAAGTTTCACCTAAATAGACTACCAAACATTTAGTTCGCTACAATAAACCCTTCTACAATGCCACGTCAACCTGCTTTTGATCCGTTCAACATTCCCTTTTTTTCCCCAAAAACCCTGTGCCTCCACATTCCTTCCTTCTTCTGGAGTTCTCCTAACGACTATCTTTCTCTCCTACCCTGCCGTAAAGTGATTAGCGCGATCAATTGAATTACGGATTGGTCAGAAAAAATTTAATTGTCGGCGCTCAAGCCTAGGTAGAATTTTGTGCGAACAAGAGACACGGTTCTGGCCTCGACAGTAGGGGCCACCCTGGTTGCGGAGGTCCGTTGAAGAAACGACTTGTCAAGAATTGTAATTTAATCACGAAAGACGCTTGTGATGTCGGCTGTGGATGGATCTGTGCCACGAGTCAAAGTTCTCCAGGTTAGAACATTTGCAAACCAAGAGTCTCCCTACCGCCTCGTGGGGAATGTGCCCATGCATTGATGGGGTAGCCTTAAGGGTAAAGGGTACCCGAGATGGACAAGACCGGGGAATCTCTTTTCATGTTTCCATTCCCTTTCTTAAGTAAACATTCATCTTTCTCTCTCTCTTAATTTTCGCAACCCTCCTACGGCTTACTTCCCCAAGTCCTTCCTCCTCCGCCTCACTTCACCTCTCTCCCTCTCTTCCTCTCTCTGCCCCCTTCTTTCTTTGCCATCGGCTCTTCTTCTTGTTTGCTCTGACCTTATCTCCCGTCCATCTTCTCTCGAAGTACTACTATCTTTTCCCACCATCATCTGTCTCAATTTCTTCCTCCTCGCCGCTTAAAATGTTTCCCTTTTAACGAAATGCCTGCCACGACTTCCCCCCCTTTCTCATTCCCTCGCGATCCCGTCGAATCGAGACTCCTGCATATTGAATAACTCTCTTTGCTTGTTAAGGTTCCCACACTTCCCCCGTGCGTGTAAATAATCAGCCAGGGACACTTTGCGTCCGCGTACGCGTGCTAGTGCCTCATGTCAAGGAGATGACGGTTCAAAGGCTGCGTGATTCCGGGTGACTCCCCTCAGTCCGGCGGTGTGCTAATGATTGTGACTCGCCTCCCGTGTCCCCCACGAAACCGCGGTTGGCGCACCAAAGTAATAGGGCTTAATTATTTTCCGAAATGATTCTAAGTTGAAATTTTTATTTGATTTGGACGGAATTGAATGAAAACCATTATATATATCTCTTTTGAAATGTTGGTGTGGAGAAGAATGGATGAGGTGAAATGGACCGAGAAGAAAACTAATGAGGAAGTACTTGGTATGGTGGGCGAAAAGAGGGGTTTGTTGGGGGCAATCCTATGGAGGCAGGAAAAGTGAATGAAGGGGGTATTGACCGGCAGTGGGATGTTGAAGACTGTAATTGAGGGGAGAATGTTAGGCAAACGAGGAAAGGGAAGGAACAGGATAGGGATGTTGGACGGGATGAAGGGAGGAAGAAAGTACTCAGAGATGAAGAGGGACCTGATATAGATTAGGATGATGGATTTTGCCAGGGGTCACAAATAATTTAATTAGTAATTATATTACTAATAATTATAGGGGTATTGACCGGCAGTGGGATGTTGAAGACTGTAATTGAGGGGAGAATGTTAGGCAAACGAGGAAAGGGAAGGAACAGGATAGGGATGTTGGACGGGATGAAGGGAGGAAGAAAGTACTCAGAGATGAAGAGGGACCTGATATAGAGTAGGGTGCTGGATTTTGTATTTCGTTAGGAATCACAAAGTATTTATTTAGTAGCTGTGTCCATCCAAAAACCTACCTTAACCGGTAGATTACCTAATAATAATATATATATGTATGGGCATTCAACCTAAATAAATATAATTTTCGATGCGCTGCTTAATAAAATATACCGAAGTTATCCACTTATTGAAGCTGCATTAATTTCTAATTAAATGAGGTGGGGTAGGTCAAATTTGTTCGCTGGGTAATATGAAGATTGCGGATTTTAATCTCACTTCGCAAATAATTTGTCTTGAAGGAAATTTAGGAATGGAAATTGTGAGTTAAATTAATTATGCACCGTTGAATCAAGGAGGCCACTATGTTACTTAGTTTTTCACCGTGAAATTATTATATAAGTAGAATTTTTCGATTAGATTATCGACAGTGAATGAAAGGAATAATACTTTGATTTTTATACGATTCACAAGGTTATTTTTTCAGCTTACAATGTATTAATGAAATGAGAATGGATCTTGCAATGGATGCCTATAAAGTGGCGGCATAAGTGTGACTTTCTAGTAGTCGATGCCTTTTTTTCCTTATTATTCCTTCGAATTCTCTACGTGATTGTAATTTTTGTTGCTCCAAATTAAATATTAATTTGAAATAATGTGTCATAAAATTAACTCTTGTGATCAGTTATATTGTTATTTTAATCCATCAAATTTGTTTGCGTGGGAATTTTTAAATGAGTTTTTAGTTTTATTCGACGGTTCTAGATTTGCCTCGGGAACCAATCATTTGCTCTTCAGAATAGATCACTTGATATATATTTACATTGGTCTACTGTGGTCTTAATATTTTATAAGACATGAAAAGTGGATGAATTTGTCTCGTCATTATGCCAAAATATTGCGATGAGTTCATTCTGCCTGCTCTTATCGGAACGTTTTTTTTTCTTTTTTTCAATGTCCCATTCTCGTATTGATGCAGCGATAAAACATCCAATCAGTTTTAAGTGACCACTGTATCGTCGAATCTGTTCGTTTCCCCGGATTCGGATTTGAATTGTTAGGATAAGGTTCCACGGACCCTTGCGTTTCATTCCTTTTGTTTGCCTCCGTCCCGTTCCTCCCACCTCCTTCACCCCGTCCACTCTGGTGTCCGCAAACGGTCCTCCGCCCCCCTCACTACCCTCTTATTTGTTCTTCTCTCATCCCCGCTCTGCCCCCCAGACCCTGTCCCCTCCCCATTTTATCCCCTTTCAACCTAATCAATGCCAGACCCTCTTCCATCCAATCACTGTTCCCATTCGTCCTCTCGACTCTTCTAGATCAGCGGACAGAACCTTTTATATTCATGCCTACGGTGCAGCAAAAAGATACGCCGAGTGCTCGTCATACTCTCGGATGTTTCCGTCCGGTTCTTTTTTTAAGGCCTGGGGTTGTTAAGATTCGTCCATTTGGAGATGGATCCCTTCCCGGGACAGCTTTAAAAACTGGTTGATGTTTGAATTTTCTTAGAAGATTGTTGAAGATTTTAGTCGGTGACTTAAAATAATTAATTAACTGTAAATATTTTGAAATTCGCGTTCGAAGTAGGATAAGATGTTGGTTTTAAGTTATATTTTATGGGAAATGCTATGAAATTCAATGAATATTTAGACGATCCATGAGTATTACATGTATGTATTTTAAGTGCTTGGTATGGCACAATAAAAACCGGCCCACAAAAAAGATGGGAATATTCATAATAATGTGTAATACTCAGCCAACTTCTTCAACGAGTGGGTGAGAATGACATGACCCTAGGATGGAAATGCAGGAAGTGGAAAGGAGAGGGTTGGAAGGGGACATAGTGAATGTGTGGTTTTAGTGTATAATGTTAAGCTCGAGCGGTTGTAAAGCTTGAAACAACCAAATACATTGCTATTGTTTAAACTTGAAATAGATTTGGTAGAGAGAAAGGATTGAAGCATTGAAGAAATAGATCAGTCATAATACATTTGGCTATTTTAAAGCCCTGAAAAATCACGGACTTGACATATTCCAATAAAATTACTTGCAAGCAAACGCTACACAAACTTACTCCCCGCTGGTAAGAGGTGGCGACAGTAAATTGCCCACCTTGGAATATTAAAGAAAATTGCGAATAGGAAGGAATAAAACGTTTGTATCATAAAGCTACGCGGGTACTCACGTCTCCTACGAATGCGGAAAACGACTCCTCGTTTAGCAGCTTCATGCGATCATTACTTCTATAAATAGGTATCGTGAAATGTCTCCTTCCGAGGACAGAGATGAAATTCTCTGAAATTTCTTCACTGATTTAACCTTTTTATATTTTTGCGCGACTACTCAGGTGGAGTACATCAACTTGTTCTTCCTGGGAAGTTTTGGTGGAGTAGTCGTGAGGTTCATCCATAGAGGTTTTTCGCACACCCGGGTGTTAAGACGGGTTGTGGTTTGATGCATAAGCATTGCTTTTAAGGAACAGGTTTTAACGCGCTCAGTGGTCGTCCGTGACAGCACCTGACAGGCGTAATTACTGCACCTACCACCTGCATCCGCTATCAACACATCCCTTATTTCATTTCAACTCGGAATAAATTTAGATTTATTGTTCACCCATACGATTATAATGCTTGCCTGTAAAAGGTGCACCCAAAGCCCTCAGGGAAAGATAGTGTGGGTCAAGGTAAAATTGCAAAATTTGTGAATCAAAATTAAGTTACAAACCTAGCAAATTCTTTCTCCTAAACTGACTCCGTATTTTCTGGGATAGGGTATCGCAAAAATTATACTGAAATGGCAGAACTTCAGTGCAAAAATCCCTGTCGACTTTGTTTAGGATATCATGGATAACAGTTCTTTCCGAATCGATAAGTAGCTATGGAATTAGCAGCTAATCTACTGTTTGAGAATGGCTTTTAAACATGCCTTTCGGCTTCTCATTGGGGTATCATTATGATTATTCACTGCCTACATCCACATAAATACCCCGCGATTCACCAAAAAGGTGTGGCAGGGGGTGCAAGCACCACGTGGAAAGGATAATGGATAAGGGAGAGGAAGGGGAAAACATTCATTGAAAAACTCGAAAAATCTTGAAAATTTATATACATGCTGGCGGAAAATTTAGTTCAAATTAAATGCTAAATTCACGCAGTAAAATAGTTCTTCGGTATACGAAAAAGGAGGCAGTAAAAAGGATATATATATAAAGTATATAGATATATAGTAATAGGATTATGTACGCAATGTATGTAGGCAATATATATAGTAAAGGATTATGCACGAATGGTCAATGTTATTTCCGTATCTGAAATAGTTCTCGTACCATTTCATCTTAACCTGTATACCGGTCTGGTCATCCGAGTGCTTCCTTTCTTTCATTGTCTTTGAATCTCCTTATCTCCGACAATAGCTTCTGTTTCATCGGCCTTATCTTCCGATTCCAGCGGTTGCTCATGCGTCCGTCCGTTCTTCTCCTTTATGATCAGTATCACCTGACCCTTGACCGCATCCGCTCATACTGTCGTAACACTTGGGGTAGACCGCTCTCTTTTATATCTCAGTAACTCCCTTCCTCTCCTCCCCGCCTTACCACCCACAAGTAAGCATTCCCCCTATCCCGTATCCGCCTCCACCAGGCTGCCATATTCCATTCTCTCTCCTTCATCGTGATGTTGCCGTGCGTCTTCGACGCAGTCCTCATAAGTGCACGTTTGCTGCTTTTAGTGTTATAGATTCGCTCTATTGAGCCGCCCCAATACAATTTCAAGGGGCCTGCACGGAACTCCTTCGTTTCAATGCATCGTTACTTGTGACAAAAAGTTGTACGATCAAGTCCGTGACCATTTTTGCTTTCCATCTTTTCTCCATTTCTCAATAGTATCTCTTATTATTGCATTTGTCTGATACTATTTATCCGCCTTCAGATCAGCTAACAACGAAAAGTTTACCCATTAACGATATACTTTATAATTTTATTATTTGTCGGGAAGTTTCTTTTAGGACTATTCCTCTCAAAATGCTTGGCATAGACAGATGTGACTTGATGCGTATTTTATCGGGGATTTTTCCTTGCACTAGGGCGGAGGGTAGGTATTACCATAGTAATCAAATGAAATATGGACACTTTGCACTTTTCCACAGTTTATTTAACGTACGACGCGTTTCAACTCACAGAGTCATCATCAGGTACAAGACAATAAGGACTCCTTACCATTTAGTTTGTCTTGTACCTGATGATGACTCTGTGAGTTGAAACGCGTCGTACGTTAAATAAACTGTGGAAAAGTGCAAAGTGTCCTTATTTCATTATGATGAACTTCCACGACCTCAAGTCTGAATCTGTTGAACTTATAGTAATCAAAGGCCATGATTGACCGGGAATACCGTGCTGTCAGCTAAGGAGGCAATTTTTGGCCTATTGCATTGTGAACTGTGGTAGATAGGTAGACTGATGAATACGCATGATACAATTGTGTTCGAAAGTCGTAACTTGAAGAGGATGAAATGAAATTTTCCCGGCGAGCCGTTGACCAGATAAAATTCAACTATGGTGCAGCCCTATGTGGGAATTCAAAGCTGACTACGCCCTCGTCCCTTCCTTGGAAAGAATGACATAACTCGTCGGAATATGTTATGAAAACATTTTACGTGTATGATTTTTGATTGTCTTACATTTTAAATATATATATATCTTTTTAAAAAATGTAAGACAATCAAAAATCATACACGTAAAATGTTTTCACACACATGTATATATATATATATATATATATATATATATATATATATATATATATATATATATATATATACTCATATATACAGAAACATATATAAGGAAAAGGTATAGGAACACGTATAAAGGACGAACACAATAGAGGTGGGGAAGGCGGAATCGAACGGACGTGAATAATAATGTATAACACTTAGCACTAGTGGACACAGACAAAAACACAGAAACACACAAAAAAAGAGACTCACTATTTTTCGAATTTTCGGTGGTCGTTGCCACCTTTATCAAGGAGGAGAGGGACAGAACTCCCTCTCCTCCTTGATAAAGGTGGCAACGACCACCGAAAATTCGAAAAATAGTGAGTCTCTTTTTTTGTGTGTTTCTGTGTTTTTGTCTGTGTCCACTAGTGCTAAGTGTTATACATTATATATATATATATATATATATATATATATATATATATATATATATATATATATTTATAAATTTGATCGCCGTGACACATTTATTTGGGATATACGAGTACTGCACACTAAAAAAAATGCGGCGTGATGCTTCAATGAGTTTGCTAAAATACGATAAATTATGCGTATTATTAAAACAGGTAAGAAATGTGTCTTTCATTCCTTTAAGCGTAGTCGTACCCAGAAACCTGACGATCATCCAAATGCGTGTGTGGAACACTCCACGGCAATGCTTGCCAACCCAAATCTTTAACCTACACACCATACAAATTGCATACACTAGCAACTAACATGCACATGCGACTACGAATTTACCTTATGTATGCGCAGTTATAACTTGATAATTAATTAATAAGGAATTATCATGGCCCCACACTATTTAGGTATATCAGTTCGCAAAGATAAGATAGGGGAGATAGATTCCAGTATAGGTGGATGCAAATACTCGTCCTTTCTTCGAAAAATTAGGAACCATAATAGTAAGAAACCAAATTCAATTAGAAAAATTAAAGACTTTTAATTTACAAGTCAGGATAGGATTAAACGTTGCATAGACAAAAGGTATATTAGTTGGTGCATGTTTATGGTAGTTGATAGTCTATGTATTTTCATGCGTGTAAGTTATAAAGGTTTTTTCATGACATGTATATATACGACTTTGTGGGTAGATTGGCATGAATTTGTGGGTTTTGCATGCGATTTTATTCTCTTTTACGAGCGGTGACCTAACACCCCCCGCCACAAGCCCTTGCGGCGGCTTTCGGGATTCTATGTAGATGTAGATGTCATCGTCATTATATTCTATAGGCGGAGGTTTGTCGTTGCAGCCATTGGTCTCTCTCCATTGCCGTTCTTTTCAGCTCATTGTAGGCTGTTACTTTCACAGTACTTTTTATATTACATATAAATTTCTTTCTTGGCCTTCCTCTTCCTTTCTTCCCCTCTTATTTTCCCCTCCATTATATTTTCCATGCATAGATGTAAATTTGTAATAATATTAATTTATGCCAAGCGCTCTTTTTGACGAAATATCAGTTACAATATTGAAAAATACCCTTCCCATTTCGTCCGCAGTCTCGTCTTGTAAGCTTTTTGGATCATCTCGTGATTTCTCCGCAGAACATTTACCGAGAAACTGGAGAAAAGTTTAGGGTAATTGAAAACGGACGCACGTCCCCCTCATCCCCCTCTCCCCCTTACCAGTATTTTCCTTGCACCTTCCGTCCCCTAGCCCCATTCCACATTCCAGGTCGGGCGGAGTCGCAGGTCATCCCCGCCCCTCCTCGGATCGAGGGCGGCTCTTTCTTGATCCCGGAACACGGTAGTTTAATGACCCATGCGTATGGAGAGCACGCGCCGTCGAGATTGGCCTGGCGCCTCACGTCATCTCAGGGCGCAGCGGGCTGGAAATGTGAGGGCCTACAGTGGTGCGGGCAGTCTGCTCGTATTTTAATGGACGTTCCATGTATCCAAGGGGTGTCCACCTGTCGAGGTGGACAGAGTGTGAGGGAGGACGTCCTGTTCAGGTGACCTGACATGCCAAGTTTTTCGAAACGAAAAAGGTCCCAAGTACTCCCCCGTTAGTGATGTCGATCGAAAATCCGGCGGGACGTCCAGAAACAACTGAATGACCAATCGTAACTCGGCGAAACGTCCTGCGGTTGGTTGTTTTTTAATCGGTTGGTTAACATCACCACTCGTTGTCACAATCACACATGGAGAAGGCGGTATATAGAAATTATTATGAATTCAAATTGCTATGGGACCGGCGTGGATGGTGTTGAAAATCAACCATGTTCTTCATCTCTGTAATTGTGGTGGTTCTCGCAATTCGCGTGCACCCCGCCAGCTAATTATTGCATTAAAATCCTAATTTCGGCGTCCGACTTCCTACCTTGGTTAATATTTGAACGATTCGCATACCATGCATCTCTATCGAGTTCGCTTAATCCCTCTTTGTTTCCGTTCGGGGCGAGAAAAATTCCGCAGTCAAAGAATGTGTTTCATGTTCGACCAGTCCCAACGATATGTTTTTCTTGCGCAAACCTACAATTCCTTTCGCCGGATAATTAACTGCATGCTTGTAATTGCATCGGCTTCCCATGTCGATAACCGATAATTCTTCCTGCGCAAACATAAAAATTGGAAATTGCCGGCCGGCTTCGATGAAAATTATGTGTTCGGTCGTAATTAATTTGTACGTCGCCGGGTGGAGTGGTGGGGGGCGCGTATCATACGGGGAGGGGCGGACGTCAAAACGTCGGGGTCTAAAGAAGAGCAATGCACACTTGCTCGCATGCTCTTAGGGGGGGGGAGGGATGGTGGGAGGAGACTGATGATAATGTTCGCGCCGTGTTATTATGGTTCCGTCCTCTGGAAGCACGTGACGTCCAACCCGATGACGGGCACAAATAAACCAACGAAAGTTCCTCAGCCGTCCAGTCCTCCTCCCTCCCTCCCTCTCACTTCCAGTACAAACACACCCCACTTCCCTTGCGTACTCATCCTCCTCCTCTTAGCCTTTCGCAAGGTCACTGCCCCCGTTTTAAATGCCCCCAGCAGGTCCCACCCCACCCTAAACCCCCCATTTCCACTCTTTCACTTCTCCCGTCTCCTCCCACTCCTCTCTCCCCCCTCCCTCAGTAACACCCCCGATGAATTGCACGTCCCCCACCCCCCCAGCCACAACCTCTCTCTCCCTCCCGTCCCTCCCCTCCTCTCCCACTCTATCAACATCCTTACCCCTTTCTCTGTCCCCCCTCTCCGCCTCGGCGTTATGTCCCCCTCGTCTCCCCTCCCTACGCTCCCTTATCTCGGCCACTTGAAGCACGAGCGCCTGGCGGGTAGCTTAGTTGGCCACGAACGAAGCCGCTGCCTTGGGAGAGAGCTCCATTACGACATCGGTGTCGTGTGTTGCTGCTCTCTCACGCAATGTGTCATTCTTGCGGTGCGACGGGGCGACCCATGGCGACGTTAGTGCGTGGTCGTGGAAGAGGAGGGCGATTTTAAGTTTTGCAGCTCCAATAAGAGTTGAAAGAAATTTCCTTTAGCCGACCAGGATTGTGCTAGAGATGGAATAGACCACGATCGCATTCAAGCGCCGAGGAATTAAGACGGTTTTTGTTTGTATGCTTGAGTCGAAATTTCGCCTCGCCTCGGCATGTGTTTTTGGTCACTTTCGATTTTTTCGGCGTTCCACCTTCAAAAATTATTGGAAAGTTCTTTCGGTTATCCGACGCATGCATTTATTTACCCCTGCACAATAACCAGCAAGCCGCCGCAAGAGCGTGTGGCGGGGGGTGTTAAGTCACCACCCGTTAAACGATAAAACCACGAGTATTTCAAGAAACTGGGGGAGATGCCGCGACAGTAATGTTTAACGGAGTCATCCTATAATGTTCATTTAAATGCAACAGTTAAATTTCAAATGCAACAATCCCAGTCAAAGTGAATGAATTTTACCCTCTGAAATTGTTGCATTGAAGCAAAGTTGTGCCAATTCACCCCCACCCAGACGTATATATTCATGCAAAACCCATTTTAACTAACGCACATGCAAATACATGCACTAGCGACTAATATGCCCAAGCACATACACCTACGAATGTACCAGATGTCTGCGCTGCATTTAGTCTTGTCCTCTCTGGTAATTCGATTTTTTTACCATAAATTCGGTCCTTCTATTGTTCGAGGAAAGAACGAATGTGTGTACCTATCTGTACTGGAGTCATCCCTTATCTTATCTTTGTGGTCTAACCTACCCAAATGGTTTGGGGCCATATTTATTCCGTTTTTTTCATAGTTAAACTCTTGCGTTCTGAACCTTGCTTAAAGTTTTTAAGTCTCGTTTCTTCTCCTCGAATCTCAAGCGGCTCCCAGCCTATTTCTTCTAAAAGGCCGGTGCCACTCGTCTCATTCTCATTGTAACAATTTTAGATGAATGTGTATGGAATATTATATTGTACGAGCATTTCACATTTGCCCGCAATCACACATTTTAAAGTTTATCGTTCAAAAAATACATTTACGCAGTCATCTACTCTTACGTCCCTTCTATACCTCATTATTATTATTTTAGCATTACGTTGCAATTAGGCGATTTTCCTGGTGGCAACGGTCAAGTTTGGTCAAAGATAACTCTTACAACGAAAATTACATACATACACGCACTAGAAAAACAGATGGGCAAAATATTCTTACATACAATGACACTTCCACAACACATACAAACAAACTTCCACATCACATACAAAATGCCGTCCACATCACATACAAACAGTATTTTCATATCTACAATGAAGTTTATTACCCAGTGGTTGCTTTACATTTATACTTCAAACTTCTAAAATTGGATGGAAAGGGCTCAAACATTCCTCCAGGCAGCTGGTTCCCAATCAATAATAGTTCTCTTTAAAAAAGAGTATTTTTTCTTATTTGTTTTCATTTCTTATTTGTTTGTTCTTATTTATTTTATTTATTTCTTTACGCTTGCATCGTTAAAATTTCATCGAAATTTTTTTTCAAATCTCTTTTTCCAAGTCCTGTTTTGAAATTTCCATTCACTGCACCGTAAATGTGTATTTACTCTTCAATTGTAGGGATGCATATTCATGGACAATTTTTAAACCTTTATTTCCGCGGTTGTGTTATCAATATCCTTTCCTTACATTTCTCTTCATAGATTGTTCATGTGTTTGTTTTCAGTTGGGAATTTCATTAACATAGACAGGGCGTGGATCCACCCTATCAATTACCCTAAATGAGATTGATGCCAATATTCTGGCATAATCTAAATTCAGAAGTTTACGCAAACGTGACGCTGACTCAGCAAAAGTTTGATGTTTGTTGGGGACGTGATGGTGAAAAGCCAAGGGCACTGAAAACACTCTCCTCCTCACATTCAATCCTTATTTAAGCGTCAGATCATTAAAAAAAACGAAAACGTGTGGAATTAATAATTTCGAGTGATCTCTGGCTCGCGCACACGATTCCACCCGTCGGACATAAATTTCATATTATCCTATCAACTCCGCCATTGTTCCTCGTGGATAGTCGGTCAGCCCTGAGCGAAGAAAACGCGGGAGTGTATACGTTCTGTGCTCTCTCGTCCACTGCGATCTCAGCAAGACTTCGCTCATAAATTTCTGGCTGGAGACTCGGACGCTAAAACATGCGGCACCCATATCCGTGTGTCACCGAAAGAGACTTTGATGCACTCCGCGGTGATTATGCCAGCGATATCATCGGAGGACATGCTGACGCAAAGAGGAATAAACAATAATGTGTTGGAAGGGACAGCTGTGACGAGTTTCTCAAGTTTCAGTGTATTAAGCTTGCGTAAATGTTGGAGGGGAATATTTCTACATCTACACGTTACCCCGCAAGCTGCCGCAAGGGCGTGTGGCGGGGGATGTTAGGTCACCACCCGTCAAAAGATAACAAAACCGCATGGAAAATCAACACATTCATGCAAACGTACTTCCGCAGTGACGTATACGTTCATGCCAAAAAACCCTTTCAACTTACACGCATGCAAATTTGTATTTAATGTCAAATTACCAACAAATGTACCTTAGAATGTGATATGGTCGGAAACCCTAAAGTTTCTAACGCAAAGTGCGTATGTTTAGGGTAGGTGTTCCCTGAAGTGAAAGATGCATGTGGGTTAATTTTTCGTGCATATTTATCTACATTTATCTACATAATACCCCCCGCAAGCCGGCGCAAGGGTGGGTGGCGGGGGTTGTTAGGTCACCGGCCATGCTTGCTCAATCCCAACCATGGTACCTCTACACAAATATCAGTTTGAACATGCACTAGAGTAAATTGGAAGGATAAATTGAGCTTTTTGCGGCATCTTTTTAGACTTGATTATATTAAATGATATTTCTTTAAGCCATAAAAGGTTATTTACACCACTGTAAAGAGAAGAAAGGGGGGGGGGAAATTGAGATTGGTTTGGTAATTTACGTGGAAAGTTAATCCCTCGCCAGTGATCGGACACATTCAAAATATTTAGACGCTCGCATTTACACAGGAAGGGGGTGCCCATTCTGAATATTCCTCTCCTTTTACAGTGGTGTAAAACAACCCTTTACGGCTTAAGAAAGTATTATTTAACATTAGTCCACTAGAAGAAAGTTAGTCGCACGAAGGAAGGTACTTAAATGAAAGAATATTCAATAACTGGATGCATTCACATGATGCGGGCGGAGTATCAAAAAGATGGGAATATTTGAAATGCATTCGGAATATCGAAAGAATGTGTACTTTACCGGTAATAATCATTCCCTTCGCGCCCGCGATCGTAAGTACATGCCTGTATCTGTATCTACAAGCATTTTGATCTCTAATCGTACGAGGATTATTCATCAAATGTAAGTATAAATGTAAAAGTATGTACGTGCACATGTAGACTACTCCGAATCTGAAGTTGGGTCGGTTATGCCCCTTATATGAATCTCCTATCGACGTGAATATTTCTACAGTCGGGGAGGGCCCTTGTCTTGTATTTTGAAGTGTGCTAATGAGCGGCGCTTTTACCGCCTGGCCTTCCTTCGACTCGCCGTCGGGCTTCAAACAGCTTTTTTGCTATGGGAGGTGACGTTGAAGACATATTTTTTTGTCTGGCAGAAGAAAATTGCGGTGTCATACGATTAATCGCTTCCCCATTTTTACGCGAGTATATCGAATCTCCTCTCATTAACCATTGACATCCCGGCTTCCTTGCAATCATCCGTGGAGCTGGTAAAACTTTCACTGGGTTTCATCGGTATCGCGTGTTCGAAAGTGTGCGAAGAAAAGCTTGGACTTTCACGTCTTGACGACTTCGCGACATTAATTCCCTTGAAAACGAAAGGCGCTTTCAAGAGTTCGCGAATCGAGTTGGCGAAAAACACGAAAAAAATAATATGCGGTTGAATCAAGGTGATTAATTATTCTATTTGCTGTACATCAATTCGTCTGAAGGACCGACAGATATTTTTAATACACACTCCCATGTAACATGTCTATAAATGGTGACCACCAACTAATATCGGATTAGCGGAGGCTCACTGCTTGAGGTTAGTCGAACTGTGCTTTTAATTAATGCAATTATTTTGATATTGTTTTACTTTCATACTTTAAATTTCGTTACAATAGTTATTTTATATGATCCTGAAAATTTCTTATTGTGAAAAACATCTGCGTATATGCTTAACCCCCCGCAAACTTCCGAAAAGGTGTATGGCGGGGGATGTTCGGGGATCAGCCATACGAACACAAGCTCATATATACATGCATGTATACATCTTCCTCATGTAAGACTCTTTGTCAAATTGGTTTCATCATTTTGCACGCTCAGTGTTTTTTAAGGTTCAACTTCCGCTTGATGTGAGTTATATTGAGTGATTGAGCCCTTAATCCCTTTTGTTCGTAATATTTGTGATTGCCAAGGGTCGCGAAGGATCGAGTGAGGGTGGAGGAAGGGTTCAACGTATAGCATTCGCGTGTGTGATTTCACTCGTGGCTGGTGGAAGGAAATAATGCAGATATAGTCGTCGAAGGACACATTTTATCCCATCTGGAACGGTGCAGACGAAGGAAAACGCTGCGACTCCACAAATTCATTTATAATTTCCACTTTCACGACCATGGTTCCACCACTGTGTGGCAGCATCGGGATATGGCTATACCGCACAGTGTTGAAAGCATGTTCGTGGAATTGCATTGTTTTCATTTGCCTGTACGACGGAAAAATTCCACCCAATAACGAACGGGCTCAAATAGTTTCGGAGGTCCAGCTTTAATCAATTTTTGATAATTTTCTCCCCAAATTATCGCTTTTCCCATTCTGTCTTCCCTTTCAATTTCCCTCGCGATTTCATCCCGTGGTATTTCATATCGTGGCCGCATCAACGTTTCTTCCCGCGTCATCCGTAGAAACAAATTCGAATAACTCATCGCTTCCGTCCATTTCATATTAATATTTTACTTCTGGCTCCTTCTCCTTTTGGCTTCGGAGAGTATTCCTTGGTCTTCAAAGTAATGGGGTCCCCAAAGCTGAAATTCTCTTGTGACACAACTGACGCCCAATTCTTTTTTTTTCACAGCTCCCTCGGTGCAAACCATGTCTCTTCCCTCTCGCTGGCCCCAACGTTAAGCTTCGACCGGTTCGGGCGATATTTTTTATCAGCCACGGGCCTCAATTTCCCGAGCGAAAAGCTTCGGAATCCCGCACTGCATAATTTCCACGCTCTCTTTATACTTTACTCCCCTCCCTTCCCCTCCGCCCTCCCCTCCCGGTCCCTTCCCCTCCCGACTCTCGCACTTCCCCCCTCCAAGCCGGCGTCGTCGCCCCATCTCTCTCTCTTCCACCCTCCCTCTTTCTCGCTCTCTCCCCCTCCTTCTCTCCCTCTCCGTGCCAAGGCCACGAGAGATACGAGCTGCACCCCGCAGTCAGCTGTTCTGGACTGAGGGGAGAGGGGATTCTGGAGAGGGGGAGGGGGGAAGGAGGGGTGTGCGTTGGCGCTGGAGGGGAAAGGATGCCGGTATCTCCCTTTGCATGCGTCCACGTTTTGAGCTTGGGTTTTTCGCTCGCTTTTTGTCGCCAGGGGATGGACCACACAGGCAATGACCAATGACGTTCGCATGGGAGCCTGGGGCGTGGCTGCTCCGGCGTAGGTGGTCACGGACCGGTGTCGACGGGGTAGCGGAAAATCTGCGTGCAAACCGTAATGATCGAACTTGTTATTTACCATTCCAGGATGTTAAGTATTGATGTTAAGTATTGTCCAGTGACGACTTGTGGAATAGAAGACAGAGATTTGTTTATGCAGGTTATGGTATTTCCTTCTGCTCACTTTAGAAGTGTAGGTCCTTTAAATAAAGTTGTTAATATACTCAAAAATCAATGGAATACCAAGTTACGGACATAGCAATGCTTACCTTTTGTCCCGATATTAAATTTCGTTTTCGCTCTTCGAGTTGCCTTGACCTTTTAATTATGTCTTCCCTTTAATGGCCTCGAATTAAACCTTCCGGTACGTTTAGTGCCCTTGTCATGCACATGGCATCCAGTTAAAAAAAATATATTTTTTGTCCTAGATTCGAACGGATATAATAGCAAAAATATGAAAAATAACAATAACCGAATTTGGTTTGAAGCTCGTAAAAGCTTTAATGTTCATGAAATTATGGTTTATGAGAGAGCATTCAAACTAATTGAAATAATTTTCATTATTCCATATTAAACTACGTTGTTGAGTGACTATACTGTAACCATATTCACATATTGAGAATTGGAATTCAGCAAGACGTAATATTAGCGACCGATACATTAATTGGTAAGTGACCAAATAGTAGCATGCTCTTTCCTGTGGATTTTGTATGAATGCCATTACTTACTTGTGAATTAGTCCCAAGTTTTTGACAGATGATCGGATACTTATTTTCGCCATTAATTGGAGTTACACAAGAGAAAATTGGTTGGTGAAAAAATCTTACTTTTGAATGCATTCAATGCCACCTGGAAGGGGGTCTTTTGGTGTCTTTATCTCAAACGGCCATGTTCTGGGATGCAAAAACTGGAATGCACTTTCGGTTTTAATGCTCACATTTCGAGACCCTAAACGGGCCGCGGTTTCTTTAATGATGCAATAGAGTTTTTAGCTAATATCTTTGTTTCGTGAATGATGTCCGGCCGCCCACTCCCTGGTGCCCTTAAAGTGAATCACGGGGCACCATGTGTTCGTATAAGTATTGGATTAGATGTAGTCTGGCTGATGACCTAACAGCCCCTGCCACACGTGCATTCTGGGTACTATGTATGGAAATACATTTTTTTCGTAGATATTAGATGTTTTAGTGCCCTGCAAGCCACCGCTGGGGTGTGTGGCAGGGGGTGAATACACACCATACTAATTTTGACCCGAATTTGACCCTACCGCGGTCTGACAATGTTATTCTGATCCTTATCGTGCGTGGAAAAAAATGTCATCTTAAATCTATCTGTTCTAAACTTCATCTGATTTTTTTGGCATGATCTGTCCTACCGTAGTACGATGGGGGTAATAATACATTTTCAACGTCTTTGATTCGTAGATGTTGAAGAATATATTTAAAAAAAAGCAATAAATCATACATTTTTTTAAATTTTTAAACTCCTTCACTGAAGTGAAATGATCCATTCATTGTTTATGGTCAGGCATAGTATTTCTAATGTATCTATTGTGCTTATGAGCAGTTGTCCGTTGCCGTGCTTCGAACCCACGACACAAATTTGAGATACTTTTTGCGAAGATGTAGTCGGCGGTAAAACTGGAAACTCTCCCCGTCCCTTGCAGAAGAAAACGCTTCACCATTTGGGACGGCAGCCGTCTTCCGAAGGGTGTGTTTTCAGCTGCGGGGTAGGACGGGCAAACGGGAGGGAGGTCCCGGCGGGCGAAAAGGGCTCGGTGCTCCGTATGGGTTGTTTGCCCTGCACTCGATGGATGCGCGTCCGTCAAAGGGTCGTCCGTATTTGGCCTTTTCCGTCCTCCTTACACCCTCCCTTCCCCCCGCCCTCACCTCCGTGCCTTCTCCCAAAGAAAGCCCTCACCCTCCGAGTGACTGACCGCTCGGCGTCTTCCATTTGCGCTCAAAAGGAGGAAGGCGGAGTAACTCGGCAGCATCGACTCTCCGATGGCCTGCAAGACGCAATGGTTGCGCACGTGGTAGTGCATTCGTAGCACGCTGTCATGCGCTATTTATGTACAGTTCGCGTACTCCACAAAGTCAGGCCGATTCCTTACCTCCCCCACCTTCACTCGATATTTCATCATTGGTCGTTCAATTCTAAGATTGGTTGACTGCAGCCCTCCACCCTACCCTGTCTGATGCTAATTGGCTTACTTCCTGGTATTTTTTGCAATATACTTTCCACTTTATTTGTCCCATGTATTAATCCCTTGCCCTTCCTCTTGGGACTTTACCCTCTATTTTCCCTTCTGTTATATTCATCACGAATCCAGTGAAACTTAGGGCGTGGCTAATCCATCTGGTTCTTCTTTTCCCAATGGTGTTCCATAAGGTCCGCTCTTCGTCTATTCTTCTGTATACTTCTTCATTTCTTATTATATCCGTCCATTTGATCTTAAGCATCCTCCTCCAGCACCAGGTTTCGAAGGCTGTTTTGATTTGTGTTTTAGAAATAATTACGCAGCACAGTTCTTCACTGTATGCTCTCTTTGACCTTTATCTCTGAGGTCGTCGACAGGTCCTGGATGATCGTTTAAAAAAATAGTACGACAACCGTTGCAATTATTTTCAGAAATCCACCAATCACGTCTTTCCGCCAATAGATTAGCCTGCCGGCCTGGTGTTTTTCTCACGTTTCCGGTTGCTTAGTCATGGATGAAGTAGTCATGTGCTGTATTGCTGTTGTAAGCGCATTTTGATGGAAATATTTATGTTGAATGTTTTTCTAGGTAATAAGGCCAGGGCATTCGACGTCAGCCGGTAAGAAAGTATTGATGCGTCGCATAGCACTGTCGCTTATGGAGAAATCTCATATTCCAGGAAGTATTTGTCACTTGTTTATTGTTTAAGGTCCGGTCGGCGACTGAATGATTTTAACCTTATCGGCGAAACACAACTTCCCTGTGGCGTTTTTACTGCTGTAGTTGGCGACTTCTTTGTTCAATTTCATTGCGACATTCTTCCTTCTATATCACTTAGGAGCCCAGGCCCTAGAAATTATGGCCTTCGTGATTGCCTGGTTTGGCTCGTGTATCAACGAACATCCTCATAGGCTCAAGTGAATACTTTCAACTGGCCGTTTTGATGACATTTTCAAAGTAAACAAATATATTTTCCGGTCTGTTGAGAAGTGGTCATCTTAAAAAATGTTCATACGATTCTCATCTGCTTAGTTATTGGCTTAAATCCCGGGAAGCCCGTCCATATAAATCTCTAATCTGTTAAGCAAAAACCCATTTTCCGGATCCCACTTAATCCCATTCATATTTTTTTTCATGCAAGTGTTGTTCTTCGGATTTTTTCCTCTTTTTGAAACCTTCGCATTAGATGTTACTGGGGTGTTTCCGATGCTTTTTCTGAGGGAGAAGTACTTTCTTCGTCCAATGAGAAAGCAGTGGCAAAGTTCTGATTTTTCAATCGCTTTTTTGACCCAGGGATTAACCCTTTCACATTTAATTTTCTCCCACGTTCACACCATGTTCAATTTTTCCCGGCACTTAGTCTGCGATTCTCGAAATTGCACCACCACACTTTGTTACCTGTTTTAAAAGGTGCCGGTCTTATTTTTTCCCGCCCATGTATGTTGGTTTTATTCTTTTTATCAGTATTTTATATGATATAAATCATGTTTTTAGGGATAGCATGGTGTTTTCTTTGTTTGCCATCTCTCCTCTCGTATTGATGACCCTTCCTCGACGAATTCGACGGATTTAATTTTTTTTCTTTGCACAACATTTAAAGTTTATGTGCATCTCACAATATCCCTGTCGCAAGGGCGGGTGTACACCACCAGTCACACATGCGCAATTATTAGTTCTTATCTGCATTTGAATATAAGTTAGTATTTTGAAATTTGAATGTACATAGGATAAGAATGTATAATAGTATTAATTTGTAACTACGAGCACCCAATTACACGGCCTTGCGGCGGTTCGCGTTGGAATGTTTAGAATTATGTGCACGATAAATGTCTTTCGTGTGCGTTAGGTGACTGTAACTCTTCGCGTATTGTTCATGACTGGCAGGAATGCAACCCCTGCCACACACCATGCCGATGGTTTATAGGCTATCATTTAGATTATAACAGGGCTTGTGAGTACATGAAGAAATGTCGTCATCTCAATTTGAACGTACTATTATTATATTTAGAGCGTACATTTTGCACGTGAATAATCCTCGAAATCGGTGCGTTGAGTTTTTGTTTTGTTTTCTCCCTCAATCCACGTATGGGCATCGTATGACCTCGGGCATTATTTTGATAAAGTAAAAAAACTCCGATCAATCCTCAGGACCACAAAAGATACGCTTCGGAATGCTTATATGATCTTGTTTAGTTTAATATTCTTGATACCCGTGTACCCCGTTAAAAGGGTTTACAAAATAATTTTTTTGTCATATTCCGACAAAAAGCTTTGGTTGAAATCGGAGTTAAATGAAAAAGCTTAATTGAAAGGGGTTAAGGAAGCAAAATGAAAGCACTCGGAGGGATATGGGTCACATTTGATTATGAATCTTCGTAATTTTGTTAAACTTGTACCCGCTACGAAGATCGTTATTTTTTTATTTTCGGGAAATGACCGTGCTCGCCGTGTTCAGCGTGTGGGTTTATTCGCTCGCGCCTGGGCCGTCAGACTCTGCGTCCCATTCATCCCCGCCGCCTCTCCGTCCCCTTCCGACCACGCAAAACCAATTTACGACCCGGGACCCCAGTGGCATGGCGATATACCTAGCCACCCGATGTTCGTGTTTTGCGCAATTAACTCCTACGTCACCGGTGTTCCGGTTCGCGGCGTCCTCCGTGGGAGACAGTGTACCAATTTCCAGGGAGGCGGAAGATCGAAGTAAAACGATATTTTTACCCTCCCCCCCTCCTGGTACAAGCAAGTAGGGGCAACCAGCAGGGCGAGCGCCACCGCCGCGTCGGTCGCTCCACCCCAACCCGGAGGGATGAGGAGGAAGTGGTCGGCGTGACGATTCCCCGCGGGATCAAAGCGTGCTCTCCACGCCACCCTGAACTCACGTGCGGCGCCAATCGATCTCTTTCCTCCCCAAAGGATCAGGGAGACTGTCGAATATGAGAATCGCCGTACGGTACGATGCCAATGGTTGGCATCACATTTGGATTAAAACATATAATATTACGTGCATATGCACTGCGCATGACTTTATTTGTTCGTGTGCTGTGCATGCCTGGTGTGGACACACCCCCTGCCACACACCTTCCCCGTGGCTTTCAGTGTATTGTGTAGATGAAGACGGTGTGGGGGGGGGTGGAAAGTATGGTAAGGCACCCGTCAGACATGCATTACTACTATTGGTGCATTCGTGCATTTGAAAATAAATTAGCTCACGTACAAAAAGAACTTCTGAACTAAATTGAATCGAATGTGGAAAAAAAAGTTCAACAAAGAAAGCAAATGGGTCCTCGGATTCGATTTCGTTATGATTGCGTGTCTAGCGAGGGAAGGGTGTGTATTAGAATCTGTCTGTGGCGCTCTCTTTATATTATACCGGTGGTCGAATCTATTAATATAGCTTGGTGCGATAATAAATCCATGAAAACTCAGGCGTCCTGTATTTTTCTAAAAGTCCTAAGTCTTTGATATCGACGTCACCTCCTGCCACTCACCCTAACGGTGGCTTGCAGGGTACATAAATAAGATAAAAAATAATAATAGTGCTTCCTTAAAAATAATAATATTATAATCGCATTTTATTTACACGTGAGCGTTTCGAGGGTTTCTACTACGTGTGAATTCTGATCTCTACCCAAGGAGGTAGGTATTCGTGTGAATATGACTTTTGGCTTAAAAAACTCGGTTGTAACTGTTATGATGTATCATTTTTCTCTTGCGTAATTTTAGACCGCAGCGGAACTAATTATAATTGATATGACACATCAATCATTAATTACTTTTAAGGTCTGGTGACCTAACACCCCCTGCCACACGCTCTCGTAGCGGCTTGCGGAGTAAGGTTTAGATTCATTTCGAGCGCTATCTATTTTAAAAGTATAGCGCAACGCACCTTGAAGTTATTTCATCGGTGTGCACGAGTGCATCTTATGCTACGTGCTTCGACATCGTGTCACGATACCCCGAGAGCACCATCGGCATTGTGCCAAAGCCTCCTTCCCCTCCCTATTATATTCCTTCCCCTACCTCCGAGATGAAACATAAAATGCGCTCTCTCTCTCTCATCGCCTGCGGTGTGCGGATGCTGTTTCGGTTCCGGGGCGTGTGCCATAAATTCGAGCAGACGGCGCGAGCTACTCGCCGTCGTCCATTTGGCTCCCGAAAGGTGTTTGGGGACTCGAACGTGTGATCCTCGGAATTGGGCTAACCCAGGCCACGTACGTTTTTAATTGACCAATGAGCACGCAGGAAATTTCACGAAGGACCGAGGATGTTGCTGATTTTGTGTAAATTAATTGCAATTACGTACGGCTCATCGGCACTTGTGACCCGTTTCTTCACGCTAAAAGTCATATAAAACCACTCTCTAATTAATTAGGTACGCAACCAAAACCGGATATTTATACTGTAAAATGCAGACGTGATAAGGAGCCCATAGAGAGCTTACGTCATAAGGTGGCTCTGAATGAACAAAATAAAACTTCCTGTGAATCGATTTGTAGTTTTAAGAAATGGAGCCCTTTTATTATTGTGAGCGAAGGTTACGCTCTTCGCTAATAAGAGACGTTGGGCTATGGAAAATATTGTAACAAGGCCAACCATTCGCCAAAAATTCGCAATTTTTAATCCGATTATTTCAGTCCGCGCTCATGGAAATAATTGGAATTAGACAAAAAAAAGTGGAATTTATTTGTTTAAAAGTAAAAATATTTCTAATTGAAATATCTGCAATGCTTTTGCTTTCGGTCGTGAAAGTTTTAATTTCATTGCATGTACATTTTTTCCTCTTATTATTCGTCTTTTTTGGACTCACCCGCCTGGAACCAGCAACGAAATAAATTCAATCATGTAATAATTCTTCCTTTGGCTATTATCCAACTGCCAGTTAGATGATATATTAGTACCAGTGTCCAAGTAATTGGCAGACTTTAGCCGAAAGGTTAAAGGAATTTGGTTCGATCAAAATTATTAGAATTTCCAATGCTATTTTTAAAAACAAAGCGATTTAATTTCAACCGACTTAAAGAAAGTTGGGGAGGGGATATTATGAGAATAAATTAAAAATCATGGAATGATCGCAAGTTTTCATCTGACAAACAGTATGGTGAAAATTTCTAGGGTACCACTGAAGACGATCCGGTTTTAGGTCGCGCTTTGTTCAATAGCTGTTTTCGGCAGGAGAAAGCACGCCTTCTAAGTTCTGGGAGGAGAAAGTGGAACCATTGTACACAAAAGGCGAGCATCGCATCTGGGCAAACCGGGTTTAGTGGTTGTTCCTCGTGGTACAAAAGCTAGTGGCAAAGTATTTATTAGTTTAATGCATTCTGTTGAACTTATATTGTCATTAAAAATGCGTATTCTTTCAACGTGACCCAGCTCAATCAGCTGTTACAATTTGAAAAACCTAATATCAATCCTCTAGCATTCTAACACCTTGATCTTATAAATGAGTTTTGGTTTAGCTTTGGCTAACCAAACACGACAATGAATTGGGCTGGGGTTTTACAACTGGTGGATTTATCAATGTCATTTCGATCCACACTAGGGGTGCAGCTATTAAAGGACTACCTAGTCCATCGTTTGAATTGGAACTTGAACTTTTCATGTCACCCATCAACCGCGAGGGTGTGTGGCAGGGGTTGATCCCACACCCGGAATGCAACGTCAAAATTAAGCATTACCGGTTACCATTAAATATGCGAAATAGTTCAAGTAATGGAAATGATTATTACAACATCTACGTAACCCGTTCGCGCCTTGGCATATTAAAAAAAAATAGATGAGGCAAAAGATGGAAAACGAGATGGCCGAGACCGTAAACTTGATTGGCTCTAGGTTTTTTAAAGGGGGGAGGTAAAAACAAAGTGACAAGTAGACTAAAGATGTCACCCTTCCTCCTCACTCATTCTCCTGATTTCGTCTTCACCTAAATCTGCGCTAAAACCTGCAAGTGACCCTAAAGGGGCCTTTGGTGGGGGATGCTGGGGCACGAGCCCCATTAAATCGTAAATGTTAGATTATGTGTTACTCAACCACAGTAATCAATCCGAAGGTCGGTTAATAGGTAAGGGTAGGGCTCACCTCATTCTAAGACCAACGACGTGTGAAATTCACACGTCAGGCTTGGAGGGGGGGGGGCGGTCAGATCCTTTCCTTGTGACACCTATGGTTTCATAGGAAGTTCTGCTACCCGAAAAATCGCACACCTCGGGCGAAACTGAGGCTGTCCGGCGGTGTGCCCGGGAATAGAACCCGGGCCCTCCAGTCTAGAGTTCAACGCTCCGACCCCTGGACCACCACGTCTACCCCCGCCACACGCCCTTGCGGCGGCTTTCGGGGTATTATGTAGATGTCTATCTTATTCATAAACATGCCTTTTTCGGATATGCACAAATACGTATAGTTCATTTGTACTACTTCATTTAGTGGTGGGTGTGTTTGGCTAACTCATTAATGTAACATGTATATCTTTATATGCAGATATAAACTCACATTTTTACGTGCAGGCATGGTTGGTACCCTAGCACCCGCCGCCTCACGCCCTCGCGTCGGTTCGGCGGCTATTGTGGTAGAAATAGATGCACATAGTCGGGCGCCAGTGCTCTTTCTCGACCTTCGGGCTCCGGTAATTTGTATCTGCAAACCCCCTTCCCCCCCTTTCCCTCGCCTTCCCTAATGGCGATGATGACCTCACCACTCGGCCTCGGCTGATAACTGCTGCTGCCGCCAGTGCTATAAATAAGAGCAGGGATGCTCTCCCTGGCTTGCAGTTTAGCTACCACGGATTTGCAATGTGCTACTGTAGTTGTAGTAGTAGTAGTGAAATTTATATTCTGTTTTGGCCTCCGAAGTTTTTTTCATAGTGAAATGAAATAAATCCATCCAAAGTTGACCAGAGAAGGTGGAAGTGAAACTCAATGGTAGGAGAGGGACGTACAGGTATTGGTGATTAGGAAAGCATACTTCGGAAGGTTACGGCTTTCTTATCTTTTAATTCTTCTAACGTCGAAAAACTAGGAAAATAATATTGCAACAGAGGCCTCCCCGGTTACTCAAGAAATAACATAATTAGCGTAATTAACTGTAATAATGCAAATGTTTTTATTCTCGATGGGTTTCCGTTTTGATCACGTTATCCATCTGCATAAGTATTTCGCGAGATCCACCGGAAAGGAGTGTGGCAGGGGTTGAAAGTACCTGGTGAGATGGGTAAGGAATAAGGCAGGATAAGGGGGAGGAAGGGAAAAAAAGCATTCGCCTAAAAACTTCGAAAAAACGTGCAATATACATGCCGTTGGAAAACTTATCTCAGCACAAGTGTTAATTCACCGAATAAAATTGTTCTTTGATGCATGAAATAGGAGGGAATAAAAATATCCCTTCTTTTCTTCTTCGCAACCAACATGAATTGTCCCAATTTACACAACGGTGCAAAATCCATGCTGATAATATTTTTTCCCCATCAATTTGCAAATAAACAGTTTGCACATTCGCATTCGTAATATTCGCAACGACTTTTGTGCTTCGAGTGTTCATCATGGAGCGAAGAACTTTTAATTTCTGTACCTCTTTTGGGCGAAGTTTGGTCATTAAATGGACCGTGAGGATTTCCCGTTGAAAATACTATAAGTCCCCTCTGTGGACAGAACCAATTGATTGAGCACCGCCCGCGTCTCATCTGCCGGCTACAGACGCCATCGGGAGGCGAGAGAAGGAAACACGATAACTCCTGTGGAATCCATCCGTAAAACGATCTCATTAATTATCATTGCTTAGGTTGAAACATAAAATTAACAGTTTATGTCCGGGTTAGATAATTATTATGATTCAAATGTCCCTCTTAGTTCACGCAATTAGGTGCCTTACGCTTTGTCGTATTTCTTTTTGTTGTGCAGTTCGGTGTTCAGATGGAGACTTGAATGGGCCTCAATTAAAGCATCTGACGAAACTCTAACGGCCTGTATATTAACGATTTATGTGACATTATTTCGTTACAAATTCGATTATTTGGTTCAGTCCTAGTTAACTCGAGGAAAAGTGTTTTTCTCCTTTCGACGTCGAGAAAAAGTTAAAACACCTTTTATAGATTATTGAATACATTAGGATGGAACCTACAATGTTTTAGAGGAGATGGGGTGAAAATAGCAAGGCTCCTAAAGCTTATTCTAGGATTTTATTTTATCTAGCTAATGTTTTATTGCTGTCCTTCCCTACAGCTCGTCTCGCTTGTGCCAAGGTTGTTGACGGCCAGATAGCGTAGAGGATTTTGAAACATTTTACGTATCCAATTGCTAAAAATATCCATAATTATATTTAATAAATGTTATGGATATTTAAAAAATGTATTAATAGTTTACAGGTATTAAGTAAATAATATTTACAAATATTATTTTTATAATTAGCAATGAACAATATTATTTGTATTAGGTGAGTGAAAATTCAGAGTAATTGTACTAAGAGCGTATTGAATTCAATGGGCATCTACCGTTTCAAAACCGGTGCAGACAACGTATGCAGACGAAACCAGCCTTAATAATATTTGGGCCCTTGAGCACTGGAACTTTAGTTGCTATTTTTATACGTCGTATATTTTCCTAACAACTAGGCTTCGGATTAGACGCATCTTTTCCCTAACCAATCAGCTGTGTGTACAATTGTGCGTGTCTCTCATTCCAAAATGTTCAAGTCGAAATCCAAATATGGGAATATTTCATGGTTACCTTTTTGTTCAGTATTAATTGATAGCACTTTGAATATATTCACAGGCACGCCTTCTGATCACGAGGCGAAACTTAAGCCTTCTTTTTCTTCCGTAGACTTAGAGAATTTTACATACAGTTAAAAAAAATAAAAAGCAGCCCATTTATTTTTATTGTTCAGAGATACCATGGATGTAATTTTTTCGACGAACGATAAGAGATCATAATAACATTGTCCGACCGTGGTAGGGTCATTTTCGGGTAAAAATTAGTCTGGTGTGCATTCACCCCCTGCCACATGCCCTAGCGGTGGTTTTCAGGGTAAATAAATAAGTAAAAAATAAATTATCCATCGTTGGCCACTTTAAACCTCAAATAATCTGCATGTTTACCATGTCATCGTAATTTGGTATTAATAGTTGATGACCTCAATAGTTTATGTGGCGCGAGAGAGAGAGATGATGTGTTTAAACATTTGGGTTTGCAGGGGACAGCGTTGAACGCCGTAATGAACGCTGCCGGCAGTACAGAGTTTTTAAATGCCCATGTCAGAAGGAGAGTACATCAAGGTCTTGGTAATGCACTTTCGCGTGAATTTCGTCGCGGGATGCAAAATCAAAGTGTCAAGAGAGGAAGCGACACTGCAGTATTGAATAAATGCAAATTTAGTTCTATTGATTGGAATTGAATCACCATTTTAATTGCTACGCGGGGCCCGCACACGGCAGCCAACTTTAAACGGGATGCCGTATGAAATCGACATTTCGGCCCGGTGTGCCGACACTGAAATTTCTCAGACTCACAATGTATATATATTTTCTTCGAGCGTTCGCCGGAAAGGCGCGACGCTGCGCTGCTGGTCGAGGAGCCGAGATTTTAATTTCGAAAAAGCGTAATCCGAACCCCTAACCCCCTCTTCCCCCCCCCCCACGGGCATCAAGCATTGCAGTCGGTCTAAGAACCTTTTTTTTTCTTTTTAAATTTTAAGCAAAAACGAAGTGAAAAAAAAGACACCCGTGTTTATAGGGAAAAATTCCGCGCCGAGGATTTTTCGAGCGCGTTCGTTCGTTCGTTTCACCCGGCGACGGCGTTGGGTAGATGAGGAGTGCGGGTCGGAGGTGGGGAGGGGAATCCTGGGAGGAGGGGAGGGGGTGAGTAACGGCCATGTGGGAGGGAGGGAGCGGGAGGAGGGGAGGAGGAGGAGGACTAGCCGCCGGGAGGGCGAATAGGGCGGGTTGGGGAGGAGGAGGAGCATCGCATTGCCTGATAGGAGGGTCGGAAGAGCGCAGCGCTGAGGGAGGGGGAGGGTGAAGAGGAAAAGGGGTGGGGGGTCTTCTCGTAGGGCTGGAGTGACGAGGCGGGAGATTGTGGATAATAGCGAAGGAGGCGGGGTGTGAGTGTTGGCGGGGGGGAGGGGATGTGTGGAGGGAGAAGCGAGCGTTCGGGTGGAAGGGAATGGGGGGGGGCATTTATATCTATCTGCTTTTGAGGGGGGAGTGGGAGTGAGTGGAAGCGGGAGATGTGTGTGTGTGCGTGTGGGGAGCGCTTCCCTATCCTTCGGGGAGACATGGCGAGGTTCAAAAATGATAACACGTATTTGTCCGGGAATGAAGACAACACTGATTTGAAATGGGTGGATAGGGGGACACGCACGCGTAGAAGTTATTATTCCTTGCCCATTGGTAGTTATGTATTTTTCGTCGGGACGCAGTCCAAGTATATGGGATCCTCACGAAGTCGGATTAATTGTCGAATCGGATCGCGTGCAGCGTCGAGGAGCTAGATTTGTAAAACGATGTCATGATAAACTTAGGATCGTATCCAAAATATTATAGCAGCTAGTCAGGGAATCACTCACGGAGGGAAGGTTAAATTACAGATTGAAGCTCTTGCATAAGTTGGAAGAGCGTATCTTTAGCGGCGATGTTGGAAATGTATTATTAGCCCCATCGCCATACGGTAGGAGAGATCATGTCAATAAAATTAGAGAGATCAAGTGTAGAACAGATAGATTTAAGATTTCATTTTTTCCACGAACGATAAGGGATCATAATAAAATTGTCCGACCGCGGTTAGGGTCATGTTTGGGTAAAATCATTCTGGTGTGTGTTCACCCCCTGCCACGCACCCTAGCGGTGGTTTGCAGCTTACATAAATAAATAAATTTGTTGCTGTAAAAATTGCTGTGTGTGTCGTTGGGAAACTCAGGTTCTCTGCTTGTCTACCCCTATCAAGAGGCTCCCAAGATAAATCCTCCAGCATAACAGTGACCTTTACTCGCTCCTTGCAGCAAAAGGTAATCTCGTAAAGCTGTACTAGTTCTTTGAGATAGACTTCCGTACAGCCCAGCGCAAAAATATTAATTTCGTGGTAGCGACTAACAGGGCAATAAGGCGAGTAATAATAGAAATACGTAAATCGAGCCATTGCGGAGGAATTTAGATTTGAAGCCGAGTTAATTACTGCTGGAACCAGTGGGGAAATCACTCGATATCATCATTTAGAAGAGTAAATCATAAGCCATTTGGCACACAATTAGCTGTTTGTGTGGCACATATCATGCCCTTTCTAAGATGCTGTAGTAAATTCGAGAACTGATGGGTGATTGTAGTATTTATATCAAGACCAGCAAGTATCCCTGTGTATGAGAAAAAAAAAATATGCTAAGATTTGGTTATTGACACAGCAATATACTCAAGTGAAGTCAGCTACCGAGGTGTTCTTGTCAAGTGAACCTGGAAATACAGTGATTTCACTTTCAGGAAATTTCACCAACACTGGGCATTCCCAATGAATTTATCATTATCATAGATATTTGCCGTAGCCTCCCAATTACTTTCAAAATGCATGAAGTTTAGGAAACAAATTTTTTAATTTTTTTTACGTACTGTTTTCAGGAGTTATTCATCGCATAGGTACTGCCAATGTGAAAAAAAAATGCATGATCATCATCAATGGTTAAAGCATTGGTTTGATTCAGCTTTTGAACCCTCGATTGGAATATCGACTAGCTTCTATGTGTTTGATATATATACACATGTATGTATACATATATATATATATACGTGTGTGTGCGTGTGTATATATATATATATGTATATAATATATGTATATATATATATATTTATATATACACACACGAGTATATGAATGTATACAGCCCAGCGGAGTCATCAACAACGCTATGACGTTTTACTGTTGGTGATGACAATGCATTAAATGTATACGTTAGCCATACATGTATTTAAACATAGATGCCCCTCTGCAATTTTACCCTTTCACTTTTGTTCGATATTTACGGGGATTAACAGATAAGCGAAAGTAAATTTTGAATTTTTCATGGCTGCACCTCCTGCCGCACACCCTAGTGTTGACTTACAGGGTACCAATTCGTTTTAGGCCAGCATTTTTATTAATTTTTTTTTCGGGTAATTGAGGTGATTATTTTTTCCGTTCCTTTCCCTTGCGACTTACCCACCTTGTGTTTGCAAACCCTGTCACACACCTTTTTGGTGGAACGCGGAGTATTTATATACATGTAGTATTCCACCATCGTCATCGACAGACCATAATTTTATCCATTCGTATTTTCAATATATTTCTTAGTATTCTTTAATAACCATATACCTTTATTCGTCAATGATCTTCATCAGACTACTCAATCCATTCATTGATTTTAATCATTATTTCGGCAGTTTCATTTCTTCCAATCCTCGTCTCTCTGATCTCAACACCACCCATGTGTGGTAATGATAAGCAAAGCTATACTCCCATAATATGATCACAGAAAATTCGTATTTGAAGCTGTCCCCATGGGCAGTACTAAGCAAGTCCTGTCATCGGTCAGCCAGAGGTGATACGAGCTCGTATTTCAGGAATAACTGGAAGCGTTTATTTTTCCATACAGTGTCGTTTTAGGGCTTTATCGCTAACATTGAAAACTACTCACGCCACGAATCCATGCGGGTAGTTGTGTAGATGGAAGACCATTCTCTAATGGTCCCCTCTACGGCTACGGTGGCAATTCCAAATAGGAATTCTCTCAAAACATTGAGAGAAATCAACAAGAGGGCAATGCGCTTTTGATGAGAGTATTTCCTGCCAGAGTAGTTGAGATCGCGATTGTGTAAATTCCGTTTAGTCTGGGAGTGAACCCCTCCGCTACGGCGGAACAAAACCAAAGAGCTCGCCAATCAGGGGCCCGCTCCAGCATGTTTAGGTAAGGTTCAAGTGAGAGACACTGGCGGCAGCAACTGTTCCTCGATTGGTGGACCGAGACGGTTGGAGCTGTCTCGATGTGCCAGGCCGCTGATCCTACAGAACGGAGATTGAAAGCCGGATTCGGTTGAAGGAATATACATGGTTTTCAAGATTTAACGCCAGGGCGGGTTGTGGAAAGTTTCGTCCGTTGCTTTTCGGGGTTGGTTGGCTTTCGAAGTTTCCGAGGGGAGGGGAGATGTGGACAGAAGCCCGAGAAGCGGGACGGGAAGGAGGAAAAAGGTGTTTGTGATGCCCCGCGTTCGCAACTGTGGAGGAGGCGGAGAGTAGTCTAGCCCGCCGGGCTGGCCTCTCCTGTCCCCATGCTGCGTTGTCTCGGCGTTTGGCGAAGCGGGGGTGAGGAAGCTGGAGGGAGGGAAACGAGAGAGACGAGTAGGGAGGGAAAATGAAAAGTATGGAGAAGGGAGCGTCTGGGGGCGAGTTCAGAGTAGGGAGGAGGTTGAAGCTCTGTGGGAGAGGGCGACGAAGGGAATAGAGGGGGGAGAGAATTGGGAGGAGCCTTTGGCTCTTGCTTCTCTATTTTTAAGCCCTCCTCACTCCATCTCCCCTCCTCTTTCAGTCCCTGCCTACCCCCTCCCTTCGCAACCGTGTCCCCCCCTCCCCTTTCCCCGCCACTTCCATTACCACCAACTCGTACTCCCTCCATCTTCCTTTTCCAACGGTTTCTAACACTCCGTCCGTCGCCGCCACATGCGCTGCTGTCAGAGTCCCATTCGACCCCATTTTCCCCGGAAAAGCTTCCTCCTCCTTTTTAACCCCCTCTCCTCCCTTCCAACCCTCCCCCTTCGTCCCGCCTTTCATTTTACAACACTACACTTCCCCCCTTCCCTTCTGCACACCCTCCCCTTTTTCCAACTAACTAAAACCCCTCCAGGCGAGTTCGTTCCCCCCACCCCCAATTTCACATTTTTCCCAACATCCTATTTCCCTTCAATCCCCTCCCACCCGACCCGATCTTTTTTTGGCCTAACTATGCACGTATCGGCCTATCGTCCTTCTCCCTTCCCTGTCCTGACTATCGCCGCCGCCTTTCCTCTCCGGAATATCGCCTATACATGCATCATAAGACCATTTTCCACATACTCTCCTCCCCCGAGGAAACTTCGATGCCTTTCCTTATCCTGAAGCACTCCTCTTCCCCCTTCCCTCAAAGCGACCCATGCTCTTCGAAGAATAGAAACCAGTTTCGCATGGATGGTTAAAATGGCGAAGCGTTAGACATTGACGGGGAGAAGAGGGTGGGTGGAATAGAATGTGCTCGGCTGGTGAGGTACGTGGGGGAGGGAGTAAAAGTGAGGGAGAGGGGCGTCGGGGGAGGGTCGGGTAAGGACAGAAGAAAGATGGCGTTGCCTTTTTTTTCCGTCCCTACCAACCCCCTCCCCCACCTCATCCTCCTGCTCGCCCCATACCATTAAAACTCTCCTCCCCTTGAGAAGTATTTGCGGGGCAAAGGAAGGTTTTCTGTGTGCTGGAAGAGGGGGAGAGGGGGGATTGGGGGGGGGGGAATGAGTAAGGAGGGAGGGCCGCGGGAGGCGTGCTCTTAACTCCCACCACTCCCCCTTCACCCCGCTTCTACCTCACTCGTTCGCTCGCTCTCTCTACTCTGCCCCCCACCCACCCTCCCTCTACGCGCGAGAGAGCTGGCGAAGCAGGCACATACACATTTACAGACACAAGCGCAGTCACTGGCCGTCGTTAAAGCCCGAAGGGAGGAGTGTAGTGGAAGAGTGGAGAGGAGGGTCCTCCGGTCTGACGGTGTGCGTGCCCGCAGCGGTGGTGGAATACTGCTTGGCTATGAGTGTGTGTGCTTTGGTGGTGCCGCGGTGATGATCGCGATGGTGTCGAAACCGCGGTGCACGGTGCGCGAATGAGGAAAGTTTTTCAAGTGAAGTTTTCCACGGATTTCGCGGGAGCCAAGGAAAAAAAAGGTGGTGATCAAATTTTTTAGTCGAGACGGGAAAAGTGATACGACGTGAATTGGTGCAAATTTCTCCCGACTTCACCTCCTGTGGATTTTGACATCACGAGCTGGAAAGTTGCCGAGTTTTTCGTTTCGCCCGAGGGAGATGATGTACAGCAAGGTTTGCACAAATGCATTTTCTATCTTCCCTGTAGCTTTTTTTTTGGCCGTCGACTACGTGATTGTCATGGAGAGATTCTCTCCTAGGTTTTCACAAATCTTTTTTTTTAATTTTCCGTTTGCACAAGATCGTCCATGCTCCTCCTCCCCTCCGAAACCCCTCATTGCATTGTTGTTTACCGCGGCGAATGTGTACATGCCCGACATCTGGCGGGCGTTTTTCGCATTGGTAGGCCGGCGTTGGCGCGGGGCGGTGGGGCGGGCGACGGGGGCGAACGGCGACGGTGGGGCGAATGGGGGAGGAGCCTGGTGGTGCCGAATGCTCTCTCAAGATGGCGGCGCGGTCGAAGTGTCATGGCGGTCTGAAACCAACCACTTTCCGAATTTCAGCGTGCCTCTCTCCCACTCTCCCCTCTCCTTTGGCATTCATTCGAGGGGAGCCAGCTATTCTCTTTCCCTTCCATCCTCTCTCCCTTTCGCCCCCACCCGCCCAGAGGTTCGAGCCCTCCTCCCTTCGCCCCCTTTCGAAATTCTCGTCGGTCCCATCCCTTCAACTCCCTCTCCTCTCGCTCCCCTTCCGTTGAAACCCCAATGCCTCCCACCATCCTATCTCGCTTCCATCTCTCCCCCCCTTTTCCCGGCGGCGAAGGAAGCCGAGCCACAGGCAGGTTTCTACCCTTTTCGTCGGCCATGTCCCCTCCCTTGCTAGTGTAGCATTTCCAGCGTTGCCACGCGTATGGCGACGTTGCCGCTTTTCCGTAGTTCAGTCGGGTTTGGTGAGGGGAAACGGACTGGAAATATCAACCAGGGGGGAGGGGAAAGGGGATGGGAGACATCGAAAGAGGAGAGGGAGAGAGTTTATTGTGTGTGCGTGCGTGTGTGTATTGGAGAGAGAAGTATGGAGGGTGAGGCGAGGAGAGGGATGGTGGAAGGGAGAAATTTTTTTTCGAGCGAGGGGCGTATACTAGAGCCTCTCGTGTTCCCCCGTCCTTCCTCCCCACCCCCCGTCGCGTCCGGAGCACAAAAGATTGGGCTATTCGAATTGCAGGGGTGTGGAGGAGGGGTTTTGATAAAGAGCGAGGGGGTGGAGGCAGAGAGAGAGAGAAGAGGGGAGCCCGGGTTATGTGCCCCGGGGAGGGGACCGTGCCATATTTCATGAGGGGAGGGATTATCTCGAGGACGGGGAATCGGAGTGTGATGAGGATATTTTTCCGAGTGGGGATATGCGGGCATGAGTTGGGTGGTATTCCAGAATAGAAGAGCGGTGGGATGGATGGATGCAAGCCCGAGCGAAAGGCCTTTGTGCGCATGTGCCCCACGAAGCCTACGTCCCCTCCTCCCTACCGTACCATTTCCGTAATCCACGGCTGCCCCCCCCCCAATCCCACCCCACCCAACCCTGCTCCCCCCCCCCCTGGCGACCGATATTTTTGTGGCAAAATTCAAAATTTTCATCCCGGAATTGCGACCATTCTCCCCGAGTCATGCGATTTAGTATGAGTTTCGCAGAAAAATAATTTTTCCATATTCCGATTAGAAATGAAATTGTTGTAGGGCACTCGAGTAGGAATCAATGAGCGGGCGAATTTTGTGGATTCGAATGAGTTACGTGCCTCCTAGTGAAATTCGTGAATGATTGTACGCTGCACGACACTGTAAATCAACTCCACTTGGCCCCGAGTACCCGAGCAATTAAGCGATTGGAAACGCAGATGCACGCGTTAGGTTTTTTGTTTCGGGGTTATAGCTAGGTATAATACTTAGGACTTTTTTTATTAATGGGAATTGTCGAGTAACGTTTGCGATTTATGGTCCCACGACTTATCAGGCCGCCTAACCCAAGACACCAAACCCGACTTGTCGAGTCTTATCGTAATTTCTGGCAGCGCTTATCAAACTTGATGTCCCGGCAATACATTTCTTCCGAGTGACTAAGGACAGAGGGCTTAGCACTTGAGTCTCCCTTGTTGCACCTCGCAGCTCGGCGCCTGGCAGCTGGCTGGCCGGCGCTGACTCGTGGTTCACACTTCACTAGTAAGAGGGAATTCCCTGGCACTTGGTTGTGCAGCTAAGTTGAGCCAAAAATAATGTGGAAAATATGTTCCATGCTTCTGTATGTTTTATGCGGAGATATCCTATGACATTTCGGAGACCATGAGCGTCCCCTCCATGTTCTGATAGATTGCCAACACTGAGCCAGAGTGTAAGGTTAACCTGGTTTCCAACAAAGGTTCGCATTTAACCGAAAGAAACTAGTAGAATAGTTTATAATTAAACAGTCACAAGACCTCACGGTAACTTCTGATGGATGTATTGGAAAGGACTAGTTGGTTATTCTAGATGCGAGTGGTCTAAAATTACAACTCTTCAAGCCGCCGCAAGGACGTGTGGCGGGGGGTGTTACCGCAACAGCCGTTCATCCATATATATCCATATTAGTTTTCATCCGGTTTTAATATATATTTACTCAATTTCGCCGCGCACTCACGCCCTCAGAAGAAAAATGGTATCAGGGATGCATGTATCTAGTGACCTAACACCCTCCTCCACACGCCCTTTCCGCGGTTTGTGTGGTGTTATGCAGATGTAGATCAGGGATATTCCAGCCATTTTTTCTCATGGTCTTTGTTTTGGCTGAATGAATTTGTACTCATTTTCTCCACTGTATGTTTGGAGTAGTTTTTTTTCAATATTCTCTTTCCGCGGTGGAAGCGGAGTTATTTCTGACGACATTCAGAATTTTCGCGAGCTGTAGGTAGTAATCCTGTGCATCCGTGTGCTAGTTCACTGTTGTTCCAATGTGACGTTTGTGGATTGCACTTTTCTGAGGGTCTCAGATGTATTAGAATTTTTTCGTTTCATATGTAGAACGTCTCCAGTGCAAGTTTTGTTGTATATCGTTACATTTAATTTCCATAGGTATCCTTTTTCATATTCTACGTACCTACATCTACATCTACATAATACCCCGCAAGCCGCCGCAAGGGCGTGTGGCGGGGGGTGCTAGGTCACCACCTATCTGTAAGCTCGAAGTTGTCTTTCATACTTTTGTAGCATTAATTTTAGTTCTCGTCATTTTCTAAATTTTCGAGTTTTAGTTCGGGACCATGGTTCATTCGGAGCGGAATGAACGTCTGAGGTTAGTAGAAAGGATATCAAGCTTGGTGGAAAGAAAGCATTGTTCGTGTAAAGTTTTGGAATAACACGTCGAAGCAAATTGTCTCCGCCCACGAATCTGAAAATTTTCAGTAAATATAAAGATAAATATTCTTGGCCGACAATTTTCATGCACATTGTTGAAACTAGAATCAATTGAAGGTGTAGTAGGGAGGTAAACAACTGTTCATGTACCGCTGGTTTAGGTAATTATAAACACTTTACATGTTATTTTTGTTAGACACGAAGAAGAAGATAATTTAATTTTAATTCTACGTTCTGGAGTAGCCTTTCTTGAGTAATCTTTCTCTTAAATGCGAGTTTTTAACTAAATTCTTTCATGTCATAGTTCTTAATTTCTATGGAAACAAATATTTCCTTCATATTGATTTATCTACGGTTTCATTGAGTTGCGTACTGTATATATTTAGTTGCAAATACAAAAAATATTTCTCTATTATTATTCGTCTTGTAACATTTTGTTTTGTATCATTTTAATCGAATTAAATAATATTTTGCCGATAACTTCTTACAAATGCGCGGATTTTCCATGCAGTCTTTCGTAAGGCAATTGTGGGGATGTCAGCTCAAAGAGGAGGAATTTCCCCATGCAACTTGTTTTTCTGAAAAATGGATCGTTTTATATTCTGGGAATTCCCATCAAGAAGGAAGCAGACTGATTACACTGGTTGTTGGTGAATGGAACTCTAGAATCGTTGTTGCCTACGTCAATCCATGATATTTTTATGGCATTTCGCCCCCTATATACCTGCCTCCGCCTGCCTCGACAGTCGCTGCCACCGAGCAGTAGTCAGTTTTACATAATGGAGATGAAAAATAAATTATTCCGTATAACAAGAGGTCACGTTTATTCTTCTCCCTTGGCATGCGATTTTCTCTTGCCTACGTCTGCGCGAGAGAGATGAATTCCTAGTAACTTTTTACCTTTGTCCACGAACTATATTTTTTTGTTTTTGCGTATTTTGCACTGTTTTTTGTATGTATTATTATATTCCCTTCAGTTTGTATTGTTGCATATTCATCGCGCATTTTCTCCGCCAAAAGGTCGTAGGTCAAAGTGAGGCATATCTCGCTTCGAACGGTGTTTAATGTTGGTTTTAACGCACGCACGAGTAGTTTCATGTGCTTTGTTACGTACCAGGCCTCTTTCTCCATTTAGTCTTGTATAGAATGTGCGTACGTTTAGTTGTAAATCACCCGAATTTCAATTGTAGCTTTTCTGAAATACCGCCTGGCGTATTCAATTATTTTTTTGTAAACCTTGTGATGTGGTTTCAGGGTTCTGGAAAATGTTCTGTAGTTCTCTCCGTCCCGACCGTAATTATCACGGCACAGTTTTTCAAATTGTAAAACGTCGTACTGCACTAGTGCCTACTCCGGCACGTAATAAGAAGGTACGATTTGTGAAGACTTAAAATTTTCTCGGCGGAAAGATGTCATGCGAATGAGAGCGTTCAATTATTGCTTTGCTTGTCATTTCAGCCGAAAAAAATTAATCAACTAATCGCTGTGCAGCGTTCATTAAGAAGTAGAGCAAGGTCCCCATTTTAATGTACTATTATACTGGTTTATGGCCCTAATAAAAGGGTTTCTGGACTGATTCGAGTGCTTTTTAACGGAAGGAGTTTCATTTATTCGGATCGACCGTTTCGGATTCCCTTGCACCGTTGGCAAGTTTGTCAGAAATGCCATTGGAGGACCAATAACAATGGTTATAGTTGCTCAATAGAGAGACATTGAATTCCTCTTTCTTCAATCTGCCACTTTTTCTAGTATCTTGAAATTGTTGTGTGTGCCTAGGAGTGCAGAGTTGTATGGCAACGGTAACCCCAAGTCCTAATCCAAGTCAATGGGGAATGGGTCCATATTCCTGTTCGTCTAATTATTGGGAATTAAAAAAAGTTTACCTCTCACTTTGTTTTGAGGTCTCTCTTCATCAAATATCTCCAGGCATCACTTCATTAAACCAAATCTCCAACAATTGCCGTCTGAAAACAAGATATGAGGCATCCAGAACCATGCATCCTGTCACTTGTAGGCGCGAGGAGTGTTGAATTAAGCATGTCGGTTGCCATAACACGTTCCAATATGAATAAACATGGGCATATGTTAGCAAAAGTGTTTCAGATATGGTTCCTGGTGGATGTATTCTTCACTTCTGCGAAGTAAGTGACGTCTATTTATGCCTCTTATTATTCTCCGTAAATTGGCGATAGGATGTCGAGGGATTAGAAAATACAAGGCTCCCTCCTGGGTCAAACCAGCCGTGTAAAATATTTCCAAATTTAAATGGGTGGGCCTTATTCTTTAAAATGGGCCGAAGTTTTCAATTATTCGAAGTATGCTGATAAATTACGCGCGAGCCTTGTGCTGGCGAATCATACAGGTATTCCCGGCTGCCGCCTTAGAAGTACTGAAAGGAAGCAACGAAATAAGTGCTTTGGTCAGTAAGCATTGCGGCACAAGAATTTGGTGTTACAAATTTTAATCTCCATTTTTTTCTCTTCGTGAACTCAGGTCTCCCGAATTTTTCTTTTTAATTTCGAGACAAAGGAATCGAGAACCCGACGGATTCGGGCTTAAGCGGGTAGCACCGTGTGTAGGATGTGGAGGAGGGTGGCCGGCGTTGAAGACGACCGGGGACAGGCGGGCGGGGGAGAAAGCGGGCGGGGAGGACTGCGAAAATGCTTCCGCAAAGCGGCCGGGGCCAATGGGAGCGGGCTGCGAGCGTGTCGTCACCCTCGGCGAGGTCCTCGTCTTCCTCTCCGCCCTTCCTGCCCGTCGGTACTTTGCTCTCCCCTTCCCACCCCACCGTCTCTCATTCCTCCCGGTCTATTCCCCCCCCCCCCCACTTCCCTCCGTACCCCCACCCCCGTTTCCCGTCACCCGAATTCCTCTCTCCACGATAGTGGTACCCGGGAGCGGGGGAGGGTGTATGTGTGCGTGTGTTGGAGATCGCATGTTCATGCGCAGAGCAGAAAACGTCTATTTGCCCGCTTCACGAGCTGTCGGTCCCGCGATTTATGGCTCGGGCGGATTGGGAGGACTTCAATACTCTCGTGGGTGGGATTTGTTCGTATAACATACGAGTCGAGCGGTCGGGATGGTACCGAGAGACACGCCACGTGACTCTCGCATCTGCCGGACACGGTGCGGAGAGGATGCACCAGTTTGAAAGCATCAGTTCCGTATTGTTGATATACTTTTAAGTATCTCGTTGTCTTCGGGATCCGGCAATTGCCGCCGTTGACATCAAAGACGGGGCCGATCGTTTGCAAATTCTTAGGTTCTCGTTGAAATTCTCAAACACCGGGATCCTGAAACGTGGATGAATGCATTTTAGTTGAGACTAGGTCCCCAAGAAGGAAAAAAAACTAAAATCTAGCGTCTATGCATATTTCAATATTTTCAGCGATTTCACGTGTCACCTGCCACGCTGTATTTTTTTCCCAATTTATTTCAAAAGTTCGGAATTTTTTGTAATCTTGGTCCACTCACCGACGCTTAGGGTTATCAGTTGTAAAAGTGGTCAAATGATGAGGTATATTTGAGGGTGGGTCGTCTGTGATGTTGCGAAAAATATGTTTTAACTGTAAAAAATTGTTTAACTGTTAATTTAATTTAATTTAATTTAATTTAATTGTTTTACTGGCTCCGCGTAATGCTGCGTCACGTCTTCGATTCAGTCTAAATGATTAACCCCGCTTGTATAAGGCTAAGTGTGGGCCGCCAATACCCACTTCAAATGCGTCCTAGTTCTTGTTAATTCTAAATCAAAAGCCAAGTGCATTTGTCTCACATTAATTCAGCAAATTCTACCTGCGCTTAAGCTTTGCGGACTGAGCATTCCAAGCGTGAGTCGAAAATCTCGAGGAAGATGCGGAGTAGACGTTAAAAGATTTTTTTTTTTAACTTTTACTTCTTCTTGACCGAATCAGTTTCTCATGATGTCTAACGTGCCCGCCTGCTAAATCAGAAGCTCGTATGGTAGGATGTCTTTCCGCATGACATCATTCGTGTTCTGTTCATCTGTTTTTAAGTTTCCCTTTCAGTCCCTCTTCCCTCCCGGCGGGGGGAAATTCCTGCTACCTGCAACGTTGGGTCGAATTCCCTTCCTTTTACTGTCTCTTTGGGGGGTTGAGTGTTTTGTGGTGCATTTTCATGTGGTAGTGATGTTTCACATTCTTGCTTGTTGTGTCCTGGCTTGCGTGTTTTAGGATGGCTTTGGTGCTGTATCCTGGGGTGCATTTTTTTTGTTGTTTTGCGGTGTATGTGTTTGCATGAGTATTGGATGGAGGGAGTTTTGCATGAGTGTGTGCGCTGCTGGGGTGTAATTTTCCGTGTTGTTTTTTGCATGTGGTATTTTTCGTTTTTACGGTTGGTGACCTAACACCCCCCGCCACACGCCCTTGCGGCGGCTTGCGGGGTATTATGTAGATGTAGATGTAGATGTAGATGTCGTGGTGGTTCGGTCCTCGAGAAATTTGACTGCAGGCCGAAAAGTGTGGCTCGTATGGAGCTCAGGGTTGTGGCTTTGGCCACGAGGGCGTCCAGAAGAAAAATAATGAGCGAAAATAAATCATTTGTGATTTTTCCTGATGGGTCTTGTGGACATTCGTCTTTTTAGATAGATCTCGTCTCACATTTCCGTGATGTGGAAAGTTGAAACATCTTGGGGCTCAATCGTGGGAGAATTAACAAGTTGAACCTGAGCTGTCAAAACCCAATTCCGATGTAAGTTACATGCTAGGCAACTTAAAAAATATGCAGAATCCTGTTTTACGAAGGATTTAACTGTCGTGACGAAAATGGTTGAATAGGTATTTGCTGTAAATTGGGAAGGCGTCGATCTTTATCCCCTCGTCTTCAATGAACTCCATAAGTGGGAGACATTGCCTCACTTCGGTCGTCCACCGAATATTGCCCGGTGATTGGCACCCTGACCGGCCGCAACGTAGAATCGCAGGAGTGTTCATTGTGTGAATCTCATTCTCCCCCCCCCCCCCTAACCCCCACGAGGGAAAATGTTAACGTTCCACCGATGCGTTTCCTGTTCGTAAATTTCCCACGGGACGTCCACTCATTCTCAAGACAATGCTGCGTGAGTCTCTCCTACCTTCTCTCAGACTTGCCTAATTTTTAATTAACTGCCTGACTGTTACTTCCTCTTTGGGTATGGGGGACATAAAAGGTTTACCCATATTCTAGACTTGGGGTTTTGAACTCGGCTATGGGATGGATATCCATGACCAGGACATCCCTTATTTCAAACAAGGGTAATTATATATTCGGAATCGAAACTATAACCAATATTCGGCGTCGCTCATGGAAGGTAGTGGACTTTGGTAGAAATGCACCCAGCTCATGCCTTGAATGAATTTAAGTTGATCTTGCGGTGAAATCACTTTAGCAATGGCATGTACTAACGCTTATGCATGTTGATGGACGAATGGATAAAGTCAGGTGGTGGTATATCAATTTGTTTAATGTCGTGAGAATTCGCATTCACTTTTAGATGCCGCGTGATATACTTCGTTACCGTCGTGCGGTAAAATATCGCCCGTATGTTCATAAATGTCTCGTGGGCTAACGTGTGCCATGTGGGGCACTCACTTTGGTCTACGAAATATCAATCAGTCATTAGATTACAGATATGACGTCAGTGCCGTTACATTTCTGCAGACTCCTTGCAATCCAAGGAGATAAGCGTTCATCGAATTACCATTTTCAGGCTGCGTGACTCGCTGGCTCATATTTGAACATAGGGGAGATACGAAAGCCGTCAAATAGGTCTTGTTCGTGTTCCTTTCCTTCGGAATGATAAATCTGAAGTAAACAAATGAATTTGATACGTGTACGCTCACAGTATACTTTGATGAGAAATATTTTTAGGTGAAAATTGCGGCGGGCAGTAATGTTTTTCAATCGAGTATCAGCTCGTGTATTCTCAGTGAAAGCGAGTGGAACGAGCATCTCGACACTTCAGGGTGTTGCATTTTTTGCAATCGATAACATTCCATTGAGCCTATTATCGTTTAAATGTGGTTATCGAATTATTTTGATGATTAAAGTGGAAATTCATACTTAAATTGCTGCAAAATTGTTCATAGCTGGGTTTTGTACGGAGGTGTTGGGAGGTTTGTAATGTATCATTGGGTCCCTTCTTTTCGGACCAAGCAACTGGTCTCGGCGACTCTTCAGACGTCATGCAAGCAGCGTATGGTTGTCATTATTTGATAAAAGCTTATTTATGCATTGCCAAACAAGGTTATAGAGGAACTTTTATAAATAATTAGCGTCTATAGCATTCATTGCCAATATGAATAAACTCGTCCCTTCTTCCACCTTGGAGATTTCTTGATTCGCCCTAGATAGAATCCGCTCTACTGCGTAAGAACATGAACTGGTTGGCACTGCGGTAAAAGTAACGTAACAACTGAAAAGCGTCAAATTAGATACCTCGATTGCACTAAAATTTCTCCTGTCGATACCGTCACCTTCCCACACAATTCGATTTAGCGGAATACTCGGGTGGGTGAAACCTATCGAAACGTTTTTGCAGCATGAATGTGAACTTGGCATAAATGCATCGAAATTGTCATTAGGAGAAGTAATTGTGCCGGCGCAAATTGATTGTTTTTATTGATCGTGGCCATCGGAGGATGTTATTAAAACGTTCTGTCGTGAGTGGAGATTTTTTTGTGTGGAAATGGCTGAAATAAAGATTAATGGCGGATCAATATTTTTCAGTTCGAGCTTCAATTTTCTCCATCGGGTTATCGTAAGTGAATTCTTACCTCCCCATATCTCCTCGAATGACAGTTGAACTTGATATAAGCCGAGATAATTGCATTTCCTATTGAACTCGAACCATTTTGGCCGTTCGATATCGAACTTCCACCATCGCTCGCAATTTTACGAGAATTCTTGCCAACTTCCCATGTGATGCTTTGAAGTGCTTGTGATCTGATGACCTCGAATGTGCCAGCGAGTAACGGAGGAGCAAAATGAAACGTATTTCGTCACATTTATCGTTATGAAGACATTATTATGATATAACGGCACTCACATTATGTAAGGAAAAGAATTTCCGCACATAAAGAAGAAAGAGTAAATTCTTGGGTTTTACTGCCTGTCATTTTTATCCTCGGTAAAAGCAGTTTAGGCTAAAAATTCATGAATTCCCTTATATACGCCTATCTATGTTGTTATCTTATCAATATTGGGACACGGAGTCAATATGTTTATGTGTGTTAGTATTTAATGAATTATTGATAGTGCTGTAAGATTCCCAGAGTGTATGTAGTGCTTGTTTGAATGGCCTGCAAACGGCAGCAACCTGTATGTATAAGGCCTATGGCGTGGGTCTAAGGCGTGATGGGCAGAAGGCGAAAAAAAACAAGGTCAATTTGAACCATTGGTTTACCAGGAATAGGAAAAGTAGACCTTTTGGTTGTGATAAAGTAGTGCGCCAGCAGTTGTCTAAGAGCAGTTGTCTTTCCCCTAGAGCACATTGGGAATTAATTCTAGGAATTCTGACCAATACTCGAGTTTTCTCGGAGTTGTGGGCGACGTCATTCCGGATTTAATTTCCTTTTGTTGTTAAATTTCCTATGCCTATTTGGTTTTTTACTCCCGCGCCATTAGGTCGTTTCGATCTGCGATTGTCGTCGTCATAAAATTCCATGGCAACCCTCCAACATGGAGACATGTTTGGTGGCAATTTTATCATTAAATTTGACTATCGGTGGGCTTTTATTTCCTACTGCCCTTTTTATAAATGGCCTTCATGCACGCCAAATTATCTACGTACTTATTACTTAGTTGTTCATAAGTCTTCAGTTTCTCATTACTTGACTTTTAATGGCTTTATTTATTTATTTTATCGTGTCATGCCATTCCCTGATCGTGGCAGCTTCTTTCCCATACACTTTATCTGCATTATTTCTAAGATATGACGAACCTGTATGTTTCGTTATTGATTTCATATGAACTCCAAAATTGAATAGAGAGAATTGAGACAGTGTTAATCTACCAATGAGTTGTATCATATCTTTTTCAGCCAGTTCTGACGACAGAGAAATCATCTTATTTTCGTAATGTTTGGCCCCAGAAATTATAATGTAATATTTTAATAATGACGTTTGTAGTAACGTTAATAGTTTCGTTGCTTGGATCATTCTCGTGAACTCTATTAATTAATAATCGCAGTCATTCAGTCACCAGCACTTCACTCCGAAGATCAGTTGACTTATTTCTCTTATACATCCCTATTCAAAGCTAAATCTCATATATTTGTAACTATTAAGGAAACTAAGTATGACCAACCAATTAGGATCTTCTTTTCAGCATATGTGCCCATATAACTTCGTTTCTGCTTCTCTTCTTTGTGTAATCACCCCCTGCCACACACCCCAGCGGTGGCTTGCAGGGTACATAAAATTCTAATTCTAAAACTACATGCTTCCGGTATCAATAAGTACATTTAACGCGTTGCCTTACGTCCATCAGGCTAGATGCACTGAATACGCTAAAATGTATGTATGCTGGCAGCGAAAAGTAAGCCATAATTTGACGTTGGATAGCGGCAGAGTTTCCTCTAAGATGTGGGTGCAAATAGGTCTGAAGATTTAGCTTTTCACCGCTTTAATTTGATCGTGCTTCATGACCATTTTCTAATCCTTTGCACAGATATTGTCATGGATGAAGTTTCTCCTCTTTTGGGCCTGGGAATTGTCTTTTCGTATGGGGATGTTCGACTTCACTGTTTTGCTTGTCATCTGCCATTGAATTGATCGTTGCATTATGGCCTTTTTTTTATTAAGTATTGCTTTATTTCTACTTGATGTTAGTTTTCAGATTTTATATTTGATTTCATGGCTGGAGGTCATATGGTAGAATAATTCAACTGCATATTTGATTGTTCTCTTGGTAATTTTGTGAAATAGCAGAAAATACATTAATGTATTGCGTAGGGCGGAAATTACTTTTTCGTGTCAAAATATCTGGAGTCCCGTCTACTGCTGGAATCCCGATTATCCTTTGTTTGTCATCAGATTTCTCAAGCGCCGGACAACCGGGGTTTATGCGGAACTGGTGTCCGAAGCCGGTTTTGGTATCGCAATGTACAGGCTAGCAGGGAAGCAAACAGATCTACAATTTCGAAGTGTAATTTCTTTCTGTACCGCGTAGTTACTTACTATTTTCTATTTTTGCTATTATATTCGGAATCCCCCTGCCAGGAAACGCTGACGAAATGGGGATGAATCCGTCCCGTAGGAACTTGGACCTTGATGCAATTTTTAACAGAAGCCTTTCGTAAGGCGTTTCAGTTGCCGAAGCTTCGCATGTTTTGGTTATCATACTTGGCTTAACCAACTACCATTGTCGCTTTAAGGAATTTGCGGGATGACTTACATTCCGATTGACTAACATTGGTGAAGTTTTTGCTGAGGGCGCAAGAAGGCAGTCAAACCCGACGGCAGAAATGCTAGTAGTGGCCCTAGTGGAAAGTAGCGGACCTTCGGACAAAGGACGAACATCGTAAGGTCGAAATGTTAAAGACCTCATTTTACTTTTCGTTAATCAAATCGGGGGTAACCTAGATTTTTACTGTTTTGATTTTCGTGTAATCGTTTAAAAAAATAAAAAAAGACTTAAAATAAATTTCTGTCATAGCAACATTGGGGTTTGTGTTACCCAGCATAAATTGGTAACGGTTGAAAAGTGTTTTACATATCTCTTATGATTTTATATTATTTTTTACATGCTTTCCTTTTTTTAAAATGTTATAGATGATTTGGCAATTACGATGGCATATCTATTATTAGTAATTTCTCGTAAACTGGCTTCCCCCACCACATCACTTCACATAAATCACGAAATTTTCTATGGGAATTCGCGTCATTACCTAAAACCATGCAAAATTCAAACAAACATCTTCCATAAATCATGCTCGTGCCTGATGAAATACACTTCAGTATTTATTGACAATATGCCTTTACTGTGCGGGTACTGTTTATCCACTCACAATTTCTTTTCGAGACATCACCCCACTGAAATGTTAGAAGTATTTCAATGCAGCACTTTCAGAGTGTAAAAATCATTCGCCTTGACCGGTATCCAGGCCAAGGCGAATGAATTTTATACTCTGAAATCATTGCATTGAAATGCATATTAGCGGATCACTCTGTTAAAAGTTTCTGTTGCGGCATCTCCCGCAGTTTCTTGGAATTTTGAAGTACTATTTGTAGGAGTTATACTTTTCTGCCGGAAAACCTGTAAAAGCTTGGGAAATGCATAACGAAAGGAGCCTTAGTAACCGTTGCCCTCACTGAAAGTGTGTGTCGGCCCTTGGGTATGACGACAGCGAAACTGATCGACACCACCGACGTGTTCCAGGGCTCGATGTCAACTGCATCCATGCTACCATCGGCGGACATTTGTATTAAAACGCTTGGAAAAGTCAGTTTGGGTTTATTTTCGGCTAGAAGCCTGTGAAATGCTCTCGCGCCTCGGGCCACGGCGGGCATGCGATGGTGGAGTCCGGCGCGCCGGGTCTCCTCTCATCCCCCGCCGCACCCCCGTCCGACCCGCCGCCGCCACCAACGCCCCTCCTCCGCCACCAACGCCCCTCCTCCGCTTCCCCGTCCCCCCACTCCGAGCCGGCCACACTCCCTATCCCCCCCCTCGCCCTCGGACCTCCCGCCACCTCACTCAAACATTCGCACCCCGTGAATAAATAAACGTCGTTAGCTGGCAGGAAATGTTTTAGAGGAGTCGGGGAGCGAGGTGTGGAGGGGACGCGAAAAAGGGGGAGAAGAGGAAGGATGAGGCGGTGGGTGGGTGGGTGGGGTTCGCGGTGCATAGAAACGTCGATGTTTTCCGCCTCCTCCCGCCATGTGCCCTCTCCCCGCGGTGCACCCGGGGATCGGCTTCGATTTCTCTATCGAATCGGTCGAGTGTCGTGTCGATTAATAGCTTGCCTCGGTCGGTGCCCGAGGAGTAGAATTACTCTTATTTTAAGGGCAATGTCAGTTACACTAGAGAGGGCAATCTCCGCATGACCTCATGCAGCACGTCACCAGGTCACTGGGTGAAATAAATTTAATTCAAATCCATAATTCGGAAATTAAAGTGGCTCTTTGTCAGCTCTCCCCCCCCCCCCCCCCCCAATTGATGAAAAGGAATGACTTTAAAAAAACCTTGTGATTATCTTCCACCACGTGGTCCTCTTAAAGGTATCTCTCTAATTTATGCCTTTCAGGGTTTAAAGAACGTTTTCCGGCAACCTGATGTATCCCGAACGTTGCCGCTTTACCCCTATTTCGTTCCCCGTCGAAGCCAGGAAATTTCTCCGTCTTTGGGTTTATCGCTGGTTAGGCCTCGTTTAGAATAATGCTGCTAGTACGAATATGGGATCCTCATGAATTTGGGTTGATTGCAGAATTGGTTCGCGTGCGGCCTAGAGGAGCTAGTTTAGTAGAAAAGTTGTTCTGATAAACTCAGAAGCGTATCAAAAATATTAGAGGAGCTAGGCTAGGGATCACTAACGGAGCAAAGGTTAAATTACGCTCTTGCATAAATTGGAAGAGCGTCTTTTTGGCAGTGATGTTGAAAATGTGTTATTACCCCAATCGTGCTAATGTAGGAGAGATCATGGCAATTAAATTAGAGTTATTAGGTGTAGAACAGAAAGATTTAAGATGTAATTTTTTCCACGAACTGTAGGGTATCATAATAACATAGTCCGACCGCGGTCGGGTCATGTTCGGGTAAAAATTAGTCTGTTGTGTATTCACTCCTTGCCACTCACCCTAGCGGTGGCTTGCAGGGTTCTACAAATACTAAAAATCAATCTCTAAGTCGAAAGAACTTCACGTAGCCGAGGAAAAGCGGCAACTGTCGTGCCAGCTAGAATGCCCCGCCTACCCTGATGTGTGAATAGCAGCAAACACCGTTGGCCTTAGTACTGGGTGAACTTCACCATCACCCATCAAACCGACCTTCGGGTTGATAACTGCGTTTATTGTATTTTTTTATATGTGATGTTTCCGTTGTTTCTGGTTTGAAAAATAGTCTGCCTCCGCGTGAATCGGAATTTATATAAAAAAAGTGTACACATGTCGCTAAATAAATAAAATCGGTAATTGCCGTAGCAACGGTAACGATTCTGGACAGGTTAACTCGCCGTATCAATCTTAGGAGTCGTTTTTCCTCGTTTCCGCCGCCGCCCTGTCCTGAAAATGGCAACGTTTTACTTACCGAGAGTTTTTTTTTCTAAACGGGAGTCCCTAAAGCGATGTTAAATCGAGAAGGCAGTGAACTCCGATGTCGAAGTAATGCTTCTTCGGATGCTTTCCTATTTAAAGAAACTGGCGATACTCATGCCTGTCTCTTTATAAATCTCTTACGGGTGATTGTACGAAGCGACTCGCTCGATACTTGGAGGTAGAGCCGTGCCGTGGTTGGAAAGAGTGTTATGCCGATCGGGCGAAATGTTTATCCATGGAGGCATGTCGCCATTGGACAGAATCGGAACTCGCCCAGGCAATTAGCGTGAAATCCTCCACTCCTTCGTCGGTGGAAGAGTTTCTTCGTACCGATTACCTAGTAGTTCCCATTCGGAGGCATGTTCGCAACGCGTCTTTCAACGCCTCCACTTGTGGTGGGCACACATTGGAGTAAAGGAGCCCCGAATATGATTGTAGATGACTGATTTGATTTTTCCGAATCGCGCGTCACATTACACCGAGTGACAATTTTGAACGAGGACCATTTTAATGGACCATTCAAGAATGCCTGCCATAAAACAGTTGCCTCAACTTGATGTCCTCTGTTGATGTGCCATTAGGTTAGAAAACAACGTTACTTTGTGATCTATCTGGATTAACTCAGAATGTAAGAGCTCTGAAAAGTCAAATGACTACGGTTGCGTTCCGAAGTGGGATTATGGCTGGGGGATGGTTGTAAAATCTATGTTCTAAGAAATGAAACGGTAAATAATATGGGAATGTAACACGCGGGAAAAGTTGCACTTTCAAGTATACATTTTTATTGAGGTAGGTGACCACATGTATTGGTGATGCACATCCACTCCCGTTTTTTTTCTTTCAAAATTGGACGTTCACAGGGTGCTGAAATATTAAAATCATTTGCGGAAGGACCAGATTAATGGTAAAAATCATTCACTCGCAAAGCATAAGGTCTGGGGTTCGGTTTCTTTCTCGGTCCAAGTTAGTCTATTCTGGGGCTGTCCTCATCGTAATCAGATGGTTATGATACAAACAAAAATTAACATTGGGCTTCCATCATCAGGGCTCGACGTATTAATGATTCAGAGTGGAGGAATAAAAGGCGGGGTGTGTGGTGGTAAAGGCAACTGGGACTACCAGTTTGTAGAAAGTCGGCCGGGTTTTTTTTTTTTTACCTCCTGCGAATTCTTTGATTTTCACTGCCGCATTTGTTCATCTGGCACCAATGACCGCTCTGGTAAAACACCCGTCGCAGCCCAAATAGGGCTCTCTCTCTCCCTTTGCTGTAGGCGTGGCTAAGAAGAAAAGAGGTTTTAAGGGTTTCCTGTCTCGCGATTGTACTTCATTACTATTCGTCGCATAACGCATTGCATAAGCACTGACCCGAAGCCCTACATGCCTTACTTCCTTCGGAAATGACCTTTTACCCTTCCCCCTAACTTTTTGAATTCATTATTACTTACTCATTATTGCTTCTTTAATCCCCACCTGACAACTGGGTGGGGGGTAAAAAAATATATACCCCCCGAGTTCCCGAGGGCGTAGGTTCGCGCTTATGCCCATACACGACTCGCCTTGCTCCCAAGAGTCGTCCGCAGGTCTCAATGCAAACTACCTACCGTGGATGTTGAATCCACGAGGTATGCGCGCTTTGGAATGAGGGCAAGTTGCAACGATATTCGAACACGTTTGCATTGGCGCTATTAAACGGTGGATTCATGTGTGTGTGGGGGGAGGGGGAGGTTGTCAAAGCTTCAGTAGCTCTGGTATTACTTCTCAGAATAATAACCAAATGTAATTAAAATGAGAGGTCAACTTTGTGGGTGTGGGTTGGTAATCACGGGCCGGAAATTGCAAGTGGGAGCCGGTTCACGTGTTTAACGTAACCGCTTCAAGGCGCACGTGCGGGGAGGTAAGCAAAACGACCGGAGTTTGTTGCGGGAGGGGGGATATTCTGACGACGATGCAATGGGTCCTGCAAATGGGGCATCAAATTAGGATGGCAATTTGAGTAAATGAGCATTTGTTATCATATGAATGCGTCATCATCGAACTGACGCTTTTCTGGGAAACGCTTGAAGTCCTCATTATTTCGTTGTAACTATTCGGTGTCCATCGTTAGGGATGGTAATCTATGTCATCTCAAACTCTTTTCATGAATGCATGTCTGAGATATGATTAAAGACGGTTCAGATTTGATCATTATCTGCCGTTGTTATTCAGCATCCGTTTTGGTTGCGTTTATTGTTTCTATTGCGTAGCTTATGCAATGTTGCTCACCCGAGGGCAAGTCAATGAATAAGACTCAAACGTTACCAAGGCAAACGCTGGAGCATCATTGTGAACGCTAGGAACATCCACCGTGATTTTCCCCCACCGTGATCAGCCACCAGTGATTTTCATCTGTTGTGTTCGGGCCCCTAAAAAATCGCTTGGGTGAACGATGTTTGGAAAATGACGATGATGCGTGGCCTTAGAGTTTTGCCCATTGACTGCGACAGCAAACAGAAGACGTCTTTGCTGCCGGCTATCAGGGACTTCTAAAGAGATGGCACAAGTGTCTGAATGTACAGCGTGAACATATAGGGAAATGAAATTAATTTAAGGAAGTTATTTTGATTATTATTGCGTTCATCCAATTTTTTGCGAGTCATTTATTGACTTAACCTCGTAGTTTTCATACAAGTAGTGTGAGTTATGTACTTAGGTGTTGCAAATACCGAAGAAAACCGTAGTGAATCAAGGGTGTAAAATCAATTCGTAATATTAACCAAAATCTGAAGCTCGGAACTTTCAGGTGCTCGGGTGCAGTTTTGTTCCCAAATCGAGAATAATTCCGAGGGTTCATATCATTCTGGGTTACCTCGTATATATCCCCAGTATCCGGAATATAAATATAATTGTGAAAAATCATTGCAAGAAGGCATTAAATGTGCCAGGAATTGGGGAAACTAGGATGGAAGCCCCTCATTTAGGAAGAGAGCATATTAGGGTAAAGCAATTTTGGGAAAATAGCATTTTGGTTTACTTACCACTCCAAAGAATTTATTAGATCTGCATATTTTGGTACCCTCGCTGCATTCCCACGACCACCATGATAAAACAACATGAGAAATTGGCTCGTATGATTGTCGGATGCACGTAAATACTCGCTCTTCCTCACAGCATTCGCCATCACGGCAAGGTGATCCATCCGGCAGGTACTATCATCACAACCATTATGCTAGGATCTTATTGCCATCAGACAGTCACGTCAGATTTAGATACATCTATTTAGTATTCATACCCTCCCACACTCTATTGGGATTGTTTGCTCCAAATGGCGTCTATATAAAAAGTACTTCTGAATTTTCCAATCGTTCGATGCGGATTTAACGTCGGATATACCTTGTGCTGTGGAAATAACAACATGGTTTCCCGAAAATTATGTACATGAAGTGCTCATTCTGGCCTATGATTTTTCCGCTAACATATTTTCCGTGGAACTAATTATTACGGCGAACGGTTTGACGATGTCGTTTTTTCCTTTTAATCACCGTCACCAGCCACTACTGAAGTCGTCTCGGCTCTTTCATCATTGATAATGTTGTCATTCCATTACGCGTATTCATGGAAATTAAATGGCCAACACCCTTAGTATGACGGTGCAACGCGTTTAGGCCAACCTAGAGGTAGTGTATTAATTAGGTGTTATTACGTTAGTTGTCAATGCAGTGAAATATCAGTTCATCAGCAACAGAGTATCGTCAAAAAGATTGAAGCATCCATACCTGGGGGTGGCCTCGGATATCGCATCTCATGGTTTATAAGTTAGGACTGCAAATGTTAAAGGTTCCGTACATAATGGGGATAAATGTTGCTATTTTTATGGTTCTTAGTAAATTCTCGTTCATAGGTTTTCTCGTTGTCTATTTGTAAAACTCTATGGTTTTACGAGTAGGTACTGCTGCCTATTTTAACGGTTTCCTATCCTGACTTTGTTGCAACAAACCGAATGTTTACCTCCCCAGGAAGAAAGCTGGTGGGCCCATTGTATCGGTCGCGTAAAGTGAATAAAATTTGTGTTGTGCAATACTGGGCTTTATAAAAATTGGAACTGAGCTCAGTTTTGGTTTAGTATTTTTTCTATATAGTTTTCCATGAAAAATTATGTTTACATAATCATGATTCGATTACGATCACGGTTTTTGAGTGAATTTCTTTTCCCGTTTCGTAACCCTTCTCTGGCACTCCTCTCCTCTCCCTTACCCTTTCCAACTAATGCTTGCACCCCCTGCCACGCACCATTTTTTTGTGGATAGCGGGGTACTTATATTGTTTTAAATCTTTGATGAGATAGGAGAAGGCCAGTAAGCAGAACTAGTTGGCACACCCGGGGATTCTACTTTTACCTTTGTTCACGTAGAATTCATTGTTAAGTCGTCCCTGATTGTCACCGTTGTTGATTTTGATTCACGTGTAGCTGTCATAAACCTGAGTACTGATTGGCTTCCATTTTTATCGCATCGATAACATCATGGAAGCTTTAATGCTTTGTAAGGTAATTTCGGACAAACGTGGAAACATTCTCTCGGGCGCCGTGGTAATGTTTCCGTTAGAAACTATTTATTGGTGCAACTGTTTTTACGTCTCATGTCGGTAAGTGTAGCGAAACGGAATCCTCTATTTTCGGTCAATTTGCCCGAAATGAAGCCGTACGGTTTGTGTCAGTTCTGGTTAACAGCCCTATTTGAAAGGGATGCATACGTGTGTGTATTTGCTTAAGTCGATATACTTTGCTTATCAAGCTCGCAAGTGCGTTAATTGCTACGCACTGTTTCTGTAGTCCTTTCATGATGTTGATTCATATCCTCCATTCCGAATTCTCGTCACACGAGTCGTCTAAGAGGTGAAACGAAAACAAGTCTTGGTTCCGCCAAGGGCGTCGTCGTCCCTTACCGCTTCTCATCGCAGTCTTATGAGAACCCATTACAATTGTGGAAGAGGCTCATAGGACGAAATACTATATTCCTTCCTCATTGTGTGTGTATGGCTCCTCTAGAAAAGTTGACTCATTCGCCAATGGGATTTTGGTGAAGGCGGGGATATTTATTAAGCCATGATCGTAGATACGTTTAGCTCTGTGATCCCCAATCGACCGCTGTGATGTCTCTTTTTATTTCAGCCAGCAAACCCTGCCCACACTGTTGCCGTCAGTCGGGAAAGTTTTCTCATTTTAAAACCATTTCCGCGATGGCAGGTACGACGTCCAAAATTGTATGCTTATAGGGGACATAAGGTAGGATTGTACTGGTAATCGCTTTTCATTCAATAAATTGTTTTGCTCTTCGCGGCTCGTGGACCAGTGGTTAAGCTGAGACTTCACCCTGGGGGTGGGTTTCTAAAAAATGGAAACTGGATAATTAAAATCAAAGAGATTAACATTTATTATGCTTTTGGTCGTAATTGAGTCAATTCAGAGACAATTGTCCTTCGAACGAAATGGTGGAAAGAATATACCTGTAGGTGATAATGTTGAAGATCCACGGCGGAGACCCTCTGTTAACCAATTAGCTTTTGTACTTTATTGGCTGTTTGATGAGAAGCAAACAATGCAGCATTTAACTAAAATAAAACCTAGGATAGATAAGGTGGCTGCACGATGGGCCAATTGCTAATGGCTGGCTCCGCAGTAGTAGTGTGTTATCGTATTAATTTTTTAAATTTAATTCATAAAACATCGCAAATAAAGAAAAAATTCAGAATAGAATGTGGGAGAGTTACACTGATGACATTACTTTTTCACCGATTATTGGGTGAGATTGTCTCATAGTCAATCCCAAGGAGAGATTGTGTTAATCCACACAATTTAAAAAAATGTGATGGTAAAAAGAGCGAATTCATGGAGTTCTGTGGAATTAAAGTGAGAAATGTCTTCCCTTTCAATTAGTACGGAAACACGTTTCTTTCCCACGTGCGTGAATTTGTCTGCCAGAAGTTGACGCCCGTTCATATTCCGAATAGTACCCGTAATGGTATTTCTTACACATTTTGTCCATTGCCATCTAGTGTCTTATGTTCGCCTACCTTAGACTTCTTGCTTTTTCTCCAGTTCTACTCGCTTCATCCCTTTTCCCAGTCTTCCAGCCCGAAAGAACTCCCTTGTTAGTGTATATGGTAACAAAGCCAAGCCCTAGGATCCCTGCGGCGCGATATCCTTCCTTTCCTCCCCCCACCTTCCCCCCAATTTTGTCGTTAAATATGGCAACGCCGCAACCACTACCCCGGCTGACTCTCCCACCTTCCTTTCATACCGACCATCCCTCCTTTTCCTTACTCACTCTTCTTCTGGAAAGACCTCGGAGAGGAGGCCGGTTGGGAATTTTTTATTCTTCCACATTCTTGTTTCCAAGATGTAATCACTTGATTGATGACCGATATCACTATTGGATTGGGCGGCGTGGTCCAACGCGCTGAAATTCCAGTGTTAACCGGATCGGGTGTCGAACTCGTGACGTTTAAATGGCCCAACCCCTCTGGCGAGGCCGTAGCGAATATAACTGATTTAAAGTTGCCACACTCGGCTATAGTTAGCCTAACGTAATCAATTATTGAAAGTAGTGCATGCCTGGAATATTTATTTGCTTGAGACCACCAAAATTTAAACCCTAGAGTTAATTCCACTCCTAGCTCTAAACTCCAAGCCAAGGGTAGCTCTTTTTAGGGTTTGTCAGAGTTGGAAGTAACAAGTTGCCTCTTAGTCAATTTGTCATAAATTTCTTACAATTTCGGGTACCGTTTGTTTTCACTGCAATTGGTTTCTTAGACTTCTTAGCATTCCAAAAGTTGCTCACAGTGGTAAAACAGAAAAAAGTGTAATTGTTCTTAAAAACGAATGAATTAGCAGCCGAGCAATACGTAAGTGGCCAATTAAAGACTTTCGGAAAGCCACCCAGCGTTCTTCATAACCATGAAATGCTGACAACAATTTTAATTTATCAACATTTTCGCCTGCAGAATGAATATTCGGCGGACAATTTATGCGTATGCGGGATAAACTTCGAGCAAGTAGATACGCAATCGCGCCTTCGGATTCGCTCCGGCAATTTACAACTTTCTCCTATTTAAATACTCATTTTAAGCTGCCATAAATTATTTATTCCGTTTCGGGAAATAGCTGCGGGTAGGGAAGCATGCGCCATCCCGTTCCTCTCCGACGCTGGCACGTTTTCTTTCTTCCGGCATACTTCGGGTCAACTTTTCCCTCCGTCGACTTTCTTCTCCTCCGTGTCACTCGTATCGCCCGTGCGCCTCTGCTTTTCTTTGCTCCCTCGTGTCCTAATCCTCCCCGCTTCTATCCCCTCCCCTGTAGTTTTCTCGAAGAGAGACCATTGTCAGTTAACCTGCTTCCCATCAATTCTCATTATCCACCATGCTCAGCAGTGACTGCTCTCGCATGGGCGAATTAGTGGAATTCTTATGCCCAAGGCAATTCCACTGCTCTACCTTGTGGGACACAAATTTATTTGTCTTAAACTCACCTCGCTAAGCCAAACTGAGTCTGCTTCGTGCTTCTAAGTGTTAAACGTTAACGGTGTGCGATGGACCATTTCAATGTTTGGAATTGTCATTAACGTTACACCGCAGATCATTTTAAGCGTATTGGAAATTTCGCCGAAAAGTAATGCTTCAAATTACAGCAAAACGAATTGTTGGCGTAAAAAAATTCACTTCCACCCACCGTGTGGAAGTATTCGTTTTCACGAAATATCATTCCCCCGATATTTTGTGGGATCGGGATGGTGCAGCGTCTGACTTAAAGGCTTCCCACTGTGAGGGCCCGGGTTCTAATCCTGGACACAACACATTTTGTCAGTGGTATCCCGATCCCTACTTTAGGTGCTTTGTGGAGAGCACTTTCAGTGAGTACGACGTCCGTCGGATTGGACGTTAAACTGCGGGCCCCTTGGCGCCTTTCGACAAGAATAGGCCGCTAATGCCGACGCCGGATTTATCTCCACCCCTTCCTCTCCCATCCATCCCTAACGACGCAAGTGACCTTAGCTCTCGGTCGCCCTCCGTAAAACTACTACCGCCACCCGATATCTTATTTGGAATCAATTTTAATATTTTTTCGAAATGTGAATGCATTGAAATTCATCATGTCTCCTAAATTAGAGGACTTTGGCGGAAATGATGGGGATACGCCGTTGCAGTTATGTTAATTGCAGTGTACTCGCGGCCAGTAGGAGGGAAACTTATAGGGTGGGCTTGCATGGGGGCTTGGGGAGGAGTATGGGACTCAGAATTCAGAATTGAGCATGGATGTGATGTTTTACTTCAGAGGTGTTTCATTTTTATCGTCGAACATAATACATAACCCCACATTCTTCGAATTCTGATTCCCAGGTCGAACACGTGGACCAATGTAGGTCAGAGACTGTCCTTGCCTTGACAACTCCACAAAATTTCGTAATATTCTAAGTACATTGCTTCACTGAAAACCCCATAACTTTCATGAAAAGAAGAAATAAAAATAATTTCTGCATATCAACTAAAAGATTTAAAAAATGTCAGTCAAATCTTTCGTCAATGTGTCGTTCTGCTTCTGTGATGTGATGTATCTACACTGTTTGATATCTAATTAGCAAACAGCAGCGAACATGAATAATGTACTATTTAAGTGCAAAAATACTCGTCATATGATGGATTTTATGCTCCTGTTTAGGGGTTTAAACTCGGATGTTTCCACGTCAGTAGCCCTAAAAATCTGTTTCGGATCGAGCAAAAACTATCCCCGTGTGTAACTCAGCCAAAATCAACGCCATCCTTCAAAATCTATTATTTTTCTCACATTCGCATTTTGTAAATGGTGGAAATTTGAAACGAGCGAAATCGCCGTCCGAGAAAATTTAAAATTTTTACGATTGGATAAAAAATTTGCCGCGCATTAATGTAAACTTTTACTACGACACGTAAACCTTATTAATGTACATTAAATGTTTCAATGCATCATTCTATAGTTATAATGTTTTGGATGCGATTCAAAAGTCCATCGTAATTTGCGCAATGCGCTTTTACCATCCTTGAGTAAAGGGAAGGACTTTTATTTCATTACATATTCCACGTGCGCCGCAACATATCTGTCCGTGTGTAAATGCGCCTGATATTCCGTCCCCCCCTGCCTTCTGACAGTACGATAAGTGGAAAAAAAGAATCATGGAGGCTTCGTGGTTAAAATAAAGAAACGTAGTCATTGGTTTATCCGCGTGATTGTCGTTAACCCACCGGTTTCGGTGATAATTAAAAGAGAAATTGTAAAAGGACAGGGTGGGAACTCGGGTGTGTCCGTACTTGCTTAGTGAGGGTCGAGAAAGGGATACGAAAGCGCTCGTATGTTAGTGGCCGCTAGGAGAGGAGGAAGGGCGTACGTACCATAGTTCTATGACATTATAAGTAATCTTGGTCAGCTAGAGTTACGGGTATGTTGGCTTATTTCAAAGTTGTCTCGGCGGCTCGCTTCGTGATTGCTCCTCAATGAGTTTTCACCAAACGGCTTAGGGTGTATAGGCTCATATTGAATTTTCTCTGTTAAGTTGGTCACGCCCGAATTGGATACTTGTTCGGGTACCCTGGATCTCATTTTCGCATTGGTAGAGTTTTCGTGATACCTCGATTTCGCGGTTGCCAAGAACTTCACCGCACTCTTTAAACACATTTCGCAAGGTAGCCATGTGTGGAAACATGACCACGATGGCTAGTGTCGGATGTAGTTCAAAATAGAAGAATCCATAGATGGTTGGCCCAGGATTGTTTTTGATAATCCGTAAATAGTTGAATTATGTGAAATATTGTGCATCCATAAATTTGCAATCTCTATTAAAGATTCCAGTGTATGCTATTTTGTATGAGTCAATGCTCAATGAAAACTTCTTCCTACCCCTTTTTACGAAGTCTAAAGATTGTTTAGGGAATTCAGCTTAGAACTTTGAAACGTATTATAAAGTGAGACACAAATATCTACGCTGAAAAGATTATATTTAGATCTAAAATAAGTATGATTGATATGTTCTTTGGTAGAAGTTTGACTTTGCTGCACTTCCTTTGCTTTTTACCTCATCAGTCTAACAAAATGAGTTGAAAATGCCCTTCAATTTGTAGTTTTTTGGGTGAAATTCACTGCTATCCTTGGTGATTTTTTTGTTTATCTCTGGGAATTTATAAATGAATTAAACATTAGTGATTTCCCCCTTAATAATCCTCCCTAGGTGAACACGGTATTGGGTGTACTAAATTTTGTGTATTGTACTGTATGAGTGATTTCCATAGATCGGAACTTTACCCCATATCATCCCGATTTTGCCCTCAGGGCAACTTCCTGTGAATGATGTGCCATCAGGGAACTCTATCTGGAGGCGGAGGTGGTGCAGGCACCCAGAGCACCACTCCCACTTCGATTGCGCCGGCACCGCCGCCCCAGTCACCCCAAGGCCAGCAGCAGGTACAAGCAACGCAAGTGCAGGTGGGTGAGAGAAAAAATAAAGGAGAAATACCTTTATCCCGCGGGGTGGAATGGATATCATTTATTGTTCGCGGTCTACGTCCCCTGAACCTGATACACTATCACCTTTAAGCATCTGACTCAGTAAAAAATGGTCCGTGCATACCATCGAAAGCTCGATAATTGATAGTTGATTTACAATGATAATCATGATGAAAGAATATAAGAAATGAATAAATTACTCATAAAACCTCAAGTGGTACTTAATTCTCTGTGTAAATTCCACCGGGTCAGTTTCTCCCCGACTTCATTTCAATGTCCGTTTCGTCCGTGGAAGCCTTGTAGTTGTTGGCTAAGCTGGTTGTCGAAACGTTTCCAGAGATGGAGAACCCGAGGGTGAAAGAAAGACCAGAGAAGAATTCTGCCTTGCATTAGTCTCTTTTTAGATATCCATCCTGATAACATTCACATTAATTTTAATAACAAACACATCGAAAATCGTGTATTATTTTGGGTGGAATATCATTTAAAAATTCTAGTTGTTACGCTGACACGTGAATCAATACGCAAGTTGATACGCTTTTTTGTACAATGTATTTTGTCAAGTAAAATAATTATTGTAAAGGCGTATTGCTCCTCCATAAAATCTGAGAACTTCTGCCATATGCTCTTTCTCACTGATCGTCTAAAAAGTGTGATTTTCATTATTGTTGGCCGCAGAAATATACTGTAGAAAAATTATTAATAATAATTCAGGATCATTTACTCTGCCAGGAAATTATTAACTATCTAGGGTGAATCCTGAATCGTGTGAAATGGTTTTTAGTATTGACATTCTCTTCAGAGGGGTGTGCAATCCCTGGAATGAGCATACCATGTAAATAGTGTTATCATTAATTAAACTCATTTAGAATTGATGGTTAGAAAAGGTAATGTTGTGTATCAAGCGAATAAAAGTGGTGCATATGAGTGATGTAACTTTTTAAGCAACTTATTTCTTAACCTGAAAAAAATCATAAATTTATATTTGGGAAGATTGGCTTGAGAGAAATATTAAATAAAGTAAGCAAAAATAATTACAAAAGTATCAGTCCCTGCAGTAACAATCATAGGATGAAATTTAGAGTTATGGCCGTTTTCATGCATCAGAAGAAATGTAGATTGTGTGCTAGAAACGAATATCAATCAATGCTCATACCAAATCTCTTGGTAATGAGAAAACATTGATTTTAAATATTGATATGTTTAAATGATTAGGGGTTAGGCTCAAAGAAAATTTATTTAACTACATATTTCACGGCCTACATTTTTGCTTCCGTTGAGAGATTTTTTAAGGAAAATTTACTTTTGAAGAAAGGAAACTGAAGAATATCTCTTGATGGCCTGATTAGAAGAAAATTCATTTATTAGAGGAGCCCAGTAAAATCAAGTTGACCATTTAAAAAACTGTAGATTTAATATATAAGCACACGAGTTTTCAAGTTGTAAATGTATTCATTGGTCACTTCTCTGTTTGATTCCCAACTTTGATTCTTTGTGATCAATTTTGTGAATGCCTCGTATCATATCTGAGAATTAGAGGTGCATATAAAGTGTCAGCGACAGAGTGGTCACCCATGTGCCAATTTCAAGAGTCAATGGCATGTCTTACCATTTATCATGTGATGAACTAGTCCTTAAGAAACCATTTACCATTGTCCAATGAGATTGTGGAGAAATGAATCCTTGAACTTTTTTACTTTTGAATCCATTAATAAAGAGATTATAAGCCATTTTGGCGTTCAACCACTCCGACAAAAGTGCTAACATGTTTCCTTTGGGTCACAACAGATGCAGCAGCAGCAGCAAGGAAGTGGGGGAGGGGGTGGTGGTAATGCCGGAGGGGGCACGGGAGGAGGGAATGCTGGTGGCGTCCAGCAACAGCAGAATGTTGGCAGTGGTCAAAATGCCAACATGGCGACCATGTCTGCGGCTGCCATCCAGCAGACGCAGATGCAACAGCAACAGCAGCAGCAGCAGATGGCACCACCCCAAGCACCCACTCCTCAAACACTTACCCATCCACATTCTGCGATGCACCAAGTGAGCGAGTGGGGACATGGAAGGGTTAGTCTGAAATTTTTAAATCGGAGATGAGTGTGGGTTATGCATGATGGTTGCTTGGTGTGCCGTGCCAGGAAAATGGTTGGCTCTCACCAAGTTGACCCAGAACTTGGTGTTCATAACCATTGAAACAAATATTTATGGGCAAGCATGATTGTAAAAGGTCAATTTTTTCATCTTACTTGTGGATTAAGCTCTATCAGTAATTTTAAATCATGCCAACTTTTTCAACTTGATTGAAGAATAGAATTAACGAGTAGATATGCCATTGAGCTAGTCTCTCGCTTCTGTGTATTTGTTTTTGCAATTGGCTAATTCATAATAAGTGTTTTGGAAGAAGCCTCTCATAGCATCTCCAGTTATTTTACGCCAGTACAGCAAGTATTTGCCCTCATTAAAACTTTTAACCGCTATTCAATTTGAGACTTGCAGAAAGTTTAATATTTATTTCTTGAAAATAATGCCTTTCAGGTGCAAGTAATCCAACAGCCCCTGCAGAATCCAACATACCTTCAGCAAATTTACAACACCCAGGGGCAGCTGTTAATGCCAGGGAATATTGCCCTGCACCCTGCCGGCATGAATCCTGCAATACAGGTTTGTTCAATCAATTTTATAACCTCTTGGAGCAGTTCTGCACTCATGAATTGTTGTCAATAGTGTAGTTTAACCTATTAAAATTGAAAATAAACTTTTATTAAGTGGTTACATTTTTGCATTCTTAATTTCAATTACCTTATGCGAGCATCTGGAATAATAATCTTTAAGATTTACTTTTTAAGTTGATAAGTTCCTTTTTTCATAGTCATGTGAATTTTATTGTACTTCATGTATACTTTGTCAAAATAGAAGTCTGGTTTAATTACTTAAAATTATTGTCAGGGTAGTTAGTAGTTATCTACCAGCTGAGGGTAGAATGGGAATAAGAGACAGGCTTCAAGAAAGGTCAGGAAATCAAATTTCAATTTTATATTTTATGTTTGTAATTTTATTTATGCAGGTAATTGCTGCTGGTAAACCTTTCCAGCCTAATCAACTGGCTCAGCATATGATTACAACTCAAGGAAAGTCAGTGCTCCAAGCAGGCCAGGCTGGTAAGCTGTTAATTGAAATTTAATAAGTTAAAAATAAAATTTTCTAGTGCTTATTTACATACAAACTAATTTTCCTGTGCCATCATTATTTTTGCATTTTTGAGGCACAAAGCAGTACAGGAGCATTAGAATGTCATTGGTTCAACAACCAGAAGTACCAATGACTTTCTCTTGTGCAATATACATTTCATAGTTGCTTGCATTTGGCATTAATTAATGCATTCTGTTTAGATTTTTAAATTAGCTTTATGTAGTGTTACAAGTGTACTTAATTCCTTTTACCATTTTCTGATTTCTGTAAAATTTTACAATTGTAACTAAATTTGCTTTTTGCATGGAAATCAGCATCCTTCCCGGGCTATGCCACAATTCCCACCACAAGTAACCAGACTTTGGTGATCAGCCAGTTAGGAGTCCTCAGCAGTCAACCGAACATCCTTCCTGCGCATGCTCATGGCCAAGGGGGGAAACCTGGAGATATGCAAAAGGTTTGTTTTGATCACAGTATATCATTAGATACGTATATAATTGAGATAGCAATTTCATTTGCATAGTATGAGATTTTAAGAAAATTCGTGGGGATTTTCAGCATTTCCCTCATTTTTTTGGCATTACATTAATTTCATCATACTTAATCATTATTAGCCTGTACTGATGGAATCATATCCCAGAATTTCCACTTCCTATTAATCCTTCAATATTGTATATCATATAGGCTGCTAGTTATTGTTCAACCAACCCTTACTAAGAGTTTCAATTTACTTCCTTGATGCCTAGTGTGACTTAACTGGTTAGTAAGTTGGAGTCATATCAATCCCTATTGCCATTGCCATGGTGTCAATATTTTTGTGAGGCATGTAAAAATGCTTCCTCGTCTTAAAGTTGGATTCTCAAATTTTCTGAGGGGCTTGGATGCAGGACAGCTTTTTTGTGGGCATGGATTTGGATGGTATTTCAAAGGCCATTGAATAAAAATGGTGCAACCTGCTGTTTTAAGTTACCAATTTACCAATTCTGCATTCTAAACATTTTCAGATTATGGGCGGTGGAGGAAAGTCCAATGTAGTGTCATCCAACGGTATGGGTGGGGGTGGTGTTGGTGGTGGTGTTGGGGGGACTGGTGGTGGTGTGAAGGGTGGCAACAACCAGCAGCAACAACAGCAGCAGCAACAGTGCGTTGTTTCTCAGCCCCAGCTCATCACCACGCAAGCTCCGACTGCTGCCATGCTGGGCAACCAAGCTCAGTTGATAAGTCCAATTCAGGTGAGTGATTATTTGCCAGATTATCACATTTCTTCTTCCTGCATCATAATTCCGGTGCACCTCCCTTTTCTCTTTCTTTAACCCCAAATGAATTTTAAATGTATAAGGTGAGTAGAATATAATGACTTGTAATAAAATGATAATGTGTGTAATCTTTTGCAAATTTTTAATCACAACATTTTAGAATGATTTTATTGAAATTTTTATAAATTTATATTGATTTCAGACAATACTATAATTTTAAAGCTGTGTTGTACTTTTCACAGTTTTTAGTCAATATATTTGCAAAAATTATGTTGTATTTATTGGGAAAGTGAAGTATTATCATGTAGCGTGATCCAGTGTTACCACATGAGGTGATACATGTGCAGTAAAGACTATGGAAAAAAGTAATGTGTTTGAATTTAACGTGGAAAACTATCTTTCAACTGTTAACAACGATCACCAAAAGTGACTCTGCATTACTGGATATTAGAGGAAGAATTCCCTCAACCAGAATATCTCGGAACAAAATTTTTTGCATGAAATAGAGAAAAACAAAACTTCGAATTGAATAATAGCTTAGTGGAAGGTTTAATTGATGGTTATGATACCTAATAGTCTCCCTGGCCATTACTCAGTAAAGTGTCTCCCTGTAGCATTTTTCCAAATCTGTCACTGTAAAAATATATCGCATCTAATTGTTTGATTGAGATTCAAGGAGGATAGTAATAACTAATCCTAAGATTCTGTTGGATGTTCTGACCTTTGCCTAGTGCCAATAGATGTTGCTTCACTCATTTTGGTACTTGAATGAGCCTCCAGCCTGAGCAACAATGAAAACAAATCGACAAAAATGAAGAAGCAAAGAAAAAAAGGCTGTATTTACTGGAGAAAAAGGGAATCAAACTTGTTTACCCCCAAAATTGAACTCGAATTATAATTCATTTAGGTACTTACAACATTATGAAATAGAATTTTCTGTACACTGGAAATATTTTAATTGTTCTCTCTCTTACTAATATATTACGTGGTAATAAATCTTTGGCATGTTGCTTGGGCACTAGGGTGAATGATCATGGCTCATCTAAGATATAGTTTGAATGAAGTGTGCTGGATTTGATCGGCTCTCTCACATTAATTTTAATAGCATTGATGCTAATGAAGACCAAACAGAGTGGCGTACAGAGCATTGTACACTTGTTTGCAGTTGCTGTACCACTACACAACTCTGTACTGTAGATTATTATTTTGCATTTTGGGTTGGACTAGGCATCATTTAAATTATCATACATTTGTAAAATTCCTTGTGGATAACTTTCTGAACTTTGGCTTTATTGAACTGGATATTATAATATATATCGATGACAATTGAAGATGTGATATTTGGAAAACTATGAATCATTTGCTAGAGTATTAGCAAGAGTTTGGGATATGGACATTTTTAAGCATCGTTAACCTATTCATACCATATTCTTCCTCAGTCTTCAATCTTCCTCATTAGAGTCGAACTTAATAAGTTTCAAATAGGCTCGATTAGTAATTTGTGGACTAATACACTTATGATTTGTGTTTACTTTAGTTTCCATGGCAGTTTGGGCAGTTACCTTCAGGCATTACGTGGGCCACTTCAGGGGGCTTGCAGTCACCAGCTGCACTCCTGACTACTCAGAATCCAATATTCATCAGAGGGGCACAGCCACATGATCCAAGTGGCCAAGGAGGCCAGGGCCCCACTGCCACGCAGGGAGGAGTCTTTATACAAAGCCCACCTCCACAGCAAGTGGCTACACACAATCGTGAGTTAGATATTAATATCTCTATTTGCTATGATTAATATTTGTCCTGCTCTTCATCTTGAATTTTGTATGAGAAGCGTGGCAGATAGTATTTTAATCTTTATCTGCCAGCTACAATGTATCAGAGTTAATTATGGAGCTTCATTCCCACACATTTGTGCAGAATATCACTTGAGCTTTCTACAAAGAGGGAAACCAAAACAATTTCTTAGCCTTTTTTTGTGCAATCTGTTTTGAGCAGTGTGCATATCTAATTATCAGCATCAATGAAGTGGTCATATCAATGAATGGCATTGAAATACCTCATGTTAAGTGTGGGGGATGCCATTTTAAAGCAATAGCGGGTGCCATTTCAATTTCTAGGATGTGTAAATTTTTGCTGCAGGATTCATTAGTTTGGTTTATTATATTTTTTCAACTTGTTGTCATCCTTCAGTGACTGATAGAAAATTTTCGAAGTTTAATTTTACTTATTTGTTTTACCATACTTTAGCAAATCTCACCGGTACTCCAACAGGAATGCAAACTAGTTCTAATGCTGCAAGCACGGGGACACAAAATCAAGGGAATGGGAACAACCAGCAACATCAGGCTCAACAAGCGCAGCCTCAGCTAACACATCAGATCCATCACCAACACCATCAACTGGCTATGAAGGTATGCTGTTTACCCTTTCAGAGGGTTATATACTTTCCAGAGAAAGCACTTTTTAGTATTGCCAGAAAAAGCAACTTAAATGGTGAATTTTTTTGTGTAATGGAAAATTTGGAAGCTGAAAGCGAAGAAATAATGAAAGCTATTGATGCAAAATTTTGGAGCCTTAACCCTGAAGATCCCAAATAACACTGAATTTGCCCGTCATTATCTTATTTTCACAGATTGTGGAAAAATTAACAATGAAAAATGACTATATATATAAGTATAAATAATGATGAAATTCGCATTCATGAATGATTCAGAAAGTATTAAATATGGACGTTCACCCATGTTGTGTCCAAGAAAAATCTCGTGGCAATCTGTGTTGATGCTAACCATTTATTTTATTATAGTACTCCTCACTTTATTTTTTTCGCTCAATATAATTTTCTTCAAAAGGATATTTTTGATATGGTAAATTTAATTGGAAATTTTTCGTTAATAATCTGGCTAATAATACCATTTACAATTTATAGGTTGCATCTGTAGGCACCAATGCGGGGCGTGTAGGAGGAATGGAAGCGAGTGGGACAGGGAACGCTGGTACTGGAACAACAATCCAGGCAAACATACAACCAAAGACTTCGGTGGCAAATACTGTATTGCCCCCAAGATTGCCAAATATACTGCGTCCAGCGAGTTCTGTTTCCACCCAAACAGGCTCCAGTGGTGGACCTGGTGGTCTTGGAATGGGACAGTTGCAAATGCAGAAAGGAATTGTAAGGCCCCCTAATGTATGTCACTTTTATGTTATTTTATATTTAAAATATATTTGCATGATTTGGTTCCGAATTAAGTGGTTTAGTAGCTCACTGAGTGGAGGGTTTGGCCAAAGGGTTGAGGGTCCAAGGTTCAAATGTGATTGATGGACACTCCCAGTTAAACCAAAGTTGTGCGTGAAATATGAAACTGTTTAACTTAATTTTTTTAAGCCTAAGAAAAGTTTGTTTAATTTTCAATTGTATAGACAAAATAAAACACAGCCATAGTTAATATTTTTTTCAATGACGATGGTTTCCAGTTTCATTGAACATACTTTCATTGAATACTCATTACTTCGGGTGAATATGCATTTAAAAGCAGTGAGCATGTGCCGTCTCGGGAAGAGGGTGTGGGTTCATTCCATGGGAAGGGTGGAAGGAGTAACATGTTAGGGTAATAGTTACCAGGGGGGAACAGCTAGCTATTGACACCTGGAGGGGGCTTGACTTATGAGTGGTCAAGAGAGATGGGTGGGGTAATGGGAATCTTAAAAGGGGAGAGAATGAAGGGTACAATAGCTAGTTAACCAGAAGAGTCTTCTTGCCAGTGGTTGTCACTAATTCTTCAAGCACATCTAACCTTGGACCTTTTTTCCCATATGTATGATCCTGGGTTGGAATACACTGTGATGTTTGTGTGTTAATATGTGTCTTGTGAATTGAGAATTGCATTTGTTGTTTGTGTAGATGGCTAAGTTTTCTTTTTGGTTCTGATGTTCAATTTTCTGTCGGTCTACCCAAGTGATGTAGCATTACCGTTATCCAATCAGAGTTCATAAACTTCTTTCTGTTCAATGATGTCTATTTTGTCTATGTTAGATCCCAAAATGTGCTGTAGAAGACGGGTTTGTATTTTTCCTAGGGTAATAAGCATTTGATCTTGTGCGATAATTTATAATTAATGTTTAATTCTAAGCAATAAGCCCACTTTAGGGGTTGATGAATAGTCTTCCATGATATTTCAAAGTTATAACTGATTAATAGTCACAATGAGGTGCATAAGCAATTCATAGTTGTGAACCAAATTTTGTTTGCCATTAATCCAGTCATATCTACCTTATGTTTCATCTCAGTCACTATAAGCCTTGCAGTAGACCTTTGTACTGGCAATCTGCAACTGCAGTTATTTTTGAAATCGTATTATTATATAATGAAAAGGTAAAGAGAATTAATTTGACATTGCTCTTGGTTTTCATGTTTTCATAATAATGAGGTATAAATGTGCTATATACATAACATATAATATCATCGTTATTAATGTTAAAGTTTATCAATGATAATGGAAGCCAGTGTTTCTGAAAGCCACCAGTGTCCTAATACGAAAATGGATTTCTGACTAATTTATCATTATGTCCAAAGTGTTAATTTTAATTATTGTAGTTTAAAATCACTCTGCATGTGCATGTGTTTGAATTTCTATTTCATTTGGAAAATTTTCAAAAACATTTTGCTGCAAGTTTAGCCCTACTTCAGTCAGTTAGCCTTTTCTGTCTTTTTATTTTCCTGAAATTAAAACAAAGTATTTGTGTGTTGATAACATTTGCCATTCTGTAACTGAATTAGAGACTTTAAAATGACACTGGAAGTAATCATAAAATTTTCAATATGAGTGAATAATTAATCTCATGCTCATGATCTCCTTACTTATCTGCAATGAAAGTATTACAATTATAATTTTGTTATGTTATAAATTCTATGCCTTTTTTTAGTTTTTTTTTGCTCAGCAATATAATTTATTCATAATAGCAGTGGTCCCAGAATAAAAATTTCATTAATTATTATTTATGGTTTTGATGGTAGCATTTCTGTATTTGCAATGAATTAATTACTTTTTTATTTTTAGCAGGGAAAAGTGCGGATAAAGCCAACAATGAATAGGGCATCTCCTGCTCCCAGTATGAAGGCTGATGCTGCCAACCAAACAAAACCTCAACCAATTAGTCCAGCTAACATGCAACACCAAACCCAACAACAACAGCAGTTGGCTGCTGTGGCCGCACAGGTTTCTGTGTCCAAGTAAGAGAACCTATTTTTACATTTGAGTATAGTTTCAGGTTCATGTTTAGGAAGCATATTTTTAATATAAATTTTTTCACCATTGAACTTGAATGTTATTTCATGATGGATTATTTAAATTTTTTTGAAGGAATTCTTGTAGAATAAGCACAGTTGATGGAAATATTCCATCAGGTGTGACCAGCTTATAATGACCATGTTGTTAATTAACGAGTTATTGTTTAGGTTCATGAGAAAATGTTAAAAATGTTGCCTCGTGAATTGTCCAGTTACAAGATCAGTTGTGTCAACCCAAAAAATTAATTTTTAGAAGAATTAAGGAAACTTGTATCACAGGATTACATACTATTGAAATCAATCCTCCCTTTTTTAATTTGTGCTCATTGTAGCAGCCTTAAACAAAAATGTATGCAGTACATGAGGGAAAATGTGTGCCTAATGGAATAATTATTCTATAATAAACTTAAAACCAGAAAAAGATTAATGTAACTGGTTTCCTTATATAAATTACTGATTTGACATGCTACCTCCATTATCTGAAATTTAATCTCCTCTGTTGCAGTCGAATGATTCTCACCAGTGCCCCCACCAATGGTGCTCCTCTGCTGCCAGACAAAGGGCAACAGCTCACCCTCCAGGCAGTAAAGACATTCACTTCTTCATCAGCTTCGACCACTTCCACCACCACTTCCACATCCACGTCTTGTTCCCCCGCCCCCACCCTTCCAATGACAATTGGACATCCGACGGCAGTCCTCCTCCCTCACCCCTCCCTGCAGGCCCAGCTCATGGGGCAGGCGGGATGCCCTCCTTCCCCGTCGGGGAACGCCAATGGCCCCAGCGTGTCGGTGGCATCGCCTTTGAGGCCCATGGGCGCTCCCACCCCCAGTGGTATTGTCACAAGCATGCCAGTGAGCATGTCCCTTGCAGCGCCCCCGTCATCGCCCTCTCACCAACTCCATCCTTCCCAAGTCACCAACATGCAACACCAAATGATGCCATCAATGGTTGCCATGGTAGCAGCTGCGCCATCTCCTAACCAAGCCATGCAAAGTGTCCCAGGGTCTTCGCCACCAGTGTCTGTGGTGACTTCCTCTACTAACATGGTGCAGGCAGGGCCAGTGCTTTCTGTAGTTACTGGTGCACCTGGAGGGATGGTGAACAATCAGGTGCCAGCCAAAGAGGAGACGGGGACCTCACCACAGGGGGATGTGGGGGTAGGGAGTGTTGGGGATGGTGGCAATTCTGTGATGGTGGTTGCTGAAGAAAGGAGGAATGGCGAAGCAAGCCCTGCTCCAGGAATAACACCAATGGAAGGAGTGGTTGAGACTGGGATTGCTCCAACGCAAAATGCAGAAGGTAAATAAGATTTGAAACGATGACTCTTTTCATGCACAATTATTAGCCATAATGGTCAATTATTTGATCAGTGTAGTCCCTGTAAAACTGTAGGTGTAACTATTGACAATTTCCCGCATAGAAAAACTCATTTATGTTCCATTATGTATTTTGGGATTTACATGACTATATGCTTTGAGTAAAAATAAATTTATTTGTCCAGCAGACACAGATTACAGTATTGAGAATACATGGCAGTTGTACAGGACGCATCAATGAGATATAGACCACCTTGTTCCCAAACAGAATCACCAAATACAGTTATAACAGGAAGCTATTGCACACTTTTACATAGATATTCATTTACACTATAATAAAACTTATCAAACTATTTATTTATTGACTCTTAAAACTCATGTCCATTTCCTCAAAATTTCTAATAAAGGTATTCTAGTTGGTGCAGTTTCTCATTGTCGAGACAAAAATGAGAGTATAACAATTATGATGAATTTTTTTTAAAAAAGAGGCCTCAAGCAGGTTTTCGTCCAACTGGCGACATCTAGGTTACAAACTGGTTTTCAGTTAGAGCAAAACATATGATTTTCATCTTATGACACATCCCTTAAAAGTTGCTGATATGTTCTTCTCATTCATTTATTCAGCTGTGAATGGTGAGAAGGAGAAGGTGACCAATGGTGTAGCTGAAGCTTCTGTGGGCAATGCTTCCATTTCGATGGAGAGTGCAAGCACTGGAGAGGAAGGCAGTGGGGGCAAGGTTGAAAGTATGCCTGTCGGATCCTCGAGTTTAACCAATGGCCCCAATGCCGGAACTGGGACCCTCACTGGGATGGTTGTCGGCACATCCAGAGAATCTCACAAGTTACCTCCACCCAAGGCATTGGTGAAGCCTCAAGTACTGACACATGTCATCGAGGGTTTTGTCATCCAAGAAGGTAAATTCAATTATTTAACCATCCTCTCAATTGCAGATATAGTTTTTACACTTGTGTGTGTTTTGAAATTAATGCATCTCTTTGATGGAATCCTTAAAAAGGATTTTTAACATTGAGTGTTAATTGTGAATAAATATAAGCATTTTGTGTGGTGCATGGACTCAGTTAATAGAAGGAAATTATATGTATCCTTCTAGGCATCATACGCATCCATCAGGAAATATTTCATTAAAATAATGGATATTACCCAAGTGCAGTAATTTAATATAGCACCAGTTTTCTGAATGCTTGGATCCCATATTTTTAAATAGTTAACTATAGATATCGTTTAATATTGAGATATATAGGATGTTATCAGAAGGACTGTATGCTTAAAAAATTCACAACAAATTAGAAAGAATGAATATTATATTCTTGACTTGAAGAACACCTCAGGGGAATTCCCTTTTCTTAATGGCCTGGCTCCCCTCCTAGTATCTGTTAATATGCATGTAATTTATCCTGGGGCAAGTGCATATCAGGGCACATAAATGCATGTTACTGGGCATGAAAACTTAAACATTTTATTATTATTATTATTAAAAATACACATGTGCTGATAGACATTGTCAGGTGGCACACAAGTCCCAAATAATCGCAAAAGATAATACATAAAACCAGACTTCAAAACACAAATCTCTTTAACAAAGCAAGTGAATCCCCATCCCATTTACTACCATTAATCAGCAAGAAAAAAAGATATATTTAAAAAAAATTAAGCTATTACCTATAATACGAGGGTCATCCGGAAAGTAGTACCCGTTCGTGAAATAAAAAGACAAAAGTAAATATTAACAAACATAAAAAATTTTATTTGAAAGAGGATACTTTAAACTACTTCTCAACATAATCTCCAAGCAAATTAAGGCATTTGTCATAACGTGTGACAAGTTTCTGTATTCCTGCTGCATAGTCCTTCGCCGCCAGCTCATTGAGATACGCGAGGGACCCATCTTGCACAAATTTTTGCATAATGCAGATGGTGTTTAACAATTTCATGAACAATTGTTCGAGAAACATTGGGAAAATGCTCACAGATGTCATCAATTGTGACGCGCCGATCGTTCCTCACGAATTCGTCAACTGAGCTCACCAGTTGGTCTGTAATGACAGACGGTCTCCCCGAACGCTCATCGTCGTGTGTGTTCCCCCTCCCCATGTTGAAGTTGCGACACCACCGCCGAACAGACGACTCGTCCATTACATTGTCTCCATACACCTCCTTTAATTGGCGATGAATATCACATGGGCGAACGTTTCTTGCATTGAGGAATTTAATCACTGCCCTCACTTCACAACTGGCGGCGTTCTCAATTTTTTTAAACATTGTAAACAATCACAGAAACAACACAGGCAATGCTAGCGTCACACAACTTGGCTCAGAGAAGGCAGACAAGCCACTGAAGCTATCTGACCTCGTCCAGCGGCTACTCGCGTCGTCAGCACTTCATGCGGCACGAACGGGTACTACTTTCCGGATAACCCTCGTACAATACACCACACATCAATCAAATTAATACATATATGCCTTACATCTATTCTTAAAAGTATACACTCTGTTAGGAAAGGGCTCGAATATTTTTGCAGGGAAGGTGTTCCAATCAACAATTGTTCTATTTAGAAAAGAAAATTTTTTTTTATTTGTTCTCTGTGCCTGGCATTTTACCTTAAATTTGTGATCATTTCTGCCTATAAAATTTGGGTTCCCCGCCTCTTTCCTAACTCTTTAACTAACTTTCCTTTATTCATGTATCTGTGGAAGACTTTGTTGACATGTATTGATCCACCATTATCCATGTGCTAGTACACCTCAATTATTAGTAACTATCATTTTATCATAATTTTTATTCTCTCCTTTGAAGAATGCTTCAAATTATCATTTTGAGCATCATGTTTAATAGCCTCGCTAAATTAAATTCTTCAAAAATCTTTTAAATACCTATGGATATCTTTTTCTTGTCAGTTGTCTGCTCATGCAATAAATGGAGATGCAATTTTCTGACTTAATGATTTTCCAGTGAAAATAATTTTTTCTCTCCGAAACAAAAAAAAATGTAAAATGGAACCGTGACATGTGAAAACCAATTTTCTAAATAATTCCTCTTTTTATGCAAGCTGGTATTAAATTTTGCAATTTTTTTTAAAGTGTGTAGTTATTCATGATAGAATCATATGTTTCCAGTGTCAAATTTTAAATAAAATGTTATTTCCTTGTAGCCTCTGAGCCATTTGCTGTCAACCGTTCATCATTGTTAAGTGAAATGGCACAACCGTCATTGAAAGCAAACAATCAGATAATGCAGAATCATACGGCTCAGCAACCAGGTTCACAGGAAAAAGAGAATTCCCAGCATCACCATGTGCCTAACCATGTACACGTGCCACCAGCATCAAATGAATCTGAGGAGCCGCCAAGTAAGCTTTCCTTGATACCTTTTTATGCCTCATTCAAGTGGTGGCTATCAATTATTTTGTAGATATTTTTTTAGGCATATTAATTAAAAGATTTATAATTAATTTATAATAGTAAGGGGGAAGAAACCATTAGAAAATGGTGGTAGTAGTGATGTTTAAATTGAGGATTCACATAATACTGTATTAGTCTTCATTTTTCTAACCTTTCAACATTTTTATGGAATTGTTGAACTCTAAAAAAATAATTGGATTAATGTCAATGTTCTAAGTTTGTGAGACTCGGCTGTGTAATGTTACCATAAATGATCAATTACCATGTATACAAAATAAATAAAATTTTCATTTTCTATCGGTCTAATCATAGATCAGTCCATCATACGTAAATAATTAGAATTTAATGGTCAAAATTTGTCATTAAATTTTATAAAGGGAAAGGAGCAAATTTAGTTTATGAAGATTGACAGTATCTGGGTGAGAGAAGTATGGGGCTGAGTTTTTGACGTGCTTTATGGGTGTCCATTTGTCACCCCATGAACCTGTAACAGCAGTCCAACCTACTTGTCATTCATTAAACTCTTTCATCAATTGAACTTTTGGAGTTGTCTATAACAGTGGATTTTTCAGTTGCTCACAGGGTTGTAATTGCTGGTGATTTGTTTCTTGTAGAGAAAAAGATGATGCCAGATGTTCAAGTTCCACAACCTGCTAAACTTCCAGCTGATCTTGCCAAATGTGAATTTTGTGGGAAGGTGGACCTGCGCTCTAAGTTTAAGAAATCAAAGAGATTTTGTACTCTAGCTTGTGCCAAAAGGTGAGTGCTTACATGTAAATCAACACTTTGGTTTATCAGTTGTGTGGAAATCATTTCATAAATATTTCGATATGATATTTTAGACAACTTAATATTTACGTATTAATGTTGCTCTAAATCCACTGTGAATTATTTCTGAAATGAATCTCTCCGAGGTTTACTAAACAAATTTGAATTTTTGCTTAGAATTTGCTTTTTAAATTTCTAAAGAGCTATAAGGCATATTCCACTTTTACATTAATAAGCAATAATGTTAATAATAGTTTTGTAAATAATTGATGTGTAGGTTAATCAACATTCTCTAACTGGACTGAATATTATATGGATGTGCTTAAACATTCAAGTTTCTCCAAATCAAGTTATCATTTCCATGACTCATGGCCATTACTATATGAATATAATTTCTGATCACCCTTTTGAAATTTGAATCTGTTAAATGCACCTATATAATGGGTTTTTGTACTTTATCTTTAATTAAATGTGGATGATGACATGTTCTCTGGGTAACCTAAATAGTTTAATTCAAATTTCCATGAAAGCTGGAACAAAAAAATTTGTGCTGAATAGCAAACCCTCTTTTACAAAAGAAAAATAATTCAGTGGAATTGCAATCATTGTTTACTATGTGGATGTGGCATTACTACTCGACAGTAATTAGGATCTCAGAAATAAGATTTGGGAGCATTAGCTTAGTTTAATGAAGTAAATGCTCAGAAATCCACTCCCTTACATAGAGAGTGTATATCTTATCATTTGAAAACAAAATGGTGGCAACATATAACATGACAGGTTCAACGTTGGTTGCAGCAAACGTTCGGGACTGTACAAGCCAGAAGAATCACCAACCAAAAAGGGGACCAATACTGTGTCTGCAGTTAATGCTGTCCCTGTTGGTGTCAATTCTGTCTCCCCCAAGGAACTCCAAGTCAAGCAAGATTGGCAGAAATCTAAAGGCCAGGAATGGGTGAGTGCCATTATTGTGTATCTAATAGTACTAGTGGCATTAGTGTTACACGTATAATCTTTCATGAATTTATTCCTCAGAAATACAATAATTACTAGCATGACATCCATGTTTCACCTAACGTGTGAATTACTTTCCAATGTATTTCACAATCCTGGGAACTTTTCTATGGGTAAACATATTCAAACTATAGCTCAACTACCCATTTAGTCCTCTTTTCCTGGTGTTATAGAGGTAATATATTTCTAGGAGACTGATATAACCCCATAATATGTGAGCAGTACATAATGTAAGCCAATTCAATCCAAACCAAAATTGCAACAAAAAGGAAGGCATATTTTAAGCAGAGAATATTTGAAAAAGCAAAAGGAACATATTTCAGTCAAGTGGAGAAAGAGAAAACAGACTATATGTACATGGGATCTCTGCGTGGTCGAACTAATCAGGGATTTTCAATTGAAATATAAACCCACAAATGTGTCTAGTCCATTGAATAAATACATTAGCAATTAAATCAATTCAATTACTGATCTCATAAATATAATTTAAGTTATGATATCCATCCCTTACCTACAGGTATACTACCTTGATCAAAAAGTTCCCGGAATAACCACCGTGTGGCGCTCCCATCGTTCCGATTTGAGTTCTGTTTTTTTTGTTAAATTGGTACATCTGTTGTTGATATTCCCTTTAAATCTTAGTGTCATAACTTGACATTTGCAAAAGTTACGTAGCCAAGAGTACATCTATCTCTGTGTGTGTTGGCGATTTTTTACAATTGCAGAAATGGATTTAAATTTGCAACAACGAACTTGTATTAAATTTTGCGTAAAAAACGGATTTAGTGGCGCACGGACGTTGGAAATGTTGGAAAAGTGTTTCGGCAACGATTCTCTAAAAAAAACGGTCGTTTACCAGTGGCACGAGCGGTTCAGAAGTGGTCGTGAGTCAATCGAAGATGATGAACGCAGTGGCAGACCATCGACATCGAAAGTCGGTGAAAAAATTGATAAAGTAAAAGAAATGTTGGTCAATAACCGCAAATTAACCATCAGAGAAATAGCGGAGGACTTGAACATTGCCTATGGATCCGCCCAAGACATTGTGGTTAATGATTTGGGTTTCCGTCGTGTAGCAGCAAAGTTGGTGCCAAAAGACCTCAATTTCATGCAAAAAAGAGACCGTGTTGACGTCGCAAAAGACATGATTTGCGAGGCTGAATCCGATCCCACATTCATCAAAAGGATCATTACTGGAGACGAGACGTGGGTTTATGAGTACGACACGCAATCCAGACATCAGGCAAGTGAATGGCGTTCACCAAATGAGCCGAGACCAAAAAAACCACGTCGTTTTCAGTCAAAAAAGAAGGCAATGCTGACGGTTTTCATGGATTACAACGGTGTAGTGCATCATGAATTTTTGCCAGAAGGCCAGACAGTAAACAAAGAGTATTATTTGGGCGTTATGAGACGTTTGCGTGAAGCAATTCGCCGAAAGAGACCAGAAATGTGGGCAGAAAACTCGTGGATTTTGCACCATGATAACGCACCGTCGCACAGTGCTATCATTATTCGTAATTTTTTGACGAAAAATGCAACAAATACCATCCAACAGCCACCGAATTCACCTGATTTGGCTCCCTGTGACTTCTTTCTGTTCAATCGAGTTAAAAAACCATTACGGGGAACGCGTTTTAGCAGCCGAGAGGAAGTAATGGAAAAATCGCAGGAAGCACTGATGGACATACCGAAAACCGAATATAAAAAATGTTTCGAGGATTGGATCAAGCGCTGGCATAAGTGTGTTGCAGTCGATGGGGATTACTTTGAAGGGGACAATATAGATTTAGATGAATAAACTTGTATTTTTAATTTTCTGAATAAATTCCGGGAAATTTTTGATCAAGGTAGTATATGCATTGTTTTGTAAGACTCCCATTTGTGTAAATAATAGTTAAAATTTTTTTTCAAGTGGCAATAAAACAAATGCCAATACCAAATCAAAATCAATAGCAACCAAAATACACCAATTAATGTCTGCATGAATGAGATGCTCTGGAAAGACTAAAACAATTCAGAAGAGTAGTAAAATGAATGCCATAAACAATATTCAAATCATAATGGAAGGCATATCAGTAATTAATCACTACAAGAATGTGAAAAATGAATTAATATGAGTTTAAATAAATGAATATTATAGTTAATGAGATGTGGCCAACTCATGATTTTTCAGTCGTGTTGGCCATATCTCTGATCTTAATACCTCATCTATGCATCGTTGTGATTTCATAGTTCCGATCATCATAGACCACTCACAAGCTCTTGCGAAAACAATTGCTAGGTACTTGCAAGAAAATTATGTTAGCAGTGGAATTTTGAAAGAAGCCTTTGAAAGTTTAATAGACCTTTGATAGAAATTGGCAATATTGGATGCAGTTTATAGCTTGTCTCAGGGCTGGTCCTCTGTGAAAGATGTGACAATTCTTTATCCCTGGAGGAAACTTTTTTTGACATTGGAAGTGAACTCAAGTGATTTTCAGTAACAGAAGTGAGCATGTGGTCCCAAGAACTCCAAATTGAGAGAATTATTAAAAGATATGCCAGGAGAATTGCCTGATTGATCTAATGTAAATAATATGATTAAATATCTTAGTTTACTTTTCAGTAATACTGCTATTTTTTCACTTTCTCCTACATTTCTTACTCCCTGATTTTTGTTTGTGATCTTATTTTTTTATCTTCCTAATGAAATAATACCCCTCCCATGTACCTTATAAATCCTCGCTAGTCTCCATTATTCCTTTTTTAGATCTGTGTTTTATTTTACTTATCCTTCTGGTCTCTCTAAGAGTTTTGACAACATCTTTGGAATCTACTTTCGTCTGTACTAATACCATTCTGTCACTTGCAATAGTCTGATCTATGCAGTAATACCAAATGTTCACCTTAATACCCTTCTTTACATATTACTCTATTAACTATTTTCCAATAATGCTTTCCTCCTCACTTCATGCAGCTGTCACTTATTTTTATACTTTTTCTCTTCATCTCTTATTTGTTATTATGCTACTTCTATGTCCCTCGACATCATCAAAAATTGCAAGTCCCTCTGTTCTTTTCTTTGCATTATTCCTGTGTCAACTAATAGGTCCTAATTAGGGCAACTATTTATCTTCGTTTATACATCATTGCTACATTTAATGTTTATTTTCTTATAAATCTAATAATCATTTCCATCTTTTATTTACAGTCAGGTAATCAGGTACCTGTTAAATCAGATGGGAGCCGCTTATGCCCTACCAATGTTACTACCCAAGAGGAAAATAGTCACATCACAGACAATGAGACAAATGACTCTTCAGGTGCTGAATCATCTTCCATGTCACCATCGGAAGTTGGCCAAGGGCAGGAGTCCTCATCTGCACGTACTTCAGGCCTTGCAACTGGTGATCCAGCAGATGACAATGCTACCTCCGAAACAGGGCCCTTGCCATCACAGCAAAATGCAACACCCAGCACTCCTCCGCAGCCCCGTGTGAATCCTATCAAATGGACGGTGAGTCATGTTGGTCAATAATTATGAGTGTGTGCATTTCCCAGTGTCACTGTTTCAGTTCGTTGCAGATGCCTATTTGTGTGACAGAAAAGGGGAAAGCAAGCATCCATATGACAGGGTTATCACTCAATGCAGATTTAAATGTTCTCAGTGTAGTTTTTGGTTTTATGTCTTAAGTGGCATAGGTGAATAGAAGTGAATATATTGCCAAATGCTTGTGCTATTACATTTGAATATTAGCTTAAAAAGTAATGAAAATGTTTTTTTATGTATGTAAATAGTAAAGCAGCTCATTCAAGAGATTTCATTTTGTGACTTCATCAAAGAAAATTATTCCCTTGGAGTATAGTTCTTCAAACTCTTTTATTTGATGAGAATACAGAATTTATTTATTCAATAATGGATCAGATTACTGTTAAACAGTTATCTAACATTCAAACATTCTTCATATTCATGCAAAACGAGTCACATCATGTCGAAGTATAAACGCATTAATTTTTTTCCTAAATTGAACAATGGCTTTTTTAGTTAATTCAGTTGATTTCCCAAGAACCGCAGAAGGATGTGGTGTGGCAACGTGTGTATTGAATCACTGTATTTCAGAGCTAGAGGTTAAGGCAGTCTTAGAAGATTTCACTGTAGTCGAAGGAATATCATGATAAAATTCCTATTTTACTAGAGTTGTTGCATGCATTATTTTGTCATAGAAAAATTGGAATTGACATTCAGCATACATGGGTAATCTGGTGGAAAATCTACCGACTCACTAATCCAAAGGTTTCATCTCTGAAGCCAGTGGCATATAACCCTGGTGAATGTGGGAAACCTGAGGGAGAATGCGGAATGTGTCTGTTGGGGTCCCAGTAGGTAAATCAGCTGGAAGAAAAGGAAAAAAATCATGATTTCATCATAAGACTTGTTTTATATCACAAAATGTTCGACCTTCTGTTTATTGGTGCTGTTATTTCTATCCCTAATTAGGTATCTGATGTGTGTGAGTTCATCAGGAATTTGCCAGGATGCTCAGACTATGCGGAGGACTTCGCAATTCAAGAAATTGATGGACAGGCTCTTCTTCTCTTGAAAGAAGATCACTTGATGACAGCAATGTCTATGAAATTGGGGCCAGCCCTAAAAATTTGTGCTCGTATTGACACAATGAGAGGTGACATGAAGGAAAAGTGAATCTTGTGTGTGGAATCTGTTGAGTGCCAGGCTGGGGTGTAAATAGATTGGACACCATCTACTGGTGAGGACAATATTCCTCCCATCTCATGGCTTGACCATTTTGTCAATTCATTTGATTAGGAGACTCCTTAATTGCTTGGGAGTGAATGTAAGTAAGTAGCAAGTTTGCCACAGAGGTGATAGTGGCATATGTTTGAGTGCAATGGTATAATTCCCATAGTTTTTATGGGAGACAAACAATTAGGCATTGTCTGAATGGAGCTGTCAGTGATGTGTGAACAGTTTGATGAAGCATGCAATGGCCTTCCGTGGACATCTGCAGAGTAAGATAAAAGTTTAGAAGCATCATTTTTTTGTATGGATCTGAATTTTTTGTAAAAATGTTGGAAATGCCATGGAGAATGCATTCCTGAAACTAACTTCACAAGCATGCTTCTAATGCAGACATAATATTGTCTGTTTTTTTTGGAAAATATCAGTTATGTTTTTGGCAGTACTTTTTACGATTTCAAAATGTGATTTTTTCAATCGAATTAGAAATTTTTCATTCACATTATGAGAATATATGTCAAATGGAGCTAGATCGATTCTCCATCAATGACATGTTGGCATTGCAATGATAAAATGGCCCTGCCAATTTTTGACCATATTTTTACCACGTGAATTTATGGTAAAAGAAAAATTATTTTGGAATTTCTTAATTTACTTGGGTGTCATTCGAAGAGCTGCCAATTTTAGCATAATTAGAGCACTGCAAAAGCTTGAAATGGACAGATACATGAATTGTATGATTGCGAAGGGCGATCAATGACCTACAATCCATTTGACAAGAAAACAGCATTGTTTACTGTTTTTTTGTACGTGTACATTGTTCTGCGACTTATATCCTACTGGTGTAAGATTAAGACTCAAAACATTTTCTATGCTTTAGGATAATGCTTTCATGAGTGAAAGAACTGATGAGTCATAATATATATTCTGGATGGATATAGCTCTCATTTTAGTTTTTTAAAAAAATTGCTTCACATCCTTAGAGCGAAGAACTTATTTGTGTTTAAAGTTTTTTACTGCATTGAAGAAAGGAATTTCCAATTTCAGCTCATTTCACTGCCAAACACATTTTATCAGAAATTATCCTGAATTGCAGGATTTGTTATCTAATTAACTAATGAGTGTATAGTATTGGAGATGCAGTTATTGTTTGTCAGTTTGTCTGTGTGATGATGGAAACTAAGAAATCCATGTACATGTACAGAAGAAGCATTTTCTATAAGAATGCTACATTTTTATATTTATACATCATGTGTGTAGAGTTTTAGTTGTTTTTATCCCTATAAATTGTTATATGTTCTGTGAATTTTATGTCCACTAACAAAAAAGTCCTCTCAGCTCATGATGAAAGAAATTCCATTGGTAATGGTCTTCATAAATCACTATCAAACTGCTGCATGCAAAGGCTCTCATTTAAAAATTGAAATCTTCAGCGTAAATTGGCCAAAACAATTTTTGACTGCTGATATCCTTGGGAAAAGTGGAACTCAATTATCTGGTAATATGTATTGTTATTTGATAGGATATACATATATAGCCTTAAGTCAAGGAGTTCTTATTAATCTCATTGATATATTATCATAAATGCCTTTTGTGATATTGTGGAATACCCAACATTGAATGTGAAACTTAAATGAATATGTATTTGTAAGCCATTTTTTTAATTTCTGGGAATTATATAGTTTTTTTTTGAGTTTTTGTTCCTATTAGGACTAAAAGAGATGGAATTATGTGGCATGTATAAGTTACATGTCTGTTATAATTTTCAAAATGGGAATTTAATGCAGCCAGTTGTAATTTCTATGTTGCATAGTTGATTATGGAGTGAGCCTGCAATTGGAATTTACTTTCCTTATGAAATGAGAGAATAACGTATTTGGATTTCATCAGTTTTTCCCCCCTCGCAGTTTTCCATGCGTAAAGCATTATTTATTTTAAAAATAAAATGTTTCATGAATAAGGACTTACTTATTTCAATTATATCATATTTATGCTTTGGCTAACCTATTACTTCTACCTGTTACCCAAAAATTGATCACCGAAAGTAACAAACTTGAATTTAAAAAAAATTAAATATGTAGCCATAAAAAGGTTGGCAGTCTCAATAAAAACTCAAGTCTCCGAGGTCTAGTAAACAACCATAAGTACAATAACCAACCTGTACATTGGTTTGATAGGTGATTGTAGAGTATACTCAATACTTATACTCTTACCGGCGTGTGAAATCCACACATCAGGGTAGGGGAAGTCAGTTGCTTCCCCTGTGCTGGCTATGGTTTCCAGGGAAATTGGGTACTGGAAATATCGCACAGGTCAGGTGCAGCTGAGAACCCAAAGGGGCATGCCTGGGAATAGGAGTGGGCCCTCTGGTCAGTGGTCCAATTCTCTGCCTCTGGACTACCGCGTCCTATTTAGTGAGTATGCATCTAATTTTCCTTAAATTGCCATTCTCATTAAACAGGACATGTCAATTGCATAGGTTAGGGAGAGAAAGTTTTAGAATATCTGTTCTGAAATTTCTTAATTCCATCCAATGATTATATGAATCTTCATTTCAGTAGAAGTATTATACAATTGACATGATTATACTATTGACCTTACATAATTATTTACCAATTTTTAATTATAATTCTGCTGTAAAATATTTCAGTTTGAGACAACTACTTATTTGGCATCTGAAATAAATTTTAAATGAACAGAGCCAAAAATTTGTGGTTTTGCTATGTTACTGTTATGTTATATCTCCTTTTAACTGAAGGAATGGACAAAATACTGTTTCCAATTAATTTTGAATCACTGCTCCTAAAGTGACGTTATATATAGTTAAAGAACAAAATCTAGCAAAGCTTGGCAGCAACTTTATGCATCCTTAGTCTCTCAGTCAGGATTTCCTAGCATGAACCAATCAAGATGCCACACTCTTCTGCAAGTTCTTTGACAGTCGAATGTTGATTGGCTCGAACGAGATTATTCACTTTCTCGATGTTGGGGTCATCATTCAGTGTTGATGGTCTTCCTGAACGCTCGTCATCATCCATTAATTGCCGTCCCTTTATGAACCAGGTAAACCGCTCATAACACGCAGTACATTTCATAATATCCTTGCCATAAGCCTTGGTAACAAAATCAAAAGGTTCCATGAAGGATTTGCAGAGTTTTCGCACAGAATTTTACAAAACAATGCTGCTCTTTCAAAGAGCTCATTTCCATGGATCTATTTTGTGCTGCACTCCACATACACCCACTTATACTTTGCACAAATGTCTGTAACTAATTGAAAAAAGTTGTCAACAAAGTGTTGGAAGGTGACTATTTGGGAAATTTTTGCGGACGCAAGAGGATTAAAAAATAACCAACTGGAGGTGCACGGGGCAAAATGTTTGGGAAACTTTTGAAGAGACCTCGCACACTCATGTTGGCATTACCTTGTGCAAAAATGTTCTGCATTTGTTTTGTTTCTTAGCTACCCAAGACATGAAAATAGCAAAAGAAATGATTTTTCTGGCATCTCCCGCAGTTTCTTTGGAATATGCCGAACAAAATCTAATTTATTCGGCCAAAAAAATTGACCCTTTCATTCTGGGAAATAATAGTTTATTTCAAAGTAAAACGGACTTAAGTTCTCAAATTACATATTGTAATGTTGTAGGAGTAAAATTACTTTCGTTCTGCAGAGAAAAGATAAATTTTAGTTGCTATTAATTTTCACATTTATGATAATTTTCTAATATTCACCATTTATCTGGAAGTCAATGTCAGCATGCATAGAGTTATTAGTATTGCATTCAGCATCAATTTTGTTATATTTGTAACATTGAAAATATGACATCTTTGAAATGGTAATTACCATATTTTCCAGCCCAAAAGATGCACTGTTTATACTCAGAAATTTGCTCTAAAATCAGCCTACATCTTATGGGCTGTGGAGGTATGTGGGTGTAACTTTGACCTATAAGCGTAGTATGATTGGCTGGAAAAATACCTACTGTTAAGTACATTTTCCAGCATCAGGCATAGAAAACAGATGTCTTATAATGATTTTCGATGACACCACAGTTTTGAGTCACTATGCTGTTTGCAATAGAGTTTTAATATTTCATTGAAAGTCCAAAAAGTTCCCAAATTGTAAATATATACAATGTAGTGCGTTTAGTTATATCTCACATGTGGTGTTGCTGCAAAACTGAAATGCGTCGGACTAACAGAGATGTGGCACTTCTGTTAATTTTTTTATTTTATTAGCTACTACTAATCTACCGGTTAAGGTAGGTTTTGGATGGACAGAACTACCAAATAAATATTTAATTTCTCCCAACAAAACAAACCCCAACATCCTACTCTACAACAAGCCCCTCTTCATCCCTGTGTACTTCCTTCCTCCCTTCATCCCATTCAACATCCATATCCTATTCCTAGACTTTCTTTGTTTGCCTAACATTCTCCCTCTATCACAGTCTTAAACACCCCACTGCTGATCAGTACAGCCTTCATCCGTTTATCCTGCATCCTTGGGATTTCTCCCAACAATCCCCTCTCCTTGCCCTCCATACCCAGCACTTCCTCATTTGTTTTCCTTTTGGTCCATTTCACTTTTTCAATCCTTCTCCATACCCACATTTCAAAAGCCTCCAAAATACATTTATCCTCCTGCTTCAGTGACCATGTTTCTGTGCCATGCATAACTATGCTCCACATCAAAATTTTGGCAAGCCTTTTCTTAACATCCTTACTCAACGTCCTTGTCATCAATTCTCACCTTGTGAAAGCCTCTTTTCCGAGTGCAATTCTTCTCCTTACATCCCTACTCCCTACTACTAAGACCATTTTGGTCCTAAATACTTCCAAGATATGTAAACTGTTCTACCTGCTCTAGTTTTTGCTCTCTCTTTTTTTTTATCTCCCATTGATTTTCATCCCATATCTATTGCACTGAATTTCCAATTCACTCAGAAATGCTTGCAACCACTTGGTGGACTGACGAACTAGAGTTTGATCATTAACAAATCTAACTGATTTTACAAACTCCCCACCGACTTTCAGTTCTTCCCATGCCTCTTGAATCATGTCCTCCCCATATACATTGAACAGCTCCGGTGATAATGTACAACCTTGCCTTTCTAACACTGCCCATCCAGAACTCCACCCCCTCTCGCACCCGAGCTGTCTGAGACATGTACAGGTTGCGGATTAGCCTCGTGTATCTCCAGTCTATTCGTATTCTCTGCAATATACGTACTCATTAATTTTTCCCAATCCACCCTATCAAACACCTTTTCAAAATCTACAAAACAGGCAAATAATGTCATGATTTATTATATATTGCTCTCAATTAGTGGTCTCATTACTGCAAAGGCATGCCCTTGTCTCTCCCCTTCCTAAACCCAAACTGATCATCCCCTAAGTAATATAATGCCCTACTCTCTATCCTTTTGTTGATGATCCTGAGAATGACTTTAGCTGTGTGGGAAATCAAATTTATTGTTCTTTAATCTCCACATGATGAAGCCTTTACCTTTTTCGGAATAGGAACTAACACAGATTTCACGAAGTCTTTCGGCCAGATTCCTTCCTCAAAGATACTACTAATCAGTCCATATAGAGTCTTCCTCCCACATTTTCATAAACATTTCAGTAGTTCCCCAGGAATGTTATCCACCCCTACAGTCTTATTTAGTTTCATCTCCCTTAATGCCCTTTCTTTCTCATCGTTGAGTATGCCTGGACCTAAGCTATCTTCATCTACGTCATGTTCCTTTTCTATGTCGAACCTTGTCAGCCTAAGTTCTTTACCTTAGAGTTCTTCTGTATATTCCTTCCATCTCTCTTGGATCTTTTAGTTTCAACTTTTATCTTACCCGACTTATCTCATACTGTTAACACAGACCTTCCCATCTTATTTCCTGTTAGTGTTTTAATCTTCTTTTATTGCACGTCAATTTCACCCTTCCTCTGCGAAATTTCCATATACCTGTATTCACAATGTCTTCCACCATGCTTATTTTGCTTCAATTGTTACCCATATGTTAAGAACTGGGTAATAAATGACAGGAAGCATGGGATTACTGTTTCAATAAAACTGATTTTAATGAGTCACTCAATTGAGTGTGATGACTGGAGTCATTAGGAATGAGATCAACAAGTCTTTAGTGAACGTTTGGCAGTTGGGTATGCTTAGGACGGCTGACTTCTTTGCTGACTCAAAAGAAGAGTCTTCCCATGACTCGGAAACAACTTGGAGAATCGAAGGACTTGGGGAGTTAACAGTGAGCGATTGATTGACCTCTGCGATGATTCAAAGAAAGCAGTCCATTCCATTTCCAACGAGTCCATGACTTGGTTGGAATCCTGTCATTTGCTCCCAGAAAGTCGCAGCTTTTTGACAAGAAACCATAGTGCATATGTAACATCAATATTATTGTCAATACGGTGTACATAACACAAATATAATACAATATTATTACCATAATATTCGGTAAATTGTTGTCCATGCTATTCATTAATGAGCAATTCACTGGAAACAGAAACACATAGAAATACCTATATGTAAACTAAGTTTCTATATAATACAACAATAATTTTTACTTATCAAATCACCTTGAAAAATACACCTTACATGATTTCTAGTGTTTGTGATTGATTGAAAAATTCATGGCAGAAAGTTAAAAGTGAGACTTTCATAATGGCTTTTTTTGAATGTGAAATTAGCAATGCGTTATATGGAATTGAAAATGACATTGTGGAAGAGGAAAGTGACAACCCTAGTGAAAAAAGCTGCGGAAATGATTTAGCAGCAGTGATGATAAATATTTCTGGGATTCTAGGATGAATAATCATTGATATGGCTGTTGATTTTTAATGTATTAATTCCTTTGATCTTTTCTGTATTCAAGTATTTTTCGTTAATTATAGTATGAAAAATCACTGTGTCTAATGGACTGGGAAATATGGTATATAAATGTGCACACAAACGATTTAAAGTTGGGTAATATTCAATGATAGATCATTTTAATACAGACAGTAGCCGGTCAGCCCTAGGACTGTAGTCATTTCTGATCCCATTATGGAACCACTGTACATTGTGTGATATGAGCCAGTTTTAGAAAATTAAAGGGCATAATGAGGTTTCCAGAGATAGGGTCAATTCAAATATTAAAGTTGGAGGCTATAAACTAGAGAACAAAGAAGAGTTTGCCTCTAAAAAGTGTGGTATATGAAACTGGGGTAAGTAATAAGAACATTGTGTGTGACGAAGAAGTTATTACCAAGAGGCAGTCAATGATGAGGGTGAGAAGTGTAAATGAATCTTGAATGCAGTTCTATATGGTTATGAAACTTGCGATCACTGAAACAAGAGGATAGATGAATCATAGATTGGAGGCTTTTGAAATTTTGTGACTGGAGGAGAACGGTCAAAGTAGGATGGATGGAAAAGTAAACAAATGAAGAAATACTTTGCACATAATAGGAGGAGAAAGGATTGTTGGGATAAATTCAAAGGAGGAGGTTTAATCAACAGTTGGGAGATTGGATGAGATGAGACTAACACCGCCTTCTAACTCTTTCCCACAACTGTCCCCTTCCTTCACCTCTTATATCCCTTCCACAGGCCACTCATTGGTGCTATTACCATCTCTGCCACACCCAGTGAAATGTTTATATACGTCGATTGGTTTATATTTTATCTCCTGAAGATGACTAAATAGTAACTACAATCTGGACATTTTGTAAATCGCAACAACCTGTTGCTATGTAGAGTAATGATACCTTATTGATAATACAAAGAATTTAACGCATGAAATATATTATTTTTTCCCCGAAGATAGCTTACATTCTTCTTATTAATCTATATTTGGAAATATGGATGTTTGCCTATGAATATAATTTGTAAGGCAATACAAATTATATGTTTTTGAGGGAAATTTCACATATCATAGGAGTCATTATAATTGATGAAGTTTATGATACAAGCTTAAAGATTACTTAAAAAATAAATCGAATAAAATAATTAAGATAAAAATGACTTTCTAAAAAAATATTTGTGAACAAATAGTGGATCGGACTTTGGTAGAGAGACCTGACTCAGTTCTTTTCCACGTTAATCCCTCTTCGTCTGGGTTATATGGTATTTTGAAAAAAAATTTAGTCAATTTTAATTTTAATTTTTGCTGAAATATGATAGTATTTTAAGAGGATTCAAACCTGAGCCCAAAAGGAAAGTTTTATAGAGCAGAATTCACTTCACAGCGTGATGGCATTCCGTAGAATTGCTAAGGGAAGGTAAACAGCCCAGATCGGTATTTTGCATTCTGACTTCTGCTTCTATAAAAGTAGGTCCTACCCAATTTTAGTGGCCGTCAATGTAATCTCTTCGAAAGTGCGGAATTATCGATTTGAATGGCAGCGCTTTTATGCCGGTTTGTCGCGTGTATATATACATATGGTTATTCATTTGTCATCTTTCCATTTGACAAACGAAAAGTAAGTGAAGTTCAAAAGTTGCACTGGGTTGTCTAGGAGCACATATTGACAGTTTTGCGTTTATTTTAGCTTCTCATCCATTGCCTTAGACGTTTAAATAATTTTAAGGTAGACCGTATCCAAATATTAATATTACGGGCCACATCTCGCTTATTATTATCATATTTATTACTTGAATTTTCTTACCATTTGCACCACGAATAAAAAGGCAATGCTTTTCACCTAGCTCGGTAATTACCTCTAGTTAGCGTTCATGTAACATTGAATTCGAGGTTTAAATGACAATTTTCCTGCTTTGTGATGAAGTGTGCAATCATCATATTACTTATATATGCTCTTTGGAAAGTTGATTGTATATACGCTAAAGGAGTTTGCACAAGTGATCACCATGATCCAAAACCATATCTTGGTGCTAAGACACCGTATAGGATTCGAATGAATCCTGATATGTCTCCTATAGTCATTCCAGGTATGAAATTAAAGTATAATCTTAGTTGCTTTTGTATTTATTGCTTCTATGAAAACATTTTCCCCACCAATGATTTCTTTTGCACTCATCGGTTTGATCAGATTGTAAAGCTGTGCAGTTGTGGACAATAGTGCGACATGGTACACGTTATCCGAGTGCCAAAGTTATTACATCCATGAAAGAAGGTTTACCGTTATTGAAGAATTCCATTTTAAGGAATTATGAAGAAGGGAAAGGTACTGAAAAATTCTCGGGGCGAAATACAGCCGTGTATTTATGGTATTCAATGATAAACACAAAAATTCGCCACTTATAGAAATGAATGTTTATGTATATTTTTAGGCGCTCTGTGTAGAAATGAGTACTTTAATTTTGGAAACTGGTCAACGCATGTAGAAGAAGAAAATGAGAAGCAGCTAACTCATGAAGGGGAAGATGAAATGCAGGATCTTGCTGAAAGATGGTTGACTCGACTTCCTACGTTACTATCAGAGAACTATGATAACTCATCTTATGAGGTAGGGATATATTTTGCTTTTTTTCTTATAAACATTCTTTATGGTCGATTTTGGGAAAAAAAACGTAAATGGCAAATGGTTAGATAGGTGTATGTATAGGGACTATAGGTATTATCAGTGACTAATCTTATGGGTAACTAGATGAAAGATTGATTTTAACTTGATGTAAATATGTCTAAATAAGTCCTCTTTCACCATTAAATGAAGAATGGAAGAAAGTTCATTTAGCCATTATGACAATAAGTATCGAAATATATGAACACAAATCACAAGGATTTCAAAGTATAAATTTAATCGATCCAAATGAAAATAGTTGCATGAATAGTGTTGAATATCTTGCAACCATTATGGAACTTAAAAAAAGGGGTAAATAAAAGCCTAAAGGCAAGAGAGTATCTGCAGGGCATTCAGACAAGGTTTAAACCTTCATATAATCGAGTATTTAATACATTGTTGAAATAATTTCTCTTTGGCTTTATTCTAAAAATGCTCAATTAGTGCATATCTAATTTTACAGATGTTAATTGAGGCAAAAAGTAAAAATTAGAGAAGCAATCAGAAGCAAAATATTTTGGCAATCAAACTTTCCATTGACATCTGAAATTAGACTTGTTAAGTATTACTATATCTTGGGTACTAGTAATTCAATCCAATAATTTACGTTCTTACCCCCAATTGCTTTTGATTGCTGCTTGCGCCTCCCATTTTGTAGACTTCTTTTAGTGCTTTAGTAGATCAACCAAAATTCCAGTGGTGTCAGCCTCAAAATTTTGACTGATGGGTTTGCTTGTTTTATGAATCGCCGAAAACAATGAAAAATCCTCCCAATCTCATTGCTTCAACTCTTCTGGATTCTGAATAAATGCAATTGTCGCCTCATTGGATCTCTTGCTTCCCTGTGATCTCTTGCTTCCAAGCCCTGACCACCCAACAACTGAAGGCTACTACTCTTTATCTGCTTACACTCTTCATCACACACTATCATATAGATGAATATTCCCTTGTAGTTGTGGATAAAATTTGTTTAATGGTAACATTTTTTCATATGTGAATGCATTTTATTTCTGTAGTTTCGTTACACTGCCACACAGCGCACTGCACGAAGTGCCAGGAGCTTTGCCATTGGCCTATTTGGACGTTACAAAGCAGCGCATGTGTGGTACCCCGAAGCTATTGCTAAAGATCCTCTCATCAGGGTGAGTTTAAAACAGCTTCTTCAATGATGGACTATGAGCACTCGTGGATGTATAATCTTGATCCTTGGAAGGAAATATTTGTACAATGAAGGTGTAAAAAAACATGAGTAATTTTAATTCCAACTAGTTACTAATATTTGACGATTATGGTTTACATGTCTATAAACTTGTGGCTTGGTTATAATTTTTGTGATGTGAAATATTTTCACTGTGTGATAGGGTATAAGTTTGTGAAGGATAATGATTTTTGGCTTGAAGGGATTGATGTGTAGTTTTTGGAAAGATGTTGATTGGAAATATTACCTGGTTAAAAATGTGACTTTGACTTTTGGTGTTATGAATGTACATTCTTTGTTAAATTTCCTTGATTTCCTTATTTCTTTTAAGATAGCAAGAAATAATGAGCTCTACGGCCTCTCAGTTAAATAAGAAGGGGAAAAAAACTCCAATGGCCATAATAGCCATTGGAGTTTTTTTCCCCTTCTTATTCTTTTAAGATGATGTGTTTTGTAATTAAGTTATTCTGTGGAGGAAATTATCCATGTCATTGAGTCAAAACTTAAGTGATTACACAAGTCTGTGAGATGTATCCACAGTGTAAGTGGTTGGTGCTGGAGGAGACCTAAGTTTGCTTACATAAATACCAAAATATCATGCATACGTTTTTTCTGTCCTCTTGGGGAAGTCTGTGTTTTAGGATCATGCCAAAATTTATTGATTAAGTCTACCCATTGATCAGTGAAACAATCAAGATCCTCAATGAAATTCAATGCAGAAAAAATAAATTGTTAAGGGACTATTCGGAAGTTATTCTTTAAGCAAAAATTGCTAATGCTCGCCATTTATTCACTGTATGTAAAACATCAAACTTGTGTTATGTATGTACATCCTTTAAATATTAGACCTGTCAGCAGTTTTTAAACTGTTATTAATTTTGGATTATTAATACAGCGTTTAACTAAAATTGTATGAAAAAATTGTAAAAATACTAAAATTGTAAAATCCATGAGCATAATTACCATCTCTTGAACCAACTTTCATTCTGGAAGAAATTTTTATTTTTTAGTGAACGTATGAACAAGAGAAAATGATTAAGAGGTTCAATTTTGTAGTAAAATTACTTAATAAGAAATAAAAGATTTAAATGATAATAATTAAGAAAGAAATAGTAATTAAAATGTACATTTTTATTTAACCATGCTGAATGAAATCTATCTTGTCGTCTACATGTTACTTTTACCCTTTCATACTGCCACAGGTTCATACATATGGCTTGATTTTGGGTCAATGCCAGTTGAAGGAAATATGCAAGTTGATCATGAAATTTTTGACAATTAGGTAATGTTTTATTTTAGAGTAGTTTGACTTTTGGTGCCTATTGTTTTTTTTTACTGTCATGATCATGTGTGTTGAAATATGGTGTCCCTGTTTTCATTTGAATGGCAGTCCAAGACTTCCTACCTCTAACTTGTCATTGTATCATTGCATGCGTTCTTCCTCTTGTGCTGTCATTACAGTTGTGGTAATGATATTTTGCCAGGAGAATGCGCTGTGTATGTAAATTTTGTGTCCTACTTATTGATTGCTTTACAGTATGTATGTATGTTTGCTGGAAATGGTTTTTAATGAATTGGATGGCTTTCCATTGTAATTAGTTTAATTCAAGAATTAGGTTAATCTTTCTTTACTGGGACCTAATTGCTCAAGTTTTATTTAAGATGGGATCGCTAATGCGAAAATTTTCTTAAATTTTTGTTAAAATATTTTCCCATGATTTATTTAATGAAATCAATTTACTCTTAAAACATTTTGAATATTTTCTTTGCGTTAGGTTCAATGTTAGAGTGACAATCTGGTATTGGTTCTTGAGTTGTAGTAGTAGTAGTTTTGAGGGGAGACGACCGACAGCTGAGGTCATTTGCGCCATATGGGATGGACAGGAAAGGATGAAGGGTGGAGAGAAACCCGGCCATTACATAACATTAGCCTACTCTTTACAAAAGGCACCTAGGGGTCCGCAGCTTAACATCCCATCCGACGGAGGGTGTACTCACTCAAAGTGCCCTCCACAAAGCCCTTCAAGTAGGGATCAAGATACCACTGAAAAATATTCAACACTGCCAGGGTTTGAACCTGGGTCCTCTGGGTGGGAAGCCAGTACGTTAGCCCCCCGCACCATCTACATCCCCTTGGTTCTTCAGTCTCATTTTATACTTCATCCTCAAATCTATTAGTCCACATCATTAGGTTTGAAGTAGAGGGGGTGGGGTTTTTTTTTAAAATTTTTTTCCCCAAAAGGTGAAAAATTTGTGTTGTTTAAGCTCAAGAAGGTGACTCCACTCTAATCGATTAGAATTGAAATGGCATGACAGTTACATTGTTTGAATTGTTGTAACATTTGAATTTAATTAATGTAAATGAAGAATACTAGGTGGCTGTCAATCTGGTCAAAATCTTTTCACAAAACTTGAACTAATTCTACCAGTTATTTCTTTTCATGTTCATTCAAGGGAAAATATGCCTACCCTATCACTATTTTATGATTAATTTAAAAAATTATAGTTTTAGTAACAGATTATGTGGTCAAATGCTTTTTGAAATCTAAGAAACATTTGCTTTCATTTTGATCGGTCTAATTTTAGAATGTTTTGAAGGAATAAAATGAATTTCGTTTCATAAGATGTACTTGATCAGTTTCATAAGATGTACTTGGTTCGGCTACCTTGGAAGCACATACTGCTCATCAAAATTATGTTCTTGAGAGCTTCATTGCATGAGAATGAATTCAATGATACATCTGTATTTTCTAGGTTGTTATGAAATCACTCAGATTTGATGTTAGGGAATGATGTGGACTATTTTCCAGGCTTTCCACGCTCCTACTTCTGAAAAGTACTAAATTAATATGTATTTTCTCTTTTAGTTCTACAAATTATGTCCTCGATGGAAGAAATATGTGGATAAGAACCCTGCTTCTCTCACTGAAAAAAGAGCATTTCAACATGGACCAGAAATGCAAGGAGTATGCAGAAGAGTTGGCAAGAAACTAGGATTTGACTCGATTACATACCGTAAGTAAATGAATTAAAATTATTTGTATAATCAAGGTACAGGGCAAGTTTTTTTTACACATCTGGGATGGCAAATTAATGTTAATGCGTTAATTTCTTACTATCTTTTAGAAATAAAGGTCTGCTAGATATCATATGCTAGTGAAGAAACAATGAAATGGAAATTTTGTTGCACTGTGCTAGCAAGGTGAGAAGTCCACCCTCCTTGTCTGTGTCTCAGTAGCTAATCATGTAGCAGGAATTCACTGCAATTGCAGGACTGTCCGTTTAAATCCATGATGTCTACAAGTCATTGTTGTGTATTTTGAGGAATGACAAACATAAATGTTTTGTTATAAAAGTGGGATTAATTTAATAAGGCTTCAAGGAAGGTCAACCTGTACAATTGTTTAGCCAAACTTGGGGAAAATAATGTTAGATTTATGATATGTGCCTAATATGCACTGTATACGTTTTCCATTGTGCCCTGGATTGATTTCTCATTGATTTGTAAACTGTAACCTTTTCAGATGATGTGCATCTTATGTATGTTACCTGTGGATTTGAAACAGCTTGGGAGAAGAAGTCTAGGTCGCCATGGTGTGCACCCTTCTCAGAAGATGACCTCAAAGTGAGTTTTAAGTTTAATCTTCATTTGGCCGAGGTAAGAGGTGATAAAAGGAAAAAAGAGTATATTGTCAAGCTTTTGACAAAGCGAATAGAAGAGAGATCATCTATGCATTGAGTGGTTTCAGTATTTCGGAAAAAATGAGTAGATTGGCTACAATGACCCTGAAGGAATCTTAATATAAACTCTTTGTCGGGAGTACCAAGAGCCTTCAAGATGACTTCTGGGATGAGACAAAGGGATCCATTCTCAACTACATTATTCAACTTGGTTTCACATAAAACAATGAAGGAATTGAAACTGGGGAAACTATTTTTCATAAATCGATATAGGGTTTAGCAATTGCAGATGATATAGCCCTGATAGTGTGAAATGCGAATGGCCTTGAGGAAATGCTTAACATCATGGAAGAAATTGGTAAAGAAATGGGCCTTATTGTTAATAAAGATAAGACTGTATGGGTAAAAATTTCACCGCATCATAGCAGAGGCATCCACCACAGAACATAATAATTGGGAACTATGAGTCTGAGGGTGTCAAAAACTTCATTTAATTATGAGTCATTCTAAAATATGAAAACAATATTTCTAATGAGATTGACCAAAAGAAAGCTGGAATGAAGGTAGATAATACTGTTGTACCTCACCTAAAATCAAACCTCTCATGAAGAAAAAAAATTCAAAATGTAACACCTATTGTAACATATGGGTCAGAGGAATGAGTCGTACTCAAGATGACAAAGAAATACTCATTCAATTTGAAAGGAAAATAATTAGGTGAATCGATGGCGTGGTTAGAGAAGGATAGTTATGGGGAATCCTTCTCTCCTTTCTAAAAAATTAACCTCAAGGGTAAACAAACCCAATGGTTCAGCATACTCAGTTGCATCTATGCCATGATCAGACCCTATGCAACGTCATAACCAAGACGACACTTTTTCTGTTTTGTTTTCTATTTCCTCGACCACCGAATTTCACTTCCAAAAAATCCTCCTGACACCTCTCCTGTACACAGTCATTCCTCTCCTCGAGGGTAAACAAATCCAATGGTTCTAAATAGCCATCCGGCTCCTACCCCCCCAGGCCTTCCCCGCCCCATAAACCCGGACCAAACCCAATGCTTAGTCATAACCAAGGCACCACCACCTCTTCTTCCTTTAACTGAGAAAGCCACGACCACCCAACTGTGAAGTCCCCGAAACTCCCAGAATATTCCTTCCATTTCTCTTGGAGATTTTCTGGTTCAACTTATGCAACTTATCTCTAACTGTTAACACAGATTTTTCCCTTCGTACTTCCTGACAGTGTTCCTCAGTGCTCCCCTCCTCTGCAAACTTTCCAAATGCTCGCACTGTGCCTTCCTCCATGCTTCTTTTGCTTTATTTGTTAACCATCTCAATTTATTATGTTACTCTTTGCACTTCCTTCTGACTAACTCAGTGTTCACATTCATCTATTTCCTTTTCTCATCTATCTTTCTTATCATCTCATCCATGATTCATGATTTCCTTGTCCTTTTCCAATTAACGGTTCCTATAGTTTCATTGGCGGCTTTTGATATCCCTTTTTTGTATTTAATATTGTATGAATTCATTGCAAATTTGTGAGGGAGAGGGGAGACTCCAGTATTAACCTAAACATAGGATACACATAATTGGCGCCCATTTTTTTTCATTCTTGTAATTGTTTTTCTTTTGTTTTGTTGTTCGCCTCTTGTCATGTATTCCCCTGCATGAACCATGGGTTGTGGATGAGGGTCCATCGTAATAAAGTTATAGATAAAGTTTGTACCAAAGTCCTACTTCTCTCACCATGAAGGTACATTTTGATTAAGTTAACCTATTTTCTGAAAATAGCAGGTGAGATCACTCCATTTTTCATGTTTTTCTCTTAGCATATAATTGATCTTGATTAATTTTCTGCATAACTTAACTAAACTTGATGAATTCTATTGATATTCATTTTATATGAAGTGTAAATCAAAGATAAATGTTGTATATAATTTATTTAGCTTCAAGACTTGTTTTTCTAGATCTAGTTTCATTATGTTCTTATGATTGATACGGCCCAGAGATGCTTTTATTCTAACTATAATGGCTCTGTTTGTTTACTGGTATTACATTAATACCTGCGCCTGTATTTTATGCCTGTTCACCTGTTTTACATTAATATTTATTATTTACAGGTAATGGAGTACAATGAAGATTTAGAATATTATTGGATAGATGGTTATGGGTTTGAAATCAATTATAAACAAGCATGCCCACCTCTGAAAGATCTTCTAGATCGCTTCAGGTAAATGTCTTGTCTAGAGTAAATGCGTTGTGCGACTGATAAGTTACTCTCTTATTTTGTATATGTGGATGTCAAATGGATCTTTATAAATTATGCCAAGTTGTAAAATTTCACATTTTAAATTTGTAAGGTCGAGGGCAGCTGGAGGAGATCCTCAAAAGAAAGGTGTATTTTACTTCACTCATTCTGGTACTCTCTTGAAACTGATTTCACGGCTTGGTTTATACAAGGATGAGGAAAAGCTCAGGAGTAATAATTTCTCAAAAGCTTATAGAAAGTGGCGGGTCAGTCTTTTGGACAGTTTTGGCACAAACCTTGCTTTCATTCTATTTCGGTAAGTACTTAATTTGATTACTTTATTTGAGGCTGTATATGTCTGGCTCTATTGCTTTTATCTGTGGGCTCTAGGTTTTGGATGAAGTGTGTCCAGTATGGCATCTGTGAGTGTCTGGACCCCTTTTCATAAATTCTGCCAAACTTGTTCAATTCTAATAGTGTACAAACAATTGTGGTTGAATGTAGTCATGGTGGCTTGGAAAATGTTTATCACCCTCGTTTTAGCCGTGAGAGTGTTATCCTAGAGAGGGGCATGTACATTATTTGAATTCGGAATTTACCCCAATGAAATGTGCGGGTATTTTTCTGAAACTCTCATTAGGATTACATTTAACATTGGTTAAATACTTATTTTATTAGTGCTATCAAAATCAAAAGTTGAACTGGTGGATATTCTTTTGGGGCATTCTTATTATATTTAATATTTATTAGAGTATTATGACTTATTTAACTTTTAACAAGTTAAAGGGTATTTGTTGAAACATCATCACTTGATTTAGTCGGAAAGGTAAGACTGAATTGGATATATCTTACCTAGTTTTTCGATTCAGGTATGAATCATCACTGCCAGGTAATTCCAAACACCACTTCATAGAATGGTCGCACATTTTGCTGTAGATGCCTGACTACGTGTAGTTAAATTCTTTCTCACTGAATAATTTCCATATCCCCATCGGGATCTCATAAAGTTGGAAAGGCTCATTTAAAAATTGCCTTTTAGAGAACATATGAGGGGTAGTCAAATGAAAACCTAACGGATGAACACACTAGACCAGTCCGAGCACCAACAAGGACATAACCCGACGAGTGCATCTGCCTGTGAGTTGTCACTATTCAGTTCTCCAACCACAACGATGGCAGTATCAATCTTAACTATGGTATGTATTGTTCAATGTGACTGTGTTGTGGCGGGTGTTTGGTTTTCATTTGACTGTCCCTAGTATATCAATATATTTCAACTTTTCTGATGGCTCAGAATAAATACATGATAAAGGATGAGATTATCATAAGAATGGATACGTTTTCAATACTTGGATACTTCTAATTGAAATAAATATTTCCACATGTACTACACAAAATGCACCATAACGTATTTTTGGCTAAGATAGCTTTGTAAACTCCGGTTAAAATTTCAAAAAAATCACATTTGCTATCAATCTTCCATAGAAGTTTAACGAAGTGCTCACAGCATCACCTAAAAATGACTGAGTTTAGGAAAAGTAATAATTAGATGTTCATTGAAACTTTAAAAGGTTTTTTAAGTCTTGCATTTCAATTTCATTAAGGTTAATACCTGTATTCATGAAGTGGCATCACTTGTCCTTCAGGCTGCAATAAATGTTTTGAAAATATTTTATACCTATACAAGGGATACTATAAATAGAAGAGATAAATATTAATATTATATCAGTATTTCAGGAGTGTCATTGGCTACATGTCTAATGTATCTTATCTAAGAGTGAGTATGCTGGTTGATCAGTCTGGATGAACGACTACCACTTCCACTGAAACTTTACAATGCAGCTTAAAGTCTGGTGATAATGCCCTAAATTGATGGCAAAAAAAGATATTCTAGAATTTTGCATCATTGTAGATATCACTTTTACAAGAGGGGATAAATAATTTTGTTTTTGCTCCCGATCATAGTGATGGCAATTTCCATAGTGTTTTGTCATTACCAAAGTTACATTTTACTTAGTGAAAGAGCAGTTTCCTTTTAATTCTTAGTGGGGTGATTTGTTTTCACTCGGTCACTTTCCATTTTGTCCAATTTCAATTCAATGAGTAGATATCTCTGGCAATTCTGATGTAATTGCTTGAATGCAATAAGTAAATGAGGCACAAATATGACAAGTTGATGCTTCAAAATTTGCTATTTAAATCCCACTCATTGATTGTTGTCACTAATGGCTTGGAGTCAATGCTAGAGCTTAATTCATTCACTTTGCTATGAAAATGAGTTTTTAAAATTGGGCATTGGCTTGCAAAATATTTGTAAATGTTAATCTAAACATTTAGAAAGCTGTGATTAAAATTGATTCATTAAAACGTCAATGATTGAAACTCAATCAAATTTGGGACTACTTTCAGTGGCTTACTAGTTGATTATGCCATGTTCAATTGGAAAGTACATAATGATCATCATGAATATGTCCGGTAATGTCAGAATGTAAATATGTCAATATGCTACATTTATACCCTGAATTGATCCAATATAGCTAATTTGCTCGAATGATATTTGATCAAAATGAAAAAAATTGCGGAAAAATCTTATTTGCCAAGATCTTTATGCCATAATATTTTTTCACTTTGACATATGTATGCCAATATTTGTATAATGTATATTAAATGGATGGGTTGCGGTAATCCAGTGGGTAGAGTGTTGGACTGCTGACTGGAGGGTCCCGGGTTCGATTCCCGGGCAAGGCACTCTGGGCACCTGCAGCTCCACCCAAGCCAAAGTGATTTTTCGGGTACCAGGTCTTCCTGGGAAACCATAACCGGCACAGGGAAAGGACTGGCCCCCCTACCCCGTTGTGTGAATTTTCACACACCGTAAAGGGCTTAGTACTGGGTGATCTCTACCATCACCTACTAAACCAACCTTTGGGTTGATTACTGTGTTTATGGTTTTTTATATTAAATGGGGTCTTCCATGACCCTTCCAATTCCTGTGCACTCTACTATTTTCAGTTAGCTCTTTTGTCTTGAAATGTGTCCAGTAATTTTGCTCTTTTTTTAGTATTTTTCCCTGTACTTACTTATTTTCCCACAGTTTGCAGAACATCTTTAGCTAATCAATCTATCCATTTCATCCGTGCAATTTTCATGTGCATAATAGAGTAGATGATATAGAGTAGGATGATGGATTTTGTGTTTTGTTAGGAGTAATAAAATATTTGTTTGGTAGTTGTGTCCATCCAAAAACCTACCTTAACCGGCAGATTACCTTAAAAAAAAATAGAGTAGAATAGATGTAATTTTATAGCCATTGCTAGAATACCGTATAATAAGGGCAGTGCACCAGAAAGTTGGATTTTAACTCATGTATGTATCAACGTCCAAAGGCTAAATTACAAAAATGCTCATTAAGAGCATGTATATTGATAGAAATGAGCTCTTACGGCTAGTAATATATAATAAATGTGAAACTTCAATAGCCGTAAACTGTTTACGGCTATTGGGGTTTCACATTTATTATATAAAGAGCATGTATGATTCCATATTTTTGATTGGTAGAAGAATAATTGGCATGTAATTGCTTGTAATGACCAGTGTGCATGGATGCAAGTTTAGTTTCTATGCATTGTTGGTTTTCATGATTTACTCAAATGCTTTCCTTGTATTTTTAGGTGTCAAGATGATTTTAAAATAGGTGGTTACCATCAAGAGCGCCCTTTCATTATACCAGGCTGTGAAGAGCATCCTTGTCCCCTAAACCAAGTTCTCCACAAATATCAAGATACTATTCTCACATGTGAATTTAATAAGACCTGTACTCTTTAAAAGAGTTGAATTCCATCACTATAGGAGGTATCCGGTGGGTGACATTGTTTTGATAAATGATCTTTGTGGCATCAGTTTAAGAAATGATATGCCAGTGATTAGCAGTAAATATTTAGCTTTAATCTTGAAACCAATCAAGACTTTTGTGATTCATCCTGAAATTATAAATCCAAGGTTTTTACTCTGTAAATGACAGGTATGAATAGTCATTGTACCTGTATGTTATGAGTTGTATAACAGCTATCATGTGCATAGAGAGTTTTTTATTAGTTATCACTTTGCATTATTCAATATAATTATGACCTGAAGTCCTGTTTGACGTTGGAAAAGTTGAATACAAAGTGTCATTATGTACATTACGCCCTATTATGGGTGCTTGAAATTCTGAACCAGCTTTGGATTGTTTTGTCACTTATTATTGAATGAGTTGTGGGTACTGGGTTAATGGTTGTTGGCAGTTTTATTTTCAGTATGCCAAAGACATTCATTTCTTTTACAAATCAAGGCCATCCAGTAAATTGTTGGAATATATCTCCACATTTTAATGGGATGTGACTTGGGTCATGCATCACTGTTCACTCCAATTTGGTTAGAACAGCTAATTATTCCTTGTATATTCTCTTTCTTCAGTGAAAAAAAAACAGAATGTCTCAATTTTGATTGCCTCTTGGTATCCCATGGAAATTTGATGTAGTATGTGGTAGACTTGGGAATTGTTTATTTATGGATATTTCTTTATTCAAATCAACTCACCACTGGCTTAAATATGAGAAAAAATTCAATTGTATTGGCTGTTAAGTCACGGGGCATGAGAAATGTTTTTGAAGAGGATAACACTCCAAGTCAGAATGGGCTTCCCTATCATTTGATTAAGCACAATATGTGTGCTGTACTTTGAGAATAACTTCAACAACGAACCCTCTGTGTGTTGAAAACTGTATCCAAGAGTTTCCCTCGCTACAAAAAGACAGAATAGGGGGGTGGCCTTGGTATTGGCCACTTCATAGATTTTCTGTGCATCAATGGAATATGTATGTAAATCACGATATCTTTAAAATTGATATGAGGGTAATTTGATAAGTTTTCACAATAGAAGAGAAATAAATGACTTGCCTCTGTGAATCATTTTCATTTTTCGATGTACTCTCCCAGTACACTAACGCACTTGGTGCAGCGATGTTCCAATGTCATGATCCCATTTTGAAAATTAGATTCCTACAGGCCTGCAAAATACCAGTTTACTTTGGCTGTTAGTTCTTTCTTTGAAGAGAATCTCCATCCGCTGTGGAAAATTTTGAGCTTGGGGAAGAGATGGAAATCTGATGGAGCCAAATCAAGTGAAAAAGGTGGGTATGGCTCCAATTCGTACCTAAGTTTGCATATTTTTTCCATAGCAACAACACTTGTGTGGGCATGCATCTTCTTGATAAAGATGACTTTCTTCCTCGCCAAACCTGACCTTTTTGGTGCATCTTTTGTTGCAGTTGGTCCAGGAGGTTAGCGTAGTATTTTTCAGTAAATTTTTGACCATTGGGAAGATAATTTATTGACAAAAGCTCTTTTGCATCCCAGAAAACTGAAGCCATCACCTTTCCAGCTTACCGTATTGCCTTTGCTTTCTTTGGTGGTGGTGAATATCAACATGCTTCCAATGCTTTGACTGCTGTTTTGTCTCTGGTGGACCCAAGTTTCATCTGTGGTCACACACCAGTACAGAAAATCTGGTTGGTTGTGGGGGATCCTTCATCAACTCACTTTCTTTCCTTCCAGACAATCTCAAAATTTGAATTAAAGGTGCAAGTTTTGAGATATTTAGAGAGTAAGAACAGAATTTTAATGGTTTGAAGAAATGTTAATGTGAAGAGCCACCCCTTCGGGCGAGCCCCACCCATGCCCTCCCCTCCCTCTCTTGAGGACTTGCCATCATCCATGGCTGGCTCCCCTCCTCCTTGTCTCCCCTCGCTGAACAGTGACCACTTCTTTGCCTCTCTGAGTTAAGCCATGTCACTGCTTACTTCGCCATCTTGTTTGTGGTGCCATTTACGATTAATACCATGTAGAAATTGCGGTGCACCCCTATGGAGAGTATTGTCATATGGTGCCAGGCAACCATTGTGTCCGGACATCAATTAATTAATGTTAATGGACCTATTCTAGTAACCAGGAGTAAGTTATTGTGAGGTCTTACCCATGACTTCTGTTTGTTACATGCGAAATTCACTACCAAATACATTCATTGAATAAAATTTTGGGACAGGAATTTATTAGACTACTCGATGTATCAAGTGATATTGATGGGGATTTTGATGAATTCGATATTGGAGGATGATACAATGGTAAAAAGGTGTATTTTATACATGAAGTTTGTCAGGATAAATTACGTTACATATTTAAAGCGTGCTTCATCGTAATTATGCGTATAAGATACCTGCACTCCTAATAGAAATTTAAGATATCCTGATGGATTTATTTACATTCGGTGTCACTTTACAATTGTTGTAGTTTTTAGGGTAGGCGACCAACAGCCAAGGTCATTTGCACCATTAGGGATGGATGGGAAAGGAGGAAGGGTGAAGAGAAACTTGGTGTCTGCTCTTAATGAAAGACACCAAAGAGTCTGTAGTTTGACGCCCCATGCGACGGATGGCCTACTCACTCAAAGTGCTCACTACAGAGCATTATTAGTTTAGTTGAAATTATTATCTTAAATTAGAATTATTTCATTTATCATCAGCTTCTTGAAAATATACCAGACACATTACAATGCCCCTCCCATGGACTACAACCTTAACATGGTGAAAGGGCTGGTGTAATGAGAATTGAGGAGTTTATTATAAGTGTCGGATGTCTGATTGTTGTATGAGGACTAGTATGTTAGCAGAGGCCAAGAAATTTATTGCTGTTCAGTCTATGTCCATCCAAAACATCCTTAAATGGTATAATAAACCATAAACACGGTATTCAACCTAAAGGTCAGTTTAGTGGGTGATGGTAGAGTTCACCCAGTACTAAGCCCAATAGGATGTGAAATTCACACATCCGGGCATGGGGCCAGTTCCTTTCCCTGTGCCAGTTATGGTTTCCCAGGAAGATCTGGTACCTGAAAAATCATAAATTGGAAATACACTCCATAGGGGTGCACCACAATTTCTACATGGTGGGAGCTGAAGGTGCCCGCGAATCAAACTCAGGCCCTCCAGTCAGTAGCCCAATGCTCTACCACTGGACTACCACGACTCTCAAACAGTAGAATACCCCAGATGAAAATGTATAGAGATTAACATAAAGTAGAAGGTGGATATTTAAATAAGAACAGTATTAGAATTAGGTAGTGCATAGAATTAGACGGCTGGTTAATTTAATGAAGGGAGTTGTTTCATGGATACCTTGGTCCTAGTTGAGTATCCTTCCTTAATACTGGATTACAGTAATTTTTTTCATGATTGAATATCCATAATTATTTGCAAGCGTTAAGCAATGAATTATCTCATATTTTGCAACATCACAGCCATAATTCTATGCCCACAACAACACTGTATACATTGAGCAATATTACGCTTGCAAATGAATATAGAAATGGAGAATAGTTATTGTCATATTGTCATCTTTTTATTAATGTCCATGTTCTATCTGTTTCTATGCCTCATCTCTTTATGCTTTTTGCAGTTCTCAGTGCACTACTGTAGCAGATGAGACGGCCCTGATTCAATGGAATGTTGCTTGTACCTGCAATGCATGCTGAATGCAGATTTGGCAATGCATGTCAGTTATCTGCTCAGTGCATGTTGTTGAATTCATACATTCTGCAGAATCCGATAGACATTACCAGCATCGCTGACAAGTCACCTGACACTTCTGGAAGAGGAGGAATTGAAACTTGGCTTTGTGTAGTCTTACAAGACGGTGCTATCAGACATTATTCTTGAATCTTCTGTTCTATGCATTTGGACTGAACCACTGCCTAGTGGCTGGCTAGCTGTGGAAGCCAAAAGTGTCCGAAATGCATCGTATGTTCAACAGCAGGAGACGCACAGCAATTCTTCATTCCATTCAAAAGTCCATTTTTTCTCACATTGTTATTTGTAAATGGGGATTGTTCCCTTTCATCGTCCAATAAAATTTTTAAACAAGACCCTGCACAAATTTTATTTACAAGATTTGCTATAATTACTCGTGAGCATCAATCCACTGTTTCAAATTTCAGCATCATCGGCAGCTAGAAACTGCACACAAAATATTCTTACCAAGAGGTAGGTATCGGTAATCATAGCTGGATTAGCACCCAAGCTCAAAATTTGTAATGGAAATTCAAAAAGGCAATTAGCCATTGAATACTTACAAATGTTTGAAATCAACCGTTAAAATATACTTTAATTCTAAATCTTAATAGTCACACAGAATTATGAATAATTAATATTTCACTCCAAAAATTACTGCACAAAAGAATTTAGTAGTGGCCATGGGAGTACTAAATACTTTTTCAAACTTTGGCGTGAATTATTTCCCAAAGTTATTTGAGAATTCCACTTGAGGTTCTAAAAATTAAACTAAGTTTTAAAATAATTTCAAATTTTGCAAACAAAAAGCAAATTGCCATTCCTGACATGAATGAAATCTCAGAAAGTGAATAACTGAATAACATTACAATGTGAAATTGTTGACATCTTTCTTAAAATATCCCGAAGTCATGAATAGCATAGAAAGATTTCTCTTTAAAAATTTTATAAATCTGCCATTCCTCGTGAGCAGACTCCTATTTTGGGTAGTGCAAAAATAACTCGCATGACATGCAGTAATTGTTTTTTGGAAAAATTGTATTCATCAGGGGAATAGGTCACTTTTCATGCATTGGTCACAATTGAAACTGGATAATACTTCTAAGAAACTACAGGAGATGCCGCAAAAGTAACTTTTAATGGAGTCATCCTATAATATGCATTTCAATGCAACAATTTAAGAGTGTAAAAATAATTCCTAGGCAAGGCGAATGATTTTTACACTCTGAAATTGTTGCATTGAAATGGATAATTCATTTTAAGGTGGGAGAGTTAAGTGTTATGATATCTGAGGTTGTGGCATCATATAATGTTGGATGACCAAATCTATCAGAGTACTTTGAGAAGCAAATTCAAAACCGCTTAGAGATGAAACCTAAATATTTACATGAGTAATATTTTTCTAAAATCGAAAATTGCTATAGTTTCAGATGTCAGTAGGGTTACAATAACCAATAAACCATCTTGTGTAAAAAACTATAGTTCTAACATAGTACATAATATGTCATATCTGTAATTAATATTTAAAGAATGAAAACTACTGCGCAGTGTATAAGAAAACTGATTCGGCGATTATTATGAAAAAAATGCAAAAATGCATGCTTGAGAGTGAAATCGGAAAGCAACGAGGCTGAAGAAAATCAGGATTTTCGAAGATTCCTACCCGGCGCGCATAATACGCTAGGAGGTATCCTCGTAGAAGGTTCCACTTGACTCCTACTCCTGGTACCGCGGGGAAATTTCCTCACACCACTCTACCAGTCGCTAGCTGACAATCGTCGGTTACTATTGGCCCGTTGGTGGAGTAGGCGGATCCTCGAGGCTTCTCATAGAAACAGTCCAATCATAATTTTTTCCCAGTCGTCGGGGTGGGAACTGGGAAGTATCATCTCATTGGCTAATGCACTCTTCTTTCTGTCTTCAACTCCTCCTCCTCGGCTTCTTCGGCCAATGGGCTACTTTCCAAGGCGTGGGTGGGGGGAACTTTCCCGCGGTACCAGGAGCCAGAGTCAAGAGGGACCTTCTACGAGGATACCTCCTAATATGTTATCCGCGCCGGGTAGGAATCTCCAGATAGCTGCATTTTAAGCGTATGCTCTCGGTTGATTGGTCACCGATTGTATTTATGCTAGATCACAACAACGCTCCTTAAAAATTTGCAAATTGTAAAATAAATATTAGTTCTAACATTGCACATAACCAATTTATGATGCATTAATCCAATCATACGCTTACATAAAAACATTCCGCACTACTGAATATTTGCTTGCGTGAAAGCGTAATCAACATTACAAAATAATATTGCTCCTTAGGAGGTAAAGTTTTACGTCTATATAGGTGAATACTAAATATTTATATAAGTAATAATTATCTGAAATGGTACATTTATTGTAATTTCTGGCGATAGTGTGTGGTAACAACCGCTTATTTCACAATTAAATTAATAAATAATCTATAGTCCAACATGATATTTAACCGGAGAATACGTAATATCTGTTATTAAATTTTAAAGAATGAAAATTATTACGTAGTGTATAAGAATAAAAACTGATTCGGCGATAAATATAAAGGAAAATACAGAAATGCATGCTGGAGAGTGAAATCGAAAGCAGCGAGGCGGAAATAGCGACTAATAATCGGGATTTTAAGATTCCTACCCGGCGCGCATAACATGCTAGGAGGTATCCTCGTAGAAGGTTCCACTTGACTCCTACTCCTGATACCGCGGGGAAATTTCCTCACACCACTCTACCAGTCGCTAGCTGATAGTCGTCGGTTGCTATTGGCCCGTTGGTGGAGTAGGCGGATCCTCGAGGCTTCTCATAGAAACAGTCCAATCATAATTTTTTCCCAGTCGTCGGGGTGGGAACTGGGAAGTATCATCTCATTGGCTGATATACTCTTCTTTCTGCCTTCAACTCCTCCTCCTCGGCTTCTTCGGCCAATGGGCTACTTTCCAAGGCGTGGGTGGAGGGAACTTTCCCGCGGTACCAGGAGCCAGAGTCAAGAGGGACTTTCTACAAAGTTACCTCCTAGTATGTTATGCGCGCCGGGTAGGAATCACCGGAAATCCAGCTTTTCGGGCTCGTTGCTTCCGACTTCCTTCTACCGCGGCACTTGAAACTTGCTTGTGCCGCCCGCCCCAGGCGCTTAACACCAAACCCGCTCGGATATATTTTCATGCAATTTGTTCATTTTATTGGCATGGCTTTTAAATTAAACTGATTCCAGGTCTCCTGGTGGTTGACCATTTAATTAAGGTTTCTTACGTTGGGTGTGACAAAATTTCAGCGACTTATCAGAGCGCTATGAGGCAGCAAATAATAGTTTGGTTCTCATTTGTATTTTTCAAACCATTGATATACGTGAATACGAGCAATCATGAGACAATATGATTGATTTCCTTGTTATAATAATCATTTTTCTAGAATTAGCTTTACGCTTCGATATTGTTATTTGACGTCGTTTTAGTTACTTTCGGAGACGAAAAGTTGCATCCCAACGTAAATTATTGTACTTGGTCTACGATTATGTTTTTATTATAACTGTGGATTCGATCCGTGAAGAATTTCAAACTTACATTGTGGAGAACGTTTTCATTTTATGCTCTGGTTTAGCCTAAGGTAGTCATTTAATTTTTAGGTTTTAATCAAAAGTTTATTATGAATGCAGCTGTGTTTAGGAGTACCGTCGTTTCATTTTCTTATGTTTATTTAGAAACCTCTTGAAATGGATCTCGAATATGCTTGACATATCTTCCTTGTCATTTGAAAATTGTACGTTGCCACTGTAATTTACAATAATTATGTCAAAGAGGAATACTTAAATAAGACGACATAAGTCCACTCAATTGCAAGATGATTTAATGAATTTGGAACTAATCTTTTTTTCCGATCTCTATATCTATTTATTGTCTTAAAGTTGATTGTCAGGTTGGTTCGTTTGGCATCAATTCAAATACGATATATAATCTGTAAATTAGCCTTGCCATTAATCTTAGGATTGCATAGTAAAGCTAATTATTTTGCTTCGGAAGAATCATGCAGAAGTAGGCCAATATCCAAATAAGCAGTAGTTTTAATTAAGGATCACATATTTCAGCCAAATATTGAATTCCCAAAATATAGGAAAAGGATATTATGTACGGTGCATTAAACAAAGAAAATTTAATGACGTTTTTTCCATATTGTAATTAAACCTAGTCATTTAAATAAAGCAACAGTTTCTTAAGCATTACATTGGATGTTAATTTTTACTTACACATCTCCTCTTCATACCATGGAGCTATATGTATATTTATGCAAATGTTTTGGGGCAAATTTTATATCACCTCATACTAATTGCAAATGTTGCATGTTCACCATCATTCCTGAAAGAAATCCAGGGATAGTTTGGCATATATTAAAACTTCATTGGGCCACTATTTCCACTTTGGAGGTAACTGCTTGATATATTTCTTAGCGACCCAAATGCTGCCCAACAAATTTTATTAAATAGTATGTTTGACATAAATACCAAATTATCCAACTACGCCCCACCATTTAATGTACCAATTTATATATACACAAATTTACAAATTGCACTCTAGACTACATACAATAGAGGATAAAATTATTTAAAAACTAAAGACAATTAAGCCTGAAGACGTGCCAACAGATGTGATTATGCAACAAGCAAACAATTTTAGTTCCCTGCTTTGCATAAATGTCCCCTTTACCAAAAGTTAATCATCAAGGAAATGCCCTTTATAATCTGTGAATGACCTCCATATGCCATTTTATAAAATTTAAAATCCTCCGAGTCATTCATGGGAGAAATTTGTCTAAACTAGTGGCAGTGAATGGGAATAACTTTCATGATTTTCTTTTGTTCACAAAGACTGTCACTGATGCAGAGACATAACATTAAAACTACTGAATAATACCACATGTATTTGAAGAATATTAAAAAGTTAGGGGGTCACGGTATGTTGAGGTAAATTGTGTATGGGAAATAACAGGTACTGTATATCTATATACTTTATACAATCATGAATACATATTTGATTTAGAACCCTTTTATACTTTAATATGAACACAATAATAAATATTTCCACAAGGAAATTGATTAGGGATGCGTCCAGTGATGAGCACAATTGTCAACACAGGCATGGAACTTACAGAAAATTTCAAAAATATACTATCAAGGATACAAACTCCTGCTCATTTCCTTCAGCAAGAAAAGTGTTTGCCACATGAAAATATTTAAGTTAGGTTAAGCAGGTATGTTAATAGATGAGTTTAGTGAACTTTTCCTTCTGGCAAAGTGCACAATGAATAGGTGATGGATGGATACATGGAGGGTACTCCTCTGGATCTCTGCAATAAGGGAAGGATAGGAACATCCAAAATCCAAAAAAATATCTTATGAATGACACGAGCAATCATCATCAACACTTAACATCTGGGAAGTCTCCAAGGAACATTCTTCTCCCATTGATTTCTCAGAAGTCTTGATCTCTTCTCTTACCCATATCCCAGATTGTTTTTATTATATCCCCTCCACATGTATACATCGCTCATTGACCGTATATTTTACACCAATACTTCTTCCTGAAAAAAATGAGGTCTTTCACATAAAAGGATATCCACACTCATTTTGTTTGTTTGAATTTTTCAGCTAGCCCATTACCAATCAAATACCAAGCCTTTATATGTGGGTAAAAGTCGATCAGTGAATGATAGCCACTTAACTATATTCCATCTTATATGTCCAGAATCATCCAACTGACTTACAGTCTTAGCAAATTATTGTTCACCAAAACATGGGAGAAAGTCCTAAGGGGACAGAGTAATGGAGTTAAATGTACAGCAAAATACTTGAGAATACTTTTATACTTGACACCAGCAAAATGGTAGAGGAGCATGGCTCATCCAATATAGAAATTATATCAATACCTGTGACAATGCAGCATTCATCTCTTCAAGCTAATTTCACTTTGGGATTGAATAATAATAAGCCGTATTAATTTGGAAAGTGAAAATTTTACATTAAAATGGAGATTTAATTCCGGAGAAAGTAAATATGACAAAATATAAATATTTTAAGAAAATACCAAAATTGGTAACAATTGGATATAATATGACAAAGCTAGCACTTGTACCAGTAATTAACAAATTATATTGCAATGAACTTTGCATACCATTTATGGAAAATAGTTTGAGGGTGCTCTGACAGCTCCAATCACTTCAGACCTACCTTGAGAAAAACCGATACATGCAGTGCTGTTCAGAAGCTCATGTACTTGTGAAGGATTTAGTAAAAGTATAAGAAATACAAGAATACGAACATACAAAATCGTATGTTATCTCTCATTATATACTAGGAAAAACTTACGCAATCTTCCTATTATTTTTTAAAAGTATGAATGGTTGATATTTATATTATTATTATCAAAAAGATTATTATCATACAATTGACTACATATGAAAGTCCTAAACTATATAGCAAGATCATAATATGCATAAAGCATACTGTCAAACATATAAATTCATTGTTTATTTTAGGTGTCTACCTACAATTAACCCTTGTAGTTCATAATTCATTATTGATATTCATCTCCAAGATACTAGACTTAGGTTTTACAGCAGGTAAGTAGTTATGCTCAACTGGTATTATGATAGAAGTTAGGAAAATTTCATTGAGCACCTATGGCTTTAGAGTTAAAGAATTAAAACATTCAGTAAAGAAACATTGAATGTTTTGCATGCATGCATGCCTGCCAGTAATCACTTCTCACTTTATCTAATTCAAAACAACTTTTGCACCAAATACGAAAAATCATCTCAAATTAAAGAAGATGTTTTACACACCATATGCCATAACACTTTTAAGGAAGAATAGTATCAAGTATGAAAATCATTAAATAATTTAATTTTCATCTGAAATCAAAATTTAGCAAGAACAGTGGGAAAATATGAGTAATAAAATTAAATGACTCAAAGGAAATGGCGTTGACTTCGTAGAGCTAATAATTGTTCATGAAAATCTTTCAAACACAATCAAAGTTTGCCTACTGTGCAGCATCTTCAAGTGAGTTACATATATTATCTATGTTTTCCATACTAAAGGAGGGACATGATAATTTTATTGATTTATTTTTGTGAATTTCTCACATTAAGGCATTTAAACAACAAAGTAGAAAGCCATTGAATTAAATATGAAAAACTTAAAAATTAAATGAAAAACTTTATTTTAAATCACGAGAGTCATCAACCTCAGTTAACAGATATTGCAAATCACCACTTGCAACAGAATAATGCAAGAGGGAGTAAGAGCCATTTCAGGATTGCTCAGAGTTAACTGCAAGACAAAAGACATTCAAATGCCCATATCTTAATACCTGGATTAGAATGAGGAAACAATGCATGTTCAATTTGGAAATTAAGGGAAGGCGAGGGACACTGCAATGTATTTTAATGCTCTTAAGTGCATTCTACCTCTGCACTGAACAAGTATTAACCAAATCAAACAGGAAAATGACGTTCATACTGAAATGTAGATAAGATGTAAAAAATATCCATGAAGACAACCATCCACATAATGCAAATAAATCGTGTGCTCCTCAAAAGCCCCCAAACAAGTATATCGTTGTTAATCATTCAATTAGCCAAAATACAGCACACAACCCATTTAAATGGACCAAATGATGTTATATATTTAAAATAAAAAATTCAGGGAAATATCAAAGTGGCAGCAATGGACACACGCAATACAATAAATAACCAGCATGATAGCAATAACAAATGATACTTCAATAAAATAATTATAATAATTAGGAATGAGGGTTTATGGTGACTCCACTCACACCAGCCCTACCTCAATTATAGTATGTAGATTATGTTATAAAAGAGGTGCTGCCTTAGGTATTCATTCTTCAAACTACAACTGAAAAGATTATTTGTACTTGTTCCATTAAAACAATTATTTGGACTTCGGTAACTTTAATGGATTGGTTGCAAGAACACATTGACTATTTATTTTACAAAGTTGTATCATATAAGTTAATATATATATATATATATATATGTATATATATATATACAACTGAAGGAATCAATTCCCACATTATATTGTAAGGCATGTGTGATACAGCATATATGATAACCATACAGCCGAAAAGATAAATTCAAGGAAGCATTTGTTGAGATTCCACCATAAACACATGCAATTCACAGGTATTTGCAAAATGGAGCTAGTTCCCTCAACATTATTAAATTACGAAATACAAAAGGTAAGGAGTTAGCTTTATTTAACAGGTAGTGCAAAGGTGGTTCAGTATTTTTTATTGAACACCACTGGATTTGTGCCTTAAAAGAATAAGGCTTTCAACAAAGCACCATTAAGGTATTAGCCCAACATGTACGTTAAATGTAAAAAATTATTACCAGCATTTTATCCAAGACTCCTTTTGCATTAAATGAAACTGAAGCCTTTCCTCCCAGGAAAGAAAACCTCCATAACATTTTATGAAAGCAAATATAAAGTTGGAGAGCATTGGTAATTAAATTGTGACATGAAAACAAACTTTGCAGGCAGCAAGGAACACATGTGCGATAAAATTAGCGCAGTCATTATTATACAAATGAAACTTTTTAGATCTTACAGGAATTTTCAAGACAACGCTCATGCTTGGATAATACATGAAGGAGGAATCGCGGTGGAAATGATGAAACCTCCTAACAATTAACAATGTTTATTGCATACAGCAAATTACAGCCTTGATGAGGCGATCGAACAGTACATATTCGCCTGTGCAGCGGCGAAGCCAGAAACGAGTCGTTCACTAGGAAGCAGCATCCTTTGGTTGACCACGATGGCGGCGCGCGTGACAGTCCAGGGTCAGTCAGCGAGAGAGAGGCCGAGAGTGGCTCTGGCGGCGTGGTTGCGCCCTGGCGGCGAACGCCGGAACCCAAAACACTTGCCGGTGAAGGCACGTTCATAATGGCGCTCGATGATAATTCAAGGGTCGAGCCGCCACAATACACATGGCTTTGGTATTTAGAACATGGTTTACTATGGGCAAAGGACAAGGTTAGAGTTCAAAAAATTCAAAAGAACAACACAAAATGTTTCCCCAAAAAGATATGTAATACTTGTGACTTTAATTTTACAACAAATGCTTTTTATAATCTCAATTTAAATGGCATAAAACATTGAGATTTGAAACTGTGGAATCTTTACTCAAATCATATGCATTTCCTTAGCTTGACCATGAAAGGAACATTAAATAATGAAACTCAATAAAAATATAACTCTTTGTAAGTGCCTTCACAGAGGTCCTCTTCATATATGCCTTCACAGGGGTCCTCTTCATAAATGCCTTCACAGTGGTCCTCTTCATATAAGCCTTCACAGGGATCCTCTTCATATATGCCTTCACAGTGGTCCTCTTCATATATGCCTTCACAGGGATCCTCTTCATATATGCCTTCACAAAAGCCCTCTTCATATATGCCTTCACAGAGGTCCTCTTCATATATGCCTTCACAGGGGTCCTCTTCATAAATGCCTTCATAGTGGTCCTCTTTATATATGCCTTCACAGTGGTCCTCTTCATATATGCCTTCACAGGGATCCTCTTCATATATGCCTTCACAGGGGTCCTCTTCATATATGCCTTCACAGTGGTCCTCTTCATATATGCCTTCACAGGGATCCTCTTCATATATGCCTTCACAGAAGCCCTCTTCATATATGCCTTCACAGAGGTCCTCTTCATATATGCCTTCACAGTGGTCCTCTTCATATATGCCTTCACAGAGGTCCTCTTCATATATGCCTTCACAGGGGTCCTCTTCATATATGCCTTCACAGAGGTCCTCTTCATATATGCCTTCACAGAAGTCCTCTTCGTATATGCCTTGAGAAGACACCTATCATTGATGCCAGTTGAAGTCTCTCTGCCTGAGAGCAAACCATCGCTATAGATGATGTCTTGACCTTGCCTCGATGGAAAATACCTACATAATATGCTAGGAAATAAAACAGAAGAGAGTAAAATGAACACAAATAGAGACCCAACAACATTCAGAAATATGAGGCCGAATACAGAAAAAATACAGCATTATGTAAGGCAGAGGTCAAACAAATATCTGATGAAGGATTCAAGGTAGATCTCTAGGAATAAAGCAGAAAATAAAAAAATGCGAAAGGAAACACAATTATTATAGAATTCAGACTGTGGCAAACAGAGGAAATTATGTGATAAGAGAAACATTGAAAAGTCTTGCTCCCTAACCCTAAGGATATTCAGAATGCGAAAAAACATTTGGGAAAGAAAATTGGTAGAAGTAATAATTTGTGAAAAGGAATTTGCATTGAGATGGGACAGATTGTGTAAGGAAGAAATATTCAGCACAATTGCATGCAGGAATTGTACACAGGACAATTACAAAATGATATCCTGTGAAAAGAGCAAACTTGAAGAAATTAAATGAGTCATATTTCATAAATCATGTAGCACTCATTCATGGAAATCATTTCTTGGAATTGCTAAATCCTTCATCTGTTCAAGCTCGTGTAGGATTTGAAGGAGGAAAAGGTGAGGGAGGGGGGAGGGGAAGAAAAGCAATTGGGGGAGGAGGCCAAGTTGTCAGGTGGATGGGAATATTTGCAAGGATTGCTTTTAATTCTATTTAGTGGGAGATGTTTGAATTATTACTAAGTACATAAGTACTACAAATAAGTATATATGTACTAAGTATATAAGTCCTATACATAAGTATATAAGTACTATACATAATAAGTACTATGCATAAGTATTTAAGTACTAAGTATATAAGCAGCATATAAGAACTATTACCAAGTATAAGACTATGTTGGCTGTGTGGACAAATAGAAGGTACTGGGATCCTGTTTACATATGCCTTCTTTAAAGTTCTTTCATACATGCCTTCTTTGAAATCCTTCCAAATTCACCTTAGAGTTTATCTTCATTAAAACTTCTTCGAGATTATCTATCTATATTATAACTTCATGAAGATCCTTTTCATTTACCTTTTTTGAGATCATATAAACACCCTCCAAATCTTTATGTACGTCTTTTGAATTATCTTCTTACACCCTTTTTTGAAAACATAACCCATTTACTTTTTAAAAACCCTTTCTAAATGCACCTTCTTTGAATTCTCCCTAATCATCTTAATATGTTTGCAGATAACTTATAACAATCTAATGATTAACTCAAAGCTTATTTGTGGTATTGAATACTAGGAACTACTGAAAAGGGCATAGCAGCAGCAGTATGCTTACACCATTGAAAATCTTTTTAACAATTGGAGCTAGACAAACATATCTAAGACGATTACAGACATTTTAAGTAAACATGGTAGCCTTTAGCATGTTGTAGTGACATCATAGATGCATTAATTATGAGATAATGAGATCAAGTTGGCGAAGTAGGGTTAAATATGAATTTTTAGTCTAACAGGTGAAATAGTGTACAGTTGGCATGGCAGCCTTTAATAGAGATATTTTTAATTCCACAATTCAAGATCAAGTGTGGCCTTTTGCTGTAAACTCTTCTCCTTAAAAATGAAGTTTCCATTCAGAATCCAATTTCAAAGGTCTCAGCAGCACTGCAGTAGGGTAATTTTTTTCCAAAGGTTCACTGGCTCTGCATGTAGCGAGTGAAAATCAGCAATCCACCATCATCCAATGAATTAATCTTTCTTCGGTTTAACATGTAATCTGGTAAAGGAAAAACCTCACAAGTCTTCTAAGAATCAACTTGACATTTTTAGATAGTGAAAAGCAGCAGTCACCAGACATTTGAAGAATAATAAGGACAATTTCATTTGGTAATACTGCTACAATATAAACAAATTTAATGGGGCAGGGGAAACGATGTTTCTTTGTCCTAAGCTAGATTTAAAAAAAATTAAGTTTTATTTTGATTGCTAATGATGGGCCAATTAGAAGCTTCAAATGTCACTTGAATAGGAATTTCTTATGTATAACTCATACCTACGAAAATAAGAAAACCAATAACATAAGTGAGCCCCCTCCCATGGACTACAACCTACATGTGGTGGAAGGATTTGCACCCCCTACAGCTATGCTGGCAGGAGAAATAATAATTACTCCTGGTTGGGTCACCCACACCAAATTGGTCAAAGGTTAGGAGCCAGACGAAAGGTAGTCCACGCAGCATCTATTCCTCAGTGAGGTGGCAGCAAAGGCTTCTGACCCCAGGAGGTGGCCACTGAGTGATGCTGTCACGTTAAAAAAAACTGTTGAGGAAGGCAATGGGAAATCATCTCAATTATTATTCCCAAGATAAATATGATGGACAACATAGAGAATATGAGTCCTGGCACGGAACTTGGCCCAATCGGCCATATGTCGTGCCTGGCAGTGGGATAGGCATGGCTTCCAGGGTCATCATCTCATGAAACCCCTGCAAAAGAAAACCTACAGCAGCAGGACAGAAGATGGAGAAGAAGAAGACTGAATAAGTTAGAATAGGAATTTGGAATGTTAGGACAATTTTGAGGACAGGAATATTAGAGAATATAAAGCAAGACATGGAAGGAGGAAATATAGATATTTTAAATTTATGTTTGGTGAGATGGAAATTCAGGGATTACTGGAGTGATAGTTATACGGTAATATACAGTAGAGGGGACAAGAGCCAACGAGGGGTTCCCATAATATTGAATAAAAAGGTAGAAACAAGTGTAGCCAACATAGAGCAAGCAACAGATAGAATATTACTTGTATAGATAAAAGCAGAATGGAAAAACTTGGTCATTGTTCAGGTATAAAGGCTATGCTTAACTTTGAAATAGGAGGGCAAAAACTAGAGCAGGTGGAACATTCTATGTATCTCTGAAGTATTTTAGATCAAAATGGTCATAGTAGTAGGGACATAAGGAGAAGAATGCCACAAGGCAAAGAGGCTTTCACAGGGAGGGGTTTGATGACAGGGACTTTGAGTAAGGATGTTAAGAAAAGACTTAAAAACTTTGATATTGAGCGTAGTGGGAAGAAGTTTTTAGGGGCATCGACTGACAGCTGAGGTCATTTGCGCCATCAGGGATGGACAGGAAAGGATGAAGGGTGAAAAGAAACCCAGTGTCAGCATGAGCCTACTCTCGATGAAAGGCAGCAAAAGGTCCACAGCATCCCATCCAATGGACGGCATACTCAATCAAAGTGCCCTTCACAAAGTACCTCAAGTAGGGATCAGGATACCACTGAAAAATATCTGCTGCCGCCGGAATTCAAACCCGAGCCCTCTACTGGGGAAGCCAGTACATTAGCCACCGCACCGTCATGATCCTCTGGAGTGTAGTTATGTACGGTGCAGAAACATGATCACTGAAGCAGGATGATAGACATAGATGAAGGCTTTTGAAATACTACCTTGATCAAAAAGTTCCCGGAATAACCACCGTGTGGCGCTCCCATCGTTACGATTTTAGTTCTGTTTTTTTTGTTAAATTGGTACATCTGTTGTTGATATTCCCTTTAAATCTTAGTGTCATAACTTGACATTTGCAAAAGTTACGTAGCCAAGAGTACATCTATCTCTGTGTGTGTTGGCGATTTTTTACAATTGCAGAAATGGATTTAAATTTGCAACAACGAACTTGTATTAAATTTTGCGTAAAAAACGGATTTAGTGGCGCACGGACGTTGGAAATGTTGGAAAAGTGTTTCGGCAACGATTCTCTAAAAAAACGGTCGTTTACCAGTGGCACGAGCGGTTCATAAGTGGTCGTGAGTCAATCGAAGATGATGAACGCAGTGGCAGACCATCGACATCGAAAGTCGGTGAAAAAATTGATAAAGTAAAAGAAATGTTGGTCAATAACCGCAAATTAACCATCAGAGAAATAGCGGAGGACTTGAACATTGCCTATGGATCCGCCCAAGACATTGTGGTTAATGATTTGGGTTTCCGTCGTGTAGCAGCAAAAGACCTCAATTTCATGCAAAAAAGAGACCGTGTTGACGTCGCAAAAGACATGATTTGCGAGGCTGAATCCGATCCCACATTCATCAAAAGGATCATTACTGGAGACGAGACGTGGGTTTATGAGTACGACACGCAATCCAGACATCAGGCAAGTGAATGGCGTTCACCAAATGAGCCGAGACCAAAAAAACCACGTCGTTTTCAGTCAAAAAAGAAGGCAATGCTGACGGTTTTCATGGATTACAACGGTGTAGTGCATCATGAATTTTTGCCAGAAGGCCAGACAGTAAACAAAGAGTATTATTTGGGCGTTATGAGACGTTTGCGTGAAGCAATTCGCCGAAAGAGACCAGAAATGTGGGCAGAAAACTCGTGGATTTTGCACCATGATAACGCACCGTCGCACAGTGCTATCATTATTCGTAATTTTTTGACGAAAAATGCAACAAATACCATCCAACAGCCACCGAATTCACCTGATTTGGCTCCCTGTGACTTCTTTCTGTTCAATCGAGTTAAAAAACCATTACGGGGAACGCGTTTTAGCAGCCGAGAGGAAGTAATGGAAAAATCGCAGGAAGCACTGATGGACATACCGAAAACCGAATATAAAAAATGTTTCGAGGATTGGATCAAGCGCTGGCATAAGTGTGTTGCAGTCGATGGGGATTACTTTGAAGGGGACAATATAGATTTAGATGAATAAACTTGTATTTTTAATTTTCTGAATAAATTCCGGGAAATTTTTGATCAAGGTAGTATGGGTGTGAAGATGGAGAAGGTGAAATAGACCGAAAGGAAAACAAATGAGGAAGTGCTACGCAGATATGGTGAGTGAGGAGAGGGGATTATTGGGAGAAATCATATGGAAGCAGGGAAAATGGATGAAGGGTGTACTGATTGGCACTAGGATGTTGAAGACTGATAGAGGGGAGAATGTGAGTCAAACGAAGAAGGGGCAGGAATAGGATATGGATGTTGGACGAAATGGAGGGAGGAAGGAAGTACATATAGATGAAGAGGGGCTAGTTGTATAGTAGGATGTTGGGTTATGTTTTTTTAGGAGAAACAATTTATTTGGTAGTTGCATCCATCCAAAACCTACCATAACCAGTAGATTACCTAATAATAATTAGTGAACCTTCAAAGAATACAACATCTATGAAATTTTTTATTGTATTACAGTTAACAACACTAAACCCATTCACAACCAGAAAGCAGCAGAGGGTTGTGGTTGAGAGTACCATGAGCTATGAAAATTCCTCCTGTTAAGGATGGCATAGACAGGGATTGAGGGTTAGAGAAATGACAAGGATCAAGGATATGAAAAAAATCTGTATCGTGATGTAGAATGAGAAATCCAGGATTTTGATGGGTCCATGAATAATTAAAGGTCTGCGACCTGGAGGATTTTGCAGTGTTCATTGTCTGGCACACAGTTTTTGGCTTGAAGCTATCAAATCCACTAAATGTTGAGGCTATGTAAGAATGGAAAAAAAATTAGAAATGAGTCCCAGTTGCTGGGTGGATGGAAATGAGTGTAGGGGTTGCTTTTATTATATGCAGTGGTAAAGATATGAAATATTATTGGTAGGCAAACAATGCTGAAAAAAAAGGGCTTGGTTAATACTTAATACTTTTAAACTACAAAAACTGGAATATAATTTGAAGAATTGTGGCTCACACAAGAATTATATTTATAATTTTGATAAAATATTTGGCTTATAATATAAGAACTCTTCTAAGGCATAAATAAAGTAAATCTGAGAAGATGTGGAGGAAAAAAAGATTGAAATTATTGGAATAAGCGAAGTGAGATGGGAAGGTTGTGGTGAAGAACAATGTGGAGTGACTACATGTTATTACAGTGGGGAAAAGGGAGAGGAAGAGAGTTGGATTTATTTTAAGTAAAAATATTAAGACTTGTGCTACCAAGGTGGACTATGACAGTAATAGGTATCAAGGTAGTAGAGTACGCAGAGCAAAAACATTTTAGTCATTCAGGTGTACCATATGTCAGCAAGAGACTACAGCGATGGGGAAATGAGGAATAAGTGTATGAGAGAATAGAGGAACTGAGGAGACACTGACTGGAACGAGAGTATAGGGGAAGGAGTGAAGGAAAGAGAAATGAGAGAGGCGATGAGTGAGGGCATAGAATTCGCCATATCAACCAGGTACATCTATCTTACATGCTTTGTACTGCAAAAACTATCTTTAAAATGTGAACTTTGGTATTTTTAAGAAGTTATTTTAATTCCCTCAAAGATTTAGCTAATATTACATTTTTTCCAGATTTTGAGTATATTTAATTTTAGTTTCATTTTAACAACGTAGGATAAATAATGCTATTCCTTTAAATCAAATTTAACGATTGAATTATAAAAATAATTTATATCAATTTGTAAAACCATTTCAACAAAAGATCATATACGAAGTGATATGTTCTGGTTTACATTAACGCCTGATTTTATTGATGAATACATTTACAATTTTATTCATTATTTACTGAACAATTTTATGACGTTACACTTCACCCCGTACAAGGGGAGCTAAATTTGAGATGACACAAACGATTTGCATTAAAATCACAGAGGGAAAACCCGATGAAAGTATTTACAACTAACCTGGAAACTTAGCAGCAGCGAATTTTGCTGGTTTCCCTACACTAACGTCTTATACTTAATGATTAATTTTTCCTCTAACTAGAGAAAAAACATTTTTAAAAAATCTCTAAGTTCACGCAATAGGCTTGATTGATAGCGAAAGAGGTTCACACAAGATAGCAGTTAATAATATAGCGCGAATGTACCCAGTTGAGAGGAGAGAGAATAAGGTAACAGGAAATACTGAAATTATAACTACCTTTTCGAAGGTGAAGTGTCATTAGCAGCGCGGGCTTCCTGAAATTAACCTTTCCCATCAGCTGATGACAAGAGCACAGGATTCTCATGTTTAGTTGATCCAATACGTCCCTCTTCATGATTTGAAGAATTCGGTGTGCTTCTCTCTTCTGTTTTCCAGTTCCTCGAAATTCAAATTTTGGTGAGAAATGTAAAATATGGAATTTGAAATTGCTGATAATTCCCACTTGTTCTCCCTCGCAGGTGGTCACGCAGCAAACCTTTGCCGTAACAATTTTCTTAACCCTTTTGCGATAAGAGTTTTGCTTCATTCAAGATACTGTTAACCTGAAAATAAAGAATTTCGACCGTCAATGCACAAAAACATTTTTATATTATAATTTTAGCTAAACTCTATTCCAAAATACGCAATATACAATAACAATAATCTTACGCATTATTTACGAAATTAATTATTTCCGCTTAACGTACAAAGACGAGTGTAATATAAGATGAGACAATCCAAAATTTCACATACAAATATGCCGAAAAAAATTTGGACAAATGAAACAGGGTTAGCGATGAATACTTTCGTAATAATTATTAAAACATATCAGGAACTTAACATTTAACGAAAAATCAATCCTAAAATTTTCATAAAATATAAGGAAAGAAACTCATAAATATTTAGGACCCGAATCAAGAAATACCTGCCAGAGCTTGCAAACCTTCTCCGACATGTAAAATTAAATATGCGGACATTTGAATGGCGTGAAAGAACAATTTGGCGGACAAGGGCGAATATGAAATCATCCATGGTCAAATTAAATTATTTTTGCCTCAATTGAGATTCTGAACATGAAATAATTCGGATACGTAATACGATCCCGTAAGCGCTCGCGATTCCCTAAATATAAGCCACCCCGGCCTAAAATTACGATCACCGTTACTTCAATAGAATGGAAAATTCACCAGAAGACTAAATAAAATTAGACCGCAGATATTGAGTTACCTTCCGGGAGAAGGAATGACCAGCATCTGAGAACCATCAGCCTCCTCGCCGCGTAGTTGTTTGCATTCCGAAGTGGGATCCTCTCCATACGATGAAATGTGGATGCGATGATATCTTCCGCTGCCGGGTGAGAGTAAAGAGGAGACCTCTGCTTCTCCGTCTCTTTGATACATACCAATTGTCATATTCAAACTGCTGTGTATTACTACGCAGCAAGCATATACCAATTGCATCCCTCGTCCATGTAAGCGTTTTAACTCGCCAAAAAACAACGCTCCGAACGCTTAGCCGAAAAAGCAGTGAGGATAATCTTATTCAATACATCAATTTAAGACTTATTTCTTCATATTTTTGTATTATCACATCAGTCAAATTTGTAAATTGATAAAAAGTTACATGATGATGGAAATCCAGGCACATTTATTGTTATGGTAACTGGACAACTCTGGCAGAAAAGCTGCATTACTTTCTGCAGGCAAGCGGCACCAAACAGGAGATGACCTTCGTAAAAACTCGATCCAATTGCGCCATTATAATAATTTGGGTGAACTAAAAAATGGTAAGTTGATACGGTAAGTTGAAAAGGACCGATTTATCCACAGGTCATGTATTCCTATGAGCGAAATTTAAATTAAGATTTTGCTCACATTTTTGCTTAAAATATTCTGGTTTGATCAAAGAAATTTCCTTGACTAATGGAAATTAATATGAATAAATTATTACGGAATTAACTTTTTCCAGGGAATTTCCAAATATCTCGATTTGCCCAACAGAAAGACAAAGGGAATTTAGTCCAATTGGACATGTCTTGGATTAACCTATATCCAATTATATATATATCATTGGATTTGGGAATTGCGAGACAAAGAAGCACTTCATTTTCCTGGGTACAATAATATGGTTACTCATGAATACTTGTATAAATCGGTCCTTGACGGGGGATTTCTTCGCGATGATAGTCAGGAACTGGAATTTCATTGGCCGTGCCAGTGATGCTCCTCTTCAGACAATTGTATCCACGGAGTTCGTATACTCACGAGGCTTCCTTACCTACCTGTATAAACATTATATGGTACTTTGAAAGCAACCGCAAGCCTTCACCCCTTGGCGTGATCGGATAACGCTATTTTGATCCCTATCGTTCGTCGGATAAATTTCTTCTTACATTAAATCTACAAGATTTGTAGAAAAAGTATTGGTAAGAATTTTTGCCTGACGTGTCCGTGAAATGCTGCATTCAGACAGTCGGTTAAGTATGCGCATGATCGCAGATCGTATTGGCATTGATAAGGTGACAGTGCACGCAATTATCACTGAAAATTTGGCGATGCGAAAGATCTGCGGTAAACTCGTCCCGAAAGTCTTGGCGGACGATCAAGAGTAGAGTCGAGTGTCTGCTTGTGAAAACCAATCCACCTACCCGGGAGCTTTCGAATCGTGAGAAATTCGACTGTCAAGGGATGTACTTTGAGGCATTGTAGCAACATCTGTGATGAATCTGTTTTTCCGAAACTTTTTATTCAAACTATGTATCTATTCTTAACTTAATCTCTCAATTTTTGTTTATATTATCTCTCCTACCATAGTATGATGGGGCTAATAAAATATTTTCAACATCATTGAGAGTTATCCCTCAAATTTATGCAAGGGATTTAATCTAAATTTCAACCTTCGCTCCATGATGGACAGTAATGGAGGGAAAGAGAAGAAGAAGGAACAAAAGAATTGGAATTTTGGATGGAATTAAAGGAGTCATTTTACTACGTGATTAGGAGTACTGTAGTGTCTATAATAAACCTAAAATGAGCTGATAGACTTCAGCTTAAAAACCCTTACTCATATACAAAATCATTTTCAAAGGAGCAATGAAATTATAACATAATGCAGATTACTCATGCTTTTTTGTTCAAAAAATATGTTGCCATTTTGAACATACATTCGACATTATATGAATTCATTTATTGCAAATTTGTGAGGGGGAGAAGACACTCCAAACATTGGATTATTGGTATTAACCAAAACATTGGATACTCAGTATTGGCCTCTCATATTTTATTATTATTTGTAATTGTTTTTGGCCTCTTGTATTCCCCTTCTTGAGCATCAGCAGCTTCCTTGGGTTGTGAATGAGGGTCCATGGTAATAAGACTATAACCTTTCGCCAAAGTCCTGCTTCTCCCACCATGAAGGTACAGATTAAGGCAACATTTTTCTGAAAATTGCAGGTTAGATCACTGTATTTTTCATGATTTTCTCTTAGTATATGGTTGATCTAGATTAACCTTCTGCGTAATGCACCAAACTTTATAAAGTCTACTCATATTAATTTGAAATGATTGTAAATTAAGGGGTACAATTTTTATATAATTTATTAGCTTTAAGACTTGTATTTCTAGATCTAGTTTCAGTATGTTTTTGTGATTCATATGGGACAGAGATTATGATGATAAGTAGAGGGATGCTTTTGTTCTAACTATAATGGCTATGTTTGTGTATTACATTAATATTTATTATTTCCATGTAATGGAGTACAATGAAGATTTAGAATATTACTGGATAGATGGTTATGGGTTTGAAATCAATTATAAACAAGCATGCCCTCCTCTGAAAGATTTTCTAGATCGCTTCAGGTAAATGTCTTGTCTAGAGTAGAGGCAATGTGCAGCTGATAAGTCATTTGGTTATTTTGCATATGTAGATGTTAAATGAATCTTTATCGATAATGCCAAATTGTAAAATTTCATATTTAAATTTGGAAGGCCAAGGGCAGCTGGAGGAGATCCTAAAAAGAAAGGTGTATTTTACTTCATTCATCCTGGTACTCTCTTGAAACAGATTTCACGGCTTGGTGATGATGATACAAAGATGAGGAAAAGCTCAGGAGTAATAATTTTCCAAAACCTTATAGGAAGTGGCGGGTCAGTCTTTTGGATAGTTTTGGCACAAACCTTGCTTTCATTCTATTTCGGTAAGGGAAAGCATATTTACATACAGCAAGCAACAGATAAAATATTACGAGTATAGATAAAAGCAGAACTGAAAAACTTGGTAATTGTTAAGTATACATGCCACCATGCAATCATAGGGAGGAAGAAGTCAATAGGATATACGATCAGTTAGAGGATGACATCGCGTCTCCAGTAGGGAAACATTTAATAGTGAAAGGGGAATAAAATGCGACTGTAGGTGAAGGTAGAGATGGTGATGTGGTGGCGGAACCATGGTTTAGGTAAGGGGAATGACCATGGGGAGAAAGGAAATGAATTATGCTGGGGTCAGGGGTTAGTCATCACCAACATTTGCTTTAGACACCACAAAAGGCATTGGTATACATGGAAAATGCCATGTAACCCAGAAAGGTAGCTGTTAGATTATATTATGGTTAGGCACAGATTTAGGAAGTGTGATCAATTAACACAGCTTCCCGGGAGCAAATGCAGACTCAGGCCACAACTTAGTTATTATGAAATGTAGCATCCAATTCGAAAAGATAAGGCAGGGGCGCTTTAGGACATGGAATATAGAAGCATTAACTGAATTGACAAAGGAGTAACATCAGGCTGTAGAGAATGTCATGAGTGAGGGAAAGGAGCGGAGTACTATTGAGGAAATATTAGAATTCATCAAAAAAGGGATATCAAAAGCTGCAAGGGAAACTATAGGAACCATTAATGTGAAAATGACAAGGAAACCATGGATGAGATGATTAGAAAGATAGAGAGAAGAAAATGGAAGGATGTAAACAGAGTTAGGCAGAAGGAAGTACAAAGTGCTAAATAATAAACTGAGATGGGTAACAATAGAGCAAAAGAAGTGTGGTGCAATACAGTGCAAGGATATGGAAAGTTTGCAGAGGAAGGATGAAAGTGGTGCGCTATACAAGAAGGTTAAAACACTGTCAGGCAGTAAGCAGGGAAAAATCTGCGTTAACAGCATGAGGTAAGTTGGAAAAAATACTAAATGAACCAGAAAATACCCCAAGAAATTGAAGGAATATATAGAGGAACTGTATGGCAAAGAACTTAGGCCAGCAAGGTTAGCCATAGAAAGAGAATATGATGTAGATGAGGATAGTTTAGGTCCATGCTTACTGGATGACGAGATCAAAAGGGAATTAAGTCAAATGAAATCAAGAAGGTCGTGGGGGTAGACAACATTCCTGCAGACCTACCTAAAGGTTTACAAATACATGGGAGGAAGAATTTTTATGGACAAATTCATAGCATTTATGAGAGAGGAATTTGGCCATACGACTTTGTGAGATCAGTGTTAGTTCCTATTCCAAAAATGGCAAAGGCTACATCATGTGAGGACTACAGAGCAATAAGTTTGACTTTGTACGCTGCTAAAGTGGCTCTCAGGATCATCAACAAAAGGATGAAGAGCAGGGCAAAGGATTATTTAGGAGATGATCAGTTTGGGTTCCGGAAAGGGAGAGGCACAAATGATGCCACTGTGAATATGAGCTCACTAAGAGAGAGGAATATAGAATACAATCAGGATGTATTTTCGCGTTTCATAGATTTCAAAAATGTGTTTGATAGAGTGAATTGGGAAAAACTAATGAATGTATTGCAGAAAATAGGAGTAAATTGGAGGAATAGGAGACTAATCTGCAACCTGTACACATCTCAGACTGCTCAGATGCGAGTGGGAAATGGGTAGTCCAGGTGGGCAGTGTTAGATAGAGGTGTAAGGCAGGGTTGTCCAGTATCATCTGTGCTGCTCAACGTATATGTGGAGAAACTGATTGAAGAGGCATTGGAAGAACTGGAACTGGAATGAAATTCGGTGGGGAATTCATAAAATCAGATAGGTTTGCTGATGACCAAGCTTATGTTTGTCAGTCATCTCCAAGGGGTTGAAAGCATTTCTTAGTGAACTGGAAATTCAGTGCAAGAGATATGAGAATAAATGTAAATAAAATAAAGACTATGCGGTTTTCCAGTAAGAGGAAGGCTAAGTTAAACATTAAAATAGGAGGGTATAAACTAGAGCATGTGAAACTGTTATGTATCTCAGCAGGGTTTTGGACCAAAATGGTCTTAGTAGTAGGGACATAAGGGTAAGAATTGCATGAGGCAAAAAAGCTTTCACAAGAAGGAGAGAATTGATTACAGGGACATTAAGTAAGGATACTAAGAAAAGGCTCATTAAAACTTTGATACGGAGCATAGTTATGCACAAGAAGGAATCATGGCTGTTAATGCAGGATAATAGGCATAGATTGGAGGCTTTTTAAATGTGGGTGTGGAGAAGGAGAAAGAAAGGACAACAAATGAGGAAGCGTTAAATATGGTGAAGGAGGAGAGGGGATTGTTGGGAAAAATTATAAGGAGACAGGAAAAATGGATGCAAAGCAAATTGGATTGGCTGTGGGATGTTGAAGACTGCAATAGAGGGGAGAATGTTAGGCAAATGAGGAAGGGGCAGGAATAGGATAGGGGTGCTGGGCTATTGTTTGCTGTGAATAACTTTACCTAGCCTTTTAGAATTTAGGAATGCTTTTCTGTTTTATCAATTAAAAGTTTGGATTGCTTTTTCAATCAATTCAACTAATTTGTGACATAGGTACAGCAGAATTGGTCATTAAGAAATGTTTCACATACAATATACTATATACCTAATCTAAACACACATATATAGTAAAACTTTCAATTATCCATACTAATAGATGTACAATAAAGCATTAATAATTGAAAAACATGGATAACCAAAATATATGGAAAATATGGTCATCATATGAACAAATATACATGGAAACTCCTTTTCATTTCATGTGATTAATTTGATTTTTTCAAGCAATGGAAAGTATGAGTTGACACTTTCGATTTTGTGAAATTAAAAATTTTTAAGAAAGCCCAGATATTTCAAACTAGTATTCTTTTAAATGTATGTCAAAGTTTCAAAGCATTTATTTATTATTTCTATATGAATGTATTTTTATTAAAATTTTGAGGTTCTGAGAAGAGAATGGCTTGGATAATCCAAGCATGGCTAATTGAGAGTTTACTTCGTTTGCAAAAATTATGAAATTAAGTTTAACTCTGTGCATGTAAAACAACCAGAAATAACTCATAATAATAATTTGTAATGACTCTCAGTAAGAGTTGTCATTTCACTTGATTGCTAGGAGGAGGATGGATGAAAGAAAGCCATTGACCACGTGCATTTTTGATGCTTCAATTATTTCATTATCTAATGCATGCAGTTTAACCTACCAAGAATACACACCTTATTATGGGCGAAGATGTCATTCCTTCAAATTAGCAGGGGTGAGAAGAGAAGTTTTAATATTTAATGGGAGGATCCCACAAATCAACTCTTTTAGCTCCTCCAGGTTTGTCTGCTTGTACTCTGGTACATTCATAACTCATCACCAACTTGATATGAAAACTTTCCAAGAATTTACTTGAGGCTCTATCTATGCGGCATTCATATGTAAACATCCCGCATGTAAAATGAACACTATTGACAAATTAAGGTCAGTGTTGAAAGATATATCATGTACGAGCTCGTATAGCAATTTCAAGTTTCCAAAGGGCTCATGGATATATTCTGTTACTCATGAAAGAGTAAAAAAATGTTGCTTTACACATTCCCATACATATTTTGTAAATAGGTACACACTGACACTGATGTGGTATCAAAACAGTACTCCACAAAAACTGATGAAATTATCATGTATATCACTTTATTAATGGTTTCACATGGTAAAATGTTATTTCCTACAACAACATGCACTTTTTGACATTAGTTTCTTAAGAGGATAGAACTCATTGCCTCTCATAAAATGTCTTGCATATAAGTCTGATCCTCACCTAGTTACACATACAAAATTGAAAATAAATTGATTTCGTGGCTGTTATTTGCCTCAAAGAAGGATCAAAAGTAAATGACAAAAGTTTTAAAGATTTCATATATTTATATATGAAAGCACAATTTTACAGCGTACTGAAAATCAACCTGTGGTAGATAACACTGAATTAATAACACCATTTATTGAAAACCATTAATAATTATCATACTGATTTTCCATTTGTTTTTAATTTCCACACTATAAATATTATTTACGCCTATAACTCTTTTGCTTTCTTCAGCATCTTAGGATAAAGAGCAGTAAAAACACCATCGCCTTCTCAACTTTAATGGGAGCCAGTGAATTTGTTATATTCATATAAATCAGTCCAGCAGCACCGTCGTAGGCAAACATTTACAGAAAATATCATGAACACCATCGCCCACCATCCACGATTAAGAAATAACATAAAAACAAAGCTGAATTTTAGGCACCATATTATACCTGGAGGCATAACAGCTGTCCCTTTATATCTCTTTATCTACACATTATCAATTGACATGGATTTTTTTCTTTCCAGGGAAGATGTGTATGAGGGGTATAGTTCCATTTTGTGTTTCACTTCTCTCCTTTCCTTAATGTTGCATGTATCAACCAATCATGTTAATATACTGCATACAGTAGTGAATTCTCTTATTAAGTTTTTTGTCTAAAAGTTTTGCCTTTCGTTTAAACATTTTCACTATTCCTACAGTAAACAAGGTTGAAACACCAACATTCAGAAAAAATGGGAAAAGTGGGAAGTGGCATTAGGGAATCCCAGGGTAGAGGAGGCCATTAGTTGGGGACATAGGGGGTGTTGGAGGATGATGGAGGATCATAAGAGGAAAACGGTTGATTGTGGCTGACACACATTTTCCTCTTAATCGACTAAATCCCTATAAAAAACACATTCTTATCTGTCTCTCTATAATGGATTTTGTGAATCATTGTATAGTGTTTGTGTGTGAGAGACAAGGTTGGTGTTGTACAAAACGTTTACACAATAACAACCATTAAATAAAAAAGCAAGAGCACTAATTTATTTCCCCTCGAATGTGATATGCCTTAATAAATGGTGCCTGGCACAGCAATCATTTTTTAAACATGAATTCAGTACAAGCACGTTTCTGGGCACCACCCAAATATTTTTGGTGTCTGAATCTTTTCCTTTAATCAATGTCATCTGATATTTATGCGGTGCTGCATATTGGTTATCCTGTTGCTACGATGAGGGGATTTCATGTGGGTGTGGGGGGGGGGAAGCCATTTACACATATTTACAACACATGAATTTCGGCAAAATCTCATTTACACATAACCTTAATGAGGCTGATTTGTTTGCAGCTCATTATCATTTTCATCAATCACAAATCATTAAAAGTGAAAAATCCACACATTTCATGAGAGAAAAATCTGCATAACCTAAAAATTCCCTTTTTTTATTTTTAACTTCTTCCTTGGGACACTTCCTATTACCAACATTAGAGCATAAACATATTTTTCCATTATTGATCAAAACATTGCTCACCCTTTGACAACCTCAAAAAAAACCTCCCTCTCCAGTAAATCAATGAGCAAGAGGATTCTAGATTGAGCAATTAATTTAATTTCAATTCTTTCAAATCTTTCCTTTTACTAAGAATTAACCACTACAATATATAAGCTGCATATACAGTCTCTGGCAGCCACCTCACCTACACAGCCTTTCCCACTGCTTGTCCATGACAGAGTAGTAACTGCTGGCCACAATCTGCAGAAGAGGTGGGCCTGCCACGGCCCAAGTATCCGTCACAGGATGTCTGTCTCATAGATCTTGCCAGAGGTTGGAGTGGCTTGAGCCGTGGTGGCAGAGGGAACAGTAGAGGTTGTTGTTGCTGATGTTGTTGAAACTGTTGCTGCAGAATCTACCACCATGATCATGTTGGCACCTGCCTCTCGATGGCCCGGGTTGTTACCTCCTTCACCTGGCTGTATTGGGTTGGATGATGGGGGAGCCAGGTGTGTCAGCGACCCAGATGTGGCTGGAGCAGCACTGAGGCTCAGGTGACCCATTCTGGCAAGGAGATTACTCTCACTGCCGGTCTTTTTGAGGTCACCCACTTGAGGGCCTGTGAACCCTGGGCATCCTGGGCCAGCGGCACCCCCACGCTGGAGCTGCTGGAGCCTGGCATATTGCTCCTGGAGCTGCCTCTGCTTGCGCAGCAGCTCCCTGTGCCTCTGCTCCAGGGCCTCTTGGCGAGCCTTTGAGGAACCTCCGCTTCCACCGCTCCCTCCACTGCCCTTCCTCTGCTGAAGGCCCTCCTGAGAGTTGACGCTCTCGCTGCTCGAGCTGTTGCTCGACAGATGCTCCCTCCGGGCGACCCTGCGTTTCCTCTCCTCCTCTTCCATGGCTAGGGCCTCTTCCTCCTCGGCAACAGCTGCTGCAGCGGCTGCTGCTGGGTTCCCCACAGGTTCCCTCATGGCGTTCCTTGTGGGGGTGAGGCTGCGCCTTGGCATGCAACGTGGCAATGTTGCGGGAGGCCCGGATGATGAGGAGGAAGACGAGGCAGCAGATGAAGAGGAGTGAGAGGATGTGGAGGAGGAAGTGGACGACTGAGAGGGGAGTGGTGGCTGGGGTCTGTGCTGCAAGGCAGGGTGATTGGGTGGGCTAGTGGGGGAAACAAGGGGAGACCTTGAGGAGGTCCTCGGTGGTGGTGGAGGAGGTACACGGCGTGCCAGGAGGTCACTGCTCCTTTCTGGCACAGGGGGCTTTGGGGAGAGTTTGCCACCTGTGCCACCACCTTGGACTTCTCCTGTTCCGCCTCCACCCTCTGGAACGGGAACGCCGTCGTGGCCAACCTGCAGGCGAGCCATGGTTTGTGGTGCCGTCTTTACCGGGGAGCCCACAGAATCGGAGCTGGGGTAGGAGTGAAGCCTTCTTAGGGTGCCCTGGCCAGAGTTCTGGGTAACGTTGTTGGAGTTGCTGGGAACTGAACCAGGTGCGACCCCTTGACCTCCTCCATCCATGCTTCCCTTCCTGCTCCCGGTGCGTGATGGAGGGCGAGAGAAAGTTTGTAGCTCATCTAGCAGAGCGTCGAGTGCGCTCTCCGGACGCTGCCCCCCCTGGGTCCCCGAATTCCCCCCACCACCTCCTCCTCCACCTCCCGGCTTGGCCGCCACGACACCGCCCGTTGAAATGGTGGCAGGCTGCATGTGAAAAGAATGGGACGATCCCCAGGGGATCATCCTTTAAGCATCTCCCAAAAAGAAATTTGGCACAGCCTTCCACATTTACTTATTTTATGACAGAAATGTCCCTATTTACATCAATTCAGTGAATAAACATGCATGGGGGAATAAAAGGAAGACAAGAAGAGGTGTAAACAAGCATTCCCGAACAGGCTTAGTTGTTTACAGAAGCTAATTTAAGACTCCTTATTAACACACTCACACCATTCCATCAGGACTCAGTTAAAGTGTGCCATCATTTTTTCAGCAGATCCACTCTTAGTACTCAAGCAAATCCATTTCCCAATAGCATGTGCCAGGTCAATAAATTTACGGATTATTTATCAATATTTTTATTGACACTTTTTAAATGCTAATATGTGTAAGGAAAAGTGAATGTTTGGTTGGTATTCTCCAAACTCTTTATTACAGCATGCTAATTAAATTATATACATGAATTTCCTCGTGAAACAATGACAAATCACCACACTGCAAAGGAAATGGAATTCAGTATGCCACATCAACGATAAATTAAGTTACTTTAACACTATCATGAAAAACATCTCATCACAACTGCTAAACATAAAATTAGGATATATATATTACAAGTTAACTTTGGACCCAAGATCCTCACTATTTGTGAGGTGTGTCAATCAATATGAAAAGTGAAATAGCAAGCAGATCTAACTAAGAGTAAAATGGTGTCACCCATCACAATACTCGAGGAATTAAAACTATAGGAGAAGCAAGTGCATTCCTTTTCATGATCAGTAACTTTAACTAATTAAAAATATATGAAATTTAGACTATCAATTGGAAACTAATGCTGCAAAAACAAAATTACTTAACTACTCTAGCAAAGGCAAAAACTAAAAGCTAGTAAGCATAGGAAAAAACAAAACCAGTGCAGAGTTAGCAGCAATTTGCACTTGATAACGTCACATATTTTACCACATCAATTATTTATAGGCTCTATTACTCACGTGTGATCTTGAAAAGCCTGACAAAAGTCTCTTGAAAAGTTACATAAATTTAAAGGGCTTAAAATAAATGACCAAGTTTCATTTACAATCTTTTCTTTTAATTATTTGAATTATGGCAATCAAAAAATATTAACTATAAAATAAAATGAGGGAAAAGTTTTCTTTAGTGAGACAAAAAAAGAAAGAGAAAATAGGAAACAGAAAAATATTGAGGAGGAATAAGAAAACAAATGAGACAATCAAATTAGTAAATCATAACAAAATTTCAAAGAAAAGCACGTAAAAAAATATACAAAACATCAGATCAGAGTTTATATGTCTTTACTGTACATATTTTTTGGCATTCACTGTTCCAATGCCATGGAAAATATTGAAAGCTATTTGTCTTCCTGCAAACAGGAATGAAAGGAAGAGCACAATATCCTCTTCCTTTGGTTGCTCTGATAATAATGAGTCCTCCTCAATATTGACACAAAATTGGAGGAAATTAGGAAAAAAAAATCAGTTCAGAAAAGATGTGACAAAGAAAGCTGAAAGTACTGAAATTTCAATTTGAGGAAGATAAAAATGTTTAAATAATAAAGTGCCAAAAATGGATATGACACACAACAAATAATCTGCATTGCACTCCCACATGCATGAATTGGCTGTTTCAATCATTACAATAATTGACAGCATAAAGCTCTTGACTCAGTAAAAATGACAGGCATTCCTTATCAAGTCTTAGACAACTATGAACAATTTTTACCTTGCATATAATTTGAAATTAGATTCTTATCTTTGAATTGAAAATCCATAAATAGTTAGAGCAAATAAGTTCCTAAAATTGAAAGCAAATTCAAGAACTGTAGCTTCAATAAAAATCTGACATTTCAAAAATTGTGAAATTTAAATGAGAAAATAATTATTAATATTTGACTGCATTTAATTTAGACTGAACAATAACATCAATGACAGATTATTTAATTGATTTAAATTTCTACTATATTAATAGTGAATGCCTTTTAAAATAAATGTTTGTCACTTTCATGACCATGATATACTTTTTAATTATGTGATTATTGTCTTGTGTGGAGGTTTAAGGGTGAAAAAAAATGGTAATAACCATGCTATATGTATTAAAAACAACACATCAAAAATGAAGAACAGTAACAAATTTCCTCAAAATAAAGTAAACCAAAGCCATTCTTCATCACATCCTCCTCAGATTCTGATTGATGTTTCCCATCTCCCTCCAATTCAATTAGAACTATCTGTCTCATTTTGTCATTTTCTATTCATTCAACTTCTCAGTTCTCCTCAGAGTGCAGGTTTGGGAGTTGCCCCTAGGCAAGAGATAAGATGGAAGGACATTTTGCCAAGCGGCTGCCCAGTGGTCTTGTCACCGACCTGTGAGTCTCGCCTTCCACACTGTCGTTCCAGAGTGGCTGCATCCGATTTACACAACTATGGCTTTGTGGCTCCCCTTCCCACCTTCAGAAACTACAGTGATAACAAAAAGAGCAGCTGCTAGCTTCATCTTTTTTAACAGGAAGAAAGAAGCTTTTTTTTTTGGACAGGCCATCCTTGGGTGATGTTAAAAGATTTTTTTTCCCCTTCCCCTTTTTTTGTGCACTGTCCATAAAATATTAGGAACCTAATGTGTGGCCCCATTTTTTTTTTTTTTTAAACGTTTAAGACAGGTCTCTCTGATCAATGCATGGTTTCTTTTTCTTTGGAGATCAGTTCTTTATCAATACTTGAATTTTAAAAAAAAAATTCTTCCATTATTGATTTAAAAAAATAAAATTTATGGCAATTAAGTCTTACTAATTTAATTCAGAACTGAAGAATCAACTTTTATTCATAAAATTTTCTTTTCGTTTTGCTTTTACTGGCAGTATCTTTTGTAGAGTAGTATTTTCAGCTACAGTCATGCGAGTGATTTACACTCAAATCCTAGTAATATTAGACAAGGAAAAGTGAAAGCTGATGCACTAGAAATTAACATGCAGAAAAAATTACCATGCCAATCAATTACAAAAAGGAAAAATGAGGTACGATAAAATTATATAAAGCCATCAAATTTCAACATCAAGGCATGCACATAAAGGTATCACAGTTAAAAAGGAAACATATTCCAATTACTGTAAAACGTCAAACTGCTAAGGATGATAATAATAATAATAATGATATTCGAACACTATGAAAAAACCTTGAAAATAACAACTGAAATAAAAATATCAATCAACACATTTCGATCTGGAGAAAAGTTGTATGCTTAAACCACCAATCAACAACAAAAATGCTGAGCTTTACAAGTATGACATGTAGCATTTTTTCAATGGTGGCATTAAATAAGAAACATCAATGATAAACATCTTCAATTTTTTTCCATGGCCAACATATGAAGAAACGGACAAATGTTTTTAAGATATATCAAACTAATGTGCCCCATTTTAAAAGCAAAATACATTTGGAAAGAAGCCCAACTTAGGTTGGGCCAGGCAGAACACCGAAAATGGAAACAATAATGGAAACACAGGCACAGATACAGAGGATGAAGGACATGAAGGACATTTGCCTCAGACAGAGTGGCAGAGATAATTTGAAAAGAATACGCTATCAGTGATGGCTCGGCCTGTAAGAACATGCCCATGGCTCAAAGGGTGACGAGGTTAGATGATGAGAGGGTTTTCAGTTGTTGTGGGAAGAGTAGGGTTGACTGGAAAATGGAAGTAAAAGATAATAAAAGAAGAAAGGATCCATTTATATTCATTTATAAATGTATTTAAAACAGAAACATCCATCTACACAACACTGGCCAAGCACTTTTTATAAGTGAAGGTTATTAGGCTATTGACAATTGGTCCGGGGTTTTAGGAAATGGGAAGGTAAAAATGAGAGGTTTGTGATAGGTTTTCTTTTTTTGACGAGCCAAGGAAAGAGGGGGCACAGAATAGTAACATTTCCCTTCCTTGGAACCATTCCTTTAAACAATCATCCTCACAACTATGAGTAGGACATAAAATGGTGTGCATTGGAGAGAGGGAAGTCTTCTCTTCAAAAATCTTTGGGCAAGAGGGACTCTAGGAGGTTGCTGGTGTTGGGACATGATAACTTTTAAAACACTGTGAAAATACATAGGATATGAGTTAAAGAATGTGATCATGACTTCAACCTGTGATGACCAAACAATATCTAATCACCTAAAGGCCTCATCATTTACACTCGAAACTTTTTCAGTGTGTTTAAGCAAATTTTTATCAGAGGTATATTTGATCATATGCCTTCATATCATACCTTTCTCATATGCTGCTATTTGAAAGTTAGAATAATACATATGACATGTCATTCCATAGATATGCCTCGTATAATTTTTATTTGAAGAAAAAAAACAAGTGATATCTGAAGAGGGATCACTAGTACGTTCCATAAAAATGCATGCGGTGACAGGAACAAGGAAAACAAATAATATTTCTGTTTCCATTCTTGAATGAGTGAGAGGTGGTAATTTTTTTTTCAAAACTATTAATTTAACAGCTAATTATTTTCTGACAGAACAAGTGCAACTGAATGAATTATACAGAAACCAAGCTTGCTTATCATGAAAGTAATTCCGCAAATGTAATATTTTGGAATGCAGCATCAAAGATTAGATTAAATTTAACAGCTTTTAAAAAGTGACCCCATTTTTTCATACTTCATTTTTGCTTGGCTTCCTTTTTACTTTGCATGTATACTAGTAATTGTCTACAAAAGTATTTCATGACACATCTAAGGTAACAGGGCTAATACAGAGAATGTATATTCTAAATAATGCTCTGGTTGTGAAATCTCATGCAATTTCTTCCCAACAATTTGAATTTAAAAAGAATTGGAAATCCTGCAGAAAAGAAAGGGGACATTTTTTAAGCCAAAAATAGAAATATTCTAAGATAAACCTGAGGTATGATAGCAGGCTCCCTCTCTGTAAATGGCAATGTTCCATGGTTTTGGTGAATGATTGGGCTACATTTAGCTGATGCCACTTGGATTTCCCAGGACAACATTCAATGTCCTTCAGGTTTTTTTTTATTATCAAAGAAAATCACTTGTCATTGAAACAATTTTGAAATATTCACAAAAATTAAACACATCTCCCGATTATGATTAGTGATGACTATCACCCATCATACTTATATTTGTCTTTTATTACCCACTCATCTTCCAAAAATTCACCTGATGATTTTTCTATCAAGCAGAAACCATCTACTACAAATTAGAACCTAAACATGGAAATTAAAATTTTCAAATTGTCAACCTCTCAGGAAACAAAATTGATTCTGGAAAAAGCAAAAAATGATTATCAAATAAAATGATATGGGAGAAATGGCATTGCTGATACTTGTGTATATTGGTAATGTTTTGAGCATATTGTTATAAGATTTTTCAGAGATTTTATTGATTTGGGGAGCAGTTCTGCAATTTTACTGTGGGGAGTTAATGACAACAGATTGTGATGATAAAGGTCATTGCATAATTTAAGATCAGTCTTATTCTTCAGATGAATGCAAATGCATGAGCTAAAACAGAAACGCTAAATTTGAGATTTTAAAAATTCATTTGGGCTACAATCATAAAATTACAATCTGCATCAGGACCTTTTAAATGTTGCGTGATTTTTGAAGCCAATGCATGATTGTGATATTATATACAAAACAAATAAAAATGCATTTCTAAAGCACTGTATTTTCTTGTAAATATCCATATTAGTTTCAGGGTTTTATCAACAGTATGAGCATGTTAATGATCATTTTGGAGTTATGGCCTCTAAAACATTTGATCACATAAGGAACATGAAAAAAGGATAAGTACATAACTACTCAAGTACTTATTCCAACGTTAAAATAGTTTAGCAGATGAGCACATATACTGATTTAAATAATGCCTCATCCATTATAATTTATGGAATTCAATGACAATACCTATCACAGCAGTGAAAAACGTTTTAAGAAGTTAATTTAATTCTTGTGGATGATATTTATGGTTAAGATTATTGTCCCTGACAAAGTCAGGTTTTCCCCACACCACCAGCCTCCTTGTTCAACTCCCTGTTCCCTCCACGCTGACAGAAAAACCTCCCTCTCCCCCCACACAACTATGAACTGAGAAGACAACAACAGCTTTCATGGCAATCATCTAAGAACACTGCTCTTTCCTTCTAGCATCACGAAAATTCCACATCATGTGCAACTCAAGAAGACCAAAAAGGAAAAAAAAACAAGAAGTTGAGTAATAAAGAATGCAAAAATTAAAAAACGTAGTGTGACTCTGACTCATGCGCCAAACACGAAAAAACTCCCATCTTCCATCCTTAAGAGTAAGGCTACGAAATGTTTCAAATCAAAATGAAAAACCTCTCAACATTCTGAACACGAAGAGTTCAGCTGAACCCTGAAGCAATGGCAAAACCAAAAAAGAGCATGGGAAGTAAAATTGCTCGACCAATGATCCCACACTATGAAACAGAGATATATTAGAGCGAAGGAATTTTTTAGTTTTTCCAGCTTTTTTTTATTTGGAAAATCTCTACAGTTCCAAAGTATCCCAATAATGGAAGGGTGAAGTTCTTATTTTAAGAGGCTATTAAGTAAGCCAACGATCACATTATTGTACATGAGGAACAGAATTTTTATTTCCTTATGAAGATGCTACCTTACTTTAAGGATGAAGGGGGAATATGAAGCATATATAATATATATATATATCCAAGACCAAACTGGGATTTTATGAAATCTCAAGCTGAGCAAGAGAAAATATTTCAAATATAAAAAAGTATATAGATATATAAATATATATAGAGCGAGCAGAAAAACTTTTAAAATGACTTTTACTCGTGAATGGTTATGGCTTCCTTGAAGTTAGTGCTCCACTTCCAGCTGTGTCTGTTACACTATAACAGAAAAGGGCGGGAGGAGGTTTCATGTCAAATTTTTGCTCATGTGGGAAAACAAACACGTCAATTGGAAGAGTTAAAAAAGATCTTGACAATAGACAGATAAGCAAGAGATAGATACTTTTCTACAACAGGTGTAAAAACTCATTGGTACAGTTTTTTTTAACAATGTTTCAAACCCTAGCTACTAGATTTTTTTAAATGAGAAACATCAACAACAAGGAAAAACAGACAAATATAAAAAAGATTTCTGATTGAAGTTATAATCACTGATTTACTTAAAATAGCAGCCCCAAGTTTGAAAATACGTAACATCCACATAAACAAACAACAACACAGATCTTTGGGTAAAAACATAACCATGGCACAGAAGGAGCCACCCCTTGGTTTAACTATATATGTATATATATATAGTATCGAGAAGGAAATTGACAGATCTTGAAAACAGACAGCTGCAAGATATTCTCAAATAAGCGTGAGAGTGAATTAGAAGAATTATTGGCTACATGTGGGGCAAGATAGGTGCAAGCAAAATTAAAGACTTCATCACAAATATTTGCTTTTATAAAACAAAACCAGTGCCCTCTGAAAATACTCACTTGATATTTCAGAAAAGTAGGAGATCACATCATCACAGCCATGACATTACACATTTAAAAGATTGATTAAGACACTGATCTTAGCACTGGTCGAGACTATCCAGTGGCAGGCATTTAAGTGGTGCATACTCTGTCATTTAATACTATAAAAGGATGACAGAAATCTCACGAGAAGAGGGAGAAAACACAAGGGGGGCTAATAAGGAGACTATATTGATATACAGGGGCCAGGACGGGGTCAATCTTGCAAGGAATGCTCATGAGGCTTGTGCGTGTGCAGGGATAATTGAAGACTTAGAAAGCCGACAGATGAAATGAATAAAAAACATAGAGAAATCATTGCAAACTATCAAGTGTAGTGGTGGTGAAAAGATACACAGACACATAAAGTTTGCAAAGATACAGTGACCAAGAGAGGGAATGTTGAAAAGTAAACATTATGCAGTCAAAAACAAGGGTTATATATATATATAAAGGGTCCCAAGATATTTCATTGACACTGTGATAGAAAAACAGTTAATGGTGCAAAACTTTTATATAAGGTTTTAATCAGTAAAACAGAGGCTTTAATTGGTTTTAAAGAACCTCAGACATAAGTAGGAGTACATCTAACTGGCTCTAACTTGGTGATTATGGTGAATTTGGAAGAGAGGTTTAGGGTTTTAAGGTTAATGGGATAATTATCATAAAAAAGAGCAAAAAAATAGATATATATATTATATTGCTGAAGTTTAAAACTACCTTTCTCTCCTCCTTCAATAAACCACATGAAAAAGAGAATAAAAAAATCAAATCAGTGCAAGGGCAGTGCTGTGTAGTGTTTTTGAAGATCAACAAAGAGGATACATATGTATACATGTGTGTGTTGACTCTCAGGGGATTCAAACACACAGGTACCCATATACACTGCTGATATATAGTGGGAAGGATAGGGAGAGGGGACAGTACAGAGAGTTAGACAGAGAGAGAGACAGTGAGGTTGGCTGGGTATAGTAATAAGCTACTCCTCATCAGATTCAAGGTTCCCTAATAAGTCGCCTCTCGCAAATAGATTCCAAATATTGCATTGTTTGCAATTCAATTAACAAACAAGTAAGATAATTATATTACAAATTTTATCAGGTTTATAGTGAAAAAGAGTATTATTGTATAGATATATAACTTACTCTGAGAAAATGAGTCACTCAGCAATAAACAGTAAATAGATATATATTGTAGTTAAAATTATAATACACGGAATTCCTTTACAATCTTGAAATTGCCAATTTTTGAGTGGAAAATTACACAGACTATACAGAGTTTATTTTGGAATGCAAAATGCTCAGGCTTACCATAAAGCAAATCCTACTGAGATTCAACAAACAGCAAAGTCATGATCACACAAGACTACTCTTGAACTAGATAATTTTCACAAAGTTTCTTCAAGTGCTCATGACCAAATCTGAAAGAAACCCCTTATTTTCTACCTAAAAATAGCCAACAAACTATGTTTGCAAAAAACTCTACTTATAATATTGCAAAAATTCCAATATTCATTTAAAATGCATTTCAGCAGAAGATGCGCTAACTTTTCAGAATTGATGCAACGTTTACGTTTGAAAAACATGCTGATCTTCAAATTGAGAATTAGTCACAATTATACATCACTACAATAACACAATGCAGTTATAACATCAGGAAAAACCTTTCCAGTAATGAAGTTGTTGAAGCTGATGAAGAGTCCCTTAAAAGCTCTTCCTAGAATGGAGAACTAAGACTGAGTAAATTCAATGCCCTGCGCCGAACTTGTGACAGATACTAAAATATATCACCATTATTTGAAACCTATGAGACTTTTCCATCGTTTAACAGTGCTGGCCACCATGATGAATATTGGAATTTGGAAATTAACTTGAAAATAAGTGATTTTTGATATGATAATCAATTATCCCAAAACAACAAATAAATCCATAATTTAAAAGTGGATCAAGAATCTACTGGAATGAACTGTGACAAGATTTTGAAGCAAGATATTCCACTGGTTATGGATATTGTGGACCAATTCTACAGGGAAATGCTGCTATCAATTCAATAGAACTATATATCTGGTCTTACCTTTGAGTTGGGACCTGGCGAACCACTAACAGGACTTCCCAGGGAAGATGAAACTGAACCACCCCGTTCATTTACCACTCCAGGAACAGGTGGGCTATCATTTAAGGTTGGTGATAGGCGGGCATCTATAGAGCTGTTACCAGGTGGTAGCCGTTGCTCCTGGACAGAGGCCAACCTAAATGGTGGAGTTCAAGATTTTCAATCAGAAGACTATAGAATTTTTTAATCTTGCAGGAAGATGACATTTCAATAAATCAATCAACAATCACACGAATGGGCCTGTACTGAAGAGCTTTGAGAGAAAATATACAAGGTTCACAAAATGAATCTCAGGTTCCGAGATGAAAAATCAGTAATGAAAGGGTGTCTATACTTCTGTATACAAATGATGAATGTGACCACAAGTTTAAGAGTGCTGCTAAGGGATAATATTGACAACACTGAGCTCTAAAAAAGATTAATGATGACTCCTCTCTGCCTTAAAGGTATTTAATAAATACATAGTTTAAATGAGTAATCATAACAGACTGCTTCCAATTTCACTCCTTTCCCTAAGTAATGAAATACTGTTCATAGTAGTAAATCACTGTTCTGAGAATTAGTAAAGAATATACAAAAAAGTGCTTTTTTATTATTACCGGTAACTCAAATAACATCATGCATCCATAGAGGCTCAACCGAAATCTAATGGAATTCAAATCCTGTTAATCTAATTAAGTTGTGGCACCATAGAATATCAGCTGTAATATCCTTAAATATTTTAGCAGCAATGACGAATAATGCAAGAGAATATATTTGGACAATGAATGGTAAAATGTGGTAACTTAAGTATGGTAGAGAACACTGGTGTTGTGTTATTACAAGTGAATATTAGAAAGGAAAACTGTTGCCATTTTGTTGCAGTTAATCTCTCTTTTATTTGAGTAAAGCTTCATCAATTAGTTATCTTGAAAAATTAAATAAATTTGATAAATGAGATAATTACCCACTTATTTCCATTGTTCTTTTAAAATACTTATGATTTCCTACTGAATTAATTTTAGGAGAAAATTGTTTATAAGTTTATTTCATATACAAATGGGATCTCCTCATACTGTGGGTGTCTAACTTGTCATATGGAGTCATTAGAAGTCACCTGTGATCAATGGTGCACAAGAGGGAGAAATTTTCCATCAAGTAATGCATGCTAAGTCCCAAAGAATCTGAATTTTGCCAAATCCGGACAAATCCCAGCCCCAAATGATCTTACTTAAAGAGGGTTTACTGTAGTAGTACCCTTTTGTAATATGCAGGATTTTAAGAATATCAATTTTGATGCAGGCTTCATCTAAATGCCCCCCTCTGGTCTTAGCAATATGTTTATGAATTCATCTCTACCGCTAATACCTTTCGGATAACCTTAGAACAGTATTTAGAACTGAGTACTGAGTCAACTTTGACATAAGGGTTAAGATTTTGAGCTGGATTTCCTATTCTCAGCGCAAATTGAATTTGTTAACTCTAAAAATCTATCAATTTGATGTGCACTGCCATATTTGGCTATAATTGAATCAAATAATGTCAGGACGATTTCAATTGAAATAAGTCAATGATGAATTTGATCACTGGAACATCACAAATTGAAAAATAACCCTCAAACTAAGGCAACTAATCCAGGTTTCAATTGGAGAAATATTCTCACAATGTCTGAAAAATTTAGAATTATTATGGCTTCAAATATGAAGTTTGAATATTGGTTTTATTTTGATTAATCATTTGGTATTTTTGTAGATTCATCATTGAAATAATTGACCAGAAAAACCTATCACCTATTTTGTGAGCTATCCACCACAATCGAATGCATTTATCATAGCATTACCTTTTCAGAGTAATAGTTTACCTTTTCAGAGTAACGAGTGTTCCGGTGAGCTTCTTGCATCTTCGAAGTGCACTCTCTAATCGCTCTGGTTCTTCTTTTAAAAATCTGAAAATGAAATAAAACTTTTAATGATGTGGACCAAGATACAAAAAAAATTTTTATCCATACTATTATTTCACTCAATGCCAAAAGAGGCATTTATTATCAATGCTTTTGCTAAATAAATAAAATTTAAAATAAAGGATGATATGGTATCAATATTTTCTGATCATAATAATAAAATGCTAGAGCTTAAAGACAGGAATCTTGTTGGCAATTAAAGTGTAACAAAACTGCAACAATGAGGGCATATAAATCAAGGATTAACCTATGTGCTATACAAACTCACAGTCCCCAATTTTAGACAATTCAGTCACTGAATTTTACTTTTATGGTATTTTAATTCCAAATACTGAAATTAAAAAAAAAATCAAAAACCTTGTCAAGAGAAAAAACTTGAAATATATTTCTTAGGATAATAATGCAATAAAATACATCATTCAGAAAGGCAACCATATTCTTTTATGACCATAGGAAAATAAGGAAGGTACTATTGAAGGATTTATAGACTGCATAAATTTAACAGTGTATGTATTAAATATTATTGACCCAAACCCAAATATTAAAACAAGATAAATTTGCTAAACAGTGAGAGAGCGGTTTCAATTTTTTGAAATAACTTTAACTATGTTTTACCCATAGTGCAACTAGGTGGCCTAAAGTCATGCAGCACCCCTGTTTCAGTACATTTTGATTATTTAAAATGTTGGGTTAAATTGAAAGTGATTTATTTTTATGGCCACGTAGAATTGCCAAACTAGACCATATTTTCAAAGTTGTTCTTCCAGAAAATTTCTTCTCAACTTGGAAATTTATCATAATTTTTAAGCTTTTAGGGAGGATCAAAATTTTATTTCAGGGCCTTTGTGTTGAATAAGACTAGGTAAACATTGAAATCAAATTCAAAATGGTATTGTAAGTAGACAATTTTAGATTTTTAACTTTGATGAATGTAATTTCAGCCATTAATGGTCAGGAGTTGCAAACAGGTTGATCACACCCACATTTGGAATTTTTATTACCTTTACTTAAAACACAATTTATCTATCATCAAGTATATTATTCAATCAGGCAATTCAAATGCCAAATCCCAAGTTCTCGAGCTGTCATTATTTTTCCATCTCCTCACTCCCTGTGTTACAGGAAGTACTTTACTGTACTTTTCACTAAATTTTGAAAAATGAAATGAATAAGCTTCAGGAAAAATTCCACATAATAAATCATTGCAAAGAGACTTTGTAAACTATCTGAATAAAAAAGGCTACCAAAGGGAATGGCAGCTCTCAAAAAAAATAATTAGTATTTAAAAACTGCAGCATTAACTACAAAAATGTCCCTTCTTTGGAATTTTCTTAGTCAAGCAGTTATGATTTTCTTGCTTTAAATTAATTTGCTCATAATGAAGGGTTGACATTTCCCCTGGATACTCTTTGTTTTCCCAATTTTTTGAACAAGTAAAATAAAAATATCATAAAATTTGTTATCTTGGAGAAAAATATAAGGAAGGAGATTTTTCATTTAATATACAAGCTCTTATCACTAAAAATTGTTTGAACAGAAAAAAATCATTTTTAAAGTCATTAAATTTAACAGTCCAAAAGCAATGTCATATTTAGCAGAAATATCAAATTATGTGTTGTAGCCATAAAAGGAATGGAGCCATTAAGCTCTAAAGACAAGTAATTAGTAAAAATAAAGTAAAAATCATTACTCACTTTTCTTCTCGCACTACTTTCTCCATTTCTGAGGATAAGATGCTCTTCATTCCATCTTGAAGATTTGGGAATCTCACTTTAAGGTCAGCAACTGTTTTACTGCAAGAGAGAAATTAAAGCATTTTATGACAGTTATTTGGGTGACACATATTTACCTAATATTATTGGTATTTCCCATCTCTACCACCATCGATTGCTTTATGATATGTAATTCTTACATAGCATCTTCAACAGAACTCTCCGTACCAATGACCTTCTTCCTCTATTCTCAATTCGTGTTCCCCCTCGACCAACACACAACTTGAGTCTGATGCAGATGCCAAATTTCCATCTCTCAACATTTCCTATTCCATCGCTACATTTAATTCCCTAACCATTCAGTATCCTTCTCTGGACCTTTCCTCCTCACTCACCGCTTTCACCTCCTCCCTTAAATGCTACATGTTTACTTAGACCTCTCTGCTTGCATATGTGCTCTCCTGCAATCCAATAGCTGTCCTTGAAATTTATTTTGTTAATTTTTCATTATTGTTTATTGCTCTTACCCTTTCTTTTTCTTTATGTATATTATATGCATTGCCTGTCAGCCAATTTAAAAGCCTTTGTTCCGTTTTTGGATGCTTTGTTAAATAAATAAATAAATATTAGTGATTCATCCCCAAGATAATATGATGGAAAGCTGTGAAGTGTCTTCTCGGAACCCCAGGGGAACACTGAGCATCTACCAGCAGTGTTCAGGTAAAAATAATAATGAATTATCCGTATTGTTAAATCTGTCATTATGCACACTGATTTTATGGACAAAAGTCTGTGTTAATCTAAATGATCTTAAAAAAGGCACCTAGAATCACACCTGATTTCACAGGCATGACCCAGATTGGTTAAAAGATATGATACCTAACATGCTCCCAAGAGTTGCGATTTCCTTTGAGTGGAAGAAATACTACTAGGTAAAACATTCTCACTCATGGACTCATGGACATCAAGTTGGATCACTCAGTATTCCTACATTAATAAAAGCTTAGAAAATTGGTATCCATTTAAATCCTAAGGGTCTTCTAAGGCTCAATGGGACTCTCTGTCTGGGCTCTGAAAGACTGCTGTGCAATGGCATGGACATTTTATCGTTAGTAGATCATATGCATAAACCATAATCACAGTAATCAACCTGAAGGTCAGTTTGGTAGGTCATGGTAGTATTCATCCAATTATAAACCCAACAGTATGTGAAATTCAAACAACAGGGTAGGGGAGTCAATTCCTTTCCCTGTGCCAGCTATGGTTTTCCAGGAAGATCTGGCTACCAAAAAATTAAACAGCTAGGGTGGAGCAGAGGGAGCCCGAGAGGTGTGCCCAGAAATTGAAACTGGCCCTTCCTATGAGTAATACTTCACCTAGGGTTTGGTTGTTTGTATTCGTGTCTATTGCTGTATATATCATTGTTAAAAGTCCAATGTAAAGGCCAAAAAAAAGCTGTTTTTGGATTAATGCCACATAAATAATTATATTTACTTGGCGGATGCATTAAAGTACTCTTTAGAAGGAAATAAGACTCACTTAAGTCATTACCTGGTGTGTAATCACAATAATATTGAAAGTAATTATGTGACCCACACCTCCAAATGTTTAGAACTACTGGCATACTAAGAGGGAAAAGACAAATGACAGAGTGAGGAAATGTTCAACAAACAACTGGTAACTTATGGTGGCCTTGGATATGTCAACCGGCTCGGTTTTACCTTTTGTCCAGCACTGCATCTTGACTACTATTTTTTGGATGAGTTATCACTTCAGATTGTACAGAAGGACAATCGTAATATGCTAAATTTTAGAAAATCAATGGGTAACATTTTATTCTTCCATCACACAAACGCACAGAAGCTCAGGGGCATAATCTGAAATTACTGCATTGTGAACTAAGATGAAGTTTGAGCACCAAACCAGGGTAATAAGTACCCAATTAAGTGCAAGCCACCTAACTCATCACTACATAAACATAACAGTAGTAATTCGGCTCTCAGGTATGTGAGGTGGGCATCTGAGCTCTTGTGCCCCACAATGTGCCTGATCTCTCGTGCAGAGATGGAATAGTTTTAATTAGCAGAGTGCAAGTTAAGTATTAAATATCATGTGGGACATAATGACATTTGAGTATCTCTTTCAATGACTCAAATAGCCAACTTTGTGCTTTTAAAAACCAATAATATGTTTGATACATCTCATTACCTTCAAGAATAGATAGTATTAATTCATTCTTCTGTTCTTTAAAATAAATCACAGTCACCATTAATTTGTATGCTCTAAGGAACACCCACAATCACTTCCTGAAGTTATTCATATACTTGTACAGTATGTACTTCTTGCTCCCTGTGATTACTTTTCAGCATGTACACCTCAATGAGAGCATATTTTGTTGGATCTGATTTAATCTTTAATAATGATACTCTATCATTTACCTACCCTATGACTATTATTTTTCTTTCCCCTTTCTGTTTAATGTTAGCAATACTTCATGGTGGCTCTCTTCCTCTCCATGAAATATTACTCAGTAGCTATTGCTCGATTGATCCCAACTATCTTTCTATGTCGACTTGCACATCCATAATATGTACTCCTAAAATCTCTCCATATATCTACTGTTTGATGTTTACCAACTTCCCTCACCTCAGAGCATCACCATTGCATTTCAGGCTGCTATTCTAATGTCGTGGCCTTGTTTTACGTTGTTGTTGATTCGACTGAGCATGGATTTTGTGTGATGATGACAGTGATGAGACCTTGCTTCCCTCATTGTCAGACCCAACACCCACCCTTTGGGACCTGAGTCCCATAGTTTTATTATTATCAATTTTGAAGAGATTCAATTAAAATATTAATTTATAAAATCAAGTCTTCAAAGATTCATCAATCAAACTGAAGGCTTCCAATGCACAAGTTCACTCAAATGCTGAATCTCAAAACTAGAAAACTTGCATACTCGTGAATATTGTTGTGCAGAAAAGAAACATAGGTGTGTTCCATAATTAATACAATATGAATGTTCAAAATTGAATAAAGATGAGTAATACCTTATAGCTCTTTTATACTCACTGTAATATACAAACTTCAAATAGCTATCATATATTAGAATACCTGTTACAACTTCATGACATGTGGAAAAAGTATTTAACTCAGTGGATAAGTGACTTAAGGTAAATTCTTAACAGACCTAATTTGTAGCTCAATCTCCCATTTTAAAATTAACCATGGCTGTCATAATTCAACTATAATGAAATAGAAACTGACATCAATCACTGACAAACTGATTGCTTAAAACTTTGATTTTGCCTCGCCTCCGAGGCTAGGTCAAAACTATGTATCACTGAGCCTCAGGGGAAAAATGTAGTCTTCTTCAGTCAATTAGTGATATGCTAACATTCAATTATTTTATGCGGTCAATTAATCATTGTAAATCAATCCTACTATGCACATCCCTAGTTAATCATTACTAATACTGAGGCTACTCATCATTTTGGCTCTTTCCTTGAAAGAAGGGACTGATTTTTCAAAACAAGGATTTCACAGAGAAAACACTAAGTAGATATGAACAAACATACTTCCACTCTTAGCCTTTACCTGAAAATTTGCAGACACAATCTGATAAAAGGGTTAAATAGACAAAATATTCTAAAGTCTCTTACCTAGATTTGCTTAAAATGAGTGCCATATTTTCCACATCAGACATATTCACACGAGTCTTCCTGTTAATTACATTTCCTCTAAGTTCTTCAACTGTACTTTCAAGTTCACTATAAAATTGAAAAAATACATAATTAGAATCATAAAGTTAAAAAATAAATAAATTTGTGAATTTATAATTACACTAACTGCATTTTATACACATCAAAAGGTAACAATTTTCATTATATCTAAAGAATGCAGGGAACCATGGGAAATTTTTCTTTTTCATCCAATTAAATTACATTAATGAGGCAAAAATTCAGTAGTATGAACTGAGAATTTCGATGGTACCACTAAAAGCTTTTATTATGTGCATGCTAACAAGCATTACTGGAAGTGATTTTGATAGTAGTAGTTTTAGGGGAGGTGACCGACAGCTGAGATTATTAGCACCATTAGGAAGGATGGGAAAAGAGGAAGGGTGGAGAGAAACCCGGCGTCGACATTAGTCTACTCTTAGCGAAGGCGCCAAGGGGTCTGCAGCTTAACATCCCATTCGAAGGATGGTACACTCACTCAAAGTGCCCTCCACAGAGCACCTCAAGTAGGGATCGGAACACCACTGAAAATTATCTGCTGCCACCTGGATTCGGACCCGGGCCCTCTGGTACGTTACACCAGTACGCTAGCCACTGACCATTCTGATTCCCTAAGTGATTTTGCTAATGCAGTTTCGTCAAATGGATAATTTAAATGTTTATTATCAAAGTTCAAGTGGTTAGCTGTCATTAACAATTGGTTAAACTATTTATGAATTGCTTGGAACATGATACTGAGAGTATAAATACCAATATGTGAAATACTATTCTGGTAATCCATGCAAGGCTTCTTTAGCTTCTTTAGTTCCATATCAAAGCAGGGGTAAGTAATGTGATATTGAGAGACTATCAGGTAAAATTTCAAGTAAGATGAACAAAGTAATGACCAGATGTGCCCAAATGAATGTAATTAAGCAACTAATGTAAGTTTACGGCATATGATAAGCAATTTCAACAATTGACATGCAGCCTAAATAACTGAATAATGCTCAGTTGGCATAGCAATGCAACTTGCCACAAATTACATACTCTGTGTTGGGCTAACTATAATAGATAGGAGCTTATCAAGAATTTGCCATGTCTTCTTGGGAGAATGGCTGATAATTTGTGATCCCAGCTAGCCACTTTTTACCCAGGATAATAATGATACAGCAACTGGTGGTACCATGCAATAATAAACTTGAGAGGGTGAGGAAGGCCAGAGATTGGGGGGGGCGGGAGAAACAGGAAGAGGAAAGGAGTGGCGAAAGACTTTTAACTCAAGCTCATTCAATTTTTGATGGGGAATTAGAACACATTCACTCACTAATAAACTGGATAGTGTAATGAAGCAACTTACGTTAAGTCTTTTTCTAGGCGAAGCATTTCTTGCTTGTAAAGCTCTTCTTCTCGGTTAACTCTTACTCGGTCAGAATCAGCAATTTGTTGTTGGTGAAGCCAGGATTCACCACCCGTGAGAAGCATAGCCCTAGGGTTCAAGCGGAGAAACAGAAATGAAATACACAAAACTTAATGATAAACAATACAATGCATTTCACAAAAAATCAAACTTTGGGTTTATTAATTTAAAATAATAATAAAAGAATTGATTAAAAAATACAAATTTATCTAATATGAAAATAACAGCAAAGGTCTCAGCCTTGTAATATCTAAGAAAAATATTAGAGTGAATCTTTCTATGGTTAGGTACCTACTAATACTTTAATGCAACATCCTAGGTAGCGCACACTTCAACTCTATTTTTGGATATTCACCAAATCTGTAAACTTAATGGTGAGGTATCCAACTGGGGTCACATGATTTTATTGGCCCTGTTATTTGCACCATCCTCTTATTGGGAGCGCCAGAATGGGATTAATGGAAAATTTTTAATTGCCAATGACTAGAATGTGGCAAATAACTGAGATACCAAGATTTTAAAATCTGAACGTACATGATTTCATACTTACAAATAAAAACTTTTGCAAAAGTACCAAAATGTTTTATCTATCATTGGCACAATTTTAATACTAAAGGAAAAATATGAATTGATGATGACAGCGATCCTATCCCTCCTCATCCTTAGTCTTACATACACATTATGATGCAAATTAGCAGTTATCATATTGCCCTAACCATAAACAAAGTTGAAATAAAACATACATAAAACATAAATAAAACTCCAGTATGTAACTTTTCATGAGCAAAAAAACTAATTACATCACCATTTCAAGCTTGAGGCTAAATTAACCTTAGAACAATGCAAATCCAATGAATGAGTAATTTAATACATTTCTCCTCTAATCTGCTTTTGTCTCAGATGAATGTAGTAAAAAATTCCAAATAATTAATTATTCATGCTATTATATGAAAGTAAGAGAAAAATAAAAGTATCTATTTTCAATGAAAAAACCATAAACACAGTCATCAACCTGAAGATCCATTTGGTAGGTGCCGATAGAGTTCACCTAACACTAGGCCCAACAATGTGAGAAATTCACATATCAAGCTATGGGGACCAGATACTTTCCCAGCGCCGCCTGTTTTCTCAAGGAACATCTGGTACCCAAATAATTACACAACTCAGGTGAAGCTGAAGCAGAATGAAATCCACGACCTCTAGTCATCAGTCCAATGCTCAACCAACCTGACTACCACGTCCCCTCTATTTCCAATATCACTAACTTATTTAACTGTATTCAATTTTAATTCCCATCATTCAAATAGCCACCTGATCTTAATGAAAGTGTCCCTTATGGTTTCTCGGACTGAGTGAGCCTGGGCTTGGGACATTCGCCTCAAGTTCCGCACTTCTTGCCGCAGGTCTTTGGCTTTCCTCTGTAGCACTCTGAGTTGATTATACATTTCAGGGGTGAGATGCAGGTCTGAAAGGGAAACATATACATTTTTTAATTAAACTTTTCTCATACTTACTCTAGACTCACATGATATTCCATTATTTAAGGCATGCGATGGACAAAAGTGTGTTAGACCAACTTTAATTATGTGTTTGCTTATATACAGGTGGTATGTAGCTGATGCATTCAGCAAGTGCCAAAATCTAGTATTCAGAACAAATTAAAGATACAAATCACTCAGTAATATTATGAAATCTATACTAAAAGTATTAACACATCCATTAAAAATTAATTGCACAAAGAATGTTAAATTGTTAACTGTGCAGCTGTGCTTGGGTGATTGTTTTAAAAATATTAATGGGTCCCAGTGTGAACAGCTAATAAGAGATGAAATCCTACTGCTCCCTGAAATAAAGATGTCTTTACATGCTTAAATTATAACTTCAGGACACCCTTTTGATTTCAGCAACTACGAAAGAGACAGGTAGCTGAAAAAAATTATATCAAGCCTTAAAAAAAAAAAAAAAATCCAAAACATTGCGTGAAGCCATTTTTTCCTGAAATGCTAAATAACTGGGCTGATAAGTATTCTATGGTAAAAACTTCATGCTGTACTTTAGAGCTCTATAACAAAATGCATTCCTAGGAACAAATGACTGCATAACGTCATGGTGTTTTCAGTGACTGAAAATTATAATAAATTTACTTCCCTTAAAATTATATATATGTATCATTAGTTACTTAAGTATGTTACTGGTATGGTACAACTTGGAATTATTACAAATCATGAAAGATGAAATAATGAACATTTGATGGCAAAAATGGGTAAATTTTTCAATTAATAATTAATTCAAGTATGACTTTAATAATTAATAAAGATGACGCAAGCTTTAATGACACATGAAATTACAAAGTACATATTCATACATAGCTTACAAAATTATTACAAAAAAACACTCACTATTTACCCAATTATAAGTTTACTTGAGCAGGCTTTAGGCAGTTTCCTGAAAATTGTAATTCTAAACTAAATATGGAAGGGTTATTGCAAAATTGAATTACAGAAATAAAAAAAGGAATGAAAAATGCAAAGATAGGTGAAAATTAACTTACCTCTGTAGATATGTCGACCTTCATATTGTCCAGGAGATAATGATACTGGCTTTGGTGGTGGTGCTGGCTTATGGCGGTGATCTCTTTCTGCAAATAATTTACTTATTCAAATGCGGCAAGGAATGTCCAATAGAAAAAAATATATTAGCATACCTTTGCTCTTATACTAATGAGAGGAAAAAATATAGGCATGCTACATTGTGATGATGTAATATAACAACTACATTAATGATAGTAATTTTGAGAAGGATTTTAAATCAATTCATTGTAGGTATGAACTGCTTTTCCATCCCATAATGATAATAAAACTGTATGAAATCATTAGCTTTTGCTACAGGACCATTGCCACTGTAAATGAGTTTTTAAAAGGACAGCTGAATGACAAAATAAAAACTGAACAACATTTTAGGAAATAAAATACATTTATGATACACACTTTTGAAGTTGGCACATGCCGACTTTACAAAAAATTAACAAGACATCACTATTACTTGACGATGCATCAATATGATTAATAATAAAACAAATCATCATATCAGAAGGATATAAATGTATTCTAAAAGGCACAACAAATTATTACTGCAATGTTTATTCTATCATGGGATGAAAATGAAGCCACAGCATTTTATTCTACTTTAGGTACATACTAACTGTCATCAAAATGATATGGAGTATAATTTCACTTCCTACCATATATTTTCTAGATCACTTGGTATGGTTACATTTGATGCATAGGTTGGTTCATTTATTGAAATAACTTGGGAGTGATGTTAGCAGGAATGAGCCATGCATTAAAGCAAGCATTTTAATCAGGGCTTTTGAGATCACTACAATTAAAACTTTTGCATGATGGTATGGAGCATCTAAGAACTAAAATGATGTACTACAGGTAAATTGGTTTCCCTCATCATATTTCATACAGAAAAAGAAAATGAATGGAACCCACAACAGAAGAATATAGTAGTATGATTTTTACGGTGGTTCTGATAGCTAAGGTCAAGTCTAGCCTCAAATTCAAACATGAAAAATCCAACAAATTTCAGCACAAAATCCATATTCAACAAATGATCCAAAATTGTACCTACACTACTGGTTAGCTTTATGGAGTCACCCAATAAGGTAACAGAATTGGCATGAAATTGGCCTGAATGAGATTCAATGTTTATTTTAGCAATGTAAGTCTGAAATACAGTTACATGGGAATTAAAGCTTTTAACTGGCCTCAAGAGTGATTTACCTTGTTTCATGGCTGTCTATGATGATTCCATTCATGAATATTATTTACAAATGGAACTTCAATAAAAAAAGGTTAAATTTACAATCATGATTTAAAAAGAAAATAACTCGTAAATTATTGTCACCTTTTTTGAATCTAAAAAAAATAAAGTTTTTTGAGAATTAAAATATCAAAATAACAACATTTGGTAAATAATCACAGTCAACATTTGTCTCAATTCTGCATGCTAAAGTTATTCCTATGTATTTATTCCAAAATCTGTACTTCCAACTACTGCCTACAATTAAAAGTTCATCATAATTTTCCTAGTGAAGTAGTGATTCTGTTCCAACTACTCTGTTTTCAGTATTTTGCAATTATGACTGATATGCATTAGTAAAGAAGGTCTGATTGACACAACACTTTGCAACTAATGTAACTATACCTTGAATACACTTAATTACTTAAAGAGATGATAGTACAAATGATTCCTCTCTTAATTTTAATAGCTAAACCATACAATCCACTTAAGAAGAACGAGACTAATTAGGAGATTTTGCAATAGACAATAGGCATAAGACTAAAACACATATGAGTACCTTGCGAAGATGTTCTTGGCAGAGTGGAAGATTTTATTGCTGGTTTAGGAGGTTTAGTATCCGCTGTGCATGCCGTAGAAGAAGAAGACTGGTTAGTTATATTAAAAAAATACATGTCACAAGGAAAATCTCTTTTCAGTTTGAAAAAAATGAGCACAAATTCATGAGTCTAAGCAAAAGAGCAATAGCATTACTATTCGGGGCAAAAAATGTAACTGAGGCAAGCATGCTATCGTTTAATAAGCATGCCACAGCTATCACTGGCAACTACGCGTGAATATTTCCTCAAATTATATTTCCACTTCAGTTCGGTAGAACTTTGATGTGAATTACATACTAGACGTAAAACAGCAATTTTGAAAATTATTACAAATAGTTTCTAGCGAATAGTTTTAGGGTACCAAAATTTAAATTCATATAGGGAACTCTATGGGAATAGGCATAGGTATTTTGAAGGTTCATATAGTATCCTTCAAGTTACATCTTACAGAGATATATTCCATAAAATATGGAGTACAAAATGTATACTTTTTTCAAACTATGGACAACACAACGTGTACATTTAACTGAATTGCTAAATGAAATGTATTTATGATATTAAAAAAATTCACAATCCTGTTCCAAAGGAATCACAACTAGTATCAATTATTAGCCAAATTCTAACCCAGGATAATAACATCAGTAAAAAATTCATGTAAGATAACTACTAACCCCCCAAGAAATTAGGCAGTATGCCAATAAAGGAAATCCAAGCATTGCACAAGGGACAAAAAGCTCAAAAAGTAACTGAGTAAAAACAGACAATCTTGACAAAAATACATCTTACACTGAACCATTTGCCTTGAAATAATAATACACTCATGAATGCTTTGATTGGGAGAGTTCCTTTTGAGAAAATATTTCACCTGTTAAAAATGTTAGTAGCAAGCAATGAAAATTAACATTGACCATTGGAACACAAAAAATGCTTTTGTTAATTAAAATTGCAGATTAGAGGGATGAAAATGTAGCACAGTCAAACAAGAAATTAGTAAACACAGGAAACCATCAAGCCAAAAGTTATTTGTTGAAAGGAGGCATGTGGTTTTAATTTTATCATGTAGTAAAAAAAGAATAAAATAATGGAAAAACATAAGCTGAATCAAGTTAGTTAATTGAAAATATTAACGAGAGCCTTTCCACAAAACCATTCCCTGGGATTTAAACATTGTGATGATAACTCATAAATAATTCCAATTTTTTTTGTCTCATTGAGTATTATGTGGGATTTACATCACTTACTTATTATAACAGTGGCATTTCATATATGACAGAAATTACACATCTGTCACCTACTACATAACAGTTATAAGCTATCAATATCAGGAATATAGATTAACCAAAAATTTGGAAAGCCCCAAGCCCATCAAAATAGGGAAGAGGACATAGACTTTGGCAAGTATTCCAAGTTCTAACTTGGCAAACATGACTCCTGCAAATACATGTTGTTACCAACTTGGAAGAACTTACTAAGTTAAAAAAAAAGATTTTTCAGCAATTACATTCAACTAATTGAAAAACCTTATGCTTTTCTTGAAAATGATATTTCATGATCATAACTGAAAATGTGAATTAACCTTCTGACCTCATCTCGGTGTAGTTTCTAACATCAGATTCAAAGTATTTTTAATGCCTAGTAAAGAATGAAAGTGGTAATTTAATAAGGGCAAAAATCACACTAAGGGAATATTTTGAGACAAAGATGAGATAATTTAATGACAAGACAATGCATGTGATGGAGAATTGCAAAATATTTAATTTATGGTGAGAACCCATTATAAGGTGGTCTTTGAGATACATGAAGGTTCATTATATTTTAAATGATACCTAACCAAAGCAGGGCTAATGAAAAACTTTTGAAGTACTGAAGTGTTAATCAGAAGAAAACCCGGGGGTATGTTGGTCAATCTCTTTAAGTTATAAAGAGGCAAGCACTGCCGCATAAATCAGAATAATTAGCTGCTTTCCTTAACAAATCTGGCATAATAAATGACCATCAGTTATATGTTCAATTTCCTCAATAGAATTTGAAAGCAATGAACTTGAAAAGTCATGAAATGTTCAGGAAAACACATATCTTTCAATATATTATTCAAATTTAATTCAGTCTGCACTTACACACATAATTATAGTGAAAGGAAGGGAAAGTGGTCGGAACATGTTGCTCACAGAAGCACAGTTTTTTGCTGCATGAGTATCATTACACGTTAAAGTATATAAAATAATTTCACAAAATAGCAAATGACCGAACATAAAAATTTACCATAGGAAAAACTGTAAAAAAATCACAAGATTGAAACCCTGTCCCAACGGAAAGCAACTCTTGGCTGCAATAACTGAATTTGAATATTTGGCATAGGGTTAAAAATATTGGCACTTGAATTTTCAGCATCGGGAACCATTGGCTGTGAAATGGAATACTGCTCCCAACAGCTTTGGTGGCAAAGTATTGTACTATTTAATTCAATGATGTCACATACCAGGCAATATTAAATTACATTATAATGGACCTTCATTACCATTAATGCACTGCAATATCATTTGAAATACTGGCAGCTGACAATATATTCTAAATAAGTTGCAAAAAAATGATAAGATAAACTTTTAGTGTGCATTTAGTAGGCATACTGTACATGAAAATATCAACAAAATATAAAAAAATTAAGATGATGCGTTTTATGCTGAATATAGAAACACTTTTGTTTTCCCTAATTCTTCAGATTAAAAGACATTAGCTTTACTGATGCTTAGTTAAATCACTTAACTACACGTAGTTAACCTATTACGTAGTCTAAAAAAAAAGTAATTTCCAAATATTTTCATAAATTGGTATTTTAATATTGATAATTCCAAGGTTTCCAATAGATTTTTATTTAGGGTATAAAACAGCAAATAATAAACATGAAAACTAAATTAATAAAACCATTATCATACACAAATTCAAATGTTGAAAAAATACACACATGAAATGCTTATTATAAAGAGCCCTCTCGAACTTTTAAAATGGATTATGGGATTGTTCAAATGTTTCAAAAAGACTGGGAAATAAACCAGGTCAAATTAATTCTTTGATTTTGATCAACATCTCAATTATTCCAAATGATAATACCACATGCCCCTATGAATAATTCTAGTAATTTTTTTTGTGCATAAAAGAACCCTTCAACCATTATTTTTACCTGCGTGCTGTGGGGAATGCTGTTTTGGTGAACTCATATCAGGAGGTTCGTCGCTAAAGGATACAGATTTTTCAAAGGAGACCGACTTGTCTGGAAGGAATACACACACAAAACATTGATACAATGGTTTAGTAAAGGCCATCACCAAAATACTTAGGTAGAGAAAAGCCAAAAAATTGATATTAACAGGATGAAACAAAGCTGGCTTAAATAAACTGATAACAAGCAAGAGAGTCTTGAAGCCCAACTCTAAATTCAGTTTAGAGTTTTATTTTTACCCAACAGAAATATGATTGGTCATCTGAACAATTTAATTGATATTTAAAATAAATCAATTGTTTCCCCCACAGTCTGATTAATATTAAAATTGAGTCCTTCATGGAAATATTCATAGTTTGTAGCTACTTACTATGACTATGCAGGAATTAAAAAAAATACTGTCAACACTAAAATATAGCCCACAAAGTACATGCAAAATTCGTAAAATAACAACCATCCCAGAATAATTGATAAAGGATAAATCAGGCAACATAAATTCGTGCATTACAACACTAATGTAAAATAAATGACAAAACAAAAAAAGGAAAAACTCAAACATTACAAGAAATATTTTTAAAAAACTAAAATATTCCAAATATAGAAAGCACAATTGAGTTATAAAACAGATATACAGAGATTTTGGCCATTTCATTAAATCTACATGCATGAAAATGACACAATTAAACTAAGATTTAATATGGAAAAATATTAAGATTCATAGAAATCATGAAAAATTGAAATATTTCAAGACATACCGTCCAACTGCAGATAGCATTATTTTATATGGACACTAAAATTTGATGATAATATTTTGGAATATTTTAGATAATGTGAGCATGAGACAGGATGAAGTAAGAAACTATAGTTAATTGGGTTATCCAAAATTAGGTATTACCTCTACCCTTTCCTAGCTTGGGAGGTTTGGTGTCACTGCGTAAATATGTATCATCTGCAAGGAGAAGCATTAAGAATTACAGATCACTGCATTGTAACAAGAGTAGCTTGCCAACAGCATGAAGCTTTTCAAAGGCATACACTATTTACCATTAACTACAGGAAAAGCTTTGAGAGAGGAAAATCAACATACTTTGCTGAATAATGAGGAATACAGAAAAAAAAATTGTTGCTTACATTTGTTGAAAGTGAAGTAGTACGCAATGAATATGAAAAAAATGATAATATGTGGCAACACAGTACACCATTCCACACATAATTAGTCATGTACTGAGAATAAGATTATTTTTATAAAATTAATACTGCAATCGGAATTTCAATTCAAGCACATATGTAAAATTTGCCTGAACAAACTCACTTTATGCCATAATTATGCGTTAAGAGTTGCTTATTCTGGCTGCAAAAAGTGGTACCCTTGCTAATACATATTGACCTTTTCCAACCCACATTAGGACTGAATTATCCTATGACTATGAAGCTGGAAACATGGAAGAACAATTATTAAAATTATTAATTTGTATTGTGGTGCAGTAGTAGGAGATTAAAGGATAACACCATGCTGTGAATGTTATGGAAGCATTAAGAAAGCAATTAGTTGATTATTTCATTAAAAACTAACACATACACACACACACAATAATTAGACGTACGTACATAAATACTATTGAGCACAGAGCTAATGAAGAATGACAGTAATGGAAGTAAGTATAAAAAAAATTAATTTCTCTTAAATAAAAACGAGGGAGAGGGTGGTCAAAAATACTTTATGAAATTTATGAAAATGTTAAATATATTCACGAAGATGTCAGGTTGTGTGAATCTATATCTAAATCTTTCTAAGCTGAATGAAAAAGATTGATGGCAATCAAACCTATTAAATGCCAAAAATATATCTGCAATCTTCAAAATATTTAAAAAAATTCCATTGACTTTTTTTTAATCATTGTGTAATATAATAACAGTAAAACCACCTTAATACTTCCTGGGTACTACTGAGTAAAAACTTACAATTATAATATTATTTTAAGACCAAGAGCTGCTACTTATAAATTTTTACCGCTCATTTTTAAGCTCATTTTTAAGCTCAGATTTTGAAAAAAATGAAAATTTTCTAGAGAAAATCAATGTGATACGACAGGAATTTTTGGGGTACACTCCTATCTCAGACTAAACGTATCGTGACTTTATATAACCATTGAAATAACTAAACTGTTGAAGCAACATGTTTCTCATTGCATTTCAGTAATTCACTTGGGTCACATGATATATAGAGAACGAATGGCTACTTGATTCATAAACTTTCATATGGTAAGTACTCAGCATGTGCATAATGTGATTGATATTTCAAATCTAAATAAAACATAATGTTATATTACTGTTGCAATAAAAAAATGATAGAGATGTAATGAAAGCATTGAAGACATTAAACCCCACACTATCTGAGCAGAGATTAGACATATAACCAAGCATAGGAAGAGTGGATCTTCCACATGGAGCTAGCATGAAATTATGGGTAAGATACTCCCAAATAATATTTCTGGATTAACTATTTCATTGCCTATGGATGAGGAAAAACTGTTTTTGGATGAAAGACTTTGATCCTACCACACCAGCGGAAATTCCAATATTTTAGTGCCACCTATGAGGTATTCCAGAATGGGATTGAATCTCAAATCTCATCATTACTAATGTAGAAATCATGATGCTATGGTCAGGACATTATTCCCTGATATGTTCTTCAGTAATTTTCAATCATTTCCAAGACACAGACTAAGTTTCTACTACCATTTTAAGGTTTCTCTCGACATTACCTTGATTACCATTTGAAACACTGAGTTTTGCTTTATTAACACAGAATGGAGAATTTGCATGCCCACACTGTCAAATCTTGATTAAATAGCCCAAATGGAATGGCAGATTGGCTGACCTGAAGGCAAGTGCCTCTGGTGGTGTATAAATGGATTTATGGATGTGAACAATTTCCACTATGAACAAGATATGGAGACCAGTTTGTATACATGAAACAACTAAAGCAATTTGGGAAAATACACCGCAAGGCACTGGTTGAGAGAACAATAATTACCATCAGTAGGAAAATAAAAAGAAATCATGAAAAACAATAGGATTGTAATTTCGTTAACAACTAGAACTTAATATGTTTTCATCAAAGCAAAAACTTAATTTTTAAAGCTATCATGAACCAAAAATTCTTGGAATAGAGTAATAATTAATGAATTTATCTGTAAATTTGGATAGTGCAGTAAAATATTACCAGAGTAATTACACTATCTTACTTGAAATGATGAAAATGTTTCCAAACACATGCATTTTGATGGCACAAATTCAACAATATGCATACTGTTTAGGTGTGGTTTAATTTAGGAGCATATTATGTGTGATATGCCACAGTTATGAAATACAGAATTACATCAAAATTTAAACAAGAAAAGTCAGAATCAAGCTACAATGGTGTAAACTAATAAATATCAAGTGCCATGTGCTATTACTTAGTCAATTTAATACAATAGGAGTAGGAATGTACTGATTCGAACCTTACTAACGATATGACTAAGGCATAGATAGTCAAAAGCCAATTAATCATGTTTGTCCTTTAACTTATATTTGATTTAACAACCATGTAAAGATCGACCCTATATACCACTGATAATAAAGAATGTAAATGAACAATTCCTAACATAAGCTTATCACTACACTGATTGAAACTCAATTACTAAGAAAGGAAGAAAGAAAGAATTATTTTGGCTATAAATGTACATGTAAAGCCAAAACGTTCAAAAAGAACAATCCACGAAAGCAACAAATCCCATGAAAAGATATGGATCTATTCTCTAACACCTGCTACAGTATTATAAATGACATTTTTCCTCGAGTAGAAGCCTTTGTAACAATTGGATTTCACGAGAAGACTGCTCCTTTTGATATACTCCCATGTTCATAGCATAGATGGTAGGAATGAGCATGAGATGTGGATGATGAAAACGAGGAAGAAAAGTTGACACAATGCTACGAATAAAGAATTTTAATTGGTCCAGTAGATGAACAGATATACCTAAAGCTGTCGAGCTATTTTGATGATGTTAAAATAGTCAATTAGTCAACTGTACTAGATGGTTTTACTGCACCAAATATTAAATTAGATTATAAAAATTATTGTCACATGAATGTAAAAAACAATCTACGGAAAAGAAAGATGTTACTGGATTAGTTAATTAAATTGGCAGGGAAGTACCTATGTATATGCAAGAAAATAACTGCCTACTGCTTTAAAATGTCCAACATTATTGATGGTGAAAGTCAAGTATCAAGTACCAAAACCACCAAAATACTTTGGTTGACACAAATGCAGCAATATGATCCCCCAACAAATAATTAGACAACACAAAAAAGAAGACAAGGAGAAGAGAAAAGGAGAATGGAGTTATTCACAAACCTGGGAGGGATGCTGAGCTTGAACTAGAGTGCTTATCATACTTGTCAGCTGAAAGAAAGCACAGGGAAAGTGGATGAAGAAACGAGATGTGGAATAATGAGGCACAAGAAAATAAGACTGCACGGACAAGACATCTCAGCAATGGACCGTCCACAAAAGAGAGAACTATGCCACACAAAAAAAGACATCTTGCTATAGAATAGACTAGATGTGGTTAGTGATAAGTACATAAATGCATACTGCCTCTACATACACTGACATATAGTCTACATAAGATATAGGAGTGATCTACGGGCTATGACAAACATTCTTTTTCTGTACATTTGAGGATCTGGAGGTAAAAAGCTGTTTAATTATGAGGGAAAACCCTTTTTCGTAATTTCAAGGTCCTTTTAATATAAAATTAATGAGCCTTATGTGTAGCTGAAATATGCTGATAATCAAAGAATGGTTAAAAATTATCAATGGTCAAACTTTAAAAAAAAAAAAAATGTACCCTTACAAACTACTGAAAGAGTGTTATGGGTCTCATATTGAGGAAAATACATATCATAAATGCAAAACTAGAAAAAAAATCCTATTCCTTTCATTGAATATGAAGAAAATCTCCAACTGTGAAGAAATTAATTATCCAGCCTAAATTAATAAGGAAATAATAAATTGATTAATTCCATCAGCAACTTGGGGATGCACAAAATATTTGTGTTATAATGGACATTTGATGATATGATATTGAGCAATAATCAGCTTTGATCGAGAATAAGAATATAAGGGTATTATAGAAAGCAATTTCAACTCATTAACTTTTGACATGTTTTTGCAACTTAGAAATCATCCATAACAAGTGCAATACATAACATTAGCAGTATGTATTTCAGAATTAACTTGATGAAATTAACATTGGAAATTAGATCTGAAAAGAGTTATGATACTGAAAACATTTTCTCACATAGGTTTGAATTTTTCACTGAAATATTTTTTCTCAAAATAAAAAATATGCCAGGCCAATATTTGAGATTTTTGGCAGATATCCAATGGTGATTAGCTACATCGAATTTCACTACTAAATGACGTTTCTTGATGGCATATGAAAATTAAATTTAAAAAACACATGTTCATAAACCTGATCAACATGTGATACAAAGGATAGAATATTGAAGGCATTAACAGCAGATTGTGAATGGAAATATAAAGATGACTAGATGGCTGATTGAAACAGAATACATAACGTACATATCTGATATTTATAATATTCTTGGGGCAAACAGATAAATGTGAGTTTCAAACAAAATAACTAAAAACTAAAGAAATTTCAAGAGAGATATTCAACTGAGAAATTTTATCATTTCCTTCAAATTCTCTGGTGTGTACCATCACTGAAAATGTCAAAAAAGAAGGCATTTTTAAAATAATTATTTGAGTTTCAGTCAACACTGACCTGATATATCTCACTGTACGTACTTAGTTGATTGACATTACATATGAATATGATCAGGTGGTTACAAGCAAATTATACCTCAAAAACATTACTATGTCACAGAGAAATTTGGAATAAAACACAAAGCAAGAAATTCAAGAAAATTTTGAAAGAGAAATGATTTTTCATTAATTTTGATTGGGAAAAATATATAATTCATAAGCACAGAAGTATGCTGAAGTTTTTTTATTTCTTTTACCATTTCGGTAAGCATCTCTTGATGCTGGAACCTGAAGATAGTTGCCAGGTGGTGTGCCATCTGGAACACCAGATTGTGCTGGTGGGACACCACTTCCTGGTATAGATCCTGATCCCCCTGGTGGAGGGCGGCCCTGTGTGAGAGCTTTCTGTACAAGTCCCGTCAAATTGGCCAGCTGACGTTCCATGTGCTCCACACGTATTCTGAAAGGATTAATGAAAGGAATTCAAACACTAGTTTCTATAGAAAATAAATTAATATTGGATAAAAACATGAATAAATGTGAATGTGTGAACTTTATATCCTAGGCAATAAAGAATAACAACAAGACCTTGACGAATACCGATGTGAAAACCCAAATGATTCTAGCATAGTTATAAAAAATTGAAAATATTCAAACAATTGAAAATGACTAAATAACGAAACCTTTAAATGCATTTAAAAATGTGGTATTCATTTTGATTGAATACATGATTATAATTTAACTTTTTTGGTTAAATCATGAAGAATAATTTAATTATGAGCAAACTAAACAAGAGAAATGACTAAGTTCCAACATCACCAGTTCCATTGCAATTTTTTCTCATTATTGCCAGGACTGTTTTTTAGTGGGCAATTAAAAAGTAAAATTTGAAATTTTTATTAATAAAATACCTATTCATCGATATTGTTAGTGCTTTCATAGATCTCCCCCACATATCTCAATGCAAAAGCACATGCAACAGCACCTTAGCATAGATGAAAATAGAGTGAAAATCACACTACCCAGCAAAGAGCTTCATAAGGCAAACAACTTGAAGCAACACCATAATGTCAATTTATATAAGGTCACTGTGAAGGGGGAAGAATTCTTAAATATTGTAAAGGTATTGAAAAATAATTTCCTTAGACTTTAAGACGACAACATAACAGAAATGATACGCACAAAAAAATCAGCTTCATTGAACCATTTACAATAAGAACACATTTTTAAAGATATGTCATTTTAATTTGGAAATTTAAATTTCCATATGCATTTCAACAGTAATCAGGGTCATATTCAGAGGTGCTCCTCACATGAAATTTCTCCAAACACCTATCTCTAACGGATGCTACAATTTATTGCTTGTGGGATTCAAATGCTGTGGTATGAGTAGATGCCATCCATATCAGTAATCTAAAACACAATGCCATTCTATTCACAGTAGGTGACATGGTTATCAGCTATTTTGGAAATGTACTAACAAGCCTCAGAAAGAAGAAACTTAAGTTTCTACACTTGACTTCCTACCTGAACTGAAACAAGTAGAATGAAATATCATGATACTTGTATGTAAATAACTGAACACTATCACATTTATAGGTACTGAAGAAATAAGATGATACTTTACTGGAGTGATAAAATACTAAGTCAAGGATTCAAAATTAAATGTCAAAGTATATTGGGACTTACAATAATGAACTTATCAAAATGTCAAACAAACTGCTTATGCATTGCAAGGCAGTCATATAAAGGCACTGAATATAAATTTCTTCTCTATATGCTGTGGAACCTTGATATAATGAGCAGAGCAAATAATGACAATGTTGATGTAATGAGAAATGCCCAATTTTATTGCCATATGACTAAAATATAAAATAGTAAGGACTAACCATGGCAATCATAAAATGAAATGCTATATTTTGTGGCCAAGGACACATATAAGCCTCCTATTAAGGTGATTAGGGTGAAAGGAATAAGGACTCTATTATACATGTTGAAAGTTGTATGGAATTAGCTAATTAGTCGTCATAAAATCTCCATTGATAATAATTAGAACTTAGTGATTTTCCGTAAGTTATCATTATATCAAGTTTCCAAGGTGTACGTGATTTAAAAACATCAATTATTTCTATTATGAGTTCTTCATATTTCCCAGTAAAAATATTTTAGTACTTGAAAAAAAGTCATTCTAAGGATTCTTTGCCAAAGCATACATAGCAATCAAAATTTTGTGGCATAACCAGTGACATTTCCCAAGGTGAGAATGTGGCTTAAATTGATTTGGTCCCATTTTAATGCAATTTTCAATTGTCCATTTGGAATAAATGGATGAATTATTTGCTAATATGTCTTCATGAATGGCAGCATGGTTGAAATTACTTTGTCAATTAAGTAATTGAAATTTTTGGGAGTGTATAAAAGTAGCAGCAAGCTAAAATTAATTTAATCAATAAAGAAACTGTAACCATAACGTATTATCACTCCATATTATTACAGAATGTAATCACAGCAACCATGAGATTATTCAGTTTAACTTGCACCGCTAAAATTATACAATGCTTTACAATTCTAATGGATGCAGTTAAGTATGAGCAGTATTTCAGAGCTTGAGTTTATTCATTAACTTAAAGTAAAATACCCATTTTTTTGAGGTTTAGAGGGGGACAACAATTTCTCTCTCAGTGAACCATAATAATTACCGCACCATAGAGTTATTAAATTAAAAAAAGACCAGTATGAACCAATGTTAATTCTACAGAAAAAAATTAATCATTGACCACTTTTCTCCGTTTTCCTGACTAAAATTTAATCATGCAACATGAAAATTTGATGAATTGTGATATGCCATACATGTAGCAAAGTTATACGAATATATCGAAAGGCAATAGAAAAATATAAGGTACCATATTCCACCTCATTTAATTAATAAACGCTTCTAGCATTTTATTAAATGAGAGGAACACCTCATAATCATGCTCACAAACGATAAGACAATGGAGTAATAAAAAATCCATGTCTGCAAATGGATTCAAATAATCCATTATCAAAGTTACTAGATATGCAATATTTAAAATTTTAAGTCATGCTATGCAAGCATAGAAATTAATGCAATGGTGTGCCTGGATGATGGTTTGGTATTGTATCACTAACATAGTCAAGTATATTTAACTTTCCAACCACTACTGGTCTCTTATTAAGTCTCACATCTGAAAAATTTTAAAGTTCTCAGTCCTAAATAAGTGTACTTGGGACAGTACTGGTAAGTACTTTAACACATTGTTCATTCTTATCCTATCAAATGACAAAATGCACCAATAGTTAAAGCAAAATCATGCTGAAATTTAAATACAATGATGCAATTTAAGTGAGAAAATGATGAAATCACAGAAATGTGCAATACATTTTCATTGATATAGTACAATATAATACATGATATGAAGCTAACTTTTGAAAAAGAACTGCTTAAAAATAATAAAGAGAGCAAAAAATCAAATAAAAAAAAAGCATCCCACATTTGGTGGAATGGGGCCCCCCATTAAAGTGAAAATAACAGTAGAAAAGCATGGAAAATGTCTCTTTTTGCCAACAAAAATCAACATTCTCAAAAAAATTAGGTTTCAGAAATATGAGGACTACTTGCTGACTCTCAGCTTCTAAACTATCATTAAATTGTTTCCCTGCTAAACAACTGCTGCTAATGTGTTTATCCAAAAGTTGCTAGTGCTTATTATATGAACCAAGTGGTTTTTATTACAAAATTTACTTGGTTGCAAACATGGGAAGCTTGTATTGCGTACTGAACTGTTGCATGCTAATTCAAATTTCAAATTTTATTATCGCTAAACATAATAAAGACATTAAAAGCTAAATTGAAATAAAACTCACTTGGATTCTTCTCAATGGTAATTTTGAAACACAACTGCATTTATAAGTACATATCACTAATTAGTAAATCAGTTCACAATTTCCCATAATGTAACCTTAATTACAGCATTTACAATTTCCAATTCGTGCAAGGTAAATGAATTGTAATAATTTCTGTTGATTCATTCCAGACATTTTTCTTTTGAAAAAATTATGCCACTTAAGAGTGATTCAGTGAACTCTCTAAACAATATGATTGTTAAAATTTTTCATCAAGTACGTTGACTCCAAATCATTCGCTTGTGATTAAAACTTACAAAATGGGCTTGTAATGTTATAGCCTGATACTTTGGAATTCGATGCTGTACAGTTTTGAATATCAAAAGAAATTAGAGAAATATATGATGGGAAGTAGTAATGAAAACTAAATGAACCCATAGCCCTCAGTTTGCAAAGACTGTTTGATTAACATATATGAGAAGTGGTGAATTAAAAGGGAGCATACCAAACCTATGAGCCACCACCAGCTGCATGTACAGTGATGAATTTTGATGATGATGAGTTTAACAATGACACAAATATTTGAGGAGGGCATTAGGGTGAATAACTTGAAAATAACTGCACTGATGATACGTGTCCAACCATATATAAGGAATACCCTTTCTGTTTTTCGAATATTTCAACGACTCAGATATATTAACACAAAGTTCACACTATTTTATTTTCTGGATGTATCATTAAAACGATAAAAGGGGAAATAAAATGGGATAAGACCCATTTAATGGGAAACACATCTTAAGAAGTTAATGATCAGTTTTCATTCCTCTCTGGAGTAACAATAGTTAAGGTGTGCAATGGACATCTTATCCAGAATATATGCAGAGAAAATTCTTGATTAACATGAATCATTTATTCCTAAATGATACAATGAACTGAAACAGCATAAACCAGGTTCTTAATTCCAGATACATATTAACATAATTACTGTTTCAAACCTATGTTCATCGACAGCAAGAAATTGGAAGCAAAATCATCAAAAAACATCATTTTTGCAAAAAAATACAATTTCAGCAATGAATCAAATGGGTTTCCCCAGTTTCTTAAAACAACTTACCAAAACTATTCACAGTTAAGCAAAGGGGACATTCATTGTAAAATTTCATTTTGATTCATAGAAACCAAGTCAAAACACAGAGTGGGTAAGAGTTTAACTCTCCTATAGTATATGCACTCATTTATTCACAGGCAACATCAATATATTAGAATAATTTATTTAATTAAGGAATTGCCGGGCAAAAAGTTCATCAAAATAAAAATTAAAACCTTAAGTATCTTCTCTTTAAAATGTTCATTCATACCGCAATTCGTTTACATTTATGACATTTTCTTGTTTGAATCATGCTATCGTGGTGGATAAACCCACATAAATCAACCTAAAGGTTGGTTTGATATGTGAATGTAGAGCTCACCACATACTAATCCCAGTGGCATGAAAAACTCTTAAATCAGAATCTCTCACTCACCATATGGGACCAATTACTTTCTCTTCCCACCTGCAATTCTCAGGAGAGATGCACTGCCCATAAAATTAAAGTTCATGTTTAGCTGGGGATACTGAGATGCATCTCACAGATTTAAAGCAAGGGTCCTAAATGCGGTCCCTGAACCCCAAATTAGGCCACCATGCCCATTGCACAGAGTACCTTACAGTATATAATTGGTTCTCTCTCAAACCAATTCTGGCCACGATATTAACTACCTTGACCAATTTGAATTCATTAATGATGATAGTTAGTATTTTGCTTAAAATTTCATTAAAAAAACAGTAAAAAGTAAGAGCGCTGTTAGTTGATGGTTAGATAGTACCTACTTAAAGAGGTAGAAGATGAAAAGAATTTGCAGTTTTGAATGGTCTCATTCATACATCTCCAACCTTGGGTATCCTTTAACATCCACAAAATGTAGCCTGTGAATAACTGATTGAATTGAAGTGAGAAATTTAGTTAGAGGTTACTGTTAGGTATTCCTTTTGATATACCATAGAATTACATGAAAATTTGGCGGTTGTTGAGTTTGTTTGATGAGTTCACTTTTTTCATTGACTGTCAATTAACTAAAGAAATGATGGTAAATAATGCCAACTTAAAAGAACCATGGACAAAGTGATGATAACATCACCGTAAACTGAAGTAATGCAGTCACATTCATTGACTAAGTAATGAGATAGTGAGAATAATGGTATCAGAGTAACTCTAGAGAAGGACTTTATGGATGCTTACCCAAAACACTGTTAAAATGCCCAAAAGAATTCAATGAAAACTGTTGACCTCTTCTAAACAAACATCTATTGTGGAATAACTAAATCATTGACTTTAAACTTTATTTGAAGGTTGAAAGCCAGACTAAACTATGTTCTGATTAATAAAAACTGGAGACTATTGAAACCAAAGTAAAAAAAATCACTTTAGTAAACAAATTTCATACTAGTCCAAGTATTAAATCCATATTAAGAAAATTCTTTCATAAATTATGAGACCAGTTTATGTAAAATTAATACAAGTATCAAATGAAATATAAGTTATGTGAAAGCCAACTAGAGAAGATCCACTCTAGTTCTCAACATTTCAAATAAATAAAACAATCTTTCTACTATTGCTAAACATGTATTAAAGATAATCATTAATACCTGATTTTTCCAAGCCAGTCTCAGAGATATTGTCCAGAGGTTACAAGGATAACTAAATCTAATTTACACACTTATCAACTCTTGGGATGCATATCAAACAAGCAAAATCATTGAGAAAAAGGCAAGTGGTTTTAGGGGAGTGACTAATTCCTTGGAGAGTATGCAAAAGAAACCACAAATTTGCTTATTAATTTTGGGCACAAAATATTAAAAACATAAGCATTTTGCAGCAGGTATGTACATATATGAAGTATGACTTTCTGTTAACATCTAAACTTAGCCAAATATTGAAATGCCTACCAAGCTTAAACCCAGGAATATTGTATATATGTTGTACAAGGTTTGTATAATAAGTATCGGTGACAACTTTTTGCTGACATGTGCAAGAAATGCTGAATTCAGACTATCAGTTGAGTATGCACATGGTTGCAGGTCGTATGGGCATTGATTGATAAGATGAAAGTGCACACCATTATCACTGAAAATTGGCGATGTGAAAATCTGCACTAAACTCTTCCTGAAGGTCTTGCAGGGCAACCAAAAGCAGAGTCGAGTGTCTGCTTGCAAAAACCTTTGGCAAAGTAAGCATTAAAGAAGATCCAGACTTTTTGGACAGTCCCAACTTGGCACCAGTGGACTATTTCCTATTCCCAAAAGTGAAATCTCCCCTCTAAGGGCACTACCATGGGACCCCAAGTACCGTCAAAGTAGCTTGCACGCGTACCCTTTGGGACCTTCTGGAATTCGCTGATCAGGGAGCCTTCAAGTTGTCAAAAAGCCACTGGCTAAAATGTGTCAACGCTCAAGGAATGTACTTCAAAGAATTTTGAGGCATTGTAGCAATATCTGAAATAAATCTACTTTTCTGAAACTTTTCCCGATACTTTTTATACAAACCATGTATCATACAAAATGGATTATTTATTAGCCTGTTCTTTCTGAAACATACGTCGGATTACTGTGAATAGCCTTTCATATATTCACATCATTTTTGAAACATTTGTTCTCACACTTTACAACCTAATCATCCCCATAGTGGATGAAATGCCCATTTTAATGCACAGTGAAAATTGCACCTAATGTGGTTTACCATTACTCATTTTAAATGGGAGAGGAGGCAACTGTATTTCAAACTGTGCAGAATATCATTCCTTGCAATTTAAGGATTTGAGACAAAACAGCACAAGACTGAGACTGTATTCATTCCACAATCCATTGACTTTCAGCCAAATACACTACCAGCTGATTTCCAATTTCAAACTTTACATACAGTCTGTGTCTGAAAATCAATGAAACTGAATGGCGTGCCTTCCATTCAATCACAAAAAAATACTATGCATGCTTTTCTTGTCAATAGCAATGATAATGCAGCACATTGTTGGATGGCAAATTTTAACTTCTTTTAAATGTCAAGACCCTATTACCTCAATCTTTTCCTCGAACAGAGTTAGGTCTTGCTGTAATTTTAAGAGTCTAGGAGGAAAATAATGATAGGCTGCACAGCAACATAACATTTTTAAATAAGTGCTAAAGGTTTGAGCACCCTCTTCAGGAAATCCCAGGGGCAGCAGCACCATCCATTGTGACTCATGTACAATGATCTTCCATGCTCACTATGATCCAACTTTCGATCCAGAGTGATTTTTTAAAATCTAGGATTCGGCCGATAAATAAATAATTAAAAGGGTCCAAATATTCAGAATACTAGTCCACAATGAAGAGGTTGCACAAATATATAATCTGATTATAAGAAGTAGACCATTTTTAATTAGTGATCATGCACTAATTTTTAACTGATTGAGTGATTTTTTCTTATCCAGCTGTGCGTGAATATATTTTTACAATGAGTTCTGCTCTCTTGGCCCACAGATGTATGCTTTAAGTGATGGTGAAAGGCATCTTCGTACCAGAGGGAATGCGAGCTGATGAGTGACAGGGAAAATATTATGGTGAAGCCTTTTGAAAACATTATAAAATAGATTTCCTTGACCTGTATACATAGACAAGAATTGCTGATGCCTGGAAATGGTTCTCAAACTTTTGGCACCTGTTTAAGCATTTAATATCACTGAGTGACCTTAATTATCTTTTAATCCGACCATAACTTTGCAGGCACACCTAACTCCTGTGAAAGGAAAAGCTAGAGGAGATAGGATTTCGAAATTTCATAGAAGTCAAATCTACCATCCACCCTAACAGCACAGTTTCCCAAAATAAAGTTCAAGGGGTTTGGTAATCTCACCAGACACAGTATGTAGGACAGTATGTACATAGGAATTAACACCACATGGATGTGAAATTTTGTGGTATGATATTTAGGTTAATATATATTGTTTCGCACACACTGAAGAAAGAGATTTGAAAGCTCATCATTGAAATCAATCTGCAATTTAACAATAAATTCCATCTGTAACAATTTGATATACATTACCATGATTTTCAATTAATTTTCTCTAAGTGATGAACTTTTTAAGTTGGACATCTGATTGAATCTTATCATTAAATATTTTTACGTATCAGTGGGCTCAGTTGCGAGCCATCTTCTCTGAGGCAGTGAGCTCCAGCCATAGACTCTCTGTACTGCTGGTGCAGCTGTCTCAGCAGAGATGAACTGGAGTTACCTGTTTTCTCGCAGCAGCTTCAACCACCCAAATGAAAATGCAATCATGCAAAGTGAAGGAGTATTGCTTTAGATCAGCTTAGGATCCAATGAGAGATGCATCCTTTTAAGTAGTATCACCACTACCTTGCTCTAACATGAATTTTGATTGAAATTATTTTCATTCATAACAAATGGATGGGTATGTGATGAGTTTTATTTTTAGGCGCAAGCCTAGAGAGATAAGATGATATGATGGCACCTATGGAGGATTTTCTCCAGAAAAATTTTTCATGAATGATTGGTCCAACCCATGCCACTGAAAAGCTCTCATTTGCCACATGAAAAGTCAAGTGGCTTCGAATGATATCTAAGATAACAGTTTAGGGAGTTGAATACATTATACATTCTCCAGACATATCTCATTTCTATTATTAGATTTGCTTCAGGAAATAACTGATGTACCTGCTAGCATTATGCTTAACATGGAAATTTAAAAAATTTTAAATAGTAATTTCTGAGTGCCTTAAATTTCACTCTATTGCCTTTGAGGTATTTAAATTCCACCTCAACCATTATTAAAGAGAAGAGTTAGGGGATATAAAAAAAACATTCTAGATCACAACATACCACTATATTGGCAGAAAACATGAGAGTGATTAGTCTATGAGAAAGATGTCATCACTTTTAAGTAAGGACTGGATGATGGCACAGGGTAATAGAGCAGTTGAATTTCAACTTATACCGATAGTATTGATACTGTCTTAATAATTATCTCTTGTTCCTAAGCTGATTAATGCTGCTGAAATAATAAAATACATTATTGGTATTATTGTATAGAATTAAACTACAAAACGAAGTTATTAATACCCACTTGCTCTGCATGATTGCATTATCCTTAGAGTAGAAGAACCTGCTGAAAGAAAACAAAAAATGTGTCATACTCGTGCATCATTTATCCTTGAGGTAATACATTTTCACCATAAACATTAACATATTCAATAAAATTCCATACTTAAAGCTGCATAATCCTTTTTTGTTTTTAGAGTCAAATCAGCTGAAAGATTACCACCAAAAAGCAGCATTATGAATACATAGCTGGATTGGATTGCCTCAGAGAAGTCAGGTCCAGGACCATGTTAAACAACCAGCCTTTTTAATTACATTACAATGGTTTACCAATGTGAACATTTCATTACTACTAGACAATAAATTGAGAATTATGGCGATAGAAAAATATTATAGGTGGATTTTTACTGTAAAAATTTACTGAATTCATTCATGTATGAGATGCTCAATAGGCCACGAAACAGATATTTTTCAAAGTGCAGGACAAAATTTATCTCACAAGAAAGGTCATTTCAAGAGCCTTAAAATGAATTCATGCACATGGTGGAAGGATTGGTACACATCCAGCTACTTTAACTTTCCTTCACTTTTCCTTCAAATTGCGACTCTTCACAACTGACATACTATTACTGCTAACAGTCTAATACAATGCAATACCATTTAGTGCAACTAATAGTTTGTGTACAAAGGTTTAACAAAATTGAAAATGCAGAAATATTTTTCAAAATTCAGATTGGTCTGGAATATGTCGCATACAATGACTTTAATATATATTATTCTTCTGCTTTTGGCAATCCTAATGACTGTTTTGTTGGATTTCCAAAGTAATTAATAAAAGTACATGCAACGACACTGCATATGCACATTTTAAAAATTCAAAGCAACTGGTGCAACTTAATTCCTAGTGATAAATATTCAATTTTTACAATTGACAGTAACACATGTAGAGAAGAAAAATTACATGAATTAGTAATTTATAAAGGTAGATTTTCTGATAAACAAAATTTTCAAAACATTACCAAACATTTATTAAACTTGCCATGCTTTAAATTATGAAAATAAATTTGAATGATTACCAAGTGACTAACAACTATTTAACTGTAATGTAAGCACTAATTTCATCAGTAATTAAGATGCATTCACTTTAAAAATGAATAAAAACAATTCTTATGGTAAATATATAGTTCTGAGATGTGAGAGCATGCAAAATTCATCTCCACTTAAGGCATTTTCTATGTACAATCAAACAGAGTTAATTCCCTTCCATATAATAGATAACACATGCCAAAATGCATTCAACAACCCACATTCAAGAGAACAAAGACCAGACATTGAAGACATTTATCAGCGTCCCCATGCTAATACATAAAAGTTGTTTAAATAAACAAAATGTCGATCAAATAATCTTCAACATATATGCACTGAATTTGTCACCGAGATAAGCCTGAATGAACTTCTTTAACACGATATAAAGCAGCAGGGATTATGCAGGAGAAACTCAACGATCACATGGACAGCACAATCATAAGCGTGAGCAAGCATGGCATCTAAAGAACTTGCTGAGATTGGATGAGCGCTTAGGGTTGGCGCCCTGAAGGAAGGGCAAGAGAGCCTACCGAGTTGCATCGTAGGGCACTGCGGCAGCTGGCATGGTGGCCGTAGGTGGGAATTGCCGAGACTGAGGGGGGGCAATGGGCCTCCCAGCAGACATCTTGACTCCGCCATACAGGCTGTAAGAGTTGTCCATCATCTCCGTGTCACTGGAACCCACCAATGTCGCCAAAATCATGGAAACCCACCCCTTATTGATACATGCTAACCAGGGTCACACATGACCCTTACCACAACACAGAACAAAATTTTGCAATCATTCCATCTCACTTAAAAAAATAAAACTACGGAACTCCTTACAATATTGTGGATTTCCTGCCAGTAAGGCTCCAAATGGGGGTTCAAATGACCCAAAGAAGACTTTTTGAAAAAAAAAATTCTTTTCATCTGTGATATTTATTCGGGCATTGTTTGAGAGTTGTTTTGTTTTACCACTCCCGGAAAGGACAGGTAACTCAACCTAGCACAGTCAATGATGAATGAAGGAATGTCAAGTGGAAATGGAAAAATGAAGAATCGTGATGACATGTATGCTAATTACCCATATGCAATTACAAAATTCAATCGCAAAAACACTTCCAAACTGTTTACATAAAGATAACTGCAAATTATGTAACCAAATAAAATCAAAATGGCTGGTATGAATGTTTTCATGACAGGAAACCTATACTGTAGTTATATCACAAATGGTAAACCTCTATTTAATTGGCTTAATTTATAGTTAAAAATACAGAGGAACTTTTGTTCTCCTTTTAAATAGTGAAATAAAATAAAAAATACTACATGAAATTCAAATCTAGAGTATGGAAAATTTTTTAGAGAGAACCTACTACTTATTCTACTTTGTCACTTCTGAAAAGACTTAATTCACAAAATTTTTCTTCAACGACATAACCATAAATTTTCATGGGTGAATAGAATCATCCTCATGGCACAGTGGTGTACATTGGCAATTAACAAATGGCACATATACCATACTGTTTAGTGATGTAATATAATTACATATTATGTGTTGAATGGATTAGGCAACATGGGGGAGGGTTAACGACCATTGATACCCTTTATGAAACCAATCTAGACTTTAATTTTCTTGTTCAGTAGATGATACATGAGAAAAAAAACCTGTGATTGATTCATCAATAATGGATGGACGCAGGGTAAGCTTGTGTTAATGTGAAGGCTGTACAAAATGTGAAGACTTGTCAAATATTTTGGGATAAACGTGTTTTTCACATTTAACAACCAATCTTTTCTAATGACCTGTCTTTTGCAATTAAAAAACCCTATTATCTATTACACAAAAAAATATGAGATTGAAACATAATGCACATTAAATGATTTTTTTCTAAAAATTAAAATAAAATCAAAAGTTTCATCATTTTAACAATATACAATATCATAATTTTGTAAACATAACGTTATGAACTTTTTGCCATTATCTTCAACTTAATGTTGCTCGCTCATTTTGTCCAACCTTGACACATTAATTAAGAAATAAATGAAGACGTACCAATTAGTTCACACTCACAACAAATGAACCTCAGAATTGAAAGCAATTTCAATCTCATTCTTCACAAGTTGTAAACTTTGTACTTACTGATGATGTGGAAGCACTTTGTTTCTTATAACCAATGATAACTCATGAAATGAATGAAGACTATGAAAGTGAAAGCACTTACGTTAGTGTGCAAACTCAATGATACTCTACAGATTAAGTTGGCCTTAAAAGCCTGTGCATTAAGAATCTATGAGAATTGGAAAGTAGCCTGTGCCATTTAAGCCATTCACTCATAATCAAAACATCTACACACAAGTACTTATGTTAATGGGTGTAACATTTTGCACTCAAATTATGATATATGTAACAATGATACTGAATCTCACATTCCAATTCTTTTTAAATGATCCCTCAAATAATGAGTGATGAAAATTCAGTTATATTTTATGTAATAATTACCAAATCCATTGCATATTTTAGATATATGCATACTTATTTGAATATGATGAGACAGAGCCCAATGATAAGGTTTTAAATATTCCATGGAAATGATAGTAACAAATAGTGTACTCTTTAATATGAGGTTTAAAAAAAATTGACTTACTTTGAATGCAAAAATAAACTTTTAGGCACAGAATGTAAACATAGGATAGTTACCTCTTAGTATTTTCTGAGCAGAAAATGACCTGAATGAGTTAAAATAGCATCTCACTTCACAACAAAATTCATGATAGGGGATACTATTATTAATATAATACATATATTGGGGGAATTAAAAAGAGCTTCAGGTCCATATTGGTCAGTTGCTTTAAGATCTTCGAGACAAGAGTTTCCTTTCAGGGATGGTACAGAGTGGGCGGACCAAGCATGTGTTTGGGATTCCTACTAACCTGGCCTCCTCATCTATGACTGGTGTAATAGAACCAGATCGCGTAGCTCCATACTGCCCGAAGTATGGGTCTTCATATGGGGGTGCCACACCTGGAGGACCTCCCCCAGTCGGAGGACCAACTGGTGGCACAGCTGGCGAAGGTGAAGGGTACGGTGGGTATGGCCTTCCCCTTTCCGGAGAAGACATGTACCCTGACTCCCCATGCATCCGATCTTCATGTAAAGAAAGCAATGAAATCTTTAATAAAAAAATGTGGCTTCAACGATAACAATAAAGACAGCGATTTTACCAAACTAGATTGAAGATACATGTGAAAAGAAATCCAAACAAATCTTACAAGTGAGTTGCAAAGCAAGAGTTCTTGGCTATTGGAAGCTGCAGAATGATAGAAGGATTCAACACATGGGCAATTTTTATCTCCTCTGTCAATTAATTTCCCTCAGAATAATGTTGAATTGAACTTACCTTTCCGTATAACAACAAAGCCTCTGCTTTATAGGTAGAGAAATCAACGTCAATCAAAAAGAAAAAAATTTGACAGAATTACTCCGGCAATGGAGAGAAAAATTAAATTTTTAACAGCTGCAGAATCTGAAAAAATCCTCAATGATTTAACACATACTGGGAGTGCTGAAATCCACACTCATCTAACTGGTGTTCCAAATGAATGCTATGGCAGCCCAGGAATGATTATATGTTGCTCAACCATTGAAGAAGTCAAGAAAATTACTTAAAGACTATCCATGGACTTGGAATGCCATTTAAAGGTTGTATTGTTGCAGCTGGATCTCCACATTAAATTCCTGCGAGATATAGTTTTTTGCCTGTGTTACAGCAGAAATCTGTAAGACAGGAAAGTCTTCTGAGTTTAGGGCAGGTGCTGTAATGCATGTGAAATATTCCCTGCCAATGATTCAACATAGAGAACCATAGGCGTCAATTCAGCCTTCAAGCCACTCCTGTGACATCCCTGCGTCTGATCCATGCCAATATATATAAAGCATAAATAACACAAACTACGGCAGCCAATTATTGGAAAATAAAACTGAAATAGATACTAGAAATACTTTCTACACTGCCATAATTCTAATATTCCCATTAATACTCTAATGATGGAAGAAAAAAAAATGAATACCTCAATACTACCTAGATGAAATGTGAGTTTATACTATTAAAACACTACACATTTTCAAAGCACTTTCAATTTATGTGGAATAACTTATTGTTATGATGGAATGAGTAAACAAAGAATAATCCTTGCTACACCAACTACCACCGTTCAGATATTAAATGTGTCAGGACTAAAGGCTGCAGCTATAAGAAAAGAAATTGCCCAATTGGGCTTTCATTTGAGTTTTGCAAAGAGATTTTGTCTTGATCAAAGTTCTACAGGTCTGTAGGCCTCTTGTTCACAACAGCTTAATGAACTTCCAAAGATTTAAAGACTTACGAAGAAACAGGGTGAAGCATGAAAGTTATTGCAGATTACATAGAACACTACAGAGTGAATTAAAAAGACTACAAAATGTGACTACTACGTGAACACTAGGAAAAAGTTACCTATCTAAATATGAGCATTCCTCTCCCACTACTCATATCTCATGATGCTTTCAAAAACGGCATGCTAAGCTAAGGGGGTGTATGGAAAAATATCTATCCAAACTGTGGCTTTTGGAATAAAAATCTTGGCTGAAACTCTAGTGAATACCTAGAGGGGGGGGAGGGTGGAGGGGCGGGGGAGGTGAAAGGGCTAGAATAACAAATAAGGCAGTCCCAAAAAAGAGGGCATCATGTGAAATAAGTGTGTTCCAAAGGTATCAAGAGAGTGTTTTGGAGCAGAGGGGGGGGGGGAGCAGGGGGTAAAGAAGAAGAAGAAAAGATAGATGCACAGTAGTAGAACAGTTGGTGGAAGGGGGAGAGAACAGGGGAGAGGGTCAGCAGAGAGCATCTGAAGGTGTGGGGCAGAATTAGTGGTGGGTGGGGAAGAGTGAGGTTGAAGGAGGAGAGGGGGGCTATTACGATGAATCGACTGACCTTGCGAAGAATATGGCCCGTCCCGATGATCGGGAAGGGACATGAAAGATGGGGATGGGGAGGAGGAACCTGGGGCTGAGGGGGGACGGGAACGCCCTCCATGGGGGCTTAGAAATGCCCCCTCGTGGTGGGAACCGGGGAGCCTCACCGATGGGGTCGTGGGCGAGAGGGACGGGGAGATGGAGAGGGTGGGCGAGGGCGCCAGGGGGAAGGAGCGGGAGCGGGACTTGGGGACCGCGAGGGTGGGGGGCGACAATGACGGCTGCGCAGATGGCGGTAGCAGGAGCAGCGTTGGCGGCTGGGAGCACGGCATGGTGGGCTGTTGTTGTTGGTGGGATCTCTGTGGTTTTGGGGGAGGCTGAAGTTGTTGCAGCCGTCCCCCTCCACCTAAAAACGGAGCAGCAACCAAGAAGCGACATCCCTGAGTCCTTGGGCATTGTTGATATTTCCATGTGTCAACATCCCCTGCTTTATTGTACCTTGCATTACTACTTTTTGTAAAATTTGCTTACTTTTGACTACAAATACTTGGAACATTAGGGTTCACCTTTTTTTATAGTGAGCTATTTTACCAGGATTCTTACATATGTAGTTCTTGCAGAAAAGTTGTTATGCTTAATAAAAATAGAGTGAAGCCTTGGCTACTTCATTCCGTCAGCTAAATAGCTAGCACACTAATTATTCTCACAGCAAGATTTTTACTCTGAGCCAGGCCAGTTAATATTTTGCTGATGTTACATTTTCAAATTGCATGATAATTGAAGAGGAACAAAAGCATTAATATGATACTTTATTAGCTGATAATGTAACCTGGATTTCATCTTAATGGTAAATGGAGTTAATTCTTTCACATTTGAAAAGGAAAAGTTCAAGAAATGGCTAAAGGATAATTTGTGATGAGTGCAAAAAAAATTGCACTGAAATTGTAGATAATGTGAAATAGGAATGTTTATAATCAAAGAAAAGCAATCATTGTAAAATGCAATCCTTTGAAATTTATACATTGGCTGAAACTTAACAATGGAAAATACCATTCTTCATTAATTGAATTGAAAATGATGGATTTCAAGGGATTCTAACTGAATAAGTTACAATAGGGAAGGAATCAGCTGAATATTAGATGGCAAAAATATTTAATTGATTAGAGTTAAAGGGATTTACTATTTTATTTTGTACGATTAGCTATATAATATTAAGGGTATAAACATTAGTTGTCTACATCACTGAAAAGATGATAATGTTCAACACAAACATTCAGTAAACATAAATAGAGCTGTTTGTATCATTACCTTAACCTACTTGCAGAGGCTTTGTGTACTTCATGACCATGTAATTGAATTGATGAATGAACACAAGCTGAAATGGGGCAGAATAAGAGTTGGCTAATATACAAAAATATACTATCACCTTCATTTACATTCTTGGAGTTTATGTACCTTAAACAACCATGAAAGGGTTAGCATAGCTAACAGTTTAATGAGACTAGGCCACAGATAATACAGAAGATATTTGATTTCCAGCAGAAGTTTATTTATATAAGATATTAGTTAGTTTTAATTGTGGAACACGGGTTATAAAAATTAACATGCTACAAAACTTAAGTGCTATGGGAAAGGATTGGAAAATTTTCCATATGACGAGATACATTTGCCTACATAGAAATGATGGTTATGTACATACAAACCTGATAGAAACAAGGGTATGGAGATTCTAACATGAATGTACATTAACTTAAGATATTGGTTAACCATGCTGAATGACTGATTGCTCAGCTGTCTGGCAACAGGATGCTGTTTTAGCAAAAAACATTTGAGATACCAAATTAATCATTCCTTAATTAACATGTACACTAAAAAAGGAATTTATACAAAACAAGCTAAGAGAGTCTAATGCCATGTTTTGTTACACAAGCATAACAAAAAACAAATTGAATAAGTTCAGTTGTAAAAATCAGAAATCAATTTTTTGAAAAGACATTGGTGTTTAAAACTTTATTTATATGAAGAATAAGGTTTTTATAGATGCAGTTCTCAAACAGAACTCTGGGGAGCTCAAATACTTCCTAAATCCACAGAGTTAAAAATATTAATAGCGAACATGCGTAATCACCAGGGCTAAAAACTGAGAAATTTGTAACAATGGATTTCTAAAACTACTCTCCATCAATATCAGCATTAATGATAGTTGTACTACAAAAAAATATACTTATTTTGGTGGTTCTAAAAAAAATAATTAGGAAACTCCACAATATTCTGCATGAGAAAACTACTATGGACATTTTATTTCACTGAGGTTTTATATTAGTGCTTTAAACCTTGCTAATGGGCAGAACAAGGCAGAAAACTAATCGGGGTAAAAGGATTTCAAATTTAAAATGTATCAAATAAAGTTTATTCAATAAATGTTCTTTTTGAAATTTTTAATGAATGAGGAGTCTCTTAGTAATATTCATAATTGGTAGGATACCAAGGAAAACAGTTCAAAATTAAATTTACATTGAATGCCTTCGAAGATCAAATATAATTTTAAAATATGGAATAGTAAGATATTTAAACATTATTGTTTCAGGCAATGCCAGGAATTTACTTGCATTTTGCAGCTAATCAAAACTTAAAACATAATTGATAGAGCACTGTAAAAATGTTTTTCATAGAAAAGATAACAGGGGTTTGAAATTTATCTTTCATAGATTTGAGAGCCCAAAAAAAACATCTTTTCATTGGGAAATGAAAAATATTTCCTGCAATAATAATTTTATTTGATAGTATGCAATTTCATCATAAGTTTTTGTTAATTATAAGTAGATTTTATAATAAAAATGTCATTTAGTTGGTATGGCTGGAGTAATTCATGGTAACACTGTTATATATATTTCAAACTAACAACCTGTCAGTCCTTTCAGGCATAATGCTCCTATTAATCGGTATATGCACATCTGTGGCTGCACTCCACCTGCATATGATGCACATATATAATTTCTGTTATTTTTTCCAGCTTTTGGACTTGTTAGCTGTTGACATTGCTCCAAAAGAGTGTGACCCTTTATATTGGTGTATTGATTGTGTTGATCACAATGATCAATCAAAGAGAGGACCATCCCCAAAGCATGGCAATTAATTATTTATTAAAACATAAAAATTTTATGGCATTTATGAATTGTAGTCAGAAACTGGTAACATTATGAATTTGCATTCTGCCTTGAAAGATGAGAGGTAAGCATGAGTGCCATGCTATGAGGATTTTAAATATATTTGTTCATGTAAATTGACTGTTGTCCTTCCTGAGTAGGATCTAAATATTACCATGGAAGCCTACATGATTTATATTCCAAGTAAAATAATGAATTCTTACACATTGATGAATTATGGATTGATTAAAAGAAAGAAACTCATCAAGATCAGGTATAGTGAGATCATTAACCATTCCTTACCCTGGGAGGACATTGTCTATGCATATCATTGTAAACAACATCAATATGTTATTAAAATCTGTGGATAATTACCAGCTGGGGGCATGGGTTTTATCCTCTCTGTTGCCGGTGAATATGCTCTGAGCAAGGGACCCCTCGGCAGAGTTGCTGAAGAGGCTGGCCCTCCGACAGGACCACCCCCAGGTGGGACGACCACACCCGGTTGACCACCAGGCTGTGAACCAGGAGGATACGAGTGGGTCATATAGTATGGGGAAGGAGCAGCAGGACCACTCTTGCTACCCTGTGGAATTATAAAAAAAAATGAAACAATGAAAACTTTTGCACTCATTAACACAAGTCTTTCGTCTCTTCAATGAAACTTTTTAAATATTATCACAGTGCGACCAATTGGAAACTTATCACAAAAAATCATTTGATTATTCATATATTTGTCTAAGAAGAAAGTGGGAGCACTCTCACACACCAAAATTTCAGGGTCAGAATGACGCGGTGTGGGTGGGTATGTACCCCCAATGATCATTCGGAATCTCATACTAAGTGGCCTTAGTGATTCTTCAGTTGAAGTTTCTCATAAAAAATAACATAATTGTTCCCCGGTCAAAATTATTCACACACAACCTAGCCGGGCGTCTAACAAGGAATAGGTGGACGATTAAATTGTAGATATGGCGAAACTTAATTATGTCGAAGAATAAAACATTTGTAGGGTACACGGAAATTACCATTCAAAATAGCATAATCACTGTATCCGCCCCACGTGGTGTGAAGGAAGTGTTGTCGTATCGCAACTGAAATTTCACACAATAAACCATAGTATCACAACATTTGACAAAACTATATATAAAATTTCGTTTCCTTTGTCATATACGGATCTCTCATTGGCCATTCTCACTAAGTTTTACAAACATTGGAAAAGATAATAGAAGGCCATGAGACAGTCGTAATAATTGAACATATCCCATTATGTACTGTACACTATACCAGATATAGGGACGACCTCGGGAGAGGCGGGGGACGAACCGTTGATGGCTTCTTTCACGTTTTAAGACCTAACTACAACCATACAGACCGCCAGTGAACACTTCTGTACCAAATTCGTTCGATATCTTGCTCCATCGCGATGGACCGCCAGCAAATCGAAATTTATCGACCATACCTCCGTCCAGTACAGAGTCAGCCTCAAGGTTCCTCCCTAGTCATATTAGTTATTTCACTCATAGTTATATCAGTTACCACTCAGGTCCAACAAGTTTACGATAATTTATCGTTAATATTTTGTTGATTATTTCTTCACGCCTTTACTAAATTTCCAATAATAATCAAACTCCATTTACTCCTAATCCCTAGTAGGTGCTACATACGCCGTAAAAGTAAAGCCATAATTTTAATTATGAACTTGAATCTTCGGGAAGTAGCTTTCATGTTATCGAACTGTGTTGGTAATTTGTTACACAAGGGGCATGACATTCTGGTTGGAACCACGCGTTAGGACATCTTGGTATAGTGTTCAATTATATATCTAACTAAAGATAACTAAAGCCGTTTGCGACATCAGGATTAGGTGGGTAATAATTTAATAGAGGTAGACTTTTCAGGAATTGGGGAAGAATGCCCGGGACCGATGACCACGTTAGCCTACTCTTTACCGAGAGACGCCATGGGGTCACCCAATTTAAAGTCCACCGGGCGGTGTACTTTAAGCTCTCTCTATATGACATCAAAGTGGGGATTGAGATGCCTCGGAAGCGTTCTGCCATCGCGGGATTCAAACCCGCGTCGTCGGGTGGGAGGCCAGTACACTAGCCACCTCATCAGCCTTAATCACCTACTCAATGCCTACTAGCGGTAGGTGATATAAATGACGGTTTTCTTTCTCATTTTGCAGCACGTGGTGCATTGATAAAATTAGTACAATAATATTTCACCTCTTCCTTATTTAAACGCCGCATCTGTAGGCATGGATGCCGCCGCCCCCACGTGGGGAATGCCATTGACCCAAAATACATACGCTACCCTGGATCATGTCGCTTTAAATCTCTCACCTACCGCCGGACCCTAAATTACGTACATCCAGATGAGGGAGTAGGTGTGCGTAGTTGCGACCAGGTTTGGAGAGTTATCAGAGGGAAAGGATACAATGTAAAAAAATTCCTTCAGGAAGGAAGGAGAGTGAACACATAGCGTAGTTTCTGGCGCGATGTGGTGGAATTTGAGCATAATAATGAATACATATTTGCACTTTTCCACAGATATTGATTTAAACAACGACATATGTCTATGTACTTCATCTTCAGGATGACCCCTGAAGATGATGTAGTACATCGAAACCGGCCGTGGTTTAAATAAATATCTGCGGAAAAGTGTTACTATATGTTCATCATTAGAGGGAAAGTGAGTTGGAGAAGCTTCATTAGGCCAGCTCTATAGGGAAGGTGTGAAGTCTAAACTCGACCGGACGGACTCATATCCCAGATGCATACGTTGGCTCTCTTGTTTGGGCTGTAAACGGTAATTAACACTATGCGCGCTATGCAGCATGGCACTTAGCTAAATGAGGGAGTTTCCTAATCGAAAAAGCCAGTTGACTACCGCCAAAGGAGGCGCAAGGCTGACGGATTACCTACAGAACCATGCTCTCATAAACCAACTAATGAAACATAAACCACCAGGCCTTTTTAGATCTTGTTTCCTTCTGTCTTCTTTATACTCCGTATTCACTAGTAAGATAAGTTTATTTACCGACGATGTAGTGGTTTACCGTGATATCCATGATCCTGAGGACACAGCAGCTTTGCCAGATGACCTTAATGCTATACAACGCTGGTGCGACACTTGGCAATTAGAATTAAACTTAAAAAAGTGCGTAGTCATAAATTTTTGGAAAAAAACAATTCCCATCCGAATGCCTACTGCATTGAGAACACCGAAATGGAATGTGTAGACTCAATTAAATATCGAGGCGTTACCCTCACTCACGCTCTCTCTCCTGGGTGAAACATATTCGGGGAATATGCAGACAAGCTAAGAAAAAATAGGATTTATCAGAAGAGTACTTGGTGAATATGATGAAAAAAATCAAATAAAAATGATGTCTGTCGTTAGTTAGGCCTCATTTAGAACATGATGCAAGTAGGGATCCTCACTAAGTTGGATTAATTGTCGAATTGGATCACGTGCAGAGCAGATGAGCTAGATTTGTAAAACGTTGTTATGATACAATTAGTAGCGTATCCAAAATATTCGAGCAGCTAGGCTGGGAATCACTAAAGGAGCGAAGGTTAAATTACTGATTGAAGCTCTTGCATGAATGGAAGGAGGTCTCTTCAGCAGTGATGCTGAAAATGTATTATTACCCCCATTGTACTACGGTAGGAGAGACCATGCAAATAAAATAATAGAGATTACAGATCCTGTAAGTGTAGAACGGATTGATTTCAAATGCTATTTTTCCACGAACGATAGGGGAGCATAATAACATAGTTCGACCGCGGTAGGGTCATATTCGGGTAAAATTATTCAGGTGTGTATTCACCCCTTACCGCATACCCTGGGGTTGGCTTTCAGGGCATATATAAACTTAAAAAAATAAAAATATACTGTATCAAAACAAGCTTGGCAGGAAGAGGAGAAAGAGATCTTATTAGAAAGAGATTTCAATCCGAGTTATTTCCATTCCTGCATCGACAACCCGGCCTTTCAACACTCTCCCTCTGATCAAAACCTTCGAGTCTCGCTACTTTTCAATATGTCATTAACTTTTTCTGCCTAATGGAATTTACTTCAGAAACTTCCTCCACTCTCTTGAAATGTTTGACATGACTTCGTTACTCTCCTGACGTGTTTATTGTCTCCATTCGTGATATTTTATCTAATATTTTGGTACCCTGCAAGCCAACGCTAGGGTTTGTGGCAGGGGGTGAATACACACATCTTTCTTGAAACCCACGTCTTAAAAACTTTACCATCGTCCTCTTTCGTGAGAGATCAGGGGGACGGCCTAGTGTTTTTCCTTGTGATTTTACACAATTGCTAGTCATTATGCGATTTTTCTCCTTGGCAGTTCGCGATCACGAAGCTTTCGACCTAGCTTAAATGGCTTGTGTTAGATGCAGGAGTCACATTGGATTCTTTAGCGAAGAAATTTGAAGAACGGTGAAGAAGATTGTGTTATCCTATGCGTTAAAAATGATAACGATTCAGTGCAAGTATTTTGAAGAGCCGTTATTACGTCTCTGGACTAAGTACCAAACACTTCGTCCAATAAACATTTCTTCATTAATATTTTCTTCGCGACTTTACGAAAGGGGGAAATCATTACCCTCATATTGGTAAATGCTTCTTTACATTACGTAATTCTCCTAAAGTGTTTACACATAAACCCAAACCCCGTTCAATAACTACCCCTATACATCTACATCTACATCAATACCCTGCAAGCCACCAAAAAGGTGTGTGGCAGGGGGTGCAGCACCAGGAGGAAAGGGTAAGGGATGAGGGGGTTAGGGTTTTTTAAATGGATGGGGAAAGGTAAAGGGAACCTGCAAAAAAATATAAATATAATCGTATAACTTTACGCAGTCGCTGCCTTGTAGGTTAATACTTATTATGTCGAGCCGGCTCCTGGAGGATTTCGAGTAGTAGTAGTAGTTTTGAGGGGAGGCGACCGACAGCTGAGGTCATTTGCGCCATAGGGGATGGATAGGAAAGGATGAAGGGTGGAGAGAAACCCGGCGTCGGCATTAGCCTACTCTTTACGAAAGGCGCCAAGGGGTCCGCAGTTTAACGTCCCATCCGACGGACGGCGTACTCACTCAAAGTGCCCTCCACAAAGCACCTCAAGGAGGGATCGAGATACCTCTGAAAAATATTCAACACCGCCGGGATTTGAACCCGGGCCCTCTGGGTGGGAAGCCAGTGCGCTAGCCCCCGCACCATCTCGATCCCCTGGAGGATTTCGATTACAAGAATTCTGGTCTCTTATTGTTCTCGGAAAAAATGACCATTTAAACCTGTCTGTCTTTCAGTCAATCTCTCTAATCTTATATTCATGATCCCTCCGCCAGTAATACGTTGGGGTTCGTATTATGTTCTTGATGTCATCGGAAATGGACTCATCTTTAAATGTTTTTAATAAGTTTAATCTATATTGTAAACGCCGCTGTGTCAGGGAATCCCAGCCTAAATTTTCTAGCAAAGTAGTTACGCTACTGTGTTGGTCATAACAATTTTTGACAAATCTAATACATGGACTGCCCCATGCTCAAGTAATTCAACTACTCTAATTAGCTTAATCCTCAAGTAATGCTTAACTTAGCTTTTACATTTCTTGTAAATGTACTCCGCAAAAAATGTGATCCACTCGCCAGCTTACCCAAACTACAACTTAATTAATGAATAGATCATATAGTAATGGCACACACTATTTATTGAACGACCATATCACGGCCTAATCAGATGCATATTCTTTCGAAGGTTTCCATCAAGCGAAGTCAAAGATAATTATTTACGTCACCTAAAGCTTGAATATTTGCCATTCCAATGAACCAAATCGCCTACGGTCATTGCCACCCCCGGGCTGGAGAGATACGAGGAAGTCTTTTCTCTCTTTTTATTTCATCAACTCTTTGCTATATAATTGTACGGAGCTGTTTCACCCACCAAAGGAGAAATAGACGGCACACAAGAGGGAAGGACAGTAGGAAAGCCCGTGGTTTAAGTTCCGGTCAAGGAAATATTTTTACACATGTGATCTGATCGATTCCGCCTTCCCCATCTCTCCTGTGTCCGTCCTTTATACGTGTTCCTATCTCTTTCCCTTATATCTACGAGCCAGTCAGTAATCCGAGAGGGAACTTTCCGATTCCCCAACTTTTTACTTCCAGACGAACTTCATGCTCTTCAACTTGCTGGACTAGTGCATTGGGAAATCAATGAAAGAAGAAAGGAAAGTTTTTATTAGAGCATACTTTCTGGATCATAAAAAACAACTTTTACTCTGCGGTAACACTTATCGGTTAATGCGAAGAAAATTTTCCTCTCGGAAAGTTGCCAAGCCTATTTAAATCTGGAGCATTTCTATGCTCTGAAAATATGACAATTATTCAAATCAATAGATATCGTACAGAGTACGTCATCTATTTTTTTCTCTCTTCATAAATTAAGTCTTTGCGATGTTCCCTTATCCTTCCGGGGACTGCTAATTAGAAATTATTTCTTAATAGAAATTTTCTCTCACAAATTCAGCTGTTAGTTTTGCACGTAGATATTACCAGCTGACTGAAAGATTAAAGTGGAGTTTTGGTAGTGAATTTCTAGAGCAATTCAACACAAATGGAGTAATTTTTATCGAATTTTATTTAATCAAAGGAGATAAATTATACTAAATGAGACGAAGAATAAAATACTTAAAAACCATATAACAGTCGCAATCCCACGCTCCCACCCTCATTTTTTTAATCTATAGGTTCAAGTTGCTCAGTTTCTTTTTTGGCAGATCGTAGTTATAAATTGTTGAATCCGCATGATATCTAAATTAGTCTCGAGTTTAAAATGCTGAAAGGAAACTTAGACTAAATGTTTTTTTCTTGTTAGCCATCCATCATCGTGATCTAATTAGCAATACATACTTTCTTATGAGAAGGGTTCCAAAAGAGACACTCTAGTTAGAAATTTCAGTGTTTTTTATTTTATAGAAGGCAGGATCTGTTGGAATCATATTTTAATTAGGGAAATCCCTGATGGGAAGATACTCCAGAGTAAGGGATACTATTGATAACATTTCGCATGCGGTTCACATTGGTTTATTATGCAGTGATTCATAATTTCACTCGACTCGATTAGAACTGTGATGCATGTGTTGCATTATAGATATTGGCTAAGACGAGGATCAAAATTTTCTGTAGTATCATGATTCCACATAATAAAAACTCCGTACCAATTCAGAACCATAATACCCTGGTGATCAACGATGACACTAACCCATTCATAGTTTTACAAATGCCAAAATGAAGCATAAATGATACCGGCTCAAATCAGTTTTAGGGATAAGAAACGATAAGACACGTATCTAATCAGGAATTTAAGACAAGAGAAAACAAGGGAAAACTCCCAGCTTTGCATGTATTTACATAATGGTTAAATAACGATAATTTGGCTATTAATTTATTGCACAGCATGCAATTTTTCTAATTCTCCAGGATGATTAACAAAAATAAATTTGCCTATAGGATTATGATCCCTTAGAACTGAAAGGTTTTACCGCAGCGAAATACTGGGTTAGCTTTAACCAAGCTGCTGATTTATCTCCAACTGCATAATTATGAGAAATTACTCGTCAATAAGAATTTATTCACGTTCGTAACTGATGTAACCGTTGCATAATATTGCAATTAAGGAACCACCACGACCGAGACCATTTCACATCATATTCACCCACGCTTTCACCATATTTACTACCTTATAATCGTGAGTTGAAATTAACGATTATTTAACACGAATAGAGCACAAATAATTGGATAGAGTCATGAAAAAACCAGTTGTCTTGGATTGAATCTGAAGCAGGATCTGTAAAATGCTGTTTGGGTATGTGTTCAACCAGTAACACCACTGACTCATTATAATTCTCTAGTAATTTGTGCATCGATTTATATCCGCGATTTTAACTGCAGGAACAAGGCCCTGTTTTGGAATTTCTCGCTGCATTACTGCTTAAAATCGGGCTTGGGGAAGCCTAAACACCAGGCTGGTGGAAGTAAGTTGTAAAAGTCAACTCACATAACTACGCAAGAGTAAAAGACTCGCCGATACCACAGACATAAAAAATGCATCCACCGTATGTGAGAATCAGCACAAAGAATAGATATGCAATTGGGACGACAAAAAATTCGGTGACCGAAACGCTAATACCGTCAGTTCGTGCAGGTTCGGTATATTTTAACGACTGAAAATATTTTCGTCCTTGAAAATTTTTCAATTTCCGAACTCTAGATCACAAATAAAAAATTGGAATACATTATTTTAAGTACCAGTTTGTTTTTTGCCGGCGTCATTAAGGTTTCCTGTTTCGGCTCAACGGTGTTTCTCGCCCTCTTTCCTCTTAAAATATCCCAATTATGAGAAAATTATATAGATTATGATAAGGAACATTTCCATTTCGAATCAAAATCAAATTAAAGTAACTACGACCCTGACTGCATGTATAATTTTTACAATAGTACGAGGTGTAAGAAAAAAAGTGCTACATTAGCCAAGAGGGAAGAGAGAAGGCTGCTGGGAGAAATTTGAAGAGGAAGAAAAGTGGATTAATGAGATGTAAGTAGACAGGTGGTGGGATGATGTGAACTGCGATAGAAGATCGAAGAATGCTGACTTAGCGAGGTAGGGGGAAGAGATCAATCGGCAATAAGGGCGATGTGGACGGAGTTGGAAGTAACGGAAGAATTTATAATGCCGAGCTATTGGTTTTTATCTTGAACAGTACAGAACTGCGTAACTTCCTTACCAGGCACTACGCCTTTGTTTAAGTTTTCCGGATCAATATTTAAATTACATTTGGCTGATAGACAACAAACAATAAGTACGAGGATGAGTAGTATTAAGAAAAAGTCAAGAGGAGCGTGCAGCACAGAAGGATTCCGTTTCCTCACGTACTATCGATGCAAAACGAGAATACAAAGATCGACATTAATTCAGCAAAAGCTTCAATCCGATTAGGTTACGAGCGATTTTCCGGGTGGGGAGAATTTGACCCGTAAACAGCTGAGGGGTAAATTTCATGGAATCGCTATCATCAATCGTTAAAGTAAGACTTATGGGGAGACCTTGACAATCAAATCTGCGGGGATTCTGGGAGGATCTTTACGCTCCTTCGCGGCCAGGAGGAATTCACCTTCCTTAAGAGCACCGGTTTGAAACATGGTGCTGGAGGAGAATGCTGGAGATTACGTAAGTGGACAGACAGAGTAAGGAACGAGGAAGTATATAGAAGAAGAGCAGAAGAGGATAGAACCATATGGAGAAATCTACGGCAAAGAAGAAATAGATGGATTGGACAGACATTGAGTCACAATGGATTCATTAGGAATATAATAGAAGGAAAAATAGAAGGGAAGATTCCACGAGGAAGACCAATAGACATGTGCATAGGACAAATTAAGATGGACATAAAACAGAGAGGGTATCAAGGATTGAGGGCATTAACATTAAATGGAGTAAAATGGAGGGCTGCAGTAAACCAATCCTAGGATTAAAATACTGCTGTTGAAGAGCAACGATGTGTTTCGAAGCCCTCGACCGCAGCGGCTCGAATGATTCGAGTCCACCCAGAAGCAGCCGATGAGAGAGAGAGAGAGACCTTTCACCCGGGGGCGCTGAGGGAGGGGGAACGGCGGGGCAGGGGGGGGGAAGTGGAGGCACTGGGTGAGAGGGAGACAGCGTAGGTACCCAGCTTTCCCTTGGCCCAGAGAGTTGCCTTCGTCCTCTCCTCTCCCACCCTCCCTCCCTCCCTCACTCCCATCGAACTCTCAGTCTCTAATCTCACCGGGCTCGAATAAAGGCCGATTTCGAAGCGGCAAAAAAAAGAAAAGCAGAAAAAAAAGAACGCGTGCTTCCGCTTGAGATTTCTTTCGGAACAGGTGAGTGGTCAGCTCACCCGAGGGTTCTCTTCCTCCGCAATACGTCCTCTAAGTCGGCTCATTTTATCCCGGGGTTTTGAACCGTGAGCACGCGTGAAAATCCACCGCCGACATGGCCGTCAGATGCGCGCTTCGGATCCTGCTGCTATCCGTGACTTTGACGTTATTGGTGACGAAAAACGACGGACTCGTGGTGAACGTCAGGCCTCAGAAGAACAACAACATCGCCGGTGGTGGTTCGGACCATCTTCTCAACAAGATAACCCTGACACAGAAGAACTATATACAGGTGAGGAAGAACGTGACATTTTTTGGTCAGACTGAAACACGCGGTTTTGGGTGAGGGTTCCTGGAATAACAGGTGAGCATACGTAGATACTACATGTGGGCTATCGAAAATCTCTTCTTGACATATTCCTTTTTCGTGTCCAGTGTCTCTACATCTGTAATATTATTTCTCAACCGGCGTTTTGAGGTAAACTTCATGTTAACCAATAACGTATATAAAACAGTGAATTTTCTTCTTAATAGTTCAAAATGTAAAATTATTCGAAAGGGCTTCGCATGAATCTTATAAGCTATGCGTAAGAATGTTCATGATAGTGAATTGGGGAAAATATGCACTTCTACGTAAATGATTATTCTGGTGTTTTTGCAGTATAATTAGGAAATCTGAGGATATTGAAAAAAATCTTGCGAATGAATTACTCAAAAACCAGTGTCTTTTTTGCGGAATCTTCAAAGCCTTCTCGTAAGTTATCATCATTTTCGGGATTATAATGTATATAACTTAATTATCTATTCACAAAGCTTTCCTTAGACTGGTTTCATTCCCTTTCCGGAGAAGTCATTTCCATGTCCCTTCGGGCACGTAACTTTTCTTTCGCTCTTTATTTTTATGGTAATTTCGTAACCTGGATGGCTTGCTTGATTTGAACTTGAACCTGGAAAATAATAACCTGCTAATTTCAAGAGTATGAATGGCGAAACGTTGTCAGAAAACTGTCAAGGCACGGCTGCAACACAAACGAAAACGCAGCCATCTAGAGTGGTCGTGAAAGCCTTCGTAGGAAAATAATGAACTTTTGATTTGCTTCAATGCTTCAATGTCTAAACAAGTGACCTATTTTAATATGAGCTTACATTAGGCAATTAAATTGAAATGTTGTTATTTTATAAAATAATACTTCTATTTTGAAATTGAAGCGACTTCAGTAGTAACACAACAAATGCAATTTGGATTGGAAACAGCGGTAAATCGAGGAGGGGGTTTTCAAAATGTATCATTGATAGTGTATGGTATTCTATAATTGCTGGGTGGTGACTGATTTGTATTCAATAAGAAAATATTAAAAACGCAAGGAAAGGTTGGCTGTTCTCTACACATTTCATATCCAATTTAGCCTCCTAAAAGAGGCTTTTCTTAGCAGTGCCGATTCCGAAAGGGAACGCCGTGATACTATAAATGCATGCAAATCTATTAATTTTACTCATCAAAACGTCTTTACGAGTAGTTCGCAATTTCGAGGATTTGCAAAGGCATGCTGTGATAGTGCGTTATTAAACTTTTGCCGTGAAATGTGGATTTTTTATTGATACCCTCAGCATTTTTTGTAGGAAATATGATAAAACATGCCCGTGGTCGGACAGCATTCAATAACAGTTCTCAAGGAATAGAAGTCACGCTCCGCTCTGTCATGGAGTAAATTTTACGAACAGAATTAGATAATGAAAAATTTAGGCAATTTAAGGTCGCGTTTGATTTATCATGGATTTAACTAAAGAAATAAGTTAAGTCCATTATAACTATTCGGATGAGATTGAAAGAGGTTTTCAAAGTGATTTCTTTTTCAAGATCACTTAGGTGATTAATGCCAACAATGTTCTCTTTCCCATGATGTAGTTCATCAAGTACCTAATAGAGACGCCGAGGCTGCCCTCGTTCACCTTCTGCCTTTGGATGAAGTCGCTCAACATGACCAATCCCCAGCCCATTTTCTCTTATTCAAGTAAGTATACCGTTTACAGTAAGCCGAAATTATAACAACAACGTGGAGGTAAAGACTTCATTTAGAGAGATGAAAAGGAAATTACATGGCAATTATACCATTTTTGAAAAAAAAGAAACATAAACTCTTTCAATTTGCAATACAGTTGCCCATCTGAAAACCAACCGACAGAAATTTAATCATGTCTGGTCATGCAAAAGTTTTTGGCAGACCTACCTTCAGGATATCGCAATTACATTCAGCCTGGGCCGGTGGAAAAATAAGAAATATATCTGTTGCTTCATCATATGAAAATGACTTGAGAAGTAACGCATTAGATTAACCCATTAAATTAACCCATTAGAGTAACTCATTAGGTTAACATCATAATTAGATTAATGCATTAGACATAAAAACACGGATATGCTACTCAAGGTTTATTAACCACGACCCGGGTTTCGACCCTTAAGTTGTTCTAGTTTACATAATGGTAATAATAAAATTTTTCACCAAAATGTATGCCGCGTTAAATAAGCCTTGGGTGGAGTAGCCAAGTTTTTGTGTTCCATTCATTATGAATAAATCTCACATGGATGCATGATACGACGAATTTAGAGTAGCTTTTCGAAGTTTGCTACTTCACCTCATGATTATTGGGAATATTTTGTTCCTTATTTTCTTCTGTCATAAGACTTTTATCTTTTTCTAGACCATTGAATTACTACGGTTTTAACCGAACAAGGTAATGAACTGCTTGATTATACTTTCTACATACATGGAATTACGCCATAAATCCAAGCGACATCTTTAACAGCTCTTTTACTCATATTACTTTTCGCGAGATGCACTCAATACAAAGTCAATAACCTTAGGAATATTCCGAACATTAATTCATGACACATAAATATCATCTTCATTTTAATGAGAAAGTCATGCTCACTGAATATATAATTAAACATTGAAACAAAAAAAAAATCATGTAGCCTGAGACTTCGTAACTGGGTTTGCTATAAATGGCTTTTCGGAAATATACAAGTGCGCAGAGCCACTAATTATGCTGGTTCCACGTCTGGTGTAAAGTTCAACTCCGCTAATTGAATGCCCCACTGAAGTTTAACTCGCATTTATGATACAGGTTCTTTCTCCTACGAAGCTTATCTTTTATGCAGCTAAATATCACACTCTGTACAACACATCCGGGTTAAAATTACAACAGAGGGGCCTCAGAATACGAACACGTGACACTACCATCTCCGGCAGAGTCCAGCATGACACTGAACAAATTGGAATTCCAAAATTTTGTCCATGATTTTACTATCGATCGTATTTTCTCCTATGAATGTTAATCATTGAGGATTCAGGAAGCCCTGGCAATGAGTGTTGATATTGATAACCAACGACGTGTGTCATTTTCTTAGGAGACGAGAAGGAGAGGTACGCGAGGGCATGGATCTCTCCACCCGGCACCGGACCGGACGGGGTGGAGGGAGAAGAGTACAAGACGGGGCCCGTAAACCAGGTGACCGCCGCCCCTCACATCAACCTCCGGGTGAGGGAAGAGCCACTGATGAGCGTGCCGATTCCCGACATGAAGGTGAACCAATGGCACCACACTTGTCTGCACTGGACTAGTGGCGTGGAGACGACCGAAGGAATGTGGATGCTCTTCTTCGACGGGGGTCTCAGGGGGAAGGCGGTCTACGCCGCGGTGAGTTCCTTGCGTTTTCTTTCAAATCTTAGGCAAAAATAACGGAAGAATTGCCTGTCCAGTTTCCAAATTTTACCGACGTAAAATACCTCCTGCATTCGAGGAATGCAGATGTCCTGGATCTGAATAGGCGATGTTACCGCCGGGTGAATTTTCCTTACTTTCTCCGCGAAATGAGGTCGTAGGATACTATGGGATATTTTCTTCCGATTTCACGAATTGGGCATCGTGAATATGTTCAGAAAAATTAGAATAATTTACCAAGATCATTAAGCGAGACCCGACTTTGGTTGAAAATGAACACCGGGGGAAGTGGCTCTTTCCATGTGCATTAAATATGCTGAATTCACGAGATTGACAAAATGTCCTTTCTCAATTTGTTAACTTATGAAAAAAATAAGCAATTGTGTGTTCATGAAATCAGTGGTTCAATCTGTTGATTGCTCGGAATCCTTTTTATTACTTTAAAAAACTCGTAAAATGTTTCCATTTGATCAAAGTAATAAAAAGGATTCCGAGCAATTTCGTAAGCTCGCAGAGGTAATTTTATGTATGTCAATGGTTCCTCGACGAACTTACTATCATGATAATGGTAAAAATCACGATTAGATTAGAAATCCATTATTTATATGTACGGACAACTGATTTATTTACACACTCTTTATGTATGTGGGACAGGGTCGTATGTTTTAACCGGCACCTTTGGACATCCGTGCTGAGAAAATGTTAAGAGAAAGGCTTGAGACGAAAACCAAAACGATAAACGATACGTTTTTCGATCTACAGCATTTAGAAGTTTGCTAAAATTTCAACTATATATTTTCAAATAATACATACATCTTTATTCTTTAAAGGATCATAGCTACTGGAATTCAAAAGATTTACTGAGCTATGATAATTTGTATGCGTTCCGCATGCGTAATTGAGCATTCCTTTACCTCTTTCCTGACCCAGAGGGTCATTCACAAACGAAATAACGGAATGCAACTTGGAAACTTTTTCTTACCTATCCTACCCTGCCTCTTTTGATGATACGTGACGGAAATCTCAAGCAACCCTTGTCAATTCCTCGTTTCGAAAATGTAATTTTATTTCCTTTTGAGAAACGTAAGAACCTTAAACTCTATCATTTCTAGCTCTTCAATAAGATAGAAGCATAAAAACAACTTACAAACACCTTGTGAGAAACTTTTGGTCATTTATATCGCCTAGTAACGACTATTTCTAGCACCAAGGCGACCGCTTTACTAATTAAACGTCACTTATCTTAAAGGATGTGACATTGGCACAAAATATAAAATTCTTGAAATGGCCAAAAACGGATTTACTAATTAATGCAAAATTAAATGTCTGTTAACCATGGATATGATACTGTTCATAAGAATGTACAAGATAAATCTAAGAGATCAAAGAAAAATGACAACATTTCTTCGTCTGGTCTGGACGACTCTTTACCTTGTAAATACGACCATCCATGATCGATATTGTTTTGCAAAAATAAGCCAGTTGCAAATACAAATTAACAAAACCCGAGAGCCATGGAATTTCGCCCGTTTCCTTTCCAAGATTCCTTCATTAAGCCCTTCACAACTAGACAACGGTCAATGTATTAATATTTGAGGGAAAATGTTACATTAATATATTAAGTAAAAGCTTGCGATCTGCATATTTTCATGTGAATTTTAAATAGTCCGAAAAATCTTTGAAAGTGTAAGAGATTACTGGTGATCTATGATATTTCATTATCCTCTGTGATCTCACGCATCTTAATATTTCCGAATATTCCCCATGCTCAAAGCTTCTCGATTCATCTTACGGCTCTGCGTTAGTTGTTGCCGCTTAGTGATTCCTCAGAAAAAATCGCGAGGGGAACTGAACCACTGTGACGCTAATTGATTCGTTCTTTTTATCGTGCAGAAAGGTGACCCGAAGGCCGTTCTTCCAGCCGGGGGCGAAGTGGCTGTCGGTCAGGAGCTGACGGACTTCGACCAAGGGTTGGACGATGGATTTGAAGGCGAGCTCTACGGATTCAACCTCGTGACCGGACCTTGGGACGGCTTGGGGAAGAGCCTTTACCAGACGAGCTACCGTCACTGCACACTGCGGGGTGGAGGCTCGCCGCCAGCCACCGATGGAAAAAGCACCTTGCTCGTGGATTGGGCGAAGACACCCATCAGGGCGTACGGAGGCCTCCTGGTGTCTCCTGCGAAGCCAATTTGCGGGAATTTTTAAGAGTGCTTTGACGATTTGATATGATTAATTTCACTGAAATATCTGCCAACCGTAGAGATCTGGAAATGGTGCCATCATCATCTCGTGTCATCAGTCTTGAGTACTGAACGCTATAACAGCTCACCAAGCTTTTCAGTTACCAGTAAAACTTTTCATTCCTTCACAGCTTTTCGCGCAGACATCTTCCAATACTAGTTTCTGGTAACTGATCCTTGGCTTTCGTCTGTGCAATCATTCTCCTCCGTGGTAGTTTCCTTCGGTTATAGGATTCGGTAAACTATTATGTCTCAGACTGTGTTCAATTAGTATCCCGCTTCATCCTCTTGCATCCTCTACAGGTTTCTCTCTCCATCTTATTCATTAGTTAATCAGTCTTATCTATTTCATTTCCATCGATTTTCGGTAAGATTGCACTTTCATGGCTTATCCCACCTTTTTTTCTGTTGCATCTATCCTTCTCGTGTCATACGCAGTCGTAGAAGAGTAAATTCCGTATATATTTTTAGTACCGATTACTCATGTCTACGTACTGCGAAGCCCATCAAAATACCACTATCTAATGTCTTAGACGCTACTGTTTGCCGATGGTAGTTGTTTCTTTTGACAGAAATATTTATTCGCCATCCCTATTCTACTTACTTTGTTTACTCTTTCTGCCTAATTCTGAATAGCAAATATCTTCCAATTTTTCCAGGATGTCTTTCCCCCAAGTCTTTTTCGAAGATTCCCCACTTCGACTACAGACTTTGAATTTAGTTTTGATAATTTTCGAGTAATTCAAGTGCAAATTCCAATGAAAGTGGAAGTACAAATGAAAAGTTTTGGGTTTGCAGCATAAAAAAAAATAGGATAATGTCCGAGGCGTCGTACTGTGAAAAATGTTAGATTTACAATGTGAACAATTGATAAACCAGTTAACTTTTGCACTTAAAAAATATATCGACCATAGTTTTAACATAATATCGTTATCGAGGTACTGATAATGAAACTTTGTTGAAACTTTGGCCGATAAGTTAAATGAAGTGTGAACATTGACTTGTTTTATCATATTATTGTATTGAAAACAGAAAAAAATATGGTGAAAAGCGGAGTGTCTGTGCTAGGAAGCCGAACCAGTAGATCGTTTCTCTTTGACGCTTTGGAAAGAAGTTTAATGGCTAACAAAAAAAAACGGTGCACTTATTTAGATGGTTGAATGTATTAATGGAATTTAAATGGAAGAAGATTTGATCTCTTTACACCAAAATTTCGTGAACACGCAATTGGAACTTTCACGAGAAAATTCAGACAGTGATTAATACTTTCATGGAGCGTCACTTTTCCTCCGAAAGCAGGTTATTCCCACGAACGACTGCATTAGAGAGAAAAACTAACGTTGGAAGGGTTTTCTTAAATGGCGAAATCAGCGCGATTCAAGAAAACTTGAAATCAAGTCTATGGTCAAAAGTGAAATTTTCAATGTGCGTTCCTGTAAAAAAGAACTCCGCCGTGAGGAAAATGCACCAATCAAATGGCTTAAGGCAAAACCAAACGTTGCAGTGGGGATGTAATGCTGAGAGAAAGTAAAGGAACTGAAAATTAGATGCTACTATAGCTATTCCTCACATCGGTCATTACGAATCTTTTTGAGCATTCACTATCAGGCTGTTTAAATCCTTTAGGGCTGCTCTTAATCAGGATTACGTACATTATATGCCCCAGTATACAACAATTGCGAACACCTAAATATTGTAAGACTCATGTCTATTAACTTTCATTGTTCAGAAACGACAATTAGTACGATAAAACAATTTTTTGGTCACAGCTTAACGACCATTTTACATAATTACGCTTGCATTTTTTTTCACTTTCTCCAGTAGCATCAGACAGCGCGTATCGGGAATGCAATATACTATGACCAAAGAGTTACAAGAGTCCTCTATTTATAAAAATACTAACCAACTAGAGCTCCAAGAATAAAATTCACTTATGAATGTATGACAAAAAAAATTAACGAGTACGCACTTTTGCTTCATTGCCTATAACCCTTTTGCCAGGACAATAAATTATGGAACTATCTGTCCACAAAAAGAATGGGAGGAAACAGTATTTTTATAAATTTTCCCTGGGTTGACGGTTAGTTTCTGGTACTGACATTATCCTAAGACGTGGAAAGTTGAAAAGACAAGATAAATAATTACCATTGGTGAATGATGGCGTGTACATTTTACGCTTAAAGGTCACGAGGACAAACGTTTTTATTTACCAGGAGTTCTACAAAATTGTTCACAAAATCAGCGACTCAAAATTAAAAGTTGCTTGTAATTTATTTCCGATATAATCTAGAGGCGGAAAGACACAAACTAGATTTTTACTGCTGCATTCGATAGTTATCGTCCTCGAATGGCACGTAATTAAAACGAACACTCAAATGCACAAGTTGAATAAACTATTAGCTATTATTATGAATAAAAATGGTCTAACAAATATTGAACATGTGACTGTAAATATTGTATTAATATATTAGAATGGATGCGTGTATAACTATTATGATGTCAGTATAATGTTGTTGTAAGTGGCCTAGAGATTTGCTGACGCAGTTGTTTGCGGGGAGCGAAGCAGGTTTTGGGTCAAAATCTCAGTCCCGTTGCGGTGAGCGTCTTTCGGAGCAATGCTTCCAGACGTTAACAATTAGAGTAACAAAGGGCTCACCGAGATGGTGTTAACGTACCTATGAATTGATATATCCACGGAAGCCTCGAGGCACAGCCGTTCCACTCGCAGCTAATCTCAACGGTTAACTTCGACAACATTATAATTTTCATTTGTGTGTGAATTGTATTGAATGAGTGAATAAAAAATGTTCCTTATCATTATTTGTTTGAATTTTACCAGTGAAATCGAATGTATACCCAAGAATATTAGAAACCTTAATGTTTCTTTTGGGTTTGGAGAAGAATGGAGAAGGTGAAATGGACAGAGAAGAAAACAAATGAGGAAGTACTTGGTATGGTGGGCGAAGAGAGGGGTTTGTTGGGAGAAATCCTATGGAGGCAGGAATAGTGAATGAAGGCGGTATTGACCGGCAGTGGGATGTTGAAGACTGTAATAGAGGGGAGAATGTTAGGCAAACGAGGAAAGGGAAGGAACAGGATAGGGATGTTGAACGGGATGAAGGGAGGAAGAAAGTACTCAGAGCTGAAGAGGGACCTGATGTAGAGTAGGATGTTGTGTTTAGCTAGGGGTCACAAATTACTGAATTAGTAATTATATCCATCCAAAAACCTACCTTAACCGGTAGATTACCAAATAGTAATAAATGTTTCTTTTCATTCATGTCAAAATTTGACTCATAACCTTAGATTAATGCGATGTGAATAAATGTACGCTTCGAAGAAGTATTCAAAAAGATTTAACAGAAGACGAAAGGCAACCAATACTTTAAAATGAGTTGTATTAACATGAGTTCCGGGTTATGATGGCATATTTTGGTGCCATCAGCTGAATGGAAACTTAAGAAATTTGCTCTTCTAAACGTCCATGGATTTTTCAAGGACTATTCAAGGAAAGTTTCTTCCTTTGCGGTTAGACATTATCTTCTTGAGTGTCCTTGAGAAGCACAATTATCGATCAGTGGCTTAGCAGTGATCCTATTACCTTTCGGAATACATCACTGAAGGATGCTTCATCAGGAAGCGAAGCGAAATAAAGTTTGTCAGTCACATTTCCGAGTAGAATTGGCAAGAAAAATTTGCACTAATTTGGTCAATACCTACACCAGGCGAGATAAATACACAATGATAATCAATAATCACACGAATAGAGGCACTTTTAAATTATTTCTAGAAATATATTTTTTAAATTTTCCCGGCAGCGATTTCCATCCTGAAGTTTACTTACATAGTACTTGCACATAGTTAAGTGGAGGTTGAATGACACAGGTTAACGAGAACTGTTTGTTTATTTTAACTTAATTAAAGGTAGTTCAAAAAAATCAAGAAATATTTGGAAACAAAGAAAGACAGTTGCACACAGCATCCTATTGTGTGCACGAATATCCACGACGTCCCTCGCCGCATGGTGAACATACACAGGTTTGCTTACGCCCTAAGTTTCACTAAATTAATATCTATGGCACTAAAAAAAAGGATATTTTTAGGAATACTGGCTGTGCAGCGCGGTCATTTCCTGACGAGATTCAGTGTTCGAATTTATATTTTGATACTAGGAAGTAAAAGTGGGCGGAGATGTGATCGTGCGACTTGCAGATGACCAAGCAATAGTCAACCAGACAGCCAAGGGATTGCATTTATTGTTGAAGATAATAGCTGCAATCAATTAATAACAATTAAGGGCAGGGCGAGAATTATGGGATGAAGTTAAAATGAAATAAAATGACAGTAATGAGATTCTATAAAAGTAGAAAGGTTAAGCTAATCATTACGTGAATAGGAGGGAACAGGCTAGAGAAAATCTAACAGTTCATGTACTTGCGAGGTAAATGGGCAGAGTAATTAGTAAAATTGGGAATAAAATACATTAAGACATAAAATAGCAAAAGAAGCATTTGCGAGAAGTTGGGAATTGACGTCAGGTACGCTAGGGCAAAAACGTAAAAGAGATAATAGTACAGACTTTAATATGGAGCGTAACGCTGAAAGGATACGAATCCTAGTCTTTGAGGCAAGATGATGAGCGCATAGGGTTTTGATCTATGGATATGCACCAGAACGGAGAAAATAAATCGGGCAGGGAGTGTGAATAACGAATTAGTTTCAAATATGCGGTAGAATAGAAGAAGATGTTGGGGGAAATCCGAAAAAGGCAGGCAAAGTGGGTGGAGAAAATGCTGTGAGGGAGTTGGAAGTTGAAGGCTTGCGACAAATCAAGCCGGAAAGCAAAAGGAAGCGATTTAGGGCTTTAGGCAATATGAGGATAGATAAAAGCAGTCAAGAAGGAAATAATTTTGGAAAAACAAGAGAAAGGTTACGCGATACGCTGTAGATAATAGTCGTTAGGGAACGCCCACAACCTATATTTAATAGATAAATTACTTTGAATGACAATGAAGAAGTATGTCAAAAGTGAATTTCCTTTGTATGCAACAATGCTTATTACACAACTGAATAAAAGGTATGACTTATTTTATCCATTGCCAAGCTGAAAGCGGTTCCACACAAAGAAAATGTTTCTAACGAGGACAGTGGAACTTGTGGGAACATATTTTACGAGAGAATAAGCTTCCTCAGATATAAATTTATCTCTTGAGCTCACTTGGTAGTACTTCATTTTACAATAAAGTACTGCAAGGTACAACTGCATTTCTTTCTAGCAAAAAAATAGTTCTTTAAAAAAATGCAAAAGTTAATGCGTGGATAATTTTACAAGTGAGTGGTTATTTTATTATGTGTTGGTTACACATTATCTAATGGAGATTACTTTAAAATATAGACAAATGAATCACCCTCTTGACCATACGTGCACTAAGGTAAAGTTAAAACCCAACTTCAGGGGAGGATATTCCCATGGAGCTGAAAAAGGTTTTCAGATTTGAATTCAGAGAGTAAATAAATAAGTGTTGCACAGAGCGCATGAGTGAGGGAATTAGAATGTCACTCCGTCGTCGATAAATTTCCTAGAAACATGCACCACCTGAATCTCTGTTTCACTTTCCACTTTTCAGTATCATTTAACGGCTAAGGAACTCTACGATTATAATTTCCCACATTTAGACTTTTATTAAGTTCTTACAGCGCTCTCGCGAAACGATTATGAGCTATTGGCGCTCGGCATGAAACTCGATTTCTTCATGAATTTTTGCGCCCACGTTCACCCCTTGAGGACAGCAGGAAGAGACTGAAACCACTCAAGATCGATGACTGTCATGCTTTGACGGCAATGACTTTCCGTGAGAAATTCAGGCCGTGCAATAAAAATCAAGCAAGAAAAACCTGCTCATTTTTCTCGACAAACTGGGAACCGTTTGAAAGTTCTTTAAATTTTCCATAACCCCCTACGATCTAAGGTCTCTGAGTAGGAAGGAGAATATATATAAAATGCAGTTTAATTGAAATATTTGTAAAAATAAGCGAGAAATACCGGAACGGCTTCGAGGTTTCTTCCTGATATCCTAAGCAGGAAAAATTCTCGTTGTAGCTGGTGATTGAGTTAGGACTGGTGCCTGCAGAGAACTTGTCGTAGTCGAGCGAGGACCTCGTCAACCGGGAGATCTAATGAATACAAGCAGTACCTCAAGAAGAATTTGGCAAGGCTATGCGAAGGAACGAGTGAACCAGTGTTAACGAGATCAACTGGAATTGAGATTTCAAAGCAGATGGCGAAATGCCATGCGCAGGTGTGAAAAAGAGAGAGAAATTTCATAGAGAATTATGTCGTACTTTAAAATTTTCTTACAAGACATGATAGGTGCTCGCATGAAAATCAGGAAGAAACGGCCAAGGTATTACGGAAATATTCACGTCATTAAATTATTAATTGAGAACTTGTTCATGCGCAACAGCGTGCACATTAACAGGAAGTTTGTCCGTTATACGTAACACTAATACTCGGGCGAAAACTTCCAGAGTAATTGCGACGCAACTCGAAGTTAACAGCTGATCAAGCTCTAGATTAAGTACAACTGCCAACGGACGCCATGGTTGGTCTGAATGTGATCATTATTAAAATTGTTTAAACGATAACATCTTCAATCTTATGATCTCAATATATAAAAATAGCGAACCGGAGTAATTATTTCAGAAAGAAGCCAGGTCTACCTCTAATTTAAGGAATCTACTGTGAGGCAGACAATGGCGTTACGGTACTCCGTTGACCATGCTTACATATGCATACATTAGTACAATACAGTTTTAAATCGAGCTTCGCGAAGACCGCGCCGAACGGCCATAGGTCTCATCAAACAGCAAGAAGATGCAGGAAACCAATGAATTCCATGAGTAATTGTAGTTTTAATTATAAAAAAGTAAGTTTCTAGGAATGTAATCCCGATATTATTACTACATCTATTTTAACCGACGCGAAAAAAATAGTAGATCCCTGAAAATTAACACCAATTAAGGCATTGAGGATGTGACCCAGAATCATTTACGATGACCACATTCGTCACGGAAACCTAAAACCCACGTCGGCGTGAGCTTAAAACAAGAGGAACGAGTTACGAGTAACTCCCAACTTCCTTCGCAAAGAATAACCCAGCACCGTTGCACCGGGTGTAGTTCACCGTACACCACAGATGTGTACCGATACGGAAACGCAAGCGGGAAACGAACCGATCTCAATTACCACAGCCTTTTCGGTTCCGTGCGAGCGAAAAAAGATATCGCCCGCCACACACCATCCGAAAATTTCGGGGCGAGCACTCGGACTCGAGGCTAAATAAAAGAATATGAGAGAGAAAAATAAAATATAGGTGAGCAAGGAAGGAGACGGACGACCAACGGTGAAAGGAGAAAGGTTTAGCGGAGGGGAGGGCGTACGTCTCGCGGCGAGTATCGGATAGGGAGGATGGGGGTCGTTCCCTCCCGGCCGCTTCGGATCGCCAAGTGGAGCAAGGGGCTGGGAAGGGGGGTGCGAGAAGGAACGAACGGGTGGTTGAACTGTCCCCGAGAGTGAAATGGAGCGGGAGTAGTGGGTGAGTGGGTGCGCGGGGAACCGGTCGGAAGGTTAAGGTGAAGGAGACCGGTGTGGGCGTGGCGGGCTTTGCACTTCGGGGACGCGCGGGAGGACGTGGGAGGAGAGGCGGGGGGAAACGGCGCCAGGACGGCGAATCGAACGACTGAATGAAACCGATCGGGCGGGGAGACGAGTAAGGGAGCAAAGGGGACATAGGACTACGATTTCATCTCAGGAGTCATCGGAGATTGGAGGGAAAGGGATCGAGATTCCTGTCAATAAAGGTGTGACTGACGTTCAAAACTTGGGCAGTTCACATTCAAAGGACTGCTGGAAGACGCCATTTTCCTGTGTCTGCAGTTGATGCGGCGAGGCATTCGATTAGTGGGTAGAGCGTTGAGTCACTAAACGGTGGATTCCGGGTTCAAAATGCCGGGTGATCCCATTAAGACCACCGCATCATCAAACAATCCAAACTGCGAGATTTTCTGGTCCGTTGAAGTTCGTGAGAAACCGATTTCGGGCACAAGGAATGAAACCAACTCCAGATCTGTATTATTTTCCTAAGAAGCCTAGAGTTCTGGGTGAACTCTATCTTCATCTGTCAATATCAATCTTGATTCCTGTGGATAGATAAGCTACCGTATGTGTTGGAGAAAGTTTAAATGTTAAGTGGGTATGGAATCGGAAATGACAAAAATGGATTGAGTTAACCTTCCGATGGTATTCACACTTAGGGGAATTCATCTCACTCTCAATCATTATATTAAAAAGATTCAAGAAAAAGTTCAAAGAAAGGCAGCAAGATATGTACTCGGAAGGGACAAAAGAACAGATAGTGTCACAGAAATGCTAGATACACTGAAATTGGAGAGTTTGAAAAATAGAAGGAAAAGGAGTAGGTCAGGCGCGATGTATAGAATAGTTCTAGTAATATAGAATAGTTCTAATAATAATAGAAAAGGACGAAGTGTGGGAAGATTTATGGTAAGGGATAGAAAAGCCTAACTTTAAGGGAAAAAACGAATGTTGTTTCAAAATAAAAATAAGGACGCAAAAAACAAATAAGAAAAAATAATCTTTTTCAAATAGAACTATTATTGATTGGAACCAGCTGCCTGGAGGTTTTTTTGAGCCCTTTCCATCCAATTTTAGAAGTTTTAAGTATAAATGTAAAGCAGCCACTGAGTAATTAACTTCATTGTAGTTGTTAAAATATTGTTTCTATGTGATGTGGACGGCATTTTGTATGTGATGTGGAAGTGTCATTGCATGTAAGAATATTTTGTCTCTTATCTGTTTTTCTAGTGCGTGTATGTATGTAATTTTCGTTGTAAGAGTTATCTTTGACCAAACTTGACCGTTGCCACCAGAAAAATCGCCTAATTGCAACGAAAAAAGAAAATAAATAAATAAATTTCCAAAAAATCTAGTCAGTGATATTCTTAACGGGGACCTTATTAGCGACTATAAAGAGAAAAATATGTCACAACCTCACTTAAAATGAGAGTCCAGGGCTTGTACCTCACAGAATGGAATTTGTTTTCTTCCCACGGAACGGTAAATTTTTTCACCCAATGGCTTGTGCAAGTTTTACGCGATTGCCTAATACTGAATACCATGTGAACGAAACTTATTGGAATATCGGCGTATCTGAATTTGATCCCATGGGTCAGGTAAGTGAAAATTTTATTGACCTGGAGCCACCGGAGGCTAAGAGGCTAGGAGACAAATATTTCGTCTTACATTAAACTGTCTCCAGAATGAGGGAGAGTAATATCATTCTTATTTTAGTTTTTAGTTTTATTTAGCACCCTGCAAGCCACCGTTAGGGTGTATGGCAGGAGGTGATCACACACCGGACTGCAAAGTGAACTACCGGAGTAATACGTGACAGCGTACATGCAGTTGGAAGCGGTATGTAAAACAGATTTTAGAAATATGCAGACTACAATCACTACCGAAGACCCCGTAGATACACCATCTCCAACTTTGGATATATGCATTTCGAATCGACTGGTAGGGTAAGATAATAAATAAAAGTGTTACACATTTAAAAATTGAAATAATAATAATGAAAATTTCTTTTTCTTTTTCATACCAATAAATTGGTGTAGACTGCTACTGGTGAAGCATTTTGGTCACGGTACTTGGTCTTAAAGTGTTTGATTCATTTCCTCACTGGGATAATGAATGACTTATTTACTGAAATTACAAAAACTACGCCGATGGGATTTTAGCCCGAGATGACTTATAGGCTAGGCTTACCACATGACTTTCTGCGTTTGGCGGTGAAAGTGCGGGACTAGAATCCTTAAAATCAGACTGATGAAGAATTTTAAAATGATCCTTGTCTTTACGAGATAGTACGAAAGATAAAGAGGAGGGCGATTAAAAATCCGTCAGGATCTGAAACAGTTTGAAGCCCCGTAGGCCTCATTATGCATTTAGACTACGGACGAGATTCGAGCCGCGATATGTCGGCTGCTGGTAGCGTTGAAAAGAATTGATAATGAATGGTTCGAACAAGGAAGGATTGGGAGTCAGGAAAACGCACTATCATTTGTGCTTGCGGCCTTTATTCTGAAGGTGCCCAAACTGAAACCGAATAAAATTCTTATCAATCCTTTTTATCATATTAAACCAGCCGGAACCAAGCTTTTGCATTCCATTTCCTTCTTTCTTTCTCGTAAACTCCGTCTTTTTCTAGTATGTATAGCCTCTTCTAATCATTTAAGACGGGAAAGGGGATCTTCACTAAGTTTTTAAACTCGATTTCTGATAAACTTATCCCGACGATTTCCCCATATCCATTCTAAGAGAATTTCCCCTTGGTCTCATACTAAGTACATCTTCCTATAATCCCTGATAGCTTACCCGCATCACAAAAAAATCTCTCTTAATTTTTCCTCAAGCGTTTGAAACTCGGCTTTTCCGTTGGAGATTTTTCTTCGAAATTTCCTTTTGTTATTTACGAATTCGTCACACAACATGATGTTTAAAAAACTGAAAAATAAACCAGTCGGTATTATTTCACACTTTGGCAAAAAATCTCGACCAGTTTCAACGTAAAAATTTCAGTCACAGTATTCTTTTGACACATATCATTCTACATAATTCCATAACACCCATTCTTTCAACTTCCCCTATTCCGAAAGTTCTCCTCGTATTATACTCGCTTTCATGCTTCCTCACGTCTCACTTAGCATGCCTGCCTGATTGATTTATGTAATTCATCTGAAATATCACATTAAATATTTTAGTCTTCTTGGGTGCACTTTGCGAATCATTCACGGCCATAAAACTGGGCGCAATCATTACACAAGCGGACAAACCAAACGTGAAACGTGCACTCACGAGAAGAAATCATAAAGCGTTTTGTTCTCGAAAGAACATTCATGCTTCAACGGTAAGAGTTCCAAGCGAAACGTTTCACATCAGGGAGAATATGCCAAAGCAGTGATGATGGTGAATGCTCACGATTTTATCTGACTGTTGTCACGTGATTCTACGATGGATCATTGAGAATATTACTCCAGCATAGTACAAAATGAGAAAACTATTTCAGCATCTTAATAACTTATCACCTGAATATCCTAGACAGCGTAGAAATGGAAAAAAAAGAATTTTTGTCTTTTACAGCACCCATCTACATATGACGGTGTTCTGGGAGCCATTTTGGGGTGAGTCCCGGCGTTATAAAGAACAGTTTCTTTGCCGGTTACAATAATAATTTGTCAATAAACTCATGTTTTAGTGGTTTATAGATCAGATATTTTCTATTGGGAAGCATCATAAGAAATATAAAAGGCTAATTTTTCATATTTTAGTGTGCACATTAAGCTCGATAGGTTACAAGATTTCTCGGTCCATTCAGCAAAAAATCGACACTCAGCCGTAAAGAATCGTCACGTCAGTTGCAACGTATTAGCGATTTATTGGAGAAGTGCCTCCCAGGTTGAGTAAAACTGCGGACCTTTTGCCGACGGATGACAGCTCGAATAGCACTTGTTCATTTATTTGGACGCATTCTGCTTTTCATAAGTATCCTTTGGTTTCAAAAGCAACGTGCAGTAAATGACTTAGAAACATTCCTTTCATGAGGTGAGAAAGTCGTACAAGATGTCAATCTTTACGCTTTGCGGATTTTATCTAGATGAAGAAGTAAACGGATAATGCTCGGTTTTGTCGGTATTACACGCCAGACTAATATTACCTCAGACTGAATAAAGAGCTCAGTGTTTAATTTCGAGAAAGAGAAATGCGATTGACGACTAAAAATTGTGTTCAGGGCATTAAAATTAAATGTAATAATATTTAAATTCAAATCAAACAAAATTCATATAGATTTTAAATAGAAATGATTGCCAAACATTGCAGAAAAATACTTCCAAGGGAGATTCCGTCATTTTACTTTTCCTGGCAAAGGGATATTCGCGATAACTTAAGACAAGTTTAAGTCTGAAAAGTTTTTTAAATCGTTGAAGTCCTGAAAAGTTTTTTATAGCGTTGATTTCCAAGGAATTGACTGGCTTAAGGTGCGTGAATTTAAAAATTCTAATTGGGGACTAATAATTAAAAGCAAGAACTACTGAGAACGATAAAGAAAGAACTGGATTTTAATAAAATTAAACCCACTAACGATAGTGATTTTTACTTCTTATGACCTATATTTCTGCCATCTCATCGGCTGGAACTAATTGGCAAACATAAACAAATAATCGCGTTCAAAACATCTAGACATTGATTAGAAAGCGATGACAGTTCCAGGCGAGTTAATTAAATCGCAGCTCATAAGAAATCGCCTGATTATTTTTGAGTTTCCTTCGCCACCATTAAGTAAAATCACTTTATCCATTCATCTGAAAGTCTTAACATGCATATGCACTTTTGAATTATACAATAACATTAATTTCGAGCTGCGGAATTACGATTCGGAGACGACGTCTGGACTCGTGTGAGCGTTAAAATTTTCAAAACACTAATTTAAGAGAGTTCAATCATTCGGGTATATCGAATTTTACTAAGGGCGTCGGTGGTGTGGTAGCCTAATGGATGAAACGGACTTGGGTCCTGCTTTAAAACCCAGATGGAATCTTTGGGCATTGCGTAAATTCAGTCAGTCTAATTTTTCCTTTCGGACACTTCTTGTGGTTCTGCCTCCGCTGGGATTCCAATAAGGGTTCTCTTTTCATCAAGTCACCTCAGGGGTCGAACAACGAGGGTTCATCATAAAACAGCGCTCTGCTAAATACAAAACGCCCATGCCTGAGGCACTCGACTTGACCCTAAGGTTATCAGGTGGGTACGTTAACCATCCGACCAAACCGACCGACTACAAAATCATTCAGGGAAACCAGAGGCAGTTGGTGGGATAGGTACCCCGTGGAGCCCTCTTTTTACCCTGAATATGTGATTAAACACGACATTAAAGGCTTATCATAAGGTGAACCTTTCACCTCAACATACCATTAAGTCCCCGAGTAAAATACCGCTACCTTAAATTTCACAACATAAATTTAATTCACCGACCATAGTTCGGACAAAATGTATCGTCATTAAGCTGACATGGCGATTGCGAGTGCATTAAATATTATATTTAGAGGGAGGAAGTGAGAAGTAGGAATGAATAGTAGGTAGGAGATAGGGAAGGTATTGGGTTATATGATTAAATTTGATTTCGGAATTGGATCGAGTTCAGCGGATGGGGGCTAGAATTGTCAAAAATTGTTATGACCAACGCAGTAGCGTAACTACTTTGCTAGAAAATTTAGGCTGGGATTCCCTTACACAGCGGCTTTTATAATATAGATTACACTTAATAAAACATTTAAAGATGGGTCCTTTTCCGATGACATCAATAAATTAATACGAACCCCAACGTATTACGGGCGGAGGGATCACGAATGTAAGATTAGAGAGATTGACTGCAAGACAGACAGGTTTAAATGGTCATTTTTTCCAAGAACAATAAGAGACCAGAATTCTTGTAATCGAAATCCCTCAGGAGTCGGCTCGACATAATAAGTATTAACCTACAAGGTAGCGACTGCGCATGGTTATACTAGTATATTTATATATTTTTTGCAGGTTCCCCCACCTTTCCCCATCCATTTGAAATACCCTAACCCCCTCATCCCTTACCCTATCCTCCTGGTGCTGCACCCCCTGCCACACACCTTTTTGGTGGCTCGCAGGGTATTGATGTAAATGTAGATATGAGTACTGGACTGACGGGGGAAGGATTGTGAATTTTCACCCAGTGATGCCTGAATCCTTGAGCTGTCGAGCGGTTCATTATTAGAGAAAAGAGATGCTGTTTTCAATTAAAAAATTACCTCAAAAAAGCAAATGATGGGATTTTCGAAAAATATAGAATTTTGGATCATAAAAGTGATCATCTTTTTTGCAAAGAAATGGTGGAAACATTAAAAATAATTTTGAATGCAAAGGACGTGTCAAATCTATGAAAATAATTAAAACGCAAAATTAATGGTAATTTCTGTGACAGAGACAAGTATTATCGTAAATATTATTGAAAATATTTTTGAAAATATTAGTAAAAATATTATTGAAAATAATATTGAAAATATTATTGAAAATATGATTGAAAATATTATAATTTGGAACATGTCGTAATAAGGAAAGGACACTGAAACACCATAAAAAGTACTGTTATTCCCTTCCATATAAACGTGGATGATGGAAAATACACGATAAGACCCTTGAAAAATAACTTGACAGCATGACCCAATTGCTTAACCGATCATTGAAGACCGTTATCCGCCCAGGTTAAATGCACCATTGTGTTCGATTCTTACGGTGTAATAAGCATATGGCCCTTTCATCACCGCTTCAATTAGAGACACATGCATTTGCTTTCTTGTATTACACATACTCGTAACATATAAAACGCGTAGTGGTATCATCAATAACAATGTTATGTCACACCATTGAAGACATTCAGCAGGAGTTTTTATATCATTTTTATTTCTTTAAAAATATACAAATGAAAGGCCGGAAAGCGAGAGGGAAAGAAAAAAATATAATGAAATGAACAATTAGGTACCCTAATGGCATAGTAATTATTAATATCTAATCTAATAAACAAAATTCTTAATTCAAGGCAGTGGCAAAGTATTTTCTTTACGAATATGAGAAACAACGCCACAATCTCCGATTTTGACGTGGATTCTACTCGTCAATTCATAAGATATTATTACATTTTGATTTTTCGTTCGCTTAATATATGTATTTTTTTTACAGACAACGCTTTTTTAATCTGAGGAAAAATTCCAGCAAAGTTTCAACATCTGGGGTGTCACTGGAAACATTTAAAATGACAATTATTTGATTCTAAAATTAATTAGTCTTCGATTTTGACAACGATCTTTGTTTGATCATTCGTCACTTCCAATATCTGTCTAAAAATTGCTAAGTTGAAATGCATCGTTGAATCAATTGAAGGTAGGCCGATACTTAACCGCACAGTGACAGCAGCAGCTGGCTCAAATATGGATTTGCGAGAGCTATTCTTGTCTTGACTAATCTAGTTAGTATTCCGTCTTTCTCCGAATATTTAAGAATCGAAAGGGTGGAAAAGTCTCTTTGAACACGTTAAACCAGAAAAAAACATTTTCCAAGTAAACAAGTTGCAATCAGAGACAACTCCATAAACACAAAGCAAAGCTCAGTCTCAATTCCATTTTAGGCGAAACTGGTAAATGTATTTAGCGATTTTGGCGATTTTCTTTTAACAAGCAATCTCGGAAAGAAAAGCCTGTAACTTCCGTGGTTACAATCAAAAGTGTGTACTTCTCACATAAAATCGCCTAGCAAACTACTTGTTACGCAATGAATGACTACATTGGCCTGTCGGGGAGAAAGAGCATATGGTGGAGACGAAAGGAGTCCGAGTAAAAAGAATCTCCCGCTGGGAGAAAGTGGCCTCTCCTGAAGGAGCTCAACAACCGTTCCATTGGCAACGGCAACTGGAAATACGTCCGTGAGCACCCATGGAAAAAATCGACCCGAGCAGAAAGTGGAATGGAGGGATAGAGCCAAAGGAATTATATAGATTAAATAATGCGATGATTTGGACGAGATATTTATCGAGAATAATAAATTATCAAATGAGATCAATCAATAAAAAAGCATCGGGCAGGCAAATTAAGGTTGAAGTCTTCAGCGAGTATTTTATTATTTGTTTGCTTGGAGCGTAAAATGATATCAAATATCAATCATCGATATTCATTTATATTTTATGTTGAAATAAGAAGCTATGTGATTTTTCGGGTACCAGATCTTCCTGGGAAACCATAACCGGCACAGGGAAAGAACTGGCCCCCCTACCTGCGTGTGGATTTCACACGCCGTCGGGCTTAGTACTGGGTGAACTCTACCATCAACTACCGAACCGACCTTCGGGTTGATTACTGTGTTTATAGTTTTATGGTTATTGAATTAAGTGAACCCAGGTAAGATAGAATATAAAAAAAAAATGATTCCATAGAAAAACAAATATTTTTTCATTCAAAAGATTTTTTCCCGAATGAAGATATATTTTCGGAATATTTTCCAAAAGCAAATTTAATTTGAACGTCTTTTGCATTTTATAGGACATTTTAGAAACATTTACGCAGACTTACATTTGACAAGATTTAGATGATGTTCGTGTGGTAATTAAATAATCAACAAACGGAAAATTTCAATTAAAGTAACCCACATTACCTCCACCATTGCTAATTACCACTGCAGGAGAAAAATACACTTGAAGACACAAATTCTTTCCCGAATGAAGGGTAAAGCTGGATTGAGATATAATTGATACCTCTCTCCTCAAATTTGTCCCAAAAAAACTCGAGAAATAAGAAAACAATGTGTAGAACATAACAAATGTTTCGTCAAGGATTAGACATATGATCGTTATAAATAACCGTTAAGGCTAAAACGATCTTCGAAACTTGGAGCTCTTTTTGGGATATCTCGTGTGAAACACCACCGTATGTTGCTATCAATATTTGGCTTCTCATGGACCATCACGGCATAGCCTATGGACATCATCATGAAATTACAAAGTCAGAAGGTAATATAACGACATTTTAATTACAAAGCAATTATATAGTGCCAAGTGCCCATTTATTTGCTCTTGATAGGATTAGTTCTTTCCTGCACGTAGAAGAACACATCGACTTTCTCTGACAATGAGGCTAAATGAAAGAAAAGAAAAAGTGGGACCCTGACTTGAGACGCGGCGGACACTTATAAAAGTCGCTTTATTTTAATTGATGGTTTTTTCACCAAGCGAAAGTACGAGCAACTTCCATCGATTCCCTATTAAAGACACTTCCATCAACTTGATTTTCGTCAGCGCGGTCGCACGGTCTGGATACCGCGCAAGCCGGAAACCCCCACGCTTCTCGTCCCGTATCCATTCTTGTAAGAGATACCTTCACTCGCGATATCCTCCCTCTTTCTGGCAAGACGTTTTGATCGAACTTCGTCAACGTGGGCGTGGCTGGGAATTCGAGGGGAAAATGTAACAATGAAAAAAGACGATTAAACAAGTGGGATTAGGAAAATATTCTATTCCACTCCATGGCATCGTAATGAAGAATAATTCTTTAATTTATTTATTTAGAGACATTTTTTAATTTTCACTCTTGGCCGTCCAGAGCTCGGCAAAGGCTCCGAGTGTGGACGAAGAATATTAAGGGGTAAATAATGTTCACGAGAAGACTTTAAAAAAAATGAGTGATACAGGTATAAAACAAATACCTGTATCACTCATTTTTTTCTTCACTTACTTCATTCAGACACCTGTATAAAACAAAAATTAATATCTGTGTGGGATTCCAATTCACTTAACTCTCTAAAATGTAGGGACTTTATACTTGAAAAATTTAATTTACTTACTCCAAACGATAGCCACTTGGAAGATTTTACCAATCCAACGAAACTCAGGTAAAAAAAAATAATATGTCGCAGAAAAATTCCTCTTGCATAAGGCAAGAGTACAGAAAGGCACCTTGCCTTCCGGAGTAAATAGTTATTTACTATTGTCATGCTACTTACTAATGTATAGCATGCTCATGCTATTTACTATTGTCATTTATTTATGCCAATCTAATTTCCAAAGAGAAAGAAACGGCAAGGAGAATTTATTATTGATTGTTGAGCGTCATATGAGAGCTCCTAAAATTCTTAAATACTTCCTCTAATTATAGGGCTCTATTATAAATTAGCAATACCTTCTTCTGTGGACAAACCGCGGTTTGAGCAGGACACGACGACACACGATACAAAGGCCAAAGTCAGCGTGACTATGGGATTTCCACGATTTGGCAAAAGAAGTTTCATGCGCAACTTTCACGATTAATAAAGATGGAAAAAAATGGCAATTTGGCAAGAAGAAGTTATTGTGACATTCACCTTGTCAGACGAGCTACCTTTAATTTATTCTTTGAGAGAAGTGAGTACTTCCCGGCAAGTACGTTCTTCGAAAGTACGTATTTTTAAGCCGATGGAGTATTTCTTGGCCCTGTTCGCGGAGCTTGGTTTACCTACACCTACGTCAGGATAACATAGTGAACGAGATGAATGAACTCTCTTCCGGAATCGTATAAAAGAATTAAATTGATAGGATTATATGAAACTACATTTTTATTGTTTAACAAAATTTTCTTAAGGTCAATTAGAAATGGATAAAAAATATCTCATTATAAACATTTTTGAACGGTATTTCCAAACCAGAATTGGAATCTCTTGGTGACGCACTGAAAATGCTTCTCGGATTAAGTTGTCGAAGGGAGTGCAGATATGAATTAGCTTGGTATACCCAAAATATCAACGTTTACTGAAAGCTAACTGCACTTCAAAGATCTAAAAAAAAGTGCAACAATTCAAAAGAGATAATTTTACGGATAATCACTACATGCTCAATGCATATTGAAGCAAACCTACTCCTCATTCAATTCATGGTTGAAGAGCGGCTGCCTCTAGAGGTAATTGAGCTAATTAGGAACATTTCGCTCATGTGACATGCCAATTTAAGGTACATTTACCAATTATGCTTTGTTGTGAATAGATGGTTAAACAATTGGCACAGTGAGAAAACAGTGCATGCAAGCAGTCTCTTACGCTTAACGCAAGGTAAACGATTCGAAGGTCAGGCGTATACACTAGATGAAAATGCCAAGATAAAGGTTAGTGAAATTCGAGAAGAACTATATGTATTTACGGAAAGAAAAATGGTTGCACTCTAAATAAAGAAAATCCCACCGTTAGCTGTCGCTCCACGGTTGGCCCGTCAGAGTAATGAGCGTGACTGCGGGCCCGAATACACCGGAGGGCAATTTTCGCGACTCGGTCGGAAACATCGGATGCCTCCCTTTCTCCACGCCGAGACAATCTTTTCCAAATCACGCAATATTTGCCGAGAGAGACATCGTCTTCGAGCATCAAAATGTGTTACGCTCCTTGCAGTGAATTGGCTAAAACACTGAGACTGAGATATGTTTACCCAAGGAGACCAAATCGTTTCCCTCTCACGCTATATCATTATTATACCTTCAGCCGTGTCGTTTAACTTTCTTAAAGTGGACACTGAGATTCATTTTGGTGGTGCATATATCTTGTCAACCAATAAAAACTCCTCAATTTGAGAGTAAAATATTGGCAGAATGATTAGATAATAAACTTTTCCCAATATAGTCAAGTCGAAAAGTAAAATCTTACTTTCAACATTCATCCTAATTACGTATACTCGAAAAGTCAGAAAATGTTTGAATTTATTACGCCGGATGAATAATACCATTTAAGATTTTAGAAATACAACTAGACAATTTGGACCTGATTGTACTTAGTTACGTTAAATATAGAGTTACTTCAGAATTTACGTAGTACATTTAAAATTATTCAATTTTAAATTTTTTACGAGTACCTAGACCACGTTTTAACAATGCAAAGGACAGTAATTGAAAATACGCACTTGCCAGATAATTTACGAGTTGAAAGAGAACATTAAGAGAAAAAATTATTCAATTTTTTTTACAATGCATGTATATGATACTGAATTATTGTTAAAATTTATCCCAAACTGACAGCCTCATATGGAAATCTTGTTGAAATCAATCCAAGTACATAAGGTACATGGATAGGGTCATTGAATCATACCAAATATTGAAATCAACAGCACCGATGGAGGTTAAAAGTTACTTATACATCAAATCGTATAAAATCCAAATAAACTCGCCGAGGTTTTCACCTTAACCTTTTATAAAGCCTCTGACTCCGCTACGTTTGGAGTCTCTGGCTTGAAACGGAGAACTGTTAGACACTGAATTCACTGAAAAACGTAGAGACAAATTGAAGAAGCTCATTTACTCCTGTTGAAATTTAAATTTTTTTACGCATACAATTCTCCGCTCCGAAGAGTTTCTATAACTCCTAATTAAATACGAATTTTTTTAACGCAAGTGAGTTTTCGAAAAAAATTGGGCGTTCTGAATCCACAGTTTGGTAGAAGATTATTAACGGCAAATTCATTAATTTGTTAAAAACAGAGCGGTATCGTGCGGCGATCTTAAAGCGGTGGAGAGATTAGGAATTAATTTTCCAATGTGATTGAATTAACACGATCGTAATGATTTAAATTTCTATCACCCGATCATAGCCTGGAATTACGAATATCATGAACTGGAGAGGCATACTCCATTGAGAAATTGACGGTAGAATGTAGAAATGTAGGAAGCTCTGTCCTCAATCAATGAGCTAATCGCATTTTTTAAGCGACAGAGAAATGGGAAATGAGCGATTGAAATAATTTTAATTTTATGTTTTTTTATGAAATCCAATCAAAAGATATACACAGAACGAGAAAGAGCGAAAACGAAGCACTTATATATTAGCAGTGCTAGCATTTAATATTGTATTTTTGCTTGAATTGTCATGTACAAAGAAAAATATTAAAAACTATATCTTCTAAATCATTTTTTTCAACTAATTTATCATGTCATTTTGGCGAAACCTAAGGCAAAGGTATCACCACCATTACCACAATATACAACCGAATATTGTTTTTTTTAGGCGAGAGAATAGATCATCCCGGCTATCGGAAGAGCTAGCTACGGCAAGGATACCAAATGGGCGGGGTTCACCACGTAAACTGAATTATTAAAATTTTAAGTGGGGTCAAGGTAACAAGTTAAGTCATATTTTTAGACTAAAGGAATATTTGATGAAAAACATTTCCGTATTTGCTGAAGGGGGGTAATGGAAATAATCATCACATTCCCCTCATTAACTCTCTCTATAGTTATCATAGTTTCTGATGTAATAATATTTCTGACGCGATACTGTTAAATATAATTTATATAAATTTTAAAATAGGTAGATATTAGGGACAATTTGTTGGAAATATATCAACGCATACGGGTGAACAGGTTACATTTTGCGTAATTATGTGTATAATATATGCAACAAGAGTACGTCCAATTTTTTGCTGGTGGTTGTTCTGGATTGGTGGGGGGGGGGTGCTGATTCATAGACGTAGAGGGGTGTAGGCACCCCTGTCCACAACGTGTAAAATTGAAACATTCCGGGAATAGCCTTAAAGCTTCAACGCATAGATTTTAGACGTCGGGAAACATCTACATTTTAATAACTAGAAACCATGTTTTTTGCGCAGCAATGTGGACACTTGTTTCAATTAAAGCTAAAAAATTCTTAGAATTCATTGAGGTTTACTTTTCATGACGGCTTGTTAAAGTCGCGGTCACTGTCACAACGGATGGGGAAAAACAATGGTTATAGTAAGTGGTGAAAGTTAAAAACCGACAGCCTAATGACAGATGCGTGAACTCCCTACAGAGGGAGTATTCCAAATTGACGACCGAGCGACACATCTGTTAGTTCCGAGGGACGGCTATTTCATTTTTTTTGCCGCAAGGGAGTATTTAATGAAGTTAGAAAGACGTGCATGGTGGGAGTCAGTATTTGAAGGCGAAAAGTAATTTTGTATGAAAGTCATCCTTGCTCGCAGCTTTCTCTAGAAATTCCATCAAGAAGCGATGAAAACCACAGTAGTAAATTTTAATTCACCTCTTTTCGAATGAAAGAACGAACTGACTCGAATGAGAAAACGAATTACTCAGTGGAAGACTGCTTTATTCAAACCTTCCACGTAATGGTTAATGTGCACATCAGAAAGTGGAAACTATTATTTTTCTCTTGCGAAAAAAAATCTAAACGAAACATATCTCCTCATATTACACGAAAGAAAATACATCATTAATTTCTTGCCTATAATAATAAAAAGTGAATCTTGAAATATAAGAATCAGATCCGTTGCAGGCACTCACTAAAGATTATGTTCCTTGGTAACGTATACAATAGGAGTAATGACCGGGGATTTTTTGATTAATCTTCTTAATATTGGCATAATTAAGAATACATGCATACATTACTTTCTTTCTCTACGGGATAACAAGCTTAAGAGAATAGTTTCATTTAATCAACGTACAAAGAATTAATTGTTCATAATTTAATTGATTGCCCATACGCTCATTCATACAGTCATCTTAATGGCGTTACTAAGATTATTTTAGGAATTTGGCATAAAATTCGAACTGCAGAAGCAATTATTTTCAAATAGATTCATTAATCCCGCCAATGGTTCGTGAAAGCTTTCGATAATATAGCAGTGAGGGGTTCATCTGGATCGTTGGTTCCCAAACATTTTACACATACAAACCCAACCCCCCTTAGCAGCACTTTCCCATGAACCTCACCCATGCTATTAGAAACGTGTTTGACTCTGATATAATTACTACAATTCAAATTACACGGTTATCAAATGAAAGTAAATAAGACAGGATTGGAATTTGAAAATTGAAATAATTACGCGGAACAAAAAACTGCATTTATTTTTTGTATGAAAAAAATCACGATTCGCGGTAAAAACATGCATATTTTCTCGCGATCACTTCAATTTTTTTTCGAGAACCCATGTGGGTACGGACACCACGGGTTGAAAACCGCATATCTGAATCACCATAGAAATAAATAGCTCGGGAGTCGAGCAACAGACCTGTTTCACCCACCATCCCTCACAACCCTAACCGGTAGGTGCGTCGTTCCTGTAGGTAAGACGCTCGATAATAAAAAAAAAGTTTCCTATGAACCGATCCCCCGAAGCTGCTCCCCTCAATCCCTCCTCCTCCTCTTCCCAAACACCTTTCTCTCCTCGAGCGAGACTCATTTCTACTGCCCACGAGTGGAGAGAGGAAATCATTCGCATGGGAGATTTCAACGCGAGCATACACACACACACACCCACTTCCTCTACTTCTCCTCTCTCTCCATGGTATCGGGGTGAAAGGGAGGAACACACGAGAGCTGACTCAAAAACGGGAGGTCCCCGCTCTACGTCGGGCGGAGTTCTTTTTTTCCGGCTCGTCGGCAGGATACACCTCTGGCGGACGACCGAGTTCTCCCAGATCCTCAAAACCTGACTCCATAAAATTTCAATCGGCCCTAAACGAACCAGAAGCGCGCCGCGTGTTTCGACTAGGGCACGGCGACTACTCCCGACGACGGATTAGATAAACCCAGAGGATGGAGAGGAAGATACTCAGCATTTGCCTGCCGCTTCTCTTCGTTACGCTCGGCACATGCGCCGCACACGAGTACACCGTTTTCCACCAGCAGTCTGACTGGAATCCGCAGAAATTCACGCAAAATGTGTTCTCTCCGGAGGATTTTCCAGCCGCCTTCAACCCAGAGTTGACCAATCTGTTCACGGCCTCGGTTAAGCCGGAAGAAGCGTCGGAAGAGATTGACGACCAGTGCACGCTTTACAAGGCGAGGCTGACACAAAAGGAGCTCTATTTTCAGGTAAAACCTATTTTATTTATTCTTCTCTCTAACGTTATTTCACGGTGTGTCATATTTCATTGATTTATTTTTAAAGACAGTGAATTCAAATAACCAAATATTTTTGCACGAAATACCCTAAGGTTCCAAAATATTAGAAGATAAATTCTCCAAGGAACTCACCGAATACGTTAATACTAATAAAATATATATATTACTTCTGTTAAAGAATTCATAAGTGTTAAATCCAAATTATTAGCTGCCCCTTTGAAAATTTTATAATAATTATTCAAATGATGGGTTATAAATTATTTTAAAGGAGGTGATTACCTTCGTATTAGTACGTACCTTCGGTACGATACCTTCGTATTAGTACGTAAATGAAGAACATTGGAAAGATACATATTGTGTTCTTCATTTAATGAAGGTAATTACCTTTTCGTGTCATGCCTCGTATATTGCGGCTGTAATTATCCATATGTCCATGACAACATTTTATTTGCTTTCATTTGCTAAAATTAAAATAAATATAAAAGTACAGTTAAACTGCTGACGTTTGAAATCGCAAGAGAACTGGCCAAAATGTTTCCCTTTGGCGTTAAGATTCTTATGAAAAAAGTTCATACTTTCAGATTTTTCATAAAATTTCCGGAAATCTCAATTAACGTTAGTTAATTGCCACCCCTAAATAAGTATAGAGATTAGTAAACCATAGTATCATCTATACATGCATATTTTACTTTAAATCCCAGTGGTCTCTGACGGTCCTCAAATTATCACGTCAAGTATCAACTAGTGAACTAAAAACACATCCCTTGATTCTAGACATTATAGGATGCCTGGAATCTGTGAGCGTATTTTTTAAAAACGCCGTTGATTCTAATGCCTTGGACAACTGTAGAAAACGCGCTATTTAACGAAAAATACCGAAGTTCATAGATAAAGTCTCCATTGGATATGCATTTCTAACGCAAAAAAATCATCCATCAGCTAACTACAGAAGTATTTGGACGAGGCAACGGGAATAGGTATCACAATAAAACAATTTCCTAGACCCAAGAAAAAATAGTCATCCTAGTCCGACGGGAAGAGAAAGACTTCCCTCCGATGTCATCCACTGCTTGGATAGAAATCGCTTTTTCCTAAAAAAACACTCGAACATGTACCAAGGGCACCTGCCTTATATGCTCTTCACAATCTTCGAGGTGATAAGTTTACTTCGACGAGTTAGGCGTGGCGTGGTTAGATGATTCGCTTGGGGAACATAAAAGGAGAACCGTGCAGATTCTATGTTGCTAGTCCCCTTTCTCCGCTAAACGGACGCACGAGGAGGCACTCACTCGTGAGAATGCGTGCACAGAGTATGTACGTATTTATTGCGGCGCCGACGGACACACACCGGATCTCTTTCGTCACCTCATCCATATTTACTGTTTTCATTTTGATTTCGCAAATGTCGTTGTGTAGTTCATGTGCGATGCATCATATCCTATATATTTTTTTGGATACCCGATCCCCTATGTGGACGCGTTTAATGTTGCCACGTAAGCCTGTTTGTTTCCTTTCCTCGCGTGATAATTTTTTTTTCATCTCAACGAAAATACTTCCGGAGGATAACTCTCGACCGTTTTTCTGACTCGTTTTTACGTCGACCTACATTCGGATGCGAGGGGCGAAGGAGGAATGGATCAAGGCTCAAGTGCGTTCGGATTGGGAAAGTGACGGCAGCTCTTTCGCCAACCTATTCGCTTGAGTGAGACACAAACACAGAGCAGGGAAGCAAATGATCCAGTCAGAGAAGTACAGGAACGATTACTTCTGACAGGGGCGCATAAATACACATAGAGCGTGGGTGGATGACGCGGACGTGAAAAAAAGAATCGTCGCTCTTCCCTTTATTTTCATTACAGCGGCGCGGGAGTCAGCCGGCAGTTGTTTTGCTGCTTTTTTGTCTGACCGGAGGTAGGGCGTTGAGTGGGCAGGAAGGAGGACTTAGAAAGGGACCTGCTTGACCGCCTCGAGCCATTTTCGAAGAAAGTAAGAGTTATAAGGCGTATGGGAGTGAGTTGGGGTGAGGGATTTCTTACTTAGTCCAAGCAATACGAATCAATTGCGACGGAATGGTGTAATGGATGGGAGACAAGGTAACTATTTGCGGAAATAAGGGACCATGAAGGGGATGAAATGCAAAATATCTTTTTGACAGCTCCAATAATTCGTGAAATTTTCGATTTGAATGTTTGCTGATTTTAAACGCACACGAGTGCAAAACATTTAATTTAGGACTATTGAACGGGCTTCGAATGAGGAATTTAGGTTTACTTAAGAGCATGCTTTATTAACGCTGACCATTGAACATACAAGCGATTCATTAATTATTCTTTTACACAGATAGTTATCGCAAGGCGTCGAAATTGAATATGAAAATCCCTGGAAAAATTTTTCAATAATAGGACGTCTACCTTGATAATACTGCAAGGTCTCAGATGAAACGGTAAGCCAGAGTGCTCAACATCGTCCGAAAAGGATGATGAAGTCTCAAAGGGAACTTCATGACACTTGGTACTTCCTCGCACTTTCACTGAACTCCAACTACTATGTTGGGGCATTGATCATTTACAATCTAACACATGGTTGGTTGGCTTTCTATCTTTCTGTTGTATTCTGTAAGAAGTTATGGAGTTCCTTAAAAGGACTTCCTAACTCAGTGACCTATTTCTGACCAAAATACATGGAGCGTCGTTTCTTCTGATCACTTACATGCATTTTGGTGGATGTTGCGATACACATGTTGTTTGAACAAGGACTGAAATGTTTTATCAGTTGGTCATTAGATGAAGCTGCAGATTCTCAACGGAAAGAGAAATTGTTATGAAACCGTGGCAGATCATTGCAAATACTCGGTGCATGTAAAGATCTTTACGGGCGTTGAAGGTTGTTCAGGGGATTGCCGTTTATCTTTTATCAGAAGATTCTTATTTTTCTTGATTTATTTTAAAAGATATTGGCCTCATATATCTTGGGCAGAATTTCCACTCGTGTTCTATAGTAAACCTTTGGAGTGATAATTTCACATAATTACTGACATGTAATATTATTTATTGATGGTGAGATCAAAAATATTTTATGTGATAGTTGTTTATTCCCTTATGTACTGTTATGGCGCAAAGAGATAAAAAATTATTCCATGCATAAATGGCTTTGTTAAAAAACCAGGGATTAAAATAATGGGGCCATGAGACAGCAGTAAAAATTCATTTACCATGCAAGTAATAGAAAAAATAACCTTTCGTGCTACGGTAGCCTGTCTGCACGGAAGAGAATATGGCGGAAGTTATAAATGGCCTGCCATTAAAAATTGACCAAAAACAAGATCTGCCATTTAAAATTGATCTAATACAAGAGTTCATTTCTCATTCAATGGCTACAATATAAATGAATGGAAAATAATTTCTAATACTCAGAGACGTACAATCTAAGGCAAACGTATTCACATTTGGGCGATATGTGGTCTCCAAAGAGTTTCCTCCATGGATTCCAGCTATCAAAACAAAAATTTCCGGATGGAAAATATAGACGAATAAACTTAACAAACACATTGATAAAAAGTAATTCAAAACATTAACTCAAGCGCACTTGACTAACACAACAAACACAAGAATTACTGAATCAATAAAACATTCAATTCAAAATCAAATTAAAGGCAAGAGTTTCAACTTCTTTCGAGAGGGAATAAAAAATTAAATTTGATTAAAAAAATAACTAAAGTTAATCTCAGGAAATGGGAACAACATGTGCAAAACTTCTTTTGACTTGATAGGAATTTGCATTAGGTTTACGTATTTTTCAAGTAATTTGGGTTAAGTGAACCTCGTGCACGTAAATATTTCAGTTTAAATAAATCACAGCAAGGAGCACCTTCACATGCTTGATTGTGCATTGCATTGTATCCACATCTATTCCAATTCTTGAGCGCCATAGTTTTTAAGATGATTTCCCCATATCCATTGAAACTTCACAAGGACGATGTTTAATTCTCTTTTGCTCCTTTGACAGTATGTACGCTACAAGACCGAGATTCCGGAGCTGAAAGAGTTTACGCTGTGCATATGGATGAGATCGGAAAACCTATCGAAAGACCACACGATCCTCTCCTACGCCGGTGAGTGAGTACACTGAATCTGCATAATGATGTTTGACCCCTCAACTCGAAACTTTACGAGTGGCGAGCGGTGGGGCGTGGTGATGGGCCTTATGGTCGAATTCCTCGATCCTCCTCTTTTTTTTTGGTCTCAGAGCCTTCCTACGCTTCTGCACCGAACAGTCAAAGAGGACCATAAAAACTTCCAAATCCCTTCTCGAGGATTCTTGTTCCGAAACGTCAACAAGAGTGAAGTAGGTGATTCGGAATGCGGTTCGTATCAAGTGGCTTACGTGGGGAGGAAGGGGGGAGGAAAGAGAGCAAAGGGATAGTTCTAAGATTCTCGGTCGGGACAGACCGCATGAGTGAACGAGCACTGGTTTAACGGGAAAAGCCGTGAGCGGACTGGAGGGATTGAGACTTGCGGGGGGCGAACCGATCTTGGTTTCCCTGAGAGAGAGAGAGGGAGTCCGATGCCTAATTCGCTTTGTTTCGGAGTACGCAGTAAAGTTTAAGTGATACCCTAGAGAATCCAGGGTTGATTCTCCAGGCTAATGATTTCAGCAATTTTTCTGTGTTCCGCCAATTTTTACCGTGGAATAATTCAATTAAACAGCATTTAAGAGTGCGGAAATAACTCAATTGAAATACTTAGTCAGAAAAATTTGAAGCTACAACGAACTCAACGCTGCTCTAATGATTATCTTAAAAAATATACCTTAACACCCTCAGCTCTAGACCTTTTATAGCTCTATAAATTTGACTCATACTATAAAGTATCGCAATCGCAGGGTTGGGCTCTTCTTCTTGCTTCAGTAAAGATGGAAGATTTTGACTATAGGAATCAATGTGTTTCTCATTTCATGATTTGTGAATTGTGTCTCTTATTTCATGAATTGACGACGAGTGACGAAGCTGATGCAATACCTATTCATGCCTAGCTCTTGAGCCCATATGAAATAAATATACAGTTAGACCTTCGAGTATGAAGAACTCTAAGGTCCTCATTAATATTTGAAACGTCCTTAAAACCTTATTTTAGACTAGTACTGAGGTGTCACATTTTGAAACTACGCGACTTTGGCTTGTTTTCCGGACAAATTAATTGATATCATTCAAAAGAAGACGGATGGGTGGTGTTAGGCAAATGCTATTACAACCGTTTTATGTAATTACACAAGTAATATTAGTATTAGGAGAGAATGAAATGTATTTATGCACCATTAATCCATAGTTTTTATGGCGTTAGCCCTTTACTGCCGTAAGAGTATGCACAAAATCTTAGATGTTCGATGTTCATTTCAAAGAAAACTAGCAAAATACCCAGTTTTGCAATCGATTTGATAGACTGCATTTGGGGTTACAAATGCAGGCATTTATATCAAAATGACATACAATTGATATCTCGATTCATCCTCCTTAAATGAACCAAAATTCGAGGGTCGAAATGGCGAAATTTTAATAGACAGTGTAGTCAAAGCCAAATGTCTGAAACAGACACTGAAATTACGACTACAGAAATAACGACTCAAAACCAATCAAAAATACCTATAAATTAACAAGATAACTGCAGTCTATCATAGATAATGATTTCCCAAGAACGGAAGGAATTCCAGCACGATTACGAAAATGTTTGCACCTTAAATTAAATTTTGCCTCGAAAGCAAATGCACCAAACTTTCATCAAATTGAGGATTTTCAAACGTGATGTAATGGAAGTCGAACATATAAAGAACAGATCCGAAACAAACATTGAAACCGAAAGTAATTGGAAAAAACAACTTGGGTTATTCATCCATACGAGACAGACATTGGGAGAGCCAAAAAATCAAATATGCTTGTTTTAACTTAAAACTTCGGAAAAAACGTCCAATCAGGTGCCACACTATAAGTTGATATAAAACGGTGATTAGTTGGGAAGTAATGACAAATTAGATTCGTCATTTTCCTTTCCCCCGCGAATAGAGGAAATCGTGGACCCAGTTCGCTATTTGTTAGCTGAAGTACAAAGTAATAACTGATGAAAGAGTTCTAATTTTGTGAAAGTAGCCTCTGGCGTTCCGTGGGGAGGCATGATCGGTTCCCTCCTTTTTCTAATTTACATTGATGATGTGAATAGCAAAAAAACCCTCATCGTCAGGTTATTCGCTGATATGATAATCTCTCGAGAGATATAATTTATAAAACGAGATGAGAGGATCTTTCTTGCGGTCTACAGACTTGCCTGGTGTCAGAAGTGGAGTTTCTAGTTAAATATGAAAAAAATATGTCCATAAATGGGAACTCTGGGAAAAGAAATCTTTGCCAACCAGACTAGGGAGGTAAAAAATTAAATTGGCGAACAAATTCAAACACCTGGGAATCACACTATTGATGGCCTTAAACGTGGGGAAAGCAGGTTAGGAATGCGTTCTTAGTAGCATGGAGGAAAAGAAGGTTCATAGAACGAGCAACGTGGTAATACTCGCATGAAAAAGTTGAGAAGAGGTGTTATTTCGAGTTGGTTAGACCTAAATCTTAAATATATTTGAAGACTTTGGAACCCTAAGCATAAGGACCTAATTTCGGAAATAAACAGGCTACAGAGAAAATAAGCCAATTGCGAGACGGAGAGAAATGATTACATTATTATCGGATATCCTAGTTGGGAGCCCCTAGAAGCACAAAGATTACATGTAAAACTTCAACTAAAAAAATAAAAACAAAATATTTGATTAAATAAAACAGTTTCTGGCGTGACTTGGTGGAAAATCTTCATATTGAAATTGAAAATAAACAACTTTGCTTTTCCACATAGACATTTTTTTATTTACGACCTAAGTTTTGTAATGGTATAACCTAGATTTTGTTAGACCATAAAGAAACCTAGGTCGCTGATTAAACAAATTCTATGTGGTAAAAGTTGTTTATTTTCAATTTACAAAAGAAAAATTGAGTTTAAAGCTGATACAGAGGGATTCAGTACTTTACATCGACAGGCGACAGAAGAAACAAATATTTGGCGGAGAGATATTGACTGCCTTACAGTCCGATATAAGGAATCCTTTTTCTCTCGCAGAATTCGTGACTACGACAGAAGAATAATGATACCCAAAGTCTATCCTACGCAAACCAGTGCCTGCCAACGCCTAACCGATCATCTGCTACTCTAATAGCAGGTAACCGAATACCACGTTGTCACACTCCGTTGTAGTTGCTTGCTGGAAAAAAGTGCATGTTGATATGGAAGTTCTTATATGCTCATTTCGGTGATGAAAAGAAAATTAAATTCCAAATTTAAATTAGGATAATTTTCGGAAGACAATCTCGTCAATATATTTTAACTAGCGAGTTCGACTAGAGGTTGGTGCTGAGCGGAAAGTGATCCGAGATATCCAGTAAAAATATCAGGAAGGAGGAAGAGAGAGTCCAGCTTCCGGTGGGTACCGGACGGCTGTTTTTGGGGCGGGGGTGGTGATGAGAGGGGATAGGCCGAGAGACGGTAAGAGGGCTGAGCTTAGCTGGCCGTGTGAGTCGCTGTTTTAGCGCCAGAAGTAGTCAAACAACCAAAGTTTACTGGCACCCAACAGACCTGCTAAGCCGCCCAAAACCAGTCTGAACTACCAAGCATGTGTTATGCTTGAAAGGGGTAACTTTCCTAGGTTTGTAAGATTTTATGAAATAATCAACGCTTATATTAGAAATTAGGTTGTTACAAATATACTACAAGACTATCCTCGAGTTGCAGTCTCCGGAGTCAATTTGTTACGCAATTTGAAAAATTCCGTGCCACCTTGTTCAACGTTTAACTATTTATTGAAGCCAATGAAAAACTGAATTAAACAACTGAAAAACAAAGGAAATGTTAACTGAATTTTTTAGCCTACAAATAATGTGACAAAATAAAGGTGGTCTGCAGACTAAAATCATTATTATTGGCAGTACTCTTCAGGGATAGCGTAGGTTTCCGATGAACATAGGGAGTATACTGACCACTGCTGTACTTCATTATCTGGATTTCACGACACAAAATATTCTTTCATTCCATAATAGATAATGCATGTCCTTGTTATAAACTCTTAATTTGCTGAGCAGTATATGAATTTGTCAAGAATTACATTTGTTACTGATCATCCTACTTCTTTGATGAGTAATCTAAGGGGCAAAAAATCAGGAAAACTAATCTGCAGAGCTATGAAAAAATTAATGATCATGAAAATGTATGGTAGCAAACTTATTCTAACTGAATGCGAAAAATGATATGCACAAGAATCATATTGCACAAAAAATAAGACGATATTTTTGGTCAATCACATACGCTTCAAGAAATTTTCTGATGCCTTACATCTTAGCAACGACAATAAATTTACAAACCGTTTTAACGACAGTCATCAGGACTAAATAATGACATTAAGTAAAAGTATTCGTAGGAAGATATATTGACATGGATGAACTTTGAGAAAATATGGGAAAATAAAATTTAAAAAAATGGGAAAATGAATGGAATCGAAGTTTCCAAATAAATGACCTTGACTGATATTCACCTTAAAGAAAAGTTCATTGACGTTAACGTAGCTAAAACATTTCAGCTGACTTTGTTCGCAATCCCTTGAAAAAAAAATTCGCGGATGTTTTGCTTGCAGTCGACGGTCAACCCCATGAAATACGCTCCTGGCTGTCCAACACGAATCGCGCCAGTTACTTCAACCTGGCCGTGGGGGGCACTGATGGAAAAGGCAGAGGGGAGACCGTCCACCTCTTCAGCATCAATTATCCCTTCAGAAGGCGGCGCTGGTACCACACCTGCCAATCTTGGAGCGGCGAGACGGGCAACTGGCTAGTTTACGTGGAGGGAGAGAGGATTGGAGCCGGAAACAGCCCGCAGGTGAGAAGCGCATTGGATAGAAAACCAAGAATGCAAAACCCGAGAAATCAAAAGAGTTCGCCTCGGTCGGAAATGTGCAATGAGTGTGGAAAAAAATCCAGGTTTTTAACTCTCTTTAAGCATAGAATTTAACCTGTATTTTTTTACGACCTCGTAAATTACCATATTCCGTTACTTACTCCCGTTGAGGAGAAAGTGCATTTGTACTGTGTGAGTGCCTTTCTGAATCAGCCTAGGCTTAATCACTGGTGTAATTCTTTTCGCAGTGTTGAAAGACGCATGCGCACTTAAGTCATGCTCACAAAACACCTTATAGGGAAATACTGAAATGGAATTTATCTCCGGTTTGAAAATACAAGCGTTTTCTCTAGATTATGAGTACACATACGCATTCATTCAGAAACTCAATTCAATACTTAAGTTTTGTTTTTAAATACGATAGATACTCTTAATATATTTTACCATATTCCAAAGAAACTGCGGGAGATGCCGCAACAGTAACTTTTAACAAAGTCATCCGCTAATGTGCATTTCAATGCAACAATTTCAGAGTGTAAAAATCATTCGCCGAGTCAAGGGGAATGATTTTTACACTCTGAAATTGTTGCATTATTTTACCATGGCCTATCGTCTATATATGTACAGTGGTAACTGCACGATAAAAATTCGATAATTTGGCAAAGTTAAATTTTATTCAAATGACTAATACTGAAAAAGTATATTTACGAAAAACTGTCGCGAAAAAAAGAGTTTGTTTCCTTCGCCACGTCTCCGATTGGTCTTGGATGACAATTGGCCACATTAGCTTTCGTGGAATCTTAAAACTTATTTGAACAGATGTACAAAATGACGGCATTTACAAGAAGGATGAAGCTATGTGAACATTTCTATTTACATTCATACTAAACACGTCATTACCAAAAGACTATAAAAATAAAAACACCTACGCCACCAAAACAAGAATAATCTCCTCGGAAGAACATTTCATTGCCTAAAGTTTACTAAAAGTATTTATGTCATATCTGTTCAGGATAAAAATTTAACACCATTGTTAACTTTCTCTTACCCAGACCATCGGGAGATTCATACGGCGCGGAGGGGTAGCAGTGACGGGACAGACTCAGGGTCAGCCCGGTGGAGGGTTCATCGAGGAAGACGGCTTCGAAGGAGAGGCCACCCTGTTCAAGCTACTCCCCAGGGCTTTCTCGAGACCGCTCAAGATCGCGGACGCAGAGGGAGCGCGCATGTACCAGACCTCGTGCGACGGTTTGTGCCGGGAGACGTCTCACCTCTCGCCCCTCCGAATCCGGAGTAATCCCAAAACGTCCGAGTCTAGGCTATCGTCGCAGGCGAGGGAGGTCCTGTCCCTCTCCCCTGACCGACCCATAAGGGTGGCCGACATGCCCAGCGGCGTCCTCCTCGCGCGGAAGTCCTATTTCGTGAGGGAAGAGAACTCCGCTGGGAACGCACCTCCGTCCCTCTCGCCTTCTTCCTTCCTCACTTCATTCAAGGCCGACCCCTCACGCCGAGTACTATTTCAGACGACCCCGGTCGAGGACGGAGGGGTTCAGAGGTTTTACGCGCCCAGCGGACGCCGCGCGACCAGGAGCCTGGGACACGAGCTCGAGTTAGTCCCTCAAGCGGCCCACCTGACCGGGAATGGTTTCCTCTACCGTCCTAAACAACTAATTCTCCACCACGCTTTCGTGCCAGTCTTCGATTTCGGCCTCCGTAACGACTATTTCGGCCCATTAGGAGTGCCCCAGGGTGCGTTGCAAGAGCAGCTGAACCGACAGCTGGTGAGTCAGGTGAAACCACTTGCTCAGAACGGAGGTCACCAGGAGCCGAATGCGAGGGTTAATGGGGAGATCATCAGTATTTCCAGTAACCCGAGCCCCCCAATATCGATTTCGAACGTAAATCAGGTGATTTCGACTGGGGGGAACGAGAAGGATCGTGTGTCCAAGTTGGTCGCACAGAAACCTGAAGCGGCGAGACTGTATCAGTCGTCAGAAGTTTTTGGAAGGCCGGCGGATCAATTGCCAACAGTGATGGAAGTCACTCCCATCATAGACTGGAGGATGACGCCCAAGAAGCTGTACGCTGGCGCCATGTGGCTGAGGGCTAACCCAGTGTGTAGAAAGTTTAAGTGAGGTCTCCCAAGTGAAAGGACTGGTTTTTTTCTGGACATACCGAATTCATCATTCCCAAGAGCAAGTGAAAATAAGGGGATACGAATTAGTGGAGGAGTAATTCACAAGGCAGTTGACATTTAGAATGTACATATTAATCACGAGAATTAAGTCTTCAGTACGCCATAATTTTATTTTATTTTATTTTTAATTCCGTCAAACATACTCTCATCGTAACGCAGACAATCATTGCAAGTGTCCGCCTCAATACATTATCATGAATAAATTGGGTTAAAGTATTGCATTATTAAAGGTATTTATCCTCAATTTGGTTTCATTGATTTGTCTAACGGACAACATGAATGATTGTTTGTACATTTCGGCTACTGAATACACGGGACAAAAGTGGCTTTTTATAAATAATCAATTCCCAATTTGGTCAATCTCAAAGCATTTATTTATAATCAGAACATTATTACAGTAAAATATACGTTATTTTGAAAGTAATGCTTGTAGGTAGGTATAACCAAGATGACACATGCTTAGCATGACTTTCGTGTAATACATATGATCATGTAGCAAGAGAACATTGGGATTAATCATTGCTAAGGATATACTTTTTGCAGTTTTGCAGTTTAGACAAACTTATGCCCTTTCGAGAAATGTTACAGATTTATGCTATTGCGTCAGGATTATCATATAGGTCAAGTACTTGAGTGATAACTTCGTTTCTCATTTGGCACCATACTAATGTTACCTAGAGGATATCATGCTTCTTATTTACTTAATTGATGAATAGTTTGATTCTGGTGAGTGTAATACTATTGCAGAATGCAAATGGAACGCGGATAAAACGTTGCCAACCAGAGTGAAATGTTTTGTGATCGATATTTGAATATGAAAACCCATGAAACCTATTATCTACGAATGTTCTCGTGTCTCTAAAATCACGCTTCGGTTGCATGCGGCTCTACGCTTCAAAATTGTTTACCAATCCTTTCTGCGCGTCTTTAATTGGCATACCTCTCATCAATTTCTCCTCTTTTCAAATGCCCTTTTGTCAGAAAAATTCTTCTAATACCCACACATTTTCAAACACTTTTAAAAAAGTCCTCTCCTGCGTAATCTACTAGAGGTAATTTTTCTCCGCCTACTTTAATGTTTAAACTCAGCCTTCCTGCTCGCTAATTATTTCATTATTATCCTTCCTCTGTCATTATTCTTCGACTAATACTTCACGCATTGATCTTTAATGCAGTCCAAAATGACTTAGCTCCGATCACTTGATTGCCTGGCTGATTAATGCTTGATCATCCGCAAATCGGTTTCAATCAGCTACCATCCCAAATTCAACCCTATCCATTTCACCCTTAACTGCCATTAATCAGCCAGAATATTTGAGAAATTAGTCACTCGATCGAAGTCTGCATAAATTTTTAAGTTTGAAAATAAATACTGGACTGGTCAATGCTTAAATAAAATTAAACATGTTAAATATATCCTTAGTGATTATTTTCTGGTAGGTATACACTAATTTTACGAAAGCAAGTCCCTTTACAACCACTATATAAAGTAATTTGTATATACCTACACTGTTCTATACATCGCAACTCTTTTTCTTGGTAATAATGTGAAGCTAAAGAACAATGATACGCATTGTGAAAATGTCTAATGATCAGTCAAATAGTGAAGTACTGAACACTTTAGCAATTGCGGTATCATGTTATTGATTGAGATAGGGAATGTTGCGGTATTAACATTTGTTACTCTTGTGAAAAACTACTCGCAAAGAAAAACATGGAATTTCTCCGTGAGCATAGGTACGGAAATAATCTCCTAATGCTGCTGGCAATTGGAATGCGGCACACATATTCCCAGCAAGAAATTTAACGTTACGTGAAAATCAATTGAAAAGTACAGTCTTGAAAGAACTGTGTTTAGATGAAAAAAAACATTCTAAAATTCTAAAAACATTCAAAATGAAAAAAAAATTTCTCCCGAGCCATAAAATTACTCTTTTTTAAATGTTGACTATCGATGAAAATCTCACGTTTATATCAAAAAGCTAACTTGCTTAAGTTATTCAATACCTTCCAACGCAGTTACACACAAATACCATCAACTATGCTAACGCTGGAGAGATTGCAAGTTTTTCCCTCGGGTTTCTAACGCCTTTGTTGACTTCCTTACGCTGTTTACTTGTTTACATTCTTTTTTCAATGCAAAGGTTATTTCATATTTCACGAACTCTATGGTTGATGACTCTTTGAAAGAGACGGAACGTGCGCCACGAAAGATGAATTAGATATCATACTAATGGACGATAAAATTGAATTTTATCTTTGTGATAATGGAGGTAAATTTTTTCAAAACATATTCAAAACATTTTCTAGATGCTTAATCACTCGTGCAAAATCCATTCCTGTAGTGAAGTCGATATGCACGGGCCAAACAATATCTAAAGCTACTGCCGAAGTGAAACATCAGAACTGAGACCGGAACGAATATATTTATAAAGTCAGCCACAATTACAGCCCCGTTTCTACATAATAGCCCTTATAAATCTTCCCTCAGAGTGGAGGAATCTTTTTTTGCACAAAATATTCACAAGCATTTAATATCCATTAGCTTAAGTATGCTAATTATCTGATATAACAAGCGCCTCCATTTAGATCGACTTTTAGTGAACTCTGGTCGAGAACGGAAAACTTCCTCCCAGTTAATCTTCGTAGCTAACGTATAAAAGCCTAATTAAACAGACATTATACACGTATTTATGCATAATACCTTCAAATAAACCTAGAAAACTAATACTTAAACTTATATTACTTCCGTTTCTATTCCTTCATACTAATTGCTCGTTTTTTTTCCTGCTCATATTGTACAGCATAGCACTCTATAGTATATCTGTGGTGAGTGTGAGTGAAATTTACGTTTTGCCTTTGGAATTAACTCTGGAGTGGATTCCGGGAAAAAAATTACAGAGACCAATGGAAAATAGAAAATGTAAGAAGACTTATGTGTTGTTAAAGGATACTAAAAACTGTTCCTTTTGTTATTAATATTATCAATAAATATAAAATAAAGAATAAAGTCGTAAAAAGAATGAAGCCAAATCCTTCAACATTAGTGATAAGTGTGAAATTATTAAACCTAATTTATATGACTGAATAATAATTGAGGAAAATTGTTTTAACATCTTAAGTTAGTTTTTTTTATTAAATATTGGATTAAATATTGATTTTTTTGGATTTTAGAGGTATTAATGATCAACTAAAATGGTAGGGCATGTTCATCCCTTCGAAGTTACACGTGTAACATGACAACCTTCGTAGTTGAGGACCTTATTTACATGGCAGCTATGCTGATGTACCTGAATGTCAATTATAAAATTTAATATTAATTATGAAATTTAATAAAAACTGTCCCAAAGTGAATCAGAATAATTTGAAGAGAGCTGGGATTGGGACGTAGAAATTTTATTGCGAATCATCTCACGATAAATTTTACGAGGTAAAATAAATTTTTTTCTAAAACTCATATGCGAATTTTTGCCGGGCGCTAATGTAAAGTGATCGAAATATTAGATGTTAAAAATAAGAATCATCACGTCAACTCCTATATGGTTTCCCATCACTCACGTAAATTCAGGATTTTAAAACTGATTCCTAGGTTTATATGACAGTAAACCTCATTGTATATATGTTCACTCGATGCCGAAAGGTATATGCCCGCGATTGAACAGGTGAGCCCTTTATGCGTGCGACACTATCCTCTTTCAGGCTACTCAGTTTCCTATTGACTGACGGGATGGAATGTTTTCCAATACAAAACGTCTTGCTGCAGGCCATAATAAAATATTTAACATTACGAAAGGTCGATAGTGTTCCCTAATACAGCCAATCAATGAGCAAAAATCGTTAGCTCATCAAAAGTTGAGCAGTGAACTTGACGTGATTTCTGTTTTGGTAGCGGAAGGTCTTGCCTTTACAAGTTCTATATTTTGTCTCAGCAAAGTGAGTGAGAACATATGCTATCAAATAAACCGAAAAACTGCATCGAAATAACTCAAAACAAACCCAAAGAGACGGTGAGAATCCGAAAAAAACGATTAATTTTATCGTCGTTTTATAACGGGGTGAATTATTGACTCAGGCTTAATTGGAGCACGTTGATATTATTATATTTTTTCCCAATCCGAAGAATATCCGTCCTTATTTGACTTAAAAAAACAGATAATCCGTAAAAAAAAACCTTACGCATGAAGTCTAATTTTCTCAAATCACCGTCCAAAATCACATTTAGTTACAAATGGAAGGATAGAAAAAGAGAAAGGGAATTTGAAACGAAACTACGTATAAAAAAACACTTCACTAAACAATGGAATGCTGAAAAAGCAAATGGATACCCTTTTCACAACGCATAATTCTACCCTTTAATTCACCATTCTTAAACAATGGGAACAAAATTAATGATCAAAGATTCCTTCCGACGGATGAGGCATTTATCTTTTCCGCTTTTCCTCAGCAGAAGGTTTTAAAACCGTGCGTTGAGTAGAATGGGATGGTGACCAACACTGGAAACCAGGTTAAAACTTATGCCATAAAAACAAAGAGAATTCACAAATGGGAATTGTGGAAATTATACAATATGAATGCCAAATGATACATACCGAAAAATGAATAGCAAGTGAGACAGCTCGCTGAGCAGAAAATACGAGGGTAAATCGATAGATAACTCGCAAAAATTGATAGAGGAAATAATAATCAAAGTTATTTCCTGAAATTTATTTTCCCTCTCTTCACCCTGTACATCCAGACACTTATTTTTTTCTTTACCAGTCCTTGATAACAGGCAGCAAAGAAGTCTTTTTATTTGCTATCACAGCCAACGAGTGACCTTTTAGACTAAGCCATCATCATTTTCAAAACATTGGCCACGCAAATGATTTTTTTAGGGACCCGAACACATGGCAATCACTAGGGACGGTGGATGTTCCTAGCGTTCCCAATCAAATGTTCGCAGCAGCTCCTGCGTTTGTCTTGCTGACGTTTGCGACTTTTTTATCAGTGCAACCTCGTGTTTTTCTACTTAATATGCATTTAGAATGAAAACGAAAAAGTAATCCAATTCTAAAGCGTGCAGAAATAACAAAATTCTTACGGGGGTTATTTCAATTGATCATTCATACTGTAGAACGCGTCATAAAGTTCACATAAATGTTGAATCACGGATAAATAAAAAGAGAATTCGTTTCACAGATCTTGACGACGCAAAGTAAGAACAGCCTAATCGTCGTTGGACCGTGAGGGATACGAGCCCTCTCCAGGTGTTACCTCAAACTCACATGATTTACATACAGCGTAAAGGTATCGAAAAGGGTCAGGAGTGCAAGCCACTGCCGTTTTATTTCCCATCCATCCTACTCCAATCAGGGCGTTTGGCTTCGCGACCAACCTTTCCCTTATCCTTGAACCACTGCCACTTAGAACCGTATTCTCCGATTCCTCCCCTCCCCCACCCCCTCCACCCCATCTTCCGCTTCCTCTCCGGTGCCGCCGAGGAGGCTGGCCTTCCCTCGCAGGAGAGGCGCCCGGCGTCTGCGGCGGCCGGCAAAGCGATCGATTCTCGTGCATTGATAAAAACATCCGCCTCCCATTCTGCTTACACGCTAATCACCGGATCGATTTCCTCTCAGGGAGGGGAGACGAAGTGGGGAAGGGAGGGAAGAGAACGGGGGCGTTACCCCCCTCCCCCCACACGCGCAACTCTACCCCTGTCGAAACCCCGTCTTGTCCCCCCCCTCCCTCCTCCAATCTTTCGTGTCTTTCCCGACGGTTTCCTCCGTCCCAGCCATCCGCATCCCTACCTGAGTCAGGTCAACGTGGGGCGCGACATTCTAGGAGCATAGAGTGAGAATTTAGATGGGAAAAACGATCCTCTTCGATTCATCTTGAAAGCAACTGAGGAATGTAAGATGATGCGACATTTAAAGGGATGTTTTCCCCCTGAGATATGGTAGGTACCCCTCGATTCACATTCCCTATCATTGGAGACTGAGTAATAGTATCATACAAGGGATAGGTGGGTATCTAGTGGGGCTAGGATGTTTTTGTAGGAGATGGAGGAAGTGTGGTTAGAAACCCAGCGTTAGCCTACTCTTAAAGAAAGGCGCCAAGGGGTCCACAAGTTAACGTCCCATCCGACGGATGGTATACTCAAAGTGTACACACACGGACCCCTAAATCGGAATCGGGATACCGCTGACAAATCTGACCACCAACGGGATTCAAACCTCAGGCCCCCGGGGTAGGAAACCAGTACATTAGGCACCACAGCATCTCGATCTCCTCTTGAACCATAAGTACAAGAGGGACGAATAGAAATTTACTGTAGATTCATAAGCTGGTATACTTGAAATGAAATCATGTGATTTATAATACGGGGTTTGCACTGTGCTTTGAATTGATTCCATCGCTCGGATATGATTAACGCGTTAAAAACGCTCAATACTGGGTAGGGTACTTAGTGGCCAGCATTGAAGTTTGGAAACACTAGAAACACCGAAATGAAACGTCCGAACCTTACGCATGCAAACACTTGCAATTCTGAGAGGGGGTACATTTGCTACGTGGGCTACCTCAGTAACTCATTCTGGCTATGTGGATGGATGCTGCGCTACCAGAGAGCGTCGTATTGTTTCGGAGATTGCAGGACCGAGAGCTTTGCCGGCGCGCGCCTGATTCCTATCAACGGTCGGTTGCACCCTTTGAGTGGTCTAACTAGTCGGCGAGCGTGCCTAACTGTGTGATAATGGAGAGCTAACAAACCACTCATTGTTCCACGTAAATATCAACCTCTGTGTGGAGTACGCTGCCGTTTTGTGAAGTTTATCGCATATTACCACACATCATTGAAATCGCAAGCGAGCATTAAGGAAAGTCAACTGGTCTCATGTTGTAATAGCCAGCATTTACCAGTCGGTTATTTCAACTGACTAATTCATTTATATAAAAAAAGCCTTTTAGTCTCTACTTTAACACACCGACTGGAAGTGTATAGATTTGCCCTCTTAATGCTGACACTAAAGCAGCTAATGGCTTCGGCGTTTTTTCAGTTAAGGCCAGGCAAAACTAGGATAAATAAAGGAGGCTGGGAGGTTGATAACCATTGGGAAATTCAGGTAATAATCCAAAATGGAAGGTTAACTTTTTGCTCTGTTAAGTCAGTGTCGTTTGCTTAGATGCAAAACACTGATAACATTTAAGGCAAAATCTGGGAACCCTCAACGGTGTGATAAGATCATATACCTTCCTTAATTAACGTAAAATGACCAAAAACACACGATTCATCGCTGACCTTAAGTATCACCAACAAACGCAGACTGACCTCGGAAGTTTGGAAGAGACTCGGCTTCAACGCATGTAGATTTTGATTCGCGTCTGAAGTATTTAAAAAAAAATTAGCCAATAGCCATAGTTTTATTAAACATTCAGAGCTGATTTGGGCAATAAACGAATGATTTATCCCCTAATCACGGAGAGAAAATAATTCTTTTTTTTTCTTTGACAGAATTCGTCCTATTCATACATTTCTTTGCTTACCCCCTTCCTTCCCACTCCCAGCCTTTCCGCCCACAGAGTGGACGGAAACAAATTGCAGACGCCAGTACAAGCGAGATAAACCCACTCTCCGGGGTACGGAGTGACTATAAAGTCGGAAACCGGAAAAGGGGGTCGTAATTAAAGGGGTCGTTATCATGGGGACGAAGGGTTGAAATGCCCCTAAAAACTTTGTTGTTTTCATCAAATCCATTTGCTTCTCTCTCACACTCGCCCAAACATCGTGCATGACGCTGTTTCTTTTCAATGTCCACTGTACAACAGGAAACACGAACAACAATTCTAAAGGGATCCATCCACCTCAACATAAGTTTGTGCATTACTATTTTAACAAAAACTGTTGTAACTTGTGAATATTAATCACTCATCCAGAAATATTATCCGGATGAAAATGTCTTAACAGAAGAGATTGCAGTTAGCATGCCCCAAGATGCACCAATTAAAGCATGTAAATCATCGGCAAAGCTATAAAAATGGTAATATGGATAATAGTTTCGAGATACAGATGTAATAGCCTGAAATAAACAAGACAGTGCTCACAAGATTAAATTACAGTTGAGGCAGAATAGAGATACTACAGCAGATAATACAAGTGGGAATCTAGGCATAACGTGAAAATTAAAGGGAATGAAAATATTTTGACCGAAGCAGTTAAGAGGCAGAAGCTCAAATATTCGAAATGAGCAATAATAATTAAGCAATAATGACGCAGATTAAAATGCCCAAATACATCAAGGCTGCGGAAAGGTATAGGTACATCATCAACTCGGATAAGTCATATTTGGGATCAAGTCACTTCGAATGATTAGATAACTCAGAGGTAAGTAAAACTACATCCGTACAATGTGTATCGCGCAAGACTGATCATAAGGATGACGTAAAGTTCATCTGCTCTCTACCGATGTGCGAGGTAAAATGTCAACATATTCGATTTTTTCCAACCAAATGAATTTTACATATTTAAAAGATTCGCTCAACAATATCATGATCAACAAAAGAAATACTTTCAGAAATCGCAATACAGTTGTTTTTTAAAATTTCTACTGCGCATTGAGCCTATATTTAAAAGGCTAAACGTTTCCATTTTCCCATTGAGAACATAGTCGCCTCAGCAGAAAAAAACGACACCTTGAATCATTTAAAAATATTCTCAGTGAACAGCAAAACAATTAGAAAAAAATAACCTCAAAGCGGAAGCACTAATTGTTGTACCAATCCTGCAGTGAAACGTCAGAAACCGTTTAATATTCAACCCTGCCAAAATGGAATTTTCAGTCGGAATTTGGACAAAATGGGCATAGAAACAGCAGAAAATTCTTAGAATTCACAGTTCTGCTCCACGCACGTGGTGTAGGTAATGTAAAAGTCAAACATTTTGACGGGTATAACTGTCATATGCACCTTAATGCACGAATACATTATTTGTTAAGTATTAGGGGGAAGAAACAAATGCACTCGAAGATAACAATTGAAAACAAAACGTCGCGCAATGAGTTCACAATTTATATTACATTCAATGTATTAGTAACTTCATCTTATAATTCTCATATGCCTGAAAATTAAAATCGATAACTAAGTGAGCTACTGGTCAGAAGTTGTCCATTTTCAATTATCAAAATATAAATTTGACGGAAGAAATAAAAATTAAACATTGATGCATTCAGTTCCATTTCTTCAACAAGGTAAATTGATGCTAAAAAAAGTAATTATGCGTATGTTTGTATTGGCTAAAATTGACTTAGGTGAAGAGTGCGAAAGAACTACTCTAGTACGAGTTATTTTTCGCAAGTTAAATTTATGCCTAACGAAAGATTAATTGGAATCGGCAACGGTCGACGCAAATTTCAACATTAAATCTGGTCTTTCTGTCCGTTTTTGAAACTCAAAATCACATTGATTTACCTAAATCTTTATACCAGAGCAGATTATGAATGGCATGACCGGTGAATTTGATCGGTATGCATGATATTTCGCAGAAACGGACATGTATGGCTCGAGCATGAAGATTACGCGTTGTTTATGAAGTTGCAGAGAGATTTTTTTTGATGCGCCGGTTTTCAATAAAGGAAAATGCGAATGATTTCAATCTAAAAAAAATAGCAATTTTTTTTCCAAACTGTACGTCGAGGAGACTATCAAAGGAATTCAATTCAGTGAGGATAAATTATATCAATAAAAAAACCAACAGTTGATGTGTGCACGCGCTCAAATAAAAAAGCCTTACAAATACTATTTACAATAATGCCTTTGAGATAGGATTGAGATTCAAAGATAGCCCAAATTAAGTTAATGTATTTTAGAACAATTCGATCGTTTGAGTGATAACAACAATTTAACCACCTTCAAAATTAAGAGGTATCCTTAGTAAGTGAGCGATTAATGAAGCAGGATGCGGGTGAATTACAATCACACCAATCAAAAAAAAACTCCTCGGCATCAAAAAAGTATTCAAATGTTTAAGAGAAACTTCGTGATTTACGTCGCAGCTTTAAATTATTATCGATTTCCCGTAGTAATCATGCTAATCTCATGAAAACGTTTATTTCCCGGAAGAGCCCGTCGATGGAACTTGTAAAAAAATGAAACCGGGTAGTTAAATATATAGTTTATTCTACGATGTAAATAGTGTTGAAATCCAAGAATTGAGAATGAGCAGAGTAAGAACGCATCATGCTATACAAAGTTGGAAAATCCGAGTGTAAATCAAATACGACAAAATTCAGACAGATCGACCTTCAGTGAGTCTTACGTACTACCCTCACAGCAGCCAATTACAACAAAAAATCTTCCACAGTACCCGCCTCTCTATCTCCCTTATTACCCTTTTTTTCGTATTCTCTTCCCATATAACCCCCTTCCCTTCACTCCGCAACCTCTTCATCCCTCCAGCTCTCTCGTTTCCTCTCTCCCTGGACCACGCCCCGAGATTTGTAACGTGCGTTTCCATTTTCCGCCGCAGCCGAAACTAAGGCGCCACCATCCAAGGGCGCTCGAGACGGAGGGCCGTGGGGGGGGGGCGGAGGAGGTTGGGTGGGAGGGGAGGGAGGGGTGCGGAGTCCGTCTTTTCCTCGACACCACCCCGTCCCCACCTCATTCCCCTCCATCGGTCCCTCTCTGCTCCGCTTTCCCTCCTCCCACATCCGCGCCACTCTTTTTCCCTCTCTCTCTACCCTTTTCCTCCTTCTCCTCGTGCCCTAAAGCAAACGAGACCGCATGAGGTTTGCGAACGAAGGACTCGGGTGTCGAGAGAGTGTGTTCCCTTGTAAGGACCTCTTGAGAGGAAGGAGGCGAGGGAGAGACAAGGGTGTTTGTGGGAGAGGAGAGGAGAGAGAGAGGCGAAAGGGGGGGGGGAAAGGCGAAAGTACACCTTAAAAAGGCGTTGATTGTTTGCGGAGGGAACTCGCGTTATTGGCCGCGGGAAGGGAGGAGACGGGGTGGCGGTGGTGGTGGTGGGGGGAGGGGTGTGGCGAAAGTTTTCGGTGAAAGGAACTGGGGATGGACCCGCCGATGTCCCACCCGGCGTCGAATCGCCGCGAGATCTTTTAAGGAAAACGTGCAACGCGACGGCCTCTCGGGTCGGGTCGAAAAAAGAATTATCCGTGCGCTCATTCCACGAAAATGCGGAGAGTGAAGCCATTGCCCGCAGAGATATAATTAGTTCATACGAACGGCAAAATGTTTTAGTGTGAAAAATGCGCATGCAATGCGATTACTATTCGGGCAATGAAACAATCTTCATAACGTTTTTTTTTGTACGCTGAATAAGAATTTTGATAATATGGAAATAGTTCTGGAATCCCAAAACACGCTGACGAAACAAAAAAAGACGAAAGCGATCACCACTTCAAAGACGTCTACAGAGCATCATAAACCCGTGGAACTAATTTAAACGCTTACCTGTACTTCGACTGATCCATTGAAAAGATAAAAGCATGCAGACCAAAAAGGACAAAGCCAGATCATTTAATTAAACGATTTTCTCAGTCGGAAAATTAACCCATTATTTTACATTAATGGCCCAGAGTTCATTTTAACTTTATGCAGAGCACGTGTAGATTGGCATGCCTGATCAGACTCAGAAATATTGCTTATCGGCGTGTATCAGAGTAGTCAAATTCTAAGGTCATATTGATAGGTTATGAACATAAAGAGTTAGACTGAACCACTCGTAAAATATACGTCATGTGAAATTATTTAACTCAGGGTACAGGAATGAACTACCTTCCTTTCGGTGACTCTGAGATCTCTGAAAATGTTGCTGCACTCACAGCAGTTTGGGTGAGTTCAGTGCTGCTCTGAAGGAACACCGGAAATTTTAAAGTGAGAACTTCCCTTTAGAGGGAGCAGAGCATTAAAAACACGAGAGTACTACGTTGGCCTTCGGGTTCATTAATGTAAAATCTCCGGTGGAATAATTGACAAAATAATTTGCAATTTCTGAATTCCCATATCCGAGTTTTCCGAGGGATGTGTATTGTCCGGTTGGCGACGCCAAAGGAAAAGGCTTTATGGTTTTATGCGGGGGGATCCCGAGAAAAAAACAAATGGGGAGGAAATGAAAAGCGGCTGTTTTCATTCCTTCTTCATCTTCGTTTCATTTCCCCGACTCTCTTGCCTTGGCTCCCTGAAAAACATGCTCAGCATCATAAACATTTTCCACTTGCCTACGCGATGTCTTTCGAGGACACAACATCAGTATCTATGAATCTTAACCGAGGACTTCTCCCCCCTTGAAGTGCGCATATACTTACAATAGAGGAGATATTTGCCGTCGTGGCGTCAAAATAGACCCGTGAATATGGATGGCAATACACAGTTTATGGTTCTAAGGAGGATTATGGTTTGCCCTCAGAAGAGAATTGATGTTTACTTACAATTCGGGTAATGCTCACCAAGATTCATTTTTCTCAATTCTCACCCGAGTATTTATGTAAATAAACATAAATTGTAGAAAGCCCTTTTTCGGCCAAAGAAGGATTTACATTGGATTGTGAATTAGAGGTTACCTTTCATTGTAGATATTGATACTTTTTTTAAAATTCTGTCAGCAGAAGAATTCGTAAAAATGATGTCGAATTAGTGAAATTAATGCTAAAGATTATCTCAAAAAACTTTTCACCCATAAATAAGGTCTAATCCTCAGCAGAACAGGCCCATTTGCCAATGACACGCCTTATTTTTTAATGTTGGCTCTCATATAGCATATAGTACGGCTATAAATATTAGCATTAGAAAATATGAATGGGAAGAATGAACATACAAAAGTAAGTAGTCATTTTCTTGGTTTGAAAAACGTATATCAAGATATAAGAAGATAGTTAAGGGTTTTCAGAAAGTATTCGCATCAAAGCGATTAAAACTTTCGAGGAGCTGACCTACTTACTCATTATCACATGCGTATCCTTTAAATGGTTACTGCTCTTGTTTCTCCTGACACTGGGAGCTCAAATACATATTTATGCAGAAGGGAGTTGGCTTCCACGTCAATGAAAACAAAAGATGTAAATCAGAACGTATGGAACCATTATCATCCCCGAGGGTGACGCAAAATGATGTATTACTCCTCCTTAATGAAAAATACACCAATAAGCACCACAATTGTTGATTCAATGGCTTCTCTCATTCGGAGAATTTCCCAGGATATATATATATATATATATATATATATATATATATATATATATATATATATATAAATATTTAAAAAACAGCTTTAGATTTTTAGAATATAGAAACACAAAGAAAGGACACTCACAATTTGTTATTTGACGTGAAGACGACAGCCGTGCTGTCGAAACATCAAATAACAAATTGTGAGTGTCCTTTCTTTGTGTTTCTATATTCTAAAAATCTAAAGCTGTTTTTTAAATATTTGTGCGTCGCCGAAGAGCGTTCCATTTCGAAGATATTTTATATATATATATATACATATATACATACACGCATACATATATTTATATGTATGTGTGAGTCGTATATATAGTATATAATATATATTCTCCATCTTCCGATGAAGACGGAGCAGAATTCCGTCGAAATGATCAAGAAATAACGTGTGAGTGATCTTTTTATGTGTGTCTATATTGTTTGTGCCGTCAAATTCATTATATATATATATATATATATATATATATATATATATTTTTTTTTTTTTTAAATGCATTTTTTCCCCCGCGCTCAAATCTTCCTCGCACCAACACAAGCGGGCAGGAAAGTTACGATCCGAGGGAGAGAGGACTCGAGCCATACTTCGACCCAATTCGACACTATGGAAATATTTTCTGAGGTTGGCTAAATTAAAGCAGAGGGAAGAAAATTGTGTGCAAAAAAATTTACACAATAGCGGCATTATTATAGTTTTTTTCACCCCACTGCGTTCCAAAACGGCCTACCAGAGAGAAACAAAATAAAACATAACAATAAAAATAAAATAATATTTCCCGGAGAACTTGTCCGGGATATAAATTTCAAAATCGGCACCATCTCATTTTATTCCCGCGCATCTTTCTCTCTCTCGAGCGATGGTGGAGGAGATATGAGAGAAACTCCACGCCACGGAACGCGTAAGTGACGTTTTTGAAATATTAAAGGAAAAGAGGCCAGACTGATGGTTTGAGAGAGAGGTAGATGGGAGGAGGACGGAGATGCAAATGAGGTGGGAGGGGGGGGCGGAGGGGGGGAGGAAAGGGGGGGGGGTGGGGCGAGCGAGGAACGAATTTCGCCATCCATTTATGGAGTTCATTTTGGGTTGGGAGCGAGAGGGTTCGCGGGGTTTAGCAAGGGGGGGGAGAAAGGAAAGTAGGAAGTTCCGGGGTGGGAGGTGAGGGGAGGGGGGTAGAGGGGGTTAGGATTTGGTCGTGGGTCGAGGGAAAGGATTAGGGAGGGTACCGGGGGGGGGGAAGGGAGGGTTTCGACGTCATTCTGCCGGAGAGAAGCTGACCGAATATTGGCTCTGCGCCCTTCGTTCCTGCAGGGTTTTTTTCCCCATGAGAAAAATAAAACAAGAGTCTGTTGCGTAAATAAGTAAGAAAGGAAAGGAGAGGGTCGCGACAATGAACCCGATGGACTTCGCGTCGAAATAATGCATGGAGCGTGCAGTATTTCGCCAGTGCATGGCCTGCGATTAGGTTCCATTGGGAGAGAATGAGTTGAAAGGATGGGCCGGATGAAGGGAAAATGGAAGACAGAGAGAGAGAGGGAGAGGGAGAGAGAGGATAAAAGGTTACTTTGATCGGGAAAGGCTGTGAAAAAACGACTGCTGATATTTTCATCATGAGGTACTTAATTTTTTATTAGCCAGAAAACGCAATTGTTTTGACGCACTTTAACATTCTCTTTGAATGGTGCCCAAGGCCAGGAGAACGATTCAAACAGACTAACTAGCTTTAGAACCACACTTTACTAGCTCCCGAACGACACACACACACAGAGCCAAACGAAATGGACCGTGCAAGGGCAGTTCTTGGAGACAGGCAAATTTAGGGAATCGGTAACGTAAAACCTCAAAAACTCTGAATGACCACGAGATTAATCCTATGATATTTTTTAATGAATTACTTGTCGTTGATAAATTAAGACTAAGAACGACCATCAATATACTCGCAATTGATCATTATGATAAATTCCGTCTAGAAAGACTAAAGAGACTTTTAAATAAATGTCGGATTCTGTATGCTAATGCGTAATATTATTTAGTAATATAAATTAGGTGTGTGTGTGTGACATTCATTCCACTTTTTGTTAATCTTGAAGGAGTAATATAATGGAACAATATTACAAACAAGCATTATATTAGGGGATCGAGATAGTGCGGTGGCCAACGAACAGGCTTACCACCGAGTTCAAATCCTGGAGACAACAAATATTTTTCAGTGGTATCCGGATCCCTACTTGATGTGCTTTGTGGAGAACAATTTGAGTGAGTACGACGCCCGTCGGATGGGACGTTAAACTGCGGACCCCTTGGCGCCTTTCAACAAGTTACGACGCCGGGTTTCTTTCCACCCTTCCTTTCCCACCCATCGCTAATGGAGCAAATGACCACAGCCGTCGGTCGCCTCTCCTATAAAACTAAGCATTATATTTTTCTCTCTTCATATATGATTACGTGCGATACGCGAGAAATTATGATCTCATGTAGGTATTTCAAAAGATAACATTCAAAAAATTACATTAACACCAAATTACTTATTATCCAGAATAAATATGAGATTATAAAATTTCCCACGGTGCCTTGGGGTAAATGCCTCTTTGAGCGAGCTGTATTCTTCCAGATGACTTTTCACCAAATCATAAGATGTAAATAAAAAAATAAACCGCACGCGTACCTGTTCCCACGCCACTTCTAATGGAAATAATACCGATAACATTTCTTCCTGTATTTGACTCAACGCTTTTAGAGATATCCTTTAAACAGGTTCTTAGTTGCAGGCGCTAACGTTATGCTTTTCATTAAAATAAGTTTTTTCTCATTTAGTTTAATAATTTCAATTCAATTTAAAAAGATAAGTTAGTTTTAATTAATTAGCTAACTTAATATAAATTTGAGTCCGTTTCATTTGCCCATCTGCTACCGTAATGAGGAAGTAATTAGTATCATTGCAGGAATAGAGATGTATAACTTTGCAAATGGGGTCGCTTTCACACGAGAAAAGTTGATGTCACGCACATATTTAAGAGAGAATGAAATGCACCCCGAAAGTACCTAATTTAGCCAGTCGTGACTGAGTGCCGGAAACGGAAACTAGAATGTGATTTTATTGAAATCACAACACTACGGTCAACTGCAGTAGTTTTAATAAAAATATAAATAAGTTAATCGACATCATTTCTGTTTTATTATCAACTGGAATTCTACTCCGGATTTTAATAGGACTGCATTTCGAGTGAGAAAACTTCAGGGAGAAGAAGACCAGTAATATACACGTAAACGGGTCGTTGGAGGATAATGTTCAACCCTTTCCCCTAATTGAATGGACGGAAGTGGATATTTTCAATATGATATTTAATTGGGATGCATACAATGCGCAGATCAAATAAATGGATGAGTGGTGTATTCTGAAAACTATTTCCAATTAATCGTACCAATTATTTTATGGGGATGATCATCTTTGCGTGCTCTAAAGCCAACTGCTTGTAATTATCTTACTTGCTACCTTTATACATACGATATATCTACATTCCTGACATTGATATATTTCTACAGTACTAGAAAAGTAGAGCCACTAAATTATAGATATTAGGTAAACACTGGATATGAAACAATAAAATTATTTTCAGAGCTTACATGATCAACCGGAAACATATTTCGCTTCGTTGATGTCACAAAGTTTGGTGGCTCAGCGGGAACTTACCTGAAAACAGGAGAAAATTAGTTAGTTAGTCATGAATGAATTCAGTGTTTAATTGGTAAACAAATATCTGTGTACTCCTATTATAATATTAGTGTTAACATAGTTTTTAATTCAATACAAAATTTAATTTCTTGAAATACTTGTATAGATCCATTTAACAAATTCTGCAAAGATTGAGAATTTAGACAATAATTATGGGTGAATTTAGACAACAAGATAGTTTCCGAGCAAAAGTCAGCTTACTGAATTAATAAAAATACTTTGGCATAATCATTGAAAGCTATTGCATAAAGGAATTAATTTACATTTCGTGATTACCATCAATTCACTTAATTATAACTACTATATGCATTTTCAACAAAGAACTTTTTAAACCAAAGAATGTTTGTTTTGGGCCTAATGACTGTCATGATTCTTATAACTGATTTCTAAAAATTTATGACAAAAGAGCAGTAATATTTTAAAATAAACTTTAAATAATAATGTTTTGCATACTAATATTAAGACAGAAAGGAAAATTCATTTCTAGTTTTTATATTTTTATGCATACAATAGATAATTACCAAAATACCGGAATAAGGTACATTCATTCTTTGGTATGGGTTTTTTTGTATACATTAATTATTACTGGACGATATTGATTTTTATTAATTCAATTAGAGAAGGTTTTGTTAACTTTGGCGATTGAATTATTCACTTTTCCTTACTTTCTCTTCGTTTAGAAAGTTCCTTTTTAGGTAATTGGTTGCTTGAGACGTGAATTTATGGAATTGATGCAATTTATAATGATAATCACAACTTCGTCATTCCACAGAATTTCATTTAGACATTACCTGGGTTTCGACGTTCAACATCATCATCATCATCAGGTCTGACGTTGACTTTGGATGATCAAGTCTGACTTGATGATGACGTTGAACGTCGAAACTCAGGAAGTGTCCAAATAAAATTCTGTGGAAACCAAAGTTATAGTTGTTCATCATAAAATTCCTTTTTAGGGAAAATTTTACGTTTTTGGAGTAATCTTCGTGATTTTTCTTTCTATTTTTTAAATTTGAAGCCCAGTATCATCACGCTTTTATTTTAGTATTTTACGTTTTTAACCGAGATAGAAGTGGGAGTGAATGGAGGAAGGAAGTATACGGTATTGAAGAGGGGAATTTTGCAGAATAGGATGTTGGGTTGCTTTTATTAGGCGAGACAAGTGGATTTACGCTGTACCGTTTGGTAGGTTGTGTCCATCGAAAACCTATCTCAACCAGTAGTATACCAATAACAATAATAATAATAATAAAAGAGGACATTTTAAAATAATTGCTAAATTATATTTTGACCAGAATTAGAGTAGGAATTTGATAAGGAGTCATCTTAAGCTTTCTCTTCAGTTTACCGTAATCCAAAAGGACTTTGAGAGTAGCATCAAAATCAATAACTGCGAACGTTTCCCCAAGTTGACGCACCATTAATGAAATACATGCATCTGTTACCCTTCGTACGGATAGATTAAAAATGAGGTTGGATAAGAAATAAAGAGCAGAATATATACGTACAATGATATTTGACTCGGTGGAATTTGCAAAACGAGCAAAAATATTCCGCACAAGTAAGCACAACTAAGATTTAACAGATTTTCAGGCAGCACCCATACGCAAAACGTAAAATCTCTACAGCGCAGCATCTTGTCGAGGGAACGAAATTCCACGCTGCTACCCATTTTGTTTCTTTTGCTCCACATTTTGTTTTAAAAACGTCCGAGGGAATGAAGTAGTCCGGGTCACGACTGGGAGCTATGCTGTTGACATTATTCTTTTTTTTTTAACACTCCACGTCCTACTCTCGGGGACGACCGACCTCACTCCCGCCATCCCCGTCGAGACTTCTCCCCCCCCCTCCCACACACCACCCCCCGTGGACGTCCCCTTTCTCTCCCGGGGAGGGAGGGACGAGATCTGAAGGGTCGTGACGGAGGTACTACTACACTACAACACACGCTTCCTCGCGCTGCCGCTCGGGGGAAAAGGGTTCCTGGGGCCCCACGACGCTTTGCGACACCGGTCGGCTCGCGCGCGGGACTCCGAGCCCCAAGACCTGCTCTCCGCCCCCCCCTCCCCCCGCACGCGAGCGTAAAACATTAATCGCCGTCGCGTCATCGTCTGGGCCGGTTCCACGTGAATTTTACCGTGGGAGGGTGTGAGGGGTTAGTGGTGGGGGGTGCCGGAGAGACTGACATGGGGGACATCGATCGCCTGGCGTGCCGAATGGAAGCGAGAGGGAGACAACGCGTGCACACACGCAATGAGCTGTCCCTCCGCCCGTGTTGTGCTCGCCCTCGCCGGGGAAGGGATCGCGTCGCGCCGGGTCAGCGATGGCGATAGAGAGGGGTGAAGCACGGGGAAGAAAAGGATGGATATATATATATATATATATATATATATATATATATATATATATATATATATATATAAAATATATATATGTTTTTATATATTAACATATATATATATATTTTTTTTTTTACATTCACATGGAAATAGACATAAGCAAAAAGGATAGGAACACACAGAAAGGACGAACACAGGAGAGGTGGGGAAGGCGCAGTCAAGCAGATCACTAGTGTAAGATCCGGTGTTCAAGTCCCGGTCAAAGAAATATTTTTACACTTGTGATTTGCCTGATTCCGCCTTCCCCACCTCTCCTGTCATCGTCCTTTCTATTGTTCCTATCCCTTTTCCTTATATCTCTTTCCATGCGAATGAATATTTGTTCGGCATATGGCGGGATTTCGTGTTTGAATGTGTTTGTGTGTGTGTGTATATATATATATATATATATATATATATATATATTTTTTTTTTTTTAAGAGAGAGATAGATAGTAGAGAGAGAGAGAGAAAAACAGACAGACATACGGACAGAAGAGATGTTTCTGCGACTTCGGGTAGGGGAGGGGGATGGGAGAGGACGATGGAATATTAGACAGAGGAAAAGGCGTGTCACCTCCACCTTGATGTGACGGTTCTCCCGTCAAGAGGATCAGAGCGGGGAATTATGATCGGGACATGAGAATTGTTTTTATTTTTCGATTTTATAATTTTTTTCCTGATTGCAAAGGGGCATCCTGGAACGCTGTCAATCTCAACTTGATTGCGCCATCTAAAACGCTCATATCAACATGTTCCTCACACACGTGAACTCGGACAATTGATTATTTTTTCGCTAGCACAGAACGAATGTACGAATTGATTAACAAAAGTCCACTTTCGCCAATCTTAAGCGTCACCGACATTTCAAACAGACACCGTATTTGAGGAGGTTTTTGCATGGTGCAAGGGTCTGCAGTTCGAACGAATTGGATGATAAAAGTATTTTTCCAATTTCAATGCAATTTTAATGTGAAGGCGACGCAATTATTCGCCGAAACGATCATATTGGGATTTCAAAGTGGATGCTAATATCGCTCATCTTTATCTGCGGAGGGAATTGGAAGTCCATCGAAGTAAACATGCATAATATTTTCCGCATCCATTCCATACATGTAGATTGGGTACAGAATATTTTACCATTATTGATTTTTCTAATTTTTATGTAAAAATATCTTAAACCAACAATGTTACGATTAAAGCCTAATCAATGGAATCATTTTAAAGCACATGGACTCAATTTAACCTACAATTCCCGATTTCCAGTGCGATTATTAGAATTGCTCTATTCCAATTAACCACAGCTCCCAAGTATTCGGATGAATTTTTAGGTAAATGAAAATAGGAAGGCATTTAAATAAATGAGAACATTCTTAAACAGCGTAGGAAATGAAACTCATTTGAAAAATGATTCCATTTAAATAGCACTTAGTTCATAAACAGTAGCGTTATATTTTTCGTGCATAATTAATAGTACTGTTTTTACAAACATATTGTCAACCCAACTAATTCATTATCGTTGGACCGAATGTCTGATAGTATTCGAATCTGATTACTTTTACCTAGTTTTATGTTATTTAGGTGAACACGCAACGAATATGGTGTATGTGAAAAAATTCCACTACAAACTCATATTTGATTTCGACTTATGAAGAATTTCAGTCGTGTGTCGACATCCGTTAGTAATATTTTGTGTGTGGTAATGTATATAATTAGCGAGAAACATTTTAATGTTTCAGTGTGATTGTTTACAAAATGAGACTAACTTCTAAAAAGATTTATGAAGTTAATTTCATGCCGATGATTTCTAAACAAAGTATAAATGAATAATAAAGAATATAAGGGTTAAAGGTACGTCGAGTAATATTTAAAAACCAAGACAAATAAGGGAAAGAGTTAACAGAAGACGAGAAGGGAACCCTCAAGTTATTTAACGAAGGATTGAAGAGCAATGACTGGGCACCATACTTTTACATCACCATTTCTCATTTGCAATTTTGAAATGAAAATTCCCCAATTTTGATTAAAGTATAATTATTGATTGACAAGACGTATCTAAAAATGGAGTTTATACAACCGAACGCATCAGTGTTTTCACGGGAAGGAAGAATAGAAAGGAATAAAAACCTTTAAAGGCTGTTTTGATGACATTATCAAAACAAAAAAATAATAAAAATTTGTCTAAACTGTGAACAGAATTACTTGACAATATGTCAGATTACTTGAACAAATAATCGAATGTTCTCTTGTTGAATTCATTAGGCATACTGCAATGTATTAACAACGTTACTGTCGAGACGGTTTCATTTCCACTTGCTAAAAATTATTTGCCAACTTGAGAATTTGAAAAATCACGAGTTAATTTTTTCCATCAAAAGAACAATGCAAGGCAGAAAGGAATACTGAAAAATGAAAATAACATTGAAAGAAAGCAATATTTTACCCAAATTGGGGATAACTAGTAATAATGGACTGCTGGACTGCATATATGCAAGATCAAAGATGGATAGAGCTTCCTCACATTCTCCTGGTACTCTATCATTTAATAGAAGAATGCGGGTCACTCACGCTTATGGGCCATCGTACATTGCCTGCTATCAATAAACCCCTCGATACTCTTTATACATTACTAACTCCGATATACAACGAGTGTGGATACTACGGAATTCGAGCACAGCCCGATTCATATAATAAAAGCAACGATGTTACAAAAAACTGAACTTAATTTTCCGACTAAATTTCAATCCCCTAAATCTCTACAAAAATCTCTCTTCACTCTTTAATATTGATTTCTTTTCATCAAAAAACGCGCTTTTGGAAAATTAATCTAATTATCAATTGACTCGTCAAAAACAGGCTGATATTGATTGAATCTAGTCAGTAGCCACTGATTGTTGGGGACCCGAAATGTCGTCCGCTTTATTTTGAATAATATTTAAGAGAACTGATGCATGAAATAGTCAGTATAAGCCGTAGAAAATATATCAAAATTTTATAAGCATATTATAATTTGGATTACGTTAGCTATTTTCCTTACGGTTGATGCGCCGCTTATCTGCAGGGGGTAAAATAAACATGATGTATAAATGGATAATGACCATGATTCTCTGAATTCCGACAGAGGCGCCACTGGCGCTTATTTGTTTTGTTAATGCTTTCACGTGAACAAATAAAACCTGAATCCTCAACAGTCCTCCAAATATAGTTTAGCGGAATCATTTTCTGGCTACACAGAATCCATTTTTTCGCTGGACTTCATTTGGCTTAAAGTCCCTAATAAATATTGTATTTAGTCACTATGCCAAGCGAGAATATTCTCAGGAGATTCAAGATTTACCTAGCTCCTCCTTTAGAACTTAATTTCTCTTCCATTCTAAAATTGCAGAACCCGCTGAGATGAGGTTTATTCATGAATGCAGGTTGCTTCAAACCTTTTCTTTGACCGAGTTTTTTTGAACTTAAATTAATCATTCACACATCCTTCTCCGGCTTTTCTTTTCTCCATGTAAATCTGTTTTCGCGTTCTTTTATATGACTGTTTTCATTCAGTTTTCGAGTACTTCCTTCCCTTTAGAATTAGTTCCAGTTCTTATTTCATATTCTCCATGGATTTTTTTGTCTCCCCTGGCGTGCTTTTCGGGTTTTAGGCCTTAACCTTTCACATTTATTCATTTTTCCTGGGATAAGTGATGTTTTTCAGTCGAATACTTAATTCAAAGTTATTACTTGGTACCTAAAGCGAGGCAAATACATATGAAAACTAATCTGAATTAAATATAGAATATTTTCAATACGCGATACAAAAAAATGGGTGCCAGGATACTTTATCATGTATTTCCCTGCGAATAAACCATAAAAATGTATAAGTAAAAGTACAAATGAATCAGGGTCAGACCAATTTACAAGATTGGACATGTAAAAGCGATATTTTTGTTTTTCGGACAAATAATTTTTGAGTTGTGACAAATAATATGTTTTCCTTGTCCATGGTGTTATCAAGCTCTCTCCTTGAACCCGTCAGTTATAGCAAAATTTTTGCATTGTGCAGCCGCAGAAATGCTACAATGAGAGAGGCCCAGAAATGACAATTACTGCTGATATTCGAAGTAACCACACTGCAGAGACGGAGAAAGCATTCAGTACGGGAAATATCACATTACAGAGCGAAATTTTAACTTTTCTTTTTCGTGAAATAAATATCTTACTTGGCCAAAAATACCAACGTATTTACTCCAAAATAAACACTTTCAGTGTAGTGCTAAGATATAAGATTCGCTCGTGAATATCCTGATGCCCTTTTTATGCAATATCGGAATTGTCCGATGGACATCAGCAAATACAACAATTACTTTAATCCTAAATTTTTAGTTCCGAATTTCAATTCAAAGACTCAATCGAAAAGGAGTAATAGACATAGAGAAATCGTGAAAATAGTTGACCTGGATTTTTCTAGAACAGAGATACTCACGACAAGGCTTTTAGATCGGACCATTGATCAAATGAAGCAACTGTACAACTTAGCAAAATTGCATCTATATTGTCTGGGGATATACGAGGTACTTAGGTTCCTCAAAAACACAGGAATAAAATGGCAAAGACTAAACCTATAGTTTTTCAGGCTGTACCTTAGCCTAACCTTAGGCTTAAAATACATTTCAAACGGGCACTGAAATGTCGTTATGATCCAGAAAAATGGATCTCCGAAGCACTTTTCACTCACAGAAAGAAGATGGCGGAATAAAGTTTTTCTTAACGATTTGATGAGTTTTGCATTCGCAAAAAAAAACTACTGTAAGACTTGTTTATTACGTAGCCAATCCTCGAGTATCCCTTGAGATATTAGTATACTCATGCATATTGCTTATTCCTCCTCCTCCTCCCTAGGTCAATGATCACGAGAAGAAAATGTACATTAATTCCCCCTTGCTTAACTCGTACCTCTCAGAATTAAGATATTGTTCTCCTAGTCATTTTTTCCGGACAGGAACGATAATCGGAATTACTATACTGCTCCCGTGCTTTGATTAGGAGAGAGAGAGCGAGCATGCTCGCAGGAAGCGCAGGCAATGAGGCTAGGCTACCCTCAGGCCTCGGTGTACATGTGCGCATGGCTGGGTTGCATAATAAGTCAGGGAGCCATTACCCCCGCCCCGTCCGATCCTGCGAGTTAATTCGTGGTGCGGGAGCGAGCAGAATTTTTTCCATCAAGTTCTTTCAGAAAAGGAGGCAAGAAAAAAATGGATGGTTTTTAGGGAAGACGGGTTAAATGAAAATAGAAAAAACCATGGGTTCCAGGAGTAAATGCGACGCTGACGTGGGAGAGAGTCTTCGTAATCATTCTTTTGAATCTTTTGCTCTTATTTCATAAATTTATCCATCCATCTTATGAAAGTGATATTAACCCTAATTTACACTTTATTCGCCAAAAGCTTCCTTTTCATGAAAACTAAGTTTTTCTGAGTTTAAATTGAATTTTCAACAAAATTTTCATTGTCACATAGAAAATATAGTACGATCAAGACGTAATAAAATTGAAAAGATAAGTGATTCCTGATTATATTAATGCAATTTATAGAATAAAATTATGGTGAATAAATAGAATGACGAACTAAATTACAAATAAAAGACGTTTTCATTTAATCTTCCACCTGCTTTTAGGATCGGCAAAAATAGCATGCACAAGAACGAATTCCCTATTAAATAATCGCTAAAATGTAATTCTTAGGGGTGAAAAAATAGTGCCAGTTGACAAAAAGATTGTAGTTTGCGGTAAATATCGCTCTAAAATAAATAATAGTTTCAGAATCATTCAGCGCTGACTTTTCTGTTGAAAGACAATTAACAGAAATATTTGAAAGAAAATGGTAATTCGTTCCCACCGCCAAGAAATGAAGAATGGAATCTATCGTCAGTACTCGAATGATAAGAGCTACGATATATTTATTCTTCTATGTAGAAATAAAAACAACCATTTCGTTATTACTATGCAATTACGAGAGAGAGTAATTACCTTAAATGAATGTGAATAAAAGACTTTCACAGTTTCAAAGTTTTCAGTTTCTGCCCTCATATTCTACAACATTACTATTTCCTACGAACCTAATAGCTACATTATCGAGGAAAATATATTTTTGTAGCGATAATGGACTTAACGAGGTCGTAATTTCTTATTCTGACGACTGATAAAAAACCTTAAAAATATAAATTGTTTTGCCTTCACTGAAGACTTCCCAGAGAAATAAGACCACGACTCACTTCGAAACGTTGTAAACTAATGATATATTCGCTTACGCGCAGTCACTACGTAGCAGTGGGATATGAGTCAGCGAGGAAATGAGTCGAACCTTTGGAAATGAGAGATATCCGAGCCACTTGAAAGGCTAAATTGAATGACATAGAGAACAGAAGCGGAGAAGACTTGAGCGTGGCGTTGGGCGTGGATTCGAGAAAATATCTCGGATTAAGCTGAAATGCGGGGTAAGATCTCCCTAGTGCGCCGGATTCAGCGACGACTAGCGGGTACAAAGGCAAGATTAGAGAAAGGCTGGCTTGGAAAAAGGAACGGAGGAAGCCTTCCGCTCCCATTTCTCTCTAATAATAAACCTTTGGTTATGCGATACCACAAGAGGTTCTACGTATGGGTCTGAACCGGGATTCAGCCCCTATCAATAGACTTCACTTCAAGGTTGAAAATCTGAAAGGAGGCTGATTGAGGATGGGAGAGGAAATACTCAAGTCAAGGGATATCCTGGGCCTCCGAGGTCGCCTATCCCGAGCGGTTTTTCCTTTCCGATTCCTCTTTTGCCCTCACATTCTTTTAATCCATCCAACTATGCCGGTACTCTTGTTCTTACCTTAAATCCCTTTTCACCCTCTATGGACCTGACGCACGAGAAAGGAATTCTTTTTAAGGTTTTCTATAGGGGCACGAAAGGTGATATCGTGAATTTTCCATGATCCTCCCCCCTTCACACCTCTGGTATTTATGTTAAAGGGGGGTCAGATGACCAACAGTAACATACTAAATGAAAGAAATGCTTGAAGAATACGCGCAAACTCGCAGGAAACGAGTGAGCAAAGAGAATTGGAGAAGGGTGGAAATACTCCCTTACGAATCACTAAAAAACGATCACAATTCCTCCAATGTAAAACTAATTACTTCCACTCTGCTGGATGAATAATTTATTCTTAACTTTGTGAAAATCCTTGAAAATCACTTACAAGATGAAACCATGTCGACAAAATCTAGGAGTTTGTAATTTGTGCGTAATTTAGAATAATATTCGAGACGTGAAATCTCGTTTATTAAGTGAAAAAAAAGGAAAATTTTCAAATTAATTTATTTTTTCTCCAAGCCTCTGGCGTTAATTAGTCCCGAAGAGAAAGTACGCTCGTAACGTATTTTAATACACTTTTACCAATTTATTAGCGACTAATTCAATAAACCAAGTATCAGAATCTTAGGGAAGGGCTCTAAAGTTCGGATGAAGTTATGGTGTGTGTGGAAAATCAAATTTAACTTACCGGAATCGAATAAAACTTGAGGAGAAATTGAGCAAAATTTTAGCAGTTATGCGAAATTTTCGTGGAGCATATTAATCTTTCAACTAGGCGCCGTCTAGACTATTCCAATTAAAAGTCTATATCTTTCACTAAAGGCTTTCCTCGTGAAACTTTGTCTTTCTACGCTCATATTCTTCTCTATTTACTTTTTCTATAGTAGATAATTTTTTCTGTTAATCAATTGCTTCAAATTTTCCAATCTCTTTTCATGCTTGCAATAATAACTTGTTGTTTCAAGCAAATGTAAACAAGAGGGTGTTTCCTAAAAATCGTACACAACGGCGAAATCCGATCATTTTTCATGATATTTTACCAGCGATTTGCGCTCAGACTAAACGATACATAAAAGTTTCTCCAAAGATGAATCTATATGAAAATAATGGAACGAGTATCAAAATTGAACATTAGTGAGACCAAATATTAAATTTGCGAAAGATAACGAGACAATTAATACGAGGAGCAAAAGGGGACGGTTGGAATGCTGTGAAGAAGGCCACCCCATCACGAGTTATCAATATAACAAACTCCAATAAATACAAGCGCAACTAATGATGAGGACTCAGGCGTGATATGGTGGAAGCGTAACATATTAAAACCACAGGTATTGCAATTTTCCACTAGATATTATATTTCAACACTACCGGTTTCGATGTTTTCACATCATCATCAGGTGTGAGCACAAGTGCGTATCTTCTCCACATATATAGTTGCATACACGGGGTGGGGGGTTTAAGGGGGGGTAAAAGGAGGGGAAAAAAGGGGGACAGGGGAATTCCATGAGGGGAAAGGATGAAAAGAGGGGTCAAAGAGGCGGGGAGGAACAGTGGGAATTCCATGGGGTGGGGGGTTTTTTGGGGGCAATACTGAGAATTAACAATACGACCGCCGGATTGGCACAGGTAATAAAAGGCACTGTTCCTCCCCGCCTCTTTGACCCCTCTTTTCATCCTTTCCCCTCATGGAATTCCCCTGTCCCCCTTTTTTTCCCCTCCTTTTTCCCCCCCTTAAACCCCCCACCCCGTGTATGCAACTATATATGTGGAGAAGATACGCACTTGTGCTCACACCTGATGATGATGTGAAAACATCGAAACCGGTAGTGTTGAAATATAATATCTAGTGGAAAATTGCAATACCTGTGGTTTTAATATGTTACGCTTCCACCATATCACGCCTGAGACCTCATCATTCGTTCGTAACGCTAGCATGGCATTACAGGCAAAGTTATATCTCAAATTGTTCATAAAGTGCCGAATAGCTTCTCTCAATATTTACTTCAATAGCCAGTGTCTAAAACGTGGTGTTACCCCAAAATTTGTGTCCATCAAGTCGTGTTCATCGTCTCCAGCAGCTCAACACGCCATCTCAACAGCGAAAAAAGTGTGGGTCCAGAAAGAAGTGAAAATGTGGTACAGCAAACGAGAGGCCATATGCCATTATTTGTTTATTCTTCATATGGAATTGTGTTCAAAACTTCATCCCGCCGAATTTCAAGTGTGGGAAGACCGAGTGAGATCTCTGACAAAAAGTATCTGTGATGCTAAGCGAAAAGTATTGAATCAAAAGCTCTACATTCTCTCGAGAGTCCTACGGAACAGTGATACCCAGTCCAATCCAAAATTACGATCATGTGACCATAAGTTTGCCCCACGAGTTGTCAACCTTTCCAATTGTGACTTGTCCCCTTCCAATTTAGTTTTATTAAACAAAGGCCTGAAATATGCCCCAGTGATTCCCACTACAACCAACGGCTACAAAAACCTAGCGGCTGACTGCGATACAGCCCTGTCTCGTGAACCTATTGGAACCAAGCAACTCATCACCAACATCATCTCAGCAGACATAAAAAAGCCTCCTTTCTACAGCCCCCGTCCAGTGCGAGAAGATCTGACACTCAAGATGCTCAAAAAAGTAATTAAGGAGGGCGAACTCGCAGTCGTCAAGGCCGACAAAGGTAATTCCACAGTGATTATGGATAGGGAAAACTACATCAGCAAGTGTCAAAACTTCATTGCCTCCACCAATTCTGAGAATTTACTGAAAGACCCCACACCATCATATCAAAGGCTGGTAAAAAACGCTATCGCTTCATGCAAAACTCTATTCAGTGATAAAGAAAAATTTTCCCTGTTGAATATGAACCCATTACCCCCAAGACTGTACGGCTTACCTAAACTACATAAACAAGACGTGCCAATCAGACCAGTGGTGTCGAGTGTTAATTCGCCAACACACAAGCTGGCCTTTAAGTTAAACTCAATTTTCCGCCAAATGTCAAATTTCAAACCTAAATATGGGATTAAAAATTCAGTCAATCTAGTGGAACAACTCCAAAATATCAATATGCCAACAACTGTGAAGTTAGTATCATTCGATGTTTGTAATTTGTTCACATCCGTTCCCACGCATGAGGCGATATTATACGCTCATGACATACTTTCAAAGGCCAACATCAGCCCGGATATCATCAGTGAATTACGCAAGTTACTTCAGGTGTGCGTAGATCAAAATTATTTCCTCTTTAATAACAAATACTACAGACAAAAAGAAGGCTTAGCTATGGGATCACCTCTCTCACCACTCCTTGCAGAAATTTTCATGGACAATTTAGAAGAAAAGATATTTAATGGCAAAGATAAATTAGTAGATAATGTCCTCTATTGGTTCAGATATGTGGATGACGTTTTATGCGGCTGGACAGGGACCGATAGACAGTTGACGAAGTTCCATCAGTTTTTAAACTCCTTACACTCAGCCATTAATTTCACTATGGAAAAAAGTGTGGAAGACGAAATCAATTACCTCGACCTAACCATAGGCCTACATAACCAAAAACATACCTTCAAAATCTATAGAAAGCCCACCTACACAGATCAAGTAATTCCATCAGATTCGTGCCACCCTATATCCCATAAGCTAGCCAGTTTCCACTCCATGATAAATAGACTCATTAGAATCCCGATGTCCCAGGACAACTGGGACCGTGAAGTAAACATCATAAAAACCATTGCTGTCAACAACGGGTATAACGCCAACCTCATTGATACGCTCCTTAAGAAGAAAATAAGAAAACAAGCCACCTCTATCTGCACTACACTCACACTGGACACGAACACGTTAGATCGGAAATGGTGCAAAATTCCGTTCGTGAACCATCTTTCATACAATATAATCAAAGCCATCCCCAAGGACAATTTCCGAATTTCATTCTATATTCCATCAACACTATCCAAGTGTTTAAGCCAGATTAAGGACCCGATCGACAGGAATAAAAGGAGTGGGGTGTATATGCTTGAGTGCGAGTGTCAGGCCAGCTACATTGGTCAAACAGGGAGGAGTTTTGACAATCGGATCAAGGAACACCGAAGACGAATTTATGCAGATAACACGAACTCTAATCTCGCGAAACACATAATCGAAACAGGCCATCACTGCAACTTCGAATTTAAAGTGCTACATCTACAAACGAAAGGGCGCAAGTTGGACGCACTCGAACAGTGTGAAATAATACAACACACAAAAAAAGGAATTCCCCTCCTTAATGATGTGTTTGTCACTTCACATTCCCCCCTTCTAGCCATCAATTTCCCCAATAGCTTTCCCCAATTTGAACCTTCCTCTTCTCCTGCTCCCCCCCTACTTCCTCCCCGTCAACGACCACCCCTTTCCCCTCCCCGTTCCTCCGATTCCCCGGATGGACTCGACGGACAACACCACTGATCCCCCGACGCATCGCAGGCGTCCCAAGGACGTCATCCAGCCAGCAGAGCAACGACCCTCGCCACGGGACATCACTCGCGAGGCCCACCGGCAGATTGTTCCGGCCCTTCATTGCTGCGGGGCCCTCTACAGCTCAATGTCTTTATTTTATTACCTGTGCCAATCCGGCGGTCGTATTGTTAATTCTCAGTATTGCCCCCAAAAAACCCCCCACCCCATGGAATTCCCACTGTTCCTCCCCGCCTCTTTGACCCCTCTTTTCATCCTTTCCCCTCATGGAATTCCCCTGTCCCCCTTTTTTTCCCCTCCTTTTACCCCCCCTTAAACCCCCCACCCCGTGTATGCAACTATATATGTGGAGAAGATACGCACTTGTGCTCACACCTGATGATGATGTGAAAACATCGAAACCGGTAGTGTTGAAATATAATATCTAGTGGAAAATTGCAATACCTGTGGTTTTAATAACAAGCGCAACTGTCGATCAAATGCGAAGATTGTGACCTTTACGGTAAATATTGAAATGAGCTTTTCCAACTAATCATCACACGGATATGATGATTTTGCATTAATAACGTCCATCATCAATTTTCCCGATCAAGTATCCCGATAGGCTGTGACACACACTTTGAAGTTACAACTGACAATATTTTGGCACTGTTCATTCGCACTGAAATGAGAACCACAGTCAAAGATGTCTAAAACTTCATCCAAAAGACCTAATAACTTTCACTTCAAACCCCAAAAAGTCTATAAAGACATATCCTGACAGGGCCTACTTGAACCGTGGTCCAAAGCGATGCAATTAAGCACTGGGCACATTCCAGGGAAGGTGACTGCGACATGGTTAAAAAAATAGCGACAGATGATTTCTTTGGAAACATGATAGAATCTAGGGGACGAGGCAATTGTTCTGAATAAGGAACGCAATAGGAACGTTCAATAAATTATTTGTTTCGTTCATAAAATTTTCCAAACTGAGGGCGTTCTTAAATTAACATCCGCCTTAAATTGTGAAAAAAATTAAAAAAAGCAGCGATTTAATGCCTTGGAGCCTGAATTCGGTTCGCTGGTTAATAGTAGTAGTAGTTTTGAGGGGAGGCGACCGACAGCTAAGGTCATTTGCGCCATAGGGGAAGGACAGGAAAGGATGAAGGGTGGAGAGAAACCCGGCGTCGGCATTAGCCTACTCTTTACGAAAGGCGCCAAGGGGTCCGCGGCTTAACGTCCCATCCGACGGACGACGTACTCACTCAAAGTGCCCTCCACAAAGCACCTCAAGTTAGGGATCGAGATACCTCTGAAAAATATTCAACACCGCCGGGATTTGAACCCGCGCCCTCAGGGTGGGAAGCCAGTACGTTAGCCCCCGCACCATCTCGATCCCCCTCGCTGGTTAATATTTACGATTCTGCTCTAGGGGTGGGACGAGCCCACTGTGCCCTTACCCCCCCAAGTTGTGACGCTTACGCCCCATGGGTCTTGCAACGATCCTCCGGGTAGTTGCAATGGATATGCATGCTCCTATAAAAGGCATTAGGTCGATATCATGGCCGATATTTCAGGCTAGGGAACTGCATGAAAATGGACTCTTTGAGTAAGTGCCCGCCGTACATCAAGTCTCAAAAAGGACCGTTACACTTAAAGCATGGGGATACTTTTATACCACCTCATATCTTATTCCTACCTCCTATTTTCTCCCGCCTCGTTTCATTCTCTTTCTCCCTTAGAAGGTCCCTAAGAATTCTTTCCCTCCCGTCTTCCCTCGACATTCTCCTCACCTTGGAATCTCCACTCTTTAAATTTTGATCACTTTCATCCGCAGAGATCTCTTATCCGGAGCATAAGAAATTGTTATACAACCCCACCCACCCTGCCTCCCAGCTACTCCACCGTCACGCGCCGTCATCTCTCCTCGCCTCCTCGCCCCGGCCGCGTCTCAATCCTGTTCCCCTTACGTCCCCCTCGCCAGTCAGTTTTTTTCTCAACCTTGACGAGACCCTTGGTGTGCCTGAACGCCGCTCCGGCGGATGAGGGGTCCGCCAGGGGGGTGGGGGTCCGGGAGAGATGAGACGGAACGTGTCCCGTGCGAGGCGAGGGGTCACGCGCCGAGGAAGGAGACTGCGGAGGGCGCGTTGGTGGGGAGCTGCTGTGTAAGGGGGTGAGGGTGGAGGAGAGCGGGAAAAAAGAAATACGGAAACACGTGAAGCAAGGATAGAGAAAGAAAGAAAGAAAGAAAGAAAGAAAGAAAGAAAGAGAGAAGGAAAACGAGGAACCTACGTAGTATGCACGACTAAATCAAAGTCGGAGTGAGGACGTGTGTGCGTGAGGCAGGAAGTGAGAATATACAATTCTTAAGATTCCGACCGGAGAAAATTACGTAAGCAGGTGATAGAATGACTTTAAAATTTTACCAAGAAAATCTTATGGAAGATAAATGACCGTGCTTGGAAGTCACACAATATTTTTCTCCGTTGAATTTATGGTAAAAAAAAGATAAGGGGAGGAGCCTTCCACCGAGAGGTTGGAAGAATAGCTAACTTCCGGACTACGAGCTACTTATACGCGAATACTAGGTGTTAGAACTCTTGTAGTTACGATTTACGAATAAGACTACAGGTTAGAAAAACGATATAAATATATACGTATCTTACCCTTGAAAATTTAATTTTCCCTCGATGACCATCAATACGGTTAGCCTACGGTGCAATGCGGCAACCCGCTCACACCAAGTTTATCGCATTTTAAAGTAATTGGCCAAAAAATGCCGGTCATGTGAATTTGGCGCTGATGTGTGAGCATGGAGATCAAATAATAGCTGGAACAATTTGCGCTCAACCTTAAAAAAAAACATAATATGCTACTCTCCTTTTGAAAAAAACGCATGCCACCATTTTTATATTGTTTTAGTGCTTAAATATGCAAGGAAAATGGTTTTTTGTTCAAAACCGAATCAGGAGACCTCAGCAGCCCAACAATTCAAATAGAAAATTCTTTCATTTTCCAAACCTATTTATAAACGGAACACGTTGACCTGCAATTATATAAAATAGAATGAACTGACACCCCCCTCCACACATACTCGTGGCGACCCACGTGGTGAATAACCTGAAGGACGTAGAAAATCGACGCAAAGATTTGGAAGTCAGCTTTTATTCTTAAAATATGTTCAAAAAATTTGACTCGAGAGATTTTTATTATTTTCTCTACGTCTGTGACTGACGATCTTAGAAGCCGTACTGCGATCCCAATGGAATGAAGAACTATTCCACGCTCTGAGGGAACAACGGAACGCCGCTCAAGGCCGTAAAAAGTGGAAACGTAGGCAAGAGCTCCAAAACAGGATCGAAAAGGAGCACTTAAGAAAAGAGAGGGAAGAGGGAGAAAGACATAAAACCGCTGGAAGTAATACCTTTCTTCCAAAACACAGAGTACAGTGGGCGCTTCGAGACGGACCATCGACTAAAGAAACAAAGAATGGGAATGGTGGAACAATGGGAATTGGGGCGAGAGAAGGTCGATGGTGGAAGCGGTTTACCGTGGCGAGGAAGACTCCAGACAAGAGGGGAGATCGGCGGAGGATCCAGAAGTAGTATGTGCTACTTGCTCGACTCCGGGGAAAATTAAATCCAAGGTTAAAGGTAATCAAAACTAGGGACGACAATAGAAACGATATAAATTCAAAATTAGCGATATTTTAAAATCAGTTTTTAAAATTTTTAATGTCAGTAGTTTTTAATTGAAATATCTCAAATTCTCAAGGAGAAATATTTGGATACGAAGCTTTAAGGACGCAAAGCGAGTAAAGAAACTCAGTGCGAAGATGCAATGGAGTTCAAAATTAAACAGAAACCCTGTAGAAAAACTAAACCTGGCATTTAATTCATTCAGTTTCCTAACGATAGTAGTAGGATTCCTTTATTGAAAGGTACGTACGACATTTCCATCAAGGGTGAAGAATACTGCATGCAGTATGAGCACGTATTCACTGCGTTGCACATTTTTGGACAGTTTTAAAAACACACTTTGAGCATTATGGCGTGATTTGATTAACCAAGGCATTGCGAGTCATAGCAAAATGTTTGTCCACCTCAATCACTTTCACTTTTATTTATTAATCTTGGTAGTAATGCGTTTTCACTCGCCTCCATAATTATGTACTCTTAACCAGGTTCAAGGGAGCTTTCAAATACATCGTGAAAGTTAGTGCCAGGACTAAAATAAACTCTGTCAAAGCAACAATTTCAGAGTGTAAAAATCATTCGCCTTGACTGGGATTCGAACCCAGATCCCTCAATAACCGGTCGAGTGCTTTAGCCAATTGAGCTACCGAGGCGTCCTATTAAACTATGAAATTTTGAGGCTTTTAAAGGAACAAGATGTTGTGACGAAATACCGTACAAACAATGTCACAGGCATTCGTATTCGTGCGCAACGCGCCACAGTCCACGAGGTTAAAGCCAACTTTAAACACTTATGGTGTTTATACTTTGACAAATTCCAAAGAAATTGCGGTAGATGCCGCAGCAATGATGATTTCAGCGAATGATTTTTACACTCTGAAATTGTTGCATTGAAATGCACATTAGCGGATGACTCCGTTAAAAAATACTGTTGCGGCATCTCCCGCAGTTTCTTTGGAATCTGTCAATGCATTTGATTCCACGTGAGAGCAAAACTAAACACTTTGTTTTGTTTTAATCCGCGACAAAGTCGTAAATGATTAGTTTATTTTAGATAAAAAACCAATGGGTTGAAATCTTGGTTGTATATAGTATGCCACGACGCAGGTGATAAGTGGTTAATTTTAGGGCCCGTGATTTCAGACAGGTATAGGAATCCATGCACGTGTGTAATATCTAAAAGTATAGAAATCTACGTCTACTACATTAACTCATACTTTAATGTACATGAAACAGGAATTGAATGAACTAAATATGATTTTTTCCATGAATAATAAAGAATAAACGTAAATAGATAGACGTTATGTCACAAAAAGGAGGAGGTTTTCTGAAAGAACACCTAAATCAAATGGCATTATAAATCAAAGCCTGTCGTCTTCAGTGATGGCATAATGCGGAAGGTTTCCCCTATCTTTCGACGATTTTTCTCAAACTTTGTATTCCTGTACAGCCTTAGAGATAGTAAAATGGTAGAATATGCGCCGAATGACTTCGATAACTCTTGTCGTTTAGTCTTTGGAGGAAACGAGGGGAGACAAAGCGTCGGCCGTAAAAGCTAGACGGGATACATAAATTTCAAATTCCCTCCAACGAAATTATTGAAACCTTTATTCCAATTGTTCTGTTCATCTCTACTCCTGTGTCGACTTCCCAAAAGCTTTCCTGTCCTCATTTTTTGAGAAATAGCTTAAGCAGTGGATCCCAATACGGCACCCACTCGTACCGATTCAAACGATATGCGGATTGCGGATGCGTTCAAACAGGGTTCTTGTAAGCATGTCCTCCTCCTCCACTCTCTTGTCACCAAAATCAATAGAGAGGTGTGCAATTTTTCTTTCACGTATATTTCAGAACCTTAGTGTCACATTAGAGAGCTTGGAAAAAAATGCAAAAACCGAATATTCTTCTTTACCTAACGCAGATTGGGTCAATAAAAGCGAGATCAGTAACGGAAGAGGCTCTTGAGGAGAATTGAGTACAGCCACAGAATCCGATAAAAAATAACAGTTAATTTTATTCACGGGATATAAAGGGGGGAAGTTAAAAAAAAATGACTATTTTTTTCGGCGCGAATGGTGAATTTTATTTTTTTCCCCCCCTCTCCCATCCGTCGCTTCTCCTAACTCGGCAAATATATATGGTGGTGAGTTCTCCTTAGAATTCCTTTATTGGAAGGATTCCTCCAACCACTCCCCTCCATGCAACCCTCAAAATTCGAGGAAGTTCTTCAAGGGATGAGAAAGGAGTATAAAAGGGTAAGAAAGCCACTCAACTCCTTTTGTGAGTGCGGCCCTTTTTTACACCCGCATCTTCTCTTTTAAACCCAAATCTAACCTCGCCGAACTATTTCCTTCTGCCTTCCATCTACCTTCTTCCCTTTTCCTTCTTCCTTCCTTCCTTCACCATATTCGAGACTTTCTTCAACTCCACTCAACTAAAAATCAGCTTTCTTTTCCGTTGGTACGTTTCGACTGGTTCCCTTACGCGAAACAGTGATTCTTTCCCGAAGTTCTCTCTCCCTTTCCACGCGTTAGAAGTTAGTCTGCATGCATGAGTGGACAGGGAGGATCTGATAATGAAACAATACTCGTCATGCATGAATATATTAAAATAAGTCGAAGAAATATGTACGACGAAGTGTTATCGTTCTGGTTGAAATAGAAAGGTGTGGGAGTGTCTTTTAGGGTGCACCCAGCGCATTAATAGTCATTCAAAGACATCGAGATCAAGCGAAACTAAGATAAAAAGGAAATAAATGCACGGATGCATATTATGAAAAATTGATAAAAAAACAAGAGAACAATGAATCTACAGACAAATGTTCCAAGATGAGATTTCAAATTGTATCATAGCTTTAATGAAGAGATAAATTGAGCATTTTCAATTTTAAATCCAGCCAAGGTAAATTTGAAAACTATTTTTTGGGGTGACTGAGAATTTAATGAACATAAAAAAGATGGATTGAAGATACGGAGGATGACTAAAGCACTGTGCTATCGAAAAGAAATCAAAAATATCTACAGAATTTATTCAGAATTCATGAAGAATACATTAGGAAATTTTTTCTCAGCCTATAACGTAATAATAATGGAGTGATTCTTTTTCAAACAGACTTGACTCGGAAGGGCGTCCTGAAACCAAGGAACTTAAGTCAACGACGTATCTTTGGTCTCACAAAATACGAACAATGTGAGGAACGATAATGTATTCTAGGTTAGGAGCTTCCCACTATTAAGTTAAGGGGGAGTTTATGGGTGTCTTAGCGATCGATTGACAAACTCCCAGAATTCATAATAAGGCATTCCGTCACCCAGAGGAATTTCGTTAATATTTGAGCTGTAGAAGATGCAAGCAAACATATGTAACTATCTCCTTAGATTTGGAATATACATTACGCTACTACTACTCAAGGTTATGATAAAGAATAAAATTAGAACATACAGGAGTTATTTCACATATTGGAACAATTTAACCATCACAAATTCCAAGTCGAAGGGCGAATCCGGTTCTTAACACCGCATTGTTGACTACTCTTGGCATTTCGACGTTATTTAATTTGCCAGAGAACTTCATAATTAAACATGCAACAACTAAAGATATAAAAACAATTGAACATTGAGTGACGGTAGTAAAATTCCTACAGATAAACAATGCAACTGGTGTTAGCAAAATTGATTGATCATTTCTCTTCTCAAAGAACATAGTTTCGAATAATTCTTTAAATAATTTAAACGTACATGAAATAATTTGACACTAATTTTAGGCGAATTTTCTCATGGAAATCAATACCCGTAAACGGGAATTTAGCGACAAGCTGACATCACGGAGAAAGTTGTGGAGAAATTATTTTTCAATGAATTCCAAACTTGGGCCAGAGGAGAAGAGTTAGTTATTTGATCAGAAGTAATATGGGAAACCGACTGAAGTGCCAAAGCAAAATAACTTACATTTATTCGATCCAATATAAAATTAAAATCCTGTGACTTAAATTTACATGAATAGGATAATTAATGAATCAGATAATTTGAAATTAAATTATGCCCTTAGTGATCTCTATCGAAATTAACATAATCTAAAAAATAATTACCTTAGAGTGATTACGGTATTAACTGAAGCAATTAAATTACTACCGCAACCTCTTTATCAAACGATGAAAACACACATGCGGTATAAAATGCGGAATGCGATATTAAAAAATAGATTAGGGAATATTTTTGCTAAGAAAGACTTGATTCAAAATTACGTAAGAGTCACGACTTTGAGGTCTTGGGGTCTTTTAAAACTCTTTAAGAATCCTTAATAAAATTAAGTTTCCCTCTTTAATTTACAATGATGACTTTCATTGATCCTTTGGACAAGCACATAACATAGAACCAGGTAAATGAGAATGAAGAGAGTATACAGAAAAAACATCTCCATACAGAACAAGTTACACAAGGGACATTACATTACAATAATCACAATTAGTCCCCCAGGGATCTACCTACACTGTGTTTACACCAACTCTGGAGAAGTAACAGCTTCTTAAGTTCAAGTTTAAAAGCAGTCACAGTAGAATCATTGTTTATGCCCGAGGGCAGCCTATTATAAATAAGTTATATTGAGTGACGAAGTCCTCGTTTGATAAATTGAGTGGTTTGTTTCCCCAAGTACACATTCTTCCTTCCACGTGTAAAATTCTTCCTTCCACAGTGGAACTAGGTAAAAGAAATCATCGATTGCTCTTCGAAAGTAAGGAAGAATGAAGGATTTGTATTCATTGCAGGGCAAATAATTTCAGTTCTCCAAATAATGGCCTTCCTAGGCTCCTGATTCAAGTATTTGCCATTTTTTTTACTTTTATCGATAATGCATAATATAATATATGAATTAATCCACCTAGAAGGCAACTCATTTCTAACGCTGTAATCTTTGCAATACCTCTTGTGCAGTCAATTTTCGGAGGGTGCGCCCACAATTTCGAAGATACGAGACGCTCCTAAGTATAACGCTAAACCCCATATTCCCGGCCTCACTCAAACGCTCTCTCCACTCCGGCATAATCTCTTTGACGACTCGTAGTACAGAAGCCACGGAGCCTTGCATGAGATGGTAAAATATACGAGTCCAAGACGGGAGAAAGAGAGAATGAACACGGCTAACGCCTAGCCTCTCCGAACGCCTCTTCGTCTTGAAAATGAAATCCCTGGCAAAAAGGTCGAGAACTGGCACGTCGAAGAGTGGAGTGGCCCTCCGAAAGCCCTCAAAGGGTGGGATTCTATAAGCCGAGAACAGATGGGAAGAGATGGAGAGAGAGAGTGGCCGACCCTTTTCGTTCTTGTCGTGGGTATTTATTCTCGGCTGCGACCCGGATTGAATGGCGGGATCTTTCATTTCACTTTGCGGAACGATTGTTGTGAAAATTCTGACCCTGATCACTGTCGTCCTCCCGGTCAGAGCGATTTAAAAAATTTACATTAGAGATAGGATTATTTCACGTGCTGAGATGGGTACATACAAAAATAAGGGTTTAACGAATTATGTGACTTCCACGAGAGAGATGAAAGGAAGGGTTAGGAAGAGAAAATGTTGACGGAGACACTCATTCGGGACAGCATTTTGGAATAATTTCCCGTAGTTTAAGTGAAAGCGGCAAAATCCGTGGATAAATTAGTTTATATTAATTAATCTCTCAGCTACGACACTGCGGGTAAATATGGAGCGCGTTGAGTTGCTTCTTGGAGGAGAAATTAGGAATTGAAATGCATAAAAAAGCGCCGACTCATGAGAGATTCTAGGGTCCATGGAAGACGAAGAGTACCACATATATAAGACTCGTTGTGCAGGAAAATTTTTCATATATTTTCCATCAATTTAAAAAAGTAAAGCACTGGGAATCCGTGACACACAACATACTACCTTGATCAAAAAGTTCCCGGAATAACCACCGTGTGGCGCTCCCATCGTTCCGATTTGAGTTCTGTTTTTTTTGTTAAATTGGTACATCTGTTGTTGATATTCCCTTTAAATCTTAGTGTCATAACTTGACATTTGCAAAAGTTACGTAGCCAAGAGTACATCTATCTCTGTGTGTGTTGGCGATTTTTTACAATTGCAGAAATGGATTTAAATTTGCAACAACGAACTTGTATTAAATTTTGCGTAAAAAACGGATTTAGTGGCGCACGGACGTTGGAAATGTTGGAAAAGTGTTTCGGCAACGATTCTCTAAAAAAAACGGTCGTTTACCAGTGGCACGAGCGGTTCAGAAGTGGTCGTGAGTCAATCGAAGATGATGAACGCAGTGGCAGACCATCGACATCGAAAGTCGGTGAAAAAATTGATAAAGTAAAAGAAATGTTGGTCAATAACCGCAAATTAACCATCAGAGAAATAGCGGAGGACTTGAACATTGCCTATGGATCCGCCCAAGACATTGTGGTTAATGATTTGGGTTTCCGTCGTGTAGCAGCAAAGTTGGTGCCAAAAGACCTCAATTTCATGCAAAAAAGAGACCGTGTTGACGTCGCAAAAGACATGATTTGCGAGGCTGAATCCGATCCCACATTCATCAAAAGGATCATTACTGGAGACGAGACGTGGGTTTATGAGTACGACACGCAATCCAGACATCAGGCAAGTGAATGGCGTTCACCAAATGAGCCGAGACCAAAAAAACCACGTCGTTTTCAGTCAAAAAAGAAGGCAATGCTGACGGTTTTCATGGATTACAACGGTGTAGTGCATCATGAATTTTTGCCAGAAGGCCAGACAGTAAACAAAGAGTATTATTTGGGCGTTATGAGACGTTTGCGTGAAGCAATTCGCCGAAAGAGACCAGAAATGTGGGCAGAAAACTCGTGGATTTTGCACCATGATAACGCACCGTCGCACAGTGCTATCATTATTCGTAATTTTTTGACGAAAAATGCAACAAATACCATCCAACAGCCACCGAATTCACCTGATTTGGCTCCCTGTGACTTCTTTCTGTTCAATCGAGTTAAAAAACCATTACGGGGAACGCGTTTTAGCAGCCGAGAGGAAGTAATGGAAAAATCGCAGGAAGCACTGATGGACATACCGAAAACCGAATATAAAAAATGTTTCGAGGATTGGATCAAGCGCTGGCATAAGTGTGTTGCAGTCGATGGGGATTACTTTGAAGGGGACAATATAGATTTAGATGAATAAACTTGTATTTTTAATTTTCTGAATAAATTCCGGGAAATTTTTGATCAAGGTAGTATTTTCGTCCAATCCACGTTAACTCGAAATAAGTAAGTTAAGCGTCTAGTTTTCGTAATGATCTTAGCAATAATTGGTCGTCGTCATGGCGATCGTTTTATAAACGAAGACTGATTTACGGATCAATGAAGTTTTTGAGAAAAAGTTGAGGCCGATATATCGTAGGATACTGTTGTAACACACAAGGAACAATGAAATGCTTTTTGCGTTTCCAGAGAATAGAATATTTCCTGTGGACTAGTTTCGCTACACTGTAGCATCATCTAGACTAATGGTACAAGATCAATGGTACAATGGATCAATAAAGCGCTACCTATTGATAGGGTATAGCCAATATTTTACCAAAATTGTAAAATTCATACTGAAACAATTATTGCAAAGCTGATGAATTGATATTGGGAGATGCTACTGTTTGTGCACATAACTATGGAAAACGCGGGCGAGGGAGAAGTGCTATCTCTCAGCGACGTTAAAATAGTCAATGAGATTGCTCAAGCCTAGCTAGTAGTTAGAATCCAATTATGGCAATACGAAATTTCAGGAAAAATCAACGAAAAGTTTTTGTGTGTATCAGACACATGTAGAAGATGTTTCATTTTACAAGAATTTTGAAGCGTTGACGGCAATATCTAAACTGGAGTTTGAATCGGAATTTTGCATCTGCACATCGACCCAAAAGCACTCAAGAGGCCTCAGATGTTGGCCGTCAGATGTGGGAAATAAACCATTTTTAGTGTAATCATTCCTCTCTCTTCTCTCCTCGTCATTAACGTCGGGAATGTGACACACCTTGACGTGAAAAATAGCCAATGCAATCGAAAAGACTGCTGTGAGCTAATCGAGGATTGCATTGATGATTAAAAGTAATGGGAACCTTCATTATTAAAGCTGTCGTGAAGTTCAAAGATGCCCGAAATAAGGGTGAAATATTATCCTTATTTAGAATGTTGGCTCTGCAGATTACATAAATACATGCATTACCTCTTTGATCCTGTCTTTGTATTTCCCCATTAGCCTTGCGTATTTTAGTCTCAGTAGATGGGATAAGAATGAGAAGAAATCACGTGAAAAATATTTCGGGCTCTAAAAATCCCCTAACCTCATTTAACCTACTTCCAAAGCACTTAAGGTAATATTTAATAAAGAAAGAATACAAGGGCAGTCAAAGTTGAGATATTAGTCTCCTTAAATCCACAGATTGACTTTAATCAATCAGAAAATGCATAAAAACTTTAAATTTAAGTCATAAAAATATATCACAGCATTACATGTGTATTTTTTATCTAATCAAAGGCTTAATTTAGAAAGTTCTAATTTAGAATATCAAATTTTACGAATTGCAACTCAGAATAGTACATAGTAATATTGAAAGATTTGAGAGAAACTTGACAAGGGAATGAATATTTTGTTCAGACTTCAGCATGGCGTTTGAATTTCCTTGATTGGTCACGAGAACTGAAAGAAAATTCAAAGAGAGAGGTTCGAATAGAATACATTGAAGAGTACTCTAAGACGGTAAAAGGAAGTGTATCAATTTGAAAGTAGTTTCATATTATCGCAATTAGTGATGGAGATTCAGAAATGTAGTTTGGCAATCGAAGAAAATCTTGCCACTCGGGAAATATTTTGAACGATGAATTAAACTTTCTTCTAAATTGTGCACGTTTCAAGACTTTTTACTCTTTTATCGCTATAGGAATAAATACGTTTTTTCCCAAGAGGAAGGCAAGTATTATTTTCCCGAGACTTGTCTGCTCCTGGCAGAGCAAGTACATGTCTCTTCTTAAGTAAAAGAAATTAATCTTGACATAGCATGACAATTTCTATCCTCCAATTACCAAGTTGGAAAGAGAAACAGAACTAAATCCATAGCGCTATCGGAAATTTTAATGATTAGCATTAGATATTTTATGTTAAAAGGCAAACGTGTTTCTTGCAATGAGAGGAAAATAATGAGCTCAAATTTACATTCCAAAAAAGATCCACTTCATGAGTATCTTCACCGAACCGCAGATTTAGAAAATCATTAACCATGGCTAAAGCATTTCATATTTCGTCTTTTTGTAAGCAGCATGCTTCCGTCAACCGTGATTATACCACTTGAAAGAAGTGAAATAATAGTAACCAGGAGAAGATATTTATTTTTTTAAGTTTTAGAATTTTAAGAGATTACACTTTTGGCAAAGCATACGTAGGAAAATGACAAAAATAAAATTATAAATAGCATTATTGTCACGATGTCACGGAAATAATTAATGGTCTGAACACACCTATATAACTTCTACACTTAGAAAAATCGCAAACGACCATCATCCATATTCTGTATGAAACTTGCTTGCAGGCTCTACTACACCTTTTAAGCATTTATATATTTAGCAATGGTCCGAAAACAGCACTTTTCGGCATTTACGTCGGACTATATGATATCAATGGATACAACTACAAACACTCAAGCCTTAGGTGGAGGAAAACCCTACCAGGTGGGAATCGAGCCCGCAACCCTTAGGTTGGAAAACGAGGACGTTACACCGCCGCCACCGGGGCCGACAAAATGTTACAAAAATAATTAACACAAATTTCCCAGCGATTATAATTGATTAAATTTTATTTAAATAATGCACATATATATATATATATATATATATATATATATATATATATATATATATATATATATATATATATATATATATATATATGTGTGTGTGTGTGTGTGTGTGTGTGTGTGTGTGTGTGTGTGCGTGCGTGCGCGCGCGCGCGTATGTGTTTGTGTGTGTGCGTGCGTGTGTTATTTATTTTGGTTTAAGTCATTAATCATAAAATTCATTTTAGACAAGAATAAATAGCATTTTAATGCACTTTTAATCCCTTGTTACTGGGTACCTTTGCATTTAGATTAAAATGACGTTGGACGTCGAACCAAAATGTGAAAAAATGACGTTGAAGTCATTCAATTGAACATTTTCAGCCAAAGATAGACATTTAATGCCCTATTCTTTCCCAAAAATACCCGTGAAACATCTACGGGTTCCTTCAATACTTATTTCAGGACTATTAAACTGCAGGGATCTGCCAGATGACATCTCATGATCATCATCATCCATCAGGGAAATGATGCATTCCACCCAAACTCTGCATCTCTCAATTAAGCACCAAGGGCATTAGAATATCGTCACGTGCACTGAGCTAAGCCGCCTCAAAATGCTATGGCCGACGTGAAAGAAGTACCACGGGCTGTGGATTGTTGGAGAGGATTGAAATAATCTTCACGCAAGGGACGAACCTCTTGCCTCCGTTCCAATTTTTTCTCCCCCAGTTCATCCCCCGGATTTGTTGGAGATTGTGACAGCTCAGCCGATGCGAACTTCCCGTCCATATCACTCTGCCAGCCTTCATTTTTCATATTTCGCAGCGAAGAGATTGTAGCCTTAGTGACGGGTACGGAATAGTCAAACATGAGAAAGTGCGCGACCGAATGGGTCTTCCGCCAAGAAAATATCGAAAACACATACTTTCAAGTTCCATGAATACCCTCTAATCATGGGAAAGATCGAGAAAGGTGAATTTTGTACGCAGATACATTTTCAGGGCTGGCATATTTTTTTCGTATGACTATCCTATTCAAATACTTAACACCACTATGCTGGTCAATTCCAATGTTCACGGCTGAGTTTCTGACCGAAAGAAACGTGAAGCCATCCAGAAAATCTATGAAAATCAATAGTCTTTCCGAGACGAAATGAATTTTTCATATTTAGCTAATATTATTCCAAAATATTACGCGATGAATGAAAATTGGTGGCGAAAAAACTTCCTAGGAAGGAGCCCGATGTTAACCTAAGATGCCATTGAAAGCTTTGGATACTTTACTCAGAAAGAGCATCTGTGCCAATACCTCGGTATGCAAGAAAATTGCAAGCGCCCTCGTCCATTTATGAAATATATACTCTCCATCTTCCATATTGACGTCCAAGAATGCTGATGAAATATTTCGGAAATATTTTTGACTTTAGTCTATTAAAAAAAAGGCTATCTTGCAGAGGAAAACTCATTAAAATACCGAAGGTTCCCACCGACGTCAGTATCATGCATCGACCGGGATGCAATTTCTGTAGAAGCACGCTAATGTCCGCTGGCTACACTCGTTGGAGGTCAAAAAAACATAACTTTCAACGCGTAAAAAAACATTACCTAGGAATTCAAATGATCATTCAACTTTTTCTCGATAAATTACTTCCGATGCATTTTCTCCGACCCTTCGATGCAAAGCGATCGAAATTTCTGTTTTCAATTTCATTCCCGTTCCTTCATATTCCTACACCCCTTTTTTTAAGTTTTTGAAAGAGTCCATTTCTGCTCCACCGGTTTCATCGCCCCCTCCTCCCCCGCCACGTTTCCTCTCCAAGCTTACCTCACCCCCGTCCCACAGTGAAAGAGGGAACTTCTTACATCCTTCTCTTCCCGACCCTCTTCCCTCTCTTCCCCCCCCCCCCAACGCATCCTCTCCTCCTCTGACTGTCCGCGAACTATACGCCAATAAGATTGCTCGTTTCCGACCGAGTTCCCCACAGGTTTCCTTCACGAGGGAATTCCAGATCTCCTCGTTTATTTCTTGTCAACCTTTTGATGAGAATTCCCCCTTTCTTTTCCCTCTTTCCACCTCACTCTCCCTCCTTCCCTCGGAAGAGGAAACTGTCGATTAACCGCTGAAAGGACAAGGTGGCGCATATATAACTTCACTCCATCGTGCGGCGACAAAGAAGACGGCGCTGCGTTGGAAAAATAAGGGAAGAACGAAAAGATTTTTCTTTTAAACCCTCTCTCCACCCCATGAGGAAGAACTGATGACTTAGCGGCAACTTGCTTGCTCTTTAAATTTCATTGTTCAAAGTTTTGGACTTCAATTTTTTTTTGTGTTAATATCTGAAGAGGAGACTTTCGAAGAACTCCACCCCTCTCATAAAAATTTCCTCCCGTAACCCTTTCATCACGTGTCTTAGTTGGCCTCGTCCGCCTCAAAGCACGCCCGAAAATAGAGAGAGAGAAAGACCAGAGCTGATGAAAAGCTAAGATTTCCTTAATTACGGCATAGTTAAATAGCAGCAATTGCTTTTGAGAGTAAACTCTCCCTTCCTTGAATGACATTTCTCATGGAGCTTCTGTAAACGTTTTATTGGAAATTGGCAAACCCGACTTGAATAGTGAAAGGAACAATCGTAATTAACGGAAAATAATACGGTAGCATAACGTTTATTATCTTGTTGTTAGTAGCGTGATGCCGCCGTTCCTCATAGGAAGACTTCCTGCAGCCATAAATATTGATTTTAATCGAATCGCCATGCTACCTATTAAAGAGGTGATGCATTTACGAAAATACCGCAAATATTGTTGAGTGAGTAGCCACTAGATATACCCAACTAGATTTAAATTAAAGGGCTGCACTTAGTTTCGTCGAACAAAAGACAACCTGTCATTCCACGCTGCAAACTAAACCGTTCCTTCAAATCTAACGCCCTTCCCTCTCTATCACAGTCTTCAGAATTCCATCACCAATCAATATACTTTAGATCCACCTTAACTGACTTCCCTGGATTTCTTTTAGCAATTATCTGGCCTTCCCCGAAATTGCTAGCACATCTTCATTTGTTTTCTTTTCTGTACACTTCATCTTCTCCATTCTTCTTCATATCAACATTTCGAAAGCATCCAATCTAATCCTATCGTCCTGCTTCGATGACCATGTTTTCACGCCGTACATAGCTACGCTCCATATCAAAGTTTTAACGAGCCTTTTCTTAACATCCTTACTCAATGTCCCAGTCATCAATTACCTCCTTCTAGTAAAAGCTTCTTTTCCTGACGGAATTCTTCTCCTTATGTTCTTACTACTTTGACCAAAACATACTTGACCCGAAACATTTCCGAGATAGGCAAATTATTTCACCTGATCTAGTCAACGATATTATCTTGAAACATTTAACTTGGTCCTCTTCTTCCTCGAGAACCTCATAACATTTGTTTAGTTTACATTGATAGCCACCCTTCCGCACCTCTTCCCTCGGCATATACTTCGAACAGCAAGGGTGATTATTGATACCCCTGTTTAACCCCTCTTCCTAACACCGCCCATTCCGACTATCCAACCGCTACTCCCGCCTGAGAAGTCTGAGCACGGAAATTATATTAATATACTCAGAATTTCGTTTATTAGTCCTCGGGCTGGCATTTGAATTTTTTATAATACCTAAATCATGTTGAATTTAATACAACTTGAGGTAGGTTATGAAAGATTCATAATGGAACATTACTTAATGGGTGATGGAATAATCGGGATTTCTTGTGATTTATAACAATCATCGCAATAAAATGCCCAATACAATAGTACAATATCCCGACAATATTACACTTGATAATTAGAATGTGGTGACTTCAATTTCACTCCATTCATCAGAATTTACGGAGAAACTTAATGAAACTATGAACAAATTTTAAGAAAAAGTGGTATTGATATAATATAAAAAGTTTCATTTTTCAAAAGTACCAAGCTTAAAGCAATATTTCCTTTCCAGACGTTGAGAATTGTGAATATAAATTGATTCACCGAGGGCATAAATGAATTAATCTCGACAGCGTTTAGGGAACGCTCTGGTTTGAAAATTAAAAACAATTCAAAAATTTTAGCAGATAACTCCGCTAAAAGTTACTGTCCCACTATCTTCCATAGTTTCTTGGAACATTTAAAATATGAATTTATGATGATTTGGGTTAAAATACGGAGGAAAAGATACTTTAAAATCTGAAATTGACACAGCAAACGACATACTATTAATTTTAAGACACGGAATTTGAAGAGTTAAATAAACTATAAATTAATGACATTAATTGCGATTAAATATAACGATTCCCACCTGAATTTAACGGAATGCAAACGGGAATTCCACTTAAAAACATCATTTACCACCTTCATTAAACGTACGTACCCACTCTTCATCCTTTAATCCACTCGGGAGCCTCAAAACTTGTTAATCCCAGACTCCCCACACGAATTCAAAACACATGCACGGGTGCAGAGGAAGCCGAGGTCAGAAAGGGGTCGTGCTCTTTAAAAGAGCCTAACGTTTTCGGGAACTCAAGCGGAAGGAAGCAAGCGGAGCCCCCTGCGGAAAACAAATTGCACTCCACCTCCAGAAGCCACGGTGACTCGGGAAAAGATCGAATGACAAAATTTTTGATAAGGTCAAGCTAACGCGAGATTTCCCGTGACTCAAAAATGAGTGAAAATAGCGGATCACCTGAGAGATTAAGTCATATACCAGAGCAATGACTATAGAGGAACAAGCGAAGTGTATTTTTACGTTGAACTAAAAAGATTAATAACGATTTCCAAGCAGTTTTTGCAGACCAGCTTTGCTTCCTTCCGCCAGGGTTTGAGATCGGAAGGATGGGAAGCTAGGAAGGAAGCGAGAGACCGTTAAGTTCAAAGGTGGCGCTGACTTGTGCTAAAATTCGGAGAATTGAGGAACCGATGGACATTTGATTAAATGGGGTTCAAGAGGATGGGAGAAGCGATCCTAGATCGCTATCATTTCTCACGTTTCCTGGGCAGGAGATAGAATTCATACCAGTTTGGAGAGCGTGATGCTAGCTAGGGACGTTGCGAATCCGCACATTTGTGACTAATTTGAACTCTTTAAATTAAGAGTCCCGATGCGGTGATTGAGCACTGATGAAGTGAATCAGAATCAGTTACTTTTACGAAGGACAGCTTGAGATTGGGGTTACTGCAGACCTGAGGGGCTAGCATTCTGAATCTCGGTAAAAACCTTTGGACAACTGCATCTAAAATAAATGTGGCGTGATTTTTTAATTGCTACAATTTAATGGGAAATTGATGGTAACATTTTACCCATCATGACCAACTTTCCCGTTGGCTACAGTGGTTATTTAAGGGAGGGGGTTGGAGTATCACGAGAATATATTTGAATCTAATAAAACTAAAAAGTAATATTAATTACATGCCCAACAAATGATTTGGAGTAACTCTTGTTCCCGAGCAGCATTATCTACTGCAGTCCACGCAGGATATGGTCTCGAGAGTGGTGCGATGTATTTAACATTTAAAATGATTTTCGACTTTATCAGAAGGAAAGAAAGACAAGAGAAAAACCTTTTTTCATACACGAAATGATCCTCACTTCGTCAGGAAACTTTAATTATTTTAGACCTGCAATTAGAGGTGGGCGGGAGGCTAAATTTGAAAAACATTCGAAGTAGGTGAACTATTGCATGAACACAAAAATATTTCAGGGCTGTGAATAAGCAAGAAAAGGTTCTCAAATGTTAATATCTTAATGAATTGACGGGAATGATATACATACAAATTATTTAATTAATGTTAACAGCACTCACCGTTTTAAACTTGCTATTTTTTCACTTATCTACCTTCCCCCACCAATAAAAAAGGATTGAACCTTAGAGAGTGAGTAGGATCTCTAATTACACATTGTTTGACCATGGTGAATCACTGTGGCCAGTCAAACTGCACAATTATTGCAAATGATCGGAATTTTAAAAAATATCGGAGGGGGGGGGACAAGGAGAGGATAAAGGAAAGGTGAGGAGGGTTTGGGAGAGAGGTAATGCATTATGTTCCAGCAACAAGGCGTAATGGAGGGAGTAACCTAATTCGCCACCGCGGCGGGAGCGGGTCGAAGGCGTACTCAACGCTGGGATTAGAGGCGTTTACCCTGGCGCACGAGGCTCACGAAGACGGACCCGGGCGACCCTGACGGCGACGCCCGGGAGAGGACAGACGAGGGGGGAGGGGGCGTGGAGGAGAAGGACGAGACGTGGTTTCGTCAGCGTGGCGGGAAAAGTGTTTCGGGTGAGGGGAGAACCATAAGACGAAGGAAATGGGACGATTGGAGTTCCCCTTTGGATAAGGGGACAGGACGGAAGGAGCAACCGTGGGCGGAAAGGGTGCGGAAGGGGACGAAATTCGGAATCAGAGACTGATGGAGTGAGCCGAGGGAATGGGTGACGCTGCGTAAAGTATTGATGCGTAACGTAATCAATCAAGAAAGAATGAGCAAGTGAAGTGTTTGCGGCCTGCGGTTTTCACGTCGTCCGTCACGGGTCGCGCAACGGAATAATAACCATGCTTAAGGATTTGAGGCTGTAAAAAAACAAGCTGATTATACGGATTACGCTTGACGGAGGCCCCCCCCTTCCCCTGTAAAAGTGTAGAAAACAATCGCATTTGAGTGATTCCCCGCAAATCTTCACAACTTAACACGCTCGTGAATGAATTCTCCATAAAAAGTTTGAATAACTTCGCCATAAAATGCGTGTGCTTAACTTTAAATAACGACCTAAAAAAAAATAAAAATATTCCTTCTTATTTAAAATTTTCTAAGGATTTTTCTAATTAGAATTAAAAAGTTTTGGGAAGATCGCACCGGTGCCGTTAAAACCACTCACCGCGGCGTTCTGTTTCAGGATTGTTAATCAACAAAGTTCCGCAGATATGTTTTTGCTTTAAATAAGCATACCTAGCCCACTGGAAGTAACATCTTTGATTATAATTAAAAAAAAATGTCTCAACAGCTAAAGGCTAACCCAATTTAAACACTCCGATTATTCTCGTAAGTTAAATTACCAAATAACATACAATTTCCGTATTCAAGAAAAAGCTAACTCAATGTTTACCTGTTTCTCTAACGACTATCCGTAAAAGCCTATAACAGGTTTGGTTTCCAGACTATTAAGAATTTCAAGCAAGTAACTTAAGACTCTGGAAAATAAACTTTTCATTGCCATCTGTTTCATCTCGACACTTTAATATTGCATCTCGGATTTCGATACATTGGTTAATACCACCTAAATATTTTCTCCCGCTGCTGGGTGTGGGACAGTCACGAAATTGAGTTTCAGAATCAACGGGCGTTCAATCAAATCAAGATAAAAAATGAACCAAGATCCAGTTTTCAACTAAAATCGTAAATATCATTAAACTTCAAGTATTTAAATGTGAGCTTACTTAAAACTGCTTGAAAAACGTTATGCCCACAATTTACACCATTCTGTGGAAATTGGATTTACTTTGATGAAACTGAACCTATTTCAAATCGAGGTCTACTATTCTCGTAACCATGAACATTTAAAGGCAATGGTACCAGCAGATTTTGGAGATACATTGGACAATCGACAGTTAAAACTAGTTGATCGTTATTACAAAAATTGCCACTGGAGACTAAATCGTTCTCGTGAGTGCAACGCGAAATCAGACCATTCAGATGAGTGGAAATATAAACCTTACTACAAAATCAAAGAGAAAGGCTCAACAGCTAACGATTTAGGGAAGAGTAGTTGTTCTGATCTATGTAAGTATTACAATATTCCCTTAAAACCGATACCAGAGCTGATAACTGCATCATTACTACTGAGTATTAAGCCGTTTAAGCAATGAAATTACAATGAATTGCAGACGAATCGATGGTTGATCTCTTCAGAAATGTCTTGAACGATTTCTAAATAAACATCAAGACAAATTACCACTTATTACTAAGAATAAAAGCAACTTCAAAACTTTTTTGGGAATATTAAATACCTTGTGGAATAATACCGGAGAGCATAAAATATTACCTCATTATATTTATGACTTTACACAGGGCGCGAGGGGAGTAGTGACGACTTCTACTATAATCATCAACGCTGATTCTTCACTGTTCTTTGACTTGATCAACGAATTAATTTTTTTCATAACATTTCGAAAAATATTCCAATTGGCGAAACTTAATATTGCGCATTAATTGAAAAAAGGACCTCTATTTACATTAAAGGGAGCGTTGGAAGAATTATGACCGGAAATGAATTAATGTAATTCATCAAATGTATTTTTAGACTCCGAACGTATGGTTTTATGGTAGACCATAAATAAAAATGATATTAATGACCGCTGGCTTTCGAAGAATAATGTACAGTGAGCGCGGCAATTAGGAGGGATTTGTTAGGAGAGCAGGAACGATTTAAAGTTAGTTATATCACAAAAAAAATTAACGATTGCAGTGAAGTAATTTGAAGATAATACGGTTGAGTGGAACTGGAATTCAGAACGGTGGGAAGTAGAGGGAAGGCAAATTCAATACGAGGGACCCAGGGGGCGGGGGGATTTAGAAATGGTCTGCTCAACTCGGACCAAATTTTCACCCAGACAATCCACCAGCACTAATTCCCGCAGGAATTGATGGGGGAGGGAGATTTTTCATGGGGTGGAGAGGATTAAAAGATTATGGAACATATGAGGAATAGGAACACGGGTGGGAAGTAGAGGCGAAGGGCGATGTACAAGAGGAGGACGAATGTAAAATATCCTGAACGAAAATCCATCGGGTGATCTGTTTCAAATTCAGTAAGCCCTTATACACTTTGAAGCAAATCCTCGAAAAACTGCAAAGATGTTTTTTCGAACATTATTGTGATATGCCCAACATTGGAATAATTAATATACCAATGGTTTATCGATTAAGCTCCTTTAAAACAAAAAGAAGTTCATGCAGTTTTCAAGAAAGAGGAAAGCTTTGATAAATAAAAATTGTATGTAATAGAATAGAGCAAATGGAACGATTTACCTATCTCGGAAGTGTTGGGGATCGAGATGGTGCGGGGGCTAACGTACTGGCTTCCCACCCTGAGGGCGCGGGTTCATATCCCGGCGGTGTTGAATATTTTTCAGAGGTATCTCGATCCCTACTTGAGGTGCTTTGTGGAGGGCACTTTGAGTGAGTACGCCGTCCGTCGGATGGGACGTTAAAGTGCGGACCCCTTGGCGCCTTTCGTAAAGAGTAGGCTAATGCCGACGCCAGGTTTCTCTCCACCCTTCATCCTTTCCTGTCCATCCCCTATGGCGCAAATGACCTTAGCTGTCGGTCGCCTCCCCTAAATACTACTACTACTCGGAAGTGTTTTATACTAAAATGGTCGCAGTGGTAATAGGAACATAAGGAGAAGAAATGCGTCAGAAAAAGAAGCGTCCACAAGGAGGAGAGAATTGATGACAGGGACATTGAGTAAGAATTTTAAGAAAAATCTCGCTAAAATTTTCATACGGAGCGTAGTCATGTACGGCGCGGAAACATGGTCATTGAAGCAAGACAATGGGCATAGATTGGAGGCTTTTGAAATGAAGGCGTGGAGCAGGATGGAGAAGATGAATTGGGCAGAAAGGATAACAAACGAGGAAGCACTAGGAATAGTTGGTTAGGAGAGGACACAGTTGGAAGGAAAACCAAAGGAGGCAGGCAAAATGGAAGCAGAGCATATTGGTTGCCAGTGGGATATTGAAGAATGTGACAGAGGGGAGAGTGTTAAGCGAGCGATGAATGGGAAGAAGAGGAAGGGAATATTGAACAGAATAAAGGAAGTACTGTATATGGAATTCAAGAGGGAATTACTGTAGTGTCGGACATCCGGTTGTATTTTGTTAGGAGAGACATATTAACGTATTGTTGCACAGTTGCATGGACTGTGCCCATTCAAAATCTACCTGAAACGGTCAAATACAGGCTTTTGAAATACATGCCTGTAATCATCATAATGATCGTAATATAGACAATTATTATTATCCGAAACACTTCTAGATCAACAAAAGTTGTAGATTGAATTACTATAAGAAAACGGAAATTCGTAAAACCCAAATCAGATCGAGAATTATTACGAAATAAAACTACCTCTGAATGTTTCCTAAGCAATGTACGAGGGTCATCCGGAAAGTAGTACCCGTTCGTGAAATAAAGACACAAAAGTAAATATTAACAAACATAAAAAATTTTATTTGAAAGAGGATACTTTAAACTACTTCTCAACATAATCTCCAAGCAAATTAAGGCATTTGTCATAACGTGTGACAAGTTTCTGTATTCCTGCTGCATAGTCCTTCGCCGCCAGCTCATTGAGATACGCGAGGGACCCATCTTGCACAAATTTTTGCATAATGCAGATGGTGTTTAACAATTTCATGAACAATTGTTCGAGAAACATTGGGAAAATGCTCACAGATGTCATCAATTGTGACGCGCCGATCGTTCCTCACGAATTCGTCAACTGAGCTCACCAGTTGGTCTGTAATGACAGACGGTCTCCCCGAACGCTCATCGTCGGTATACGCTCGTATATCAATGTAACTTGTCATGAAAGGACCAAAGCCGTGTGTTTTACATTTCCCTAAAGGGGAATCATTTTAGAATCTTGACGGAACAGAATACATTAATGAAATAACTAAAACGTCCATTATTAAGTTACAAAAAATACATAGCATGAATCGTATCATGTTCCACATTTGTTAAAACATAAAGATATACCGTAAATACTCTGTGTGTGGGTGAACCAAGAGGAACCAGGCGGAACATCATTTAACGTTTACCAATTAATTTATTAATCAAAGGGCACATTTTATTCACCCTGCGCTTGCAATCGAACGCTGTAGATTGGAAGATTATGAAAGAAATGGGATAAATGAACGATGGTAAGGGTTTAGATAAAGGCGAGAAAGAACAGGGCGGATTGAAAATACGAGTATAGTATAGTTCACGTATAGTGAAAAAAAATCAATCGTATCTCAAATTAATGAAGTCGTTATAGGATTAAAGCAAAATCTCATTAAAGCAACTTCAAAGGACTTGAGACTTAATCGAAGTATTTTTTATTCCAAGTGGAGTCTGCTCAATAGAGAATGGGGAGGCGAAGAAAGGAGTGGAATTGCGGGAGGGTTTACGAGTGCACCTTCTAAGTCGGTGGTGCGCCTCGAGTATTAGTAAGACGGAGAGAGTCGGCAGGAGTACGTAGAGTAAAAGGGTTGAGTTGCATGCAGGAAGGAGGAGTTAAAGAGAGTGCCGTATTCCCCATTTCGCTCGGCTTGCTCTGCTTCATTCCCCCGCAGCCCATGACGACCCGGGCAGACTATGACCCCCACCCTTACCGACTCCATACCGGCGAGACGTCTTTGAAGCGGCAACCCTTAAAGGAGCTCGGCTGATTTCACGAAACCATGGCAGGTCGGTGCTCGATTTTAAGTACCCGCGTAAATGGAGTATAGCAAAAGGGTTGATTCAATCACATAACCATGTGAAGTGGGCAGAATCCATATCGCATATGCATGTATATATATATATATATATATATATATATATATATATATATATATATATATATATATACACACATACATAAAACCCACCTTCAAGATACGAGCAAAATCTTTTTCCCTGGAGGATCTTTTTGAGATCAGCAAACAGCCAGTAGTCGCTAGGGGCTAAATCTGGAGAGTATGGTGGGTGGGGAAGCAGATTGAAGCCCAACTCGTTCAATTTGGCCATTGTTTTCATTGACTTGTGGCACGGTGCGTTGTCTTGATGAAATATGATTATTTTATTCTTCATGTGCGGTCGTTTTTTTTTAACGATTTCGTCCTTCAAAAGCACCAATAACTCAATATAATAGTCGCAATTGATAGATTTTTCCCTTTTCATGGCCGTCGATGCAAATTATACTTTGCGCATCCCAAAAATATATCCCGTTCGATAAGTCCCGGGACTTGTTGAATGATGGGTTATATGAGTTATTTTAATATAATATTTTTTATTATTTTATTCATTGATGGGTATATATATATTTTTTTTTAAGGTAATCTACCGGTTAAGGTAGGTTTTTGGATTGACACATCTACCAAACAAATATTTTATTACTCCTAACAAAACACAAAATCCATCATCCTACTCTATATCAGGTCCCTCTTCATCTCTGAGTACTTCCTTCCTCCCTTCATCCCGTCCAACATCCCTATCCTGTTCCTTCCCTTTCCTCTTTTGCCTAACATTCTACCCTCTATCACAGTCTTCAACATCCCACTGCCGGTCAACACCCCCTTCATCCACTTTTCCTGCCTCCATAGGATTGCTCCCAACAAACCCCTCTCTTCGCCCGCCATACCAAGTACTTCCTCATTTGTTTTCTTCTCTGTCCATTTCACCTTCTCTATTCTTCTCCACACCCACATTTCAAAAGCCTCCAATCTACGTCTATCCTCCTGCTTCAATGACCACGTTTCCGCACGGTACATAGCTACGCTCCATATCAAAGTTTTTACGAGTCTTTTCGTAACATCCTTACTCAAAGTCCCTGTCATCAACTCCCTCCTCCTTGTGAAAGCCTCTTTGCCCAGGGCAATTCTTCTCCGTACGTCCCTACTACTTTGACCGTGTTGGTCCAAAACACTACCGAGATACGTAAACTGTTCTACCTGCTCTAGTTTTTGCCCTCCTATTTTAATGTTAAGCTTGGCCTTTTTCTTTCTAGAAAATCGCATAACCTTTGTTTTATTAATATTGATTCTCATCCCATACCTGTCGCACTGAATTTCCAATTCACTAAGCAATGCTTGCAGCCTATATATATATATATATATATATATATATATATATATATATATATATATAGTTATATATATATATATATAACTATATATATATATAGTTATATATATATAACTATATATATATATATACATAGTAACTATATATATATATATCTTACTTAAATATTTTAAATAATAATACAACCTTAAGTGGCCAGAAAAATATATGATAGTGAATTTATTCTCTCATAATAAGGGAGTTAATAATATTTAAACGCATTTTATAAGATCAGAACACTGTTACTAATCTGAGGTCATTGTTTGGAATGAAACTTTTCAAGCGTCATTTTTTACGACGTACCATTGCTTTGAACTCGAAATTTGAGATCACATGTCCATCGCACATGGTATCCGATGCATCGCATTACGGCAAAGCCCTAAAGAGCACTCGATCCATTTCCGGGTGAGAGAACTCTAACGGCACCGCCCGCGTAATGACAGCGTCCCCGAGTTAGAGTTTGGATCGAGGCAATTCTCTCCGATGACCGTCAGCTAGACCTGAATGTTTCCGGGAGTGCAGCCTTGTAATTGTACTACAACACTACGCGGACCTCCATCTAGTAGTCTAGTAGTGACGCAGATGGCATAAAAAGAGGAAACGCGGACTTAAGTCTACCAGAAAATTGAATGAGGAATACAAGAAATAATGAAAAGATCATTAGAAAAGAGACGATAGAGGGCGATGAGAAGAAACGGGGATAATTATGATTGAATATATTCCTTGACCTAATGGTTATCACAACACTGGAAGACGTCGTTGAAGTAAGAAACAAATAAAGATTATCAGGATAAATGATGCAAGATGCAGGGTATGAACGAAGAATAGTCTCAAGACATGGAATGGCATTAATATGGAAATAGCTGCTACACAAGAATTGTATCCAATGTCTGTGATTACGACCGTTTTCATCGCTTTTTGCTATCGAATTAACTTGATATCACAAAACCAATTTTTACCTAGATTTATTGCGTATCCAGAAGAAATTATTCGTTCTTCCAATGGTAGCTTTCCTTGAAATAATCTAAAACAAAATTCTGTAATCTGTCAGCATAGGAAAATTAGCGTCTTCTTTGACATGACTGTACAGGTCAATGAATAATGAGCACGGAGTTTTAGCTACACACGCGTGGATTAAACAGTAGATTGCACACGTAAATACGTAGTATCACGGTATTTGTTTAATGAGACCGAGAAACTAAAATACATAGTCAATGGTAATATAATCTTCCGCAAACATTTTAAATGATAACGATTGAATGAATTCAGCCCCATTTCGAAGAAATATAAAGGATCTATTTCCCCGAGTGAGTTACTAATGCAACACAATTATGGTTGGGGAATTTAATCAAAACTTTTACTATTGTCCTGAAGAATGTTTGACAGTAAAAATGGGTAGTGAAATTTTATTTCATCACCAGATTTTATCTCAATTTCATTCTCCTTCACGTGAACACTTTCTTTCATTTTTTTTCACCCACTTCATTGCTCGTATCATCAGGCATGCGCATTTACTTGAAGTCATTGTGAAGTGAACAAACGAACGCAAAATGGTCCATTAGGGCCAAATTTCAGGAAGGGGCAAAACAAATTCTAGATTTGGGATTTTGGAAGCTCAATTACCAGTCACAAAACATGAAGTGAAAGCTATATCTTACTCTTTATAATCCTTAAGTATATTACCCGGAAATATAACGGTGACCGTCTCCGACATCAACAGCAAGTTTAATTTCCCGCTCTGACTTATTGACACGGAACTCGATGTAGCATTGGAAAATTAATGCACAAAGGATTTGAGAGAGCTCAATGGACGATAGCTAACGAGGAAATATATATATATATATATATATATATATATATATATATATATATATATGTATATTATATACGCAAGAGAACACAAATAGAATAGCTTTTCGCCGTCACGTATATATATATATATATATATATATATATATATATATATATATATATATATATATATACACGGGAGTTATTTTGTAACGGACGCAAGCACCATATGCTTGGAAGCGTTCAGTGGGGTGCCAGCTCGTTTTTGCCTTCGGTGCGTCGGAAAACGAATCCGACAGCTTTCAGCCCTCACGCATGCCTTTGATATTCAGAACGCACCCCGTTAAGACTGTATCATGCCAAGTATTTGGACTGAGGATGGAGAGAGCGATTGAGGAGAGGGAATGGAGAGAGCGATTGAGGAGAGGGAATGGAGAGAGAGATTGAGGAGAGGGAATGGAGGGATCGATTGGATCAAAATTGTATACAGAATTCGCACATCCAACACTCCCATTAAATTCGTTCCCGCTGATTGTACTGGTGCGGTGATTGGTGCCTTCTCACACCGAGTTCTCGGGTTCGAACACTGACAGTAATGCATTTTTCAGTGGTATTTAGATCCCAACATGGGTGATGTGTTGAGAACATTTCAAATTTCAATCGTAATACTACGACCTCGGATGTAAATTTTTAAACTGCGGAATTTGCCCTTAAACTGTTAAGAACAAACTAATACCGACGCCGGATTCCTATCCATCCTCTCTCCAACCCCCCAAAAATAAATTATTACCGAAAAACCTGACCTTCTAATTTTCCATTCATTCCTAATTACGCAAATCACCTCAGCAATCGGTCGGACTCAAGTTTTAACTACCCCTAATAAGATACGACATCTTCAAAAAACGAAACAAAAAAAAAATACAAACTTCAGAGAACTGCCCAAAACCTTTTTCGCTCGCTTTTTCAATAAAATCCGTGTCTCTGCTCCCTTCCGATATCCTTTCGCCCCAATTGTGAGCACATTTACGGGAGATAAATGAATATCGTGTAACAATAAGTCGCTCGGGAGGAGCACTTATCCCGTAAGGAGAAAATGGAATATGGCGATGGTGGGGTCGGAAATAAATTCGACTGATTTGCTGCCGGACTAGTACAAATATGATTTAAACTCGGAGAGGGCGAGAAAAAAAATATTTGAAAATATAAATAACCCCCTCCCCCCCTTACCATCCTGTTCCCTAATTCACCCGATGGTAAAACTAAAAACAGATCGACATCGTTATCGCTGAGCAACACCGTGCGACATTTTTTTCGAAAAAAATTCTTTAAACCCAAAAGCACATTCGCAGGAAAATTTATCATACAAAATCACGCGCAAAATCATTACTAGATCTGTCTTCAAAGTTAGTTTTCTAAGTAAATTTTGTCTCTCCGATAGTGACATCAAGGAATCTTTAGTGGTCAAGGAAGATGCGGCTATAGGCAAGGAAGAAGTACGCAAAATATTAGTGCGGTGAAGGGCACTCTATCGATCAGAGTGATGGACTACTGGAAAAATTGAAGAGAGGTAGACTTCCTCGTTTGGTGGGGAGAAGAGCGGATGCTGAAGTTCACGAACCCAAAGACAAATTGGAAACGAGGAACTGTATACAGACCAACAAATGAAAAGGCCAAGTGGAAGACTCTGTGGAAATGAAGATCCATACGAAGTCCGTATTACGGAATGAGTACACTTTGAGAAACTTTGGATGTGCTGGAAAATATGGTTAAATGGACAATAAAAGGGAAAGAGAACCAGGGGATGACTACGAGTATACAAACAAAGATTGATGTGAGTCAGAAGAACTTGCAGGGGATAAGAAAATTGGCATTGGATGCTGTCTTGAAGAATGAACAATTCTTTCAACTGCCGATGATAGCGAACTCATACACGAAGTAAGTCACTAAAAGCATAACAAAGTCAAACATTTCTTCAATACATTATTTAAATATTTATTATTTCAAGTCTTGGGTACTTCTCGCGAAATATGAACGTGACAAAAAATATAACAAATAAACAGCACTACGCAAGACGCCGTGTGATTGTGCGGTGGGGTAAGTTTGGGTACAACCCATGAAATGAAAAATGAAAAAAAACGGGTAAATGAAAATAATGGCATCCCAGTCGCAGGCCAAGAGTACGGATTTTCATCTGTGATGACAAGAAGTTTTGGAGCTCGAGGTTGACTCGTCTCTCTGTTACGGTTCGTTGAGTGAAACACGCCTAGTGCATCAAATCACATCACTCGTAGGAAAGAACGCTCGGAAGCTTCTTACTGCCCATGAGGACTGACAAAATGTTGGCATTGAGCTTCCTTCCTTACGTTACATGAGCCACAGGAGCACCCAGGGCCACATTTCACATCCAAATAGAAAAACACTCTTAAGCAAAGCATTTTGCTATCCTACTTTTATTTCCAATTACATAAGACGACAAACCATCTCGCTGTTCATCCTTAAGGCTTATTTAAATCTGACAAATTCTTACTTGAACCTCATTTTTAGATTCCCTGTGACTTTTCGTGCCTCTGAACCTTGAATATTTCAGCGTTAAAATCCTAAGGTCATCTCCTTTACTTAGGCATTAATCTCCCAAACTTTACTGGTTTCATCATTTTTATTTGAAAATGCATTACTAATCAGACAATTATTCTATTGATTTTCTTAAAGTGGGGATCAAAATGTTGCAAATGATCCCGAGGTCTAGATGTCGTACTCACAAAGAAGTTCATTTGCGCATCCAGTAATTAAAAAACGAGCTATCATTTGAATTATAAAACTGTTCACAGAGACGCCATAGGTTCAAATGGGCGGTGTCTTGTTGAGGACGGTAAAGGAGGATTCAAATGCGAGAAAACGTAGCATACCGCTGAAGAGTATTCGTATGTAGCCAAAACTCGAAGTGCACTATGACAAACATAATAGAAACATAATTTAAAGAGTTTCTAATTAGCCACTTGACTTACACGAACGCAAAGAAAGAAGATAGACCAGTTAATCCGTCCATTCTCGTTTACTAATCGGAGAGGTTACGTTCAAAAACAGGTTTATGAAAACCATTCCGCGAAACGTCAAGAAAAAGTAACTTCAGTACTTGAACACGGATCAAATGCATCAACTCGGGCGTGTTGCCTGCATTGCCTCAATTACGACTCCCATAGTTTTAAGGAAAAAGTTCCAGCCAATATATTTAATGCTGATTCATAAAATACTCTGAATCAACTTTATTGCCCATTTCGAATAAAATATGGTCCGAATAGCAGTTTATATTCCGCCAAAGGCCGTTTTGAAAACCGTTATTTTTCTTAAATTTGTACTAAACAAATGACATTATTTTTAGTGATTCTAAATCATCGATTGTTGTTGTCTTTGGCCTTTTTCGTTAATTTTTGAAACGTTGACCATAGGTTTACTATCAATTTTCTTCATTGGAATGTAAGCGATTTGACCATCAGGGGTTGACGGTTGACGATCGAGCATATGGGTTGCCGTTGGATGGAATTCGGGCTTATTTGAAATAATACTCGGTGAAATCACTCAATTTATCACTCAAACTACGCGCTCTAAATTTTTATCGGTCCCAGAAACTTCGACGCTTTCCGCTGCAGTCCACACACGCCTGCAGAGGAATTTTTTTTTCCGAAAAATGTTCGAGATGCAGTCGCAGTCTCGGCCCTACAAGACCCATCTATCGAAAAAAGTAAATGGAAAAATGCCCATGTGCCGAAATATAAATATGATAAATATACTGCCCATTCCTTGGTAGAGCGAAAGAGGAGGAGAGGAGGGGGAGGAGGGTGATGGAAGGGAGGGGAAAGGGGAGGAGGGTGGGCGGGAGTGGATGAGTGAATATCGAGCGACGCTCGGTCGGAGTCGAGGATGGAGACGGGAGGCGAAGGAGCGGAGGGAACAAACGAGAGTGGGGCGGGAGGAAGTGGGGCGACGAGGAGGGAGGGTTGGCGGGGGAGGGGAAAGGGAGGGAGGGAAGGAGAGGAAGCCTGGAAAAAAAAGGAGAAGCGACGGGGAGGACAAAAGAGTAGCGAAATTCAGCGGAGCGAAGTGAAAGAAAAGAAATGGGCGTGAAATTTTGATGGGCCGCCTCGAAAGAAAACTCCATTACGCTTTTAAAAAAATAGCCCTAAAACAATGGATTCCCCTTCGATCGAATGGCCCCCTCCCCCCACAACCCCCTCCACCCCTTCTTTTTTTTTGTGTCACTCAAGAATTTCGGATGCACGGCCGAGGATGTGGACGGGGTGGGACGGTTTAATTGGCGGGATTGGGGTGGGGGAGGAGAGCGAGAGCTAGAGAGAGAGAGAGTGGGAGAAAGAGAGAGAACAAACTGATTATGGAAAGAAATGAGGGCGGAAGGGAATATCCCAAGCAGTCCTACTGCCACTGTCCAGGGACCTAATTGCCACAGCGCCATGGATTTGGGTGCATTTTCATCAGAATGTCACGACGGCAGCGAGTGAAACTCCTCACGGAGAAGGACTTAAGCGTTCTTCGACTGCATTTCAGGGGACACATCCACTGGGACTGCAGTGTAGCCAGTGGTGGATGCGACGAGGGAGGCCATAGCCCACGCTAACGGAATATTTTTGACCTTAATAAAAGTATATTCCGGACACTAGTTATGAATAGCTTTTTTCCCCAGAGCATTGTATTATACTGGGTAGGATGCACTGCGATTTCGAAATTCGTGCCTTTTTTTATAAAATTTCACATCATTTTCAGATTTCTTCCAAGGGAAAAAATGGTTGAAAATTATTTGTGCTTGGATATAAAAATACCTGCTTCCCATCACTTGAAGTTTTCTTGATTTCCTACCGACCGGAGATGTGGGAGAAATGTCCGATTTCGAAACAATCCAAGCAGGAGAGTTATATTTAAGGTTCTCTTATGCTTTGATGATGCGATTTAGTATCATGGTGCACATATGAAACAATAAGAAGCAACTAAGATCCATAAGCGTAGCCGAAATCGAAGTTCCGTAATTTGGCAGTTACGTTGCCAACCCGCACATCCAGGAGGAGACAGTAACATTTATTTTTTCTTTTGGGTTGTTACAACGGAGGAAGCGAAGAAAGGGTTTACATATAAACCCTTTCATGTTAAGTGATTTTAGCATATTTTTTAAACAACATATCATACTAATTTCATTAAAATTTTGTAATTCTTAGAGAGACTCCACTACGCATACGAAAAATACAGAAGAACTTACTTTTTAAATAATGAGGGTTTTTGGAACGAGGGTGTGTTGTACCTGATATGAGTTTAAATAATAATCATTTAGTTTCAACTAAAGGAGGAAAGTTCTCATCGGTGAATAAACCGTTGATAGAGAGCACAAGAAAAGAAAATATACTTGATTAATAGGTGAGGATACATTTATATCGCTGATGAAATTAACCACTTTTAGAGCACAAAACTATTAAAAACGTGTTTCTCCTTAAATAGATCCAGGTTTCGCATCGATATCAGTACCATATCTTTAACTAATTGGCAAGTAAACACTATACTCAAAGAGTCAGTTGATTACAGGCTGAGACAACCGACGATGCATAAATAATTAATACTAAAGATATGTACAAATCAAAACTGTATATCTTATTCAGAAAAAGTGAGTAAAATAAAGTTCTGGGAATACTATTGCTATTGCGTCTTCAACTTTTTTTTCTATGAATCATTGTAACGAGGGAGTCTTCTGAAAAAGTTAAAAAAAAATGGAATCTTCATGATGTCCTTCCTACTAGACTATCCCTTGGCACAGCTTTCATTTCGTCAAAAAATGTTACTGCGCTCACTCCAGGAGAAATTCGCAGGAGTGACACACACAGACTAAAGTTGACAGGTGATAGAATGGGAGGGAGGGAGGACGGCTATACAAGGAATGCGGGAGGAACACGGGAGATGATTGATAATCTGAATCGTGAGACATGGAAGGGGAGTTGACGGGGGGAACGCTTCCTAAAATGCAATCACGGACATGGGCTTGGAAAAATTCTGAAGCCTATTTGTACACAGTACTTTGCGTAGGGTGATCGTGGGTTGCTAGAAAAGAGATTGAACTCTAAGTAATCGGATTGGAAATTCGAAATTATTCCATGGAGTAGTAACCGGCGATCCCACAGCCAACGCGGCAGAATTTATCTACATTCAGTCGAAAAGAACGGCTAATCCTTTTTCAGAGAATTCAAGATATTTTGCCATGACGTTCAAAGTAATTAAGTTAAAATGATTCCTATTGAGTGTTCAGCCGCCAATATTATCTAACTACATAACATAAAACAACATAAAAACATGAGAAACGCTATCATTTTTAGAGATTGCGTACAGAGAATAAATTTTCGATAAAAATTCGGTACACATAACTATAATACATGCATAAAAAATTAATACTAACAATAAAAAGAAAAATAACAATATATTTCAGTTCATGGAAACATTATAGATTTATGATACCAATAATTTATTTTAAATGAAAGTGGAATCGGTTTCCGTAAGGAGTTTCCATCATTTAAAATTCCATTTCCATTTAATCCTGATACAAAGCAAATATATGCATTATTGGGAACAGATCTTGGCTTACCTTGAGGAAAATAAATAGAAATTATTTACGATTTCAAAATTTAAGTTATATCTTTAATAATAATATAAATTGAAAATGTTTGAGAGTCAAAGGAGGAATAAGAGACAAATGACAAGAAAACACAAAGGGGGACTAATGGTGCAGGTCGATGAAGCAAATGGAATCGAAATACCACTGCAAAAGTTTTATTTTATTGAGGGTTCGTTAAAATTTGACACAGTTACCGGAAACAATCTAACCGCAGAAAGCGGTCGTAGAAGAAGAACGCATATACTGACCACCGGAATCCGAATTCTTTAATCTGAATTTTTTCTCACCGATTAAATTCTGAGGATTAAAAAAAAAAAGGATTCCCATATCGACCAAAACTAAAGGGCACATAGAATTTGTCAAAAGATTTTGACGAATCATGAAAAATATTTGAAGCGTTTCTCTTGATTGAAAAGTGGCGCTTTGGGGCTCAATACTTTTGAAGCTGTTCATAAAAAGAAGAAACCCTCAATTCCGTAATTACTTTTCTCGTGTGCACATACATACATACATACCTGACCGTAAATTTAGCGAGCAAAGGTTATTCATCGGCTGCGATCAAAGTCTCTGAAATTCACTTCTCTTCGCCGTCAAGTCATCTAAATATCAGGATTGATCGCAAAACAAAAGAGGCAAAGCTACTTTTATTTTTTGAAAGAGTGAAATAATATTGAGTTAAAAAATTTCCTGCAGCGCATTACCTATTGAGACACACATTTTAATGGTGACCTTCTTTTTGAAAGTGAGGTTTCGGGGCAGGTTCTCCTTTCAGAAATATTTTTAGGGAGAGCACGATGATTTTTACTTGAATGCGGAGGTTGGAAAACTTCCGAAAGCTTGCCGGAGAAAGAGAGACGGGATAAAATATCGCCGATTGTGAGCCCGGACACAGGGGCATGACAAAATTTGGAAGGAAAATAAAACACAGGAATATCCACCGTTTGTTTTCTGGGTCGACGGTACCGTTGTGCATGCGGAGGACAGAGTGAGAGGAATGTGTGCTCGTCAAAAAAAAAAAAAACCCACAATAGATGACTGCGGTTGAAAACGAAAAATATCCTAACGCTTTATTTACCAAGGTACACGCAGATGAATACAGCGCAGTAATATTAAATCGAAATAAAAGAAAACCCAGAAAAAAAACCACCACCAAGGCCAAAGTAAACAAACGAACGAGGTCGATGGAAAGGAATAATGACAAAAGCGAGGGAAAAATTCTTTCATCCGACTTGTAAAACAGAGATTTTTAGGTAGGAGGTTTTCAGATGATAATAAAAGTTCATTCCCTTTAGTTATTGTCACACACTAGCGATATCCGTCAGCGCAAAAGGCAAGCTTACCACATTGGTATCAACTGGGGAGATATTATAAATAACTCATACATTTAAAACAACGAATAATTTATAAACATTTCAAAATAGAGATTATTAAACATTAACATTTCTAATTATTATTCGTAACACAACAGGGAATCGATACGGGGCATAATGTCTTCGTTTTACGAGTATCCCACTTAACACGCGGTCTTAAACTCATCTGTTCCGATTATATCCACGTAAATGCGAAAAACGGATATTTTGAATAGTACATTTTCTTGTAATTTTTCTTAGACGGCGCAATCCCCATTTGGTGGAGTCCCTTTCGAATTATATTATCTAATGTATAAGATGAAGATGTATTGGGAGGTGGAAACTCGTTAGGTTGTAGGAAAGTTCACGTTTCCAAAAATAATAAAATTATTTATTTCAAATGGAAAATTTTATGAATAAATACTGAGCAAGTTATTTTCAACTTTAATTGTAATAGAGGTGTAATTTGGTGGACTAATACTAAGAATGAATGAACAAATTAGGAAACCTATGTTAGACAACTGGAAATTCAACGAGATGAGTTGAATTTTTTTAAAATAATTAGGTTATGGCTCATTATTAAAAGATAAAATTTAGTCCATTTGGTAACTTCCGTGAATTTTCACTGACTCATTTCGGAAAAAAATACGAAATAAGGAGAAAGTTTAAAAAAAACCAGTCATTATGAATTGAATTATACTTCAATCGTAACGTTACGTGAAAGTTTATATCCTTTTTTTCTGCAAATTTCATCCATAAATGAGCACGCTCTCGATTGAAATTTGAGTCGAGGAACGATTCAACTGAAAAATTTATATTTGTATGTTATATCTCGGCGAGCGAAGCGCAACAGTCACACATTATCCTTCGCCAATTTCCTCTGACGAAGCATGTTTACCATGACGTTGAACGATGTTTAGTCAAGTCCCTCCCCAAGGAGGTCTCCTCTGGATCATTAGAGAAAACTTGGGGACTCTCCACTGGAACTAATGGATGAATCGGCCAACGGCGAAAGGTGTACCCTGGCGACGGCGAAAATAAAATAAGTCGGTGGAGAAAGACTTCAGCGCAAAAAAAATATCGAGAACCCTTGAATTACGTCTTCCGTAAAAAAAACAGAAATGCCAAAAAAAAGGTTCTCGTCTCCCAGGGTTCCGTCGTGGGCGGATGTGGGAAGAAGTGAGAGATAGAGAGATTGGAAGGGTGATTGAGGAGCAGTGGGGGGAGGATATTCGTAGGAAGGAAAAATGAGAAAAAAAAGGCCCGCTTGAAAGATTAGAATTACGGTCGTGCACGGGACACGTGCAACAGTGGGGAAGAAGGCACGACTCGGCATTCGACTGCGGGAGATATAGCTCGTGCTTGACCCAAATCCGCGAAGTTTTTGAACGCGAATCGGCGAGGCGCAGAGGCTGTTTTATAAAGGTTGGTCAGGACGGCGGCGGATCATCTACATACACGAAGTACGCTGCAAGCCGTCGCAGGGGCGTGCGGCGAATGGCGTGAGGGCCCCCGGTCGTGAAAAAGAAGAAGAAATGGAATGTTCGAAAAGGATGTGTGCTTTTCGTATTTCCATCTCTCCTCTGACTGCGCCGCGGTCACGAATTGTGCGAAGGAATATTCCTTGAATCTTGCCCGTTTTGATGGTCGACCTCTATTAACGATTTTAGAATGAATAATTTCATCCGACGCCCTAATTAAATAATAATCGCCGCGATAATTACGTGTACAATCGATCCTTAGGGTCTGCAAGCCTGGTTTTTCGAATTCAAATTTTCCAATAACTACGTAACGCTTAGTGATCTCAGATTAGTGACAAATCTCAAGCCCACCAGGGGGAGGAGGGGCTTCGATCTGTAACTGATTACTATTTCATTGGCTCATGCCTCCCTCCATTGCAAAATGTGCTTCACTTAATTAAAATTCCGAGTGATTATTAATTATTACTGTTTTATATCAAAGCAATCATATTAGCAAGCACATTAGCGGGGATGATCCCGCTAAAAGTTACTGTTGCGGCATCTCCTACAGTTTCTTGGAATTTTACAGTTGAATGCCTTTTGCTTTTTCATCCCCGAATGTAACATTATCCACTGTAGGGTGCATTGTGGTATCTAAAGCAGTGCGATTAGTTTAATAATTTAACTGATTTTCAACTTTTTTTGCAGAGCAAAATTAAAAAAAATTAATTTTGTTCATTTATAAAAATGGAGAGGTATTTCAGATCCGAAATAAATTCTGATAGCAGTTTTCATATCTTCGCAGTGTTTCTCTCACATTTTCCTCGATCCATGAATCAATGTTTTCCGCGAACAGATCCAAAGCCAAAGACTCGTAGCGCATTCATTATACGAGGGTACACTTATGGAGGAATAGCACGCTTCCTTTAATTTGTAATCACTACGTTTTCCGACTGCGTGCTTGACAAATGTGACTAATGGGAGGGGTTTGGTGGGGGAGATCGTTTCTGCTAATTGTGACGAGAAATCAAAGAGCGTCGAACTTAGCGTGTATGCATAGCATTCAAATATTGGCGTCACGATTACAATTTCATGAGCGGCATATCAGCTTGTTGGGCTCCAGTCGGGGTCGGGTGGTCGCAGGAACACGCCAGGAGTCGTTAAGGCTCCTTTAAAAACTTTCTCAGGTTTGAAAGAAAATTATTTGTTTTTTTATTAACTTTTGATTTTTTCTATTGATATCTCATAATAATTGTTGTTCTCCACGATTGCCGAGTCATAATTTGAATGAAAATATTAATTTTTGATAAATAGGAATTAATTATTAATAAAGAAGCATTGTTTAATCACAGGTGCATCGGATGAGTGAATATATTCTTTTATCATTAATTAATTAACTGGAATACATTCATCGCAATTGTTTTGAGTATGCATCGCCTTGCTTTCGACGGTAATGTTTTTATTACACCTCTCATTACTCATTGACGGCAGCTTGGCTTCAAGATAAACTTAAAATGGAGTGGACGAAATCTCTTATTACTTCGAGGTACGAAAAACTATAATTGAAAGCTGATTTCTGTAGATAGGTTAAAAATTCTTGTTCTTAAACTGTTGCAGAAAGTCGATGGTGGTTAGATAGCCGCCAAAAATTTGCTGGGAACTTGAGATTTGCCTGGTACGCTTTAACGCGAGTGAAAGGCGGAGCCACAAAATGATAAACAGGAAAAATTTCACCATAAGCAATAGATAAGCACCAAAAAGAAGTAAATTCCTACGAATAAAAAAAGGGTAAAGTGTCTTGAACCACTGCAAACTAATCGTGAGCTTAAAGCCGTAACTCGTGTGATTCTTTTATGGCGAAATTTCGAACTTTCTTCATTCGTGGAATACGTTGCATATCTTATAAAACACCTTTAAATTCAACAAAGGACTATTTTTTTTCTGTTCTGCAGTATTTGATATGCATTTTCAAAATAGTCCTCGTTTCACGAAACAGTCAATAATTCAAGCACGTTCGTAGACGAAAATTCAAGCACCTCTTATGTTCAAGAGTTTTAATTATGTCAGCTTGGAAAAGTATTGAATCGATGGCTAGTGCGCCCGCTTCCAGTGGAAATGCGAATTTTTCGACTGCAGGCTTGGATTGGAACTCGAGTGCAGAGGAGACAAAATAAAACAATCGCAGCATTGGGTAATCAGCTGTTGGTGCTCCTAGACCCTTGCGAGCAAAGCGAAATCCTTTGCATACCTCACACGTTATTCTACTACGTCATCACATGCAATAATTTTCTTGGATTTTCTTTCGTCCATTTCAACCTCCAGGATTTTTTTTTCTTCGTCGCACTTTCTCGGAGGATACTCCTAAAAGTGGTTCAATGCTGATACTGATTGTGCCTGATACTAATCAAATATCATCTCCGTACTTCTTTCCACTTTCATGGTCTCTTCCCGATTACTTTCACAGCAAAACTGGTAATAAATCAATAGAAAAACATTGAAATGGCATTATTAGAAAATTTTCTTACGAAATACTCGAATAAGAATTATATTTCGCTGCTGCGACGGAAATTAATTTTAATTTAGCATATAATTTGAAGCTAAGAAAAAAATGCGGACTATCTTGCACAAAAATACGAAAATAGAGGCGAGGAAAGTTACTGCGCACATGTGTTAATGCAAACCCAATTATCCTCCGAAATGCCAATTTAGATGAAGGTATTATCCCCCAGGATAAAGGGAAGGGCAAAAAAATGGTTAACGACCCATTTTTTCACAGTTAGTGATAGGTAAATGTTTTACCCAAAAAAGACACGTCGATACTGACGAGCTTTTTCTCGCAAGATCGTTTTTTATGGCCAGTCAACGTGTGATCAACGAACTTAATATTATAAGCATGATTTTTTAGCGAGTCTAACTTCATGTGAGGAAAAACTATTTATGATGAAAAATAAGCCGAGGTTAAGAAATAATTTCGGAAATATTATTAAAAATGGCAACATATCAATCAATGTAGGTTTTTGAGGGACTCAACGCACTAATCAATGTCTCTCGACCTATCCCCTCCCAACACATCACTCCATTGTTTGTGCCATCATAATAGTGTGGGATGAATAATTGAGGGAATGTCGTAATGCCTTCCTCAACGTGCATTTAACGTGATACTATCATTTTAAATAGCCGAAATCTGGGGTCAGACTCTTTTACAGCCGCCTCACTGAGGAACAGATGCTGCGTGGACTACCTTTCGCCTACCTCCTGCCCTTCGGCCTACCGCAGGTGATTCTAATGGATGAAATGTCCATTACTCTCTATGGCTCATCAAAATACATGAGCCCTTCCCCCACGTCACGGTTGCAGCCCATCGAGAGGGTGAGTAAACATGAGATAACTTAAATATAGCTGATCAAAAAATCAATGAAAACTATAAATAAGGCAATGGAATAAATGTGAACTATTAAAATTTTGGTTGCGACAACGTTGATATGACAAACTGAGTAGTGTATCAAAACTATTAGACGAGTTGTATCTAACCATCCCGATGAGATAAAACAAATTTTCACTTTTCCACGAGTTTATCGGTAACGTACAACGCGTTTCGGTTCACAAAACCATCTTCAGGTACAAAATGCAAATTTGTTTTTCCTCATAATTACGAACTGCCATTGCATCTCGCCTGAATCTGTTGAATGTATTCTATCCATGTTCGTTCGAAGGTTTCCGCGGCGATGAGTAGGTGATTTCCACATTTTTCGGGCTGCGTCCGCGTATGTCGTTTAAATGTACAACAGTTTCGCCAGCATCCTGCTGGCGTCCTCAGGTCAAGGATGAAAAGAAGCTTGTTGTCCCGTCTTATATAGGAAAAATCCGGCGCCAATACCGGGAAATTTCTTGGCCAATCAGGGAACGTCCTCATATTTGCGCGGAATTATTCGTTTCCACGCACTGTGGAGTGGATATCCATCCTCTCTGTTAAAATTTTCTGGCCTTTTAACCAATTTATTTGAACGAGGCCATTGAAATCGTTATAAGGCCAGAAAATTTTAACAGAGAGGATGGATATCCACTCCACAGTGCGTGGAAACGAATAATTCCGCGCAAATATGAGGACGTTCCCTGATTGGCCAAGAAATTTCCCGGTATTGGCGCCGGATTTTTCCTATATAAGACGGGACAACAAGCTTCTTTTCATCCTTGACCTGAGGACGCCAGCAGGATGCTGGCGAAACTGTTGTACATTTAAACGACATACGCGGACGCAGCCCGAAAAATGTGGAAATCACGTATTCTATCCATCCCTAATTAGATATCATGTAGAGAGTACTTAAAGTACACCGCCCGTTGGACTTTAAATTGGGTGACTCCTTGGCGTCTCTCGTTTAAGAGCAGACTGACGTGGGCACCGGCCCCAGCCATTCTTCCCCAATTCCTGAAAAGCCTGCCTCTATTAAATTATTACCCACCTAACCCTGATGTCGCAAACGGCCATAGTTATCGGTCAACTTCCTTAATATTTTCCTCTAGATTTATAAAACGTGGTTATTATAAACTTAGCAGCGTATCCAAAATATTAGAGGAACTAAGCTGAGAATCACTCACGGAGCGAAGGTTAAATTACAAATTAAATCTCTTACATAAATTGGAAGGTTGTCTCTTAAGCAGTGATGCTGATAATGTATTATTACCCTCATCGCACTACGGTGGGAGAGATCATGTGAATAAAATTAAATGCAGAAAAAGATAGACTTGAGATTTCATTTTTCCCACGAACGATAAGGGATCAGAATAACGTTTGTGCGATCGCGTTAGGAGGGAAAAATATTTTGTGTGAAAAAAAGTCTAGTTAGTAATCACCCCCCTGCCACACACCCTGGCGGTAGCTTGTAGGGTGCAATGTAAATTAAAAAAAAAATAGAATGGAGGTGAAAAACAAAACTCTGGTGTTTTCCAACAGCGGCTTGAGAATGTGCTGAATGCCTACTTCCCTCCCACGGGATTTTAGGGAACTTTCTTATGGCAATTATTATTTTGCTAATACTACACTTCTCCCGGCTGGGATTGACAGCCGCAGCAGGTGGAGTTCCTGTCTCTCGTCTTTCGCTAGCTAATATCCCCAACATCTGTCGAGATATGTTCGTACACACACAAAGACGTCGAAGCCAAAAGTTCCCGAGTTCCATTCACCGCCACAGTTTCCGTGGATAATTTCTTATTTGATGTTGATGAATGACTGCGGGCGAGAGGAAAGACGACTCTTCTATTCAAGAGCAAAACAGCAGGTAAATTCATCGGTACGGTGACGACGACCCGTAAAATTACGATATACTTGCTCACAAAACGAGCAATTATGCATTTGAATATACACAGCACAGCCCGAAAGAAGCAAACATTTGAAATTAAGCCAAGTCATTTTTTTTTTACAGATTTACGCACATTAAACGAACAATGTAAGTAGCTAGTCCAAACATTTACCAAGAGATATATAATTTAAAAAAAGTGCACATTTAATTGAAAAGATGATTACGCCTTTAAACACGATTTTTGTTATACCATATCAAACGAATCATTCACACGATCAGGTGCCTCTCAGCTGACTTCGAAACTTGACGTGCGCTTGACGGAATGTGCATGTGCGGTGTTGTTACGACGAAGGATTAAGCTGTCGTTGCCACGGTAATCTCATGTAAGGGAATTCGATTGACGCGTGAATCCGATTGGAATCGAATCACTTTCTCTCTTTCCCAGACTCATACGCCGCCCTCGATTGGCAGGGAATGAAACCAATAATATTTGAGCGTGATTAGCATTCCTGAATTCCGATCATTAAAATGGCGGGGCATTCACGTTCATAGTTTTGGGTTAAGGGGTCTGGGAGCGGAGTTTGGGGTGATAAATCTGCAAGAGGGGGATGACTGGGGATGGCGTTAGCGGTCGGGAGAGGAGACGGCAGGGGGGGGGTGACGGGATGGAAGGGGAGGAGGGCGGAGAGAGTCGACGGCATTGCTCTAGGGGTGCGCTACGGAGGGGTTATGGGAGCGGAGGGTCATGCAAACATTCGTGAGTCGGCGTTAAATGACTAGCAACCTTCCCTGTTCCCGAGCAAACGGCGAAGCGAGGTATGCAGGTAGCAGCGAGAGGAGTTGAATGGGGAGAAATACAGAGAAGAGAGAGAGAGAGATCCCCATTGTTAGGTGGTTTAGATGGGGAACCAACCTCGGGTAAGTGACCGGAGAGGGGGTAAGGAAGGGACGGAAAGGAGTACCTCCGGGGTTGGGGCAATCGGGGGCAACTGGGTTGGTCGTTTTAAAGGCCGTAGACGAAGACCACTAAGCTCACCCAAGGATATGAATGAGCAAGTAGACCCACGAAATTCCTTATTAAGAAATTAGCAAGGACGAATATTTAAAAGGGGTTACATGAGAATTTGAAAACGTAAACCATAGGATAAGACAAATATGAGCAACTGTAAAAAAATATACTTGCTGCTTTGAGATAACTGAAGTGTCTCTTTAGAGAAAAAAATTGTTGCAAACGAGCAAAATCTTCAGATTTTATCCACCACTAATATTGCCAAATTTTTTCAAAGCAACATACGTATTAACTAAATAAGGCAAGCTAAAAATCAGGTTCCTATAGTTTCCACATATAATTCGATATGAGGTTAGGAATCTATCAGGGCCGTACGACAGAATTAGACCTTTTCAAGACTAAAAAAATTACTAAAAAAATTGGAAAAATTGTAGAAACTATGCTGTTATTAACGTGAAATAGGTGACGAGAAGCATTTTGAAAACCCATGAGAAAATTTGATCATTTTCCACTAATTTTTTGTTTACTTTAAAAGTGCGTGGCTTTAATCTGCATATTTTTACAGCATTCGTTTTTCCAACTAATTTCGACTAGTTTTCTCGTAAAAAAATATTTTCATCGAAAAAGACATTTCAAAAACAGATTACACGCCAAAGCGAACGAAATATGATGCCAAAAAATCAACGGAAAAAGTTAAGCATAATAAACTGCACAGGATAGTACACAAAAACCTTTTAAACTGTTCCACATGCTTAACTCGATATTCTCTCAACTTCCACACCAAACTTTGGACGATAGCAAATTTCCTTCAGAAAACACACGTTAACAATATTTAGCCAAACACTCTCTCGTTTAAAAAAAAATTTTACATGATCTTTGAAGTCAAATGTGTTTCCTCTCGAGTTGAAGCGATTTTGGAACACTTGCGCTAATATTGAAATTTACGCTCTCTCTTCTGAAATCTTATAATCGACAAAAGGAAGAGAGTGGAATTTTTACGCACTGCGGCGTTTTATCCATTTTCACCTTGCAGGCTAATGCGAAGATGAAAAATTACAGATAAGGCTGAAAGTGTACTGAGATAGTCGTGAGAGTTAAACAAAACTATTTCAAATTATTATTACCAGTTATTTATATATAATACTGATAAAACTATATTGGATAATCTATTTATCCAGAACTCTATACTTGTTACTATTGTTTCCATCAGCTGAGGATTGTCTCTCACATGCATTATTATGTCTTGTCTGTCATATGTGAGGGATGAGAATTGTTAATTAATTAAATTAAATATTGGTCAAGCAAATTCTGGTTTTAGATTATTGTTATTATTAGCAATAACTACCTAGGCTGGGGTGGGCTTTTGTTTGGCACCGTCACGATACACTACTACACCCTGCACCGGCCGCGATAACTCCTAAGCCCTAACGTGACGTAAAATATCCATAAAGATCATACTATATAGGTACTATCCTTGCGTCCCTCTTTCACCTTTGAAAATGCATACATGTTACGAGGCTTCTCAAAATACACTGGATAAATGTATTGACCTCAAACATGCGCATGCGTGTTGAGAGGGAATGTTACTTCCACATGCCACCAGGAGTGCTTCCAAAGGTGATTTTGTTTGTGGTCTACAAGCATGTGTGCATTAGTTTTCAGCCTAACCTCGTATTGTACCCTAGGGCCTCGTAATATTTCCCTTGTCATCGGCGTCTCTTCAGCGACATTAACCCATGACTTCCTCAATTCACTCTCAGATTACACTTCTTCCAAGTATCTTATTTACAAATATCTTAACAATAGATATCTCAGATTACTCTACTTTAAGTGATTCGATTTCCATCCATGCCGGCACCAGGGTCAAACAAGCATCGCACACTTCTTTCATACATGTCCATTACTAGTTCATTGAATTCGTTTCTAAGACAATCTCTCATATTTCCACTTCAAACATTCCTTTGAAAACCATATTTTTCAACAAACATTTATGCTTACCCTAAAAATTTCCATGTTTAAAATTGTGATGAAAATATCATGAAATAATGTGGGGGCGGAGTATACATACTTTCACACACTTCCTCCAACTGCACTGCCTAAGATAAGCATTAATTGTTTTCATATCCACCAAATTCCAAAGCCGACCTTTCCGAAGGTATTTACAAACGTGAATTCTGCCAAAATATATGTACAAAGCCCTCCGTTTGCTCCTTCACTGTTAACCCTCAGTACTCAATTATTTTTCCCATCATCCTTCTCAAGCTCAATTACTTTTCGTTGAAATGATTTAACAATCGAACTGGATATATCAAGCCCTAACACAAGATAACTGGTGATGTGGCAAATATCATGAAAGACAACTCGAGTTGTACAAGGGGAATAGCTAAATGCACAAGAACGCTACCAATTCGGGCGATCTCGAGTAAAACTGGCATTACCAACAAATTCACTTTGATCTCTACTATCCTACGTGCTTTACATCCCGCAAACCTCAAATAAGGCCCTTTTGGAGCCAAGTGTTACGCTGAGCGAAAGTAGGCACCTATTAGTTCCAGCCATTGCACAACCTTTTAATAATTCTCTTTCGGTGGATGCTTCACCACGATCAAATTGAACCATTGAATTAAGGGGGTAAAGTCTGATGAATCACGTACAGGCAGTACCAAATACCACTACGATTTCTGGAAATTACCGCGCCTCCGCAATATTTGCCTGGAATTGGAATGGTGTTCGTCAACAAAGAACTATACTTATCGTAAATGCATAGAATTGAAATGAACACTCAAAACAAAACATGCATTTATTAAAAAAAAATTCATTAACGACCCGAACTAAGCAAATGCCATATGATGGAGAATCAAGAAAGTTGAAGAAATTGAAATAAAAGCAGAGATTACATGACAAGGAAACTGATTAGAAATTCAAAACGTTAAGTGCCCTTCCATATATCAAGAACAGAGCTTTCAAATCAGTTTTATCCGTTAATTTTAACAAAATGTTAACAGGAAGACAAGGGGTAATACTTCGCAGCCCGAAATTGATTAAGAAAAATAGGAAAAACAATTCCGAGTAACGTATATATATAAATAACCAAGCTCTCATTTCGTAAAATATCTCAGAGTATATATATCAAAGATTTGTCGAGACCTTTTTATGGACATTCGAAAGCATTACCGCAAAAACATCAAAACGAGCCCAGAATGAAAATATCGATCTTTTTTTCTACACAGACCCGAACGACAAAAACGGTCCCGTGGGACTTTTCAGAGACACCAAACGACGTGACACACACACACACACGGATTGCTATCGGAGAGAGTAAAATGTTTGGGGTCGTGGTCTCATTCCAGACTTTGAGCAAAGGAGCAAAATGATTTCCACTGAAATATATCGATCGAGAGATATGCCGTGGGCTGCGTGGCCCTCAACCTGCCGCCGAGATTCAAAAGGTCGCGGCGGAACGATGTAAACTCACCCCCGGCAGCCCCGGAGAATGTTATAAAAAATAAGGGAAACGGACAAACCCCCCTCACGACGGCCGTTGTAGTGGCGGCGAGGGGGTGGTTGGGGAGAGAGCGGGGGAGGGAATGGATCACCGCAGGCTCGGCACTCTCGCCTCTCCCTCGGGCTGAAAAAAAAAATCTATCACTGTCTGGTGCCAGACCCGACAATTAATCCATTGGCAGTCAACCGAAGGAAACATAAGGTCTTGCGGTCACGTCTCGGGGGAGGGTCGGGGGATCGATCTATTCGACGGCCCCTCGAGCCTAAAGAAATTCTTTGATGCTATCAAACACACGCAGGAACGCAAAACTAATTGATTTATCAATCATGACGGAAAAAAAACTTGATGAAGAAATAGAGTTTCACTCAAAAAATTAAAAAAAAGTAAAATGCTAAAAGATATTTTACTCAAAAAACTTTTATTGATCATCTGTCCTTTCCAACTCTCAACCAACATCGAATTTTCAAACGAATAGAGGTATAACGATCGGATTATGCACATCTATATCTTTTCGAGTTGATTAATATCACTTTAATATATATATATATATATTTAATGGGAAGTCTCTCTTGAGGAAGGCCTTTGAGAGGGCCGAAAGCTCGAACAATTATCCGTGTGAGTGTCCTTTTAAATGTTGCTATTCTATTCTATTTGTGTTATATTGTGTCAGCCCATTACTGTGCCGCTCGTGTGAGTTTTTCCGTACAATCGTTATATATATATATATATATATATATATATATATATATATATATATATATATATATATATATATATATATATATATATATACATATATACTATATATAGCAAGTGAAAGTGAGCACGAGTAGACTTGGGGGATGATAGAAAGTGCGGCCAGGGGTTATATAGAAAACAGTATAAAGGTGAATTTTGACGGATCTTTAACATTTATGGAAGGAGCTTATTTAATGATGTCTCGATATTTTTACTGTCGTTTACTATACGTATCGTGATATCACTAACTTCATGCTTCATCAATGGATAAGTGGCTATCGAAACATGTTTGCTTCGAATTAAGTTCCGTTATTCATCACTATTGGAAATGTTAAAATGTGCAGGTGGTTGGAATAGACCCGATTATTTTACATTTTGGTTTTTAAGGGGAAACTTCAATATTGTGAATATTAGCTTAAGATATGTAAAAGTGTAATACATTTTTTTTCCTGAGCTCAGTACACTTATTTTCCGGACGAACCCTGTAACAGTACACGGTTAGGTGTACTGCTCTTTCATCCTTGAATCATGAGGGAATTTCAGGTACAACTTCGATGCATATGAGTTAAAGAGATGTCGTAAAAATTTTGATTAAAAACAGTGGATTTTATTTTTACTTAAATGCGTGAGATCCGTTCTTAGTCTACTTGTAATCCAAATAATTATTTTAGAACTTTATATAAGTGGACCATTTAAAATAACAAGGCGTATTTATGAATTAATTTGGTGATGAAAAACCAGAAGGATAAAAATATTGAATGTAATTGATTATTTTAAAGTATGCTACAGGAACAAAAAGTAATCTTCGATAAATAACCAGTTTATATGACAGTGACGCATTGAATAATACTAAAACTTTTGACATTCTAAATGGTATCATACGTAAATATTTCCATAGTTATTGTTTCATTTTACATTGTAAATTGGCTCATTACCGTTTTCTTAGTAACCACTTAAATTACATTTACTAAACAAGACATTTTGCTCCTCCATTATTATGCTTCTAGGCGTTTAATGTCTTTGCATCGTTTCATTTTCCTTCAAACCATCAATTCATAACATATGTAGTAAGATTTTCGACATTGAAATATTTCATGGATACCAAGCAACAAATGTAAATCCCTAGCATACTGAAAACACAGAAATTTTAACTCTGTTTGCATAGATTAGATTACGTTTTCTACCCACTTAACGTGACCCACGCTCTGTATAGACGTAAAACATTATTAGTTTAGCTGTAGATGAAAATATTTTGCTTTCGTGGTAATAGACAATGGCGCTTAAGAGCACTGATCGATTGGTTTTTGTTGGAGAGATCATTCATATTCATTGAAGCGAATAATGTTCATACTACTGGCAAACATGCCCTACAGCTGTCTTTCAGACACCGATTGCATAAATCGAGCACATTGGAGGACTGCCTTCCTACCTATGTATTTCCATCATCTTTCAAACGGTAGTGGCGGACACTCGATGTGACCCTTACCTAAATCCGTCACATGCCCATCGCTCGTTAATCGTTCGAAATGCACGGAGCCCTCGCCCATGAAGGAGCGCCCAATCGCATTTTTTTCTCCGAAAATCCCTTCCCCTAGACATTAACGTGACGTCATCGGAGATCGTCCAGATAGGTGGCGCTCACGACGCTATCCCATTCGATCTCTCTTGGAGGCGGTGATATATATATACTTTTTTATCTGAAGGATTTCCTTCCGTTTGCCTTCCCTCCACCCTTTGGGATTATTGAAGGCTACCGTCGCCAATAATGCCTTCAGTGGCAAACAGAGCGTGAAAGAGTGAATCCCCCCTGGACGTGCCCTGCGATATTCCTCCGGTTAAAAGAAGCTGGGATAAGAAAGAAGGCATTTGGAGAGAGAGAGAGAGCGGGCATAAATCACGGGAAAACCTAATATCAAGAAGGGAAGGAAGGGTGCGGGTGTATTTGTTTCTCCTTTGCGCCGCTAGGCGACTCCGTGGTGATGACGGTTTACCTATACTTTTCGCCCCATGAAAAATTGATTCAATATCTTTCAGCTTCACTCTCCTAGGGGGCTTCCCTCCCCTTCCCCCCACTTCCCGCCCCCTCCCCCCCGACGCAGCTCGGGGCATGATTTGGAAAGTCACACACACATATATATGTTTCTTTCTCCGGGAGTAAGTAATGTCTGAGATTTTCCCACTAATAAGAGAGTCATCGATTTTATTGAGCCGATCGGAAAGGAAAATTAATGGGACGGGAGACGCCACCTTTCCCTTGAGAACTACTGCTGTGACGCTGCGGTCGACTAAACTCGTAAAATATTTCCTGATTTCTCTACAAGCAAGAGGATAACTAACTGACTATTTGCGGATCTTATAAACACAAGATAAAAGTAGATTTTGTACTGGGGAAAAATGAGTTGAACCAAAAGCGACCAAAATCTATCTGCCTGACAAATGAATACGGATTAATTTCATAGATTGTCCACCAGGAAAATTATGGCAATCACCGATCTATGTGCCGCCCGACAAGAATGCGCCATGCACCCTGGTCATGAAACGAAAATATTCACATCAATTTAACCACTGGAATCATGCAAAACTTCGAAGTTCTTAACTCTTCTTCGCCAATTGTTCGGAAAATTTCTAAAATAAACGCGCCAACTTCAAATTAGGACGTGAGACAATAAAGCGACAGTAAAAATGTAATATCTTGCGAAATAAAAATGTGAAATTATATGAATTCCAGTGACTTGTTTTCACAATTTTCGTAAATGAACAGAAAAATATTTGGAACATTTCCAATCCATATTTTTCAAAATTATGGAAATTATGTCTAATATTTAACAAAAAATGTCCAGTGAGTGCTCTTACGTATGCATACAAAATTTATCAATCATTTTTTATGTACACATGATCTGTTTAGTAGAGGTGATTTAATTGATTCAAGAGAAGAGATGTTAAATTGCATGAAACGAAAAATGCTAGGAATTATCTTACTATGCTAATACTGGTTTGACTGCAAAATTATGGCAAAAAAGAGAGTGCAGACCGTCCATCGCACAGCACTGATTAATACTGCTACGTAATCATGTCCAAACCAAGTAAATTCAGTCCTCTAAATTAAAAACACCATCCATTTAGGCTTCACCTTAGAGATTTCACATTGTCACGTCAAAAATATCTACTCACAAGGACTATAAAATAAATCGCTCGGTAAGGGATCTTATTTGATTTGTTTTAAGACAATATCCTTAGAAGAAGAAAAGTATACTGTAGCATCTTCTACTTTCATATAAGGATTTTTAATGATATTTATCTTCGAGTTCCTCTTGTCCACACTTAACATCTATGAAATTTTTAAATTTCATTAACCTCTAGGGGATAATCGAAATTCTTCTTATCCCTCATTCCAAACTAGTGAACTTCGATGCATATACGAGGGCGGTTCAACAAGTACCCGTGTTTGAGGACAAAGGTCGTTCCTGAGGGAAGTTTATGCTATCATCGTGTGCTCCCATCTATCAAACGACGGCGAAACAAATTTCAGACTGATTTAAAGGTTAGTTTGCATTTGGCAGCCATTCGAGTAAGACGTGTTTCGTGATTTTCGCTAAGATGGAAAAAGAGCAGTATCGTTCGGTAATTCGCTTTTTGTTTTTGGATGGGAAGAAATGCGAGGAGATAAAAGCAAAGTTGGATGTTGTTTATGGGGACACTTCGCCATCTATGATCACGGTTAGATATTGATTCAACGAATTTAAACGTGGGCGAACATCTGTTTTTGATGAGGAGCGACCAGGACGCCCGGCAGACGTGGTTGCCGAGGAAATCATTCATGTCCACGCCATGATTCTCACTAATCGACGAACGAATATTGGCACAATTTCCGAAAAATATCAAGTCTGTAGGAACTTGCACAAGATACCAAATATAGAACAAAATTGAAAGCTTTTGAAAAGCCGAAATAAGTTAATTCCGCCTATTTGCATTGGATTATCTCCTTCCCTCAACTTTTAAGACCTTATCTAAGTTTTAATATGCTTTTCAACCGTAGATTCTTTTTTTATTACAATCTAGTACGACTCCAAGTAAAGAACGGAATTTATAGAACAATAACCTGTTTATTTCCGTAAGAGTCGCGTTTAAATAACAAATAACCCTTAAAAAAATAAATGACTGTGGAAGGTTAAAAAGGGTACGGTGAAAAAAGGAGCTAAATAATTCTTAGTGAGAAAATTATATCATGGGAGATTATCATATGACAGAGGTAATTTGTCAGCGAAGGAGTTTTAAAGTTTTCAACGCAAACCCGCAGACTAAAGCAGCTAAATGCAAGCTAAAAATGCTTCAGTAATGAACTTTACATTATATTATATATATGTGTGTAAATATAGCTTCAATAAAAATATTGTAACTATCTACGTGCGTATATGCTGACTTCACCCGGTAAATCATATTTTAAGGGAAATTTGGCTGTAATCCTCTGCTATTGATTTCGGCCCTCGAGATAACAACTAACAGCACATAAGTTTCGCGAAAATGGTTCACTATAACTAATTGTTTTTTTCTCAAAAAAAGAACATTAACCATTGTGTAAACACTTATGCAACAACTGGGCATTTTATTGCATTGAAAAAAAATTGTACTGTTTTATGACTAGTGACATATGTAGTGAAAACAATTAAAGTAGGTTACTGAGTGGTTAATACGTTATTCTCTCTCCGATATAGAGGGGTGATTACGCGTAATTATGAATTTACGCTTCCAAGATTCCTTTCGTGCATATTCCTTCATTTGCCAACAGCCACACTTTTTTTCGTACGGCGTACAACCTTAACGCATTCTTAATGAAATTATCCAATAATGTTTTGGAGATAAATTACTCATAGCAAATATGCGAGTATCCGAAATGTTCGTATACCGAGTGTCCAAAAAAAAAATAATGCTTCAATCGAATTATTAACACGAGGGGAGAGTGGAAGAATCTTCACCTAGGGATGGAGTACGGAGCGCGTTACTGAAAATAACTTCGAGAGAGATATCTGTGGCGTTAGGAATCCTTTACGATGGTGTATTGTCAAGTTTGATTTGCCCCCTCAGAGCAAAGGGGCGCACTCTTTGCGTTTGCGACCGCCCCACCTCCTCCTTGTTCCCCATCGCCTTCAGAAATCTTTCCCACGGATTCCTCCCTCCGCGCTTACTTCCCCGATGCTGCATCTACCCCAACCCTTCTCTCCATATCCAACCAGCCACCTCTCCCTTCCTTCCCCTGCCCCACTCCGTCCCTCCTCCGGTCTCTTATTCAGCCTCCTCCACCGCGCGCACTTCCCTCCATCCTCCTCCCCCTCCCTGACCCCCTCACAGGCTCCCTCCGCCACTCCCCCCCCTTTACCCCCCCTCCGCTCTCAACTTCTAACGCTTGGCTGAGAGCCACGTCGTCTACCTCATAAATCTCTGGCATCGCACCAAGGGGGTCCAGGATCGATAGAGTCGCGCTTTCCCGCGCGGCGGTGTGGTGCCGGGGGTTCGGTCCGCCGCTACCAATTTGGGACGGGGTCGCGCGGCGGCGTTTGTTTAGCTCATTCCCTCGTGGGTCCCGGGGAGGGACGAAGGGCGAGGGAGATTAATCTGGATTGAAGCAGCATTTATCCAATTTTTGTTGCTCATTATTGACCGTGGCACGATGCTTACCCGATCAAGGTCGATGACTCTGGAGGGTAAGGAATATTTAAGATAACACGGAACGAGTCAGTCATTTTAGGTCATAGGTCACTCCATGAAAGCAAACGATCGTCCCAAGAAAAGGGTGTGTGTGTGTATATATATATATATATGTATATATATGTATATATATATATATATATATATATATATATATATATATATATATATATATATATATATATATATATGCGCATCAAGCATTAGTGAACGCCATTAGGTGTTATCTGTACTACACACACCTATATATATATATATATATCTATATATATATATATATATATATATATATATATATATATATAGTATATATATATATAGAGGTGTGTGTGTGTAGTAAAGATAACACCTAATGGCGTTCACTAATGCTTGATGCGCATATAACTATTATTATAAGGTAATCTACCGGTTAAGGTAGGTTTATGGATGGATCGACCACCAAATAAATTACTATTACTCCTAACAAACCACAATCCAGCAACCTACTCTACATCAGGTCCCTCTTCACAATATAATATGTACAGTTAGATAATAATTTTTTCTTTTGGCCATATTTATACATATACCTCGTATAATCGTTTATATTCAGAAATACGCCTATTATTGTGTTTAAAAACTGATGCAGGTGTCCAGGATTTTTTCAAAAATATTAAAAATTATATTTGAGCTTTTCATCAATATAAATATGGAGATATAGATAAAGACCAAAAAATAACATCATTTGCAGGCATACGATATTGAAAATATGACTAGACTTTGAGCAAAAATATTCGAGCCCTTTCCTAACAGAGTGTATACTTTTATAAAAATATGTAAGGTATATATTTAATAATTTGATTGATGTGTGGTGTATTGTATTATATGTTATAGCTTAATTTTTTTAATATATCTTTTTTTCTTACTGATTGATGGATGTAAATGAGATGGGGATTCGCTTGTTTTGTTAAAGAGATTTGTGTTTTGAAGTCTGATTTTATCTATTATCTTTTGTGGTTATTTGGGACTTGTGTGCCACCTGACACTGTCTATCAGCACATGTGTATTTTCAATAATAATAATATATTATACTAAAACCTTGTTGTCAATCTGACAGGTAGGACTGTTGAAACCCAGAATTTGTGTATTGCTGATGGTTCGGGATAGCCAACGTGAAAATAAAAGATCTTTAAGTCCACTCTGATTAGAGAAGAGGCGAGGAATTATAAATGTACAACAAACCAATGTAGCTTGCTCTATGTTAAAGATTTAAGAACAGAAAAATTCTGCTCAATTAAAAAGTGGAGCCAAACGTTACAGTTTCTTAAAGTATACGAAACACCACAATCTTATTCAAGACGTGTATACTAACATTGATCATTTTAAAATGGAAAGAATAAATTCTCAGCTAATGAAGAGAGAATCTACATTTCCTATTTGGTATTTACCGTTTAAGAAATGTTTTGAATGGACACGTACACTAACCACTGCTCCATTTCTTAGTCTCGGCTAACAAAACACTAAGTGAAACCCAACACCGTATTAAACCCTTCTTCAATAGAGAATATTTTCCGTTTCCCTTCATTCTATTCAACATGCCTCTTATTACTCCTATCTCCCCTGTCCTCCATCATGATCTTCAACATACGATATCGTACCATCGCCAATGAAATTGCTCTGTATTGCCAACATTTCTTGCCTCCTTCACATTTCTCCCAACAATTATCTCTCTTCCCCTTCCATCCTTACTACTTCTGTTGTGTTCCTTTCTGTAAAGCTAAAATTAAAAAAAAAATAATTTGAAAATTCTCTGTTCAAGGCTAGTGTGACCTACTCTGAAAATGACATTCGAGTACCTTTATAAGAAGCAACGGGAGGGCAAGCGTTGTAATTTTTGAAGTTTTTTTTTCAATTTTCAAATATATGTTCTTGAATAATAATGGTGTTCGTATGCACCATCATGTTCAGTTCACGCTGCGAGTTTATTTCGTATTTTCATGACAATCTATTTTCCTTGAAGTTTCAACTGCGTGCACCGACGGATCTGCTTAATGTTGGATATCACCGCAGGCCTTTTAAAGGGGATTTCATCGTTACCAAATTGGATACATCATTACATGAGCTGAGGGTTTAAAATTTATTTCGGACTACAGTGAAAAGTAGAGACGAAACATTCATAGTCAAAGGATAATGACACACTTCAAAACAAAGCAGTAGAACGACAGAATTATGAATTTCTTTACACAAATTAATAATGTTTGGTCCTTCGTTTATGCGAACTGCCAACAAAAATGTAAGGGAAGTTAAATGCGCACCGAAAACTTAAATGCGTTACATTATTAAACCTGAAAAAAAAATCCCTCCTTGTAAATCTGATGCACTGTTTAAGTTAGCACTCTTATTCCAAAAATCAATGCACACCGAGGGGCTTACAATAAAATCACAACAAAACCTGCTCTTGATAAAACAATATTAAAGGCGAGGGGGGTTGAAAACAAAAGAATACCTTTGAAATTACATTTCCTTCCTTTCCAAAACGTGATTCACAATTCTGCACAACAATGGGAGCTGAATTACGAGACATAGGAAAACCTAAGTGAACTTCCTCTAATGAAACCGACTACTTTGATGGATTTGAGTACCCTTGATTGTGTGGAAAGAGGCTTTGAGAACATTCCTTTGACCTGATATCGCGAATAAATACAGGAAAACGATCAAAACGTTAGATGGCGATGCAGACGTAATAAGCTACGTACACTAAAACGAAAGAAGCCGCGTTGCTCGAGTGAGCGACATTCGGCGAGAGAATAACGCGACTGCGGTGGCGACGAAATAGAACCTCCTTACCTTCGTTTTGTGGATGTGCTGGTGGTGATACTCTGAGTCGAACTCGGGCTCGCTGAAGTAGGACTGGTCTTGGTCCCAAAGGGGGACGGGAGCGGGGGATGGCCCCGGCACCGGCACCCCGACCATCCCTCCTGGCATGACCCCTCCTCCAGAGCCGCCGTTCACGTCCGATTCGAAGAGACGCAGAACGGAGCGATCCCTGATGTCTCGGAGGTGAGACCTGTGGGAGAGGAGGGCGGAGCGGGGACGTGGTGAGAGGGATAGAGAGAGAGAGAGGGTAAGGGGATTGCGTCAAAAATGCGCCTCCCGTTCCCTCGCCTTCCCGAAGGAAGAAGAGGGATCAGCGGTGAAAGGCGCGGCAGAAAGTGCGCCTCCGTCCCGTGCGAAAGCTCCAAGGAAGGAAGCGTGTTTACCTACTCGGGTGTTGGCCAGGTGGAGGAAGGAGCAAAGGGTTGATCCATTGGGTAGGAGAGCGGAATTCGAAAGATCATGAAACTGGAAGGTGTACTCCACCACGCTCCATGTTGTGTGTTCCATGTTCCGAAGTGTCAAAGACGACTCGAACTAAAGCCACTCCATTGTGATGATATCATAATGGCGTCTAACATTAATTTAGAAGAACAAATAGAAATTCAGGAACATTTTTGAAAATAAAATAATTTTCAAAGTCATTCTGGGCTTACATAGTCGGCTGTCGTAGGTTTATTTCTTATGGAAAACTTTAACAGATATTCTCAATTCTTGCAAGTAAAAATAATTGTAACAGCATATATGTATATATATATATATATATATATATATATATATATATATATATATATATATATATATATAATACGACAACAAATGAAGACTAGATCTCTGGAAGCTGCGAACAAAAACTGCAGACTGAAGGAAAACTATGAGAAGGAACCACGGATCACGGAAGAAGTAATAGACCTAATGAAAGAGAGAAGAAAGTAGGAAAAAGGAATGGCCGACGGAGGTCCAAAATGCTACAAAATATTAAGAAAAGCAATCATCCGAAGAGCGAGAAAATCCTGAGAAGAATGAACCTTTCGAAAAAAAATGCATCTCAAACTTCTTTAGGAAAATGGTGGCACAATTAAAAAAACAGTGCACCATAATTTCGAAGAGGGCAGAGAAAAAATCTCACATTAACTTCATTTGGAAGAGCGATGGACATATTCTCATTGAAGATGGAGGAAAAGTAATTACATGGAAAGAATACTTGATGAATCTTTATGCTGGAAAGGAAATGTATCCTTGAATACCATTGTAGGGAAAACGATACAGAAGAGGATGGAGGATGAGGCAAAAAGATCCAACCTTAATTGAAAACGTTAGAAAGTGAGGGTTGAAATATGAATCTACGCCTCCAAAAATAAATTGGAATGAGGTACGACAAGAGACTGATAAAGACACTACAAAAATAGTTGGCGGCACTGATTACCTGCGGCGAAATATGAGAGGAAGCTAAAATAAAGGAAAGAGTAAGGTAGGGTTTCTTATTACAAAGCTTGCCGTTTAACTTTTAAATTGATTCGGTAAATAACGAGATCAAGGAAAAAATAGAACACGACTCGAGAAAATAGACGAAAAAGATAAACACGATATAATTTATAAAAGGACGATATAATTTATTACGAAGGATTAGAGTTACTAAAATGTGTGCTATAGGAAATTAGTAGAAATAAAATGGATATACTCGTTGTAAAATATGAGAAAATACTTTAAAGACCGTGCGAAGAAAAAATCCTATGGACAGCAGCAAAAGAGGGATGCTAAGTGGAGGAATTCTGTGATATGACGGTGGAGGATGCCAGCGCAAGGAGCTATGAGAGAATGGAATAACGGAAGGGAACAGAATAACTTGCAAGAGCTACCACAAATTCTCTGGGCTAAAAACAATGACGATAACTGTCTTTTTCTTACAAAAGGGTGAGTGTGTGTGTGTGTATGTATATATATAAATAAATAAATAAATAAATAAATAAATAAATATATATATATATATATATATATATATATATATATATATATATATATATATATATATATATATATATATATGAAAACGTTCTCCAAGGATGACACTTATTAGTCCCCAAGTTGTTGAAAAATATTTACTAAGGGCATATCAGGGGATTCTTGAGAGAGATGGGGAATGATACAAGGGAGGCAGTAAAACAAATAGTTAAGTATTCATTAAAAATTGCCAATATATATCCCAGATTCCATAGATATATTTTATTGTTTGTGAAATACACACAATATTAGGTCCATGAGGTTTACTCAGATAAGAACTGATTACACCACATTTACACAAATAAAAAACACCCATAGTGAATATAAAAGTTTTTAAACAATTTCATTATTCATTATAAGTCCGTAAGTATAAAAAGTATAAAAATTGTGATTATACTAATTGTTACAAAAATTATTAGAATTTAAATGTTCTCGAAACATTATTTAGAATGTTCTAGGAAAATTATTTGCAATGTTCATAAACCATTCACTCACATCGACTCCTAATGCACACACATGGGTGGCTATTTTAAAATTCAAACGAACACGCTAAAGTATGAAATTCCACCACTTAAAAAATATAATTAGATTCATGTTTGTGGCGATTTAAATTAGCAAATCAAAGAAACTCTCCATGTTAATTAAGTCAACCAATTTTTTCGGGTAAAATGCCAATGGACCTTTCAGCCAAGGTAAAACAGAATTTAAATATAAGAGTTTAATTATAAAATGACCTCTGTAACCGGAATGATTTAATAATCTGGTGAAAAGAAGTCACAACTTTTCTTCCGTAAGTTCTCACAAAAATTTCAATAAAAACTTTCTATCTACATAAAAATTATGGACAAACAAATTTTCAATTATATCATTAGGGTTCCAATTACAAGTGTTTGCATCTATGTCCAATCGTCTTTTAATAAACAACTCCATTACCATAACAGTGCTCAAAACTTTCACCCATATTAGTTTAGCATTATTTCCCCTCATGATTAAAACTCAGTTTATATCGGAATACAGCCCAGCAATTGACCCATACTCAATATTGCAATGCCCTGGCCACAAATAGGATCTCCAACCATCCGTCGTTAGTTTTTGTTGTGTACGTCCGATCTTTGTCGGATTGTTAACAGAAATATTGACTTTTCAGAGTCGTGGTAACCAACAAACCTTGACAGATGACTTGAAACAAGAGTACTTATCCGGATAGTTATTATACCTTGTGTTATTTCTGGGAATTTTAAATTTTGAAGGGAATCTCATTGCAATCACATGGTTTGCGCGTGAAATGAAAAAAATCATCAACAGCTGAGTGGAAGGAAATTAACTCACCTCAAATCTTCCAGCTCGTAGAACATGTCTTTCGACGAGTCGTGGATGTATATCTTAACCAGCGGGGAGTCCAGATACTCCATGGACAACTGCTTCGGGAACGACCTCACGAACAGGGCTTTCACAGTGTCGATGGAAGTGATTTCGTTGGGCAACAACGCCCTCTTCGTTTCGTTTCGGTACTGCAGGAACACGAGGCCTATAATGGCGAGGCGGATGGATTGGGTTCGTGAGAGGAAGACACAGGAGTGGGAAAGAGAAAAGGAAGGCGTCGTTACATGCAAGGGCTTATAAAAAGGAGTGCTTCAAAAATCACAACACAAATGAAGTATTTTCTATACAAAAGCGGCTCCCAAACACATTTTTATTTTTTACACATTGCTCAAGAACTCATTCAAGGCATCCGAGTCCCTCATTTAAATAGGAAAGTTACATTGAAGCATTATTCTCGCGTGACATAAAATGAGACCCTTAAGTACAAATTCTAGGGTTCAGTGAGGTATTATAAGCAATTCATCTATTAAATTATAATCAGTGCTCGTTTATTACTAAGTAAGGAGGTTCCTCTCTGATTGATTGGGCTTTACTACTTTTAGTTCTCAGTTTAGGATTACATGAACATGCATATCGGGATTTTACGGTTTTACGCATTTCCAATAATGATTAATTAGGGTTTTATCTGCCACAATTGAATTAAAGGAGGCTTTTTTTTAATGAGAATATTTAAATTTTAACACAGCGTATAATTAATTCATACTTTGTTTATAAAGATAACTTATGAATACAGAACGAATGAAATAAGAGTGACATGCATTTTCCGCAAAACATTTTTTCAACGCATAGGCGTCATTCTCAGAGACCTAAGGATGACATCTATGCGTTGAAACTAGTTACCGAGTACCAAGTAAAAAGGTTTTGTGAAAAATACCTAGCATTCTTCTTTCATTCGAAAACGTATTTCCAGGTAGTCAAGCCTGATTCCATCGAGTGTGAAAACAGCACGATGATACACTGAATACTTAAATATGATGAAAAGAAGCAAGAAGAACAGAATAGGTCATGATGAAAATTGGATAAAGTACCTAAATTGTAACAATTACCACTGGAAGTCGAATTTTTACATTTTTATAAGATCCAGACGAATATTTAACCTGAATTCATATTATAAAAAAAGTCATTCGGAAAAGTCTGGCTCACAAAAGAATACGAGGTCTGTAATTTAAGTTATGGGACTGGCATTGTAGCGTTCGATCTGGCAACACTGGAAGCGCTGGGCTTGGAGGGGCGGCAGGGGAACATGTAAACCGCCTTCAGTACGGGTTTGAGCTCCCTCGAATCATTTGGTTGTCCGTAGCGATTTTTTTTGTGAAAGTTTTTTCTATTGTGTTCTAAAAGTGAGTGACATCAATTTCGAGCAATGGTGTGCTATCAGGTTTTGCTTCAGACTTGGGCACAGTGCAACGGAAACTCTTGATAAACTTCAGCAGACCTGCGGAGATAGTGTATTGTCAGCTATTTTCAGAAGGAAGAGAGTCGACTGAAGATGAACCACGAATCGGAAGGCTTTCATATTCAAGAACTGACGAAAATGTCGACAGAATCCAGGAACTTGTGCGTTCAGCAATGATCAGGGAAGAGTTGAATTTGACCTACACTACCGTTCATCAGATTTTGACCAATGAATTGGGGGTGAGAAAAATCTGGGCAAAATAGGTTCCAAAAAAAACCTTCGCAAGACCGAAAGGACAAGTAGTTTTTGGCCAGTAAAAGCATTCCTGTAGCTCTTCAGCCTCCTTATTCGCCTGAATTGAGTCATTGTGACTGTTAGCTCTTCCCGAAGTTGAAAAATCACCTCAAGGGAACTCATTTGGGACAGTCGAAAACATTCGAACGGCTGAAACCGACCAGCTGAAGGCTATTCCAGTATCGGAGTTCCAACACTGCTATGAGGAGTGGAAGAACCGTCTCCAGCGCTGTGTGGCTTCAGAAGGACATTATTTCGAGGGTGACAATGTAAAATTGTAATTCTATTTGAATGAAAAAATTATTTAAAATATCAGTCTCATTACTTAATTTACAGACCTTGTATCTTTCACGATTTCTTTCACCACCATGGCGGCGCAGAGTGGTCAATTTCAGGATAATAAGAGAGGTGACAAGAAAACATTTTTTCACATTGAAATTGTTCAAGTATAAATACCGGTTTTATTAAATATTTGTGAGTTAATTTACAATTTACGGGCATAAGTAAAAATATCACCAGAGACGGTATGAGCATTGGAAAATGTATGGACAATTCGAAAATAGAGGAAATGAGTTTATGTTTAATGTTCAATTACTCATGAATAACTAACTATCTCTACATGGATGAACTTGCTCATGAATCTATTTCTGATGAAAGCTCAGTTGAATTAGATACAACAGTTTCTACCGGGATTGAGTGGGAACATCACTCATCTTTAAGAATAACGTAGGAAATGCCATTTTCCTCTTTCCTGTCAGTTTTACCAAATCCTAGATTATATGGAACTAGATGACACGAAACATAATTTTTGAAATCCCTTAATAACTAGCCAATCACGTGCAGCGAAAATTTACTGACGTATTATTTATACCTGCATGTACTCGGGAGGTTTTTATAAGACAAAAAAATTACCAAAAATAATTCTTAGCAAAAACTTCTAAGCCGCCGACAACTTGGGTTTTCATTCGAAAAAGGATAATTTGGGTCTAATAAAACTTGGAAGTACTTAATTTATTATAAAATCCTATACAAAAACACAATTTTATCTTAATTAAATTGAGATTATGATTTATTACGAAACAGGGAACTCAAATTTTCAAAGTTATCACAATTCAAATACCATTTAAAACCTATGCCGAGTATTGGTCGTGAGACTGCCGTGTTGACGGGTCCCTCTATATTTTCAAAAATCATATTCTTTTCCATTAGTGAGGTTTTCGCAATTTCAGCACTATATTCCTAGGGCCACACCTGCAACTGCTGATCAATTATTTTTCTTTCGTGCTACAATTTCATATTATGCGGACCGAAAGTAAGTTTTTGTTTCTTTGAGACGGCTAAAATTGACCACTGCAGGGTGCCATGAATCCGTATGAGGGTTTTAAAGCCTTACCGGGAACAAAGAATCTTGTCCAACGCGTCATATATTAGCAAGAAACATTTAGAATGGATACCTCCTTATGAATATTTAACAGGAATTTAAGTCCCGCAGGTTGATAATTTTCAAATAAAATCTGAGATAACAGGATATTAAAACTGCAGACAGTGCTCCATAGTTAATGGTCAAGAAATACAAGAAGATTTCTGGAAACTATGTGCTCTTGGCAGCCAAAGTGTGCATAATGTTTGGTGCATTGAGAAAAGAATGATGAAATTATTTGAGATTCGTGCAAAATAAGGTTTTTCTACTATAACTATAGATTTGCTGCGAAATTATTCAAAACTAAAATTAACCCAAATGTACCCGTAGCTTGTAAAAAGTTGGAGATGAGAAAAGGCTACAAAAGGTCATTGCTAACAGCTCTGCGATTGAATTGTGATTTAGTTATAATATTTGTTTTTAGTTGAAAAAGCTGTGACCGGATGAATTTACACTGATTGAATTTCATTATTAATTATCATGCATTTAAAATTCATCAATATATTATTACTATTATTACGAAAAGTTTAACAATCGATTTCACCATCGAAGATAGAACCATCATTGGCTGAAGTTTACCCGAAAAGTTTTAATTTTTTTAATTTTTTTTAAACTACAGACTTTAAATTAAAATTGATAGGATTGATTTAAATGATAAATTGAAAGAGGGTTAAATTACATCGAAAATGGAACATCCTTCACAAACATGTGGAACTCGCCATACATAACACCTCTCTTCGATAATTTTGAAATATTTGTACTACACTCGCGATAACTTGAAATTACTGATTGGGAGCCGCTGTTCTAAATGAATTTGATCAGCTCGATATTTTCCACGAAGTGCAAGGATAGAACACAAGAGTACAGAAAGTTAAGTGAGTTTGAAGGCGTTCACTTCACGTGAAACTTTATTTGCGGAAAAGAAACTGCCAACTAAATAAGACAGCAACAACATTGCAGCGAATGCAGAAACCAAATGGGTGAACATGAACAATATTTTTTGAGAACTAAAGAAGTTTTTTTTTTAAACTTAACATGGATGCAGCTTATGAAGAGGGTTTTTCAACAAGTTTTTTTTTTAATCTAATAGAAAAAATTACTGTTATTCTACGCTACATTTGTCTGCAGTTATGTTTTTTTTCAAGCTTTTTTGAAAACCTCTTTGCAACATGGCTGCTCACTAGAAGTGGTGAACAGTTTTTTTTTTTTAAGATTTAATTACTCAAAATGCGTTCGAGTGCGAATTTCACGCCTATATCTTTTTACGTATGTATAATCTTCAAATGCATACTCACGTTGTGGTTCTGATCCTCTATAGGGTCCCTCACCTAAATTGAAGCCACAGGATATCAAAAATACATCAATCCAACAGTATCGATATAACATGGATATAATACAGATTAAAAAAAATGGATTATTCGAGAGCACACATCGAGAAATGGAGATATGATACAATAAATGGATTTATGACACGTAATCGATAGCAGAGAGGTTTCATCTCGATAAAATATCGATAGAGTGAAGGTGGTCGCGTCATGAAAATAAGTGGTTCAGTCACGCAGTGTTGCCAATTAGCGGATTTATCCATGGTTCCGATGCATATCCGATAATTTCGCAAACAAATTTTCTGATTTATATCATAAAAATTTGACAGTTTTCTTTTTTGAAACACAAGTCCGTCAAATCAGCATATACACGTATATATGAGAATGTGATAAAAAATATTTCAGTGCACTTTTCAATACGCGGTTCTAAAAAAAATTATTATAATTATGAAAATACGTCGAAACGAAATAGGTATTCTTCATGTCTCCGTAAGCGAACGAATTATTTTTCTGTGCGAGCACGAGAGTTTAAGATGGCAACACTGTCCTCGAAGACGAATATATGAGAATCTAGCAATGTTTAAGGACTTCCATATCGATGGAGATGACTCAAGCTTCCAAGAGAGTGATCAAATTCATACCGGACCCCTAATAGATTTCTCAAAATCACATTACATCATATCGATATTTTATCAAAACAAATTGAATGAAATAACGATTTTCGCCACAAATATACAAAATTTGCAACTTTTTATGCACAAAATGATGGCATAGATATTGAGAATCGACTGAGGAGTTTCGATTCGATTGAATTGTGAAATCGATTTTTAAAACAAAAAAGTTGGTGTCTATAGCAAGATATAAAAATAATTATCCATGAACTACATCGGGATACACCGAAATGAATGTAATAACTACATCGGCAAAAGAAATCCGATTGGTTTCACACATTATATCGATATTATAACAATACACCATTGATATACTATCGACACCTAACTCGATTATGACAAAACAACACCAGACAAAATATGAACTTCAGCCCATTTAACATGACTAATATTTAAGCCAATAAAAGGCCAAAGTATTATCATTTTGTCACCGAGTATGCTTTCATTAATATATCAACCAGCAGCCAAATACTGAACACATAAGCGAAATTTAAAATGGAAATTAAACCGAGATCTTAAATATTATAGCAGAAGTATAGATTAAATTGTATCTCATAAGAATAATTTTTCTCTTCAGCATTAAAATAATAATTTACTTAGAAGGATTATTAGGCATAAATATTAAATGTTAAACAAAAAAATTAAAGAAAAAACCTCTAACTTTGATAATGGGTCTATTTCCCGAAAACTCTTCATTTCGCAAGAAGTTTTTTTGGCAAATTGTGTTTCCTTAAAAAATAATTGAGTGGGATCATTTGATCTCTTTTATCTGGGCTCTGACGGATCAACAAAAAATAAAGGAATTTGCGACTCTACGCCGGGATGGTACAATGAAGAATCACGGCGGTTTGAAAGAATTACGCGGAAAAGGAAGAAAAAAAACGTGAATTGATCTCACATCATGTTTCAACGGGCTGAAGTGTACGGGAATCTTTGAATTGAGTGACCATAAGAAAGTAGGAAGTAATGGATGAGGAGACCGAGTGATGCTCACCTAGCGGCCTCTCGAGCGTCTTCGACGGCGTCCTGACGACGGGCAGGGAAGACCTCTGCTTGCCTCCCCTTCGGAACCCAGTGGAAGCCGTCTCGACCTCCGACATGATGCCGGGGTCATCCTCCTCGTAGAGCATGCCGCCTCCGCCCATCATCATGCCTCCGTGGCCCACGCTCCGCGGGTCGAGGGTCCCGTGACCCCCGCCACCCGTCGTGGGCATGCCGGGCGGGTAATAGCTACCGCTGCCGCCGCTGCTGCCCCTTGGCAGGGGAGTCTGGTGAGGAACATTCGGTGGATTACACAAGGGAAAACATAATGACATAGGGTACCGTCGCCTTCCCCGACGAGCTGTGAGCCAGTGAGCAGGCACGACATGACTCCCTATAGTTTAAAGAGGAACTACGTGGTGCGGCCTTGGAAAACGTACAATTCTCTCGCCCGGCTCATCGGTGACCGAATTTTTTAAAAATTCGCGGCACTCGGACATTTACCATCATCATCCGGGTTCATTTTGAGTCGGTCCGGGCTTCCTTTTGAAGAACGAAATTCTTTATGTGACGGTTGACTTGGGCATGCAGTCAACCGAGTAGATATAGCGTTGCTCATATGTTAATGAGCCACGGTTGATGAACCAGCGCAACAGCTTGCTAAGTAGGCTAATTCATCACCCAATGAAATACTAACAAGAATTTAACAATGCGCTGGGGAAATAATTAAAACAGCTAAAGGGACTCACCGACTGCTTTAAATTATTCAAAGTTTAACCCATATATATTTATGCGAAATGGATGATTTCTATGAAATGATGACATGGGACTCTATTCAAAATTTGAATACGAATGAATTCAAACAGGAAATCAGAACTTTGGGAGACAAATACAATTCACGCATTTTAGTTAAAGTACATGCTTAATCAAAATTTAAATGTACTTAATATTCAGGCTTTATTTTAGATTTTTTGAAACTATTTTCATGAAAACATTACATTTTAATTACTATTATAAAATCAACATTTTTTTGCAAATTTGAGGGCAGGGTGAATAAATTATAACCAATGTTTAAATACTGAGTGTCGCCTGCGTTTATGTACGCTATTTCAACTCTTTTCTATTACTAGGACATTGATTGAAAACTGACAGTGAACAAATAAACATCAAACGTTAAACATCAAACATATTAGTTTCTAACTCCAACGATAAGCATGCAAAAATCGATAGAATGATGTCAACCAGGACAAATACATAATATAGGGACCACTTGGGTTAGAACAAATATCATGTAGATTTTTATAAGATTTGTGGAATAGAAAGTATATTCTGTACATACTTAATTGTTTTTGACAAAACATGGAAGAGATCCTATGCTAGTGAAATTTGAAAGAAATGATCATCGGTAACACTTCCATTTAATTTGAATGATCTCAAGGCTGTTTAATATTACATTTCAAGAAACAGAATTTAAGGAATATTGCACAATTCTGGCTCGTTGCCAAACTCTGTACCGAACAAAGAATTCAACTTCATCCCAAGACACCATGTTGTATTTTAAGCGTGACTGCAAGTATCACAAATAAGATATTAAGAAAATTCTAGATACTACAAAGCGGTATACTGAAGGATAAGCAATAGATTATGGGTATGCTTTCTTAAAGAAATGACTACACCTGCCATATATACAGCCATAGACAATGAGCATGCTTACTTACGGAAATTACTACACTTGCCATGCATAAAGAAAGTTTTCTGTGTGTCAGTATCGGTCCTAAGGACCCTCATTCAATTATTAAAAAAACCATTAACACAGTAATCAACCCTAAGGTCGGTTTAGTAGGTGATGGTAAAGATCACCCAGTACTAAGCCCTATACAGCGTGTGAAAATTCACACATCAGGGTAGGGGGGCCAGTTCCTTTCCCCGTGCCGGTTATGGTTTCCCAGGAAACCTGGTGCCCGAAAAATCACTTTAGCTTGGGTGGAGCTGCAGGTGCCCAGAGTGCCTTGCCCGGGAATCGAACCCGGGACCCTCTGGTAAGCAGGCCAACGCTCTACCCACTGGACTACCGCGACCCTCATTCCATTTTATTCAGAGTATTTTGACGTAAAGCAACGTCATTTGAAAATCAGATACTCTTACAGATAAGAAAACTCTACAAAATTTAAAGTTGGGTAAATATTATTCAGGGCGTTTGAGAATTAATTCATTGTCTGAATTTACTCGTTTGCTGCGTTTCCGATAAATGTTGGCATGTGTCCCACAAAGATCAAATATGAACATAAAGATTTGCCCAAAGCGTATATAATACAAAAAGAGTGATTTATTGAGAATGACGCTTCGGAACACGAAAAAATAGCGTCAGAGAGGATTTAAGAATCGGGAGATTTAGAGTGACGAGGAGGTATTAGTATTATCGAAAATCATGCATTCCCAAGTAGCCTTGCTCCAGGTTAGTGCGATATAGTAGTGAAACGACTTTATGTTAACAGCCTCCTCTTCCATTAATTCGGGTCAGTTCCACCACATTTCCGTTTATGTCGTACCTTCCCGTATCCGGGAAGTGACGTATTCATCGGTGGGTGCGGTGGTCTCTGCTGATGCCGAACGTATTGTAGTTGTGGTGAAGGACTCGATGCGATTGGTGTGGAAGTCATGGGAACCTTTCTGCGCATGCGCGCCAGAAATGCGTCTCCGGCGTCCGACATCTTGATGTTGTTGTGCTAAAGGCGTTGGTCAGGTTACATGTGTTGCGTCGTGTGAAAGTGATAAGGGGTAAAGGAAAAACACAAAAGAACGAAAACTTTTAAAATCAAACTAATACAAATGCATTGGATTTTCAGGATAAAAAAAATATATAAATTACTACAACAAAAAGACTATCAAATAAAAAAACATCTAATTAGACATTTACATGCTGACATTGAGTACTTCGCTAAATCTAATGTGTGTCTGATTGGTGCTATACTACAACTACAGTAATAATAGCATCTATGAGAATACACTTCAATATGTGATATGGTGGAAAAGTTCTACTCCATAAGTTAGATTTATTCAACAAATGAGTGCAACGCTACGGGCGGGATAAAAGTGGTGAAACCGGAATGATACTCATTCAATTATTCGTAATAAAAAAAGGGCTGTCTGTTAGGCAATTATTGCAGAAGGATTACGTGCCTCTCGCAACGTTGGAATTGAACATCTATTTTATGCTTTAATTTAATAAAAAACTAAAGCGTATGACGATTGTGATGGCACGCAAATATTTCTAAAAGAAAATTCAAATGCATATTTCCTAAAAATAACAATTTCAGATTAACTGAAAATTAACTACGAATTTCAAAGAGGTATCTAGTTAAGGCAGTTTGGTGGAAAGTTTACTTCAAGGCATCTGCAGGTTACCAGTTAAACTAACAAATATAAAATTCCCATTTTAGTCTATGGAGTTTAGCTGTTTAAAAAATACGCCAATAAAAACAGAGATGCCGCTTGATTTTTTCGCAACAAAAATTTATTCCTTCAATTAAACTTCAACCATCAACGTCGTTGCCTTAAACCCTAATTGATAATTCCCGCATTACGTATAATGACCCCTGTTTGCCAATTAAGCCTTCCCGAACAAATAGGGGGATCGGGATTGTTGCGGTGGCTATCGTACTGGCTTCCCACATCAGAGGGCTCGAGTTCAAATCCCGGCGGTGTTGAATATTTTTCAGAGGTATCTCGATCCCTACTTGAGGAACTTTGTGGAGGGCACTTTGAGTGAGTACGCCGTCCGTCGGATGGGACGTTAAACTGCGGACCCCTTGGCACCTTTCGCAAAGAGTAGGCTAATGCCGACGCCGGGTTTCTCTCCACCCTTCATCCTTTCCTGTCTATCCCCTATGGCGCAAATGACCTCAGCTGTCAGTCGCCTCCCCTAAATACTACTAACCGAACAAAGATAGTAATTTTATGACCTGAATTCGGTGACGTTAGATCAAAATACTTTATCATAACATCCCCTTGATTACGATGAAATTTTATGGAGGTGAAAGATGAAACATAGGGACATCCATACCGTCATAACAAGTTGCAGTCGCTCAAACCAATTGACTCAGTAGACCGAGAGCGAAAGATTCACGCGACCAAAATTTATGGCTATAGTCATAAAGTATACTATTCATAGAGTGAAAGGTAATAGGAAGGGTAAAAGAATACCATCACCAAACAGAAACGTGCCAGCTGAACTACAGGAAGGAAATGCGAGGAAAGAGTAACAATACCGAATACAAATCCGTATAATTCGGCCTTTGTGACTCACCTTTCTTCTTTGCGATTTGGAGCTCATCTAGCACAGCAATGGTATTTCAGGGACGGCACACGTTGCAGGTTTCATGGGTGGCGGATGGATTAGGGAGGGTTTATTAGGGTTTGGAGAAGGTGAGACGGAGAAGACAAAGAAACACAAATATATATTTTAGTCGAAGGAGATAAGTTAGTTCATGGAATGTTATTTTGGAGGATAAAAAAAACATGTGACAACAACATATACATGGCAATACTTCACGCTTATACAAGTGGGTAATAATCCTAAGGAAACAACAGACTACTTAAATCGAAAAATACAATTTACATAAAACTCGAAAGTGCATGTTTTTAAATTTGTTTAACGTGTTTCCACAAAAAATTCAAAATTACACATGACACCAAAAAAGGTTACACAAGATATATAAGGTTATTTATAGGTAAAATGGCAATACGTTTAACAGTTCATATATACTCAGATGAATGCGTAAAAATTAGATGCAAATTTGCCGGTTGTAAAATTACACAAAATATCAGGCATCATTAAAAAATTAACACTGTAACATATCAATGCTTTTTGAGTCCTTGAGTCACTTACGAAAAAGGTTGGTAAAACTCGCAGGTTAAAAATGGTAATAATTTTTAAAATATAAGAGGCATCTCATAAAAAATCATCGTTAAGGATGATTACCAAGAGTTCAGTACACAGGAGACCGAAGCAACAGATGTGACCATCGCTGATTCTTTCAGTTCGATGGCTAGGGGCACCCGTGTGTTTAAGGCACACTTAAGGTCGTGTGTTATTTGTAGATACACTTAAGAGTTGAGTACGCTTCAGTGCAACTCAATTGGGCTCGTTCAAATGTTTACGGTGCGAAATGTTATAAATTGTCGGAGGATTGGACATGCAATAATGACTACTCAGCGAGACCCATCCAATTAACAACGAGCTTCGAACGCTTTACCCCACGATCTTCAAGGAACTGAAATCAGAGGGGAGGGGGGCTCCAAAATTGGATGAAGAACCTAATCCTCCTCCACCACCCTTGCCATAAAAAAGAGCAGGACTCGTGGAACAACCCGGATTGGGTGCGGATTTAGGGACGCCGAGTCCGGGTAACAAACGGGCCCCGGCATGCAAACAAACAAGCACTGGACAAACAGAGTACGACCGCTTTTGGGTCGCATCTGCCGCCGCGATTTGATCCTCCTCAATAATTAATGCTGCAGTGCTGCAGACAGAGCCAGCCACCTCTCCCCGGGGCGCACCCATCGCGCTAAATAGATAGGGAGTCGGCGGCGGAGGTGAAGACGACGGGGGCGGGGAACGACCATTATTGAAAATGGAACGCGGGGAGAGTACCCTTACCCCAAACCCCCGCACGTCCATTATCATTTTCCGTCAGACCCCCTCCGACTCGCCTCCCGCCACGCCCCCCACACCACTCCCGACGCACCGAAATACTAATCCCCACCAACTGCCTGCTTCAACACCCCGCACTCTCCCGGGGGCCATCTTTCCGTCGCAGCTGGATATGCGGATTGCGAAGAACAGACGGGAGACCCGAAGAGGGAATTTGTCGCAACGAGGGAGGGGTTCCAAGGGATGCTTCGGTTGATGATTCTCATCCAAATACCACTTTTGCCCTCTCGACTCGGCACATGATAAAAAAATGCAACGGTTTCGTTTCTTAGGTATCTGTGCTTCAAAGTTCATAAACTTTAATCGCAGCGCATCTATAACGTCGATTGGGGTCGGTTTCAGGCGATACAAATACTGTAGTACGTATATCGTGGCATCTAACTGACCTATGGACAAATTTTTAACGAAGTCTAACGCAGTGTTGATGATCGATTTTGGCCACTCCTGGGAGTTGCTGTAATGTCATCAGGTCGGTTTTTGTCCGAGCTTTCGCTTTAATTAGCACGACCGCTGTGTTTTATTGGGGATGCGGCCTGCGATTGACGGGAAAGGAAGAACAAAAGCGTCCTTAATGCCAACATGGAGCCACTCGCATTGACCTTAACAGACATTCTTAAGAAATTATAGAAGTGTCCACCCCAAAAATCAGTAAGCCTTTTCGTCTACATTAACAAAATGACGATCGCAATCTTCGTCACAAGTTTATCCTTTGGATGAATGTAACAAAAACCTTTGTTTAGATTCAAGTATTGCAAATAAACGACCACAATACACTCATTTCTAGTCATACTATTTGTATTATACGGAAACTGCAATGATACCAGAGTCAGGGATTACTCACAAGCACATAGATTAATAATTTTTAGCGTATTTAGTGTATGTTAATTATTTCACCCAACGACTTTCAAAAGTGTGATATAGAACGATGTCTCTATGAATTAAGGAATTGAGGAAGCACGCGTTGAAACCTATTACTGCAAAATCCTTAGAAAGGTTGAAAAATAAAAGAATGTGGCTGATTGCGGCCAATCGCAAGTTTTTTCGCGCAATCTATTTACACAGTACCAAAATCACTAAATTTTTTTGTCGTAAGCCATTACAAACAGAACGTAATGGAGTATGGGATGTGACAAGATATACATCATCAACAATTGACTGGCGCAGCTGCGAATTCTGCTGCCAAAAAAAACAATAATTGACCGATGCTTAGTGAATTGGCTTGGCGGACCCGATGAAATTAGTTTCGTATCGTCTTACGATCCACAGATAGGAGTATCAAAAGAAATTATACGTTTTTGGAATGGAGTTCGCTTTGCTAATAAATGAGCGAAAATTCATTTTATGCCTAGCGGAGATTGCGCCCTCTTGGATCTAATTTCAAACGTTTCAAGACGTTGGAAGTGGCAGAAGCAATGGCAGAGAGAAAGGATTTGGAACGAAGCTATATGAAAATGAAGTCAACGGAATTGCCCTAAGTGAATAAACTAATAAACGAATTAAAAGCGGCGGCGCAAAACCTTTTAACCTTCATTAACAGAGCATTTTATGATGAAAGGACAATGAGAGAAAAGTGAACACAAAAGCTCCAACTCCCGTCTCCGACTTGGAAATTTCAATTCCTTCGACGAGGAAATCTATACCTTTTCAGCCGTCCCTCCTTTTCGGCGATTTTCCTCGGAGAAGAAGCACCGATCAACTGTTTATAAAGCGAGGCTCTGACACAAAACGTCAACTGGAGCGCTGACGACACTTTTCTCCCGTACGACAGCGGACAGCGTGTCCGAACCTTCAAAGAATGTACTTACGCGACCGCTCGGCGCACGGACGTAAGTGACGCGAACATATGATCTAAAAAAACAATAATAATATTATATCTTCAAATACAAGTGGAAATATACATTACTAAATCCTCAGAATTTTTATTGAGACACACTTATATCGAGACGGTGGGAGAAGCAGACGTGTCAAATCGCGCTGCATGTACGTTAGCGAAAAGGTATTTCACTTTCGCATCCAATAATTGAGGCTACGGGCCTCCCGAACGTTACCACGCACATCAAAATTTGGATCAAATTTAATCACACGGCTAATACCAAAGGCCAAGGTTGCAAATTTAAGTAGACTTAACCATGATTCCTCAAACTCTCTTCTGCGTTTTGACATCCACAAGCCCGCTGTCTTCTTCGATTTCCCGTCGTAAACGAAACAGATAAATGTCTATTTTCTTCGGTTAAAACGGCACCTCGAGTCTAAGAACCCCACTGCTCTTGAGCCTACCTCAGGAAAAGGGAAACGGAGCTTTTCTTAGCACCCACAATTTGCATATTCATGCGGATAGGCGGAAAATCCCCAAACGAAGGATGAACAGCCTTAGAACTACCGTCTCACGTGCTTTTGAGGGCGAAAGCAGTTAATGGTGAATTATTGATGCAATCCTTTGATGGACCGGAGCAGTGAAAACTCCCTAGCTTAATTGTAATGAGCTCGTAAATGTTCGCTGTTAGAATTACAGCCTTGACGGGGGTGCTCCAATTAATGCACTCCTTTACAACATCAAATGACCCTGCAAGAATAATGGAGCTCGACTGGAGGTACAGCCTTTGACCCAACAGGCAGTCCTCCCTCGAGCTGTGACACCTGCTCTTTTAGTGCGAAAGTTGTCGAGGATTCGCGAATAAATTTGCGTACATCTTAAATCGCAATTAGGAGCTGAATGAGAAAATGTTAATCAAAGGTTAGAATTATAAATAAATAATTAATTAAGTTGATTTTCATTACTCTTTAAAATTCTTCAGTTTATATGACATTTTATGCCGTCAAAATACTAGTTTTATATTTTGTTAACTTCTTTAATTAATATAAAGTGTTTACCCTGCAACAACACTATTTCTACCATTGATGGCAAACATAATTATTGCATATCATGTGACTGCTCTCGGATACGAACGTTATGCGTTGGAAAAAAATAATTTTGAAAAGATTTGTTCATCAAAATATTTTTGCATGATCGTATGAATTTGCAAGGTTGTTTAGCTACTTAAAAAGCTATGATTAGAACATTTTTTTATCGTTCAATTATTATATCCCGATGGTAATAAATTCGTATTTCAACGTCCGGCGACAAAAGTTTAAGAATTCCTCACGTACTACCATATGACAATAAAGGTAATTTAAATATCCATAAATCCTCTTGCATTTGCGAATTTAATGTTTCAAAAATCACTCACTGCACCTCCACATCCTATGAGTTTTGATGATCTTATGGACTTTCTTTTGCGATAATTTCCACCAATTTTATGCTACTATACTTTCAATAAACTATACAATTAACGATGCATGACAAGTACTGAGCGATTTGCTCAGGGGAAAAAATATTATTAAGAGTGAAATTCCCCAATTCATTGTACAAACGTTTTCCCTTTTCTTGTCTGTATCCACAAAAATGAGCCGTTATTTTAGCTGCAGGTTTTATAAAGCATTTGCCGTTACTGTTGAGCACTGATAGAGACAAAAAGTGAGACGTAATACTTAAACCTTCTCTTGCTCCGCTTAACATAAAATGACGGACGACTCCCTCCTCATGCTCAAAAGAATTTTGTCTGGCCGCCGCAGAGGGCAATTATTAAAGGTTTTTAATTATTCTATAAATAGTTTTATTCTGATTATTCTATGAATTCCCAAATTAAATTTTGTGGATTTCATCCTCAATTTTAGAACATGGTAAGGTATAGCGTTCATGTTTCACGGTTCATGATATCACGCGGCTTCATTATTTAGCGAGTTTTCTGCAATGTCTCCACTTCCCGTAATTCTTCCATGCAGGTAACATCAACATATACGAGGGTTAGTCAATAAATAAATTGCACAACTGGATAGAGGAGATAAACATCAAAGCAACTTGCTGAAATTCATTTAAATTTTATGCATATTGACCCTCTACAATCAAAACCCTATTCCATCTCTTTACAAGTCCTTAATAGACGGCAGCATAGAAGTATTCTGTTCGACTGTCGCTGCTACGAGTAACATCTCGGACTTCTGCTCCATCATTTTCAAAACTTCGGCCACCCAAATGATTTTTTCAGTAGCCCGGACGGTTAAAAATCACTGAAATCTAATTCGAAACTTAACATTGGATATCCCAAGCGTTCCGAATGAAATGTTTTATTATAACAGTTTGTAAGAGTTGTTTGCGAATTATTTATTGACTTAACCTCGCATATCCCGATTCCCCGACTCTTTTTGACGGTAGGATTACTTTCAACATAAATAACGCTAGAAATAAAATTAAGCTCCGCACAGGCTAAACATAAACCTTCCAGGCGCATTTGTCGTTCCACTGGAATGAAGAGACGAATAGTTAGTTCTATTTGGTTTATAAGAAGCTAAACATTCACCGCTGATGGTAATCGCTCGGGGGGTTCAAATTATTTTAACTTCAAATCAACCAAATTGCAGAAACGAAAACAAAACCAACGTAGTAATCCCATCCGACCATGAAATCCTACGTCAACGACTACTAATGGAAGTAACAAACCAGTAGAAACATACCTTTAGACACTCAAAACACCGCTGAACGGTCTGTAACAATTACTGATCTCAACATTTTTGCTGAAACATTCGGTGCAATTGAGTCGATAAAACAACGCGAATTGATGATTCGGCTAACCGTTGGAACCGAGTGGACTGGTAACACGCGTTAAAAGTGACAACACCGGCAAATGTTTATCTTTCGCAGGAAACAAAACCCTCTAATGAATTCCCCACTATAGTATCGAAATTCCGAGTCCTAAATTTTCACATTTTACATCATATTTCAAGTGTGCAGGGCTTTGAGAAAGAAGGAATTTATACTGGCTAGCTGCCAAATGCAGTATAAAATCAATGAGGAAGTGCAGGAAATAAAAAACGACTTTTTTCAAAGCTCCATAATACACATACGATTAAGTGAACACGTTTATGTCCGTTTCATTTTTTTAAAGCGTGATGCCAACATTGTATGAATGAATGCACATTTAAAATGAATGTTTTTTCATAAATGGGCCAAATTAAATGAAAATGGATCACCATTCCTTAATGCCTCTACACGTAGGAGTAGTCGATGGGGTCTCTAAGTGAAGACTTTTTGTATGATCTTAAGTTGCGTTCGGATTTCGAGCGTGTCTGCAAGGGAAGCATTTTGTGGATCGACGCTTATCTCGAGCGTCTTCCCTTTTGGGTGCGTACGCTGCAATGCGACGGAAATGCTGAGTCATCAACCACCTATACAATCTCGAAAGTCAGCGTAGTTCAAGTGCAAGGCAATTTAAAATACCACAAAAGGCCTTAAACATAGCATAAAACTTCATAATCTCCACTTTGTGAAACGAGGAAAGACGATAAGTATCGTGACGTAATTATTTTCATTAAAAGTTTTCCTAAGTGTTGAATACAATGACTTATAAATGCTAGTTGAAAGAACGCGTCACAGGTTGAGAATTGTTAATAATAACCTAGTTTCCAATTGTGTGATGCGAATGACATTTTAATTATGATGGCACGTAAACATTGCTCAATCTTACCTATTAAATTTGGGAGAAAAAGCTATTAAAAAATCATGATTTGCGTTTCAAAGTGATTTATTGCTAGTACTTTAGTCACAAAAACTATTCCTCGGAGATATGAAAGGAAGATTTTCACTTTAACTATTTTTTCATCAAATGGGGTCTATGAAAGAGTCAAAAATGCTTCTCCCTTTCCCCTCGATTAATTTGCGACACTGTCGCAATTTCAACCCTTAATGACGGTCTTGGCTAACGGATTAGGTAATACGATGATTAACAAGTAATCTTCCCTCACCGGCGTATCTGATTCAATTCCCATAGATTTCGGATTCGTGTCCGTGGCGTATCCTTCGTTTAAGAAGCTCTTAAACTTTAGTCGCCTTTCAACGCGAGTGACCTGACGAGGTTTTTCACGACCGAGGAGGTCCCCTAACGAACTTGGGGCCAAGAGCTCCCTCCACATCATGTCGAGTCGGACCGATTCACTCGTGCTCTAAATCTGCGACCCGCACGCCCGCCCGCTCTTTCGATCCCATCGAGAGAGCCGGAAGTAAGGGATGGTGGAATATGCTGGAAATTTTGGACGGGAGAAACGGCTTGGCGATAATGCCGAAGACTCGCTAATCCTTCCAATTTAGAGGGGACGCACCGGTTGGCGACGACGTCAGAAGGGGGAGGGGACTGAGGATTCAATTAGCGACCGTGCGAGTGTGCTAGGATGATCCAAACGAACGCCCTGGGGATTAACGCGGAGGTCTTTTTCCCCTCCCTCCCTCCCTCTCGGTCCACAACATGCAGTCCTTCCCTCTTTGAAGCCAAATCAGCCTGACGCCTCTGTTCCGCTCCTTTTCATCCCCTCTCTCGTCCTCCCGGCCGTCTTTAAGCCCATCTCTCTCTTTGTCCCTCACCTCCCTCAGTTCGCACGCAACACTTCGCGCTAAAAGATCGCCCGAAGTTCAAACCGTCCACCAAGGGCGTTTGTACGTACGTACATCCGGATGCATTCCGGCCCAGAGAAATCCGAGAGGCGGAAACCATCGGAAAATGATCGCGCGAAGGTGAAGTGATGGGCGTTGGTCGACATCCGCCACGAAGGGCGTGGATGCGACGGAGGCATTACCATTTTCTTCGACGGAGACCGAAAATGTGAAACGGGAATGAGGAGGAATGAAATCACTTGGCACGCCACTCCGTAACGAAATCCAAAAAAATGAAATAGGTATTTAATCTCTCCCTTATTATACATCATTGAAATCTTGACGAGAAACAGAGTTGTCGTTTCGGTCTACGTATATTTTCCGATGTCGACGACCAAAGAAAGGCTGGGCTCCACTGAATTGACGTCAGAATCTCTTTGCCGTTAATGCTCTCTCCTTTAAATTATATCGAAGGTAATTAAAAATATGCATGAATTGAATTTAACGCTTTTTAACACTTTACGCATGTTACATTCAACACTATACTGTTGCTAAGCATCATGAAATCGCAAGTGGATGCCATAACCTTTTGATACTTAACACTGCGAATAAACTTTAGTTCGCCTTAGTTTTGAAAAGTCTACCACGCGTCTGCATTCCAGGAAAATTGCATAACCCGCAGCTCCATTTTAAATTTTCACCCCTCATCTAAGAATTATCTAGGATTAATAATAACCCACTGGCTTATGGAGGTGCCGATTTCCCAGCCAATCCGACATAAACCTGGCTTAGGAATATAATCGGATACAAAATTGAATTAATGGATGCCTTCACGAAATTGGCTTGACATTTCCCAAGCATATGCAAAAAGATACCTGATTTCACTACTATAATAAAAATTTGCGAATACCTGATTTCACTAATAAAACAAAATAATTACCAATTGTTGTTAAACCTGCAAATTCTAAATTAATGACATCTTTGCAGAGAGGTTTACGGCATATAAACTTGCTTATTATTATATGTTACAAAATAAAGGAAAAACTCCTTACAATAATAAAAACCAAACCCAAATAGAAATTGGAAGATTGTTGTAAAATGATTAAGATGAAGATTAAACGAATGGAAAGAATCATCAATGAAGTTATTCTACTAATGGCACGTGAAAAAAAGAACAAGTCACCGTGAACTAGGAAAATATGAATACGTATGTAACAACTGACCAGTAAATGCTTTCGAGAACAATCCATACGACTGCAAAATCTTTACTTTTTCAATATTTATTTCCTAAATCAATGAAAATAACCATTTTCAATCTCGGTAATTTCCTTTAATGCTAACCCTTATCCAAAAGAAAAACTGTGTTTGTGTTTACATATATATATATATATATATATATATATATATATATATATATATATATATATATATATATATATAACTTATGAATAACTAATCCGTATAATAATTTGTCCGTCGTAAATTAATTCAACGCTCCGTCCCAGACTTCTACATTCAGAAAGACTGCATTTCTAAGTTATGTGATTTCTTGATCTAAATGGGAGCGGCCCATAAATTTAGACTGTCCTTGCCAATGTTTACGTTATCTCCTTTAATCGATATGATCGAGAGTCGTACGAGGGAAACACTTATAAGAACCTAAATCCCATAAATCCCAACTACCGAAAACAACCATATTTATCCTCATAAACCTTCCGTTGGCACACGGGATGCCGAAAATGAAACAGTTTTTCATTGGTCAAATATATCCAATACAACCATGAGCAACAACACAAGACTGATGGCACAAAGTTTCCAAGATAATAGATAAAATTATGATTTTTCTGAAAATAAATATTAAATATCAAAGTTTTGATCGACTCAAGAATTTATTTCAAATGAGATAAAGTCTACGCTAATAAGCGACAAAAAAAGTACATATCGATTGAAATATTCAACGAAGAGACATCTTTTTTATTCGAGAAATGACTAAACCTCAAAGCCTTACTCTAGCTCGAAGCGAGAAAAATTCCGTGAAACAACATTTGTTATCCGACGCTAGAATTGAAAATCCTTCTGGGAAAGACGAATGCTTGAAGCTACCAAGGCATCTAATACACACCTCATCCGAACCGCTTGGTCGGAAAAGCGGGCGAGACACGACGAAAGAAAAACTACATCTTCTAAAAAAATCACATTTGCACATGACACGATATCCTTGCGAAAAGAAAGCAGAATTATACGTGAAATGAATTGAACGTAGTGAGGCCCCTGCTCGATATTTCTCGTACTCATTACCAACTCCTTCCTCTTCTACTAAGTCGGCAGACGTCTGAGACTCATGGACCTCTCATTTCTGACGCGGAAGAGTCTGAAAGTATTGGAAACTGCAGGGAACTGAGCGAGATAAAAGGGCTAATGCGCCGCCACTCTCTCACTCTCACAAACTTTTTCGGAGTGAAATGCTCTCTCGTCGGAGAGATAAAGGGAGGTGGGGTGGGGTGGGGAGATGCAGGAAGAGATTAAGGGACTTGGTTGGAGAGTGGGTGGGGGAGGAGAAAGAGGAGGAGGGTGGGAAGCCCGGAGGGTGGATATCGCGGAGAAGAAGAAGAGAGAGATTGGGAGTGGAGGTCGAAGAATTAAGTCCATCACGGGCGGTGGGTGGGGGCTTAGACGGAAGTGTTGGACGAAATGGAATTTCGGAATTGTTGAGGTTTCCAAGATCCTAACATTGGCCGTTTAATTTAGTGAAAAAAACGATAGTTGCCGTTCAAAAAAAGCACGGAATTCATTCTATTTGAGCAATAAAAGATCTAACGGAGTCCAGCCGTGACCTAATTTAATAAAAGAGGCGGCTGAGATCAGAAGAACGATTACGCATGGATTAAACGTGGACTCAGTACTTACAACGTGAATGAAGTTTCAGGTGAAGGATTTCCGTGGAAGCACAGTAAAAGAATATACCATTCTGCATTTGCCATAAAATATTGAATTAAGTGGTTATTGTCATAGTTAATAAAGATAAATAAAGACTTATTTTTTTAAATTTATTCAGCTTCAGTATAAACGAAGGAAAAAAAAATCATGCTGAATCAACGATTTGAAATTATAACGATTTAATTTTAATTTAAACATGGTAAAAGTTAGAAAAGAAATAAACATTCAAATTAAAGGTCTGTTGACATGCGAAGCACGTTTATCACGTGGCTCCATTCGTTCATATGATGGCTACAATTTTCCGGATCTCCGCCTTCGAATTTGAGAATTTTTTTTCACTGCACTTTCAGCTCTCAAAGCAGATTAAAACGGCAAAATGAGAACCAAATGAGTTTTTCATACGGAGAAAAGGTGGCGGCACAAACTAATACGGAGGACTATCATTTGATGAAAAAATTGCAGCATAAGATTAAGCACGGCTTATCAAAATCTGGAAAATGTGCATCACGAGGGCGATGAAAAAAGTTTCACTCGGAGAGCTTATAGGATTCATACATCTCGGTTATAATTCACGGAAAAACATTAGCAAATATTTTCCGGCAAAGAACTAATTTAAAAAAAAATACTATCAAGGGCCAAGGGTTAAAAAAAAATATTATCGTTTAAAAATTAAATAAGTCGGTAAAATTCTGCACAGCAAAAATCTTAACCAGCTACGCTATCAACTACGTAAGAACAAAAATTAACTCAGTTGAGGGGATAATTCAAAACTCCATTGAGTATGAATAAGAACCCGACGTTATGAATGACGAGAAAAACGCTGCATACGAACAATAACGAAAGGCAATGGAAGCTTATATGAAGCAGAAGCAGGTGGGCATAATCAACCAGATTTTATCCGGGACCCTTCCTACGATACAATTAAACTCAATATTGCCCCGCAGCTCCAAATTGGGATGAAAATGGACAGAAAAATTTGTCTTGGAGAGTTAACAAGTTTACTAGGCAAATATCTACCATGTTAACTCGCTCAAGAATGACTGATTTTTCTGATGACATACTTAGTATATTCTAATATTTTTTTAATTGGACCGCAGGACACTTCAGCCGTAACATATACCTGTTATCTATATTACATACGATATTTTTTTCACACTTTGGTAGATTTTCGGGTAAAAATTATGTTACTGTTTAAATCTAATATAGCAGTTTTGCTCTAGATAATTCTTTTGCAGTCAATTGCAATAACGTTCTTATTTTTGCTGGAATGCGGATATAATAAAGTGATTTCTCTCGACTACGTTATGCTCAACATAACGAACACAGACTAGTAAACGAATACAGAGGAGTGAATCTCAATATGTGATGCTACCTTCCATTAACGACAAACCTAATCCCTTAGACGTTCTTGAGGTGCTGATGCAAAAATGAAACGTTAGATTGTCCTTAAAAAACTTTACCATATTAAATGTTATGATGTAAAAGGGTGAAATTTCACCAGATAACTAATACGACTGAGAGAAATAAAAAAATAAAAATACAGCTATCGGAGAAGTATCGGTACAATCTAGGAATTACCAAAGGGGAGTCCAAAAAGAGGACCCGAAAACGGAGATGAAAGGAGATAAGAGAAGATGAGGAAAAAAATAAGGGGGAGAGAACCCTGGTACCGGAGAGAAGATATTCGCCCAGGTCCTCTAGTTCTCCGGGAATCGGCAGTTTTTTTTCTGTCAGCAACGTGAGTCCTCCACGAGTTCAAAGGGGATAAAGGGGCAGAGAGGTGAAAAATGGGGGGAGAGAGAGAACGAGATTAGTATTTGCGGAAGGAAAGGGGGGAGTGCAGGGGAAGGCTGCTGGAAGGAAATGGCAGGGGGGGGCAGAAAAAGGGGAGTAGATCTAGGGAAGGGCAAGGGAAAAAGGGTAAATAAGAAAGGCTCGGATCTGGTGGAGAGGAAGTTGGAATGAGTACTGGGAGTTGCGTGCGAGTGTTTCCGGGAAACGAAGGAAACACACACACAAAAGGAATCAATGGAGTTTAAATCGAATCGCGTTGCTCAAATAGTTCAATAGCAATTACTAGAGAGAATTCCTACTATTGTTCACTGCGTTTAGAATTGGAATGTGCACTGGCGGTTTCCCCATCTCTGCGAAATACGCGTGCATCTTCTGAAGCTATTAACTATTTTTCGCGAGTGTGCTCATTTGCTGAATTTTGCGTAGATTTTTGTGGAGCAATTAGAAATCCGTGGGGTTATTTAACGGTGCTTTATGCTTAGGAAAAAAATCAGGTTGGCGGATTTTAGGCATGGCGTTGAGATTATTAGGTTAAAAAGAGGGACAAGTATAGGTTCTTTAATGAATTTTTAATCTCGGCTGGTAGCATGAGCAGGGTAAATGTGTTTGAAAGATAGGAAAGAACATGTGAGGGCCAAGCTCACTCCTCCAACAAAGAGGAATCAAACCACTGATTCAAACAAGAGAAACTACTTGAATTGCACGGAATACATGAAAGATTAGTGGTTCCAGAAAAAAAGTTAACCAATTTTATTTGATTTAATGGTTTACGGCGAAGAATTTTCGTGACATAGAATGAAAAGGGTCAGTGGGATCAGAATCCGATTCACCGAACAATAGACCCCTTACACAATGAAATTAACGTGCTAAGCATTTTCCAACCCGTCAAAGTTATTTTTAATTCAGAATTTGAATTGATCAAAATTGTATTTCATACGTGAATGTATAAAAATTACAATTACGACAATTATGTGCAACAATTTTATTTATTCACGGCTCTAAATAATAAAAGTTTTACCGGCCCAAAGTGATCTTCGGGCTCAGGCCTATTGATCTAAATAGGTTGAGAGGAATGCAATCAATATTTAAAACAACCATCTCTAATTGTTTCAGCAATCGTCAGGTTTTTGCTAAATATCAAGCTACGAGTAAAATATAAGCTTATTATAATAATATATTTTGACCCACCATTATCCCTCTCTCTAATGAACAAATTCTATATTTTTCCGAAAAAAATCCTTACATAAATTATCATTACAACTACCACTTCAAATTCAATTGAATGCTTTTTGATAAATTATTAGGCCATATAGTACTTCACCACAATTAGATAGGAACTAATAATTTGGATGTTAATTACAGTGCCATACATTATCGACAGGATGAATTTTAATATCATAAAAAATTCGACAAATTACCGATCAAATTATCAAATGATCGAATACCGAGGTGAGTTGAAAAAAGTTACGGGAATATTGTAATTTGGCATAACGCCCGGCGCACTATGAGTTGTTGCCACAAGGACAAACGATTAATAAAAGTACTCCTTAGAAGTTCAACGCTATTTGCCTGAAGGAATCCGATAAAAACGCCCATATTTATGTTGCAACAATCCATGTCTTTTGCAACCACCACGATAATGCAGCTTCTCACTGCTTGTTCGTGATTTTTTGGCCAAAAACAGCACTGTAATGATGATATCCCAGCATCAATATTCGCCAGACATAGCCCCAAGTGATATTATTTTCCCAAAAAATAAAGAAAACCTTATAGGGCTTTCGTTTTACAAGCATAGATGAGATTAAGAACGCATCGCAGGGAGATCTAAAAGCTGTACCGAAGAACGAGTTCCAGAAGTGTTTCGAGGACTGGAAAAAGCACTGGCATAAGGAAGGCATATTTTCCTGTGGAAACGCAGTCTTTGATTCTTTCTTCGTGCTTTACAAATTGATTTCCACAAAGTATCGGCCTCAAAAATCTCTCAAAACGTGGTATATTATCTAATGGGGGCTATTTAGAAGGGGATAACATTGGTATAGACGAATAAATAAAATTCTTTCCAAACAACTCAAATTCCCGTTATTTATCGACTAAATCTAGTGGATATCGTTTGGTAAATAACTATCCTATTAAAGATACTGAACCAATTTCTTTCCTACAAATAAAAGGAATACTGCTATTTCAAAGAAAATCCATGCAATATCTAACATTCAGCATACCGTAAAACATTCAATCGTAATTTTTACGAAAATGAAAGAAATCGCGCGGGATTATGGACTACCCAATTCAAATTTTAGGACTAAACAAAAATTAAAACTCAAGCCACTCCACATCCCCAACACGCTTTAGGATTAATATTCAATGAGATCGTAATGACACGGCTTTGGCCACGGGGTTGAATTTTCGCCCAAATCGTGGTGAAGACCGAGAACTTGTTTGATGAGTAGGTGGGTACTGGGTGACATGAATAATAAATTATGAGCGTCAAACGTTGCTGGGCGTAATTAACACGGGGAACTTTTTGAGCCTAGCATAAGATATTCAAATAGAAATCTGGGAAGAAAGAAAAAAACCACTAAGTAGAGTTCTCGGAGGCGGTACCGAGGAGATGCTGGGGTGATGGTATAAAGGACCCCTGAGGAGCTTTTAAGACGCGAGGGAAAAAAAATGACATTTGCCCGCGATTTATGCGAAGGAGACCGATGGGCTAAGGGTTGGTCGGAGAATGGTGGATGAGGGATATTAAAAGAGAATTTCCGAGGGAAGTGTCGAAGAGCGGTGGGGGGAAGGGGGGTGGGAGTTGGGCAGCGGAGTCGGAGGACTCTGAAACAAGAAATGAGGACGGGAAAAGGCAGAGAATTGACGGGGTAAGTGGCGACTTTTGTGAAAGGAGAGGGTACGGGTGATTTTGATGAAACGGAAGGACATATCTACTCGGACTTCGGTGTTTTAAGTGAGAGAATGTGTGAAAGAATATAAGCCTGCAAAACTGAGCGGTTCTGTGTCACATTAGTTATTATTTAGACGTTGGTCAAACAATTCAGCAGCATTAAAATAGAAAAAAATACAAAGTCTCAAAGTTTTAAAATATAATCATAATATTATCCGGAATTCAATGCAAATTCGTACAATACGGGAAGGAAGATATCGTATTGGGAAATCGAAGAAGGCCAACTTGGAGGTTTTTAACTTACTGATTTATCGATTTCCAACTTTTCAAACGAATTCAAGAAGGAATAAGTGCCTATTGATTTTATTGCGCGGGGAATCGATGCAATTTGCACTTTTTCCCCGCAAACGTCTGAAAAGTTCCGTACAGAAGAGAGGGGAGCCGTTCGCGGATTGATTTTGGGGGAACTTTTCCACCCAAGAACCTCCACACGCTGCGGGCCATGCACGGATTTAACATGAGGAATCCACTTTTATTTTATAATTTTATGATATTTTATGCTATATATGTAGTCTCAGTAATTAGCACTTTGCTCAATAAACAGAAAACTAACCAGAAGAGAAATACGAAAATATTCTGGTGTCGAGAAGAAATGAAATACGAGCATGTAAGAGCATAAATTCGTATGTAAGAGCATAAATTAAAATAACGGCGCAAAAACTTGAAAAGGATCGGGGAACATTGTCACAAAAACAAGAAATACGTGATAATACGAATAAAATGGATAAAACTATCTAGGAGGATATTGGAACGAAGGCAAACAATAGTGGGATGCTAAAAAAGTCTGCATAACCAATTTAATACTAAAAATTGCAAGTCTGAGTTGCTATTTATGATGTGGAAACACACGAGAGAAACATTTAAACAGTGATATACTATTAAAGGGAATCAATTAACAGAATAGGCTTTGTGTGTACTAAGTGCCGAATTGAAACAATTTCGCCCATTCTGAGTCATAGGGTAACGTGAATCAAGGCCCTCAGCCTTCCTCCTTGCGGTCGCAGTTTCCGAGAAAATAACTTTCAAAACCACCCCTTTCCCTTTTTTAACCCTCGAACCCGCTAAAAAAGAAACTACCCCCATCACTCCTCCCCTACCCACACCATTGCACACCACACCCCGATTCGAGTTCTCTGAAAGTGAAGAGGGAAGTTTTCGTTTTTTCCATTTTCCGGGAGCGATTCATCATTCGGTTTTCACTCCCGCCTATCTCCTCCGAGGGGGTTGGACGGGGAGGAGGGAGAGGGGGTGGAGGAGAAGGGAGAGGGGGTGGAGGAGGAGGAGGGAGATGGGGGAGGAGAGGGAGTGAGGAAGGAATAAAAATGGGAGATGCGTCGTTCGGAATAAGATTGAACCTGAAAGGGAGGTGGGGATAGGAGAAGAAGACAAGGAGAGAAAGGGGATGGGGAAGGAGATGGAATGAGGGATAAGGTGCGATGCACATATAGACAAAGAGAGAGAGTCCTCCTCGGGAGAAGGGTTGAAACGTCGATGACAAAAACGTCCGAAAATCTGGAAAATGTAATAATCCTTCAGGAGCCACCTTAGGGTCGGGAGGAAAGGGGGACAGGGAAGGATGCCGAAAGAAAAAGGCGAACATTTCACGCATTAAAAGATTATGGAGGAGCGGCATCAATCACTTCGAATTATTAGGGTGTAGGAGAATTGAAAATGGATGCCAGATGTGCTGCGCACTTTCATATCCTGCTGTCATATTTGCTATGCGGATAAGAAGAAATGATTTTGATAGTTGAAACAAACAATCTTAGGCCATGGTTTTGGAATTGACCCTGATCTCCCGATCATACCTTCCATTGCACATCCCTAATACTTTAGGGAATCGTCTTATTCGATGAAGTGAATTATTGAATATGCATTATTTAAACTATTTGAGGGTGTGAGAGAGACAAAATGACTTTCACTCAAACTGCTTCCAGAAAAGGATAAGTAAACACGACCTTTATGGATGAACCCTTTTAAATGAACATTAATGCTCAGGCAATATATTTTTGCATCAGAAATGCTATCACGAGGGGATTAATTTTCCCAATAATTCATACAATTAGCGCATAACAAATTAGGCTGATACCCTATAAAAAAGGAAAAATAATGACGGCCTTCGTGAGCGAACTTTGCCTTTTATATAAACACATTTTATATAAACGACTTTTAAATAAATGCAATACATTTTTCCATTAGAATAGATAAAAAAACTGAAATAAAATCTGCAAGGTATTCTTATGAATTTGCGGATAGCAATTTGAACAAAACTTCAACCATGACTTTTTATAATTTCAAAGATGAGTGAAAACTGTGTCTCCCACGTGCACTCGTGAACTTATTCTTAATATTTATGCACGACTTGTTATTATATGGGTTGTAAGGAGAAGAGTTGCGTTAGGTAAACAAGCTTTTACAAGGAGAGGAAGGTGATAACAAGGACGTTGAGTAAGAATGTTAAGAAAAGGCTTGTTAAAACTTTGATATGGAGCGTAGTTACGTACGGCGTAGAAACGTGGTCCCTGAAGTGGCATAACAGAAGTAGATTGGAGGCTTTTGAAATGTGGGTGTGGAGAAGGAAGGAGAATGTGAAGTAGACAGTAATGAAAACAAATGAGGAAATGCTGGGCATGGTGATTGAGGATAAGGGACTGTTGGGAGAAATCATAAGGAGACAGGAAAAATGTACGAAAAGCATATTGATTGGCAATGGGATGTTGAAGACTGTAATTGAGGGGAGAATGTTAGGTAAACGAGGAAGGGGTAGGAATAGGATAGGGATGTTGGGCGGAATGAAGGGAGGAAAGGTATACGGAGATAAAGAGGGACTTTGTTGCAATGTAGGAAGTTGGATTTTGTTTTGTTAGAAGAAGCAAGAGATATATTTAGTGGCTGTCTCCATCCAATACCTTTCTTAAGCGGTAGTTTTACCTAACGTATGTATGTCATTGTATAATCTAAAATTACTAGAAACTGAACTGGATTTACTATTTACTGTAGAGAAATTCAAAATTTTCAAGTCCATTGAAACAAAGGTAAAATAACACCCTAGTTTAGCGCATAGGAAAATTTCATTTTATCTGAAATGAAATTTTGAACTAGATTTTCGCAGTTTTAATCATAATTTAAAAAAAGAAACAGATAGAATTACCGTTTGTCCAAGAAAGCCCATTAAGATTTAGTATTATTAATAACAGACGGAAAAATTGATTTTTATTAAAAAATAAACAATATAACGATTACTCAACCAACACCACGTCCATCACGTGTACAAATTTGAACTTTAAATTCGATTAGAATTGTGACGGCTTATTTTACCAGGTATGTTTGAATAGTTATAAAAAATAATTTTCACCATACACATCTCAGTGGGCAATTCTTGTTTGCATAAAATAAAAGGCTTTGATTTAAATTGCTTCGTGCGGATGACACATTCGTCTTATTTAAATGAAAAAGGCAAATTAACTCTGATTTAAACGAAAATTAATATTCTGCATACGTTGGAAACATGATGAATGTGAGAAATAATTGTAAGTACAGCTCAAATGTTAACTAAAATAACTGATTCTCTCCATCTTTACTTTATAGAAATGCGACATACTATTCATCTGACTAACAATTAAATATTACTCTTGGTTTTTAATTATTTCCTGAGTACTTATGAGTGTTTTTTTCAATGGTGTAATATATAAAGGTTGATTGAAGATAGTCTTCTTTTCGTTGTTTGGAAGAATAGGGAGAAGAGGGTGGTGATATAGAGCTCGGTCCTGCGAGCTGGGGATCCAATGCCCAAGTAGATTCACACAAAATTGATGAGGGAAGGTCGGGGGAGGTCATGCAATGCGTGAAAGTCAATAGCAAACTTCAGAATGCCACCTTCTCTTTACTGTATGATATTGGCCAGCGAAAAGAGATACCGGGGTGTAAAAGGAACACTTTTAGTGAACATTTAAAACTATACCATGCTATCTAAAAATAACTCATTTGTTTAGCATAAACTTCGCATAATAGTATATAAAAATAAAACAATCCCCCTTATAACCGAGGTTGATGCATATAACGTTTTTTGGTGCAGTGAAAAGGCTAGATTTTACCAACTGCCGACCGTAATAAGATTCACGGTCTATTAATTTTTCAGGTATTTTATACTCCTTTACTATTGAATGAGTTATTTTACGTCTATCAATGTTAAAGTCACTGTATTTCCCTAATACATGAGACTATTTTTTTGAAAATTCATTGATTTTTTAGCTAAGTTTACCCCAGTAATCAAATCGAAGGTTGTTATTGATTGGGATTAGATAATACCAAACTAACCCGGGTGAAATTCTAAAAGTTTAAGAGCGGGTGATGGCAGCTCCTTTACTTGCGCTGCGATAATTTTCCCTACGAAGTTCTAGTAGCCACAAAATCGGTCGTACCGATAATGTTCGACTGCCCTTAGGTATCACCACCGGATTTAAACCCTCCGGTCGGCCAACATACGCTCTGACCCGTACTCTGGGCAGCGGCGAGCGCGACTATACTGCTCTCTTCTTTAAACTGGGGGGATTTAACGTTAACATAGTGTCGAGGTAGATACGATTTAAATATACGAAATTCCCAATGAAGAATAACTGAAATACTATCCCGTTTTTCCATGGTTAAGCTTTAAGAGGCACCCCGAGAAATGAATGGCTTAGTGCTTAAATTTTCCCAAACTTTGAATGGTTCCAAAATTGCTTGATAAATGCAAAGCTAATTACGTCTGATTTTTTTGACAAATTTACGTCTGGGAAAGGAATGGCTAATTTCATGTAAACTTCCTTTTTTGCGATCGAACATTTTGTACAATTCATGAACAACCACGTTTTTTTCTTACTGATATAATTCAATGTTTTACTTCAAAATGACCGTCAGAAAGTACCGAACGACTGGCTATAAACATAAACTAATACATACTGGCGTGCGAATTTGGGATTGGTAAGATTTAAACAAGGGTTAACTTCAATTAATCATACAAAAATTTAATTGGGACTAAAAATGAAATGGATATCGGTATTGCGAAAATGTACGTACTTTTGCAGAAAATAAGAATACTATGTTTCCTCCGTTGGAATCGGGAAAATACGTATTTTACCAGTTTAGTTTTTTTACTCATTTTCTTACAATTATTAAGAGAACGGTTTATGGTACGAAATGCATAAGCAACTCGAAATTTCGTCTTGTCAAAATAATCGAGAAAATGTTGCACGATAGGCGATAGGGTTGGATTCAACTGAGAGTATTTCATTCAATGCCAAACTAAAGGTATATGGCCTTGCGAATAACGCCACCTGCAACTAGGAAGTCCTGTAGGCTACCTGTAGTAAGTGGCTACTACTTACCCTGGCCTCAGCGCCTGCGTTTCATTTTATGCCATCTGAAGCCTTTTCATAGGACTTTTCAAGATGTCTCCACTACGATCAGCAAAGTGGGGAAGTGGTACCTATTCAATTTTTTTTCCTGATAAGGAAACCAACCCCCCCGCTTCTCTCCAAAGGCCATCGTGCATTGCGGACACGTCCTTTTCGGCCCTCTTTGTATGGAATGGACCGGGGAAAAAGGATCTCTCGCGGGCGCACTTAGCGGAGGAACGCGATAAAACATACGTAGCGGGCACATACAAGAAGAATGTGTGTGCTCTTACGGAATCGGGTGTGTGCGATTGAGGACGATGGGATAGGATTGGCTCCGGAAAAAAAGACTTGCTAGGAGAGGAGGAGGTTTATGGTTTAGCACCCTTAACGTGCGCTGGGTCCGGGAGAGACATACGCCTTGGGACATGTACGCCACGCAAGAAAGAAGCCGCCGTTCGCTTGAGTAGTTAACGATTGAAAACTGTTTCACCTATCACCAATGCTCCCATGGGAACCTTTTGACGCAAAACTAACTCAGTTTAAAGCCGCTACGCTCCGTATTACGTATAAATAAACTTTTATTTTGCACTCATTTCTGGCCAAACTTTGGCGAAACAGTAGAGGAACAGACTTGTGGGTTTCCATCATGGAAACTGACTATCATATAATCGCGCAACTACGGCCTCAAAATTTATTTTTTATGTAATCCAAGCGATTAATTACTTTCGTAAAACGAGACAAAATTTTTAAATAAGGATTATTTATATAATTTAATCGAAGTACAATATTGAAGTACAATATGCGCATTGAGGAAAACTGAGACCGTTCTAAATATTTAATTTATCAATAATGATATCAAAAAAGATGGAAGGTTCGATGTGAGTCGTCCCTTCGACATTTTTATATGACTCGGTTTAATCAATGTGTTCAAACGATTTAGCTTCGTAACATAGATGGATATCGGTGGGGAATGAAAATGCAATTTTTACGAAACTCAAGATACCGTTAAAAATTTTTTTCGAAATATATTTCAATCATCAATTACGAAATAAAGGATTAAAAACATGTCGCCTATATTGCGCTCATTATACAGAAATGAAACTCTCATTGTAGTTGATGAGTTGGAGCGAATATTACCAAAAAGATAGAACAGAGTGGACATTTCACCACGGGCAGGTAACTGGAAGGATGAGATGTGGGCACTTTGAATTCACCGAATGATGCATGTTGACTAATAATCAAGAAGTACAAAGGGAAATATAATGAATTGTCAAAAACAGGGCAGTTACGACCAAAGGAGTGAATAAGTAACAAGGGAGACTTAAATTATAGGCAAATAGGCCACTGGTATTTTCCTTTCACAGTCGCGTAAACTTGAAAAAAAAAATGGCGAAGAAAATTCTTATCAAAACCAAATTCAATTTGATCACGCAATTAACGAACGGTAAAGAGCGCCTCTCTGAGACAGACTCAAAACTAAGGAAGTCAAGTTCTTAGTATACGCAAAGTTTTGTTTGTCGAACGATGTAATACAGTCATGTAAGTGATGAGTACAAACGGTTCAATTCATCCATGGTTGCACAAGTTAAGCCTTGCAACTCTCTTGACTCAATGTTCGAAATAAAAAGCTTTTTATTTATTGTAATGTGTTTTTTCTGTAGATGGAAAGGGTAAAGTTACGAGAGATACTCAGTTCCTAGGAACAGAAAAGACAGAGACGAAGTTAGATGGGATGGGATTGGGTTAAGTTTCGGTAGGGTCATAGCGAGGGACCCACGATTAGAAAGGGTTGAAGGAGCTGGAACGGGAGATGAAAAACATAAAGGTCAAAGCGCTCGCATTTCCCGGCCTTGCCACCAAGGGGACAAGGCAGGGCGTCAAAACGAGGTCCCTTTAGCAGTGTAAATACTACCGACGTTCCCTTTTAACCCCTTTATGCGAGCGCGTGCCTGCCCCTTGCCCAACAATGAAGGAGAGGACTCCTAGGGGATTGGCTGGAAGCAACAACAATCCCCGAACCGTCCTATCTCCCCATCTCTTCGGCAACCCCTTCCCTCCCCCCCACATTTTCCCATCTCCCTCCGTATCATGCCCAGGAATCTCATCTCACCCCATCAGGGATCCCTATTGTTTCTCCCCAAGATGTTAATTCCCACCGCAAATCTTTCTTTTTTTTATTTCCTTTATATCCCAGCGATTCAGAATTACTCATGCCTTGATTAACATAGGGGTGCTTCATCGGTTATTCTTATGTGCGGCAAAGGGACGACCGCGAAATCGCTACGCGCATGAAAGGCCTGACTTGAATGAAATAGAAGGCGAAATTAATTTGCCTTCACAAGTAGGTTTCATTGCTGCTCCTGAAAGTGATGATTATATGTTTTAGAAGAGACACTGGAGGTGACATTTATTAAATTCCTTCTTGGAGCGATCAATATTCCCCGCTATTCATTTTAACAATTGACAGCCAGCTCTTTTGTTGGACAAAATGACGTCCAACATATCACTTGCGACAATCCTTAGAGACTCAATTTATTGGATCACATTGTTAACATAATTTTTTCATATACGATCACCAAAACCTAAATGCTTTTGGCGTCTGCCACCATGTCACGAATATATTAAATAAAGGCAATCAAACTTTTCATCTTTCGTAAATTTCACGACAAAGCATGCACCAATTCTGTCAATTTGACTTCAGCATCTCATATCGAAAATCGTTCATTTTTATTCAAATCTCCGCTATATTATACTGCAGCGCAGTAAGTCAATGAGTGTTAAAGAAGCGTTATATTGTTCGACGGACCATCCCAGATAAAAAATTCTTCTGCAACTCTGTAAACCTACACTGAAATTTATCGTGTTTCGTAATTTCCTTGAAATCAGATCAGAAATCGTTCTGGGAGGTCGAAATGGAAATATCCCCCGTGCCACGAAAAAATGAACAGAAATCAATAAAAAAAAGCTTAGTATCCCGCCAAAGGTCATTGCACGGGGTCAACCTAACCTATAAAACCGCCCCCTGGGTTGATGAGTGTGGTTTTGACAGCAGCTACACTTTGGGAGACCTATTTATATAAAAATGACCACGTGTTCAAATTTTCAGGAATCTGTATAAAAGCGCAGGAAGGTACAAACCACTACCAACATTATTAAAGCTAGTGTATGGATTTATGGCTTTCACATAAATCGACAAAACAATAAATAACGAAATAATAATCACAGAATGGAAATACCAAAACTAAGGGCCAAGATTACGAAAAACTTCGGTAAAACTCCTGCGTGCGTAGCTCCCAATTTAAAATCGGAATTACTCAATAAAAACCATGAATACCGCCGCTAAGTCCCGCTTTGTTAAGAGACTCTTACGTACCTCTGTTTGTTCGGCTTCTGTGAAAACAAGCCAAAATAGTCTAATGGATACCACAGCGGATACACGTGACACTAGTAGAGTCCATCAGATAAATAGAATTAACTGAATACCGAATGAAAACCACTAATCGTCCCGAATGTTGGTTGATAGATGAGTGTAGAGCTCACATTGCCCTAAAACTCTTTAGGTACGGCGTGTGAATTTTATATATCACGGTAGAGGGGTTAGGCGTTACCTGGAATCAAACCCAGTCCTTCTGAGCAGTAACCTAAGGGTCCCCTATTGAAACAACATAAAAAAATGTCGTAATAAACCTGAAATTTGGCTTGATTGCTGAGGCTCGCCTAATTCTAAACCCGAGTTCTTATTGAATTCACATTAGGGTAGAAGACGGAGGGAATCCCTTTCCTTGTGTCACATATAGGTTCCCACAAAGGTCTGTGAGCTTAAAATTTACACAACTTAGGCTTTCCAGAGGTGACTCCAGGAGTGGGACCCGGAACCTGGCCAGTAGCCCAACGCTCTACCCCTTGGGCAACCACCCCCACACCGATATAAACATATAAATACTGAAATGCCCATAGTTCTCCATCAATCTCCTCAAGGATATCGATACTTCCGTATCGTACGGATCCAATTAAGATACATGTATGATTTCCAATCTCAAAATCGTCGACCCCTTTAAATCCGGTCTGCAACCCAGGCCCAGAATTCCCTTCCTGTGGATTTAATCCCTTCTTATTCCTCACCTGCAAACCCATCCCATTCTCGTTATTTTAGCCCCTTCTTCAGTTGCCACCACTTACCCCATCCTCACGCCCCTTATCTCTCCCCCTTTCTCTCCTCAGCTCCCTACTTTTTCATTCCGGGAGCATCCGGCTCCCTTTCCGGCCTGGCACTTAAAAACGACGCCTCCCGTTCCATTCCCGAGATCTTCTCCGCAATTCAAATGCGCGCGGGATGTTATTCGGATGAAAATGAGTTGAAGAGCTGGCGTGTATGCGTGTGAGAGAGAAGAGAGAGAGAGGGAGGTGGGATGAAATAATGAAAACCGCGTTAAATTCACGAAATTCTTAGTCTGATACGTGGAAAATACTACGCACCCGTGAAGGGGAATCGTTAAGGACCTGGGCGTTAATGCTTTATACTATGTCTCCCGACGCCATGATCAACGTTTCGTCGCCCGTCTATTCCGAAAAGGAAGGATTCGAAACGAATTGAACGCATAGGGCGCGGGGATGTGAAGTGTGAATATGGACGTCGTGTGATCTAAGCCACCGCAGTCGAGAGATGGTCGAGTGCTAATGATGAAGGACCGGTGAAATTAAAGCCTGTCGGACGAGGGAAGGCTGAAACATAAAAATAAATTGTCCCGAGGTGGTGCCTCAAGCGATCTTATCTCTACGTGTGTTCATCCCTCGGGGGCACTGAAAGAAAAACCAACGGGATAGAGAAGTGATATGGTTGTTCCTGGAGGAAAGACTAAAATGAGATTGGACCCTGGAGGGAAGATCTGAAAAAAGTACCTCATCCAGAGTAACTGTTTGATTGAGACTGACTTAATTTTTCAATCAATTCTCCCCATTTTACACCATTAACTTCAAATACCTTAGGCATTTCACTTTTACAGATCAATTAAGTGAGAACGATAGTATACGAATCAGGAGAGTTCAATTAAAAATTGGCTACATTTCCACAAAATATGTATTTAGGGGAAATATTGCCAAGTTTTAATTAAGTATGATCTTCCGCCATATCACGCCTGAAACGTCTCTTTTTACTAAGAGAGTTCAAATCCAAATTATAATAATAGAATAATATTTACATTGAAGACCTTAAGTTTATTTAATAAAATTGTTATCAGGTTATATAAAATAAAATATATAGTAAAAATAAATCACTGAATAGATTTTATGATTACCTAAAACTCTACAAGAGTTGGTGGGATACGTACCGCAAAATGGATTAAGAGAATAGCCAAGCCTACTGTTACGGCGTCGATGGCAAGGAGCGAAATACGAATGTTCTGAAAAGACCCTCCTGGAGAGTAAAAGAAAATTCGCACTTAAACGACAGAGAGAAGTTGAGGAGACTTCACCGTACGCAGTCTCTGGAAACAATTTCGGTGACTCCAAACTCGAAAGCTTTAGTGGAGCAAAACATTTTCTTCCCATCCATCCTTGCCCCAAACTTCGAATACACAAGGAGACATCTCCACTCTGGCGATTTTATTGAAGTGGGGTATAATGGGATTGGACGTGGTTGTATTGAAGCGCCGAAACTTGGGAGCCTCTTACTTTTGCTTATAATGCGAAAAAGGAAGACGATGTGGGGTATCGAAAACGGGATCATTTTACACGAACTCTCCTCCAGAGAGCGAAGGGTGTTCAGGAAGTGATAAAGCTGGAGGAAAAATCGATGGTGAAAGTCAAAACCGGCAGAAAATTGGGAATTTGTCTCTATCGTAATGACAGTGGTTCCTCCACGACAGCATGGTAATTTGAAGATTAATCTTGAATTAACTTTTTTTCAAAAATAATGGTTTTTAATTAGATTCTCTGATTAACTTCCACGAAAATAAGAAAAATTAAAAACAAATTCTTGCTCTTTACATTGAATATGGCCGAAAATCCTTTTCAGCAAATTCGCTTAGTCATGATTAAATCCATGGAATGGCTTACATATTATCCAAGCTATCATACGGGCTCGGCACCAAAAATAATTCATATCACCGCACAAGCAAGCTCATTCGTATGTTTTTCCTTGTTTTCTTCGGTTAATACGATTGTTATAAGAAGGTAAGCAGACAATCAATTTTTCAGTAGCATTGAGAACATTAAACTACAGCACTCCTCGCAACAGTTCAAAAGAGAGCGAGTGTTGATTTTTTAAATGATTGCAGCTAGCACAAAAATATGTTCTTTTTAAATAATTTATTAATAATAATAATAGTTATAATCAACTACTTACGCAAAGTAGTGAAGTGCCGCTGATCTTCACACATAGTACACATTATTGTGCAAATTGGAAGGTACCATTCTTCAGCTCCGAAAATTTTATTTCTTTATCGTAATTATTCTTTATAAATAAAGCTTCCCCAACTACAATTACAACTTAAGAAGAGATTTTGGAGGAAATATTTACGAACTAATTACTCTACCTGTATGAGACAATATTAGCGTATGTAGACAGTATTAGGTGACTGTAGTGAGACAGTTTCAGGTGACTGGTGGTTTACGCGACATTCTTTGCTCAACTTCCACAACATACCCAATAAACTGACACATAGAATTCAGGAATAGGGTGTTAGGAACTCATCCTTTCGTAATGTATTTATTAAAAATTTGAATAAAAGCCAAGGATTAAACATTTGTTTCATGTATTGTTCGTCAAAGGAAAAGAATTATAACCATGAGACCTTTCAACTACAAATGTCGTAGTGCTTAACTTCGGGTTTGCCGTAAATTGGTAATTGTATGAAGAAAAAACGTATTTTTAATTGTATCAAAGAGACTTTCTATTTTTTCTACTTAAAGAGAACAAATGTATCAGCGTTAAGAATAAAATCGAGCGTTCCCTAAAATCATTATTCCGACTTGCTCTCTTCATGGCAGGAGAAACTACCAGACGAGTTTATCTTGTTACTCTGAAATAATTCATCATCTTCTTCTCGAAATGTATTTTGTCAAATGTAGCGGTTATACTTTGAATTTCATCTTATTCCATCATTTCCTCAAGTAGCGCTGAAGAATGATTTATAGCAATTATAGGTATCAGAATATTTAGCGTCATGCTCTTTGGGGTTTATCAGAGTCGCTGTATTCATCAATGGCGTAGTTTGACTGATAGACTACATACACTTCATAAAAAAACATTAAATATTTTCCATAAATTGTCCCAGACACTCGCGATTTATGGGGACATTAGACATATATATGTACATTGACAAAATAGGGTGCAAGCTAGGTAAAAATTGTGAAATTCCATGGAGAGAAAAATGACAACAGATAAAATAAATCCATCGAAATAATCTCCCTCATAATTTCAGTTCATTAAACCTGATAACGCATATTAGCGGACATTTTAGCAGCAATCCGCCCTCAACCAAACATAATTCTGAATTTTTAATATCTTAAGCAGGTTATTTCCCCTAAGCTCCTTTTGAAATTTAACTTTCATTAGAGTTTCAACACCAAATCCCATTTTCGGAACGTTGAAAGGAATTACGATGGATATTCCGTCACTGCATTGGGAATATTTTTTTATCCCATATAGTTTTCGAAGAGAAAATTTTTGACATCGCCAGGATAGAGCTTTGAGTCGAGAATATTTTTTTTTAAACTTCCACGAAAGAGATTTTTTTCCCGGAATGAGAGGTTTTTGAATTACGCGAGTCCAAGAATGGCCAGTATACACTAACGTCACATTACAGCAGACGTCCTAAGCCCCATCCATTGTTACCTCGAGGGCCATTGCTAAAGAATGAACAGTATCCAGCCCGTAAAAATACTTTCGTTCAGTAAAACCTTCGGAACGGGAAACTTTCTTTCATTGCAATGATTTTAAATCTAGATGCACGGCTGCAATGGCTGTCCGTAAAACAAAATAAAATACATGCGTGTCTATCTTTTAAAAATGTATAACCCCTCCCTCCCCAAATCCCTCTGCAAAATTCTACACTGTCTTCCTCCTATACTTTTATTTGTTTCGCGAAGGAAAATAATCTTTACCTCCCAAAACCCCGTCCCCCCCCCCCCCCCACTCACTACTCCCTCGGCAGATGTCTATATCGCACGGCGGCGCTTCGCACATCCGAGAGCTTCATCTTCCGACCGCTAAGGGAAAATAGGGGCGTTGACGGGAACGGAATCGAAAGAAGAATATTACCCCCCCTCCATTTCCCTCCAACTCTCTATCAACTTCCCTTCCCTTTCTATATCTCTCCCTTGACAAGAACCCTGGAAATATTGCAAATGAGAGGGAACTTGGCTCGGTGCTTTGGGGGAACCCGGCGCCTTGAAGGGAAGCAGGGGGGGACGGGTAGGACGGACTGCGGGGAGGGAGTTGCCGTGATAGCCGGAGGAAAATGGTTTGGGTGGCTTATGCGTGTCGCCATGAGCAGAGATTCCGGAGAACAAGAGGCGGGAGGGATGTGTGACGGCCGTGCTTGCGGGGTAATGTATGGCTTGGGCGCGGGAGCTCTTTCCTGTTGTGAGTTGCATAGAAAGAAATATATACATATACAATGTATCTCAAGTGCAAATACATACAGATACAATAATGGGTTTCGTTCCTTTTCAGCAATATATGCATATATATATGCATATATATATATATATATATATATATATATATATATATATATATATATATATATATATACACACACACACACACACACACACACACATAAATGTAGTACAATACACAGTAACACACAATATAGAAACACAAAAAAGAAGAACACTCACACGTTATTTCTTGGTATTTCGATGGAAACACTCCGTCTTCATATGAAGATATAGAAGTAAGATTAAGTAGAGATAGAGTAAGATTACTTCTATATCTTCAGATGAAGGCGGAGTGTTTCCGTCGAAATATCAAGAAATAATGTGTGAGTGTTCTTCTTTTTTTGTGTTTCTATATTGTGTGTTACTATGTATTGTACTATTCGGCACTTCCGTATTACGTCTACGAAAGCATATACACATAAATGTATATATATATACACACACACCTGTATGCATATAATTGTATATGTTTATTTATTTATTTATTTGGGATACATTGCTGTTAGGCGATAAGCCGGGTGGCAATGACATGATATAACAAACAGTAGTCATTCTTAAAACATATCACAGTGTCATTAAATAGTCGCCATTAAATAGTGTCATTTAACAATCCCATCATGTATACCTTTTGCATTCACGCCTAAATGATAATGTGTATGTATATATATTAAAACACGAAATCCCGCCATATGGCCAATAAATATTCATTCACATGGAAATAGATATAAGGAAAAGGGATAGGAACACATATAAAGGACAAATGCAGGAGAGGTGGTGGAGGCGGAATTAAGCAAATTACAACCGCAAAAATATTTCCTTGAACGGGGCTTGAACACCTATATACAAACATATATATGTATATATATATGTATGTATATGTATATATATATATATATACACACACACACATATATAATGCATATATTTTTGAAAAGGATGGCGATTCCTCGAGGCAATTTCTCTGATCCTCCGAGAGCTTCTGAAGTGGACACGTCAACCACGGCGACATGTTTCATGAATCGCCTGAGGGCGGGGTGGAAGGGAATGACGTTATAAATCTGCAGAAACCGAAAAAAAATCCAGCTATTAATTTACATCAGTAATGTGGAGTACCTCCTGAGCTGTACGGATTACTTATCGTTTTTGGAAATTTATGATTTCTTTAAATGTGCCGCGAAAATGTATAGGAATGAATTATGTCATTATTCTACTCGATATCGACCAAGGCATGTAACCTAAGTCCTTGACATATTTCCGCATGGTCAAGAATAAAATCTCAACCAATAGTAAAAAAATAGAAATAATTTTTTATTAATGAAATATAAGTGAAAGAAATAAACCAGAGACCTCGTTTCATTCTCAGCATATCAAAAAACGAGTATCAGATATCTTTAAATAAAGAAAGCATCGTGAGAAGCCATCGTTGATGGCTTTAATATGACTAGGGGTGATTTTATACGATAGAGTTATCATTCAAGGAAAGAAGGCTACTCTTTTGTCAGATAGTCTTGATTTTGCAGATCTTTATTCAACAAAATACTCCTTAAGAATGTCAGGAACAGATATTACACGAATAGACACTCCTCTACACAGAACTAACTTAAGTATATTGACATGTTGTTTTACGGAGAACATTTTTAGACATTTATTTTTAATTATGATTAGTTTTCTGGTTAAATAACTTTGCTGTGTCAATTGTTAAAGGAATCTGCCGAGTACACCCAGGGAAATTTTGATAACGCTCCAACAGAGCACGTTATTCCATAACCATTTGCAGATTTATTAAGGTTAATATATTTTTAAAGTTCTCTTTTGAAACCCCAAAGAGTAATTAATGGCACGCTCATGGAGAAGGACCTCAAAAAACGTAGATCATCATTATTAATGTTAGTCCACCGTTTGCGCACTGCTAGAAAACTTAAATGTCGAGTGAAAACAAAATGAGCATATTTTTAGCAAAACTCTCTGAAAGCGTGGTCGCTACTCATTCCTAAATTGGAGCTCCATTTTCTTCATCCGCATCCATACCTCGCAACTCACCCAACGTTCCACGGCAGGAAATTCAAGCGTCATGGAAATGGATGCAAGAATTTTTATAAGGCGAGAGTAAATTTATGCTTTGACTATCAAGGATTGTCCGCGGGACAAAAGAGTCCCAACTCCTATTTTGGTATGCATTCTTCTCGTTTCAAGATCGTACTCTGAGCAAGAAGCACCGAAGTGTTGGACTAAAAATACATAACACATATTGGTTTGCAATTCGGATATGAATTCACTCTCTTAAAATTGTTTTTATCATTAAAGACAAGCGTTTTATTCAATTTTTTATCGATTCCAAATGCTGGCATAAAAATAGTTTTTATGTTAATTTCATTTTATCGTAAAAAATTGAAGGAGAGGAACTATCTTGTATAAATTATTCTCAATTTATCGCATCAAACTATTCCAGTTACAATAAACTGGACGCGCACTCAAACTTGGACCTGATTGGAGGAAGATGAGAGAGAACATTATATAATCAATTTTCAATTTTCTCTAGCTACCACAGGTTCATCAAAATCCAATTTTATATTAATATTGCGCATAAATTTGACGCACATAGGTTGGGTCTAACTAATTTATACGATTTCATACGGTCATTCCTTGCAAGAAGACGGCAAACCATGCATGATAATTCAAGTATAATTGCCTTTCATCGCATCATGTCAAATGTTATCCAAGTCTCACTTAAAATGAAATTTTTACATTCCAGAAAATTAGGTCATACTTAAATTACCGGATCACTCATACGCATCCAACATTTACTGACATCAACATTATTCTAGCTTTTTTTATAACTCCTATAATAACGAAAGTAAGGACCGATTACAGAATTTATTTCACTTATGATAAGCGGGGAATTCCAGGATAATGGGAGTCATCCGTGTAGGAAAAACATTCACCCTCCGCAGACGCTTAACCGCTGATGATGGATCTGCCACGGACGAACGCGCTGAGTAAAAAGCCCTCTCTCTTAACACACTCGAAAATGCAAGCAGACGGTGGCTGGAGATGCGGGAAATGCCCAATTTCTCAATTGCTCCACTTTTTATTTTTCAACAAGTGAGGCGTAGGAGTTCCAGGAGACGAGGGAGGGAGCAGTGGGCGTGGAGGGCCGCGTGGCGTCACCTCTCGCCTTCTCTCAATTCAACATACCAACATTTGGTGTCCACGCGCCAGCAAGCATTCAAACTAGCACTGAGTCACAGAAAATAACGGGCACGTGCCTTCTTTCCCCTGCGCGATTCCCAAATTTTAATAATAAAATATGAACACACAGACACAGTCCTATTCCATCAGCAGGGTTAGCAGTCCCTCCCTATTTGAATTAACACAGTTCACGTAAGTTGTAGGAATGCCATGGTAACCGATTAAAATCATGCGTTGGCTGTTACATTGATAAGTTCTCTTTTTTTGGCTCTTATGTTCCATTTTTCTGGTTACATAATTGCTTTATATATATATATATATATATATATATATATATATATATATATATATATATATATATATATATATATATAAATGATAATTCAATATTTCAGACTAAAAGGAGTTACCTTTGAGCAATTGGAGTTCTTTTCATCCGGTTAAAACATTTTCTAGGAACCGATATAATGCGGTCATTAAACACTAAATTTGCGCCACAATGGCATACATCATGGCTCTTGCACATAATTCCTCAATTTTTATTTGAATTGGGTATTTACTCACCTCATTTTAGGGTTCTAAATTTAAATTCGTTTTCAATCCGTAATATTTTTCACACCAATATATATATATATATATAACAACATATATGTGAGGAGGGTAACTACTGCCGTACCGGGTCCAACCGAACCCTGAAAAAAGCAGACCTCAAACTGTTCATCATCTTCCTTCATCTTCAAAAGAACGAGGTTCAAAAGGGAAATTACAATTCATTTAGAAAATTACGCTTTGGATTTGTGTCCGACTAAAGTGGAAACGCGATCAACGATCCTTTGTTGATTCAAAAGCTATTCATTTTTTACCTCATTAACCCTGCTCTCAAATTCTACCAATTTTTTAGTCTTGATTTGAATGTGCCCCAATGGCTCTTCTAAATAATTCACCCGGAGTTGGTGCGATGAATAATGTCCGATGCCTTTGACGAACTCGGTAAACTAACGAGTTTTAAGAGCTATGCTCATATAGTCTCAATTTCCAAAATTCCAATTATTATAAATTTCATGGGTCATTCTAACGAAGCTTCGCAAGGTGATACACCGAATAGCTAATTAGCAAAACACAGTCTGTATCATTTGTGATCAATCACATAAAATAAATATTACGTGATATTTTGGAAAATAGAATATTATCGAGGGGAATGAGTAAGTTTAAAATCCTCCTCTTAAAGAGTTGCTAATGACTAATGGAGGAAAAAAGACATGAAATGATCAAAATATGCATGTTATTGTCCAGATTATACGAAAAACTCAAATGGTTAGTGTGCAATTTGTTGGTTTCCACATCAACTCATTGAAAGCACGTCACCTCCAGTTTTACAGACAGCAAGAGAAATCAATTTATTTACTATTCCTACATAACTGCAAGAGTTGCTCACAAAAAGAAAACATTCTTCTTAGAATATAAACTTTGCAACAATAATCCCAGTTATCGAATGGTGGAGAGAGGTAAAAAAATATTTTAGCTCTAAAAAAGAGCACCACACGTTTGCCGATTTCACAGAAATTTCATAGTTTTTCTTCTTTATGAGAAACTCTCCGCACAGAATGTTATTTTTTTCACTTTTTAAAATACGCCATGGACATATTTTGGATATTCTTAGGATTTTTACTGATTTCAAACATTGAACTACCTAACTCACTATAGGATTATACAAACTGCAACTGATCTACAGGTACAGACAGGTGCCTGTATACCGATGTAACCTGTAAGTGTACATATTCCATGGTTCAGTGAAGCTCAAATTCTAATTGTAATTTTACGAAAATAACAATAATTCAATTATTTTCAGCGAATATCATTATGTAAGACCTACAATAGTGTTAAATTGTGATAAACAAAAAAAAGAAATTACAATACAGCTGAAGTAGTTTTGAAACCTCTTCATGATAGAAACCCCATAAAAATAAGTCGGATTCCTTTGTGCGGGTTTCAATTTAGGGGAATACTTGCATGATAAAGGGAATCAATTTTCCAATTTGATCCTTTCAAGTTATTTCGAAATACTTTCCAAATGCCATTCATTTTAATTGATACGTACGAGCAAATGTATGAGATAAACAAGATATATTTTCAAAGAAATGATGTTTTATTAAGATATAAATATCGACTATGGGTGAATTAGTCACGTCATATTTTAGCAATTTTAAGCTTATTCATACCGCCCTACCTCATGAACACCTTTCACACATGTCAAATATTTGTCTTATATGACGTTTTGCGTGACAGTTTGCATTTTTATCACGCGGGCGAATGCTTTGCAGGATTATTAAGAGCAGCCAAGTGGTCTTACAGATGTGAATGAACAAAATTGGTGAACATTAAAGGAGGCTTCCTCTACTTCAATAAAACACATAACACGATCCTCAATTCTCATATTTTTTAAATTTAGCCCAGTGGCATTGAGGTCAAACATTATTTCGGAATTTTCCTGCATGAAATCTGAAATCAGAATCAAGTTAAGGTATACTAACTACCTTCTGGCGTGAATATGTAAAACAAACCCCTGGAGTGAATACCTAAAAAGATGCAATACCTATATTAGAACATAGGTTCATACACTCGTTTGGCCCATTCCCTAATTCTCCGCGGGTTTTCCGGTGCCAACAGAGCAACTAAAACCCTGTCCCCCGATGGAAAACCCGCGAAGAACCCACCGTAATTACGCCGGTAGAACACCAAATCTTACACATTCCCCAAAATGCTAGCCATAACCCGATATGGGACGAAGCAACAACAAGAACTGTTTTTAAAACACACCAAAAACTGATCCAAATAACATTCTTTCATGAAAAAAAATGGCAAAAAATATTAGCTCCTTCGGGGCACAGCGTTAGATTTGCGGTTTGAAAGAAATTCCCCCTTCAGCGAAGCAGGAAACGTCCCAAAAGTCCCTGTCTCCCAAATTCCTTTCTCTTATTTCCATGTCTCTTTCTCTCTCTCCACTCCAACCCAGTGTCTCACTAGGGACGGGACGTCGTCACAAGTGGATTGCTTTCATAAGTCGACATAACCAACAGCGCGGCGAGAAGTAATCCAATTCAATCCCCCCTTCTTTTTTCTGTCCGTGGTTGTAGAAGAAGTCCCACGGATTCTTTTTCCCTCCTCCTCCCTGTCTCCCTATCAGATCTGGTCTGTCGCCCCGTAATTTAGGGAGAATTTCCTATGGTGGAACACACAAACGAGCGCTTTTGAATGAAATATCTACGATTCTCGGGTCGGCGATGGCACTCGGGGGAAGGAGGGGCTTGCCTGCTCTCTCTCTCTCTCTCTCTCCCTCTCTTTCTGTCACAAATCCGTTTATCACCAGTTTAACTTTTAACGTGGTTTCTTTCCCGACCAATCGCATGGTAGAGACGGGAGAGGAACACAAAGGTAAATGAAATTTCATCGCGAATCGAATCCTCGTCTATATGCGCTCTATTTGAACTCGACTGCTCGGGTGGACCTTAGAGGATACGGGCGAAGGAGAATACTCTTTTGACATCGAAATAGTGACCGAATACGTAGCGTTCAACGATCTGATTCACACGGATCCATCTTAAGCGTAAAAACTCGAGTGCTTGTGGTGCAGAAATTTGGCGTGACACAAAGAAAGATAAAGCATCAATGACAGTAACAAAAAAAAGATTTAAATAAATAAGACGATTTCAAAATGAAAGACAGAGTGAACAGGTAACTATTCAATACCTTTCGGATTAATAAGTAACAAGGGAAATAAGTAATAATTAAATAAAAATAAACGTTCAGTCAGTACCGCTCATTATTAGTTTATTTCTAAGGTGTTCTTTGGAGTGCAGTGGACTAGAATTGCATTAGCCATGCTATTTAATCTATTTTTGTTAACTCCTGCATATTTTTAAATTAATCAAATTATAATTATCAATTTCATTACCCTGAGATGTTGATGTAGTATGTGCCGATTGAATGCGATTGCATTAATTAAAACTTAAGACTGTAGAGTGACATCCACGTTCAAAATCACACTGCAGTATCTTACACTTTGGTAATGCACGACAATTATGTTGCTTTGTGCCTTCATCTCCGCAATTGAGAACTGCATTAGTTAAAAATTCCGGATTTAGAATATAAAAACGTAGTTTAATGGATGAAAGCAATGTCTTGTGAGTTATTCTTTTTATCAATTTTGATTGAATTTAAACATTATTTCTAAAATCTTTTAACGTTTGACTGCGGACGATACGAAGGTTTATTTATCATATAACGTATTCATTAATATGCTACGCCATATTCACAGATATCCGAGAAAATATTTTCCTCTAATTCTTTCCCCAGAAATACGCATTTAAGTAACTGCATTAATGTTATAACAAAATATAAATTTTTCCATTTAGTTCCAGGAAGTAATAAAACATCGCTATCAATGTTCCACCGAGTGAAAAACCTAGTAATCTGTACTTGAGTTAGTTAGGATAGTCGTACCAATCATGGTGACCGTAAGTAATACGTAGTGATCATTCTAATTAAAGGAAATTTAAAAAGGGCCAGCAACCACTCGAAGGAAAGAAAGCTACGGATTTTTACATTGTACGGAAACTGAATTCTTGTGGTGAATATAGTATAAGTAAAAAACTGGAAGAAATTTAATTTAGGCTGACCTGAATATTTAATTTTATGTAATAATTTATTTTAAGTCCAGATTATCTAGATTAGAGATCAAAATAATTGCTGAAATAGGGAATTGGACCAGCGCTTAAATTTTTGTGGGACTTCGGGAAATTAATTTCCACGGGATTCCGTATGAGTTATAAAAGTATTAGTAATAATCATTATATATGTTTATTCCCTTGAAATGTGAAAAACAGCCCGATATATGCATTTCAATTTGGTAATTAAATTAACCAAAATTTAATAATACGAGGATTTATTTATGTATGTAACTAAGTGTAGAACTGACTCTTAGTTTTGCAGCCCAAGTTCAAAATGACACAACCAGGCTCGGATGCATGTGAGTCACTCCCAACACTGACCTAACTTTGAAAGTGTAATTCCTCAGAAAATGTTCTTTCTCAAGGTCTCGTTCATGCTCTAAAGCATCTCATGAGGGAAAAAACGACTTTGATTTGCACAAGTCGGCGATTGAGATGGAATTATAATTATCATCATAAAGAATGCTACATTCCCGATAGGTTCTACGCGGAATTTTTGCAGGCCTGTATTTTAAGGTTAAGCGCGTTCCTGACATAGTTTTATAGGCCTAATTTTTGTTAATTTTTTGTCATGAATTCGCTTAATTTTTACTTGATTGCTGCAGTTACATTTGTAAGTTCTTATAAGCAGGAAACTTGAATCCCGACATGAGCCTCAAGCCCAGGGTAAGGCTATATTCACCCTTGCAATTTTAAAGGCAAAATTGAGGTATCTGCATGATGTGTGTGATCAACGTAATAATTAACTGGTAAAAGTTATGTTTATTTCGACAACGGTCTACACAGTAACACCCTGGTCTTTCATTAGCAGGATCAAAAGAACTATTTAATTACCGCCTTGTAACACGTGCTCACGGTGTTCAATACATGTGATCTATTCACTGGATCTTTCATGTTTTCCGAGATATCACTTCATTGTTGAGATAGTTAAAGCCAATTGTAGGCAATTAAAATAAACTTATAAAACGCCGCACAATGCCTTTAGCATCGGGCGAAAACTCAAAAATCCTGACCTTTGAGATGAGGGGGCGCGAATTTTGGGGAGAGAATGTATATAAAAAGTAGCCACGGGCGGAAAAGAAAGACTGAAAAAGAACAAGGGAGTCGGATAGACCGAAATCTTTCCACCAGAGCAATTAAGGAAAGATAATTTCCACCAGATTCCCGATTAAATGGATTTATGCTGGTCTTAGCTAAGGAAGGCGGAGGATGGGGGCGAGGCATCGGAAAATTTCGTTTAGGAGCTAATTAAAAGAGATGGTTGCAGTCAAGAGGCCAAATCAAGATAAAGGGGAAGGAATGCTTCGCCGTCGAGGGAGGGGAGAGAGAGGAGGAGAGAGAGAGAGAGGGGGACGCATTCAGGAACAAATGAGAAGCGAAAATTGATGCGAATTTCTTTGATTAGATGAAGCGAATTTGGACTCCAGTAAATGGGTTAAAAATAAAATTGTGAGATTGTGTATCGCATACCTTCACTTGTGTTTTAAATAGGAAAGTAAACTCTAAATGAGCAATGGGAGGGGATTGCTAAGGTTGTTAATAAATTATGCACATTGCAAGCGTCAAATACTTTCACCAAATTTTCGGGGAAAATCGTGAAATGTGCTCGCGTGTGCAGTCGCTCAGGAAATTTGCGATTAAATAATAACATAATCCCAGCCAAACAGATCAAATTCGATTTTGAATAAACATATGCAATCACCTACAACTCTTGTGTTCGATATCTTGAGCGGGACAACCTTTACAAATAGATTAACACATATCAAAAATATTATTATATACTTTTTCCTACCCTCGACTGAGGAAATTATATTTACGGCTGTAAAAAAATTACAATAAAATTTTCTTACAAGGCTGACTTGGGACAAACTTTGAGCATAACGAATGGTAGGTAGGTACATCTACATAATATCCCGCAAATTGCCAGAAGGGCGCTTGGCGGGGGGTGTTAGGTCACCACCCGTAAAAGAGAATGAGATACATCTTACATACGTGTATATCTTTGACAATGAATTCCATTTTGGGTTGTCAATAATTTTGACAATTTCCAAGGCTGAATGGCTACCATTGAATAGAGGATTCCAGGGCGTATGGAACAGATGCTCTGCTAGATATACTAAGTTAACCTCGTAGTATATCCATACATACTGCCAACGTAGAACGTACACGCCACGTTAGGCAGTTACATCTACAACAGTCCATATAAGTCGCCTTAGGGTTTGACAGGGACTAATAATACGAAAAATCAGCGAGTTTATTATGCTAATGGGTGTATAAATAACTGCTCATTGTAAATAGGATTCCTTTTATCGATTAAATACGCAGTTAATTTCGGTCGGCGAATATAAAAACCGTACACACTCTATTATTTCAGCAAATCTAACGTAATATTTGAGCAACAAGTGACTCCAATCGCAAGTTTATTAATACTCACACATTTTAATAAACATTTATTGAATATTAAAAACGTCAAAAAATATTCAGTATTGATAAAAATAAGTTATCATTAATTTTCCTGAAGTCCCAATTTCTAGAAGCCATTTCATTATCTCCTTTGGCGTACTGTCATATTGTAATTATTTACATCTCTTCGTGAACACTAATTGAGCTTATGAGACCCAGCGAAGAGTGATCTAATTAGCAACATGAAATCAAGCACAAAAAAAATTCCCGAAATATTGATAAATTTAATAAATGAATATGATGTGTAAGATGATTACTGTATGATTATTATGCATCAGACTTTATAGGCAGGAAGTCTACAGATGGATAAACGTTAAACGCAAAACGACCGTCTGGAAAAATACAAACGGCACGAGTTAAATTCCGAAACCGTGGGAATAAATCTTCCACACATCACTTCTAATAATGAAAGTCTCTTCACGGGATTCGCAAGTTGCGATACTCGGAACATTCTCCTCACACGGATACGCAAAAAATTTCGTCTTCCCGGGTCTTACTCTTGGAGACGACCCGGGAGCACCTCGAAACCAAACAATACGTCCCCGAGCCGTTTTTGGGAGAGCGCGACGATGGATCTTCGGCCGGGACTGATTCAGCCCTTTTGAGCCCCCTTGATCCCCCCGTGGCACGTCCTTGGAAGGAATGAATGGCGGAAAAGACGACAGAGGCAGGAAGGGAGTCGTGAGGGAGGGAAGGACGGGACGCGAAGTGGTCGAAGAATGGAAGGGTGGGGTGGCAGAGTGGGAAATTATACGAAGCAGATGTCAGGGGAAGATACAGAGCGGCTGTTTTCGGGGAAGGAGGCGGCCTACCGCCCCGGATGGAGCGTGGAGGATGGGGAGCTGCGTGGGAACGCAGTTCATCGAATGAGAACAAGGAGTCGGGGGGGTGGGACTGGGGAGGTGGAAGGGCGAGGGGCAGGCGGAAACATTCCCGAGGAATGAGAGGGAAAGGACCCGGGCTTAGCGGCGAGAGGGAAGGGGGATGTGGAGCGGGGTGGGGTGGGAAACGGGTGATTAAGTGAATAGATTGTAAGGAGTGGGAAAATGAGATGATTTTGAGGAGAGGCGAGGGAGAGCGCTGGTTGGAAGGAGGAGGAAGGGGCGCGTGGATGTATTGAAAGGGGTGAAGCCCCCGCGCAGCAGGGAAGGGGGGAGAAAGAGAGGGAAATTCACAATGAGGGGGGATGGGTGCACAAACTGTGGTGGCATTTAATGCGCTCGGGTGGTGGGAGGGTGCTTCGGAGGACAAAAGGGGAGGCCAATCGAGATGGAGAGGACGCATAAAATGAGGGAGTGGGCAATAAAGTAAACTGCGGCATTTTTTTCCCTCTCTCCCTCTCTCTCTCCTCCCCCCATCTCCACAACCCCAACCCCCTCGACCCACCGAAGGAAGCGAGGACGTGTGCGTTTGCGACCGTATTGATGGAGTCACGGGGGTGGCGCGCTCCTTATGGTGTGCTCTTTCGGGGGAGTAACGGCGGATGTGTGTGGGGTGTGGGTGGAGAGAGGGTGGGTGGGTAGAGAGAGCGAGTCAATGGAAAAGGGGATAGGATTTTTTTTTAAGGGTGGAGAGTGCAGGGTAGACGAACGGATGGATGGTTGGAGCGGGGGTGGGTTTTGGGTGTGCGACGGTCGGGAAGGATTGGGGAATTGATTGTGACTGAGGCAGCTAAATTGAAAGCTTAAAGAAAATAAAGGATTTCTCGGGAGAAATATCGCCGCACCCCCTCCGCACTCCCATCCGACCCACCCTCATTCGCTTTCCCTTTTTCGTCCCCTTCCAATTTTGTTCCCACCCACCACACCCACTTCCCTCGTCCCCTTTTGCTTGTCCACCACCCCACCCCAATTCCCCTTCCGCGCCCCCTTATCTCGCGTCGACTCTCCTCATTTAGCTTCCCGGCGATTCGTCGACCCCTTTCTTTCACCCTTTCTCTCTCTCACTCACTCACTCACCCGCTCATAATTTATTATTCCTGCAAAGGGAGTTTATAATGGAGACGCGGGCTTTTATTTCGGCCCCCGCCATCTTGGACCGAGATGGCGGACTCATAATGGGAGCATGCTCGGGCGAAGATGGGTACAATGCAATGCCATTCGAATAAGTTCACTCGGGACGATTCGGTACGGTTTTCGAAAGGAGGCGTCACCCGCATCGATACAGCCGATCGTTTTGGACGAAGCATAAAGGGACATGCGATTGATATGTTTCAAGTGAGGTGGGAAGTGGAAACATTGAAAAGAACATTTATATTTTCTTTCAACATATCCCTCAAAGCACATCCTTACGCTGACATGAAAAATGTATATTTTCAACATTTAAGAACTCGAACCTACGAATTATTTGCAAAGAACGAATGGTAAATCAAACATTTTAATTTTTTTAAATATAATAGGAATTCTTCATCGAAGAATCAAATCGACTGACTGTAATTAATCGGTTTTTCAGTTTCTTCTCATTTTCAGCGGAATTCGTGTAAAATTATTATTGATAACTTTGCATGTTTTTTTAATAACATAACAATTTTCAATTCTTGAATTCGGCGTGCAATAGAGATAGATTGTCCTGAAATCAATTTAAAGTTCTTTGGAATCATTTCACTCCAGCATCAAGTATTAAACTTTGCTCTGATGTTATTCTCGACTCGTCAAGCTCTTTCAGAACTTAAAATATTAAAAATTTTGCATTTTTGTTGGCAACCAACGTTTAAGCAAAAATTAATTTCGATGTTGAATGCCTACAGTGGAATGTGTATGTGTGGATGAAGTTCTCTCAATAATTAATTTTTTAAATGTTAATTATTTTTTAGCTGTTTCATTGACTTGTTTACCGTCTACGTATATCATCTGTAATCATTTTGCGATAAAATGTTAGCCGCTATAATTGGTATTAGCAACCTGGGTGACCCTAATTTAAGCCCCAATATTATTTCGTTTTACACATACTTGACGCGGTCTTGATCTTTGATTTGATCTTTAACTGCATTCCCCAAAAAAAAGCTAAATTGACGAACGCGGGAACAACCCATAAACCTTGAGAGTCATTTGCGAACC